>NC_141700.1:17355097-18682597 GCF_964263255.1 Lissotriton vulgaris | reverse complement strand
CCTCTCTCCGCCTCTCTCTTGTCACACTGGCTCCAGAGCCTGGCCTCTCTCTGCCTCTCTCCTGTCACACTGGCTCCAGAGCCTGGCCTCTCTATGCCTCTCTCTTGTCACACTGGCTCCAGAGCCTGGCCTCTCTCTGTCTCTCTCCTGTCACACTGGCTCTAGAGCCTGGCCTCTCTATGCCTCTCTCCTGTCACACTGGCTCCAGAGCCTGGCCTCTCCCTGCCTCTCTCTTGTCACACTGGCTCTAGAGCCTGGTCTCTCTCTGCCTCTCTCCTGTCACACTGGCTCCAGAGCCTGGCCTCTCTCTGCCTCTCTCCTGTCACACTGGCTCCAGAGCCTGGCCTCTCTCTGCCTCTCTTGTCGTACTGGCTCCAGAGCCTGGCCTCTCTCTGCCTCTCTCCTGTCACACTGGCTCCAGAGCCTGGCCTCTCTCTGCCTCTCTCCTGTCACACTGGCTCCAGAGCCTTGCCTCTCTCTGCCTCTCTTGTCGTACTGGCTCCAGGGCCTGGCCTCTCTCTGCCTCTCTCCTGTCACACTGGCTCCAGAGCCTGGCCTCTCTCTGTCTCTCTCCTGTCACACTGGCTCTAGAGCCTGGCCTCTCTCTTCCTCTCTTCTGTCACACTGGCTATAGAGCCTGGCCTCTCTCGTGTCTTACTGGCTCCAGAGCCTGGCCTCTCTCTGCCTCTCTCCTGTCACACTGGCTCTAGAGCCTGGCCTCTCTATGCCCCTCTCCCGTCACACTGGCTCCAGAGCCTGGTCTCTCTCTGCCTCTCTCCTGTCACACTGGCTCCAGAGCCTGGCCTCTCTCCGCCTCTCTCTTGTCACACTGGCTCCAGAGCCTGGCCTCTCTCTGCCTCTCTTGTCGTACTGGCTCCAGAGCCTGGCCTCTCTCTGTCTCTCTCCTGTCACACTGGCTCCAGAGCCTGGCCTCTCTCTGCCTCTCTCCTGTCACACTGGCTCCAGAGCCTGGCCTCTCTCTGCCTCTCTCCTGTCACACTGGCTCCAGAGCCTGGCCTCTCTCTTCCTCTCTCCTGTCACACTGGCTCCAGAGCCTGGCCTCTCTCTTCCTCTCTCCTGTCACACTGGCTCCAGAGCCTGGCCTCTCTCTGCCTCTCTTGTCGTACTGGCTCCAGAGCCTGGCTTCTCTCTGTCTCTCTCCTGTCACACTGGCTCTAGAGCCTGGCCTCTCTCTGCCTCTCTCCTGTCACACTGGCACCAGGGCCTGGCCTCTCTCTCTTGTCACACTGGCTCCAGTGCCTGGCCTCTCTCTCTTGTCACACTGGCTCCAGAACCTGGCCTCTCTCTGCCTCTCTTGTCGTACTGGCTCCAGAGCCTGGCCTCTCTTTGTCTCTCTCCTGTCACACTGGCTCTAGAGCCTGGCCTCTCTCTGCCTCTCTCCTGTCACACTGGCTCCAGAGCCTTTCCTCTCTCTGCCTCTCTTGTCGTACTGGCTCCAGAGCCTGGCCTCTCTCTGTCTCTCTCCTGTCACACTGGCTCTAGAGCCTGGCCTCTCTCTGCCTCTCTCCTGTCACACTGGCTCCAGAGCCTGGCCTCTCTCTGTCTCTCTCCTGTCACACCGGCTCTAGAGCCTGGCCTCTCTCTTCCTCTCTCCTGTCACACTGACTCTAGAGCCTGGCCTCTCTCTGCCTCTCTTGTCGTACTGGCTCCAGAGCCTGGCCTCTCTCCGCCTCTCTCTTGTCACACTGGCTCCAGAGCCTGGCCTCTCTCTGCCTCTCTCCTGTCACACTGGCTCCAGAGCCTGGCCTCTCTCTGCCTCTCTCTTGTCACACTGGCTCCAGAGCCTGGCCTCTCTCTGCCTCTCTCCTGTCACACTGGCTCCAGGGCCTGGCCTCTCTCTACCTCTCTCCTGTCACACTGGCTCCAGAGCCTGGCCTCTCTCTGCCTCTCTCCTGTCACACTGGCTCCAGAGCCTGGCCTCTCTCTGCCTCTCTCCTGTCACACTGGCTCCAGAGCCTGGCCTCTCTCTACCTCTCTCCTGTCACACTGGCTCCAGAGCCTGGCCTCTCTCTCTTGTCACACTGGCTCCAGAGCCTGGCCTCTCTCTGCCTCTCTTGTCGTACTGGCTCCAGAGCCTGGCCTCTCCCTGTCTCTCTCCTGTCACACTGGCTCTAGAGCCTGGCCTCTCTCTGCCTCTCTCCTGTCACACTGGCTCCAGAGCCAGGCCTCTCTCTGTCTCTCTCCTGTCACACTGGCTCTAGAGCCTGGCCTCTCTCTTCCTCTCTTCTGTCACACTGGCTCTAGAGCCTGGCCTCTCTCTGCCTCTCTTGTCGTACTGGCTCCAGAGCCTGGCCTCTCTCTGCCTCTTTCCTGTCACACTGGCTCCAGAGCCTGGCCTCTCTCCCGTCACACTGGCTCCAGAGCCTGGTCTCTCTCTGCCTCTCTCCTGTCACACTGGCTCCAGAGCCTGGCCTCTCTCCGCCTCTCTCTTGTCACACTAGCTCCAGAGCCTGGCCTCTCTCTTCCTCTCTCCTGTCACACTGGCTCCAGAGCCTGGCCTCTCTCTTCCTCTCTCCTGTCACACTGGCTCCAGAGCCTGGCCTCTCTCTTCCTCTCTCCTGTCGCACTGGCTCCAGAGCCTGGCCTCTCTCTGCCTCTCTCCTGTCACACTGGCTCCAGAGCCTGGCCTCTCTCTGCCTCTCTCCTGTCACACTGGCTCCAGAGCCTGGCCTCTCTCTGCCTCTCTCTTGTCACACTGGCTCCAGAGCCTGGCCTCTCTCTCTTGTCACACTGCCTCCAGAGCCTGGCCTCTCTCTGCCTCTCTTGTCGTACTGGCTCCAGAGCCTGGCCTCTCTCTGTCTCTCTCCTGTCACACTGGCTCTGGAGCCTGGCCTCTCTCTTCCTCTCTTCTGTCACACTGGCTATAGAGCCTGGCCTCTCTCGTGTCTTACTGGCTCCAGAGCCTGGCCTCTCTCTGCCTCTCTCCTGTCACACTGGCTCTAGAGCCTGGCCTCTCTATGCCCCTCTCCCGTCACACTGGCTCCAGAGCCTGGTCTCTCTCTGCCTCTCTCCTGTCACACTGGCTCCAGAGCCTGGCCTCTCTCCGCCTCTCTCTTGTCACACTGGCTCCAGAGCCTGGCCTCTCTCTGCCTCTCTTGTCGTACTGGCTCCAGAGCCTGGCCTCTCTCTGTCTCTCTCCTGTCACACTGGCTCCAGAGCCTGGCCTCTCTCTGCCTCTCTCCTGTCACACTGGCTCCAGAGCCTGGCCTCTCTCTGCCTCTCTCCTGTCACACTGGCTCCAGAGCCTGGCCTCTCTCTTCCTCTCTCCTGTCACACTGGCTCCAGAGCCTGGCCTCTCTCTTCCTCTCTCCTGTCACACTGGCTCCAGAGCCTGGCCTCTCTCTGCCTCTCTTGTCGTACTGGCTCCAGAGCCTGGCTTCTCTCTGTCTCTCTCCTGTCACACTGGCTCTAGAGCCTGGCCTCTCTCTGCCTCTCTCCTGTCACACTGGCACCAGGGCCTGGCCTCTCTCTCTTGTCACACTGGCTCCAGTGCCTGGCCTCTCTCTCTTGTCACACTGGCTCCAGAACCTGGCCTCTCTCTGCCTCTCTTGTCGTACTGGCTCCAGAGCCTGGCCTCTCTTTGTCTCTCTCCTGTCACACTGGCTCTAGAGCCTGGCCTCTCTCTGCCTCTCTCCTGTCACACTGGCTCCAGAGCCTTGCCTCTCTCTGCCTCTCTTGTCGTACTGGCTCCAGAGCCTGGCCTCTCTCTGTCTCTCTCCTGTCACACTGGCTCTAGAGCCTGGCCTCTCTCTGCCTCTCTCCTGTCACACTGGCTCCAGAGCCTGGCCTCTCTCTGTCTCTCTCCTGTCACACTGGCTCTAGAGCCTGGCCTCTCTCTTCCTCTCTCCTGTCACACTGACTCTAGAGCCTGGCCTCTCTCTGCCTCTCTTGTCGTACTGGCTCCAGAGCCTGGCCTCTCTCCGCCTCTCTCTTGTCACACTGGCTCCAGAGCCTGGCCTCTCTCTGCCTCTCTCCTGTCACACTGGCTCCAGAGCCTGGCCTCTCTCTGCCTCTCTCTTGTCACACTGGCTCCAGAGCCTGGCCTCTCTCTGCCTCTCTCCTGTCACACTGGCTCCAGAGCCTGGCCTCTCTCTACCTCTCTCCTGTCACACTGGCTCCAGAGCCTGGCCTCTCTCTGCCTCTCTCCTGTCACACTGGCTCCAGAGCCTGGCCTCTCTCTGCCTCTCTCCTGTCACACTGGCTCCAGAGCCTGGCCTCTCTCTGCCTCTCTCCTGTCACACTGGATCCAGAGCCTGGCCTCTCTCTACCTCTCTCCTGTCACACTGGCTCCAGAGCCTGGCCTCTCTCTCTTGTCACACTGGCTCCAGAGCCTGGCCTCTCTCTGCCTCTCTTGTCGTACTGGCTCCAGAGCCTGGCCTCTCCCTGTCTCTCTCATGTCACACTGGCTCTAGAGCCTGGCCTCTCTCTGCCTCTCTCCTGTCACACTGGCTCCAGAGCCAGGCCTCTCTCTGTCTATCTCCTGTCACACTGGCTCTAGAGCCTGGCCTCTCTCTTCCTCTCTTCTGTCACACTGGCTCTAGAGCCAGGCCTCTCTCTGCCTCTCTTGTCGTACTGGCTCCAGAGCCTGGCCTCTCTCTGCCTCTTTCCTGTCACACTGGCTCCAGAGCCTGGCCTCTCTCCCGTCACACTGGCTCCAGAGCCTGGTCTCTCTCTGCCTCTCTCCTGTCACACTGGCTCCAGAGCCTGGCCTCTCTCCGCCTCTCTCTTGTCACACTAGCTCCAGAGCCTGGCCTCTCTCTTCCTCTCTCCTGTCACACTGGCTCCAGAGCCTGGCCTCTCTCTTCCTCTCTCCTGTCACACTGGCTCCAGAGCCTGGCCTCTCTCTTCCTCTCTCCTGTCGCACTGGCTCCAGAGCCTGGCCTCTCTCTGCCTCTCTCCTGTCACACTGGCTCCAGAGCCTGGCCTCTCTCTGCCTCTCTCCTGTCACACTGGCTCCAGAGCCTGGCCTCTCTCTGTCTCTCTCCTGTCACACTGGCTCCAGAGCCTGGCCTCTCTCTCTTGTCACACTGCCTCCAGAGCCTGGCCTCTCTCTGCCTCTCTTGTCGTACTGGCTCCAGAGCCTGGCCTCTCTCTGTCTCTCTCCTGTCACACTGGCTCTGGAGCCTGGCCTCTCTCTGCCTCTCTCCTGTCACACTGGCTCCAGGGCCTGGCCTCTCTCTCTTGTCACACTGGCTCCAGAGCCTGGCCTCTCTCTCTTGTCACACTGGCTCCAGAACCTGGCCTCTCTCTGCCTCTCTTGTCGTACTGGCTCCAGAGCCTGGCCTCTCTCTGTCTCTCTCCTGTCACACTGGCTCTAGAGCCTGGCCTCTCTATGCCTCTCTCCTGTCACACTGGCTCCAGAGCCTGGCCTCTCCCTGTCTCTCTCCTGTCACACTGGCTCTAGAGCCTGGCCTCAATCTTCCTCTCTCTTGTCACACTGGCTCTAGAGCCTGGCCTCTCTCTGCCTCTCTTGTCGTACTGGCTCCAGAGCCTGGCCTCTCTCCGCCTCTCTCTTGTCACACTAGCTCCAGAGCCTGGCCTCTCTCTTCCTCTCTCCTGTCACACTGGCTCCAGAGCCAGGCCTCTCTCTGTCTCTCTCCTGTCACACTGGCTCCAGAGCCTGGCCTCTCTCTGCCTCTCTCCTGTCACACTGGCTCCAGAGCCTGGCCTCTCTCTGCCTCTCTCCTGTCACACTGGCTCCAGGGCCTGGCCTCTCTCTCTTGTCACACTGGCTCCAGAGCCTGGCCTCTCTCTCTTGTCACACTGGCTCCAGAACCTGGCCTCTCTTGTCGTACTGGCTCCAGAGCCTGGCCTCTCTCTGTCTCTCTCCTGTCACACTGGCTCTAGAGCCTGGCCTCTCTATGCCTCTCTCCTGTCACACTGGCTCCAGAGCCTGGCCTCTCCCTGTCTCTCTCCTGTCACACTGGCTCTAGAGCCTGGCCTCTCTCTTCCTCTCTCTTGTCACACTGGCTCTAGAGCCTGGCCTCTCTCTGCCTCTCTTGTCGTACTGGCTCCAGAGCCTGGCCTCTCTCCGCCTCTCTCTTGTCACACTAGCTCCAGAGCCTGGCCTCTCTCTTCCTCTCTCCTGTCACACTGGCTCCAGAGCCAGGCCTCTCTCTGTCTCTCTCCTGTCACACTGGCTCCAGAGCCTGGCCTCTCTCTGCCTCTCTCCCGTCACACTGGCTCCAGAGCCTGGTCTCTCTCTTCCTTTCTCCTGTCACACTGGCTCCAGAGCCTGGCCTCTCTCTTCCTCTCTCCTGTCACACTGGCTCTAGAGCCTGGCCTCTCTATGCCTCTCTCCTGTCACACTGGCTCCAGAGCCTGGCCTCTCCCTGTCTCTCTCCTGTCACACTGGCTCTAGAGCCTGGCCTCTCTCTTCCTCTCTCTTGTCACACTGGCTCTAGAGCCTGGCCTCTCTCTGCCTCTCTTGTCGTACTGGCTCCAGAGCCTGGCCTCTCTCTGCCTCTCTCTTGTCACACTAGCTCCAGAGCCTGGCCTCTCTCTTCCTCTCTCCTGTCACACTGGCTCCAGAGCCAGGCCTCTCTCTGTCTCTCTCCTGTCACACTGGCTCCAGAGCCTGGCCTCTCTCTGCCTCTCTCCTGTCACACTGGCTCCAGAGCCTGGCCTCTCTCCCGTCACACTGGCTCCAGAGCCTGGTCTCTCTCTGCCTCTCTCCTGTCACACTGGCTCCAGAGCCTGGCCTCTCTCCCGTCACACTGGCTCCAGAGCCTGGTCTCTCTCTGCCTCTCCCGTCACACTGGCTCCAGAGCCTGGTCTCTCTCTGCCTCTCTCCTGTCACACTGGCTCCAGAGCCTGGCCTCTCTCCGCCTCTCTCTTGTCACACTGGCTCTAGAGCCTGGCCTCTCTCTGCCTCTCCCGTCACACTGGCTCCAGAGCCTGGTCTCTCTCTGCCTCTCTCCTGTCACACTGGTTCCAGAGCCTGGCCTCTCTCCGCCTCTCTCTTGTCACACTGGCTCTAGAGCCTGGCCTCTCTCTTCCTCTCTTCTGTCACACTGGCTCCAGAGCCTGGCCTCTCTCTGTCTCTCTCCTGTCACACTAGCTCCAGAGCCTGGCCTCTCTCTTCCTCTCTTCTGTCACACTGGCTCCAGAGCCTGGTCTCTCTCTGCCTCTCTCTTGTCACACTGGCTATAGAGCCTGGCCTCTCTCGTGTCTTACTGGCTCCAGAGCCTGGCCTCTCTCTGCCTCTCTCCTGTCACACTGGCTCCAGAGCCTGGCCTCTCTCTTCCTTTCTCCTGTCACACTGGCTCCAGAGCCTGGCCTCTCTCTGCCTCTCTCCTGTCACACTGGCTCCAGAGCCTGGCCTCTCTCTTCCTCTCTCCTGTCACACTGGCTCCAGAGCCTGGCCTCTCTCTGCCTCTCTCTTGTCACACTGGCTCCAGAGCCTGGCCTCTCTCTTCCTTTCTCCTGTCACACTGGCTCCAGAGCCTGGCCTCTCTCTGCCTCTCTCCTGTCACACTGGCTCCAGAGCCTGGCCTCTCTCTTCCTCTCTCCTGTCACACTGGCTCCAGAGCCTGGCCTCTCTCTTCCTCTCTCCTGTCACACTGGCTCCAGAGCCTGGCCTCTCTCTGTCTCTCTCCTGTCGCACTGGCTCCAGAGCCTGGGCTCTCTCTGCCTCTCTCCTGTCACACTGGCTCCAGAGCCTGGCCTCTCTGTGTCTCTCTCCTGTCACACTGGCTCTAGAGCCTGGTCTCTCTCTGCCTCTCTCTTGTCACACTGGCTCCAGAGCCTGGCCTCTCTCTGTCTCTCTCCTGTCACACTGGCTCCAGAGCCTGGCCTCTCTCTGTCTCTCTCCTGTCACACTGGCTCTAGAGCCTGGTCTCTCTCTGCCTCTCTCCTGTCACACTGGCTCCAGAGCCTGGCCTCTCTCTGCCTCTCTCCTGTCACACTGGCTCTAGAGCCTGGCCTCTCTCTGCCTCTCTCCTGTTACGATGGCTCCAGAGCCTGGCCTCTCTCTGCCTCTCTCCTGTCACACTGGCTCCAGGGCCTGGCCTCTCTCTTCCTCTCTCCTGTCGCACTGGCTCCAGAGCCTGGGCTCTCTCTGCCTCTCTCCTGTCACACTGGCTCTAGAGCCTGGCCTCTCTCTTCCTCTCTTCTGTCACACTGGCTATAGAGCCTGGCCTCTCTCGTGTCTTACTGGCTCCAGAGCCTGGTCTCTCTCTGCCTCTCTCCCGTCACACTGGCTCCAGAGCCTGGCCTCTCTCTGCCTCTCTCCTGTCACACTGGCTCCAGAGCCTGGTCTCTCTCTGCCTCTCTCTTGTCACACTGGCTCCAGAGCCTGGCCTCTCTCTGCCTCTCTCCTGTCACACTGGCTCCAGAGCCTGGTCTCTCTCTGCCTCTCTCTTGTCACACTAGCTCCAGAGCCTGGCCTCTCTCTTCCTCTCTTCTGTCACACTGGCTCCAGAGCCTGGTCTCTCTCTGCCTCTCTCTTGTCACACTGGCTCCAGAGCCTGGCCTCTCTCTGCCTCTCCTGTCACACTTGCTCTAGAGCCTGGTCTCTCTCTGCCTCTCTCTTGTCACACTGGCTCCAGAGCCTGGCCTCTCTCTGCCTCTCTCTGCCTCTCTTGTCACACTGGCTCCAGAGCCTGGCCTCTCTCTGCCTCTCTCCTGTCACACTGGCTCCAGAGCCTGGCCTCTCTCTGCCTCTCTCCTGTCACACTGGCTCCAGAGCCTGGCCTCTCTCTTCCTTTCTCCTGTCACACTGGCTCCAGAGCCTGGCCTCTCTCTGCCTCTCTCCTGTCACACTGGCTCCAGAGCCTGGCCTCTCTCTGCCTCTCTCCTGTCACACTGGCTCTAGAGCCTGGCCTCTCTCTACCTCTCTCCTGTCACACTGGCTCCAGAGCCTGGCCTCTCTCTGCCTCTCTTGTCGTACTGGCTCCAGAGCCTGGTCTCTCTCTGCCTCTCTCCTGTCACACTGGCTCCAGAGCCTGGCCTCTCTCTGCCTCTCTCCTGTCAAACTGGCTCCAGAGCCTGGCCTCTCTCTGTCTCTCTCCTGTCACACTGGCTCCAGAGCCTGGCCTCTCTCTGCCTCTCTCCTGTCACACTGGCTCCAGAGCCTGGCCTCTCTCTGTCTCTCTCCTGTCACACTGGCTCCAGAGCCTGGCCTCTCTCTGCCTCTCTTGTCGTACTGGCTCCAGAGCCTGGCCTCTCTCTGCCTCTCTCTTGTCGTACTGGCTCCAGAGCCTGGCCTCTCTCTGCCTCTCTCTTGTCGTACTGGCTCCAGAGCCTGGCCTCTCTCTGTCTCTCCCCTGTCGCACTGGCTTTCTAACATGGAATCCCGTAATCCAGCGGCGGCCGATGGAGGACACCACAGCCCTGGTGCCACAGTGCATTATGCATGGCACCCCATCATCATGCGCCATGGTGCGGGGTATTAACAACGTGACGCATCTGGGAGATGCGTCACGTTGTAAAGCCCTGCGCCATCCAGAGCTTTGCTGGAGCTGCATCGCGCTTGTGACGCAACTCCAGCAATGCGCCGCCTTTACGGCACAGATGCGTCACGCATCTGCGCCGTTTTTTGCCCCATGGTGCGCCACATTGTAAATGCGGCGCACCATGGGTGGCGGAGCTGCGGCGCACAATAACTGGCGCATCCCTGGGGATGTGTCAGTTATTGAAAATCTGCCCCGTGCGTTTGGGCATCGGGCCCATGATATTTGGTAGCACAACGCTTCTGTAGCTGATGTTCTGACACACAAACCTTTCAGGCCAGGGTGTGCTCCCCTGGAAGGCTCACACATTGTTGTGTTCTTCTTGGGAAGGCATGGCCAGGGCCATCTCCCATTCCTGCCCCACTCCTCCGTGGCCCGAGGGACCTCCGTGGCCCGTGAGTCCTGTTCACGGTACCTCTGGAGAGTAAGTGAGGGAAGCCAGGGTCTAGCTTCTGAGGGAGCATTAACAGGATATTTTTACCTATCTTGCGATTCAATATCACCCAATTTGTATTCATGGCAAATAAAAAATGGACAGAATACTCCAGGGTGTAGGATCTGGGGGTTCAACTGTCCGTTTTATGAACCAGAGGCTCTTGGCTTTGACTCTTCAATAGCGACATCCACCATTCCCAGGACGCGGTGGACGGCTCAGGGCCGACGCACCGTTCCATCCAAACGTTTTGAAACCTCTGCAGTGTTCAGTGAAAGGCCAATGCTAAGCTTGAATTTTCATTTTGAAATTTGTGTAGTACCACGTTAAAAAATATGAGATGATACATACCCATGCTTGAGAGCTGCATTGGGAAACAAATAAAGTAATACAATTAAATTAAAATTAAATAAAATGAAAACAGGAGTGGGGGGATAGCATTCTCACTTGTAGACGCCCCCTCGCACCTCCCACCGATGCCCCGGCGGCAGATTAAGCTGCTCGTCTGAGAGGAGGTGCGGGAGGCAATTAAAAGGATTTGGGGCTCAGCCCTAATGGGGGCTGACACGGCGCTGGCCCCGATCCGCAAGTGTGAAGCCAACCGAGGCTCATGCAGGGAACAAAGCCAGAGGCACCGGCCGAGGGCAGGCCAACTTGAACCCTCGCGCCCGCCGAGGGCCT
Source organism: Lissotriton vulgaris (assembly GCF_964263255.1). Taxonomy (NCBI): domain Eukaryota; kingdom Metazoa; phylum Chordata; class Amphibia; order Caudata; family Salamandridae; genus Lissotriton; species Lissotriton vulgaris. The sequence continues at coordinate 18,672,010 of NC_141700.1, read as the reverse complement.
CTCTGCGCTGATAATTACCGGAGCTGAACTTGTCTTTTTCACAGGCCTTCCCTGGCTTGAACTTTTCACCCCCTGTTCACACTGCGCGGCAGAGGTGTGAGCCACGTGTTTGCGTGCCAGAGGCGGCTGCGCATGCGCAGTGGGGTTGCAGGAGCCTGGGGCAGCCTGAGTGCTGGTGGAGAGGACGGTCACGGTAGGGTACTGGGGCTAGGAATGAAGAATGGGGGTGCTTGCGGCCCAAGACCAGAGACAGCACACAGTGGCGCAGTTCTGGGTGGAGGCGTGCTCACCTGGCGTCTCTAGAGTAGGGGTGGGTGGAACTTCTGGAGTTTCACACCGCAGAATTCAGCCGTTACATAAAAACGCCGCAATATTCTGCAGAGGTCTGTGAGCAGACGGAGTCAGCATATCACACTGATTTTTAGCATCGGGAGCTTTGCACTGCAAAATCAGCACGAGCAGCACCACGCGACACGCTAATGAGCGCTGCTTCTATGCTCCCGCGTGGAGAAAATCTCACCGGGCGCCATCCTTGCGCCCAAAAATCACACTAGGGGACTCCAATTCCTGCTCGCTAGCTTAATGTTTGCAAGCTGCGCACAAGAAAAAGCTCAGCCATGCAGTTGTTGGTGGAGTTTTACGTAACTCCGTGTTACAAGTGTAACATGGAGTGGGTAAAACTGCGCATATTTTACTGGCAAAGCAGAATTTATCTCCCACCCATACTCTAGAGGGGGCAGATGAGGCATGTGACCCAGCTCAACTTGTCCATCATCAACAAACAAAAGACCCCTTTACATGGATAACGCTGGACTACCTACCCATCAACAACAAACCAACCAAACACCCTCTACATGGATAACGCTGGACTACCTACCCATCAGCAACAAACCAACCAAACACCACTCTACATGGATAACGCTGGACTACTTACCCATCAGCAACAAAAAAAAACAAACACCACTCTACATGGATAACGCTGGGGTATCTACCCATCAGCAACAAACCAACTAAACACTGTGGAAAATGAGCCCATAATTCTATCGATGCCCAGGCTGCTGGCGCAAACCGCCTCTTAGTTCCCATGTTGAATAATTACCAAATAAAGAGACGGGCGCTGGAAGCAGGAATCAAGAACAGAGTTTAATTCTCATGAGGAGAGCCAGTCATTTCGGACACGAAACACAGTGTCTTTCGGGAGGTGCTCTAACAAGTGAGCTGAGACTCTGGCTTTTATATCTTACAAAACACTTGAGAGTACAATCAGGACAGTATGACGCAAAGGAAAAGACATCCCTATAATCCTTGTGCCAATCCTACCCCACATGCGTTCACAATAGGGACCCTTGACCTGCTGATAAGAGGGGAGGGGTCATCACGCAGTTGAGTGTTCTGCCGAGTCTTAGGATGTGTGCGCCTGATCATATCACAGGGGGTGGGGAGGCCTTGGATCAATAGAGGGTCCTTTGAAGGAGAGGGACCTTATACAATAAGGGCAGTAAATGGTATCTCCTGGCTTAGGCGATGGCCTCGGACATGTGTGGTCAGCCGGGCTCGGGGGAAGGGGTCATCAAAGGAGTGGTATTCATGCCGCGTGGACAATCGAGCGCTGAAGGAAAGGCTTGTCAACAGAGGGGCATTCATGGAAGGGAAGGAGGTGTTGGTCAGGCGCGGCCGTAACTCCCAAGGACAGGGTCTTGCAGAAGAAGAAGGTTTATGACTTGCCCATGTGAGGAGAGGGAGGGGGTCAGGGTGCGCGCAGGGTCAGAGTCGCACAGAGAGAGAGAGAGAGATCCTATGACCTGTACATGAGAGAACAGGGGCAGTCAGATACAGCTGGGGGGCTATGTCAGTTGAGGCGAAGGATGCTTCTTCGAGAGGGAAATGGGGAATGCCTGGGTCAAGCAGGAGGGTTGCCTTTCACATCAGGGTCGCGCAAAGGGAGAGGGTTTCATGGTCTATACATGAGAGAGGGGGTGCAAGATACGCGCAGGAGGGAAGCCGGGGATTCCAATGGGTGAAAAGGCCATGGTGCCCAGAATGGCTGTGCATATGCATATAGGTGTGGGCTCCCACTGGCGGAGTGATACGGTCAATAGTCTATGGTATTCATGGTGTTCACAGGGAGAGGAGTGGGAGAAGAAGGGAAATGAATGCTGTCTATGTACATCAATTTCTTCAACTTTCACAGTCGCCCCTTTTTACATAACAGCAGTCATTTTTGCAATCAATGGGTTTACAGATAGACAGGCATCGCTGATGAATTAGCATTTTGTCGATACTAACATTTGACGTACAATCATAGACAGTCGAGGTGATGGGCAGAATGCAGCACATAGGAAATTGCATTTCGTTGTGTTCCTGATAATTAAACGCACTACATAGCATAAATCTTCTTAACTTAAAAATACGACCAATGAACAGTTTTGACCAGATAGTTGAGAGCGGAATTCAGTTCAATACACAAGATTTCTTCGTCACAGTGTCTTTTTATCAGCGAGCCATCACTGGTAGGCTCTAATCCGGGTACTTTCGTTGGCGCTGTTGAGCACCGGCGGTGGAGCTATAGGTCCAGCTCGGTTCTATCCTTACGCGTTGCAGGGTGCGGTCAGTCCTCTGCTGTTAGACCACAGTCCTGTTCCCTAAACAATCCGTTTGGCGGCGCCTTATGTTCGGCACCTATAGTTCTGTGGCAACACCCTATTCCCATATGAATGCAGTTCTTTCCTTTGGCAAAAAGTCATGTGGGAAAAGAGGGTGAGGGTGGTTCAAATAGTCGATAGGAGAGAGAGAGCGGAGTTGGGTCAGAGTTCCTGGGACACACAAAAGGGACCAAGGGAGCAAAGGATAACAAGCAGGCAGGCCCATCAATCGGGCCCAAAGAAGGCGGACGGAGACTCCAGGCACACGTGGGTTAGCAGTCGGAGGGCTTCAAGGCGGCCCGTCATTTTTCATTTTCCACGTTGAAATTGCGGTCTCGTCCCGTATCTTGTTGCTCTGCAGCTCCACCTTTGGTCGAGGTCATACGTGTCCCAAGATCTGCAGTCAGGCTGTACGTCACATCTGACCCGTCTCCTTCGGTGATCGTGAATCTTTGAATGGGTACAAGACAAGGTTTTAGAGAAATGGCAGAAGAAGATATCTACGCATGTGAATTCCTCCCTCAATTTTACGCATTTGGGAGATACGCTCACTGGTCACAGTCAGACGTTCATTACCAAGCAGTGCATGTGTCAGCATTCTTACTGAGTTTATGGCAGGTCTATTCATCGTCCTATTTATAACTCAAGTGAGGATAAATGAGATTCCCATCAACTGTGCATTACATCATATGCCATCATCGAGAGTCAGGCAAAACAATTTTTTTTTTTTTTTTTTTTCGAGGGTCAACAGCTACTCGTGGTCATCATGTTTATATCCGGGACAGCAGCTGGGGCCTATCAAATGGGGAGGGGATACTTCGGGCGCTCGCGCTTGGGTGCAAAGGGGTGGGGCAATCTGGGCATTGGGGGTCAATCTAGACGTTGGCGTTCGTCTCTGAAGAACAGACATAAGGTGCCATTGACATACAGTTCCCCTATAAATGGCCAGATTTGGGGGACTTTAGTCGTCTTACCTGTCCTTTCCTTCTCAGCCAATTTAAGTTCATTCATTTTGCAGAAAGGAGAGGCAGTAATATGGCGAGATACAATCATTTTTAGTTTCGGTCAATTTCGCTGAACACCTTCGTGTTCAATATGTATCAAATCAGACTGGTGCCGGTGGGGCACAATTTTACCAAAAAGAGGGAGAGAAAATAGGGAGACTCTCATAGAGAGTGAGAGTCGTCCGCAATCTAAACGAGCCATTCGGTACACGTATGACATGTAGAGAGAGAGAGAGAGAGAGAGAGAGAGAGAGAGAGAGACGTGTACGAAAATAGGTCATTTAGTGCGCTCACAACACAGAACAGCAAAGGTCAGGTAACACGCAAATACAGACAGAGGGAAGACATAAATCCGTACATTACACACACACAACTCAGACAGGGAAGACGGCACATGCATTACACATATATAAGACATTCACGACAGGACAGGAAACAACAGGTGGCCAACAAAATCCATATTATATCCTACGTATCTTTATTATCTTATTTATCTATGTGCTTAGCTCTTTCTACCCTTCCCTCCTTTTCCTTCTCGCCAGTTATGTCGGCCAGCGTTCCCAATTGCCAATACTTACACCTCAGTCGTTGGTCGGTCAGAAATTAGCCTGGTCGTGCTATTTACCCATGGTTGGATTTTAAACCATTTTTCAGTTCCTTCCTTTGGTGGGAAGTTCTCCGGGCTGAGGCAACGGCAAGTATTGATCGGGAGAACAGTTGGACAGCTTGGCTACATCTATAAGAGTGCGAAAAAGGGGGGCAGTGCATTTTGAACACCAGCAACATTTCTAACTTCCCAGACGGGTGGTGCCGTGATAACCCTTACCCGTATATTTTTCTTTGTCCTTTCCCTACCTAGTCAAACGTCCAGTTACATTATTTAACGCGTCGTTTCTAGTCAATTTTTCGTCATTCAGTACCTGTCCATTTTCTATGTCAGTCCATCCTCCCAGTTGCTATGTTCTAAGGAGGAACAGTCATGTTTAAGTCTACGTCTTTTAAAAACTTTTATTTGTCATAAGGACCATGCTCATATTCCCTTCTTCCCCCTCTCATTGGCGGTTCGGTCATCGTCCTTCCATACATCAGCCAAGGTTCCGACGTGACCTGCAGAAGGGAGGAGAAAGAAGGGGTGGGGGGGCAATATTCAAACCTCATCAGCATGCAGTAATCCGGAAATGTTTTTACCTACCACATACTCGACCTATCTCCACGTACTGCATTTCTCTACCATTCACGGCGTTTAAGCCCAGAGGGACCAGTAATGTCAGATAGATAATCATTGACAGCCAGCGTATCTACATGAGTTACTTGGTCGCGACCCCTTCAGGTTGCGTGCAAGGGTGGCGGTCAGGTGGTATTTCTGTGGTGTCGTGTAAAGCTTCTAAAGCACTTTTCCGGCTGCCTGTGACACATAGTGTGGCTGCTAAATATCGGGTCCTTTTTAACCTTTAGCCTTCATCATACTTTCTCGTTGCTCACAGTAGTAATACATTCAAAACTCATTAATGCAACCGCTACAACTATGCTTTCGTTTTCAAAATACTTTTAATAAAAAGTGTTGATGTATAAATACAGGCCTACAACCCAGTAGACTGGCCACGGAGCAGATTGGAGCTGTACATAGGAAGAACAAAGCTGGTGGCAGTTCATTGCATAAAGTGCGGCAGTGCAATAAAATCGTATGAAACTCCCCTACAGAGCAAACATGATGCATGTCAGTAATTCATCTTTAATAAATTCATAAATTCATTATCCAATGTTCATTAATTTCCTACATTACACCAATTCATTTTCCAACTCATAATCAGTACCCACCCTAAGTCAATTCATTGTCCAAGCACATACTCAATATCCTTCATATCTACTTTCATTATCCAAAACGTTATATATATCTCGGGGCAAAAAGCTTGCGCAATCAGGGTGCAACAAAGTTTATTCAAAACGTCTCATTTTGTGTCGGCGCCATTTTGGGTGGGGTCAGGCGAGTTCCAGCACAGTCAGAATGTCTCTAGTCTCGCATGGTTGGCCCAGAACCTTCCGTTGGCAGTTCAAAAAGTTTTGTGCTATGTGGTTAACAGTCTAACAAATATGGACCATTAGTCAAAGAGTGGGGAGGGCGGCAACAATTTTCCTACCGGGTCATTCTGGTGTTCCTCCGGAACTGAACAAGTCTGTGCCGTGGCTGCATTTTAGCCATTTCCAATCCGAGGCTGGCGCCGGCAGGAGTTGCACCGATGTCGTGGTTCCCAGTGAAGGGGCGGGGGCACCCATGCAGGGGGGTCGGGGGCCCCCCGGCTCTTATAGAATCTTCAAGGTCGAGGAGAGACGATATGGAGCGTGTGCCCGTCCTGGGCAGAAGACCGCTTTTTGATGTTGACCCTCTTTAAGTAAGAGCATTGGGGTGTCGCTGGAAGCCTCCACCTGGAGGGAGGTGGGGGAGGCTCGTTCGCGCCGCCTCCCCCTTCCAGCGACCCCGCGCCGTTCCTCGGCTCCGTCGCTTCGATATTGGCCGTGCCAGCCATTGAAGATGGGGGGGGGTGGTCGGCGGCTGAGGCAAGACAGCCCCCCCTCTTTTCTCTTGACATGTGGCGGGACTACCTGGAACTGTCCAGGGGTGGACACGTGGCAGGACTACTTGTCACTATGCAGGCGATGGCATGTGGCGGGACTACTTGCAATTATCAGGCGTTGGGTGTAGTTGCGGCCATTATAGCACAAAGAAATGCCGTCATCCTCGCCTTGGCTTCGGCCTTCGACGAAAGCCGGATCGGGTGAGAGAGAGGGGTGGTCGGTGGCCGAGGCAAGACAGCCCCCTCTCTCCCCGCGGCCTGCAGGGCGGCAGAAGAGAAAAGATGGAGAGGTCCTTGTCGTCCTTTGGACCGCCTGCCCAACATCACCTCCTACCGACCGTGGCCAGGCGAGCCCCTCGTGCCTCGAGGCCTCGCCTTCCGGATGGGCGTAACCGCGGACCTGTTGTACTTCGGGAGCTTCCGGAATGGGGGTAGGTACCTATTGAATTGTTTCTATTTCGTGTGACCGTTATTTGGGCGTGGCGGGCAATGAGGCAGACATGTTGGGAGCAGGAACAGGCAGTGAAGCCTAGCTACCTCGTGGCTATTTTTGCTGTCAAACCTTTTCGCCATTTTACATTTCTTATTACGAACTATTTCTAAAGTTTCTTATTTTTGGTGAAGTCAAAAGCTCATCAGGGGGTTACTGACTTAGCCTGATTTCTTTTTATTTTCTTTCTTTTCCTTAGCGTGTTTCGAGCTAAAGTCTTCTGTTAGTAGGGAACGGTGATCACTTCATATTTTTATGTGTCCTTTTCACTAGGGGGTACTTCTGGACGGACCAGACGAGTTCCCTCCAATAAATGGTCCGGGGTGGAACGAGATTATCGATCAAAAAGGGGAACATATATTCCTTCATTAGGGTATCATCCTGGACAGACCGAGCGATGTACTTCCACTTACTAGGGTAGCCTCCTGGACGGACCAGTCGGTCTATTTCTACTAAATGGCCCATGAGTGGAGAGCATATGTTCTCCATAAGGGTAGTCTCCTGGGCGGACCATGCGAGCTACCCCCCAATAACCAACCAGTGGGGAGTGGGTAGGACTGACGAATTCACAAAGGGGCATAACCTACCCTTTTCTACTTGCAAAGACTAGACAGAATATTTCTATTTCACGTTGTTTGCAAATAGAAAATACCTCAAACGAAACAATTCCTGGGACAACAATGTCCAGGCAACCAACCAATCAATGGGGAGAAAAACAGGCATGACGGATTACAACGGGGACAAATGTCTGCATTACCTGCCCTTCGCTATCCATAAAGGGAACAGAATATTCCTATTCGTCTCTGTTTGTGGACAGGGAAGATCTCAAAGAGCAACAATCGATTATTAATCGACTTCAAAACAATCAGTGGGGAGAAAAGTAGGCATGACGGATTACAACGGGGACAAAAGTCTGCATTACCTACCCTTCTCTATCTGCAAAGAGGGACGACGTTCCTATTCGTCGCTGTTTGCAAACAGAGAATGTCTCGTTCTCCAGAAGAGAACCAATATGTCAAGTAGCCTTCAAAGCTAAATGAACCAATACCAACCAATACAATATCAGTATACAAATACCGATTTCAATACAATCAATCAATCAATCAGGTGGATAGAACCACCCTACCAATCAGGCGTAAAAACACCCTACTTAATCTTACCCGGACTGGACCATACAGACAGTTCTTTGTCTTCCTCCTCCAGCGCCCGATCGTTCTCTTACTCCATGTAGCATTCCTGTGGGATTCCAGTCAGGACAATAGGACACTCAAGAGAGGTCCTTTCAGAATTGGTGAAGTTCTTTTGATCGGCAGCCGGGCTAGGGCCCTCTCAAGGCAGGTATACTCCGATCATTTTAGACGTTCACTTCTTCGTCTGGATCTTTCTTACCGAACCCTATGTCACTGATGGACCCCGCGTTGGGCGCCAATTGTGGAAAATGAGCCCATAATTCTATCGATGCCCAGGCTGCTGGCGCAAACCGCCTCTTAGTTCCCATGTTGAATAATTACCAAATAAAGAGACGGGCGCTGGAAGCAGGAATCAAGAACAGAGTTTAATTCTCATGAGGAGAGCCAGTCATTTCGGACACGAAACACAGTGTCTTTCGGGAGGTGCTCTAACAAGTGAGCTGAGACTCTGGCTTTTATATCTTACAAAACACTTGAGAGTACAATCAGGACAGTATGACGCAAAGGAAAAGACATCCCTATAATCCTTGTGCCAATCCTACCCCACATGCGTTCACAATAGGGACCCTTGACCTGCTGATAAGAGGGGAGGGGTCATCACGCAGTTGAGTGTTCTGCCGAGTCTTAGGATGTGTGCGCCTGATCATATCACAGGGGGTGGGGAGGCCTTGGATCAATAGAGGGTTGAAGGACTGGGTTCTTTGGACCCAGCGGTGCCAGGGCACAACACCTGAAACCTTCGTGGGTAACCTGCTCCGGCGTACAAGTCACAGAGACACGGGACACTTCCTTCGGCGTCAAAGAGTCAAGGTTTATTTACTGCAGGGAACACAGAAGTCACAGGAAGTACATCGAGTGTAGTTCGGGGAGACTGCTTCAAATTGTATTTGTGGATCGCTCCTTTTATACAGTTTTTACCCATAGGCTAACATTGAACACAAAGGTTTACAACTCAGTTCCCACATCTAGCTCCCAGAGGGGTCGTTTTGGTCGCTTTGAAACATACAAGGTCCGGAACATAAGTGCGGAAACATTTGGCGGTTCCCAACTGTAAAAACCCATCTTCCCACCATTAGCAAATTCCAATCAGCAGTAAAGTAGATCGAAACAGGAACGAAGACAGGTGCAGAGGAAGACGGAGACAGTGGGGAGATCGGAAAGGGTGAAAAAGGGGAGGTGCCGGGAAGCACGAGATACAGGCATCAAAGGGACGTGCCTAATGAGATGCACGGCTGAGACAATAAGTCCGTGAGGCAAGATGAGCCTCGAGCGGCGCCACCTGCCTTACAGTAGCAACCCCCTCGTCATAAAGACACTTTCAAAGGACATGTGTCTTCCGCAAGTATCTTGGGAGTCCCAGGGTCGCGAAGCGGACAGCGTCCGTTCGCTGACTACTTGAGGGCAAGAGACAAAATGGATGCCGTATCTAAGATGGAACCCGTGGGTACAGATGAGAAACCCACATAACAGACGAACGGTTTAAGTTAGCACAGCGAAACTGCGCACACTTACTAAACTCGTCATTTGCGGTTCATAGATACTAGACTCGACCATATTCGTGCGAGTCAAAAAAACACCACTTACAATTGTCACGGAACCTCAGACGCTCCTTTTGCCCTCATGTAGGCAAGCACTAGTCGGAATCATATTCGATATTCATCAGACCATCAAGATGTCGTTGTAGCATAGATCTGTCCGAGCGAGTCCCCTTGGTAGCAGGTGGTTGTCTCATACACGTTGTAGCACAGAGGCCACATAAGGCAGGACCACACTGCACACAAAGGCAACACGTGAACAGGAACACTACCACAACCCCGATGATCGTCAGAATCTTCCAACCCCAAGTCGACATCAGGCCCCAAAACCAACCAAGTAGCGTCCAATCCCCTACATCCACGTGTATGGATTCGGAGATCTTGTGCAACTTCGAGATGGCTTGATAGACAGTAGGAGCATTATCTGGAATGAAAATGCAACAGCTCGAATGGATCACTTTACATACCCCACCGCGATCTGCTAAGACAACATCTAAAACCATACGGTTTTGTAATGTCATAAGTCTCTCCGCCTGAAGTTCTGTGGTGATATTACCAAGGGCACTGGCAGTAATGTTAGCTGTCGATTCTACCACTCGAGTCAAATGTCTCAGGTTCCTACTATTAACCATAGGTCCCCAAAACGGGAGGAAACCCTTGAAAAAGTCTCCTGCCTCTTGACCGGCAGTATCCTCTTCGCTAATTACGCCTCGTACAACTCTAGTCTTATGATAATCGGCATCTACAGTAAACGTCGGAGGCAACAGATTTGCAACAAAACATGAGCCCATGAAGTCTGCGGGCAACCATGTATATGCACGATCATGACAGATGAAGTACGTACCCTTGGCAGCCAGAAGCACAGGGATCGGGGACATTGACAGAACGTAACTTTCAGTGCAAGCACTTACTCCAAGTGAGGCTTGCGAACCACGACCCACGATACAAAAATTACCAGTGTGGGGTACGACCCATATCGGAGGCGAGCTTTTAAGCTGCTTTCCATTAGTGAACGTACTATATTCCCCTCTATCCGGTGCCCTATAGGCTTGTACCTCTGCCTTAGGGATGAGAAAAGCATCATAGATCTCATCTTCCAAATCCTGTATTATCATCGATACCACCCACTGCCACGAGGTAGGACCCGGTTTGGGGGAACGTTCTGGAGAGGGGTGGAAACCTAGTGCGCTTCGAAGCATTGTTTGGAATGCTCGAGCTGACCCTTGGGAACTATACGGTAACACCAGATATGGAATTCCCTTACCCGTAGTATGTGGCATCAACCCACACACCCAACAATTAGTAGTGTTAACCACTAACTGATGCTGATGGAGGAGCTGGATAAAGGAATTGTTGCGGAATTCTACACGTCTAGCCTGTTCGTGTTCCGGTAAAATATGAAAGGAATGGGGAGAAACAGTAGTAGCAGTAGAAGTAACGTTAGGGTAAGGAGTAGGAGTAGGGGTAGGAAGTAAAAAGTAAGACATAGTGTAATACACCCCACCCGCCAAAAATGCAGAAGCAGTTAAAAACAAAACAAACAACTGGGATACAAAACATTTCGTACGACTTAGTTTCTGCAGCTTGACTCTATATGCCTGAGCTCCTTCCAAATCATTCAGCTTCGAAAATGCCATTTCCCTACGACCGTCCGCAACGTTTCTTGACGCACTTCGTTCTGTGCAGCAATAGTCAATCCCCAGGAGTTCCTAGGAACCGACGGTCTTTAACCTAGTGTCAAGACCTACTGTCCAGAAGGAAGTACGCGCGCGGCCCTACGGCCCTCAATACACAATATGTATATATAGCACAATATTTCTCAGCTGTGGAAGAAAAAGATACAAGGAAGAAGCTTGATATATATATATATACAAAACAATTTTCAATGATACGAATGTTCAAAGTTGATCATGGGAAACGAAGATATTGCAGTTATCAATTTCAGCAAAGCAAGCAAATTTTTATTTGTCCTTAGTGTGAGATCGCAAAGAATATCGATGTTACCCGGGACGTGTCTGCACGTCGAACAAAGGATCTGTCGAAGAGACAGCGTCCTGCTGATCAGTTCGTTGGTCTGGTCTTGAGTCTCTTGCTGACAAATGTTCAACAGTGGCTTTCTGCTGCGCTGAGGGTTCTCCAACAAGCTGTGCGTCGCTAAAAGGTACAAACGCCGGCAATGTTTCTGTTTCTGTTGACGCAATGCCTTTCCTTACCCACGGGTCTGCCGACAAAGGAATAGGGACTCGCTTACAATGGGTAGCATGTACCCAATTTTTCCGCCCCTCAAGACGAACGGCAGTCCTCGTGGCCAGGAGCACCTGGTAAGGTCCGGTGAAGCGAGGGTCCAGATTGTTTTTTCGTGAAAAATTTCGGGTAACCACCCAATCTCCGGGCTGGAGCTGGTGGCCTGGACCCTCCGTCTGCGTCGGCAAGGCGTCGTAAACCTGTTGATGAATTAACCTCAGTTTAGCAGTCAAGTCATGTAAGTAATCAATCAACATCGGAAACTCAAGATCAGAGAATATTCCTGGCCTAGGAACCCCCCACACATTCGCAGGACGGCCGAACACTATTTCATAGGGACTGAGCCCTATTCGGGAGTGTACAGTCGCCCTAGTTGACAGTAATGCTAGAGGCAAAGCATCAGGCCACGAAAGTCCAGTCGTAGCTTGAATCTTCGCTAATTTTAGTTTAAGGGTGCCATTGTACCCTTCAACCAATCCAGCTGACTGGGGATGATTGGCGCTATGGAATTTCTGATTTATTCCAAGGCCCTTACACACACTCTTCATCACACTTCCAACAAACTCACTTCCGTTATCTGACCACACGACTCTAGGCATTCCATACCGAGGAAAGTATTCCTTCAGTAGGATTTTCGCAGTAGACAAAACAGTATTGTCTTTGAGGGGATAGGCCTCGATCCATCGGGAGAATGCGCAAACCACAACCAAAACGTATTTCAGGTTATTGCATCGCTCCATATGGATGAAGTCCAATTGGATCACCTCAAAGGGATACAAAGGAGGAGCAAAACTGCCAGGGGGAGTTGGGGTTCCTTTGCCAGGATTGTACATTATACACACCATACAATTCTTCACCAAACGTTCAGCACACTTAGTAATTCCATCATTCTTCCACACATCAGCCAACAACTTGCAAATACCTTTCGCGCTAATATGTGCTAACCCATGTGCCATTTGCACAACGGCCAGTACATACGCATCAGGCAACATCCATCTTTTCTGATCTGACAAATCAATCCAGCAACCATTCACATCCAACCTTCCCGTACTTTCTTTCCACTTCATCTTTTCAGTGTCGGTGGCCTCATTCTGAATTGCTTTCACACTCTCTATAGTATTCTCACACATACTTGATTCTGTAGGCCACCTAACCGAATTCGTCACATACATTCGAGTGCTAAGGTTCCGGGCAGTCTCCTTAGCAATCTCATCTGCAAACGCATTACCACGACCAACATCATCCGTCACTTTACGATGCGCACTACATTTAACAATTGCAACTTGAGCAGGCAAAGTCAATGCATCCAAAAGATCGTTCACAAGCTGGCCATGCTGTATTTTCGTGCCATGTGACGTCAAGAAACCACGTTCTCGCCACAATCGTCCGAAACTATGCGCTACACCGAAAGCATACTGACTATCGGTGTACACATTCACACGTTTACCTTTTGCTAATACACATGCTCTAGTAAGAGCGATCAGCTCTGCAGCTTGGGCAGAATTCTGACTCAATCTCGCAGTCTCAACAACAGTATTCAATGTCACCACAGCATAAGCAGTAGTCACATCACCATTCGGCAATTTAAAACATGACCCATCCACATACAGGATGCCATCCGGGTCTTCCAATGGGGTGTTTTTAAGGTCCACACGACCTTTTGTTTCCTCCTCTGTCCGCAAGTAACAGTCATGTTCTGTTACTGCATCTGACTCTGCACTAATTGGTAACAAAGTTGCCGGATTTAGGACATTACAACGTTTTATCTGAATGTGGCTTGCCAAGAGCGTCAATTCGTACCCAGATAACCTCGCACTCGTCAAGTGCTGAGTTTTCGTACGGTTCAAAAGAGTATCGACTGCATGCGGAACCATCACCGTAAGCATATTATCCATGACCAATCCTGCTGATTGTCGGATGGAGACCGCAGCTGCCGCAGTTGCTCTCAAACAACTCGGCAATGCTCTAGCTACTGGGTCTAAGGTCGAGGAAAAATATGCACATGGACGTTGCTTACCACCAAAAGGTTGCGTTAAGACGCTTAAAGCACAACCTTCCCTCTCGTGAACATATAACGTGAACGGTTTACTGTAATCAGGGGTACCTAACACAGGAGCCGAACACAATGAATCACGTAATTCAGAAAAACTTTTCTGACATTCTTCCGTCCATGGTAAAGGAGTCGAAACATCCTTGCACGTAAGAGCCACCAATGGTTTCGCCAGCAATGAAAAATTAGGAATCCACTGCCTGCAGTACGATGTGATACCTAGAAAGGCACGCACATCTCTTTGGGTTTGTGGCACAGCCATGCGCGCAATCGCTGCAATTCTCTCTGGGGTCAATCTCCTTCCCTCCTTTGACAATAAGTGACCTAGGTAGGTTACTTCTTGACAACAATATTGGAGTTTAGAAGGTGACACCTTGTGATTTAACTCACAGAGATGTTGCAGCAACGACACTGTAGCAATTTTGCAAATGTCCTGAGTATCAGCAGCCACCAATAAGTCGTCGACGTATTGGATTAAAGCCGCACCAACCGGCAACCTAAACGCATCTAGTTGACCCTTCAAAGCTTGACTGTAAATCGATGGACTTTCACAGTAGCCCTGAGGAGCGCGTTTGAACCGGAAGCTACGTCCACCAAGAGAGAAACCGAAAAGGTCCCTGCTCTCTTCGGCAATCGGGATGCTGAAAAACGCATTTTTCAAATCAATCACCGAAAACCATGAAGCTGTAGCTGGAATCAGAGTCAGTAGCGCCGTAATGTCAGGCACAACAGGGAATTGAGGAACCACAATTTTATTCACCTCCCGTAAATCGATAACAAAACGATAAACAGGCGGTTTGGTAGGATCAGTACGTTTAAGAATGGGCAGTACAGGACTATTGCACACGTTTCCCCGAGTTTCTTCAATGACATCTTTCTCGATCAAATCATAGATGATCGCTAACAAAGCTCGTTCACCATCAAGGGAGATACGATATTGGGGAATACGTGGCAATCGCACATTCGATTTCAACTGAACAACATAAGGGGAGATATCAAGTAGGCCCACGTCATTTGGACCCGTCGCCCACAAAGATGCAGGAAGAGAACTCAATTCCGGTGGAAGCTTATCGAGGGACAAGTACATGGGAGAGACTACCCTCTCTCCTAACGTGAGCTTTACACCCGCAGGAGAACAATACAAAGTCGCATACAAGCGTTTAAGCAAATCCAGACCCAAAAGATTTTCGCCACAACCAGTAGACAAAATCAATGGAGCTTCGAGCTCACGTGGCCCAATTTTAAGGGGCAAAGGGCGCGAAACTGGATTGCTAACGGGGGCGCCAGAGAATCCAACGGAAACATTTGTTAAGCCAGACAAAGGTGCGCCAGGGAGTTTCGAATGCATGATAGAACTTTTCGCTGCACCAGTGTCCAACAGAAAAGGCTCAACGACGCCCGATGTAGCAACTGCGACGTAAGGCCCTCTCTGATCAACCGGAACTGATACCACTCCCTCTCCTTGTCTTTGGCTGTCCTAGTAATTACTATCGTCAGGTCCCTGATCGACGTAATAATCGTCTACATTGTACTGCGCAGATCGTCCTTGCGATGATCCACGTTGATCGAAACAGTTATTAGAATTTGATGAATGGTCAGAGCGATCATTCTGAGCACCACGACCTCTACCACGTGATGCGTGCTGTGCACCACCACGACCTCCTCTAGACGAATTACCACCACTACGGTCATTTAAAGCAGGACAATTGAATTTAATGTGTCCCTCCTGTCTACAATAAGCACATTGATTGTACCCTAATGAAGATCTCTGAAAAGATGAATCATTACACGGCTGCGATTGATTCGATTGCGATCTATTCTGCTGAGGCGCATTCTGATTAGAACGCGGCGGATATGCTTGTTGTAACAACACTTTAGTTTTCAGCTCTTTCGTCTTTTTATCGGCACGGTCATTTTCCTCTTTTTCTCTATTTTCGTAATATTGTGCCGTAGCCAATATCTGAGCTGAGGTAGAAACGGCCCATGAACTTTCTGAATTTTTCAATTTATGGCTCAAGTCGGGCAATAAGTTCGATACGAATTTATCCACAAACAACCTCTGTCCACCCTCAGTACCCATATCCTGCCCACTATGATCGACGAATGTTTCCTCGAACCTCGTAAAGAAGTCTGAAACACTCTCATCTTTCTTCTGCTTACAGGCTGACAACTTGTCCCAATTTACCCTCATAGCTGGCATAAGCGTTTTCATTAATGTAATGATTCGCTGGGGAAGAAGTTCAATCAACTGATCGGGTTTAGTAGCAGCCACTTGTCCAGCGTCTGCCGCTGTAATGGCAGCCCAATCACCACCTAATTCATTCGCGTGATCTTGGTGACGAATCTTGGCCCATACCGGTTGCGGTACGACATTGCCAAACAACATGTCGATATCGGCCAGATTCATTATCGTAGCGTCTACGAGCTGCGATAATTCTTTGTAATACCCCGCAGGATTTTTGCGAGGATCAGGCAAAGTTTGTTTCACCTGAAGCACTTCCGATCGTTTCCAAGGGAGGTGTATCCACACTCTCTGGAAATGTGCTGGTATTGGAGCATTAGCATTAGTATTATCAGCGGGTACCCAAACTGGCGGAACTTCACGCATAGGATATTGGCCAGACCCATCTCGTTGTTCAATGTCCTCAACGAACAATGCATGAGGAATAGGAGCGGGACGAAGAGATAGCAACCGCTCAATAGCACGTCGGACATTAGTGTCGACTATCAGTCCAGTTGCGAACTGAAGCCGGAGTTCAGACAGGGCGGTCAGCACCTCGTCAGGCGCATTGGCCGCTATCTGATCATGTAAGAACTTGCACATTTCATCAAACACATATCTCTGAGTAGGTATGTTGAATTGAGCAAACGTTTCGAGGACAACACGAGGTGGATTTCTAACAGGGTTTATCATCCAACCCATCGCCATATTGTATAGCGCAACACGTTCTCTATTACCAGGAAGCTGGCTACGTCTCTGTGGACCATCAGAACCTGCAGACCCAAAAACAGGTCCGAGCGACTGAAAGAAGTTTGTCGCAAGGGGAGAATCACGATTACGAGTAGAGGGAGAAGAGTAAGACACAGGACTAACAAGAGAAGGAGTAGAGACGTTAGCAGCAACAGGGGTTAACAACACAGGAGCAGTAGCGTGAGCAGTAGCGGGAACAGGAGTATGTGGAAGCGGAGGAGCAGTAGGAATAGAAATAGGCAAAGGAGCAGGAACAGTCGGAAGAGCAGGTGCAGGTTGAGGAACTGGTGGAGGAATTACAGGTGGAAGAACAGGTACGGCAGGGACCACAGGAGCTGCGGTACCCTGTACGTACGGAGGTGGCGACTTCATAAGATAGGACATTAAAGAATCCTCAACTGCCTCTTCCTTCTTATCCGACTCCGTAGGCAAAACAGGATAGCATTTGTCTATGGACATACGCTGTAATCTCTCAAACACTTCCTTATCCTTATCCTCCTTATCACGCTGAAACTGCTCAGCTTTCTTCACTATAGTAGCAACAGTATCTCGCTGACTACGTTTATTTTGTCTGATCTCTTTCTGTCGGGCTTCTTTGCGCCAGAACCGAAAGGCATCAAACATGGCCGGCCTTGATTTACGTTCGAACAACTTTATTTCCAAATTATCTAAGATCGACGCTTCGAAGCTACCGTGAGGTGGCCAACGAAGATCGCCGTCTTTCTTTGTATATTTGATCCAATAATCGTTAAAAGCAATCGGGCCTAGCCCATGTTTGCTATATAAGTCATATGTAGGAGTTCCAACCGGAGGTATCGGACACGAGTCCTCCAGCAGGGAATCCGCACCACAAGGTCTAAAGCAATTGAACAAAGTACTGCGACCAGGCATCTTGCACACTAGCCGAGTTTCACAAACTTCAAGGGTTACGGGATTTCGGGATTTACCAAGTCCCAGCAAAGAACTAAACCCTCGGTCTTTGGCGGCTGCAGTCGTCAAACAAATACAACAACAACAAAGTACGCTAGCAAAGTGTCACCGACAAAAACACTCACACAGCGTGTACAACAAAGACACCCGCTAAAGTGTCTACAACAAAAACACTCGCTAAAGTGTTTACAACAAAGACACTCGCTAAAGTGTCTACAACCAAGAACTCTGGGAGCGACCCACAAATACTTAACTCAAAGATCAATGGCGTCCTCAGGAAGGCCCGTCAATCGTCTCGCTATACCAAGGTCTACGCCAGGCGCCAAAACAGGTCTACAGTCAGGGCAGCAGTCCGTCGCAGCCGTTAGGAGGCGGGAATCTTCGCGGGAAAAGTCTTCGGGCCACTTATTTCGACAACAGGATCGATGAAGCGGGGTGCACCTTCCCTCGGAGATTTCACACGAAGTTCCTCACGATCGTCGGGCTTGGACCGGTACCACTGATGCAGCCCCACGTTGGGCGCCAACTGAAGGACTGGGTTCTTTGGACCCAGCGGTGCCAGGGCACAACACCTGAAACCTTCGTGGGTAACCTGCTCCGGCGTACAAGTCACAGAGACACGGGACACTTCCTTCGGCGTCAAAGAGTCAAGGTTTATTTACTGCAGGGAACACAGAAGTCACAGGAAGTACATCGAGTGTAGTTCGGGGAGACTGCTTCAAATTGTATTTGTGGATCGCTCCTTTTATACAGTTTTTACCCATAGGCTAACATTGAACACAAAGGTTTACAACTCAGTTCCCACATCTAGCTCCCAGAGGGGTCGTTTTGGTCGCTTTGAAACATACAAGGTCCGGAACATAAGTGCGGAAACATTTGGCGGTTCCCAACTGTAAAAACCCATCTTCCCACCATTAGCAAATTCCAATCAGCAGTAAAGTAGATCGAAACAGGAACGAAGACAGGTGCAGAGGAAGACGGAGACAGTGGGGAGATCGGAAAGGGTGAAAAAGGGGAGGTGCCGGGAAGCACGAGATACAGGCATCAAAGGGACGTGCCTAATGAGATGCACGGCTGAGACAATAAGTCCGTGAGGCAAGATGAGCCTCGAGCGGCGCCACCTGCCTTACAGTAGCAACCCCCTCGTCATAAAGACACTTTCAAAGGACATGTGTCTTCCGCAAGTATCTTGGGAGTCCCAGGGTCGCGAAGCGGACAGCGTCCGTTCGCTGACTACTTGAGGGCAAGAGACAAAATGGATGCCGTATCTAAGATGGAACCCGTGGGTACAGATGAGAAACCCACATAACAGACGAACGGTTTAAGTTAGCACAGCGAAACTGCGCACACTTACTAAACTCGTCATTTGCGGTTCATAGATACTAGACTCGACCATATTCGTGCGAGTCAAAAAAACACCACTTACAATTGTCACGGAACCTCAGGGTCCTTTGAAGGAGAGGGACCTTATACAATAAGGGCAGTAAATGGTATCTCCTGGCTTAGGCGATGGCCTCGGACATGTGTGGTCAGCCGGGCTCGGGGGAAGGGGTCATCAAAGGAGTGGTATTCATGCCGCGTGGACAATCGAGCGCTGAAGGAAAGGCTTGTCAACAGAGGGGCATTCATGGAAGGGAAGGAGGTGTTGGTCAGGCGCGGCTGTGACTCCCAAGGACAGGGTCTTGCAGAAGAAGAAGGTTTATGACTTGCCCATGTGAGGAGAGGGAGGGGGTCAGGGTGCGCGCAGGGTCAGAGTCGCACAGAGAGAGAGAGAGAGATCCTATGACCTGTACATGAGAGAACAGGGGCAGTCAGATACAGCTGGGGGGCTATGTCAGTTGAGGCGAAGGATGCTTCTTCGAGAGGGAAATGGGGAATGCCTGGGTCAAGCAGGAGGGTTGCCTTTCACATCAGGGTCGCGCAAAGGGAGAGGGTTTCATGGTCTATACATGAGAGAGGGGGTGCAAGATACGCGCAGGAGGGAAGCCGGGGATTCCAATGGGTAAAAAGGCCATGGTGCCCAGAATGGCTGTGCATATGCATATAGGTGTGGGCTCCCACTGGCGGAGTGATACGGTCAATAGTCTATGGTATTCATGGTGTTCACAGGGAGAGGAGTGGGAGAAGAAGGGAAATGAATGCTGTCTATGTACATCAATTTCTTCAACTTTCACAACACCACTCTACATGGATAACGCTGGACTACCTACCCATCAGCAACAAACCAACCAAACACCACTCTACATGGATAACGCTGGGGTACCTACCCATCATCAACAAACTAACCAAACACCACTCTACATGGATAACGCTGGGGTACCTACCCATCATCAACAAACCAACCATACACCACTGTACATGGATAACGCTGGTGTACCTACCCATCATCAACAAACCAACCAAACACCACTCTACATGGATAACGCTGGACTACGTACCCATCAGCAATAAACCACCCAAACACCACTCTACATGGATAACGCTGGGGTATCTACCCATCAGCAACAAACCAACCAAACACCACTCTACATGGATAACGCTGGACTACCTACCCATCAGCAACATACCAACCAAACACCACTCTACATGGATAACGCTGGGGTACCTACCCATCATCAACAAACTAACCAAACACCACTCTACATGGATAACGCTGGGGTACCTACCCATCATCAACAAACCAACCAAACACCACTGTACATGGATAACGCTGGTGTACCTACCCATCATCAACAAACTAACCAAACACCACTCTACATGGATATCGCTGGGGTACCTACCCATCATCAAACAAACCAAAACCCCTCCTAAATGGATAACACTGGACAACCTACCCATCATCAGCAAACCAAACCAAAGACCTCTCTATATGGATAACTCTGGACTACCTATCCATCAGCAACAAGCCAGCCAAACACCCCTCTTCATTGATAATACTGAACTACTTACCCATCAACAACAAACGAAAGACCCCTCTATATGGATAAAGCTGGACTGCCTATCCATCATCAACAAACAAACCAAAGAGCCCACTACATGGATAACTTTAGAGTAATTTACCATCATTAACAAACAAAACCAAAGACTGTTTATACATGGATTATGCTGGATAACCAACCCATCATCAACAAAGAAACCAATACTCCCATACATGGATAACGCTGGACAACCTACCCATCATCAACAAATAAACCAAAGACTGCTCTATATGAATAACGCTGGACTTCCTAACCATCATCAACAAACCAAGCCAAAGACCCCTCCACAAAGATAACGCGAAACTACCTACTCATCATCAACAAACAAAGTAAAGACCCCTCTACATGGATAATGCTGGGCTACCTATCCATTATTAACAAACCAACCAACACCCCTCCTACATGGATAGCGTAGGACTACATACCCATCATCCAAAAAACCAAACCAAAGACCTCTCTACATGGTTCACACTTGACTACTAACCCCTTGTCAATAAACAAACCAAACGCCTTCCTACAAGGATAACATTGGACTCCCTACCCATCATCAACAAACCAAACCAAAGACCCTTCTACAAGGATAACACTGAACCACCTACCCATCATCAACAACAAAAAAACAACCCGCCTCCCACATGGATAATACTGGACTCCCTACCCATTATCTAGAAACAAACCAACACTCCTACATGGATAACTTTGGACAACCTACCAATAATCAACAAATCAACCAAACACCCCTCTACATGGATAAGGCTGGCCTACCTATCCATCATCAGCAAACAAAACAAAAGACCCATCTACATGGATAATGTTGCAATTCAGAACCATCATCAACAAACAAAGTAAAGATCGCTCTACATGAGTAACTCTGGACTTCCTATCCATTGTCAACAAACCAACCAACACCCCTCCTCCCCATCATCGACAAACCAAAGCAAAGACCCTTCTTAATGGATAACACTCAATTACTAACCTATCGTCAACAAACAAACCAAACACCCTTCTACATGGATAACATTGGACTCCCTACCCATCATCAACAAAGTAAACCACAGACCCCTCTATATGGATAATGCTGGACTGCCTATCCATCATCAACAAACCAAACCAAAGACCATTCTACAAGGATAACACTGGACGGCTTCATGCACTGGTTGCTTTTCACAGTAAAATTTATCACTGGGGTGGCTAATTGCGGGGGAACATGGCGGCCGACAGTCTGAGCTGAGCGGTCGCGGTCTCGGCACCTCCGAACAGACGGGAATGGAAGTCTGAAAAATTGATGTCGCTAGCTAAAAATATAATGAATTTAATGAGTTCAGCTAAAGATAACCAAGAATTGCTCCGAGGGGTCTATTTTCGAATTTACCTGCTCACGCCGATCTGCCTGATACTCCCCTGCAGCCTTTCGGTGTGCTTCAGGGTGCTCCGTTGGTGCCTCGGTCGGTTCTCCCGATGACCTGCCTTCCACGTATATTCCTGCGATCTCCGGTGTACTTGTGTTGGAGCTTTGAGCGGCTCTCCCGACAGGGATTTTGCAGTTGCTGCCGCTGTGGCTGAGTCTGCTGGGAACGCCGACCCGCCGCCGCAAGGCAGGATCTGGGTGGAGGCAGTGTTACGGGTCGCTAGAGGACGACGCATAGCGGCCAGAATTGGGCTTTCGAACGGTGGAAGCCCGCTTGCAATCCCAACGGTGGCTGAACAGCAGAAGGGCGGCAGAAAAGACGCAGCGGGAGATGAGGGCCTCCCGCGGATGACCCCGGTAAGGAGGAAGGGGAAGGGGGCGCTTTCTCATAAAAAAGGGAGTGTTGAATCAAATGTGAAAACCAGTGCTGATGGTGAAAAACCTGGAAGCGCTGGGGCACAACAGAAGCTTGTAGGGTTGGACAGCAATTGACATCAAGCAAATAGTACCCCAAACAAGTACACCCTACAAAGTAAAGGCGCCTGGGAGGTGGACTTATCGCCCACAGAAATTTCTCCAGGTCATACCTCATCAAAAAATAGGCAGGTGGGGAAAGTGACCATTCACTCCCATTCGGAGGGAAAAAAAAGCAAAAAAAGTTGTTAAGATAAAAAACAAACAAGCTAAGCAAACCAACTTAGCAAGCTCCCGCGTCACCCCCTCCCTGTGGACTTATTTCAAAGTACAAGCTCAGACTCCAGCAGTGAATACACAGATTAACCAAGAGCTCGTGAATTCTGAGAGATCAGATACAGGGGCTCCTTTAACCACTAGTGATAGTGAAGGCTTAAGAGTCATGGAGCAAGAAAACAATACAATTCCCCTGGAAAACAGCTTTGCCTGTTTAGCAGAAACAGCAGGAATGGTAGACACTGAAGTTACTTAACCTCAGCGCACTGTTGCACAAGCGCTAACCGCGCTACAAATAAGATATACACTCTTTAATGCGTTTTCAGATTTAAGTTTTAGTGCTTTTTTTCAAAAAAGGAATTCAAAACATTACAAATAAACACAACGTATTTTCATTTTGTATCAAATACAACACAATATTCAATGAACGTTTTCTTAATCAAATTATAACATTTCATCTGTATATGCCCAATGCATTTCGAGCTGTGGGCAGCTCTTCGTCGGGGGCCTGTAAAGATATAATGTGGAAGACAATAACAATCACTCTGGGGTCTTAAGGCACAAAAAATGAAGAAAGTAGCAAAGTGGAGCTCATCACTCCAGTAAAAGAACAACCTTCACCACCACCTCAGTGCACGTGTGAAGAAAACCTGAAAACATAACTTACTACAATCGCGCTCCTCATGCGCTGTATTTTTCTGTCAAAACAAAACCAGAACGTGTGCTCTAACTCAAATGTTCACTGTGATAGCTGAGGCTTAATCTAAACTCCAACACATCAACTAAAACTATTAAAGCCAGCCGTTACCTTATCTTGAAACTCCAATATTCAAACTGCTATACTCCCAGTACTCCTCTGTTTAACCTAAAAAATGACACAAAAACCCATTTTTGTCAGTCGGGCGATCAACTAACCCTGACCGGTGTCAAATGACACCGCTGCGTTAGCGCAGCAGGCTCACCTCGTCACTCTACCTCTGCGCGTAAAGCGGAACTCCTCTCTGTCGACTCACTCGGTAATTCTCTCAGGAAGCAGTGAATGCAGGGGAACAGACCTCGCCGGTACTAAACACAAGCTCCGCTCAACGACATAGAAAACGGACTGAAGGCTCAGCAAGCTAATCCGCGCCATCTTGGAATGGCAAACATAAAGAATAACCATGGGAAATCGAGGAGAATTGTGAAAGGAAAAGATAAAGGTTGTGAAAGAAAGAAATCAAATAATAAATAAATAAACGCGTGTGCCTTGAAATACATGAAATTCAATGCAAATACAATGTTACAGTCTAAGTCACAGACAGCATGCTCAGGTGCAGAGACGGAATCAAGGGAGATCATAAAAAACATGAAAAGTCTATTTTTTCATTGAGACCTTTAGGTTCTTGTGACAATAGAAATTTGATCCAATGGATTTCTCTCTGGAGGAGGGATCTGGTAAGATCAACCCCCTCGTAACTTTTGTAGATGAATTTAATGCTCCACTAGCCCACCTCGCACACTCTAAACTAGGAAATATAATTAACATTGCCCTATCAGATCTGGATCTCCAGATTGCCAATCATGGAAAAGCAGACCCAAATGATTTTATACCAACCTACGTGGGTAGAGGACACAAGACAACAGTAGATTTCATATTTCTTTCTCAAACCTTAATGTCGAAACTTAAAGACTTTGAAGTCATTGTCACTCCCTTTAGCGATCATGCAGCCCTAACATTAACAATGTTTATGCATACCAACTCTTCCCATAAATTAGAGATGGCGACCACTCTTAGGCAGAACAAGATTGAGATCAGTAAACGAAATGGACTAACAATCAGATGGGCTAAAATTAACCCATCCGATATAATGCAAAAATTAATAACGCGGTCCTACTCAAACATAATGAAATGCCTTGACCTTACAACTAGCCACAAAGAAGTCTTGAGAAATTTTAACTTAATACTAGACGCTATAAAAGACCTGCTTACCACAAAACCTAAAATAAACCGCCCTACAAAACCAAAGTGGTTTAATCATAACTGCACAGCGGCTCTATCAAAGCTGAAATCCGCACTCAAAAATAACCCACGTGATGCGGCTCAGATCCAGTTGCTTAGGCGACAATATACAGGGGAAAGAAAGCAGAGAACTGCCCAACTAAAGCAGAAGCTATGGGATGATCTTCACCACGGCGCAGTCTCACAAAATAGCGAGCTTTTCTGGCGTACGGTCAGAACCCCATATCTTACAGAAAAAGATACCCCAAAAATAGAAGTCGCTATCGATGAAAATACCTGGGTTTCTCACTTTGAGGAAATCTTTAAGAACACTCTTCCAACAGAATCCCCTCTTCCCAAGGTAAATTACCCTATTCTGGTCCCGTTCGATATTTCAGACCTTATAGATGCTCTGCAGAATAGCAAAACAGGCAAGGCACCAGGACCCGACGGGGTCCCGGTAGACCTTTTTAAAAGCAATCAAGACCTCTGGGCCCCCATCTTAACTAGAGTGTGTACAGCTGCAGCAAGTGAGGGAATCCTAACATCTTGGACAAAATCAATAATGGTTCCCATTTTTAAAAAGGGGGACCGACAAGATGTAAAATGCTACCGGCCCATATCACTGCTGGATTCGCTCGGGAAAGTAGTGGGGAGAGTGATTCTAGAGCATCTCCAGCAGTGGACCGAGGACCGGGGCATAATTTCGGATATCCAATTCGGATTCCGAGAAGGATTTGGTACCCTAGAGCAGGTCCTCAATCTTACTTTAATAATGGGGAAGTATACACAGGCCATACCCACCAAGATATACATGGTCTTCGTTGACCTTTCCGCAGCTTTCGACTGCGTGTCGCACAGGAAGCTGTGGAGGGTCTTAGCTCAATTGGGAATAGATCCACCCCTCTTAGATTTTCTCAAAGAACTCTACACCGGGGCTACAGCCAGAGTACGCTTTGGCGTCAATGGTGAGTTGACGTCTCCGTTTAGCGTAGGGCGTGGGGTCAGGCAGGGATGTGTCCTGGCCCCCTTCCTCTTCTCACTCTACACCAATGGTTTGGAGGAGGAGATGTTGGGGGGGGCCCAGGACCTCCCACGCATAAACCGCCGCCTGATCCCAGCCCTGCTCTACGCGGACGACGCTGTCATCCTAGCACGAACACCCAAAGAGCTCCAAAAAGCAGTGAACAGATATACGTCCTTTATGGGCAATTTAGATCTAAAGGTGAACGTAAAAAACCGTTCGTAATGACAGTTGGCAGACACCGAAAAAAGAACCTATCCTATAGTTCTCAATAACCAAAAGCTTGAACCTACCCCACATTATCCTTACCTGGGGGTTGTGATAGATGACCAACTCTCTTGGAAGCAAGCAGTGAGCACAAGGGCACTTTTATTTAGGAGATCAATCGCAGCACTAATAACTTTTTCTCAGAAACTAGGCAAGAGACCACCAGTAGAGCTACTTAAGATTTATAATGCCAAATGCCAGGCTATAGCAACATATGGTGCAGGAGTCTGGGGGTATACAGATGTTAGTCCTATTCAAAGGGTGGAAAACACCTTTTTAAGATTCTTATTAGCTACCCCCAAAGGCACCTCAATCTACGCAATGCACCTAGAATTAGCCATACCCTACTTAGAGGACTTAATCAAAATTGAACCTCTGATGTTGTGGCGACGCATCTGGAAATCAAGTAAAAATGTTCTGACCCAAGCCATTATCACAGATGCAATGAGTATGGACAACTCCGTAAAAATAAAGTGGCTCCTATATGTTAGGAATTTTCTTACTGATTTAGGTCTTGAGAGCTACTATTTAGACCCGACAACCATAACGGACATCCCAAAAAAAGACCTGAAACGCCAAGCATTATGCCATTTGGAATCGTTAAGACTTACATCCAACTCCACAAAAACGGCAGTGATCCATTCAAATATGATTCAAATAGCCTTTGTCATTCACCCGTATTTAGAGCTCCAAATACCAACTTACGAGAGAATGCTTATTACAAGATTCAGGCTAAATATGTTCTATAGAATGGTCACCTTCCCGTCACAAAATTGTTGGGACGCTATACTCCCGCCCTGTCCTTGTGACGGTATATCAATGCAGTCGAATCTGCACGTGATCCTGCTCTGTAAATACCATCAAGCCCACAGAAAGATCTGGCTTTTACCGATATTGAAATCCTGGGGATTGAGACAGTGCAGACCTGCCCTTTTAAGACTGCAAATGTTGGAAACACCGAATGTCTGTTATTTTATTAGTAGTTTCTTAAAATGTATAATGAAACACAGAAAGAATTTGTAAAAACCTTGCCAGTCTGACCATAAGCAGTACTTTGCACATTTTTTGATCAAGTTTTCTTTTTTTAACTGTGAAATGAATTTTATCGGTATCCTATGTAACATGTTTACTTTTACTGTGTTTTGATATCTTGTGTACTTTTATGGTTTTTCCATTGTGAATAAGCCGAATAAAGATTTATTATTATTATTATTACTAAACACAAGCTCCGCTCAACGACATAGAAAACGGACTGAAGGCTCAGCAAGCTAATCCGCGCCATCTTGGAATGGCAAACATAAAGAATAACCAAGAATAGGACCAAGTTTACCTCGTGCTTCTTGTTCGGACTCCTTCTCCCTCCTCTCCTTGTTTTGATTGTTTTTTCGGTTGCTTCCCTGGTGGTTGGCTTGTATCCCCTACCTGGGATAAAAAAGGCTGGCTTGGTATTCCATCCTAGAGGTAGTTAAAAGTTACGAGGGGGTTGATCTTACCAGATCCCTCCTCCAGAGAGAAATCCATTGGATCAAATTTCTATTGTCACAAGAACCTAAAGGTCTCAATGAAAAAATAGACTTTTCATGTTTTTTATGATCTCCCTTGATTCCGTCTCTGCACCTGAGCATGCTGTCTGTGACTTAGACTGTAACATTGTATTTGCATTGAATTTCATGTATTTCAAGGCACACGCGTTTATTTATTTATTATTTGATTTCTTTCTTTCACAACCTTTATCTTTTCCTTTCACAATTCTCCTCGATTTCCCATGGTTATTCTTTATGTTTGCCATTCCAAGATGGTGCGGATTAGCTTGCTGAGCCTTCAGTCCGTTTTCTATGTCGTTGAGCGGAGCTTGTGTTTAGTACCGGCGAGGTCTGTTCCCCCGCATTCACTGCTTCCTGAGAGAATTACCGAGTGAGTCGACAGAGAGGAGTTCCGCTTTACGCGCAGAGGTAGAGTGACGAGGTGAGCCTGCTGCGCTAACGCAGCGGTGTCATTTGACACCGGTCAGGGTTAGTTGATCGCCCGACTGACAAAAATGGGTTTTTGTGTCATTTTTTAGGTTAAACAGAGGAGTACTGGGAGTATAGCAGTTTGAATATTGGAGTTTCAAGATAAGGTAACGGCTGGCTTTAATAGTTTTAGTTGATGTGTTGGAGTTTAGATTAAGCCTCAGCTATCACAGTGAACATTTGAGTTAGAGCACACGTTCTGGTTTTGTTTTGACAGAAAAATACAGCGCACGAGGAGCGCGATTGTAGTAAGTTATGTTTTCAGGTTTTCTTCACACGTGCACTGAGGTGGTGGTGAAGGTTGTTCTTTTACTGGAGTGATGAGCTCCACTTTGCTACTTTCTTCATTTTTTGTGCCTTAAGACCCCAGAGTGATTGTTATTGTCTTCCACATTATATCTTTACAGGCCCCCGACGAAGAGCTGCCCACAGCTCGAAATGCATTGGGCATATACAGATGAAATGTTATAATTTGATTAAGAAAACGTTCATTGAATATTGTGTTGTATTTGATACAAAATGAAAATACGTTGTGTTTATTTGTAATGTTTTGAATTCCTTTTTTGAAAAAAAGCACTAAAACTTAAATCTGAAAACGCATTAAAGAGTGTATATCTTATTTGTAGCGCGGTTAGCGCTTGTGCAACAGTGCGCTGAGGTTAAGTGTCATTCACACTTAAGATAAGGCTGTCTAAGTTTTGGCACGTGATAGGGCAGACGTGCTACCTAAGCTGCACGCTTTGAGTTTAACTGAGTATAAAACAGTAAAAATAGTATTATTTAGAAAAATAAATAAAGTGAGTGCTCCTCTAATCACACGAAGACACTGAAGTTACACCACAGCCAGATTCCAACCAACAAGCCACAGCACAGCGAATTCCCAAAATTCCTAATCCTAACACAAATGCTCCTTTTATCCCTACCTTAAAACTTGCTTCAAGCACTGTTCCCACGGAAGTAAGCCTATCAAGGCAACTAACTGGTCAGGAAGGGGGCCTGTGCGAGAATGCAACGGGGTCTAGCTCTACTACAGAGACTCTACATTTAAGCCTAATCTCAGAAATGAGAGAGAAATTTAATGTATCAGAAAACAACCAACAAAGGATTCAAGGAGCCTGCGAAACATTGGGGAAAAAATGAAATAATGGGTAGAGTGGAAGCAGTAGAAGTCGCAGTCGACAATCTCTCGAAACGGGTTAATGAGAACTCGGGAGAGATCAGGAGATTAGATCAAAAGGACAAAGCACTGGCAGACAAATTGGAGAGTTTGGAAAATAACGCTAGAAGAAACAACATTTGGATTCTAAGTATCCCGGAAGACCTTGAAGGTGGGGACATTAAGACCTTTATAATTAATCTTTTAAATTAATCCCACCCTGAGATTGAGAAAATAACCCTTGAAAATGACATTTAGAGAGTACACCGGGGCCCCTTTACAAGACGTCCTGGCAAAAAAAACTCCAGGAAAATATTAGTAAATTTTGAAACATACTTGATAAAAGAAGCTGTTCTCTCGGAGGGGCTAAAAAAAGGGGAATACAACAAGGGAGATTGGTCTTTCAGTATAAGATCAGATATTTCACGTACCACACAGGACAGGCAGTGGGACTTGGGGAAGCAGATACAGGAACTGAAGACCTTAGGGGCCAACGCGAAACTCCAATTCCCCGCCTCCTTGAAGGTGATGTGGAAGAATAAAATGTTTCATTTTAGAGATCCCGAGGAGGTCAGTGCTTGGATTCAACAGATTAAAAGCTTGTCCTGTTAAAGAACAAAACATAATTTCTACCTACCCGTCAGGTGAGGTGAGAGACCAAAGACAAGAGGCACTTATTACGCCTCTAGAGACAAGGGAGGGTTCCCCAGGGATAGTAGGGAGTGGAGGGCCTAAGGGAAAGCACCACGAAAAAATCAAAGAAAACATTTTAATCACCGGGTGGGGGAGCATTTGGGGGAAAAAAATAGTCTGCATTCACATAACACGTCTTTAGGAAATAAGATGGAGAGGCAGAAGGGTACTCATATTAGTTTGTTTTTCATAAACAACTATGGATAGATCACAAACTTTAAGGATTCTATCCTGGAATGTAAACGGTTTTAGGTTCCCTGCCAGAAGAAGGATAACACTGGACCACCTACCCATCATCAACACAAAAAACGACACCCCTCCCACATGGATAACGTTGGAATGCCTATCTCCTATCAATAAAAGAATCAACACCCCTCTACATGGATATCGTTGAATTACCTTTCCATCATCAACAAACAAAAAAAGAATCCCCCTACATTTATAACTTTGGATTACCTACTCATAGCCAACAAACAAAACACACCCATCTACATGGATAACGCGGGACTACCTAGCTATCATCAACAGACAAACCAAAGAACACTCTACATGGATTACACTAGACTATCTACCCATCATCAACAAACAAATTAAAGACCCATCTACATGGATAAAGCGGGACTACCTTACCATCATCAACAAACAAACCAAATACCCCCCCCCCTCCATTTAACAAGGCAGTAGTGAAGTCAAGCTCCAAGAAGAGAGGCAGGCCCCCAATGTACACCATCTTGGACAGGAGTTTCTTGTGCTGGGCTCATGACAACAGTCTTACAAAGAGTAGAAGCTGTTGCCTTAGCTGAGCTCATGAGATCCAGGAAATGGCCTTCATGTGTAATCAAAATGTAAACAGACTTACACTGAGCAAACTTACGACTTAGTTCATGCGCGCCAAGACACAAAGCGTAGTGACGTCATAGACGGACGCATCCTGTGGGCAGTGTTAGCATGAGCTGAACACCATGACTGCTGTGAGTCACAGCTTCAATGAGCTAGAATAAGCAAGAGTGTTGGACATGTTCATAGTGAAAAGCATAGAAAAATCTCCCACAGCTCAAAGGTGTGTCGTGCCGGGGACAGGTGCGTGGCCAACACATCTCACTACTACCCTCTCCCCTCAAATATTACTCCTCCCCTCATCCGGCTGTGGAAGAGTAACAGCATAACTAGGATCAACTTATAGCTCCTACAATAAGGCTCTTCAACTACACACTCTGGTCAGTTCTCTCCCCCCACTGGTCACCTCAGTCTTCAGACTCTGTCATCATGTCCCTTCTCCTCTATGTCTGCTAGACCTCAAAGGCCTCTAGCCTATCTGCAAATAGCCATAGCGCCTCCTCTACAGAATAAAGAGCATCATCGAAGAAAGGGCGCTTCTCAGCGTTACCCACAACCTACTTAGGCCCTGTACAGATGACGGACCCCTGGCAACAGGATGATGCCTCTGTCAACATCTGCATCAACTCATCTCCAGAGAAACACAGGTAAATACCCTCTTCGAACCGCGCGCGCCACAACGTAATCGTCTCGAGGCGATGTACTTTGCTTAGCGGCGCTATTCACACTTATTATGTTGTGTAGTAAGTAATTCAGGCCTGTGAGGAAGAAGAATTGCAGTAGACATGGCTTTAAGTGATTTTTTTCGACTGTCAATCATGTGTGCCAGGTGAGTAGGTGTACGGATTGAGAGGTAGGGGAGATGGAAAAAAACAATAGATTTCATAAATGCGGCTATTCAGTTACTTATGCTATTCTACAATGCAAGTGTTTTCAGATAACGCTATTGCACTGCATACTGCTGAAACCTTTTGGACACTGAAATGCGAGTATACATTTATCAGTTAAATGTGGAAAAATACCTATTGCAGCTTCATTTATACAGAAAACACAAAATAAAATGGATAAATACAGAAAAGGTGAGGAAAAAATAAATATAGATAAATACAGACGGAAATGTCGGAAAAATAAATACCATAAAACTGGGATCCTTAATTATATATGTTGATGCAATGACAGAAGCAGCAAAATGCCAGCCGGGCGGCACACTATGCTAGGCACAGGTTTTTAGTTTAGGCGTTTTTAAGCCACGCCCTTAATTACACAGGCCACGACCCTTTGAGAGACCCCCCAGTGTTTTAGCCCAATTAAAGTCCTGGCTGTAGGTGAGTCATGGGGGTCTGTCTGTCTGCCACTAAGGGTGGGGGCGAAGGGGACCACATGCCCTCGGCATGCCAAGCACGCCTGGTGTGGCTGAAATTAAATTTTTTATTACCATCCATGGTCAACCAGTTCCCTCCATCAGTACCAGAGAGACCCCGTAAAAACATGAGTGCGTGCAGTTCCTCCCTGCGTGAAGTGTGCGCTGTGAAGGACACGCATGGGGTCCCCGTGCTCTGCACCTGCAGGAAACGCATGGGGTCCTTGTGCTCTGGAACAGCAGGAAACGCATGGGGTCCCTGTGCTCTGGAACAGCAGGAAACGCATGGGTTCCTGTGCTCTGGAACAGCAGGAAACGCATGGGGTCCCTGTGCTCTGTAACAGCAGGAAACGCATTGGGGTCCCTGTGCTCTGGAACATCAGGAAATGCATGGGGTCCCTATGCTCTAGAACAGCAGAAAATGCATGGGGTCCCCGTGCTCTGGAACATCAGGAAACACATGGGGTCCCTGTGCTCTGGAACATCAGGAACCGCATGGGGACCCTGTGCTCTGGAACATCAGGAAATGCATGGAATCCCTGTGCTCTGGTACATCAGGAAACGCATTGGGGTCCGAGTGCTCTAGAACGGCAGGAAACGAATGGGGTCCCTGTGCTCTGGAACAGCAGGAAACGCATGGGTCCCTGTGCTCTGGAACAGCAGGAAACCCATGGGGTCCCTGTGCTCTGGAACAGCAGGAAACGCATGGGTTCCTGTGCTCTGGAACAGCAGGAAACGCATGGGCTCCCTGTGCTCTGTAACAGCAGGAAACGCATTGGGGTCCCTGTGCTCTGGAACATCAAGAAATGCATGGGGTCCCTATGCTCTAGAACAGCAGGAAACGCATGGGGTCCCCGTGCTCTGGAACATCAGAAAACGCATTGGGTCCCTGTGCTCTGGAAAATCAGGAAATGCATGGGGTTCCTGTGCTCTGGTACATCAGGAAACGCATTGGGGTCTGAGTGCTCTAGAACGGCAGGAAACAATGGGGTTCCTGTGCTCTGGAACAGCAGGAAACGCATGTGGTGCCCGTGCTCTGGAACAGCAAGAAATGCCTGGGGTCTCTGTGCTGTAGAACAGCAAGAAACGCCTGAGATCCCTGTGCTGTAGAACAGCAGGAAAAGCATGGGGTCCCTGTACTCTGGAACAGCAGGAAACACATGGGGCCCCATGCTCTAGAACAGCAGGGCACACATGGTGTCCCCGTGTTCTGAAACAGCAAGAAAAGCCTGGCGTCCCCGTGCCGTAGAACAGCAGGAAACGCATGGGGCCCCGAGCTCTAGAACAGCAGGAAATGCATGGGGTCCCATGCTCTGGAACAATAGAAAATGCATGGGGTCTCCTTGCTATGGAACAGCAGGAAACGCATGGGGTTCCTGTGCTCTGAACAGCAGCAAACGTCTGGGGTCCCCGTGCTCTGGAACAGCAGGAAACGCATGTGGTCCCCGTGCTCTGGAACAGCAGGAACGTCTGGGGTCCCCGTGTGAAGAACCGGGTTTTAGAACCCAGCGGCGCCAGGGGCACGCCCAATGTCTTCGGGTCCACCTGTCTTAGAATACAGAGACACGGGATACTTCTCGGTGACGTCAAGGATCAAATTTATTGGCTGCAACCAGGAACAGAAGTCTACGAAGCACGACATGGGTGGTTCGTCAGAGTCTGCACAATTTTCGTATTGCGAGACATCGTCTTTTATGCCAAAAATCACATTCCTGACTAGCATCAATTACTTACGAACTGTCCAATCACACAGTGACATTTCAAAAGGTATCGCATAACGACAAGCCCACTTTCAGTTGTCCAGCCCATCATCAATTACACAGGAAAACTCAACATTCTTGCTCGGACAGGCCGGACAAACCCATAATAAAAAGACCTCAACCCAAACCATAAATGGGCCATAAAAGAAGGAACAGAAACAGATGAGAAGCAAGATAGAAGGGTGTGTGCGTGTACCAAAAATTCAGCAATGTCCTGCTCTTTGATCTCTATCTTGACCAGCTGCCGAACAAGGAACTGGCTCAACAAGGTTAGCTTCGGGCAATAGAGTCAGTTCGCTCAGGTCACACAGAAGTCAGCTAAAGGTGTACGTGTCCCAAAGACTCGTTTGGCCGTAGTCATCGGCCTATGTGAGGGCAACCACAAAATGGCTGCCATACACAACATGGAACCTGAAGGTTCAGAACGAAATCCCTGAATACACAGTGTATCCATCAATCGAACATGACAAAAACACTCGTACATACCGCGCTCGTCATTTGCGGTTTGCTGATACCAGAATCGTCACAATACGACGACCTTTATTGAACGGGTTCAGAATCACGGAACCTCACGTGCTCTAGAACAGCAGGAAACGTCTGGCGTCCCCGTGCTCTGGAGCAGCAGGAAACGCATGGGGTCCCCGTGCTCTGGAACAGCAGGGAACGTCTGGGGTCCTCATTCCGTAGACCAGCAGGGTGCACATGGTGTCCCAGTGCTCTGGCACAGAAGCGAGTCGTGCCTCAGGTTTGGGTGTTATGGGCAGTGATACCTGCCTCAGATACCACTGTTCTGGTTTAGCTGTCGGACCAGGCCCTAAGTCAGGCCCATGTGTTTTGCTTCTCAGCCGGACCTGGCTGAGGCTCCAGTATTCTAGATCAGCAGCCGGCCTGGCTCAGGTTCTAGATTAGCAGTGAGCCTGGCTTGGGTTCTTCTGTTCTAGATCACCAGCAGGGCCCGGCTCAAATTCTGGTGTCTGGATCAGCAGCAGGGGCCAGCTCATGTTCTCCTGCTCTGGATCATCGGCCAGGCCTGCATCAAGCTCCCAACCTTCAGTGTAGCAGCACCGAC
This sequence comes from Lissotriton vulgaris, assembly GCF_964263255.1. Lineage (NCBI taxonomy): Eukaryota > Metazoa > Chordata > Amphibia > Caudata > Salamandridae > Lissotriton > Lissotriton vulgaris. Next base: position 18,637,149 of record NC_141700.1, on the reverse strand, counting down.
ATCTCAGTCAGAGGTTCTAACCTCTTCCCGCCTCCGTGTTCCATAGTAGTCCGCTGTCCCTGTCCCTTCCATTCCTTCTTTTAGAACGCTACGATTCTTCGCTTTACCTCTTTTTCTTCTTATTTTGTTTTCTCTTTTCTTGCCCTGTTTTCTCTGTCCATACAATCCTCGTTCCCAGCTCCGTTCCCTTTCCCATCCTTCATTTTAGTTTTTTCTTCCGCTTCTCATTATGTCTCGCCTTCGCAGTGCACAAGCGCTGCATTGGAGTGACCTCTTGGAATCGCTCCAGGCTTTTGTTGAAACTTGTGCATGTTTTGCACTGTTTCCTATTGGTACTTGTGCATGTATGGCGTTTTCCTTGCTGGAGCGAGCAGCAGCACCATCTGTTAGCAATGATCACGCCTGCGGCTGCTCGCTCCCGCAAGGTAAACGCTGTACATGGACTGAGCCACACGTCTGTCTGCTCTGCCGATTTATTGCCCTCTTATCTCGTGCTTGCCGAAGATGACTTGTCGAAGTGGCATTTGGTGCGCGAGGGCCCTGAGCTCTTTCGGTAAATGCACATGAAATGCACTGCTTTCATGGCCCTCGTTTTGGGATACTCATTTAGATGAACTGAACCAGCAAGACGCCTCCCAGCAGCAGGGCGCAAACACCGCCTCCAGCCAAAGCCCCAAGACGGGCTGCCCATCCTCGCTCCATGCTTCGTCCCGCACACATTGCTGCCTGTGACGCGCCTTAGCTCTTGGCCGGGTCACTGTTGCGGTGCAGAGAGGGCTGTTATGGGTCACAGGCTGGATGGCCATGGCTTACCCCGCTTTACATGTGCTCCACCGCCACATGTCAAGATATGTTGTGGATGAAACTGTACACCGAGGGCTTGACTTTCGGCTGAGTGAATCCGAAAGTAAGATCTTGGTGGCCATTTTAGAGGGGTATGTACTTTACATTTAGTGAGGTGACTGGCTATTCTGGCAAAGACGCCTTTTTAATACCTCCTTTGTGTTACGTATTTCAGGATAAGGATACATCTTTATAAGCTGAAAGGTAACTTTCTTTTAGTCTATGCCAGTTTTTCAACATTACACATTTTTCATTTTGCGAACCTAAAAGTGTTATTTAGTTATAATAAACGTAGTTTTTCTTTACTGCAGCGGGTTCCACGTCTCATTTTTTTGTATTTTATAGAAAAGATATTGTTCTTGTATATGACGCTTTGCTACGGCGTCATCTATGTACCGGCTCCAAATAAGCAACTACTCGCAGTCCTTCTTTTATGTCTTTAACAAATTTCTTTTGTTAATGGCCCTGCTATTCCCTGACAAAATCGAACATAAATGATTCTAAGTGTAGTTCGTATACCTAGAATCCCCGCACTTGAAGTATCATCGAAATTTGCAATATATGACTCCTTCCATTTTAAGAATAAAACAAGCCTTGGCATAGCCAATAGGTCTCGCCTTTGGGACCTTTTAAGTAAAAAAAAAAAACTGAAGTGTAAGACTTCACGTTTACATTTACTGCATCCTAAATACGAAGTAAATGTAAAAGTGAAGTCTTATACTTCAGTTTGATAGAAGGTCCCAAGGGCGAGACCTATTGGCTATGCCAATGCTTGTTTTTGTTTTGTCATCCTCTCGTTTATTTCATTTTGTTTTTCCCCCATCCTTTTTATTCCCACTTTGTCGTTCTCTCTTTTCCTATTGTCTTTATCAGTCATTGCTTTCCTTTCTATTTTTTTATATCTCCTATTTGAGTTATCATGCCACTTTCATGTAGTAACCTCATTAGGTCGAGCGTGGGCCGGCAGCGAAGCTGCCCCGACCTGGCAAAGATCTTGTAAACAACTACGGGACTCTAAGCCCCGCTCCTCCTTTCCATTGGGTAGCGTCAGCGTTCATGGTAAACGCTGGCTTCCCATTGGAAAAGAGGGGTTTTGGGTGCCACCCTGTCCGCTTTTCAGACAGCCCCTAAGGACACAGTCCTATTTTTCATATCAGTGGAGGCGTGATTTATTTTACTGTTTACTACTCCGGCCAGGCATGGAGCTTACAGGCGCAGGGGTTCACGGGCAGGACAGAGGGATCCCGGCAGGCTCTGTAGTCTTTAGAGAAGTGGAATTCCCTCTCTCCCCTCGCTGCATCGCGTGCACTATCCTCACAGCCTTGTCACGCGCGCTCCACTCGCGGACGCTGTATTCTGACGGTGCCCGCTCCTAGGTAAAAAGCCGGCTGCTGTAAACCTAAGCATTTCCTTGTTCGAGAAAAACAAGCCTTTTAAGAACAGCACTCAGTTCATGGCAAGAGAGGGACTAACATAATCTCGGACTGCATGCACTAATGTGTGTTTTACCTCTGACGTCACCCATGGTCCATTCTAAAGTGTGTACATGCCCCAGTTCCGGCGGAAGTGCGTGGCCCTTTTCCACTGCTACAGAACAGCGCAGGCGCCTTTATTTACAACATGGTTTGTGATGGTGAATGCTCAGTATACTTGTCTTCTTAGCGCTTTCCACCACCGACCGCTCTACAGACCTGTGTCTTCTCCCCTTACAGAACTACGAACCCACCATCTTCTACCCCAAGCAGTCCCAGAACTGCCTGTACTAGGACTTCACCACGCAGTACGAGAAGATGGACATCCCCTACCTGCCGACAGAAGTGAGTCGGCGGGGGCGAACCCACGTCACAGGGCCGTGGGGGGTGCCCAGTACACCAGTTCTTGGACTCCGTACTCTTCCCCACCCACGAAACCTTGCTTCGACTCCTCTCTCTGGAGTTGTTAGTGATTTCTGCACACTAATCCCGGCTTCTCACTTGGACAAATTGTGTGAACCTGGGCATGCCGCCACATCTCACAGCTCCAGAATTCACGTATGTGGAAATATTAGGAGCACTCAGAAATTGGCTACAATGATGCTGGGCGCTATAACAGGAGTCAGTATCGCTGGGACGGGCCTGGGTGGAAGCTGTGCAAGATGCACACCCTCACCTCCTGCATTAGAGGCTACACCTCTCTTGGCAGAGCCCTCTTTAGCCCTGTCTGGCCAGTCTGCCGTATGCATGGCAGGCCCTTGGTTTCACTTCCGCTCACGGGCTCTTGCCTGGCACGGCTTGAAGCAGCCTGTATAGAGTGTGACGTGGCCTCTCTCTGGACTGCCAGGTGCTGGAAGAAACCTCCGTGCCACCCTTCCCTGGCAGCCTCGGGTACCTTCTGAAGGCTAACTTGGACATGACAATGTCTGCAGGCGGAGCCTGTCCCTCTGGGCCCACCGGTCGCTCAGACTGTCTCAAGCAGCCTGTCCCTCTAGGCCCACTGGGCGCCTGTCCTTCCATGCACGCTGAGCACAAAGTGACTCAAGGCGCCTGTCCTTTCATGGGCAGGGCTTCTGAGCGGTGGACATGTCTCCATATAGGTAACGATCTATGGGGCATATTATCAACAACTAGCGATATTTATCGCTAAATGGGCTTTGCAAGTTTTTTTTATCGCCATGCATCGCCGGATATTATCGCAGAGATAACGTGCTATTAGCAACGTTTATCTCTAAAGCGATAAAATATCCGGCGATAGCGGCGAAATGCGTGAATATCGCTGAAAATACAGGTGAGCCCAGTATAACTACAAGAAAGTGTTGAATTGCAGATAGCAGATCTACAAATTTGGAGCAAGAGTAAAACATGTGCACAGCATCTGCGGCAAAGGTACCACATCTATTACAATTAGTTCCCGCTCCTGTGCTCCATTTGGAGATTTTACCCGGAGTATAATATAGGTCATAGATGGCCATATAATGTTGTCCCCGCATCCTACCAGTCAACAGGACTTCATTTGCCAAGGTAATAGAAGCATTTAAGTCAATTCCCTCTATATTTAGATTCCTTGTCCACTTTTCTTGGCTTTGCTCCATATCATGAGGTAGTACCTTATCAAATTAGAGTAAAAAAAACCTATAGGCATCCCTTTCCCGATCCCCTCTATTAAAGGAAATTTTCTAAACGACGGCTGGGCCTAAGGTGCTATAGAAGCTGCAAATTTGCAAATACTTTTAAAAATCCTGTTTAGGTAAACCATATTTACGTTGTAGCTCTATAAAGGACGGAAATTGGGAGTCTAATCATAGATCCCCTAAACGACGAATCCCTTTCTGCTGCCACTTAGCAATGATTTGATCTCGGAAAACAAGAGGCAAATACCGGCAGCGGGGTGTAAGAATTTATATTCAATAGGCCTAAATGCCGCTTAACCCGTCTTCAGATCGAATAAGCAGCTTTAAGAATTTTATACTTGTTTTTTTTTTATAGTAGCTCGGTTCCACAACTTTTAAAAAACATCTGTTGTCCTCTGCACCCATCCCAAATTCGTATATTGAAGGGCTATGACATGGCAATGACCTAGCTCTATCTCCAACCACTAAGGGGGAAATAAATTGCAACACTGCCACCCAGTGTTAAAATAGAAAATACGGGACCCCCCAACCCCCACTGGATCTGGGGAGCACCATCTTTTTATAGGCCCTTCTGTGCCTTTTATAGCCCCATAAAAATCTAGAGCTAATATTCTCCAGTCTTTTAAAACAGGTTAATGGAAATTCAAGTGGGACGGTTCTAAATAAGTAGAGAACCTTGGGCAGTACCATCATCTTTAAAACATTCGATCTTCCATAGAGCGAGAGATGAAGATGGTTAAGTTGCTCTAAAGTAAAATTCACTTTATCTAAGACTGGATTCATGTTAATTTCTGGAATCTTATTAGTAGGTAAACTTAGCTTTATTCCAAGGTACGTTGCTTCCGGAACAGTAGAAATGCCTTCCGGACGATTAGCCCCTACATGGAGAATCTGTGTTTTAGTTAAATTTAGCTTATAGCCAGAGAAGAGGCCAAACTGTAATGCGAGACCTTCGGTTGTTGACAGGGCCGAGGGGAGATCAGTGGTAACAACAACAATATCGTCTGCGTAGGCTAGAGCTCTATATTCCACCTCACATACTTTCACTGGTTTGATATCAATGGACTGGTTCAATTTTGACAAAAAAAAGTCAATATATAAAGCAAATAATAAAGATGAGCTAGGGCATCCTTGTCTCGTTCCACGAGCAATAGAAAAGAGCTCTGATTCTCTACCCGCTAGGCGTATTGACGCCATGGGAGATTGAAATAGAGATTTTATTGCTTGCAGACTTCTGGGTCCGAATCCCTTCAAACGTAAGACCTACCAGAGATAGGGCCAGGCCACCCTGTTGAATACCTTCTCGGCATCCAACAGGGTGATGCCTATCGAAGTCTTTGTGGCTTCTGCCCAATCCATCAGGGCTATAACACGCCGAACGTGATCGGTCGTATCCCGATCGGGTATGAACCCATGCTGCAATGGTGACACCAGAGTTGCAATAATCCTAGAGAGACGGGTGGCTAAAATTTTAGAATAGATCTTACTATCGGCGTTGATTGAAGATATTGGTCTGTAAGAAGAGGGTAAGAGGGGAGAATTATCTTTATTTAGGAACACCGTTATTATTGATTTCCGCCAAGAAAAAGGAGCTAATCCCTTTTGTGCAGACAGGCACATCACCAACATTCGCTCCTTAAGGGCCAGGAGAAAGGTTCGATAAAATTCCAGCGGAATCCCATCTGGCCCAACTGCCTTGCCTACCGCAAGCGATAATATTACTGCCTCGAGTTCCTCATAAGTGATATCGGCCTCTAAATCTTCTCTTTGTTCAAAAGTTAACCTAGGAAATTCCTGATCCCCCAAGAACCCTGCCAGCTTCTCTTTTATTTCAGTGCAGTCTTCATTTAGATAAAGATGACTATAGAACTTATTGAAAGTATCCAATATTTTCACCGGATCTGTGTGTGTTTGTCCATGTTCATCCTGAATACCTTCCACCCTCCTAGCTACCTCTTTCTGCCGTAGCCTTTTGGCAAGTAACCGTCCAGAATTCTCTCCCACATCATACAAGTCGGAGCGATGTACTGCAATCTGGGCTGCTAACTTAGTGGCAAAGATTTAGTAAACTTTAATTTTTTTGGAAGGCCAAATCTTTTGCCATTTGTTCAAATTTTTGACTAGTACTCCCACCCTGCGTAAACCCGGTCTGTAAAACACGTAATTTATTCAACTCAACATTCTGTTCGGCCCTCAACCTGCGTTGTTTGTTAATAGAAAAGCTAAGGGTCTCTCCACGCACTGCGGCTTTAAACGCGTCCCATACTGTACCCACAGGGGCAGAACCAGAGTTGGACTCAAAAAACTCCGCTATCCATTTAACCATTTGTTCTTGATAGGCAGGATCAACTAATAGCTGACGTTCAAATGTCCATGGTTTTTTGACGGGTCTATACAGCCTTTCTAATTCTAGTTCCAGATTGATAGGATTGTGATCTGATATTATTTTGGGAGGATATCAATCTTAGCATTAGTTAACAGTTCTAAGGAGGTAAATAAATAATCAAGTCGGACGTGTTTTTGATGAGGGGCAGAGTAAAATGTGTACGATTTTTTAGCCACCATGCATCAACTAGACTGAAATCATTAAGAAGACCCTTGGTAGCTTTAAAAACCTTCTTTTTTTAACCTTCATAACGGAGAGTATTACGAATGTCGACATCTCCTCGCGTATGCAAATTGAAATCCCCGCAAAGGATTAGAGGGGATGGCCAAGATGCGAGCTCGATGCTCATATCCTTCATAATATAAGGATCGTCAGAATTTGGACCATGCAATGAACATATGGCGACTAAGAGGCCATCAATCCTGAGCTCAATGATTACCCACCGACCCTGTGGATCTGCCTGAACACGTTTACAGTCGCCCCACCCATATTTCTTTAAGATAGCAACCCCTCTTGTATTCAACCCTTGTCGTGTACAGCATACAAGTTCAAACCCCAAATCTCTCAGCCAGGCCCTATTATTCCATGCGATATGTGTCTCTTGGACACAAACCAGCTCTATACCCATAGTTTTAAGAATATGAGCCATAATTCCTCTTTTCCTTCTATTATTTAGCCCACACACTCCATGAGCACATGGTGAATTTACCCATCTTTAAAGACGAATTGTTTAATGATAGCTAAAAGAGTGCACAATTTCTGCCCCCACATGTTGGCATTTATAATGCTTACTGACACTAATAATTCCGACATACAGTCTAAAGCTGCAACACCTTTATTAGACCCTAGCTTGCTCAGTTTCACATGCTTCCACCTCACTACTGTATTCCTTTTGTTCCTTGCCCCCGCAACCCGCCCTACCCCCCCCCCCCCCCCACCCTGCTCGAACTCCCTCCCCCCAACCTCCCCCACCTTCCCCTGAACCCACCCATATGAGGCAAAGGGACTGAATAGTCCCGATAGTTGATGGCTAGAAAGGAGTGCGTACCCTCCCCACCCCCCTGTCTCCTTACTTAAACACCAAAAGAGAAGAAACACGGAAAAAAACTAAGATATCAAAGAGAAAGCGAACATTACCAGCACAGGAGCACTATTCCTTACAGTGTCTCCGAGAATGCCTTTGCAGCGATCTCAGACGTAAAGAATAGGGTTTTATCCTTGGAGATAACCTTAAGCTAGGAGGGGTTTAGTAAAAAAGCTTGCGCCCCTTAAGCCTGGAATGGCGACATGAGTTGGGGCAAATCCCACCTCAGTTGAACAATGGCCTGACAGTAATCAGAAAACAAAAAACAAAAAACAAAAAACTTGCAACCCTTTTCCTTACACTTACTATCAGGCCGTGCGAGATGAGGGTGAAGCCATTTCCACACTTTATCGTTTGTGCGCTGTGTGTTTCATCAGTAAAACTGTATGTCTGTGCACATGTTACGGCCATTTCAATTGAAGATGTGTTGTCTGTAGTGGCAGTGCTCTCTCTACCAGCCATGCATACTCCACTTTATGCAACTCTACTCTTCTCTGCACCCCTCTACGTTACACCACGCCACTGCACTCTGTGCTACTGCACTCTACTCCACTCTGCACCACTGCACTCCATACCACTGCACTGCACTCTGCACCTTTCCACTTCACACCACTCCACAGAACTGCACTCTGAACCACTCCGCTCTACGCCACTTCACTCTACACCTCTCTATTCTACACTGTTCCACTCTACAGTATACCAATACTCTCGTCACCACTCCACCTCACCCTCTTCAATTACGCTGATGACCTCCAACTTATTTTCCTACTCTGCTCCCCTAACGCCGTAGTGGAGTTCCAGTCAACCATTCTCCACATCCAGCGCTGGATGGACATGAACCACCTCAAACTCAACCCGGGCAAAAGAGAGCTGGTTTTGACAGGGAAAAGCGAGAACAGCTGGAGCACAAACTTTTGGCCTGCGGAACTGGGGCCTTCCCTATCCCTACTTCCTCAGTGAAAAGCTTGGGGTCATCATCAACGCCGACCTCTCGCTCCGCGGACAGGTGGGAGCTGTGATCTCCTCCAGTGTCCACCAACTCCGGAAAGTCAGGAAAATTGCTCACCTGCTGACCTACTCTGCTCTAAACAGGTGGTGCTAGCCCTCATACTCTCACGGCTCGACTTTTCTAACTCCATCTATCTTGGAATGCCGATCGGTCTACAAAAAAGACTTCAAATGGTGCAGAACCAGGCAGCAAGGCTGATTGGAAAACAACCCAAATGGATGTCTGCCAGATCGGGTCTGAGAAAACTCCACTGGCTTCCGATAGCCCAACGAGTAGCCTTTAAGACGGGATGCCTAGCCTTTAAGACGGGATGCCTAGCCTTCAAGGCGGGATGCCTAGCCTTCAAGGCGGGATGCCTAGCCTTCAAGGCGGGATGCATAGCCTTCAAGGCGGGATGCATAGCCTTCAAGGCGGGATGCATAGCCTTCAAGGCGGGATGCATAGCCTTCAAAGCGGGATGCCCAGCCTTCAAGACGGGATGCCTAGCCTTCAAGGCGGGATGCCTAGCCTTTGAGATGGGATGCATAGCCTTCAAGGCGGGATGCCTAGCCTTCAAGGCGGGATGCATAGCCTTCAAGGCAGGATGCATAGCCTTCAAGGCGGGATGCATAGCCTTCAAGGCGGGATGCCTAGCCTTCAAGGCGGGATGCCTAGCCTTTGAGATGGGATGCCTAGCCTTCAAGGCGGGATGCATAGCCTTCAAGGCGGGATGCATAGCCTTCAAGGCGGGATGCCTAGCCTTCTAGGCGGGATGCATAGCCTTCAAGGCGGGATGCATAGCCTTCAAGGCGGGGTGCATAGCCTTCAAGGCGGGGTGCATAGCCTTCAAGGCGGGATGCCTAGCCTTCAAGGCTCTGCAGGGCAACAGCCCCAGATTCATTAGCAGCATGATCATCAAGCACACCCCCCTGCGCAACCTCCGCTCAGCCCACCTCAGCCTGCTAACCCCTTCCTCCTTTAAACGGAAGCGACTGGGAGGTTGCTGTTTCTCTCACTTGGCCCTCAGACTCTGGAACTTTCTTCCTTTGACACTTAGAAGCTGCGACAACCTCCTAAGCTTCAGGAAGGCTTTAAAAACATTGTTGTTTGAGCAAGCCTACGCCTAGTAACCTCATTACTGCAGTCCTTGGTCTTTAGCGCCATGAAACCTATGGGTGTAGCCGCGCTCTACGAGTTCCTATTAACATAACATAACTCTTCACCACTTTACTCTACTCTGAAACAATGTACTCTATGCCACTCTAGTCCGGTCTGCACCACTCCACTCCATAGCACTTCAAACTACATCACTCTACTCTTAACTACTGCACTCTATGTCACTGCACTCTACAAAACTGCACTCTACTCTACATCACTGTACTCTTCGCCACTCTACACCACTGCACTCTGACACTCTAGTCTGCAACACTGCACTCTTTGCCACTGAACTCTACGCCACTTTACTCTGCACTATTCCACTCTACACCGCTAAACACTATGCCCCTGCGCTTTGCAGCACTATACTATACTTTGCACCACTTCTTCCAACCCTGCACCACTCTACGCCACTGCACTTTCTGCCACTCAACTCTACTCTGCGCCACTGTTCTCCACATCACTCAACTCTTCACCACTCTGCGCCACTGCACTCTACACCACAGCACTCTGCACCACAGCACTCTGTACCACAGCACTCTGCACCACAGCACTCTACGCAACTGCACTCTGCACCACAGCACTCTACACCACAGCACTCTACGCCACTGCACTCTGCACCACAGCACTCTACGCCACTGCACTCTATGCCACTGCACTCTACGCCACAGCACTCTACGCCACTGCACTCTGCACCACAGCACTCTGCACAACAGCACTCTACACACCACAGCACTCTGCACCACAGCACTCTGCACCACATCACTCTGCACCACAGCACTGTACACCACAGCACTCTGCACCACTGCTGCACTCTGCACCACTGCTGCACTCTGCACCACTGCACTCTGCACCACTGCTGCACTCTGCACCACTGCACTCTGCACCACCGCACTCTACTATGGACCTCTCTCATTTGCGGAACTGCGTCTACGCTGCTGCATTGTACGCCACTGAATTCAATGCCAATGCACTCTGCACCACTTTCCTCTGGGCCACAATACTCTGCAACACTCTACACCAGCCCACTCCACTCTGTGCCACTGCAGTGTGTATGCCACTATACTATACTAGACTCCACACTGTGCCACTCCAATACACTGCCCTCTCTGCCACTCCACTCTACTCCCCTCTTCGCCTTTCCACGACACTCCCCTCCTCTCTCCTCTCCACCACTCTCTTTTAGCGTTGGCTGAACAGCAGCTGTGCTGGTTACAACATGAAAACACCTTGACAAAGCCAGTAGCTCTTGCATAGGCGAGACCTATTGACGTTGGCAGTGCTTGTTCCTCCGGTTTCTTCTCCGTCTTTTCTTTTCTCCCAGTTCGTTGTCTATATTTGCCTTTTGTTACCCCCCACTCTCCCTTCCCATTTTATTTGTCTCTTTTTCTCTTCATCGCGTCACTTCCGGGCGCATTGTTTCTTTTCGTCTTTCTTAGGGTACAAAAGGGCACTGCGCCCCCTCCCTTCAAACACCGCTTCCCACGGATGCACCCCAAATTGTAACTAAAGTTAAACAAAATGTGTGCGTGTGTGTTTTCATCATGGAAGCAAAATGGGCCGGGGGGGTGGGGGGGGCGGGGGGAGGGGCTGGCCACTTGTTTGGGACAATGCCAGGGGTCTGATCCCTGGAGGGACGGGGGTCCGATGGTGAAAAGGAAAGAAAGGTTCAAGATTCGGGGCCCCGGGGGTCCGGGCTCCTATTGAAGTGCTGCAGCCCCCCTCTCCCTTGAGCCATTCACGGAGGGCTGGGGGTGGCAGGGGGCTTCGGTGCCCCTTTCTTCACCCCTTTGGGGTATTGTGCAGAGCTCCTGGGAGCCCCCGATTATGAAAGGACCCGGTGAGCCAGCAGCTGCCCCCGGCGGGGGGGGTGGGGGGGGGGGGCTGGAGAACAAGACCACCGCCCCCACCCCACTGCCCCCCCCCTCCCCGAGGCCCCGCAGAGCCCATCGATTCACAATTCCAAAAACAAGCACCGCACGGGTCAGCCACATCGCGCCAAGCTGCAGTGTCTGTGCACACTGGTACATTCCAACCCCCCCTATGTGAGTTACAATGGATTTGTCACACAATCATGATATATAAATATTGTAGCATAACTGACCCTCCCGGCTTTTTTTTTCGGAGCACAGTTCGGTAGCTGGTGGGACGCAAAGCCGGGAGGGTCTGTGTCTTGTCTTCTCCTGTCAGATTCCTTCTGACAGTGGTGGGTTTTTGGATACCGAGGCAGTTGCCTCATTACTCCATATTCATTTCGACATAAAAATTCTAAATGAATATGGAGTAATGAGGCAACTGCCTCGGTATCCAAAAACCCACCACTGTCAGAAGGAATCTGACAGGAGAAGACAAGACACAGACCCTCCCGGCTTTGCGTCCCACCAGCTACCGAACTGTGCTCCGAAAAAAAAAGTTTTCTATTCATTAAGCGCCTTGGACGTCTCACGAGCTGCTTCGCAGCGCTAGGCAGCACGGCAGCCGAGCCTTCATACTGGGACCGGCTTTCACAGCGATTGATTCTTTAACTCAGACTTTACAAGCGCAAATCATTGCATTGACCGGTGCAGACCCGCCTTTCCAATTCATAAAAGGGGATTTGCAGGTGACATGGACTTACTACACTGACGTCGGCTTTCCCACTCTGGAAACGGACAGATATTTACTCCCGTCAATAAATGCCTATCGATTATAAGAATGGGACGGGGCTCGCGCCAATGGTGGTGGTGGGGGGAGGGGATGGGGGGGGGGGGAGGGGGGTTTGTCCCTCTGATGAAGAAGAGAGTATAGTTTACCGAGTGTGTTTGGTGGGGGGGGATCCAGAGGGCTATTTTCTTGATGACCTTTGCCAGGAAGGGGAGCAGGGAGATGGGCAGGAAGTTCTTGAGGTCCTTGGGGCCCGCCTTGAGCTTCTTGAGGAGGGCGTTGTTTTTGGCGTGCTTCCAGCTATCCGGGAATGTGGCTGTCTCAAAGGAGATGTTGATGACCTTCCATAGTTGGGGTGCGATGGCAGCGTCTGCTTTGTTGAATATGTGGTGCGGGCACGGGTCTGACGGAGATCTAGAGTGGATGGAGTTCATGACCTTACGTGTCTCGTTGATGTTGGACCAGGAGCTCAGGTGGTTGGTGCCGGTGGTGTTTGTGGGGGGGTGGAGTCTGCCGTAATCGGGCGGTCGTGGTCTTGAAGCTGTTGTGGATGTCAGCGATCTTGCTGGCTGTGGAAGAAGGTGGCCAGTGAGTCGCACAGATCTTGTGAGTGCGGGATTTCGTTAGTGTTGGCGCTGGGGTTGGAGAGTTCCTTCACTAGGCTGAAGAACTCTTTGCTGTTGTGTGCGTTGTTGTCCAGGCGGGCTTTGAAGGAAGATCTCTTGGTTGTTCTGATGAGGTGGTGATGTCTGCGGGTGGCATCCTTGAGGGCTGCGTGGCTGTCTGGTGTACGTTCGTGGAGCCATTTCTTCTCCAGTTTCCGGCATGTACGTTTGGAGGTCTGGAGCTCTTCGGTGAACCAGGTGGCTTTCATGCTGGTGTGGCTGTTGGGGGGTTTCTTGAGCGGGCCGAGGGTGTTGGCGCAGTCGTCGATCCACTGTCTGAGATTGCAGGCGGCGGCGTTCGGGTCGGTGAGTGGGTTCTGGGCGAGGGTGGAAGTCAACTGGTCTTTGCTGGCTTTGCTCCAGCAGCGGCAGGGCAGCTGTTGAGTGCGGTGGTGCGTGGTTGGTTTCTTGAAGGTGAAATGGATGCAGCGGTGGTCAGTCCAGTGGAGTTCCGTGGTGTGGTTGAAGGCGACGTGGTTGCTTGTGGAGAAGACGGGGTCAAGTGTGTGCCCGGCGGCATGGGTGGGTGTGGTGATGAGTTGTCTGAGGCCGAGGTTGTCGATCAGGGTGGCGGAGTTGGCGTTGTTGTTGTTCTCGAGGTGGAAGTTCAGGTCCCTGAGGAGGACGTCGTCCATGGAGGTGAGTACGTGGGTGCTGGCGAGGTCGGCAATGGAGACACCTCTGAGGGTGGTGTTGGGGTCGGTGTGGATCCGGAAGTGCAGGTGTTCGGCGGTGTTGAGGGTGTCGTCTGCGTGGGTGTGGACCTGGACGGTGGATTTGTGGACGATGGCTACGCCACCTCCAATTCCGTTGGCGCGATCCCTGCGGGTGATTTTGTAGCCGTCCGGGATGGCTATGGCGATGTCGGGTGCCGAGGAGTCGTTTCACCAGGTCTCGGTCTGGAAGGCAACGTTTGGGGCAGAGGTGTAGAGTAGGTCCCAGAGCTCGATAGAGTGTTTGCATGCGGATTGGGTGTTGAGGAGTATGCAGCGAAGGTGGTTGGTTCCGGTCCTTGGGGGTTTGGTGATTCTGTCGCAGGTGAAGTTGCAGCTGCGGCAGGAGAAAGGTCCGTGGGTGCGTTTCGGGGCGGTTTGGAAGCAGCGGTGGTCTCGGCCTGCGTTCAGTGCGAGGAGAGTGCTGGTGCCATATCGGAGTCTGGCGTTGTGGTGTACGGGGGGGTCCAGGGGTTCTGGCGCTGGGCACGGTCCAGGCGCGGATTGGCACAGACGGGCTTGCCACTGGCACGCCTCCGGTGCGCCAGCGGCGCGGCCGCGCAGCGGCCACCATTCAAGGCGGGGATGGAGGAAGGAGCAGCTGGGAGGCGGGAGTGGGGTGGCGAGGGGGCGGGCCGCAGGGTGGCAGCGGCGGGAATTTGGGCGAGGGTACAGAAGGAAACAAGCATTTACAATGCAATGGTTTCGCCTTTGGAAAAGTTTGAGCTATTGGCATTGTAAATGACAAAATTTGTATTTATGTGTTGGTTTTGAAAACAGATAAATAAATGGCATTGTCATTTACATTGCCATTAGCTTAATCTCTCGCAAATGTGAGACCTATTGTACCCAACGGACGAGCTCAGCAGACAGCAATTACTACCACACACACACACCCAGAGCCACACAAACACACCCAGAGCCAGCCACACACACACACCCAGAGCCAGCCACACACACACACCCAGAGCCACACACACCCAGAGCCACACACACACACACACACACCCAGAGCCACACACACACACACCCAGAGCCACACACACACAGCCACACACACACACACACACAGCCACACACACACACCCAGATCCACACACACCCAGAGCCACACACACACAGAGCAACACATACACACAGAGCCACACACACACCCAGAGCCACACACACACCCAGAGCCACACACACACACAGAGCCACACACACACACAGAGCCACACACACACACACACCCAGAGTCACACACACACACACACCCAGAGTCACACACACAGAGCCACACACACGCACACAGAGCCACACACACACACACAGAGCCACACACACACACACAGAGCCACACACACACACACATCTCATTTTCATAATCGTTCGCTATCACAAGAATTCTTTCTGAATCCAAACGTGTTTGCATGAAATAAGTTTGTGTATTAATGTGCATTATTTGTGAATCAGTATAGTTTAAAAGAAAAAACAAACATAACATTAAAAATCCTGTGTGCTCTTTAAAGTTAGACACCAAAAACCGTATGGGAGTGTTACGTTAGGCTTTCCAAGTTCAATTGCATATTAGCTTTTTGCAGGGAGAAAAATACTTTATGTTCACCGTCATTCATAGGTCACAGCATTGCACAAGACACAACAGGGAAACCTGGCGCAAAGAGCTGATAAAGTTGCTATTGTGTACCGTTCCATAATCCCTCCTCTCTTCGGCCTTCAGACACAATACACTATTTGACAGGTTACTGAAAGGAGGTCTTGGTGGGAAACATAAGCCAATTACGTAAGAAGTGGGTTATCCTGGATGCAATCCTAACTGAAACAAAAATCTTAATCCGTCTGCCAACCAGGAAAAGCAGTTCCTTGTGTGCGAGTATTGCTATCAATCCTGAACACAATAGGTGCGAGAGGGCCTGTACTTTCTTTTCAGAGCACTGCGCTTTGGACAGAGGGCAGGCTGGGAAACCAACACCTTATGACTCAATCCAGAGTAGGAGGAGAGGATACCTCAGACCAGGGGTCAGGAAACAGAATCAAATCCTACAAAAGGTCAGCCCTTCCCAGGTAAGAAACCGCAGCCAGCATGCGATCCTACACGCAGAACCCACAACAGCACAATTTACAAACTACAAGCATTGGAATTGAATTTAAAGCATATTTAATGATATATGATGACAAAAAAATAATTTAAAAAAAGCGTTGGCCAATCCTACGAGTCGAAATGCACATGACATCTCTTATGACCAAGTAAATTCCAGCAGCAAAACACAGCGCCTCAACACACAAGTAGCGTTTCAAGGCACTGCTGCCCCTTTCTAATCACATGCTGATGGATGTACCCCGTCCTAAGATTAATTCACACTTCTTTCGCAAAGTTTCAACCTCAGACCCTGCTCTCAGTCACCCTAGTGGCCCTCTCCAACTCATGCGCTGAACTGCTCCTTCCTGGAGTGTTCTGCCCTCGTTCTTCCCTCCACTCTACCTGTTTGGCGGCCATCTTGGTGCCCTTACCCTTTGTAGTAGGCTTTCACTCTTATCTGGTGCACGTTCTCCCCGGGGGTGCGCCATGGTACCGTCTCGCTGTGTGGGCATCTCCGGGGCTGCGGCTCACCTTCCTCGGCAGCCCAGGGAGTCAACGCTCCCACGTCCTCCTGCCGCAGTAACGCCGCCGCCAGCCCTGCTGCTGAACCGGCGGGCCGTACCAAGCTGCGAGGGGAGAACCTGGATCACACCAACCTCTCAACTGGAGGGAAGGGAGGACTGACTGCCTTGGGAAAGAACAGGAGCCAACCAACTGCTGTTTAGGACAGGGAAGCAAGAAGTGAACGATAAACACAAGCTAATGCGATTGTGGGGCATACATAGTGCGTTATAACACCCCACACAGCGAGTTATGGTGGTATCAGCCCACGTAAGTCCCACAGGGAGAGCCGTCCGGCTGGTGTGAGGAAGGATGCCAAAGAAAGAAAAAAAAATAAACACGTCCACCGCCGCGATGACGATCAGAAAAGGGTGGAGAGGAAGAAATCGCGGGATCGCCCACGAGTCTGGTCCGGCCATGATGGACAGATCTCTGTTCCAATGGCTAGCCTCCATTTATGGAGCTAGCCAATGGAACAGAGGGCAGATTCCCAAGCCACATAGTTATTCTCATTATGTTTTCGCCTGCGCGAAAAGCTGCGCAGTGCGCAGCTTTCACTTAGGCGAAACCTATAAGGGGGGAGGGGGGAGGGGGGAAACGGGCAGGGAGCAAAGAATAAGGGCAAGTAGACTTACAATACAAATGAGAAATGGGACACAGCAGTGGAAAATAAAGTGGCAGCAGATAGTAAAATGAAAACAGTCAGCACAGCAAACTCCTCACACTGTCTGCTTGTGTACTCCAAACTCCTCACACTCTCTACTTGTGTACTCCAAGCTCCTCACGCATTCTGCTTGTGTACTCCAAACTCCTCACACTGTCTGCTTGTGTACTCCAGACTCCTCACACTCTCTGTGCGTGTACTCCAAACTCCTCACACTCTATGTCCGTATACCCCAAACTCCTCACACTGTCTGCTCGTGTACTCCAAACTCCTCACACTCTCTGTGCGTGTACTCCAAACTCCTCACACTCTCTGCTCATGTACTCCAAACTCCTCACTCTCTCTGTGTGTGTACTCCAAACTCCTCCAACTCTGTGTGCGTGTACTTCAGACTCCTCACACTCTCTGTACATGTACCCCAAACTCCTCTCACTGTCTGCTCGTGTACTCCAGACTCCTCACACTCTCTGTGTGTGCACTCCAAATGCCTTACATAGTCTGCTCGTATACTTCAAACTCCTCACACCATCTGCTCGTGTACTCCAAACTCCTCACACTGTCTGTGTGTGTACTCCAAACTCCTCACACTCTGTGTATGTGTACTCCAAACTCCTCACACTGTCTGCTTGTGTACTCCAAACTCCTCACACTCTGTGTATGTGTACTCCAAACTCCTCACACTGTCTGCTTGTGTACTCCAAACTCCTCACACTGTCTGCTTGTGTACTCCAAACTCCTCACACTCTGTGCGTGTACTCTAAACTCCTCACACTCTGTCTGTGTACTCCAAACTAATCACACTGTCTGCTTGTGTACTCCAAACTCCTCACACTCTGTGTGTGTACTCCAAACTAATCACACTGTCTGCTTGTGTACTCCAAACTCCTCACACTCTGTGCGTGTACTCCAAACTCCTTCTACTCTATGTATGTGTACTCCAAACTCATCACACTCTTGTGCGTGTACTCCAAACTCATCACACTGTATGCTTGTGTACTCCACACTCCTCACACTGTCTGCTTGTGTACTCCAAACTCATCACACTGTCTGCTTGTGTACTCCAAACTCCTCACATTTTCTGCTTGTGTACTCCAAACTCCTCCTACTCTATGTATGTGTACTCCAAACTCCTCACACTCTGTGTGTGTACTCTAAACTCCTCACACTCTCTGCTTGTGTACTCCAAACTCATCACACTGTCTGCTTGTGTACTCCAAACTCATCACACTGTCTGTGCGTGTACTCTAAACTCCTCACACTATCTGTGTGTGTACTCCAAACTCATCACACTCT
This sequence comes from Lissotriton vulgaris, assembly GCF_964263255.1. NCBI lineage: Eukaryota > Metazoa > Chordata > Amphibia > Caudata > Salamandridae > Lissotriton > Lissotriton vulgaris. Next base: position 18,618,968 of record NC_141700.1, on the reverse strand, counting down.
CTGTGCGTGTACTCTAAACTCCTCACACTCTCTGCGTGTGTACTCCAAACTCCTCACACTCTCTGTGCGTGTACTCTAAACTCCTCACGCATTCTGCTTGTGTACTCCAAACTAATCACACTGTCTGCCAGTGTGCTCCAAACTCCTCACACTCTCTGCGTGTGTACTCCAAACTCCTCACACTCTCTGTGTGTGTACTCCAAACTCCTCACGCATTCTGCTTGTGTACTCCAAACTCATCACACTGTCTGCCAGTGTGCTCCAAACTCCTCACACTCTCTGCGTGTGTACTCCAAACTCCTCACACTCTCTGTGCGTGTACTCTAAACTCCTCACACTGTCTCCTTGTGTACTCCAAACTCCTCACACTCTCTGTGTGTGTACTCTAAACTCCTCACACTATCTGTGTGTGTACTCCAAACTCATCACACTCTCTGTGCGTGTACTCTAAACTCCTCACACTCTCTGCGTGTGTACTCCAAACTCCTCACACTCTCTGTGCGTGTACTCTAAACTCCTCACACTGTCTCCTTGTGTACTCCAAACTCCTCACACTCCCTGTGTGTGTACTCCAAACTCCTCACGCATTCTGCTTGTGTACTCCAAACTCATCACACTCTCTGTGCGTGTACTCTAAACTCCTCACACTCTCTGTGTGTGTACTCCAAACTCCTCACACTCTCTGTGTGTGTACTCTAAACTCCTCACACTCTCTGTGTGTGTACTCCAAACTCATCACACTCTCTGTGCGTGTACTCTAAACTCCTCCCACACTCTGCGTGTGTACTCCAAACTCCTCACACTCTCTGTGCGTGTACTCTAAACTCCTCACACTGTCTCCTTGTGTACTCCAAACTCCTCACACTCCCTGTGTGTGTACTCCAAATTCCTCACACTGTCTGCTTGTGTACTCCACACTCCTCACCCTCCCTGTGCTTGTACTCCAAACTCCTCACACTGTCTGCTTGTGTACTCCAAACTCCTCACATTGTCTGCTTGTGTACTCCAAACTCCTCACACTCTCTGCTTGTGTACTCCAAACTCCTCACACTCTGTGTGTGTGTACTCCAAACTCCTCACGTTGTTTGCTTGTGTACTCCAAACTCCTCACACTGTCTGCCTGTGTGCTCCAAACTCCTCACACTGTCTGCTTGTGTACTCCAAACTCCTCACACTCCCTGTGCGTGTACTTCAAACTCCTCACACTGTCTGCTTGGGTACTCCAAACTCCTCACACTCTGTGTGTGTACTCCAAACTCCTCACATTGTTTGCTTGTGTACTCCAAACTCCTCACACTGTCTGCCTGTGTGCTCCAAACTCCTCACACTGTCTGCTTGTGTACTCCAAACTCCTCACACTCCCTGTGCGTGTACTTCAAACTCCTCACACTGTCTGCTTGGGTACTCCAAACTCCTCACACTCTGTGTGTGTGTACTCCAAACTCCTCACATTGTTTGCTTGTGTACTCCAAACTCCTCACACTGTCTGCCTGTGTGCTCCAAACTCCTCACACTGTCTGCTTGGGTACTCCAAACTCCTCACACTCCCTGTGCGTGTACTCCAAACTCCTCACACTGTCTGCTTGTGTACTCCAAACTCCTCATATTGTCTGCTTGTGTACTTCAAACTCCTCACACTGTCTGCTTGTGTACTCCAAACTCCTCACACTCTGTGTATGTGTACTCCAAACTCCTCACACTGTCTGCTTGTGTACTCCAAACTCCTCACACTCTCTGTGTGTGTACTCCAAACTCCTCACACTCTCTGTGTGTGTACTCCAAACTCCTCACACTGTCTGCTTGTGTACTCCAAACTCCTCACACTCTCTGTGTGTGTATTCCAAACTCCTCACACTGTCTGCTTGTGTACTCCAAACTCCTCACACTCTCTGTGTGTGTATTCCAAACTCCTCACACTGTCTGCTTGTGTACTCCAAACTCCTCACACTCTGTGCGTGTACTCTAAACTCCTCACACTCTGTCTGTGTACTCCAAACTAATCACACTGTCTGCTTGTGTACTCCAAACTCCTCACACTCTGTGTGTGTACTCCAAACTAATCACACTGTCTGCTTGTGTACTCCAAACTCCTCACACTCTGTGCGTGTACTCCAAACTCCTTCTACTCTATGTATGTGTACTCCAAACTCATCACACTCTTGTGCGTGTACTCCAAACTCATCACACTGTATGCTTGTGTACTCCACACTCCTCACACTGTCTGCTTGTGTACTCCAAACTCATCACACTGTCTGCTTGTGTACTCCAAACTCCTCACATTTTCTGCTTGTGTACTCCAAACTCCTCCTACTCTATGTATGTGTACTCCAAACTCCTCACACTCTGTGTGTGTACTCTAAACTCCTCACACTCTCTGCTTGTGTACTCCAAACTCATCACACTGTCTGCTTGTGTACTCCAAACTCATCACACTGTCTGTGCGTGTACTCTAAACTCCTCACACTATCTGTGTGTGTACTCCAAACTCATCACACTCTCTGTGCGTGTACTCTAAACTCCTCACACTCTCTGCGTGTGTACTCCAAACTCCTCACACTCTCTGTGCGTGTACTCTAAACTCCTCACGCATTCTGCTTGTGTACTCCAAACTAATCACACTGTCTGCCAGTGTGCTCCAAACTCCTCACACTCTCTGCGTGTGTACTCCAAACTCCTCACACTCTCTGTGTGTGTACTCCAAACTCCTCACGCATTCTGCTTGTGTACTCCAAACTCATCACACTGTCTGCCAGTGTGCTCCAAACTCCTCACACTCTCTGCGTGTGTACTCCAAACTCCTCACACTCTCTGTGCGTGTACTCTAAACTCCTCACACTGTCTCCTTGTGTACTCCAAACTCCTCACACTCTCTGTGTGTGTACTCTAAACTCCTCACACTATCTGTGTGTGTACTCCAAACTCATCACACTCTCTGTGCGTGTACTCTAAACTCCTCACACTCTCTGCGTGTGTACTCCAAACTCCTCACACTCTCTGTGCGTGTACTCTAAACTCCTCACACTGTCTCCTTGTGTACTCCAAACTCCTCACACTCCCTGTGTGTGTACTCCAAACTCCTCACGCATTCTGCTTGTGTACTCCAAACTCATCACACTCTCTGTGCGTGTACTCTAAACTCCTCACACTCTCTGTGTGTGTACTCCAAACTCCTCACACTCTCTGTGTGTGTACTCTAAACTCCTCACACTCTCTGTGTGTGTACTCCAAACTCATCACACTCTCTGTGCGTGTACTCTAAACTCCTCCCACACTCTGCGTGTGTACTCCAAACTCCTCACACTCTCTGTGCGTGTACTCTAAACTCCTCACACTGTCTCCTTGTGTACTCCAAACTCCTCACACTCCCTGTGTGTGTACTCCAAATTCCTCACACTGTCTGCTTGTGTACTCCACACTCCTCACCCTCCCTGTGCTTGTACTCCAAACTCCTCACACTGTCTGCTTGTGTACTCCAAACTCCTCACATTGTCTGCTTGTGTACTCCAAACTCCTCACACTCTCTGCTTGTGTACTCCAAACTCCTCACACTCTGTGTGTGTGTACTCCAAACTCCTCACGTTGTTTGCTTGTGTACTCCAAACTCCTCACACTGTCTGCCTGTGTGCTCCAAACTCCTCACACTGTCTGCTTGTGTACTCCAAACTCCTCACACTCCCTGTGCGTGTACTTCAAACTCCTCACACTGTCTGCTTGGGTACTCCAAACTCCTCACACTCTGTGTGTGTACTCCAAACTCCTCACATTGTTTGCTTGTGTACTCCAAACTCCTCACACTGTCTGCCTGTGTGCTCCAAACTCCTCACACTGTCTGCTTGTGTACTCCAAACTCCTCACACTCCCTGTGCGTGTACTTCAAACTCCTCACACTGTCTGCTTGGGTACTCCAAACTCCTCACACTCTGTGTGTGTGTACTCCAAACTCCTCACATTGTTTGCTTGTGTACTCCAAACTCCTCACACTGTCTGCCTGTGTGCTCCAAACTCCTCACACTGTCTGCTTGGGTACTCCAAACTCCTCACACTCCCTGTGCGTGTACTCCAAACTCCTCACACTGTCTGCTTGTGTACTCCAAACTCCTCATATTGTCTGCTTGTGTACTTCAAACTCCTCACACTGTCTGCTTGTGTACTCCAAACTCCTCACACTCTGTGTATGTGTACTCCAAACTCCTCACACTGTCTGCTTGTGTACTCCAAACTCCTCACACTCTCTGTGTGTGTACTCCAAACTCCTCACACTCTCTGTGTGTGTACTCCAAACTCCTCACACTGTCTGCTTGTGTACTCCAAACTCCTCACACTCTCTGTGTGTGTATTCCAAACTCCTCACACTGTCTGCTTGTGTACTCCAAACTCCTCACACTCTCTGTGTGTGTATTCCAAACTCCTCACACTGTCTGCTTGTGTACTCCAAACTCCTCACACTGTCTGCTTGTGTACTCCAAACTCCTCACACTCTCTGTGTGTGTATTCCAAGCTCCTCACACTGTCTGCTTGTGTACTCCAAACTCCTCACACTCTCTGTGTGTGTACTCCAAACTCCTCACACTCTCTGCTTGTGTGCTCCAAACTCCTCACACTGTCTGCTTGTGTGCTCCAAACTCCTCACACTGTCTGCTTGTGTGCTCCAAACTCCTCACACTGTCTGCTTGTGTGCTCCAAACTCCTCACACTGTCTGCTTGTGTACTCCAAACTCCTCACACTGTCTGCTTGTGTACTCTAAACTCCTCACACTCCCTGTGTGTGTATTCCAAACTCCTCACACTGTCTGCTTGTGTACTCCAAACTCCTCACACTGTCTGCTTGTGTGCTCCAAACTCCTCACACTGTCTGCTTGTGTACTCCAAACTCCTCACACTCTCTGTGTGTGTATTCCAAACTCCTCACACTGTCTGCTTGTGTACTCCAAACTCCTCACACTCTCTGTGTGTGTATTCCAAACTCCTCACACTGTCTGCTTGTGTACTCCAAACTCCTCACACTGTCTGCTTGTGTACTCCAAACTCCTCACACTCTCTGTGTGTGTATTCCAAACTCCTCACACTGTCTGCTTGTGTACTCCAAACTCCTCACACTCTCTGTGTGTGTACTCCAAACTCCTCACACTCTCTGCTTGTGTGCTCCAAACTCCTCACACTGTCTGCTTGTGTGCTCCAAACTCCTCACACTGTCTGCTTGTGTGCTCCAAACTCCTCACACTGTCTGCTTGTGTGCTCCAAACTCCTCACACTGTCTGCTTGTGTACTCCAAACTCCTCACACTGTCTGCTTGTGTACTCCAAACTCCTCACACTGTCTGCTTGTGTACTCTAAACTCCTCACACTCCCTGTGTGTGTATTCCAAACTCCTCACACTGTCTGCTTGTGTACTCCAAACTCCTCACACTGTCTGCTTGTGTGCTCCAAACTCCTCACACTGTCTGCTTGTGTGCTCCAAACTCCTCACACTGTCTGTTTGTGTACTCCAAACTCCTCACACACTTTGTGCGTGTACTCTAAACCTCGCCACACTCTGTGCGTGTACTCCAAACTCACACACTTTGTGCGTGTACTCTAAACTCCTCACACCGTCTGTTGAAAGCGAGCTCCTCCGAAAATGTGCCCACGAACCTCAAACTCCCAGGCTGCCTCAGCTCACCCCCAGTCAGAGCCGGGCCATGGTCGAATAATTCCCCCGGGCAGAAAGACCCTTGGCACCCTGGCTGGTGTTGGTGAATACAACGAGGCAGTAGGGGGCGCCTTTTGTGGTCACAGTCCAGGAGACGCACATGTTTGCATAACCTGAATGCAGCAGCTCCGTGCGCCCCTCTGAAGGCTGGCGCCCTGGGCCGGAGTCCAGCTCGCCCATGCCGAAATAAACCAGCTCTGCCTCCAGCTCCCAGAACGTCCATGGGCCTCAAGTTACCCACGGCATAAGGTCCCCAACTCCTATTTAATTTAAACTCCTCTGGCGGATTTGGCACCTACACCTCGCCCCCTACACACACGTGCACTTTTCTTTAGGTAAAAACCCAGAAATTTATTTGCCCCGGAATTAATCCGCTTTTATTCTGGATTTTCGTCCTCTCGGAGAATTTGCATGTCAAGGAAAAGGATGGGGGAGAAGAATTAGTGGACCCTGAAAAGCGACGCTTTGTGCTTCGTATACAAAGCCCCTCTCCGGGGGCACAATGGACCCGTGGCAGAGCCGGGAGGAGCTTCATGGGGGCACCAAAGCCCCTTCCACCACCAAAGAAACCTGGCCTGAAAGGACCCAAGGCTGAATCACTTTCTAAAGAAAGAGGGCCTTGGGTGGGGGTGGGGGGGGGGGGGGGTGGGGCTGGAGAGCGAGGCCCAGGTGCAGGGGTGGAAAGAGGGCACCCAACCCTCTTGCAAGGGCCCTGCAGAGCTGGGGCCCGCTATGCGACCTCCATGTCTACCCTTTTATTTATTGTTTACCTTGGGTCCTAGGAGGCAGATGACAGGATGTGCAAGGAGGGCTGGGACAGAGTCAGTCAGTCACAAGTGGGGCAGTCCTCATTACTCCAGGAGAAATTACAGCTGACAGTAGCAACATGAGGCGCCTCACACATGTTAAGAAATGTAAGTAAGGCAGAGTAAGCAATTCTCAATATTAATAATAAATGTAGTTTGATATTTCTAGAGTAAAATAGTGGTCAGAGATTGTGTACTAAGTGTCACATATGTTTATTTTATTACAGTTGAAAATAAATGAAAGCAGGTATTTCATTGCGAGGCAATAGAGAACTTGAGCCAGCCAACACGTTTCGCCCCTCAATAGCACACAGGGCTGTGACTTTTTCAAGGATAAAATGGTTTGCACATCAAAAATTACGGTTGGTCTCACATGGATTGTCGGTAAGCCGTTTTAGTCTGTCCTTATGGTCCTTATTGCTTCAGGTAATACATATTTGTGCGTATTTAATAGCAAAGTGACTGTCACAACACTTTTGAAAGAGTGGTTAATATCTTTTATTAGTCGGTTTGTTCTATACTCTTTTTTTTATTGAGTCCGTTATTTAGTAGAGGCTCCAAACAATATGTCATCATTAAGTAATCAACAAAATAAAAAAAATGCAACTTTTCCTCAAATAGTACATAGTAATTAAACCACATATATCTTCTCAACAATGGGTTGAAAAAAATCTAGTCCTGATGAAGACCTCTAGAAAGTACTGTCTCCACTCCATGACGCAAGGCCGAAACACATTGGCTACATTTCCTGGAAAGAAGTATTTCACTATAATCAACCTTCTGAAGTTGATATAATTAGGACCGATGAGTAGGTCACTGGAGGCCTCCAATTCCACACCGAGTAGAAACACATTCTTAGCCACAAGCGCCAACTTCTGTGGGGGACTGAGGCTCGTGCCCCAGCAATATTTACTCGAGGGACTCCCCTGCCCGGGCAGCACTCATGAATGCCATGAACCCACCCTTCCGAAACGTCCACCATCATCTTGAAAGACCACAAAATGTTCTCTTGACCCCTCGTCTCTTCAGACCAGCTCAGTGCGGAAGAGGCGGTGGGGCTGATGGCTGGCTCTCGGTGGGGCTGATGGCTGCCTCTCGGTGGGGCTGATGGCTGGCTCTCGGTGGGGCTGATGGCTGGCTCTCGGTGGGGCTGATGGCTGCCTCTTGGTGGGGCTGATGGCTGGCTCTCGGTGGGGCTGAAGGCTGGCTCTCAGTGGGGCTGATGGCTGCCTCTTGGTGGGGCTGTCACTATGCTGGCCAGTAGGGGTTTCAGCAGGGCCCGTTGCTTCACAGGAGGGTGAATCTTTGGTTGTTAGTACTTGTATTTACACCATTGCAACTCCCTGTAGTCCTGGGCCTGTCAACAGACCCCTTTCCATGAGGCAGGGTGCTGGCCTGCTGCCTGGCACTGGGATCTGTGCAATATATTGTTTTTTTATGTGCGGTCCGGGGTTACAAATTTAAGGTTTTTTATATGAAATGTTCAGTGAGGCCAGTACGCGACCCCCAGCTTCCTCTCGAGCCCTTCCATAGTGTCAGATGCAATGGTTACTTTACCTACGCAGGTCACATGTGTGAATGAATATGAATGAATGAATGCTCAAGCCAGGCCCAGCTCCCAGCCTCATGAAAGGTCCAGGACCAGCGTGCTCTTGAGACATGGAGAAGTGTGGCTCAGTGGTTAGAGGCGGCAGACCCGGATGCTTGGATCGACCGTGGACCAGCGTTCGATTCCCCGCCTGGGCGGGTCTCGGGCTCAAAATTCCACGGCCTCGACAATTCTCGCTCCGGTGCCTACTCGACTCACGGGGTCTCACTCTGCAACTCTGGGCAATAGCTTGCTTAATCTCCACAACGGCCCCTCGCGGCGGGATGCCTGGCTTTCACCCTGTGGTCTCCCTGCCGGGGCCTCTCACAGGGGAATACCAGGACGGGTTCCCTAAGCAAGCGCCAGGATGCCCTTAGGGTGACAGGTTGCGCTATATAAGTACACCTACATTTACATTTTACATGTCACTCCCAGGGCCCAAGATATTGGCCCCTCCGCATACTCTCTTGGTCTGGGGGTAATTCACGACCACCCCCACCCGGGATAATAACCCACCCCTCACCCGACTAAAGTCAGCAGTCAGGGGCATGTTCTGCACAAAGAGGATGAGAGCGAGGAACCATAGCCACCAAGGAACTCTCGTAAGACGCGCAGAAACTCATTGTATTGCATTGTGATTGTATTTATAGAGTGCTACTACCCCTAGGGAAGTGCTGAAACACTTTAAGGCGGATAGCACGCTACTCCAGATCCAAGGTTAGTGGTTCCTCCAGGTGATATTGGATATTGTGGGTGATTGGCGTTAGTCGAGCGCTCTTAGGAGACTCCTCCATGCATTTCCTCCAGGGTGTTTGTGGTAGATTCATTCAGTAGTAGCCGCAGCGATCACTATGGTGAGCTCGTGCAGATGGAAGGCGGAGGAGTCGACAGGCTGTCGGTTAGTTATTGTTCAATAGGACGGAATGGTTACTCACAGGGGGACTTTGTGGTTTGTGATGAGAGGTGAGGCCAGTTTGCAGAAATGCACTAGAGAGTGCGGTGGACGAGCATGCCCAGAGTAGGGTGCACTCAGAGAGAGTGAGGCCTGCGGAGGATGGAGCAGGAGGAGAGGTCATTCCCAAGGAAGGAGCGACAACAATCAGTGATGGAGTTCAGGGTCAACTTTCATGCAGGGTTGTAAGAATTGAGACAGCCTGCCATCTGGGGATGTTGTGAGTGTAGAAAGAAGGGTTGTTGGCCGTCACCTGTGGCAGGGGCTACACATCTGGTTCCTTCATTTGGCGTTTGATTAGACCTGGGCATGAAATTGCGCTCCGCTCACGGAGTTCGGGAGTTTTTCCCACTCCGCGCTCCTCGCAGTGTGCTGAGTTCCGGAGGAGTGGAGTTTTTCCCTGTCTTGAGTACGTTGGCGAGCACGAGCAAGGAAAATTCTATTCCAGACCACCTCCCGGTGAGATTTCTCAATGTGGGTGGTTGTGGAAGGCCCCTACTGCTCACACTCCGCCAATTTCTGAGGTCCGCGTAGTGCAACTGAGCTGCCGGGTCACTTTGCGGAGGTCCGCAGAACTCCGCAAACTCCACCAAGGCCTCCTTTTGATGGCGTTGAACAGTTTGTCCTTTGATGGGTTCGTTTATAGTCAGCGGCGGTTCCTCTTCTGGGGCAGAGGGGCATTGACCCCCTACTAACTGCACCCAGCCAGCCACAAGCATAACATTTTTAAATTCCTAATTCAGCCCTGACTCTTTAAAGGACTGGGCTCGGCGCCTGGCTGATGTGTTTGTTTGGATGGGCGGGGCATGGCCGAAGCCAATCCTGATGATTGCCATTGGCCGTCAGCTGAGGTTCAGTGCGCATGTGTCTTTGTACAGGGTTCTGACTGTGTCAAACCCGACATGAGCACCTTGGTCCTCTCAAACTCACTCTTTTTCATGGAGTCTGGGCAACACAGCACAGGCCCCAGTCTCCGTTGCAGCCTTGGGCTCGCCTTCTCACACCAATCCTGACATTGCTCTCATTAAACTTAGGATTGGTTGTGGTGAGGTTAGCCTGTTCCCACGGTCCAATGCTTGGAGGCAGCATGAGGGATAGATAATTAAAGAACATAACCAATCACATTGTAGCTTTATTATCAAGCCACACAGTGATCGTTATGTTTCTTTAAGGGTGGCGCAATGCTTTCCCCTCATGTACAGTGGTTATGATGGGTTTTTGGACCCACCTAATCGTGCACTGTTCACCTGGTGCACCGCACCTCAAACTTTCAACATACTATTAACACTCTTTATGTTGTACGTTTGCTTTAACTTTTATTTTTTTGTTATTGCATCTTGTTTTTAACCATCTTGATTGTTATTTTCACTATTCATAACAAAAGATTTTTTACATTTTCTCAGTTATACAAACATTGTTACATTTTCACTATTTTGGCATAACATGTATATATCCATACAATTCTCATATATTTACAAAAGAGCCCAATGCATTTCGGCACCTCTACGGTGCCTTCATCAGGGGCAACTCTGAAATACTACTAAAAATAACGGAGTGCTCCTCACGAACCCAATTAACACAGATTCCCCTCATGTACAGCACCAGTGACTCCATTAAGTATGCTCGGTAATCGCATTTTGCAACGGGTCCGGCAGCAGGCGTGATTTCTGTGCGGTTCTTGCTACGAAACTGTGAGTTTGCTCCACTCCTAAATGAAGTAAGATGTTAGATTTAAATATATTCTTAAGATACATGGACTCTTTAGGTCACGCCTAGCGATGCAGCGCGTGCGCTGCCTGCTTGCGAGACTATTGTCGTCGGTTTTGCTTTGGAAGTATGGTGGAAGCTCCACTCATGCTTTTAATTGGCGCTCGTCCAAAATGCAGGCTTTTGATTGGCAGGGAGGCATGTTTGTTCCCTCCCTGTCTCCTGTTTGCCGTGCCTGCCCGGACAGGAGTTGTATACGCTCACGGCGTCTCTTTTGCGTGGGGGGTTTCAGGCACATGTGCAAAGTGCGTACTTTCACTTTTATTTTCCTTTTCCTCGAGCGCTGCGTCTCTGGTGATCTCGGCTGGACAAATTAATATTCATAGCGGCCATGTACCCTTGTATTTTTTTTACTTTGGTGGCATGCCGTGTTTGAACTTGCATGCACAGTTCTTTTCTTCTGCTGTAATGCACCGAGGGCTGAGGCTCGGGCGTCCCCGCTTGGTAGTGTGTACGGGCGGGCAACTGATGACCGCTTTCATGGTTCTAGCACGTCCATGTTCCTATCTCAATGCCACAGACGTCTAGCTGAAAGTTACGCCAAAGAACACCGGCATCTTGCAAGATATTGCTTTGTTTGCTTTGGCTTGTTGAAATATGTACGTACTGTGCACTGCAACATTTCCAGTCAGATTCGAAAATTGTTGTGATGGGGATAGAGGGTCGATGCTGAAGTTACTGGAGTTCAAGAGACGTATCCGTCGACGCCAGACGTATCATTCTGGGATCTTCCTTTGTAAGGCTTGTAAGAGTTGCTTAATGCTTTGGAGTTGTGTAGGGTGCAATCTGTGACGTTATCATGAAATATAACACTTGTATTAAGGCTTGGGGTATGGGCGAGTAGATCTGAACTGACAGACTGAAAGGAAGTGTCCTTACCAGAGTTTGAGTTCAGCCCCCGCCCCCTCCCGCTGCCCCCCGTCCCCCGTGCAGGCATTGTGAAGGCTTCAGCCGCCTCACTTAAAACCGGCGGTCCGTCCAGCTGTAGGGCTGTGAGTTTCATCTCCTCCTCTTTACTATCAGGTACGCTCAAATTCTTTAAATTGTAGTCACTTTTCTTGTCCACCGTACCTAACTGTGAGCATTACAGAGCGCAGGTGTTACTATCATCCTCACATTGCTAAAGTGTACTTGAGGTGCGTGCTTTGAATTGCCATTACGTGGACGCGCAACACAGCAGGTGCCTAGACCATCAGAGTTGCACAATCTCGGTTTGCTCTGAAGTCGTTGCTATTGTGAGATTCTGTCCCCCGGTGTGACCACCTGAGGATATCATTTCTACGCGGAGCTCACCCCCGCCACAGTGTGCTGTGGCGGGGGGTGTCTGCCAGCCCATGAGGTGGATGGTTTCTCATATGGAGAGAACGCTTGCAAGATGCAATATTTGTATGGCATTTGAGACGCAGCCTACTCTACGCTGTTTAGGGATCGGACTATTCTGAGCTTGCAGTCTATTAGATCCCAATCAGATGAGTACAGTAGTATCTGTGTGTGCAAGTTCACAAGTGCCGTGTAACTACGTGGTCCAAATATTAAGCACAAACCGTTTGAATGTGTTTGGCGACAAAACTTTGTACATGATAATAAAGTGGTACCTTGGATCATAAACGGTTGAATGGTTGCACAGATCTTTGGTGGGGGTGACTTGTGATGAATGAGGAAGTTCAGAATTCCTGCAAGTTTGTTACTTATAGATAGGGCCAATATAATTATGTGGCAGGGTCTGACTGCATTTTGTGGCAGGACTGACTAATTTATGTGGTAAGAAAAGGCAAATTATTCAGCGCGCCATGCGCACTTTCAAAGCCGCCGGGACAATGGCGGGCACTTGTTTGCATTGCCATATGTCTTGCATTTATAAGAGTTTGAGCTATTGGCATTGTAAATGCCAATAGCTTAAAACTCTTGCAAATGCGACACCTATGGCATTGCAAATATTTATCTTTTATTGTCAAAGCCCCCATGCCGCACTTTCATGTGCATTAAGGCCACGCCCCTATCTTTAGAAGAGCCGTGTCTGAGGCAAGGTGCACAGCCGCTATTGAAGTGAAATCGCAGCATGGGAGCTTTTACAGAAAAAAAATCATTTGTTTAACAAAGCGATACGTTTTTTGTTGTAAAAGCCCCCATTTCACTTTAATAGCGGCAGCGCACCTTTTGTTAGACACTGCTTCTTTAAAGAAAGGGGCGCGGCCTTCATGCATCTGAAAGTGCGGCATGGGGCTTTAACAACAACAAGAATATCTGCAATGCTATAGGACTTGCATTTGTGAGAGTTTAAACTGTTGGCATTTACAATGCCAATAGCTCAAACTCTCGTAAATGCGAGACCTATTGCATTGCAAATGCTTGTTTTTTCTTTTGTGTTCTCACCACTTCATGAAGGAACAGATGCCGAGCAGACAGCGGCATGTCGCTAGTCTTTGAAGTGGCCTCAAGTCGGGCCTTCTGTAAGCCCCCCCACCCCAGCATATGCACTCTCCCTTACAAGTGCTCTCATAAATGTGCACTCTTTAATACAATCAGGGTTAAACTCATAGAGTCCACTGCTTTTGTACGCACTTCTTGGTAAAGTTTGCGAGTATCTGGTAGCAGTGCTGTGTGCAGGGCCGGCCTTAGCAATGGTGGCGTCTGGTGGGATATATCTTTTTTGGCACCCCCAAAACAACCTCTTTTCCATGAACTCCATCACTGACACGTTCTAACAGTGCCCGCCATATTTCCATAGCTCCTTCGTACATGTATTAAATTTGTTTTAAAGTGCTGCTCATACCAGTGTAGGGTGTCACAGCATTTTTCATGACACACACACACACACATTATACAAAGAGGGATGTACGTTGTTACAACGCATGCTTTTACCACGCATGCCTTTACAATGCAGGTTTTTCAACGCAAGTCGTTACAACAACATGTGTTGGGGGGTGCTGGATAGTGAATAGTTTAAATTACTATTAGTAAATTAAACTATTACCTATCCTAGAGCGCCCCTCAGCGCAAGTCGTTCTAATGACTTGCGTTGAAAAACCTGCGTTGTAAAGGTACTGCGTGGTAAAAGTTGCGTTGTAAAGGATGTTCCCCTACAAAGAGAATGAATGGCACATCTATGAGCCAATACTCTGCCACTATCCTCATTCTCTTTATATTAACAATTGCAAATAGGGTAGCATCGAAAAGCACTCTACTCATAAGTGCTTCCTGCAAAGAGCATACGTATGTGTGCATACGTATTAGACATCAGTGGAAGTCAACGCCCCATGTAAGCACTTACACCAGCAATCTCACAGAGCCATACACACTGGCCTGTTCTCATGCACTGGTACAGTCCTTCACACACCTAAGCGTGTGTAATTCAATCATCTTCAGACGTAAGCATATACAGCACTGACGTCTCACTGAGCAGTACAGATTGAAGTAGGACGACAAAGTCAATCTGAAGAGAAAGCAGTGAACTAACCAACTAATATTCAGGGGACTCACAGAGATAGTCTGTACAAACAGATATACTGATTTATGTCTCAGAAACATACACCGACACTGATTGACATAAATACAGAGACCACCACAAACACACAAAGAAAGATGGTATACATGAACATGTAGGCACACTGTCGCACTCTCAACCACACAACTACAAACATTATACTTATTCAACTACAAATCTGCAATCTTACAACAATAAAGCTGTACACACACACAAGAGATCTCCCTCTTATTACACAAATATAAAAACACACATGCACAGATGTTTCGAGAGATGCAGATAGACATTATAATGAGCCCCTCTGCAGCAACGGACACTTATTATTACCTCCATATCTTGCCGCTAAACCATAATTCGCTCCAAGTAGTGTTTGTGAAGATAGCGGCTCTTGTCCCCTTCCCTCCCAAGCTCTGCCGAGACACACTGGCACTGCATGGGCAGTTTGCTGACCTCTACATAAACTGGGTGGTTTCCGGATGGGCTGGAACAGAGTCAAAAGCAACAGTGCTAATGGCAGGTACACCTCAATCCCCTTAACGCTCATCATTGCACAACTGTAACAATCCAGCAGGCCCATGCACTGAGCAAGTCAGGACAGCTGTGCTCGTGGCTGGACGGCAAGTAAATGACAGCCCCCCAAGAGTCACCATTATGCATGTAGTGCTCTCCTATATGTGAATGGACTGTGCTTTGGGACGGTGCTATGCTGGATGCTATTTGGCTCTGCCAGCGTCGTACTCAGTGTTTCACAGTACAAGCACACTCGGGTCTTTCACTTGTGTCGGCAATGCGTCCTGGGAATGTCCGCGGGCAGAAGTATTGTCAGAGCATGTGTTCGGTGCTGCTCGTGATATACCAACGAGTGCTGTGCCTTAGCCACGGTTGGCTCTGCGCTCTACATTTGTGGATTAGTGCCTGTGCAGTGCTTTGTGCTCTGCTAGCATAGGTCCTGGCGGCGATGTCTTACCACCAGAGGTTCATCTGCAGCCTGAGTTTCAGGGGTCAGAGCCGGCTCCCTCAGCTGCAGATGGTCTGTGCAGGAAGGAGGTTGAGTAGCGCGGTAAGAGCACCACTGAGACCCTAAACCGTGAAAGCAAACCTTTTATCAAACTGACTTTTTAAACTGGAAAAGGTTATTCTAAAAAAAATGTCACCCAGGCTTCGGCTTATCTGGGATTGTGTAAATCTTTGGCGTTGACTCATTGTTGTTTGTACTTTGCACAACGCGATGTTGTTTCCTTGAAGTGTCCTGGTTTCATCATGAGCTTGGGTAAACAGGTTAGATCTAATCATAGGCCGAGTTAATTGAACCTTTCAGTCTCTCCAGCTCTGTAAGATGACATCTCTTGTATTGGACCCTCTTTCTGACCCCCACTGTTCCTTCAAAACTGCTACCTACTTGCCACGATTATGTTGTACCCCCAAAGCTTGATAATTCATTCTGCCAGACAATTTAAACTTCCCTGTGCACCGAGGGGGGATCCGAAATTTCAATTAATGTTTCTCATCCCTGTTTACTACCAGTGGCGGCTGGTGGAGTTTGAAAGTGGTAGGGAGTAAGACTTGCTAACAAAATTTGAAGCACGAGCAAGACAGAATTTTATCAGGGGGATTCTACCCTGAAGAAATATTTTTAAATGCGTGTACTAAGATACAATTTTCAGCACTACTTGTGTGATAAATTGGACAACAATGCAGTTCATATGGGCATTTATTAAGAAAAATTAATACATATTTCATAGACAAAATTATATCTATAGTCGACACAAAGGTATTGGAGCACTTTACAAGGGTAAACTAATGATATTGATAAACAGATCCTCCTGTAGGGCGGAGGAGCGTCGTCCCGCTTGCTGTGAGCGCCAGCGGTAAAGCAACAGAATAAATCAATAAAATGGTCTCAGAAATGATCACTTTTAAATTGTGCGTGCCACTGGTGAGTGTGAGGGTGGGGTGATTACTACTGATTGATTGGTGAAAATTGGCAGCAGCAGGGATGACATGAACGCGAGGAGTGCGCATGTCGGATTGGCCGGCTCTCTTGCGATGGCCAGTCCGACATGCGCACTTCTGCCCGCTCCAATCCAGCAGCTGTATTAACAGCCGGGGGATTGCAGACACAGACTCCCCACCACAAAAGGAGCGCTGGGCTAGCCTGCTCCATCCAATCCTGATACTTATCTCATGCTCAAAACATCCAATGGCGTGAGCAGACAGACTTGGGACAAGGGATGGAAAGAAGGAATCCAGTTTACATACACTCGGTGTCACATCACCGGCCCGCTGGTCATTTACACCCTAAAGGGCTCCGTCTGGGCGGTGGTACCCTGTATGTAGGTACCCTGTGTGTAGTGTAATCCCCACGTCCTCAGACATTCTCCACACGCGTTGACTGTGGCGAGTGACACATGTATGACGCACGGATTGCCGAAGGCGCCCAGTACAGAACAGTATGGAGAACTCCGTCAGACCCAAAGTTAGCGATGCCTGGGTGGTAAAAGGCAGCTTTTTGTGTACAGTTCTTGCTCTTTGCAGATAGTCGCCTTGTACATGAAACATGTTTTGATGCAACCAAACGCCCTTGTGCGGGAGCTTTGTACCCAGCCATCAAGGTATAGGCGTGGTTCTGAAAGCAGGAATTACTTCTCTGTTATTCAAAGTGCCACCATATACTTCAACCCCTCTCTGAAGGTGGTGGTGGGGCTGTGAGCATACTGAGATGACCTAGGGGCAGTGCTTCATAGTTCTCTTGTGTAGTTTCTAAGCGCTGTAAATAGCAGGTGTAATGTTTACCCGGTTTCATGGTACCCAATTCAGGAGCTACTTCAGTGATGGACGCTCAGACGTGTAATAATAATAGGAAGAGCAAAAACAACAAATAACTTGTTTAAACTGTAGCGCTCAATGTCACCGGTTGCAGCTTTGTGGCACTACAAATAAAAGGTCTGGTTAGGTATTTAAGTTACCTTATAATGCCGCCTTGATTCGAGCACCTACCCCTCTCCTAATCCAACGTACAACTAATAAGTATTTTATGTTCCATCGCTAGGCCATACTTCATAATAATTTTAAAAGGGAATGAGTCTGCTGGTTAATATTCGTGTCTGGTGGTAGCGCCTGTTACCGCAGCGCTACAAATGCTAATATAGGAGCTGCTGCCAGTTTACACTGAAAACATATTGATAGTCCATCCCTGCATTTTCTTTGTGTCAGGGGTATAAGGGAGGTCACTGGGACATGTAATGGGTCTCGCAATGCTGGTCTGGTCTGGTCTGCTATCGTGTCAGATCTCTTCGCACTTGGGCTCGCTCACTTCTCCCGCTCCCAATTTAAAACTCAGCCACAACTTTTATGCCTCACCACTTTGAAATGTCACCAGCCGCCACTGCCTCCTATGTCTTAAGAACAAGTCAGTCAGACATGATGACATAGTACTCACAAGGGCTTTGTCATCAGACTATCACGAGAACACCCTCCCCCCCCCCCCACACACACACACACACACAGGCCGGTGCTCTGAGGCAGCTACTAACTGCTTGCAGCGCTTTACAATAAATCAACGTATTATGCTCAGTTGACAGAGTGTGCCTTACACAGATGTGCTTACCTACCGGGTGGAAGTGTTTAGGGCGTGGCACTCACACCTGGCCATGCCAAGGCATAGGTGCCCGAGGGTAGGGCGGGCACCGTAGCCTCTAATTACTGCTCTGGAAGCAGCTGGGCCGGCTCTGCCCTTGTGAGGAGGGGATGTTATTGCGCTTGTGAGCACGTGGAATAGGAGGGGTGCTACAGGCCAGGACTGAGGTGCATCGGCAGAGTTTGTAGGTCACTCACAGTGATAGGTGTTGCAGATCAGGATTGAGGTGCATTGGTAGAGCTGTAAATGTCCCTCAAACTGCAAGGTTCCGCACATTCACTCCCATGTAACTCCAGCGCATTAACATGCATGCAGACCTCTCCGCACATTCGCTCCTATGTAACTGCAGCACATTAACATGCATGCAGACCTCTCCCCACATTCGCTCCCATGTAACTGCAGCGTATTAACATGCATGCAGACCTCTCCGCACGTTCACTCCCACGTAACTCCAGCGCATTAACATGCATGCAGACCTCTCCACACATTCGCTCCTATGTAACTCCAGCGCATTAACATGCATGCAGACCTCTCCCCACATTCGCTCCCATGTAACTGCAGCGCATTAACATGCATGCAGACCTCTCCGCATATTCGCTCCCATATACCTGCAGCGTATTAACATGCATGTAGACCTCTCCGCACGTACACTCCCATGTACCTGCAGCGCATTAACATGCATGCAGACCTCTCCGCACATTCGCTCCCATGTACCTGCAGCACATTAACATGAATGCAGACCTCTCCGCACATTCACTCCCTTGTACCTGCAGCGCATTAACATGCATGCAGACCTCTCCGCACATTACCTCCCATGTACCTGCAGCGCATTAACATGCATGCAGACCTCTCCGCACATTCGCTCCCATGTACCTGTAGCGCATTAACATGCATGCAGACCTCTCCCCACATTCGCTCCCATGTACCTGCAGCGCATTAACATGCATGCAGACCTCTCCGCACATTCGCTCCCATGTACCTGCAGCGTATTAACATGCATGCAGACCTCTCCGCACGTACACTCCCATGTACCTGCAGCGCATTAACATGCATGCAGACCTTTCCGCACATTCACTCCCATGTAACTCCAGCGCATTAACATGCATGCAGACCTCTAGGTGCATTCACTCCCATGTACCTGCAGCGCATTAACATGCATGCAGACCTCTAGGTGCATTCACTCCCTTGTACCTGCTGCGCATTAACATGCATGCAGACCTCTAGGTGCATTCACTTCCTTTTACCTGCAGCGTATTAACATGCATGCAGACCTCTCCCCACATTCGCTCCCATGTAACTGCAGCGCATTAACATGCATGCAGACCTCTAGGTGCATTCACTCCCATGTAACTGCAGCGTATTAACATGCATGCAGACCTCTCCCCACATTCGCTCCCATGTACCTGCAGCGCATTAACATGCATGCAGACCTCTAGGTGCATTCACTCCCTTTTACCTGCAGAGCATTAACATGCATGCAGACCTCTAGGTGCATTCACTCCCATGTAACTGCAGCGCATTAACATGCATGCAGACCTCTAGGTGCATTCACTCCCATGTAACTGCAGCGTATTAACATGCATGTAGACCTCTAGGTGCATTCACTCCCATGTAACTGCAGCGTATTAACATGCATGCAGACCTCTCCCCACATTCGCTCCCATGTACCTGCAGCGCATTAACATGCATGCAGACCTCTAGGTGCATTCACTCCCTTGTACCTGCAGTGCATTAACATGCATGCAGACCTCTCCGCACATTCACTCCCATGTAACTGCAGCGCATTAACATGCATGCAGACCTCTAGGTGCATTTACTCCCATGCAATTACAGCGCATTAACATGCATGCAGACCTCTCCGCAAATTCACTCCCTTGTACCTGCAGCGCATTAACATGCATGCAGACCTCTCCGCACATTCACTCCCTTGTACCTGCAGCGCATTAACATGCATGCAGACCTCTCCGCAAATTCACTCCCATGTACCTGCAGCGGATTAACATGCAAACATACTTCTCTGAACATGCACGCCGTATTCCCGCCGTGCATTAAATTAAGAGGAGTTCGATGTTTTCATTAATGGACGGTCGGGAGGTATGTGTTGTGAGTGTGTGCATGTGTGTGGTGGCATTAATTGTTTATCTAGAGGAGGTTGGGTATCATTAAGTTGCAGAGTGTTTGGCTTTCAAAAAAAGAAGAGGTTATGTTTGAAACTAGATGTGCGCAAATTGCAGAAATTCATTATTAGCGATTGAGGCAAACATGCAAGTGAGTGAGAGAAGGCTGTGGACAGAGAGAGAAGGCATCTGGGGGTGGGAAAGGGAGCAGAGGGTCATTTGAAAGGAAAAAGTAAAGATGGCAATCAGAGATTGTCAATTGTCCGGCACAGTCCTCTGCTGCCGCTGGACCACGGCATGAGCAAGGATGCTGACCAGCGCAGGGGCTGGAAGCGTAAAATAATGTCTGGACACAAACCTTGAAAGAGTATCTGCAAATGCTGGAGCCGGCGGCTTCTCAAGTTTGGCTCAGTATTAATTGTAAAGCAAAGCAGGATCTAATGGGGATGCCCCTGGTTGTGGCTTGGCATGGGATGGGGGCGGACACAGCTTCCTAAGACAGTGGAATACTACACAGAGCCAACCCTAGCTCATGATTGGATGCCTTTCTTGTCTATCTCAGGTCCCTGCTTCCTATTTGTGACTTTAGTACCTGAACTGGGTTTCTTCCTCCCCTGGAGTGTAGTTTGTTTATTTGTGTTTTTGAGTGGCTAGGGTGTAGCCTTCCACTGCTGGTGCCATGGAACTACTTTTTGTTTCTTCTTGGTTCATTTTATTGCTTGTTCAACACTCCAGAGGAGAGTGTATCTCGGCGTTTCAGTGCACACTTTTTACTTTGATCCCTTTGGGTGGCAGTAGTGCTTCACGCTGCCCCCCCTCCCCACCCCAGGGGTGGAACCTGGTCTGACAAAATTGCCAGGGCTGCTTTGGGTTTCCAGTCCGGTCCTGGAAGTGGGACATTTAAGTATTCAAAATGGCCCCAAATGGTCTTTCCACAGCGTATGTGGAGCGCTCCCGCTGGCAAAATCCTATCTTGCCTGGAGGACCTGCCGTCTTAGCTCAGCTCCTCAGCCAAACTTTATCTCCAACACTAGGCTGACAAGTAGGGGGGAGAGGGGGGGGGGGGGGGGTCATGAAATTGTAATAAATGGGAAGTTGTAAGTTAACTGCAGGGCTTAGGGTCAGCCAAGAGTTCTAGTATCAGCATAGCCTATTGTGCCTGGACTACTCTAGTCCGGTGCCCGCTGCTACATGGGCAGAGAATTGACGAGATTACTTTGTTGAGAAAGTGGAGAGATAGGCTGGTTTTGGGGTACTTTCCAAAGACAAACAACGTCACTCCCCTGAAGGGCCACTGGACCACAGAGAAAACGTGGAATGGAAAACAGGAAGAGGGTGTCCTGCTCAGGAGGAAGAAGAAAGCCAACATCAATTTCTAACAAAAAAACTTTTAAGAATGTTTGTATGTGGCATTTCTACAGCACAAACCGAGCGGAAGGTAGCGCATTACAGGGCCCCCTCCTCTGGTCAGATTTCCCTCTCCACAGGCCTCGTTCCAGGGCTGTGCAGTCAGGCTTCAGGGCAGACCTTCCTGGGACCCTGAGCCCATGCCCCCTGGGAAGAGCTTGACCAGTTGCGGAATGGACTGGTGGGGGACCAGGAAGACGCGGTGTAAACAGGAGGAGGCCATTTATATCTTTAAAATGAGCCTTTATTTTCTAAACTAGTTCAGAAGACACCGGCGCACAAAGCTGGAGGAACAAACAACATCTCTGTGGAGAAACAACATGCGTCTGCCAAAGACTTAACCCTGACTTCGGCAGAGCGGAAGCATTTTTAGTGCAATGCTGCGCTCTAGTGGATGCTTGTGATATTACACTTTTGGGATAGTTCCTTGTTCATACTTTTGTACTCCCTTACATTATTTTATTCTATTTATTTTTATTTCCAAGTTTTTTTATAGCGCGAACAAGATCCCGAAGGATATCTGAGCGCTTTACATGGGGATGGAAGGAAGGACATAAAAGCAATATCGACGGGGGGAGGAGCTTCGCGCACAATCAAGATGGTCGCGTGAGCACAGGGCTCCCGAGACCCTCGCCGCCTCCCGCATATATCCTGCATCTAATCCTGACAACGACGATGGGTTATTGAAGACACAACCCAGCTGATATAATAGTTGTTTTCAGAAATCAATTTGGACGCCGGGAACCGAACTTACGCCACTTCGAACTTTAGTGGCCTGCTCCATGGAACCACCTGGGACTCGAGTCACCGTGGTGCTCAGGTGGTAGTTGAACACAAAGGCCTGCGGGAATCGGCTTGCGCCCCTGAGTTGACTTTCGTTTTTATTGATTATTCTACCTCAGCCTACCGCCGCCCAACTCTGGCAGCCCATGATCTAGACCTCGCAACTGCACCTGGTGCCGGCTGTCTAGAGCTCCTGGTTGTGTGGTCTCCTGCCGAGACCCACACTCGATCTTTCCTGGGGCTGAATCGTGAGGAGTCATTTTCACCAGGTCCCAGAGGCCCCTCCGGGGCGCAACATCTAACATGGCGGGCAAACCTGACAGCGAGAAGCGGAAGACCAAAACCACTCACCGTCCAATCGAACATTATGGATCGTTATACCCAGCCTAAAGGGACCCCCGGTGGTGCAAGTAGGTCTATGGAAGAGGCGGGTGATGGCTCGGCTGCATTGGATGATTTGACCCTACGTGATGTCATGGGCGCCATTGCTAGCATGAAGACCTCCATAGGCCAACAGTTTGAGACATTGGCCCTAAAGCTCGATACAGTGGCGATCGATGTCAACCTGATCAGGACAGACCTATCGAAGACCAACGAAAAGGTCAAATCCCTAGATTTGAAGACCTCCAGCCTCACGACCGATGGGTCCAACTTGCAGAAGGAAGTTCACAATCTACGGTCCTCCCAAGGACCTCATTGCCCGCCGGCTGGAGGATTTTGAAAGTCGGGCAAGACGCAACAACGTCCGTATCGTTGGGGTTCCTGAGAAGTCGGACGAGTTGACCACAGATCTCCTCGTGGAAGATCTTATTTTGAATCACCTTGCCCCCAAAGGCCTGAGCAACTTCTTTGCAGTGGAACGTGCGCACAGAGTAACGGGTGGGAGGCTGAAACCGGGCGCCCCTCCACGGCCTATAATCGCCAGAATTTTTAATTATAGGGATAGAGACGCTATCCTGCAGGCATCACGGGCAGGTGGCCCTACTAAGTTCGAGAACACCACGGTCAGCTTCTACCCGGATTTCACCCAGTCTGTTCAGAAGCAAAGGATGAGGTTCCAGGGGGTGAAGCGGAGACTGAGAGACATGGAAATGAAGTATGCAATGCTTTTTCCAGCTCGGCTTTGTGTTGAACACAACGATCGGACGTTATACTTTGATCCCCTGAGAGCGGTAGTGACTGGCTTGATACATTGCCTACGCAGCGAGATCGCTCGGAACATTCTGGAGATGCGGAAGGTGGCCCGTTGGAACAAGAATGAGAGTGGTAACTGGTTCCCGGACAGTGCACAGAACTGGCAGCTGTGGTTTGGTGACTTTTGTACTTGCAATACTTCTGGTGTAGTACCCAGAGGTGGCGAGGGGGACGGGACTCTCCCTCCTCCGGGGTTTCTTCTTGTAGATTAGTTTAATGTTAGGGCGACAGGCACACTGCAAGTTGGGGTGGCTCTTGAGTCTAACGCAGGGGTGCAGGGTGGGGGGATGTGTTCTTGGGATTTGTTGGGGGGTGGAGGGGGGGTTTGGATGTGTTTTATTTTGTTTCAAGGCAACGCATTATTGTGCATTTTGATCTGGGTGTTGTGTTCGCTGTGGGGTGGATTCTGCCCTTACTTTTGGGATGGGGGGTAGGGGGTTGAAGGTACTATGTTGGAATGTTAACGGACTGGGAGATAGGATAAAACAAGGAGTGGTATTACAACTGCTTAGACGCCTTTCCCCTGATGTAGTATTACTGCAGGAGACACATTTGATCGGCAATGCTTGCCACACCATGAATCGGCGAGGTTATCGTCTAATCGCACACATTGGATTTACCTCTGGATCTAGGGGGGCGGGTATCCTAGTCAGGAGTTCCCTCCCCCTGGAGTTAGATGATACAATTCTTGACGAAAGGGGACGCTATGCCGCCATCACAGGTAGGTGGTAGGGGAAGACAATCTCATTACACTCTGTGTATGTTCCACCGGGTTTACAGACCATGACCTTTGCTGATTTGGGGAGAGTAGTGTTGGGGCTTCCTGAGGGCATTCTTGTCATGGGCGGGGATTTCAATTCTGTCGTTTCCGGTAGGAAGGACCGCAGCCCCCCCAGGGACCTCACAAGATCACAGTCTTGGTTGAGTGGCTTCCTGGAGACGCTGGGTCTGGTAGATTGTTGGAGGCTGATGCACCCGGAACAGACACAATACACCTTTCACTCTGGTGCTCACAGTAGTCTCGCTAGGCTAGACTATGTCCTGATGCCAGCTGCACAGGCCTCTTTGGTATGGGAAGTCAGACACTTGGCTAGGGGTATATCGGACCACTCCCCACTGTGGCTTCTGATAGACATGAAGATGGGCTCAGAGGGTCGAGTGGCTCCGATCAATCCCTGGCATCTCCGTAACCCCAAAACCCGGGCTGAGTTGGTTAAGACTTTAGAACATTATTTTGCTGAAAACGTGGGGTCAGTGTCCTCTTCGGTTTCGCTGTGGGAGGCTTTCAAGACGGTTATCCGTGGTCAGGCACTGTCGTTAATTGCCTGCACAAAGAAAAGCAAGAATGAGGTGGTGGTCCGGCTGGAAGCCGAGATAGCTGGGCTGGAGGGGGAATTGGAGTTGGGCATTACTCATGATAAATTGCATGTCCTCAGTCTCAAACAGCTTGACTATAGGGCCTTGGTAACGGATGCTGCTAGAGCTATGAGTCGAGAGCAGCAGGGACGGCTGTACGATGTTGGAGACAAAGCTGGGAAACTGATTGCCTGGCTAGATAGAAAGGAGAGGGCGAGTTGTGTGGTTCCCGTGATTGAGAGAGTGGATGGGGTGCGTGTTACTGACCCGGTTGAGATAGTGGAGTGTTTTGCTGAACACTTTCGTAATGTATATTCCCCCGTCTCTGACAGACCTGAAGAAGACTCGCATTTGTTGTTAAGAGACATCGCGTTGCCTCGCCTATCGGATCCTGATAGGGATCTGATGGATGCAGAGTTTTCTGACGATGAGGTAGCAATTGCTATTCGTTCCGTCCGCTCGGGAAAGGCTATGGGCCCAAATGGTATCCCCGTCGAGCTTTACAAGCTGCGACCGGACAAAATGGCGCTGTATCTCCGTGAAATGTTCATGGAATCGCGAGACGTCGGTTCCCTCCCCTATGATCAGCGACTTGCTACCATTGTGGTGATTCACAAGGAAGGGAAGCCGCGGGATCGCTGCACATCCTATAGGCCTATATCGCTCCTGAATGCAGAACCCAAGATCCTTGCAAAATTGTTGGCGAACCGATTGATAAAGGTGATCAGCGATCTGATGCATCCGGATCAGTCTGGTTTCATTCCACATCGCAATACCGCATTAATCCTGCGTCGTCTTCATGGCATCCTGGCGAGAGCGGAGTCCCTGCGTGAACCGGCCATCTTGGTTTCCTTGGATGCTACGATGGCCTTTGATACAGTGGAATGGCCATATCTTTGGGCTGCTCTTGCAAAGTTTGGTTTCGACCCTTGTTTCATTGGTTGGGTAAAACTCCTGTATGAGGAACCGCTGGCCCAGATTGTGGTAAATGGCAGGGTCTCTAAGTCCTTTGTTCTGGGTAGGGGCACGCAACAGGGGTGCTCGTTGTCCCCACTGCTTTTCGCCCTCGCCTTGGAACCCCTTGCCGCTTGGCTGCGGTGGGAACCATCGCTTAAGGGTATTCGGTGGACCCCTGACTTTGAGGATCGAATATCACTCTATGCGGCTGATATTTTGCTGTATCTCACGTCGCCTCGGAAGTCGCTGATAGTACTGTTCGTTGTGCTGAACTCGTTCGGGAAGAACTCTGGTCTCGTGATTAACTGGACTAAGTCCTATGTTTATGTACTCTCTGGAGACGCTCCCCCTTTGCCACGCATCTGCCCCATACAGGTAACGCAGATAGGTTTTAAATATTTAGGGGTCTTCATTTCACTGGACCCTGCTGTCCGTTATGAGCGTAATTAGCTTGCCCCGCTCCAGCGGTTGAAGTCTGACGTTGCAGCCTAGTGTGGTCTGCCGTTGTCCCCTCTCCGACTGGCAGCCCTTTTCAAGATGATGTCTCTACCACGGTTTTTATATGCGCTTCAGAACATGCTCGATGTTATACCGCCGAGTTACTTCCGGGAGGTGGAGAGTTTACAGAGGTGGTTGATATGGGGCGGACGTCCTCATATCGCCCTTGCTAAATTGACACTTCCCTGGTATGACGGGGATATTGCACTTCCGGATATCAAGCGCTTCTACTGGGCCTCCCAGTTGGGACCAATTAATCATGCAATGTATGGCCCCACGTCAAACCCTGTGTTTGAGATGGATAAGTGGCAGCTGCCGGGTGGAGACTACAATAGGGCGCTTTACTCCAAGTCAGTCAGAGGGAAGCTCTCAGGACCCGCTAAGATTGCAGTGCGAGTGTGCAGAGTGCGAATGCGGCAATGGGGTGATCAGATCGATTGACTCGGGCAACCCCGCTCTACGTGTCTGAAAGATTGGGTAGCTTGTGGAAGACGAAGGGCTTTGAGAAGTGGGATATGATTGGTATTTGTAAGGTTGGAGATCTCTGGAACAAGGATAGGATTAAGACCTTTGAGGAGTTGAAGGTAGAATACAAACTTAGTGACAGGGAGTATTTCCGCTACATACAGATCCGCCACGCACTGAGCTCGGTTTTTCCAGCTGGAGTCGCAATTACGGAATCATCCCCTCTCGAAGATCGGGTGCTGGATGGATATGTTCCAGACAGCACCATTTCTTTGATATATAAGAAACTGATCAACGACCGTACAGATTTGCTGGTGCACCTCCGTAAGGTATGGACCAGCAATGGGCTGGAGTTGGATGACGAGGACTGGCAAGCTGCGATATCCTCTCCTAAGGAGGTAGCGATTCCAGCCCGTCTCCGGCTGGTGCAACTCAAAATCCTACATCGGATTTATATAACTGGCCCCCCCCTAATTCGTATGGGTTATTCTGTGAATGGGTTGTGTAAGCGTGGATGTGGCTTAACGGGTACTTTCCTCCACATAATTTGGGAATGCCCGGAAGTGGTTTTGTTTTGGAATCGAGTGCATGCAGTTATGGAGGAAGTCACGGGAGTTTCGTTGTTGCCCGAAGCTAGACGCTGTCTGCTGAATGTCTGGGAACCGACTGATTATGGTGTTGCGCAGACTCAATGGACAACCCTTGGGAATATGATAGCCAAGAGAGATATAGCTCAATTATGTGGGTCCCAAATAGCACCCACTATCACGGCGTGGAAGGAAAACATGGATTGGTGCATGTTTTGGAAGAAAACGGTTTATGTGGCCTGCAGCAGACCGAAGAAGTGGGGTAAAATTTGGGACCAGTGGAACTCATACCGGGGTGAGGTGTGCACTCCCCCCCTCATTGATATTCCGGAAATGCCGCTTTCTGCCTAAACCGGACATTCCTAGTGTTGAGTAGTCTTGAGAACATGTGAATCTGCTTCCCCCTGCCCCCCCTTTTTTTCATTTGATATTGACGATCTGTATTGACTTGTAACGTGCTTTCCCCGCCCCATGAACATATACCCAGCAGTATTGCCTTTATTGCCTTGTTTGTTGTTGTTAATTTTATTGTTAATATAGAGTTTAAAAAAAAAAAATCTAAAAAACGATAGACCTTAAAATTGTTTGACACGACACAGATTGCAACGGATGTTAAAATGCTAGGATACGCCGCCGGATCTCAGGGTTGTCGGCCTTATGGCTGTGCACTATCGAATAATGCTGAAGGAAACATACTATTGATGCGGCCGGCCCTAGAGGTTGTAGGCCCTATACTGTGTTCTTGATTTTGCATTGATTTCAAATACGGGTCTTTGAAAAAGAAAAAAAAAAAGCAATATCGACATCAAGTAGGAGTGAGAAACAGAAATGATCGCACTTACAGGATAAATTACATCAGGGTGTAATAGTAAACTAAAATGATGATAATACAATCATCAAGTATAGAGCGAGCTACGCAGGAGATCACAATACGCTGTAAAGAAGAGCAGTATCGAATCATGGTACAAAGGTTGTAGGATCAGAGACTTCAAGCAGGTGAACCTAGCCCAATTAAGGTACGAATTTATTCATGAAGACTCGTTTAATTTCCACTTTAAAGTATTGAAGTATTATTTTCCAACTTCCCATGAACTACTTTTCGCCACTTTCGCCATAATTCTAAAATTGCTTTATCATTTTTTTTTCCTTGGTGTGGGCTGATACGTTTTTATTTCATTTACTATATGGTCGTTTGATTTGTTTATGACGCACCTCACGTGAGCCAACACCTGCCGTCCATTCTTTGTGTTTCAGGAAGCGTGGCCTGTCAGTCAGCTCACACCCACGCCACGTCCTCTCTCCCCCACTACCCCCTCCCCCTTCAGGTTCCCAGCAGGAAGTAGCAACCTTCATTATTTATAGGGCTTCAACACCTGTATTGTAGGAGTTAAATACAAAAGTCAGTGCTACTATTGTTTGGTAGGGCTTCACCATGCATCTGTAAGAGGGCGGTGTGTGTTGTATGTCCCAGGCGGTGCTCAGTTTAAGTTCAAGCGGTGATTACCCAGCTTCTGTTTTATTTCCTTGGAGCTGCAACCAACTGGGGAGGACTTTGGGTAAAGAAAGGGGGTTCAGATAGGAACTTGCACCCAACCCCGTTTCATTGCCAGTAGAAATGCGGCTTTCGAGATCTTTCAAATAACTGCTCATCCCACCAACCACTGGTACCCCAACACTACTGAAAGTGACGCGACAGGCAAATGGATAAATACAAGTGTGGGAACTGTGATCTGGGGTACAATGAGGCAGAGGACCTTAAGTGTTGGGGTTCGGGCTACAGACTTTAAGAAGAACAACATAATCTGTAAATCTGTAACCATTTTATTGGCCTTTTGTACACAGATAACTGCATGGAAATGACGCCCCTATAAACGGAAATAAATGTAACAGGTTTATCTGTGGGAAAAGTATTTTGGCTGATTAATGCAATCACTTCAGATGTCTGTGGATGTAAAAGGTCAGTGACTGATTTGAACCCCCAGCTCTAGCCTCCCTCTTATAGGGCTGTGCTCCCAGTGCTGTCAAGAAGCTGGAAGAGACATAAGGGGGGTGAGGGGGCCTTTCCATCTTCAGACCTGGCCCTGCCTCTCATTCCGGCTCCTCTGAGAATCATGGCCTGCTGCTTCCAAAGTCCTGCTCTGCCGCTGACATGGAGCCTCCAAGCCGCCAGCAAAGGCAGCAATGCAAGTACAAACATTTAAGAACTAGGTTCCTCTCTTTATGTATGCGTGTATTTAGAGTGGCAAACATCCTTTACAACGAAACTTTTACAACACAGTGCTATTACAACGCAGGTTTTACAACGAAAACCATTACAACGCATTGCGCTGGGGGGCGCTCTAGGATAGGGAATAGATTTAATTTACTATCCAACACCTACCCTAGTGTCCACGGGGACTGGAGTTGGAATAGTAAATTAAACTATTCACTATCCAGCACCCCAAAGCACTAGGCTTTGTAAAGGTTTGCGTTGTAAAACTGGCGTTGTAACAGCATGCATGGTAACAGCATGCGTTGTAACGTCATACATCCATTTAGAGTGTGTTTGTGAGTGACTGAAAGTGAATGGGATTGAGTGAAAGTGTGTTTGTGAGAGTGAAAGTGAGTGAGAATCTAAAGTTGAGGGAAGGAGTAAGTGAAAGTGAGTACAAGTGAGTGAATCAAGATAAGAGCATGTGTGTTTGTAAGTGCGAAAGCGAACAAACACGTGCAAGTACATTTATACGTCAGTAACAGTGAGCATGAGTGAGAATGAGTGAGTGAGAGAATGTGAGTTCAAGTTAATAAGGGGAACATTTGAAAATGTGAACAGAAGTGAGTGTGGGCGAGGCACATTTTGAAAACATGGGGTGCCCTGCTGGCAATTATTCCACCTCACCACTTTCAAAGATCACCAGCCACCCCTGGAGGGGGGCACCTTGGACATTAAGGATTCACATTCAAGGGGGGGGGGGGTGATCTTGAATCAATTTGATAAGTGGTGCTTGTGAACTACAGATACTTTTAGAGGGACAGTTTCTGTTCAGTTTTCTGCAGCCTGGGGTTATTGCTGCAACTGAAGCGGCCGCCGCTCTGTCGCTTATGAGAGGGGAGGGCTGAAGAATCTTAAATGTTGATAACATTAGGGTTTACGGTGCTGGCGATGAAGATGATGCAATGATTTTGTTGATTGGGTTTAAAGCGAGGATGGGGACAACGTAAGAGGCAAAGGTGGTAAGGACCATGGTACGGATAATGCCTCGAAGGGATGAGGATGCTAGTGGTGACGATCTTAGATGGCCGGGTGATGATGATGGTGGAGGTGGTGGTGGCAGAGAGGTTGTGAGAGGAGACCACAGTGAAGATGAACTTAGTGGTGATGGTACTAAAGCTTCTGGCGGGGGCCATGGTGTTAGAAGTGATGGTGGCCATGTTGATCTTAGGGGGGTGATGATGCTGCTGGCATTAGAGGTGATATTCATGGTGATGAAGTTAGAAGTGACAATGATGTTAAAGGTGGTGATGCTAATGATATATGTTAGAGGTGATGGTGACGTTAGAGCGATGGCCACTGTGGTGATGGTGTTAGAGGTTCAGATGATGTTAGAGATGATTATGATGGTGTTTGAGGTGGTTATTGTAGGAAGATGGCTCTATATCGTGCAGTGAAAAGAAGTATACAGTGCGGAGAATCTGATGGGTCCCCAATTGGTTTAAAGAGGCAAGAAGTCGATAATACTAACTCTCTTTTTGTGGTAGTGTGGGCGAGCAGTTAGGTTTATCAGAGGGCAGTGCTAAGCATTTGTCGTACTCACAGAGGCAATAAATGAGACATTTACTTCGTTCTAAGGTACGTACCGTTTTTGTTAGCAATTTTTACAGGTAAGTAAATCTTCCAAACCTGTGCGCCTTTCGCACAATGCAATCCTATGGGAGGAAAACCATAAATGCACCAAGGTAGGTACGGTCGGTTTCAGGGGTTCATTAGACTTGTAGTGGCTCAAGGTCCAAAGTACTACCAGCAGTTCTTCGGGATCGCCCAGGTTTCACCGGGAGCAGGGTGCTGGCGAGGTTGTAACTTGGCGTGCTATGGTGAAGGAGGGCAATCTGAAAACAGGCTGCACCAGGGGGTTGGAGACAAGTCAGAGAGCTCCCAAACAGGGGCTTGGGTCGCAAGGGGTCTTGGACCCCGGGGGAACAGCCGGTGCTTCAGTTCCTGGGCCAGGTGACACAGGTGCGGATTGGTTAGGGCGGCTGGGCAGATATGCAAAGATGCTCCTAGCGGTTAGAGACAAACAGCTGACAAAGGCAAAATCAGGACAGCTGGACAACTCACAAAGTGGGTCTCAGTGATGCGGATTTCCCTCAATGGCTGCTGGGTCGAGGTGCAGTGGGATCCAGACTGGACTCTCACTTTTGGTGTTTGGTGTAGGGTTCCGGTACCCGGGATTTGGTGCTGCACAGCTCCGGTTGGGCCTGGTGTCTTAACACTCCGTGGGGAGACAGATCAGACCTCCCAGAGCATGAATACCTTTTCCTGGTCATCTGTGGCATTGGTGGGGGAGGGGAGCTGAAAGGCGGTGGGCAGACTCTGCTTGTCGGTATCTGTGGGCTGCAGGGGAGTTCCTCCTCTACTCCAAGGGAGACTGTAGGTGTTTTTGAAGTGCTGGCAGGCTACCCAGGGCTTTGGTAGTTCTCCAGCTTGCAAAACTAGTTACTCTGTCGCGATTTTCATTGAGATGCATGAGCAGGCAGGGCTTTGCATCAAAAGTTGCCAGCTCTTCTGCAGTTCTCTCCAGGCTGAGACTCGTCTTTCTTATCATGATCCATCGAATGTAACTTTTTGGGTTCAGGGGTGCCACCTAAATGCTCAATTTTGGGGCCTTAAAGGGGAGTGACAGGTATTAGTCAATGAGCTAACTACCTTTAGAATGTCTACCCTCTCCAAATGACCACTTCCTGTGGGGAGTGGGCGCAACCCTGACCCTAGAATGCTAATTCCATCCAAAACAAGATGGAGCCATTTGAAAAGGTGGTGTCCACATCAGCTGGTCCACCTTAGGGGTGGCGCTGGCTTTGTGTGGGCACACCTCCTAATTAATCATAATAATGCTCCCACCAAATTGTAGTGTCAGGACAGGGGGGTGGCATCTCTGCTATCTGGGAGGCCTGGAGCCGCATACCAAAGGCAGCAGGACCTTTGAAGCTTCACGCCCTGTAATGCAGTTCCTGTGTGGAGAGGGTGTGAACACCTCCACCCAGAGCAGGCTTTGTTTCCGGCCTCGGAGAGCGATGGCTCTCACCTCAGGAGGTCAGAAACTAGTCTAGGGTGGCTGGCTGGTCGAGACCAGTCAATCAACACACAAGTTGTAGGAAGCTGGCTCTGTATATGATACTGCCACTAAGTGGTGATACCGTGCACAGAGTCCAGGGGTTCCCCAAAAGTGTACAGGGCTCAATGAAAAACCTTAAGTGCTCTATTAGTGGTCGTGTGGGCGAGCGGCCTTAAGCCTAACACAGAGGAGTGTAAGACATTTATCGCACTACAGTGATCAATAATGGACACACGACAAGAAGGAGTCCCAAACCAACTTTATGAAATTTTACTTTGCTTGTATTTTTATTTAAAGACTAAAAGTTCATAATATGTTAAGTATGTTGTTAATTAAAAATACTTTTCACTTTGGAAATAGGAGACCTAGGAACTTTTCAGCACAGTCCAATGTTATCCTATGGGGACACAATAGTGCAGTTAAACAGGTAAGTATTGAACCACCAGCAGCGCAGGGCCAACCAAGTGCAGGGGTCAAAATCAGAGTTCGGCCCAATGCTTTTCAATGGAGATTGGGGGTGCCTGGAGCCACACGGCTTGCATGTAGGTAAATCAGTTGCAGGCGTTAGGCTTCGAGGGTTAGCATCAGCACAGTGGGACCGGGGGGCCACAAAGCAGCACCAAACAGACACCACCAGCGACGGCCAGGTGCAGGGTGCAATTTCGACTTTCCAATGGGGACTCGTCTTGCGGCACAGAGGCTGCAGGCGTGGCACCGGAGGCTGCAGGAGGGAGACCAATGACAGCAGAGATGTAGGGGCACCATCGGGTGGGCTCACCAAGTCCCAGGGGCTTCGGGTGCAGGGGTGCCTTTCGACGTCAGACTATTCTTACCAGAGTCTTTCGGGAGAGTCTCTGGATTCACACTACAGGCGCCGCCGTGGAGATCATGAGAGGTCAGCCGTTGCTGGACACGAGGTCAGGATCGCGGGGGAGACTTCACTGCACATGTGAGCCACTCAGACTCGGACAGTAAGGTGCAGAGCTGGCAGGAGATGTGCATCCACCTGGATCCGGAGTCCTTGGAGTAGGTTTCTTCTGGACAGGTCCACTGTCCATGGGAGATTAGAGTCTTTTTCAAAGGCAGCAGTTCTCCCAGGGGTTTCAGAGGTCACTGCTGCACGGCAGGTCACAGGTTTGCAGAAGTTAGAGACAGTCTGGTAGGGCTGGGGCCAAAGCAGTCGTTGTCTTCTTTCTTCTTAGGTCATCGCAGATATACTTTCCAGGTCTGGGAGAGCAACCGCAATACTAGATTTCGGGGTGTTGTAGGGGAGTATCAGGTAGAGCTCATGGGCACAGTACCTGGGTTGACTACACCCTCTATTATGCCACCCTCCTGTGGGAGGGGGCATAAACCTAGCCTTGATTGGAGGGGTCCACCCATCTTCAAGATGGCAGGGAAAGAAAGACGTGCTTCAGCTCGCCATTCCCGCCTCAGCACGACTCATCCTGGACATCCAGCGCCGCAGCCACATCTCCGCTCACCTGAAAGACCTGCACTGGCTCCCCGTCAACAAGAGGATCACGTTCAGACTCCTCACCCATGCACACAAGGCTCTCCACAACTTGGGCCCGAAGTACCTCAACAGCCGCCTCGCTTTCTACACACCCACCTGCCACCTCCGATCTGCCAGCCTCGCCCTCGCCTCCGTCCCAAGAATTCAGAAATCCACTGTCGGAGGAAGATCCTTCTCCTACCTGGCGGCCAAGACATGGAACTCCCTCCCCACCCACCTACGGCTGACCCTGGACCATCTCTCCTTCAGGAAACAACTCAAGACCTGGCTGTTTGAGAAGTAGCGACCCCCCCCACCCCCTCAGCGCCTTGAGACCCTTGCGGGTGAGTAGGGCGCTATACAAATTCTATGACTGATTGATTGATTGAAGGGGTGGAGTTGGCAGAGGTGGGACCACCTTCTATTATTCTAAATTTTCCTGCTGATTTCCCATCCAAAGTTATGTTATGTTATGTTAATAACACTTCTATAGCGCACAGATGCCCCAGCCAAGGGGCGTCCCGGCGCTTCCGGAAGGGTACCCAGACACAACATAGCAGTATGAGGGAGGAAACACATAAATCAAGATCCTAAGAGAAATGAGGGAACAGATGCGTTTTGATGGCTCTCCTGAATTTCAGCAGCTCATCAATTTCGCGGATGTGGGGCGGTAGAGAATTCCACAGCTTTGCAGCCAAGCCTCGGAAGGAACGTCCTCCCGCCCTACACAGTCTGAATCGTGGGACCACAGCCAGGTTTTGGCCCAGGGATCTCAAAGGGCGCGAAGGCACATAAGGCTTCAGAAGATTGTCAAGAATCGGGGGGGAGGCCATCCTGAGGATCTTGAAGGACAGGCACAAGGTCTTAAAATAGAGCCTCTGTGCCACCGGCAGCCAGTGTAGAAAGCGGATGGTACTCTTTGCAGAACAGAACCTCGGTAGCCCCACCAGGGCTCTGGCTGCAGCATTCTGGATACGTTGCATCCACGCGATTTCAGCCTGGTTGGCCCCCAACAAAAGTGAGCTGGCGTAATCAAGCCGCGATAGTATGGATGCTTGAATGACCAGCTGCCTAGTTGACGCATCAAAGAACCTCAAGATAGGTCTCAACCCTCGTAAGATGCCAAATCAGGTGGCCGCTACTTTTTTATTATGGCCGCAAAAACTGAGGGCAGGGTCTAGCCAAACCTCCAAGTTCTTTACCTCTATGACTGGAGTAGGGGTTACACCCAGCTCAGGGGGCTACCACTTATCACCCCAGAGATCCGCTCGCTTACCCACTATCATGACCTCCGTTTTTTTGGCATTTAGCTGGAGACAGTTGGTATTCTTCCAGCTGGCCACTGCCAGGAGTCCTTCCCGAAATCTGGGGGCATCACGGTCGGAGTCCCCGCTCAAGGTGACCGCCAGCTGTGTGTCGTCAGCATAAGAGGCCATGGTCAAACCCCAATGCTTGACGACAGCAGCCAGCGGCCTCACATAAAGATTGAATAGTGTGGGGCTCAATGACGAATGCTGAGGCACACCCAGATCCAGGGGATAAAATTTGGACTCAAACTGTGGAGTGGCGACCTTGAAGGTCCGATCAGCTAGGAAGGAGGGGAACCAATCGAGTGCAGTGCCCTCAACACCTGCCTCTCGTAGACGTTGAAGTAGAATTCTGTGCGAAACCGTGTCAAACGCGGCACTGAGGTCAAGAAGACCGGAGTCGAGCACAGAACGAAGATGTTCCGTCATAGAGAGCAGGGCTGTTTCTGTGCTGTGGCCCGCACAGAACCCATTCTGGGAAGGATCCAGAATACATTCCCTCGCAAGATGTTCAGTCAACACCTCATTCACATGGGCTTCCGCAATTTTCGCGGCCCAGGGAAGGAGAGAGATAGGGCGATAGCTCTCAAGTTTAAGGGGGTCCAGGGTAGCCTTTTTGGTATGGGTGTCACAACGGCCTGTTTCCACTTTATCAGGACAGTGCCCGAAGCGAGGGAGAGATTAATGAGATGGCAAGTGAGAGTGTAAAACGCGGGCTGTTGCTAGCAGCAGAGGCTGGGGGTCGCATTACAAAGGCAGCACACCTTTGAAGCTTCCCCCTTTAAGCACTGGCCAATCCTGGGGGAGGAGGTTGGACACTTCTGCCCAGAATGTGCATTGGTTCTGGTCCCAGAGTGCTGAGGCTCTCTATTAAGCGGTCCAGAAACATGTCTGGTAGTGGCTGGCTGCCTTCACCGGTCAGAAACCACACCAGGGCTGGTGGGGTTCCAGGGGCACCTCTGAGGTGTCCTCTCTGTACATGGTACAATAAATCACGCACTGCATCAGTGGGGATTAATTGAAAGGAGTAATTCCGAACCAAACACTCCTGTGCTCAGTGAGGCCATCATGGTGCTTCGGAACTCGAGTTGTCGAGTTTCCAGCCCATGTTCTCCCTATGGCTTCACTGGCACTCACAATATTAAGGAAAGGACCCCAATATTGTAGGGGTATGTCCGCTCCTACAGATGCCCTCACCTGTGGTATCGTGCACCCTGCCCTTGGGCTGTGAGGCCTGCTGGAGGGGTGACTTACTTATGCCTTCGGGCAGTGCTGGTTGGCATGGCACTCAGGCAGGGTGCCATGTCAACGTTGTCATTTTCTCCCCCCACAGGGGCATGCACGCTGCAAGGGCAGAGCCATGGTCCCCGTGAGGAGGGGGGTCACAGCTGACCCCCTTCAGTTCCCAGGCCCTAGGTACTCAGTGTGCCATTCACCAGGGAGTTACAGAGGGCAGAAGTACCAAGTAGGGATTTGTTTTTAGGGAAGAAGCACGGGTATAGGGACCTGGTTGGCAGGGATCCTGTGCAGTACATTTGAAACCACATCAAAATCAACCAAAAAGTGGGGGTAACCATAAAAAAGAGGCACTTTCTCACACTAGTGGTCAGTAGGTTTTCAGGGGGCACCTCTAACTTGCCCTCTGGGTGAATTTCTCAATAAATCCACCACTGGCATCAGCGTGGGTTTACTAAGATGAGATGTTTGGTACCAAACATCTGTGGGTACAGTGGCGCCATCTTGTGGCTTGGGAACTCGTAATCACGAGCGTCCAGCCCATGTACCCGTCATGGCTTCCCTGTGCACTTGTGGTGTCTTAAGGGTGAACTTAGATTTCTTCGGGACACGTCCACTCTTGCAGATGTGCCCACACATGGGATATAGTGCACCCTGCCTTAGGGATGTTAAACCTGCCGGTGGGGTGACTTACCTATACCATGCAGTGTCTCGGGGCATGGCTCACAGGGATGTGTGCCATGCCGACTCTTCACTTTTCTCTGCACCAAGACGCGCAGCCTGCAACGGAAGTTTGCAGGAGCTTGGTGAGGGGTCCCTTAGTGTGACACAATTCACGCTGCAGCCCTTAGGGACCCTCTTTAGTCCCAGTGCCCTGGGTACCAATTACTAGGGATTTACTTGGAGTCTCGACTCTCGAGTGCTGCCAATTGTGGAACAGAGGTACAGTTTAGGGAAAAAACACTGGCACTGGGGGTCTGGTAAGCAGGAACCCAGAACACTTTCAGTCAAATTTGCATCAGATACCAGGCAAAAAGTGGGGGTGACCATGTCAAAAGGGGCGTTTTGAACAGTGATGATGTTAAAGGTGTGCTGGTTACGACAGAGGTGATGTTAGATTGTTGTGATGATGTCAGAGGTGATGACAGGGATCCCAGTGAGGGGGTGGAAGTTGAGGGGGATGAGGATGGATCTTGAGGATCTTCGGACCCGACGCCAAGGGCCGGGAGACTCGAGTCACTGCAAGAACCACTGTATTCAAAGCTAGGGGTATCCATTCAACCTCAGGACTACAACTCCCAGAAAACATCGCGGCCGGCCACGATTTAATCATGGAATCAGTTCTTCTGCACTCTGCAGCTCTGCAGCCTCCTTTTCTCCACACCTCGAGCCCCATCACCCCTCCCCCAGCGGACCACAGGTCCCGGGCTGCCCTCCAGGCTGGGATGCTTCGGGGCTGAGTCATATCAGCCGCGGGTGGAGGGCAGAGAGCCGGGGAGGGGGTGGAAACACCAGGGAGCGACTATGAACCCCACTGGAGGGCGCACGTCACACGGCGGGGCGCACGTCACACGACAGGGAGCACGTCACACGGCGGGGCGCACGTCACACTGAAGGGCCTACGTCACACGGCGGGGCGCACGTCACACCTCGTGAAAATGAGAACACTTCAGGGTATTTATCAAATTACAGGCGCGGATAGTACTAGAAAGAACAGGCCACAAACAAACACACTAAAGAGTACTCCCTGTGATGTTGAAAGGAGGAGCTGTGTGTGTGTGCTCCTCCACCAGCCAGCGAGCACTTCTGCCTGGCAGCACTTTGGAATCGGCACCTGGGGGATTACAAGCTCGGCGGCAGGTAAATCCAAGCATGCCACAGGCCCTGGAAGGGGGAGATCATACCTTACACTTCCGGTCCTGCAGGTGAGGGGTCAGAGGTTAGGCTTGAAAGGTAGAGGCAAATGCCCCGCTCTTCAGGTCATAAAACAAGGGGCGGGCCACTGC
Organism: Lissotriton vulgaris; assembly: GCF_964263255.1. Lineage (NCBI taxonomy): Eukaryota > Metazoa > Chordata > Amphibia > Caudata > Salamandridae > Lissotriton > Lissotriton vulgaris. The sequence goes on along the minus strand of NC_141700.1, from coordinate 18,580,325 downwards.
CCTACGCTTCATGCCTGGAAGGTGAGAGGGTAGCGTTACAGAGTCCGGGTCCTGAAGGTGAAAGGTCAGATACTGTCCCACGGTCTGGCAGGTGAGAGGTCAGTGTCCAAGGGTCCAGGCTTGGGAGGTCAGAGGTCATTGTCTCGGGCCTTATGGCCCGGATGGCTAGGCTCGCGGATGGGTGTCAGAGGGCATTGCTCACCGGTGTGGTGCATTCCTGCAGCCTCGTGTGTTTTCACCACCGTGTGAGCACACACGGTTCTTTCTCTCAGTCAGCTCGGAATCTGTCAGTGCTCCAGGGGTTGGGGCCAAGAGGGGCGGCGAAGCCAGAAAGAGCCCAGGACAGAGCTGGTTTCCAGGAACACTTGGGAGGCGCAGAGGGCCCTCAGAAAGGACCCGGACTGGCCCTGAGAACAAGAGTCATCCCATCCTGGACGCCAACCCTTTGCTGTGACCAGTTCGCGCGGGAACAACCAGGGAGAGTCAGAGATAGCCGAGGGGAAACCATAAGATTCTCCTAGCCTATCAGTTAAGCACATTTCGCTCGGTCAATGTTCTGCTCTCACCCACAGACTCCAGAGTGTCCTAGAAGCAGCAGCGCCTCCTGCTGGCTGAAAAGATACATCACACCCACACTTGCTGGCAGGAAAAAGCACTTTCACTTTATACTACTCACCAGGAGTCCACCCTCCAAGGGTCCGTTGCATTAGGATTGAGACCCCAACCCCACTCGCACTAGTGATCGTCCACCTGCAGCGGCCCCTCCTGGCTGCAGTGGGACGCCAGAGACCACCTTTCTCTCTAAAGTGCTGAAGACTCTTTCCAAACGAGACTCACCTTTCTCTCCATCTAGCTTCGGTACCCTGCCCTCACCTTCCCTGTTCCCTCCCCGCTACGCTCCATTTATTTTGCCCTCCATGTTATTTAATGTTTCCCACTGAGACCTAGCTATTTGGCCGAAGCCCGGTGGAGCTACCTGATAGCTATAGAGGAGATGGGTTTTGGGACTTCCCCTCAACCGTCTCTTACCCAGCCGGTTTTGGGCAGACTTTCCTTTTGTCTTTCTGCCGTATCTCCCTCCTATCCTGTTTTTCTGCGATCCTCTTCCCTCGGCACTTGCGACCGAACTACTTTGTCTGATGCCCGATGGAGCTTCCTGGTTTAGCTATAGGGGAGACGGACCATGGATTCCTTCCTTGGTCCTCACCTACCCAGTCGGTCTTTAGACAGACTTTCTTTTCGTCTCTCCTTATTGTCTCTTCCCTTAAGCTCTCCTTCTCACATCCCCTGCCCCCTCCACTACTTGTCTCTCTCCTCTCCTAATTGTATTGCCTATTTTTCTGGGATTCATTGTGCAATGGTGGATGCTCATGTAAAGCGCTCTGATACCTCCGGGTCTAGCCAGCGCTATATAAAACTCTTTAAATTAATAAATACATAAATAAACCCCCTCACCTGTGAACTTTGCTCTTAAGCAATACAGGGGGTGTGTGGGATGCACACCTGTTCACACTTTTTAATGTCAGTTTTTCTTGCGTACTCCGTAATGCGTGCTACTTAGTTATAGTGTCATGCCCATCAGACACTAAAAAAGTTAATCACAAGACAACTGGGCCGTGTCTTCGGCCCAAACCAAATGCACTGCGACATATGCCATCTTAGGAGAAAACTGTTTTAGCAAAGATTAATATGCTAGACAAAGAAATGTTAATGTTGACTTTAACTTGAAGATGCAAAACAAAACACATAGATGGGATGGTGTTATTTCATACATATTATTTTGTTGTTTATCTACAGTGACCCCCGAAGAAGGGCAATGTCAGCCCGAAATGCATTGGGTATTAATTAAACACTGCTTTTTACGAAACCCTGCACTAATCGTGTTCTTTCAAGAGGCCCCGAGTGGCACAGGCAGAACATTAGAAACCTGGGAAAAAGGCAAAAAAAACAGTCTTAAGGGAACTATAATGAAAAATGGCGATAAACAGAAGAGAATAAAAATGAACAAAAGTTTAAATGAATGAAAAAAGAGAGAAAGCAGCGCCGAAGATGGCATATGTCGCAGTGCATTTGGTTTGGGCCGAAGACACGGCCCAGTTGTCTTGTGATTAACTTTGCTCTTAAAACAGGTTTGAATATATATATTTTCACTGAAAAAAACAAAGGTTAATGTGATGTTATAGTTAGGTGAAAATGTGTTACATACATAAATCAATGTAGTCATTTAGATTTCAGGAGGTCCCCCGCACCTCTCTCTCCTGTACTTACAGGGGGTAACGTCCCTTTCTGCTCTCTCGCCGTCCATACCTAACCCGCCTCTTACCTTGTTAAGTCAGTCGCCGTGCTGCTGTCTTCACCAGGAGATATCTTGGGCGTCCGCTACTTACATCTTGACTGCCTGACTCCACTCCAAGCCCATTTGCCTCCAACCCTCGCACTCCTGCTCCTTCCACTACTCATTATTCACCAAGTTACAAATGAAACCATTCTTGTTTTAATTTTTTTAACAAAACATTATATATGGAATAGTTTTCAGTGAGTGAATTGGGATCAGATAAAGTTTCAGAGACTTAGTTGAAGTTTTAGTGAGTTAGTTGATGTGAGCCGTAGTAAGTTTAGCCAGAACATATCTGAAGAACAAGGACCCATCACAAGAAAGGGACCCCCCCCCCTACTTAGGCATCAAAGGTAAGGACACTGGGCTCAAAAAGTGGTCAAGTGGCCTATATTTGTGACTGTGGTCATTTTGCCCTATAGTACTCGGGTAGTACGGAGGGGCTGAATGGGTGCACCGTGTGGCGAGAGGGAACTGGCATGTCTTGCTGCTTCTGGTTGAGCCTTGGGGTCCATGGGACGCCGTCGTATAGTGTGGTACTGTAAATTTGGACCCTGCTGTTCCACAGATATCAAGGTCCAACACTGGTATCATTAAAATATTGTCGTACCATGACGAATTTGGCATCGACGGACCGGTAATGATTAGGACATTATCCCTATGCATTTGCGTTATGATTGAGTGATGCCAACGCCCTTAAATCGTGGTTTCCGTCTCGAACCCGCAGACTCCATTTTGTAAACGGCATCCATCTTATGACTTGCCCTCATATAGTCAATTGATTAAGACCGAGTTTGATCTGAAAGGACACGTCCACCGTAGCTGACTTCCCCATGACCCGGCCGAGCTGACTTCACTGCCTCCAGCCAAGCCTGTTCGGGCAGCTCCTCGCCCAGTGGCCGAGCAAGATATCATCAAGGCACAACATGTCATAAACCATTCACTACATACAGACCCTGTTTTCCATACACATACACCTGTCCATGATTCTTGTTTATGACCCGTTTTATGATGGTAGGGTGCCCGACCTTATTGGTGTTTCATCGATATCTGATGGGAATTCTGGATCTGGCGGGGTAATCCATCACAAACTGGACATCTAAAATATGTGCTGACCAGCATGACTTCGCTCTTTGTATTATTGTAGAAATATGTGTATAGCCATATCATAAACTCAAGAATTCTTGCCTGCAGCTGTTATTTATGTATATAAGGAGAAGGCTGGTTCTGTAAAAACAAACAGTCTCCTGAGAACTTACGGCCCGTGCTGTCGTACTTCTAGGACGCATGTTACTTGGTTGCAGCCAATAAAACTCGATCTCTGACTTCAACTAGAAGACTCTGTGTTTCTGTAAGTCCAGAACAGGGAGAACTCAGAGGTCTTTGGGTGTGGTCCCCTGGCACCACCGGGTCCCTAAAAACCCGGCACCTCAGTTGGCGCCCAACTCGAGGCGATATCAAGCGGTGACGGTCCAAGCCAGATGTTCGTGAGGAGCTTCGTGTGAAAATTCCGGAGGAAGGCCAGCCACTTCAGCGACCCCTGCATGTCGACGTGGTTCCGAAGGTCTTTGCTGCGAGGTTCCCCGCATCCCGACGGCTACGAAGGACTGTAGCCCTGACTATCGCCCTGTTTTGGACCCAGTGATCCTTGGTAGAGTGAAATGATAGATGAGTCTTCTAGTGACGTCACCGATCTTCAATATTCAGTTAAGTATAAGTGGAGCGTCTCCCAGTCCTTAGTTTGGTTCTTAGTTTTGGTATCCCAGAGATACGGTTTGTATTGGTTCTTGCAAGCACCAAAACTGAGGGATTCGTGTATTCACGACAATATCATAATTAGATAATCCCTTGAAGTTTGAAGCTAGACTAGTGAGCGAAGATGCCTGGTCTCAGCAGACTTGGAAACTTGTTTTGTCTTGGTTGTAGTAAGGACTCCCGATTAGAGGATTCGTGTCCGGTTCCTCCGATTGGAACTCCAACATATGAGTTATATATAAAGCACGGAGTAGGTCCTATCACGTACAATGAGGTATCGATAAAATACACCCGCAAGGATGGTGTTTTAAAATGGCCCCAATATGGTAGTTTTGACTCAGAAATATTAGACAACCTCGAGGTCAAATTGTTCAAGAAGAAAGCCCAGCCGGCGATGTTTGACTCTTTTCGCTTATGGCGCAAAGAAGCCAAACAGAAAGAAATAAAATTAGCAAAGAAAAATAAAAGAGGCATGTCGATGGTACAAGCTGCCATCGCATACAGGGATAATGAGGAAGAGCAGGAAAGTGAACAAATGCTCAGAAGCAAGAAACTAGCAGTAGATAAATGCTACCCGATGTTACCACATGAGGGACAAGACTCAAAGGGAACATCCGAGAAAGATCCATTAATGTCCCATTTATTGAACTCACCACCCCCATATACATCGAGTATTGTTGGACCCCCGAGGCGTATTGTCATACCGCGCCCTGGCGCACGAAAAGCAGCTCTTGCACAAGCACCAGCTCCTCTTCAGCTGGTTCCTACTTCTCCGGCGCAGCCTTCTCAAGGACCGCCGCCTTTGCTACATGCTCCATCTACTTCTACCACTTTGCCTACTGCTCCAACTATTCACTATGATACTACGTCTGCTACTGCCTCAACTTCCTCTGCTGTTGCTTCGACTTCCTCTTTACATCAGCCTGTTTTGTCTGGCGCATCTGCCTCGCCGCAAGCTTCTCCTTCTGTCAGACAGAGAGTGACAAGTACTGTCACTGGTCTATTCTCGCCTTTCTTCGGGTCGCCTAAAACGACCCCTAAAACAGAACGTAGACAGTTGCGTAGTCAACTACCCGACTACGAGGAAAGAGAAGTGCTGAATGAGTTAGCGCGCAAATGGGTTACTGATACTGTAAGATATGATGTTCAGTCTGTTATGGAAGTCTTCGGTCAGTGGGATTCATCCACTCAAAGATATGTATTTGAAGAGATGTGTGTGTACCTCTGGGAAGATTTACAAGACAATGACCCAAAACGCAGAATGCAGGAACTAGCCCGCATGCGATTCAAATTTTACGAAGGCATGATTATAGGTGCAGATGTTGAACGAGCAATGGATCTGTTGTTATCTTATAGGAGTAAGGGAAACAGCTCTAGATCGTTTAATGAGGATGATGTGTCTGGTAGGAAAAAGGCGCGACAGTACCCCATGAGAGAGGTTCCTCCAGTATGGAGGGAAGGTGATGCGAATGCACAACCACCTGTTCCGCCGCATTTCCAGCGTGTATGGGTACATGTCCCCTGGAAAAGATCTGAAGTTTTAGCACTCAAACAGACACTACCTGATCCACGTAAAAACCCAGCAGGATAATACAAGGAGTTATCACAGACTGCCAGCTCATGTATAATGAATTTAGCAGATGTAAACATGTTGTTTGGGAATGTTGTTCCGCATCCTTTATGGAGTAAAATTCGTCATGCAGATCATGATCAAGAACTAGGTGACTCATGGGCTAATATTACTGCTACTGATGCTAGACAAGTTGGTGGTTCTAAACCCGAGCCTTTAATAGCAGAACTTCCCGGTAGGATTATCGCGTACATGAAAACGTTAATGCCTGAATTACGTGTAAATTGGGACAAGCTATCTGCGTGCAAGCAGAAGAAAGATGAGAATGTGTCTGACTTTTTCACAAGATTTGAGGAGACTTTCACTGATCATAGTGGTCAGGACATGGCTACCGAGGGTGGCCAAAGATTGTTTGTAGACAAATTTGTACATAATCTGCTTCCTGAACTGTGCACTAAATTGAAAGATTCCGAGAGTGCTTGGGCTGTTTCCACGTCAGCGCAGATTTTAGCCACAGCCCAGTACTACGAAAATAGGCGCAAAGACGAGCTAGATAAGACAGAGAAAAAGACTAAAGAACTAAAGACTAAAGTTCTTCTCCAGCAAGCGTATCCGCCTCGCACTCCTAGTCAACCCAATTATCAGCAACCACAGCAGTATTCGAGAAACGCGCAAGGGAACGGGTTTTCCCACCAGCGTTCTCCGTATGGCCCGAATCAATGTGCATATTGCAAAGAAGAGGGTCATTTCAAAAGTAATTGTCAAGCTCTTGCGCGACGCTTAAACGGTGTTTCCGGCGCAAGAGGTAGAGGTGTTCAACAGGCTCCTAGAGGGAGGGGCCGTAGAAATTTCTCCCAGAATACCATTTCTTTTCCGCCTCAGAATTCTATGAATAGCTTTGACCAACAGAATAATGCGTCTTCCAGGTCAGCTCAGTATTATGCAGATGACTATTACGCAGAAAACGAGAATGAGGGTAATAATTGCTAGGACAGCCATGGACAAAGAGAGGGAGTTGTTTCAGTTCCAGTAGATCAGAATGGACCTTATGTCGAGGTGATTACATCCGGAGTGTCGGTGCCATTTCTGCTGGATACTGGTGCTACAAAAAGTTCTATTATGCACTCAAAACTTCCTGGCGCACCTTTGTCCGGCAAAATGAATGTTTCAGTAGGTTTTTCTGGCGCCCCTGTTAGAAACCCGATCTCCAGTCCCATGCCCCTTTCTGTTGGCCCATGCGAATTAGAAGCACCCCTCATTCTTACAGCAGGTTGTGGCGAAAATTTGTTAGGTTTGGATTTACTGAAGAGATTATATGCGACCTTGTACTGTTCTCCTTCGGGAGTACAACTTACCCTTGGTAAGAAAGTGATTTCCCCGATGTATTTGTCAAAGGAAAGAATTCCGACTGAGTTGTCATCACTTCCAGATGTACTTTGGGCGAATGGTTCTAATGATGTGGGTCATTTGGAGATAGCACCGTATGTCATAACATTGAAAGCTAATGTTAGGTTGCCACGTATTCCCCAATATAGAATATCAAACGAATGTGAAAAGGCTTTGTTAGCGATCGTCTGCGATCTTATTGCGAAAGATGTCATTGAAGAGACAACAGGCAACATTTGTAACAGTCCTGTTTTGCCTGTTTTAAAGTGTACCGATCCTTCACAGCCCCCTGTGTATACCGATTTGTGATCGATCTAAGGGAAGTGAATACGATTGTTGTACCACAGTTTCCAGTCGTCCCCGACATTACTGCCTTATTGACAATGGTTGACAATGGTTCCAGCCTCAGCCAATTGGTTTTCAGTGATTGACCTGAAGAATGCTTTCTTCAGCATCCCGATTGCTGAGGAGAGCAGAGATATCTTTGGCTTCAATTTAGGAGGACGAAGCTTCTGCTTTAAACGCGCTCCTCAGGGCTACTGTGAGAGTCCATCAATATTCAGTCAGGCTCTGAAAACACAACTAGATACGATTGTTCTACCTGGTGGCGCGACTCTGATTCAGTATGCAGACGATTTACTGATCGCTGCAGATACGGAAGAGATTTGCAAGCGAGCTACGTTGTCATTGTTGCGTCATTTATGTGACATGAAGCACAAGGTCTCGCTTTCCAAATTAAAATTTTGCCGACAAGAAGTAACCTACTTAGGTCACATCTTATCGAAGGAGGGAAGGAGACTGACCCCAGAAAGAATACAGGCAATTGCAAAATTGAGTGTCCCAAGGACACAAAGAGAAGTGCATGCTTTCTTGGGCATTACATCGTACTGTAGACAATGGATACCGAACTTCTCACTGTTGGCCAAACCCTTGCTGGCATTAATGCGTAAAGACACACCCAATCCTTTGCCCTGGTCTGAAGATTGTCAGGCGAGTTTCCATGAGTTGCGTGAGGCATTATGTTCGGCTCCTGTGTTGGGCAACCCCGACTACAGCAAGCCGTTTACATTATACGTCCATGAGAAGGAAGGTTGCGCATTATCAGTCTTGACGCAGCACTTTGGGGACAAACAACGCCCATGTGCATATTTCTCCGCGACTCTAGATCCTGTAGCTAAGGCATTACCAAGTTGCTTGAGGGCCACTGCCGCAGCGGCTGTCTGTATTCGACAGTCTGCTGGGTTAGTCATGAATAATACTCTGACCGTTATGGTCCCACATGCAGTAGATATCCTACTAAACAGGACGAAAACGCAACATCTAACTAGTGCTCGACTATCCAGCTATGAATTGACCCTGTTAGCAAGTCACATTCACATAAAGAGGTGTGATACACTCAACCCTGCTACGTTATTACCCATTCCAGCAGAGACAGATGAGGTCGACAAACATGACTGCTGTTTTAGGACAGAGGAAGAGACAAAAGGGAGAGTAGACTTGCAGGACACTCCCCTCTCTGAATATAATGATAATTTATGGGTTGATGGTTCATGTTTTAAGTTGCCGAATGGTGATACGACTGCAGCATATGCCGTGACAACATTACACACGATTGTAGAGACAGCTCACATTCCCCAGAATTCTACACAAGCAGCAGAGTTAGTCGCACTCACAAGAACATGTGTGTTGGCGAAAGGAAAACGAGTGAACGTGTACACTGATAGTCAGTACGCCTTTGGCGTAGCCCACAGTTTTGGAAGATTGTGGCGTGAACGTGGGTTCCTGACGTCACATGGTGCGAAAATTCAACACGGCCAGCTAGTACACGACCTTCTCGAGTCACTGACCTTGCCCCTACAGGTCGCGATTGTGAAGTGCAGCGCGCATAGAAAGATCCGAGATGATGTTGGTCGAGGGAATGCATTTGCCGATGAGGTTGCGAAAGAGACTGCAAGGAACACAATGAGACGGATGTATGTTGTAGGTCCTGCTAGATGGACCCCTAATGTGGGTATGTGTGAGGACACCATCGAAAGCGTGAAGTCTATACAAGCTGATGCTAGCGAGAAAGAGGTGAATGAATGGAGAGAAAGCAAGGATAGATTAGACGCGAATGGTTGTTGGGTCGAACTGTCAGAACATCAGCGATGGTTGTTACCTAACGCCTATGTGCTCGCAGTGGTAACGATGGCCCATGGAATGGCACACATCAGTGTGAAAGGAATATGTAAGCTGTTGGCCCCAGTATGGCAGAATAGTGGTATCCCAAGATGTGCAGTGAATCTGGTCAGAAACTGTATGGTGTGTTTGAAGCACAATCCCGGTAGGGGAACCCCAACCCCAGCTGGTCATTTTGCACCTCCAACGTATCCGTTCGAGGTTTTGCAGCTTGATTTCATTCACATGGAGAGGTGGAATAACTTGAAATATGTCCGTGTTGTCGTTTGCGCTTTCTCCAGGTGGGTAGAAGCGTACCCCCTTAAGAACAACACTGCATTGTCAACTGCCAAAGCCCTTGTCAAGGAAATTTTCCCTAGATTTGGCATGCCTAGAATTGTCTGGAGTGATAATGGAACTGAATTCGTGGGACGAGTGATGAAGAGAGTGTGTGAGTGTCTAGGCATCCACCAGAAGTTCCATGCTGCAAATCACCCCCAATCGGCAGGATTGGTAGAGTGCTATAATGGCACGTTAAAATTGAAACTGGCCAAGATCCAAGCCAGCACAGGTCTCAAGTGGCCAGACGCCCTGCCTTTAGCACTCCTGTCCACCAGGATGATTGTCCATTCCAGATTAGGACTTAGCCCTCACGAGATCGTGTTCGGGCGCCCAGCAAATATATGGGGAGTACCAAGGCCCAGGAGGCTCAGTGAGATAGAGTATCCTGCACTGTTTGACTATTTGCATGAACTGACAACTAAACTGCATACTTTACATCAACAGGTCCACAGCTCCTCTCCACCGGCGTCTGACGATCCAGGCCACGCCATCGAACCTGGTTCCTGGATCCTGGTTCGGAACTTCAGACGATCAAAGAACGAGGAGCCTCGCTGGACCGGACCTTTCCAGGTTTTACTGTCCACCCGCTCTGCAGTACGTGTTCTCGGGAAGAAACACTGGGTGCACGGCGCCCATTGCAAAAGGGTCCCGCTGCCCCTTCCATATGACCGATGGGTCCAGCAAGGAGTCGCTGACTCCGAAACTGAGTTTATACCTCGTTTTGTCCCCTTCAGCGATGCACGACTAAAAGGAACTGGTACCGACAAAGAGAGCAATTGTATTTTGCAAGGATCTGTGCCACCGTCTATGCAGTTGGACACTACAGAACCTGAAACATTGTTTAAAGATCACACCGTGCCTGGAAAAGAACGATATAATCTGAGGTCAAGACCAAGGAACTGACATAATCGAATTAGTGCGATTTCCCCCCTTTTCCCCATGAACTATTTTTGATTTCACAGCTCTCTCGCCCAGGGAACTAGCTCATTTTTGATTTTCGAACCGCCATCCGGTTCTGCTGCTAGGGCCGCGGTTGAAGTCTGAGGAGTGCAGCCGGGGACGCCTAGGTCAACGGTTCTGGTCAGTCTGAGGGAATTACCCCGGACTGGACAGAGCGCACATCTTGGCAGAAGCAACCTCCCACCGCGGGCAGCAACCAGAGGATGGAGTTTCCAGGGGTAGAGAGACCTGCTAGACGCATGAATTTTAAAACGAAAATATGCACTGTGATGGCCACGAAGAAATTCCTGATAATATGTATTTTGATGATATGTAGCATAATGATGTTCTTGATTGGTTACACCTTATCCACGTTTCAAATCACCTTTGTAAACAACACTCAGCCCACACCTTCTCCGACTGCTTCTTTACACTCCTTTCACCCTCTTCCTGAACACGAGTCTGCCAGAAGACTAGAGTTCGTAAATAACTCCTTTATCCAGCTCCTACACGAGCACCAGTCTATAATGAACACATCGAATTGTTGGATCTGCGGACTCATGCCGCACACGGCAGATAAGGGCATTCCATACTTCATCCTACCATTCAGTTATTACGGTTCTTTGTGGGCTTTCCAGACCATGTTCCTGTTCGCCCTAGAACCATACCCGTTCCGCAGAGAGCGATTCCAGCAACAAGGCACTAGTGGTAGGAATAAGAAATATGAGTAGGGATGTTGACACGTATCAAATGATTCCTAAAGATGAACTCACTCCCTACGGCCGTTGGAACGTGACTAAATACGGGATCTCTTTGAATAAAAGCCAGAAAACAAAGAAATCCTCCCCAGTCTGGATAGTGCCCCACCGAGGTCACTTATGTCTGCAAGGTATTGGCAGGGATCCCAAAGCACAGTTGGGGAAGAGCATATGCACGGAAAATATGTGTTTGCCTCCCGAACTTCCCCTCCATTCTTGGCAGCTAAAGGCACCTATTTCGTCTGCCATGACAAAGCCTACACATGGTTGCCCCCTGACTTCTCGGGCACATGCTTTATCTCGTTTCTGCTGCCACCCACCTACACGGCCGGGGCAGATTACCATCGGACAAGGACAGTTAGGGGTGTCGTGAGTCAAGACGACACTCGCAAAGGGGTTTCTGCCATTTTGGGGGCCCATGGTGAACAGCAGGAACATTCGGCAGTTGACGAGGATAGTTGAGTCCGCCGTGACTGAAACGGCCGGTGCCCTTAGCAACTTGACAGCTGAGCTTAAGTCGGATCGACTTATGACCCTTCAGAACAGGGTTGCCCTAGATGTCATACTTGCAGACCGTGGTGGTGTATGTAGAGTGATCCAATCTAGCTGCTGCATTTTCATCCCCGATAATGCTCAGACAGTGTAATAGGCCATCTCCAAACTACACAAAATCTCTGATTCCCTTCACATAGAGAAAGGGGATTGGTCTCTGCTAGGGTGGTTCTGGGAACTGATCTCTGCCTGGGGATGGAAAACTCTGATCTTCATTGGGATGATCTTAGCCGTTCTGTTTATGTTCTGCCTGTTTGTGCAGTGCGCTCCTGCAATATGTGGCCTCTGCGCCACTTCATGTGTAAGGAAGCCTGTATCAAGGGACGAATTGAGCAACAGAATGATGCTACAGCAGCATCTCCATGAATTCATCAATACAGATCTGGACTCAGATTAGCATGAGTTATTGCCTAATATGAGGGCAAAAGGAGGGTCTGTGGTACTGTAAATTTGGACCCTGCTGTTCCACAGATATCAAGGTCCAACACTCGTATCATAAAATATCGTCGTACCATGACTAATTTGGTATCTACGAACCGGTAATGATTAGGACATTATCCCTATGCATTTGCGTTATGATTGAGTGATGCTAACGCCCTTAAATCGTGGTTTCCGTCTCGAACCCGCAGACTCCATTTTGTAAACGGCATCCATCTTATGACTTGCCCTCATATAGTCAATTGATTAAGACCGAGTTTGATCTGAAAGGACACGTCCACCGTAGCTGACTGCCCCATGAGCTGGCCGAACTGACTCCACTGCCTCCAGCCAAGCCTGTTCGGGCAGCTCCTCGCCCAGTGGCTGAGCAAGATCTCATCAAGGCACAACATGTCATTAACCATTCACTACATACAGACCCTGTTTTCCATACACATACACCTGTCCATGATTCTTGTTTATGACCCGTTTTATGATGGGAGGGTGCCCGACCTTATTGGTGTTTCATCGATATCTGATGGGAATTCTGGATCTGGCGGGGTAATCCATCACAAACTGGGCATCTAAAATATGTGCTGACCAGCATGACTTCGCTCTTTGTTTTATTGTAGAAATAGGTGTATAGCCATATCATAAACTCAAGAATTCTTGCCTGCAGCTGTTATTTATGTATATAAGGAGAAGGCTGGTTCTGTAAAAACGAACAGTCTCCTGAGAACTTACGGCCCGCGCTGTCGTACTTCTAGGACGCATGTTACTTGGTTGCAGCCAATAAAACTCGATCTCTGACTTCAACTAGAAGACTCTGTGTTTCTGTAAGTCCAGAACAGGGAGAACTCAGAGGTCTTTGGGTGTGGTCCCCTGACACCACCGGGTCCCTAAAAACCCGGCACCTCAATAGCCGTGGCTGGACATTCAATCCCTGGTCATAACAAAGGGGTGGGGGGAGGTCACAGCAGATGAAGCCAGAGGGAACCAATAAAAACCAAAGGGGATGATGGACGGAGCGTTGACAATACAAACACCACCCCCAGTCAACTGATCTAGGTTTAATCCATCACCGTTCTTTAGCTCACTCCGCCACCCCATTTCAGACATGGCCATATGCAAATCAGTCTGACCCTGTGCCTCATGGGAACAGTCCAGCCCGAACTGCCAAGCCATGTCTTCCCTGGACCGGAATCGAGCTTCTCAGGACCAGTTTCTGGCATTATAGCTGTCTTCAGCCGGGCTTGCTTGAATCCAGTGGCAAAGTGAGCAAGAGGGAACCAACCAGGCCTGCTGTCAGTGTGAACACTCTTTTAATTGTAAAGTGAATTTATACAGCACTTACTACCCCAGACAAGGCGCTGAAGTGCTTTGCAGACAGAAGCATGCTATTTCAGAACCCAAGATTAGAGTTTTCTCCAGTCTCCCCAGTACTACCACCACGTACCTCAAAATGGTGCCAGCCGCAAGGGTGGTCACCTCTCTCGGTGGCATTACTGACAAGGTTTGTAGTCCTGTGCTCTCCATTACAAAGAATCACCATCAGGTTGGGGAGGTGCTAGAGGGCGCACGGCAAGATGGCTGCACATCGGTGAGGCTCTGCCGGACTGAGCTGAATATCCGTTATTTATCCGCAAAATCCTACTACTGTTGCCCTCTACTCCGGTAGAATATTATGCCATATTGCTAGCGGAGAGGTTTGAGTCCGGTGCGGAGGACCCGAGACCCTGATCTGCACATAATTACAGCCCTTCCTGTGCCGGCGCGGACTTGGCCGCGTGGTGCGTACACAGGCCTACAGCACCGGGAGGCATACTGTCGCTGGTGACTGGGGCCTGCCTCTCGGATCGGGGAAGCGGAGCTTGGAGAGAGGTGCGGATATCTGGCCCAGCGGACCGGGACTGGCGGAGGCGGTACAGGACGAGTCCTGCTTCAGAGGGGCGCCCGACAAGCAGCGTCAGACCTGAGCGTAGCCCGGGCTGTTGGCGGCCTGTGCTCCGGGCGGTGCGTTGTGTCGGAGGACGGGCCTAGCGCTGGTCCGGGGACTCGACGCGTCGCTGTGAACAGTCCTGGGTGCAGCGGAAACGGCCGGGGGAGTCTCCAGGTGGCGAGGCGAAGCTGGCGGATGGCGGCAAGATCGGGCGTCTGCACGCGCTGGTGGTGGTGAGTGGGGCTAAGGTCTGGAGGTAGAGGTTGCTGCAGAGGTGGGCTTCGGTTGCCCTGGTCCTGGCCGCGCGAGCTGCGGCCGGCAGGGGTGGGCTGCTGGCCGGCGGGGGTGGGCTGCTGGCCGGTGCCTGAGGCTCTGAGTTGCAGTGTGCCTGCGATCCCCTTAAGCTTCTAAATTATGGATGGGTGATCAAAAGTGTATCTGGCTGGCCTGATAGTTGGACTGTAGCGGCTGCTGGAGGGCAGCATTGTGAAGACAGCGCACTAAGTGAGGAAAGCGCCTTGCTGGAGCGGATTGTGGGCGGCATACACCTACTGGCTACGTGGGGCAATTCTTTTACCCTGTTGGAGACTACATTTGGCCACCCCTGCGGGAGTGTAGTTGGGACATTGATTGCCTCACCGCGCCATTTGTGCTTCTGCTGTGTTGCCGCCGCCATTTTAGGATACACCGTAAATTCCTAGTAGTGGCCTAAGACCTGCTGGAGGGAGTGTACTGTTTTAATAGGTGCTATGGGCCGGCCTGAGAGGAATCAACCCAAACTGAACTTTGAAACGCGGAGAACTGCGGCGCCCCCGTCGCATGGTATGTCAGACATTGAAACAACAGGAGCTGCAGGGGGTGTGCCGAATTTGGAGGCCACACTGATTGCCATGCAGAAAACGCTGCAATCCATAGAAGGCACTATGGAGGCGGTTAACCACAGGCTGGACCATATGTCCACACAATTTGAACGGCAGAATGAACGAATGGATGAGGTGGAGCAGAGGGTGTCCGCAACGGAGGATGGCCTCACCACGGTGACTAATAAAGTATTCAGTATGGAAAGAGTGCTGGCAGTAATACAGGCGAAGAATGAGGAGTTGGAAGGGCGGTCCCGGCGCAATAACATCCGCGTCACTGGGCTGCCGGAATCCACGAATGTGGGCAGGATGGAAGACTTTATGGAGAGGCTTTTTATGGACATATTCAGCTCTGACCAACTCTAAAATGTTTATTGTAGAGCGGGCGCACCGTTCTTTGGCAAAGCGTCCGGTGCCCGGGGCACCTCCACGCCCCATAATAGCTCGAATTTTGAACTATAGGGACAGGGATGCACTGCTGCACATGGCGAGGGAAAAAGGCGCCATAGACTATCAGGGTAGCAAATTGGAGTTTTTCCCAGACTTCACCATGGCCGTACAAACGGCGAGGAAGGAATTTGCGGGAGTGAAACAGATTCTTAGGGCAGAGGAAATTCCATATGCTATGTTGTACCCAGCGCGGCTGCGGATAGGTGCACCCTCAAATAACAACATTTTTACATCTCCGAAGGCAGCCATGGAATATGCGAAAAAACAGAAGAAACGGAAGGAAGACTCGGCTAGGGCGCAGGACGGAGAGGATGAACTGCCTGGAAAGGACTAGCTGTCCTCCTACACTTAGGGCGCAAATAGTTGTTAGTTATTGGGCTACTGGTGCATTATCTAATGGAGGTGGTTTATTTTTTCTGTATTACTGACTTTTCTCCTTACAGGTGTTGCTTGGTTTAAATATTACTAGTCAACGTTAGTTGGGAGCCTACATGCCCTGTGCATTTTCATATTCTTTGTTGGCATGTACCAATGGCGGTATGGGACAGTTGTGCAGCTACTGGGGTCACAGGATTCGGGATCCGAGTACCGGGATGTCTGGGATGCTGTTCTACGATTTAAGTACCTTGCTTTATGTTCAATGTGTTGTGGTAATGGCTCTTCTTAATAATGCAGCACCTGTGGTGCCTTTGAAGTCTAAGCAGTGCTCCACTGCTTGAGATGTGGAATTTGGACTGTCGGTCCTTTTGAAGAGGGCATCTGCCATTTCTTGTGCTGGTGCCTGGCAGCTGTTGGAATGACCGGGGTAGATATGGGGCAATAAGGGCGGATTGCATATCCTGGTGGCTTAGTCACCTCCTGTTTTCCTTGAAGGCGGGAGTTCTGTGCCTCTTCGCCCCCACATATGGGAATACCCCACACTCTGTTTGTGTTCTAGATGGGGGGGCTTGGGTCTGCTTTGGCTGGTTGGGGGGCCGAAGTGGGAGGGGGGTGGGCAGGTGTGAACTTGGGCAGTTGGGGCGGCTTTGGTTTTGCACTTTGGTCTGTCTTTACATATGTAAAAGTTATGGGTAGGGCAGTGGTAAGGGTGGGGGGGTGGCTTTGGCAAGTTGGGGAGGCTGTCGTGGGATGGGAGGCAGCATGGAGTTGCTGTGGGATCCGATCTGGTTGGAAGGTATACATTGGGGATCACAAGAGGATCTATGTACGATATACAGGAGTGCGCAATTGGTGGGGCGTGGAGTTGGGTGATAAAATCACTGCTTATTGGTTGAAAGGTGCATCACAGGACAGTTGGCTGAACATATACCCTGGATACACCTATGGCTAACGGAGGGAAACTCAATTGGCTAACATGGAATGTGCGGGGTCTCAACAGGCCGCAGAAGACCAGGCAGGTGATTGCATATTTGAATAGGCATGATGTGCAGGTAGTCTTCTTGCAGTAGACGCATCTTAGCTGGCAGGCAGCTGGTGCGGTAGCTAGTCGTTGGGCGGGAACGAGAGTGGCTAGGGGCGTTATGATTCTGATTAAAAAGAATGTCCCTTTTGTGTGTTTGCATGAGGAAGTAGATAAAGAGGGTCGCTATATTATACTTCATCGTAAACTGTGTGGTACGTTAATAACGATGATTAATGTGTATGGGCCGAACATTGATGATCCGGACTTTTATGTCACGTTATGGAATAAGGTTTAAAGTTGCCCCTTTCTGCGATTATTTGTGGAGGAGATCTGAATGTGACACTAGACCTTGGTTTGGATAGAAAGGAGGTACGACAGGCTACAGTGAAACGTCAATGTGGGGCAGTTCAGGATGGGATGGCAGTACTGGGATTGGTGGATATGTGGCGTCTTGGACATCCGGGTGTGAGAGAGGGCACCTGTTACACGTCTGCACATGATACCTGGTCGCGATTGGATTACTGGCTGGTGACGAAGGATGTTAGTGGATGGGTGGAGAAGACGGCGCATTTGCCCCGCACGTTATCTGATCATGCACCTGTGCTGATGGAAGTAAGGATGCCAACACATGCACATGCTCCTTTCACATGGCGGGTGCCACCAGGGGCTTTAACGGACCAGGTGCTGCGTGAACGTCTGCGTGAGATGATTGAAGTCTTTTTTGATAAGAATGTTGGTTCGGTGCCGAATGCGGGTATTGTATGGGAGGCTTTCAAAGTGACTGTGCGGGGAGCATGTATTGGACTGCAGGCTGGAGTGCTCAAATCGCTCTGGGACTCTATGGATAGTTTGGAGCTGCTGAGTCTAGAGCGACAATGCGAGCAACAGCCGGCTGACGCTCTGTTAGCTGAAATACACTCGAAAGTTACTGAGTACAACGATTTGGCAGAACAGGAAGTAACCTATTTATCCAAGCGCACTAGAGCACGGTACTATGGTGAGGGTGGTAGACCTGGACAGGGACTGGCAGATAGACTCAAAGATCCCTGGGCTAAACACTGCGAAGTACAGGAAATTAAGGATGGTGACAGGACAGTGACGGATGGGGAAGGTATACTAGAATGTTTTACGCAGTACTATACCAGCATGTATGAACATAGGGACACTGCTGATGAGGAAGAAATAGCAAAATACCTGGAGGATATAGCGCTGGTCTGGCTCTCGAAAGGACAGTAGGACTTCCTAATGCATCACATCACAGAGGGGGAACTGAGAGATGCGATAGCGGCGCTGTGTAATGGCAAAGCTGCAGGTACCGACGGCTTACCGTCCGAGTTCTATAAAGAATATGTGGATTTGCTACTGCCACATTTGGCGATGGTACTGGAGGAGGCTTTTGAACGGGGGCAGCTACCAGCAACGATGAGGGAGGCTCTCCTAGTGGTCCTTCCAAAACCGGGTAAACCACAAGATCGATGTGAGTCGTACCGTCCTTTGTCCCTGATGAACACGGACGTTAAGATTATTGCCAAAGTGCTAGCTACACACCTGCAACTGCTATTGCCTGATATGGTACTGCCAGATCAATCGGGCTTTGTACCGCTGCGCTCGACGACGCATAACCTGAGAGCATTGTTCGCGGTTCTTCATTTACTCAAACCTGACCTAACTGCGGTAGCGGTCCTTTTGGACGCTGCCAAAGTGTTTGACTCTGTAGCCTGGAAATATATGGTGGCGGTTTTGCATCCCATGGGTGTGCCGTTCTTTTTTTATGTCCCTGATCACCTTATTGTACACAAATCCGGTAGCGCGAGTGCGAGTCAATGGTCGAATATCAGCTCCATTTGCTATACAGAGAGGTACAAGGCAAGGATGCCCGCTTTCACCCTTATTGTTTGCTATTATTATGGAACCCCTAGCTTGTATTTTGCGGCAAAGACATGCAGCCTCTGCCTTGTGTTTCCATCTTGGCTCATTGGCAGTATCCATGTACGCTGATGATATGGTGCTTTATATCCGGGAGCCAGACAGATACCTAGATGGGGTGATCAGAGATTACATCAGATTTGAGCGCTTTTCTGGCTTGTCAATAAATTGGGAAAAATCTATATTGCTGCCTCTAACTGATATTACTCTCTCATTTCCAATAGAGTTCCCTTTGGAATGGGCCTCGGAACCAGGTTCCATATCTAGGGATATGGATCCACAGAGACGCCCAAGAAATAATCTGCGCTAATTACGGAGCGGTGATCTCGAAGTTGGAAGATCAGGTTGCACGCTGGATACGGTTACCCCTGTCATTCGCGGATCGTGTAGCTCTGATTAAAATGGTGGTGCTTCCCAAATTTTTATATTATTTTGTAAACATTCCACTTGCTTTGACAACTAACTTTTTTAAAATGCTTCAATCCTTGTTAATCACATTGGCCTGGGGAGGGAAGAAACCTCGAATAAAGTGGGACATCCTGACCAAGCCATATGAGCAGGGCGGGTTTGCAGTACCGGATATGAGATTGTACTACCTGTGTGCACAAGCTCACTTTGCTTCCTATTGGATCTCGGCGCCGCCGTACACACCACATGTAGCGATTGAGGCTGGGGCGATCTATCCGCTGCCCTTAAAGGCAATGGTTTTGAATCCGCACTCAGTATATGAGAAGGGCGAGGTAGACTCGGTACAGTGCACAGCGAGGGCGTGGCGGGACCTGGATAAGCGCGCAGATCGTCTACCACTTTTTGCACCGGCCATGCCTTTGTTGCATCATGCGCACATTTCGGTCTCGAGCGATGTGGGTGCCCTTCAATTATTGCAGGGTGCTGGAATGCACACTATGGGGGATGTTTTCCCGGCGGGTGAATTTGTTGACTTGCAGACTCTATTAGATCAAACGACTAACGGAACTATGGCTACTTTCACCTATGTTAGGCTGCGCGCTGCGGTGCACGATCACTACCCGTCCTTCCCGATGGAGGCACCTACGTTGAACGCACTGCAGTTGATGTACACGGCAACTTCCCGAGTGAAGATGATTTCGCGAATGTACAAGGTTTTGCAAGAAGATGAGTGATGTGAATATGGTTGCAAGGGCTAGATGGGATGCGTGTTTGCTGGAGCCACTGTCGGATGATGACTGGGCTGAATGTTGTGCTATGACTGACAGATTTGCTGCAAATGGGAATTTTAGGCTCATACCCTACAAATTCTTGCAACAATGGTATTACACTCCGGAGCAACTTTTTAAATATGGGCTTCGTGACACACCTGAGTGTGTGCGTTGTGGGATAGCTGTAGCCAATTTTCTACACTTGGCCTGGGTGTGTCCGCGTGTGTCTAAGTTCTGGACAGGTGTGACGGAGGCGCTGACCGCCATGACGTCGGTAACAGTTGATGTTGACCCGCGCATATGTTTGCTGGGCATGGTGTCTGGTATACCATTGGGTGTAAGGCGTCTGGTTGCATTAGCGCTACAGTTGGCTAAGCGTAGAGTGGCGGCCTGCTGGGGAGGGAGGAGGGCGCCTGATGTAAACACCTGGTTGCAGGAAATGGCGTATTGTCGAGATCAGCTGACATGTTACTATGAGGAGTTGCCAGTGGGCTCACGCCCAAGAGATATTTGGGGACCATACACCACCTACATTTTGGCGAAGCTCTCTGATGACTAACTAAGCTTGATCATCACTTTTATCATGACGCGCTGCTCTGCTCACGGAGGCCATGTCTCGAGTGTTGAGGAATTACCAGGCAGTTAGAGTTCATTTGGTCATACACCTCTGTTGCTACTTCGGGCATGCACCTGCTGTCTCACCAGTTGCACCGCACTCCCTTTGCTGGTCATGCTTGTTGATGCAGGTAATGGTTGTTCTTGATTAATGCCTTGGTGTTTCCATACTGTAGGTATCTCCATGATGCAGTGATCACCGCTTGCCATGCTTGTGCTGTCTTTCATCACCTCAATGGCTGTCCAACTAGGATCCGGAAAGACTACGGGGGGGGGGTTGTTTAGTTAATAAAGTTTACTATGAAAATTTAAGGATACAAGGAGATTTGTCATCAATACTGCAAGTTCGGTTTCATTTTATAAGTGGTTGTTATGCCGCCGGGCCCTTGGCTGTCGGCATCACAGCTGTGTTCTGAAACTGAATGAGCGTATGTTTTAATATGTGCGGCCGGCCCATCGGGTTGTAGGCCAGAAGCTGTGTTCTTGCGGAATGGTGTAATAAAGGTCTTCAAAAAAAAAAATAAAGAATCGCCAGCAGGTTGTCTGTCTAGTCAAGTCCATGGAAATAAAGCAAGACTACATTTCCCAGAATGCAACAGGTTGTTACACTAACACCTGTAACTTGAAACGGTGCCCATTATGTCTGCAGACAATCTTCTCCCTTCCTAGTTTTGGTTCTGAAACAAAGGCCACAGAACGCAGAGGAGAAGCCTGAACACGTACAAACAGGAGAGTGGAGCTGCACGCGGTGAGGACTGGCACAGAGAATCCACATCCTCTCTCTGGCGCCTCCTCTTCCTCTCCTGCTGGAATGATGCCATTGGATACCTGAGCTGGGAGGCCCGCCCACTGCCATGCAGCTGTCACTTTTCTCAGGACATGACATTGGCTCAAAAATTATCTTATTAAAAGAAAATGCCATTATAGATCAGGTTTCTCCCACCTGAAGGATTCCCAGAAATAAACTCCCGGCCCCACAGAGCAGAAATGTGAACTTCTTTCCCTGAGAACCCAACATTTGGGTGAGTCTTCAGGGACCAGGGATACAGCTGCCAAAATAATCACTACTGGTTAAAAAAAAAACATCTCTTAAAATATGAAAAGAATAATCTGGAACCAAAAGCCTGCTTTTCCCACATCAGACACCACTCCAGTGAGGGGAAAATACATTATTTCTCAAGATAAACATCCCTTTCTCTCCCCTGGGCTCCCATGGTGCTCTCAAAGTATTCTGGGAGCAAAGGATTCCTTTCTCTGGGGACGGGGGATGGAGGGGGGTGTTGGGGAGGCGACTCAGCAACTACAAGACCCACAAAAAGTAGAAGCCAAGAAGTGTCTGAAATCAATAACAAGCTTTTGTAATGCAATTGGTCTCGCCTTTGGGACCTTATATGTATTTAGCTATGCAGGACATTAGCCTGGGCGCTGAAACATCTAATGTTCTTTAACATGGAGGGAAAGTAAGCACCAAACTGCGTGACATATCAGGCAAAGGGAACACATGGAGATAAATATTGCCTTTCAGCGGGAAATGGTAAAGTCCAAAGCTGTTTTTTCATATAAAATCCGGGCCTTCGGTGGTCAAATCACTGAAAATACAATATTTAAAAAATATATTATTGTCTACGGGTGCGCGTGGAAAACAATTTCTGTGGACTGGAATCTAGAGAAGGCTAAAGTGATACTGGTATTTTACTGACCTCTGCTGGTCGTTTTCTATCAAAGTTAAATAGAGGCAGTTGCCAGAAAAATAAAAAAAGAAAGTCCCTCAGTAGAAAGCAATTCTGGTATTTTACTGACCTCTGCTGGTTGTTTTCTATCAAGACAGTTAAATAGAGGCAGTTGAATAGAAAAAAAAGTCCCTAAGCAGAAGCAGAGAAGGCCTAGGACTGATCACCAGAGCCAACAAAGTACATACACATATAAATATAGCGAAGTATATAAG
Source organism: Lissotriton vulgaris (assembly GCF_964263255.1). Classification (NCBI taxonomy): domain Eukaryota; kingdom Metazoa; phylum Chordata; class Amphibia; order Caudata; family Salamandridae; genus Lissotriton; species Lissotriton vulgaris. The sequence goes on along the minus strand of NC_141700.1, from coordinate 18,557,799 downwards.
TATATACTAAAGTATATACAAGAGATCTCGAATGCTAGACCTAAAAATAAGGCATGTGCCTCAACACACAGGTTCACTCTGTGAAAATAGGGGGGAGGGAGCATAAAAGCCCATCGCTGGCACATGTGGGGACGAATGAGATTGCCCCCCCATGTACCCACAACCTCCCTGCAGATGCAGTGAATGCCATCAGGGCCCAGAGGTGGGAGGGACTCATGCTACCTACATATGAGGAGGGCCCATCTGCCTGCTTGCATAGGGGCCCCTGGCACTCTAGCTGTGCTGCTGTGTGCACATGCACATGTCTGTCTCTTCACCAAGCTTACAGGGGTAGAGATTGTGAATCACATACCTTGACCCCGCCTCGCACATGCAATCACAAGGCGTGACATCACGCACACCCTTTGATCTGGACAAATAGGCATTTCAGTTTTCAGGTCTCTATGAAAACCTGGAGGCTGCAGGGTGTTCATAAACAGTGAGTGATACCTACACATCCCCCTCCTCCCCTCCAGCAGACAGCCGGCACCTCTGCACAGAGACACCTGGGGAAGAAGTTCAGAGGGTGGGGCTAGTGGGGCCTGGGCGGTGAAAGAGGGTTTGTTTTTCCTCTTGTCAGACTTACATACCCGAGAGCACGTTGGAAGCTTGAAAAACCTGCTCCATGAAACAAGCCCTACAAGGGCAATAGGGCTGGGCTTTATATGGTGCAGACACACAGATCAACACGGCTGGAGTGTTCTACAGATCATGCAGGCGTCAATGCACACAGATGGACATGCATAACCTAATGCACACGTCTAGCAGGGTGGGCACAGTATGACCTTCGTTAGGGGAGCACCCAAGTGTGTGCCAGGGAAGCGTAGGGCTAACCCTGCCAAATTAGGGTGAACAAAGTTGGCAGAGTATGCCCAGACGTGGGACCCTTGCTCACTTTGCCACTGGATTCAAGCTGACCTGGCTGTTGAGGGGTGATGCCCTGAAACCGGTCCCAGGATGCTGGTTTCCGGTCCAGGAAGGACCTGGCTTGGCAGTTCAGGCTGGACTGTTCCCATGAGGCACAGGGTCAAGACTGATTTGCATATGCTGGGACCAAACTGAGATAGCATGGTAAACAAAAAAAACGATGGGTGGATTGCTACACCGAGCTATTGCCAGTGATTAGACTTATTGCAAGCAGCCTCCCATCATATTTTGTCCGTGGCATCTACCGCCCTAAGTGGCATGGGCATGCCCAGATGTGGGTCCCGTGCACAGAGTGACACTGAAACAAAGCTGTACCCGGGTAATGAGCCCGTAGGGAGGACCTGGCCAGGCAGTTCGGACTGGACTGTTCCCATGAGGCACAGGGTAAAGACTGATTTGCATATAGCCGAGTCTGAACTGGGGTGTCAAAGTGAGCTAAAGAACAATGATGGATTCAACCCAGATCTGTGACTGGGGGTGAGTGTCTGAAAAGTTTCAGCTCCGTCCATCATCTCCTTGCGTTTGCTCAGAAAGGTTGTAGCAGGAATTACCACAGTTCGCGAGACATAGTGGAGCTCGAGGGAGGTTCCATTAAGGGAGAATAGGAGGGGGGTTGTTAAGTGTTCATGGGGGAGCAGCTCGCAAGATCTTGTCTGCCAAGCATGTATATTGCTCATATGAAAAACATTAAAGTAGAACATTACCTGCATATCACCGTACTGCAGCAAAGAATACACAGATTCCAATGACAACAATGAAACCATACATGAAAAGTGGAATATTCCAACTTAGAAATAATTCTTTTAATATGTCTGTATCCAAAAAAAGCAACAGAATTATTACAAATATCAACATTTTATAATTTGGCGATCAACGTCTTTCTGATTCTAGCACAAGTGGTTACATCCAGACCCATTCGCCCTTCTCTCTTCCTTCACCTCTAGAACCCCAGATCCTGGCCCAATTTTGAGGAGAGCTCATAATGGCCATTGCAACCTCTCTATGTTCGAAGCATGCTGCTTCAGAGGGCAAACTCTCCCTGCAACACGTTACCGCCCCCCACTCCACCGAAGGAACTTTCCGCTCTACACCCATTGCACCACAGAACAAATCCTTCGAAAACCACATATTCATCAGAACATGAGCCCCTCAAAACCAGCCATCCTAGGAGCATGGTCCCCCCCAAACTAGGCAATCACAGGAGCAAGCGTGGCTCTATCAACGTCTAATACCTCAAGTTTCTGTGCTGACCATCCAGCAGTAGACTTGTGTTCAAACAAAAGAAGATGAATCACCCTCTAAAATTTAAAGGATTTTACCTACTTTTGATCCTGGGCAAATCAACATAGCGGCTGCCACTGCCCCATCTTGAAATGTGCCCACACAACACTAGTCTTTCACTGCAGCCAATACTGGGCTAGGATTGGTATCGGGGAGTTTGGTCAGTGGTGGGTGACTCTGTAACATCTTGGAGTGCTATAGTTGTGGGGTTGCCAGCATAGCACTGGTGTTTGTCATGTGCTGTTTCCGTACCTTATAGTTTTGTAAATGGTGGGTGCCAATGCAAAGAATTGGTGCGTGTCCACACAGCACTGGTTTTACCATTCTGATCCACACCAAATGGCTTTGGAGAATACCTCAGACTTTGGAAAGTTAAGGATTCTAATGTCCCTCAATGTTGTTTACCATCCTCACCAAATACGTACTAGTCTTTGCCTTGTTCGGTAGAGTCATTCTGGCCATTTCCCGAGGCCATGGAAATTCTAAAGATTTTGGCAAATATTGTGGGGTTTTAGGTTCCAGCTGCTCAACGCCATAAGGGCTGGCACAGCCACACCCGTCGTCCAGGATAACCCAAGAGAAATCTAACCCAATAAGGAGCGTCAAAGGAAGTGGTGAAAGCGGAGGCCGGATTCGACTCATAGAATTCAATAAGGGTTGGAATTCTAGGGGCCAAGCGCATGAGTAGAGAGAGAAAGCTGAAAACTTCTGGGGAAGTAGAAACAGGTATTACACAGAGCTCCTTTAAATAAACCCCCCCCCCCCCATCCAACACCCACACACAACCCATCTTTTCCACAGCAGCTAAAACCCTAGCTACCAATCAGATTTGTCAAAAGCAGAGAGGTCTGGAATGCTTCCAGGTGAAAGGCTGTGACCCGCCTTCTCAAGATCCATTCTTCCGGGATGAAAAATTCTATTTAGAACCATCTGCGAGAGTCCCCTCCTCGCAACCCCACCTCTGTATTTACTATATTTGAGATCAATTACATTAAATTCAAATCACAACCATCTCGCTCCCTCCTGGAATATATTTTCTGTGACTTGCATGGAACTAAAATTTCACAAATTCACCTTTGGTTAATACAGAATCCATCTCACCCTGTGTTTTTTTTTTGTTGGAAGGTAGAAGGCTGCCGATAGTCTCAAGACCTGTGATAGTCAGATATTCCAGGATCTGAACAACATTTTGGTGGAAGAGGGAAACACAACTTTCTTGGCACAGATGGAGGAAAAACTAGATTCACACATTCCAACAACATTGACATGAGGCTCCAGGAACCAAAGGAACCCCCAGTGGTCGACAAGGAGTTTCTCGAAGTTGGGTTCGGATGTTTGCTCCTGGAGGCGGCACAATACGATGATTACGAAGCTGCACCTGCCCATCACATAAAGTTTTTGTCACAAAATGGAAAAGATGTTTTCTGGAGAAATGTCCCATTTATAGTCGTATATCATTCTCCTGGCTGCGATGGGGCGAACCTAAATTTAACAAAATGCAGAAACCATGTCCTAGTATAGAGTCTTGCTGAAGATGGTGAAAGTGAGAAAATTAACCCAGTCACTGAGGAGAGGCTCTGGCCACCCTGGGATGATGGCCGTCTCACGTCAGAATTTCCTACCAAGGCAAGAGACAGCCTCAGAGGTCAGGCAAGAGCACAGCAGGATGGCCTTGGTCATGAAACCCAAAATCTACCAATTTTGGTCAACTGTCCATGCTTCCTGCCTCTTGAGCTCAACGTGCCCACCTAGCACTATGCACCACACCATGAGCTCAAGACCCACCTGGACGACTTTTCAGCGCAGTGTTCTGGGAACAAGAGTGGAGTTGTGGACAAGAAGAGGAGGGGGGTGGAAGGCACAGCCATTTCAAGGTTGCCAACTTTGAGGCAGCAACTTCTGAGGAGGGTGGAGGCGTGGAAAACAAAATCAGTCATGTGCAGCTGCGAGTGATGCATCACAGCACAAATAGGCGTGTCAGTAAATAGCCATTATGTGCAATGCCACATCCAGCCGTGCAACAGGCGCAGCACCTGGAGAACTGGCATTTCCAGATTACACAGAGACCCAAGAAGTGGAGAAACCATGTGTGAACTTTCACTCCGAGAACACACAATGGTTGATAAAATAAGGTGCTTGTGGAGGAAATTGGGTCAGAAAGCGCAAAGTACACAGCTCGCACCATAGTGGGGTACAGCCCAGGCCCTGCCAGGGAAAGACATATCCATGGGTACTTCTCCTGACTTCGAAGGGCCCTGATGGTGCCACGATTGATTGGGATACACCATTATCACAATGTTCCATGTTAGCATCCTATGTACACTGCGGTCAATGCTCCTCCAAGTCAGGACCCCGGAGGAGACAGCAGGTTCCGTATGGTAGCACTTCTTGCGCCAGATATTCACAAGACAACTGTACAAATAATTCAGTCAATGGTCAATGTCCACTCTGCCAGGTGAGTGGCAGCACGGCAGCCGTCTACGCTTGGCTAGCAAGAGGAGGCTGGTTGAAATCAGGGAGTACCCCTGTAGGCGAAGTGGTTGTTGTCCGTGTCGCTGAGCTGCAGACTTGGCTTACTCTCCATCGCATCCCCCTCGCACTCGAGACGAGATGGTCTCACCTTGAAGAAGTCGGAGACGTACCGGACCTGGTGGGAAAGAAGAAGAGGAGTTTAGAGAAGGGACGAGGGGACAAGCTTTCAGCGGGGGACAGCAGCAATGGAGCTTAATTTGTAAAACAATAAGAGCCAGGGCACTCGTCGGGAGGCCGCTGCAGCATGTGTCACACATTGCCCCTCCCAGCTCTGCAAATGACTGCAGCAACACAACTACCAACCATCACACTCTTAGAAATGTGACATTTCAGAATATTTCTGGCCCCCAAAGCTATAAGAATGGCTTGTGTGGCAGGTATTAGTAATGTTTAATGTATATTAAATTAATAAACAACTGCTGTTGTGCTCATCTCTAAATAAGACAGATTGTGCCACCATGTGGCGGACTGTCATAAGTGCTGGCGTTGACAATTAAGTGCCGGTGCTGAGCACCAGAAACCAACGGCTCAAATTAAGCACTGGCCACACTGCTGGTGGAGAGAGAGAGAGAGAGAGAGGGCCTGAAGGCATACTGAGATCGGAGCGGTTCACTACTTACAATTATCACTGCCACGAGGGCGCCCTGGGCCAGCCCAACCAGCACATCGCTCCAGTGGTGCTTGTAGTCCGACACTCGTGTGTATCCCACGTAGACTGCAAATGACACAAGGAAGAACTGGATGGTGGGACGCAGCAGCCGGGCCCACTTCCCAGCTAACCGGGCCTGGACGTAGAGCTGCGGCGAAGGGATAAGACAAACGTATAATTAATACATAATCATGCATGGGGTGGGCAAGTTGACCTTGCTGCTCGTGAGGAAGCAAATCAGAGTCTAACACAAAGGACCTCATCCATCCAGCCAGGCAAAGTTAAAATATTCTATGCATAGATCAAAGCAAGGTCGGTCCCCCGCCACAGTCTCTTGATTACCAAACAACCCTCTCTTGGCCGATGCCTTGGAGCGAATGGACACCGACGGACAGTAGTGGCCAACAAACACAGGTATTGGAGAGCCCCTGGATACTTCTCTCCCCTGCCCGCGCCCCAGCTCTTACCCTAATAAAGTGTCATAAGGTAAATATTCTATGCAGTAATGATCTTGGACACCTTGTGTCCTGGTGTCCAACCAACGGGTACGATAAGGAGCCCCCGCTGTAGGAAGCTACTCAGATCCTCGGGACACTTGTGTTTAACCCACTTGCTCCTCGCGCCCCTACTATGGTGCAGGAACTATTGATACCCCTTGCGTCACCCCCCACCGTACGTGAGCTGGGGCCTCCTTCATAGTCTCCAACCAGTCCTGCTTCTCTGGGGTGCAGAAACCATCGCTCTGCCTATGAGCTGCACCCCTTGTACCTTCATGTCCACCCAACCGGGGATCCCTGGGGTGCAAGAATGGACCAATGAGGGTGTTAACGGAAAACTGACCGAGATGCATCCAACCACTTCACGCGTGAACCCTCCAAGAGGTAACTAAAGCGTGACCTGTATTCATTTGGAAGATAAATAACTGGGTACTTTCCAGTCTGCAAAATAAAGAGGCAGGAAGGGCGGGGAGGGTGGATACTCACAGCCAGAAACAGCATGCAGTACATCCCAAAGGAAGAGTGTCCGGAGTAGAATGACAGCCTGCAAGGAACCAATCAGTAATTAGAAGCGGTGTCAACATAGGTAGCCCCGCCCTGCAGCAGCCGCCCTCCAGCAACACCACTGAAGAGTCCAGGCAGACACTGGCACCTTCTGGCCAGAAGCCTTTCTTACATATTTATTTATTTTTTGCTTTTGTAAGGCGCACAGCTACCCAAGGGTTTCCCTGCGCCCCCTGAAGGTACCAAAAGAGAGGTAAAAAAGACATATTGATTGAATAGCCAGGTTTTCAAAGTTCTGCGAAAATGAGCATTATGTGTGTATGTACCATGTATGGTAACTAAGTGCTCCTCTAACTAGGATCGCGGAACACCCTACAAGCACAAGCCTGGATAGCCACCCTACCTCTCCAAGCGTACACTTGCCCCAGAGACCCTTGGGTGCCAGCTCATGGGCGATAGTACCCTCCCGCAATAGATACAACTCACTGCTCTCGTACCTGGGTGGTAGCGAAACATGGCCATGCCCATAAACCCAGCTGGAATGTAAGTGAAGGGGAGTGTGCTCATACGGTCACTTAGGCTTGTGCACATGAATCCTGGCCACTCCTTATTGGACTTGACCATCTTTGGTAAAGCGCAAGGCACATCTCCCATGAAAGGCATCCAACTCCTTAAGGGGTGAAGGAACCATATTGTCTCCCTCTCAGACCCCTGGTGGGTCCTAGGAAACTCTACGAGGCTCCCCTTATCCAGTAGCCAACCACTCAGTAAAGCATTCAATCAGCTGTAATTTGGTGTGTAAGCCAATGGTCATTTGCCCAAGATCACACCAAGTGATGCAAGACAAAATTGTATAACGCAACCAGTCTCCCTGATACCTAATCTACTGTAGTGCCTAGATGCCTTAAACAGTTTTCCCCAAGCCTACTGAATCCTCACTTCATTTTCTCCATAACATGTTTTTTGAAATATGTTTCTTTCTGCCTCAGCACTTTATTTTCAAACTTTATATTTGCATTCTAAGTTCTCCGCTTGTTAATGTCTCGCTCTTGCATCTAAACGCTATGTGTGGGCAACTGCTCTATCATTGCTCAAAAAGGATTTTATGACCCAAACTCCAGAGGTGGATTTGAGGACGTTCTGAGTGAGTAACATCTTTCAGTGGAGATAGGTAATGTTTCTTCACCCCCACAGGAACACAAGGCAATGTTTTCAAAAAGGTTAAGAACTTACTCTTTACGCCACACCTGAAAGTCATATAGTGGGTGTAAGGAGTCCGTAAACACACAAATACATGCATGCTTACACGCAGGACTTTCGTCAATAGTCACAATTTCCCTTCACGGATACCTTGTGCCAATGCGGTGCAGTCAGTGTGATGGCACTTACCGGGACTCAGTGACATTGGCTACGCTTCCTCTGCAGACGTCCTCGAGCACGTACCCGGTGCAGTTCACCTTTGACCAGTCAGGGTTACAAACAGCCAGGAAGTTGGGCCGTGGTCGGCCGATCATGTACTTGGCCAGGTCGGTGAGGGACTGGCTGACCGAGGCCCCAAACAGGAAGGTCCCCACCACCTTGTACACGGCGGCAAGGTAAGTATTGAACTCAGACTTGGATTGCAGTCGCTTGGCGTATACCAGGTAGGCCTCTCCAGTGGTTATCTGCAAAAGCCAACATATATGTATCATACAACAACACAGGTATGGGTTTGAAGGAGAAAATAACAGCTGAGTAAGTATCACATGTCGCTCCTGGAGACGCACACAAGTGGCACACACGCGCACCAAACCACACCACACCACACCTTGTTGAGTGTAAACAGGACGCAGAGCATAGTTATGCAGATTGTATTTGAGGCAAGAGTAGAGTTTGCCTTCAGCCTTTTGGCACTAAGTCGCATCACTTGTTTCTGAAATAAGGTTCAATAATCACCAACATGTTTCGGCATTTCTGGCTTAGGCAGGGTAACTTAGCTGATCTGCATCGGGTTTTCTTTATGTTAAAAGGGAGCATTATCCAGCAACAAGGCAAGTTACAGCTGGTCAGCTGCCATGACACATCCCTTTAGGCTACAGCAGCGCCTGTAATAACATTTCTTGGGAAAACCACACAATAATCTAGACCACACGCAGTGACATCATGTGATGCAAACATGCAGTAGTGCTATAGAATACTATTGATACCATTGCTAGGGGCTGCTGATAGGACATTCAGTTTGAAAACAAACAATATGAGGATGCAAAATGCACACAACCATGTTCTGGCACTGATGAGTGGAGTCTGCAGTGCATTCTGGTTTTCAAGATGGGAGAATTGTAGAAACTTTATTAAAGGCAGCATGGACGGTGAGGAGCTGGGGACCTCCGACACCCAGGACAGCCCTTAGAACAGGGTGGGAACGAAATCTGGCAGTGCTCTGTGCCAGGGCAGGACCACCGGATGCAGGGACTGCTACTGAAGCTCCCACCCAATCAAATTCAGCAGCTTTGGAGGCTTTATCCCCATTGGCTGAATATTTTCTCTCACTTAACTGCTAGTTAATCTTCTGTGAGTGAGTGTTGCTCATAAGAAACACGAATGAGAAAAGCCTGCCTCGCCCCGCTGTATGAGGAGAGAAGCAGAAGCCGGTGTGAGTTGAAACATAGCGTGGAGAGACAAACTGTCCTAAACTCAAGCATAAGTGGACAAGGTCACAGCATATGTGGACTCACATGAAGAGACCCTTCAGCTGCCCACAGTTTCCAAACAAGCACATGGGGAAGACAGATGCCCCAAGCCTCTGGCCTTCCCCTCTACACTGTCATACAGGTCACCTTAGCAAGCAGCTCTGGGTCTGAGGGGGCAACTGAAAGGGAGGTAGGACTACAGGAGCAGATAGAATTTGACTCTGCTTCATCTTTCATTGGTGGAGGTCAGAGGCGGTGCCACGCCACTGACCAGGGTGCAAACCATGGGTTAGTGCAGACTGATCCGTTATCAGGAGGCAGGAAAGAGTACGGAGGGTGCACCGACAAACGCGTATCTGTAGCTCGTGCATCGATCCTGTGAAAAGCATAAGAAGGCCTTGGCCAGAAGTGGTGGGCCATCAGTAAACAACAGTGTCACAGTCCGATACTTACAATGATGACCACGCTGGGGATGGTGACCCCGGCCATCAGGGCGTGCGTGATGGTGTCGTCGCGGTACGGGTACCGGATGCTGCTGTCGCTGCAGTAGAAGCCTCGCTTGTAGGGAGAGTTCACCAAGGACAGGATGATGAAAGGCAGAGCCGCTGAAAGGAAAAGAACAGCGAGGTGAGAAACCAACCAAGAACCTCCTTGGCACGGGTGAGACATGGCTTGAAGAGGTCACACAGCAGAAAGATCCTCAGAGGCTGGAGCTGGAGTCTGATCAATGTATGAGCGGCAGAGGGAGAGACATGGGAAAGAACGGAACGAATGGTGGAAAGACCAGGGAAGGAGAAATCAGGAACCGACCAAAAGCAAGGACAAATCGAAAAGAAACCAAAGGTAAGGAGCAAATAAGAACCAGCCAAAGGCAAGGACACATCAGGAACCAACACAAGGGAAGGAGACATCAAGAGCCACCCCAAGGAAAGAAGACATCACAAACCAATCAAAGGCAAGGACACATCCGGAACCAACCCAAATGAAGGAGACATCAAGAGCCAATCAAAGGCAAGGACACATCAGGAACCAACACATGGGAAGGAGACATGAGGAACCAACCCAGGGAAAGGAGACATCAAGAGCCACCCCAAGGAAGAAGACATCACAAACCAATCAAAGGCAAGGACACATCCGGAACCAACCCAAATGAAGGAGACATCGGGAACCAACCCAGGAAAGGGAAACATCAAGAACCAATTAAAGGTAAGGATATTTGCGGAACCAACCCAGGGGAGGAGACATCAGCAACCAGCCCTGTGCTAATCTGTGGGGCAGGTTCTACTAGGAGGCTACACATTGCAACCAGGTTCTACTATGGAAAAAATACTACGTATAAAGGTCCTTCTAGGAGGACCCACAATGTATCCAGGTTCTACTTTGGGAATAAATAATCCCAAATCAAGAGTAGCTCTGGCTCGAGACAGCTGCACAGGTGCTAGTTCCACAAGGTAAAAGTGGCCTACGTTCACCCTCTCTTGGTCAAGCTACTCCAAAACCATAAGTAAATTAAAACACAAAAAACACACAAAAGGGAGGAGTCCCAACAATTATACTGTGGAGTTTGATCTTTGTTCTTCTCTCCTCCTTTCAATGAGTGCACATAGTTCAGCGGTGTCATTATAAATGTATTCTTCTCCATTATCAGAAAAACATTGGATGAAGTCTCAAAACAATTCTCTTTAACCCCTTTGGCGCTGCGCACATTTTCACCCTGTGCAAGCGGTTTAAATAGTGGGCGGGATTCGGACTGCCCCTGGCCGTCCTTGGCACACGCCCACCGTGACGCATGACGGCCGATGGGTTGTCATGCGCACCAAAGGGGTTATTATTCTTCAATACATCAAAGAAACAGCCAGGCCAACGCGTTTCTTCCTCTGAGGGAGCTTCATCAGGGTTAATATATTTCTTTACAGCAAATGTCGCATTGAAGTCTAAGTGTAAAATGGATCAGTTCTCCATGAAATTCTTGGAACACTGGTACTGCTCCTTTATTGTTGTAGGGAAATTCCAGGTGACCGTATATAAATATAACAGTTTAATATCTACATCGCATTGGGTTCTGTAATCTCAGACCGGATAATACGACACACCACCACCATCCCGGACCTTCTTCTCAATCCACAATGGCAGCCAACTGTCTTTGCCTATTTATCACCATGCCCCCGGGCACTGCCACCGGCCAGCTGGTGGCTTCTTTCAGGGCAATGAAGATCCTGGCATGACACTGGTGCTTACACACCAGGGTAATGTTGTTTCTGATATGCAAGGCAGTGGTAATAGACATACTCAGGGCTTTAAGTGGACCAGGTCTCATAGGTGCTGAGCACCAGCATTTTTGTTCTGTGCCTGGCACAGGCGGACTGCAGTGACAGCAGGCACATGGATGTGCGCTGCTCACACTGCTCACTTCTCACTAGTGGAGAAGTTATGGCATGACGTCATGCCAGCTGAGCATAGTAGGGGAAGGGGAATCCTTTAAAGGGAGTCATTTTCTCTCTGGATTTCTCTTCTTTTTTGAAACTCAGGAGCAGCAACATTGTCGTGGTGTCACCAGGGTTTTAAGTGGAAGCTTTTTCAATATTATATACAAGCCATAGTTGCTGCTTATTTATCTTCTGCAACTAACAACCATCGACAAAGCCAATAGTTCTGACTTGTTGTAGGTATGACTTACTTGTTGTATCATATATCTGGATGCAATGACAGAAACAGCAAAACACAAGTCGGGCGGCACACTATGCTAAGCACAGATTTTTAGCTTGCGTGTTTTTAAGCCACACCCCTTTGAAAGACCCCCCCCTGTTTTTTCATCCCACTTGATGCACTGGACATACCTCAAAATCTATGTGGTATGTGGCACGTATGACAGTGATCATTTACATACACCACAAACTATGCAGTTAGCGGCACACAACAGTGGGGATTTGCACACTCTACAAAGTCTTTTTTGGCAGGCAGTAAACTGACAATCTACAGATTCCCCACAATGTGGTCTGTGGTACAGCAGTGGTGATTTACCTGCTGGGGCTATGTATAAAATATCAAACAATGTATGTTTTTCACACTAGAATGATGAGACACTATCACAGTTGCAACTGTACTTGTACAGACAACTTCGACGTCTCTGGGCCGACCATGTAAAATCAATAACTTGCCCCATTCCTAGCTGCATGAAAACAGCTCTTGCACCCTGTGCTTAATTTGTGCAGGTATTTTCCGGTGCTCGGCACCCGCACTTATTTGAAAACATATGCACATATTTATGTGAATCTACCTCTTGGTGGCGCTGTGTGTTTATTTTTAAGCAAAGTTCATTAGTTGAGCATTTAACTGTTTAATCTACATTTAAAAAATGCTTAAACCCGGACTTAAAGCGGGAGCTTAAAGTGCCATGCACGTCGTTGCAACTGCTGCAGGCCCACATTAAAAACATTGGGCCCTGGCACTTAAATGTGTACAAATTAAGTACTGCCCGCGAAGGTCTCGTGCAGCGAGTTCACGCCTGTCTAAGCATCAGGGATCACTCATGGCCGGCCAGGGACTCCAGAAGTGCCCTGGCACACTGACGGGCCCCGCTGGCAGGCTGGCATATTTACCATCATATTATTAGGAGCAGAGAAAGTTTGGCCTGGCACGGGAACAGTGATGGACATTATGCACAGACAGAATTTAAAACGTGTGTTATTTCTCTTGGTCGGCGGTTTTGTATGGGCGCTTGTCTTGCGTGGCACACTGTTTTAAATAGGCGCTGCCTCTCCTCTGCCACAAATATTGCCTGCTTTGACTCCATTTTTTTGTAGCTGGCGCATCATTTCTTTTATAGGCGAATACATGAATTTATAATTGCTAGAAATAGCTCTGCCTCCCACCTTGGCTGTTAGTTCAGTCCACTTCGGGCATTCCATACGCCCCCTCCCAGAAAGGACTCTACCATCTCTGGATGGAAGGGGGTGAACATGGTGCGACTCGTCCAGTGGAAATAAATGAGACAGAACTGCTTCAAGGACAGGCCCAAAACGTTTTTATAAGTTCGAGACAGAGTTGTGTAGTTGTGGAGTGGTCCATGCAAGGGACCACTCCACAACTACACAACTCTGTCTCGAACTTATAAAAACTTTTTGGGCCTGTCCTTGAAGCAGGCCTGTCTCATTTATTTCCACTGGACGAGTCGAACTAAATAAAAATCTAAATGGAAAATGTCCCCGAGGGAGGCTCTCTGAAAGACTCTGCCCCGGCCCCACAGGCCTCTTGATGCACCGGCCAATCAGGCGCGCGGGCTCTTTCTGGGCTCCTTCCGAGGCCGAGGGGCCAGCTTGGCACCAGTGAAGCAGGACCCCCGGAGGGCAGGCCCAGCCCTGGCCCGGGGCGCCTCTGCCCGCTCAGCCCAGACACATAACATTTTACAAGCTCCACATGTGTTCAAAGATGGCTTCCAATGGAAATGACATATTTGTTGATGCGCGCGTCACGATGGGAACGAATCCCAGTGCCAGGAACAGAGCATGCGCTGTTCACAACAAGGAGTGGGCCCCACCAGTGTCAGCCCCCAACACAGCACCCCCAGCACGCTCCTCACACACAGACCTCTCCTCACACACAGGACCTCTTCTCACACAGACCACCAAACCTCTCCTCACACAGACCTCTCCTAGACCTCTCCACACACACAGACCTCCCCACACACACAGACCACCAAACCTCTCCTCACACACAGACCTCTCCTCACACAGACCACCAACCCTCTCCTCACACACAGACCTCTCCTCACACAGACCACCAAACCTCTCCTCACACACAGACCTCTCCACACACACAGACCTCTCCTCACACAGACCACCAGACCTCTCCTCACACACAGACCACCAGACCTCTCCTCACACACAGACCTCTCCTCACACACAGACCACCAGGCCCCCAGCTCCCGTCAGGACAACCAGGGCCCGCCACGCTCATCAGCTGCCAGAAAAACAAACTCCCTGCAAACGGGAGTATTTTGACGGGACGGGAGCCAGGAGGCTGTGTGTGTGTGTGTGTGTGTGTGTGTGTGTGTGGCTGTGTGTGTGTGTGGCTGTGTTGTGCTTGTGCGGTGTGTACCACATCCAGGACAAACCAACAAAGAGGCGGCTTCAGGCCGCGAGGCCCTCAACACAACCACAACAGGCCTGAGCCCCACAACCCTGGCTCTTCTGCAGCCAATGATCTGGGAAACGAAAACACTGGGCGGAAACTGTGGCAGTGCATTCTGGGAGGAATTCTGAAGTCAACCCAGTGCAGATTTCGAAATGAAAAGGGGACTTCGGATGTTCTTGTGACCGCGCTTAATTTGTAAGTCCAGTCAGGAGGCCTCTGCGGCTTGCACCACACATTGCCCCTGCCATGCTGCCAATAACAGTACCAACACAACTACTAACCAGCACACTGCTACAAGAGGGACAATTCAGTCTATTCCAGGCCCCCAAAGATACAAAAATAGCCTGGGCGGCAGGTATTAGTTGTTTTTAACGCATACTGAATGACTAAACAATTGCTGGTCTGCTCATCTCTAAATTAGACCAACAGCGCACCCATGTGGCATAAGTGCCGATGTCGACAATTAAGTGCCAGGGTCAAGCATCGGAAACCACTGGCTCAAATTAAGCACTGGCTTGTGGCACAATTCACTCACTTGCAGCTAATTAATTCCATCAAAGGCCCAGTGAAGCAAATGAGCAAATCTAACAGTGAAAGAACCGGAGGATGCAATAACTCAATGCTTCCAACTGTGGCCTTCCGGCTATCCACCCATCCCTGCCACAGTAACCCACCGGCGACCAATCCATGTGATAGCCACAATAACCTATCGGCGACCAATCCATGTGATAGCCACAATAACCTATCGGCGACCAATCCATGTGATAGCCACAATAACCCATCGGCGACCAATCCATGTGATAGCCACAATAACCTATCGGCGACCAATCCATGTGATAGCCACAATAACCTATCGGAGACCAATCCATGTGATAGCCACAATAACCTATCGGCGACCAATCCATGTGATAGCCACAATAACCTATCGGCGACCAATCCATGTGATAGCCACAATAACCTATTGGCGACCAATCCATGCGATAGCCACAATAACCCACCGGCGACCAATCCATGTGATAGCTACAATAACCCACCGGCGACCAATCCATGTGATAGCCACAATAACCCATCGGTGACCAATCCATGTGATAGCCACAATAACCCACCGGCGACCAATCCATGTGATAGCCACAATAACCCATCGGTGACCAATCCATGTGATAGCCACAATAACCCACCGGCGACCAATCCATGTGATAGCTACAATAACCCACCGGCGACCAATCCATGTGATAGCCACAATAACCCATCGGCGACCAATCCATGTGATAGCCACAATAACCTATTGGCGACCAATCCATGCGATAGCCACAATAACCCATCGGCGACCAATCCATGTGGTAGCCACAATAACGCACCAACCCCTGGAATACCCATAGAGGACACCAGTCTCCACTCAATAACCCTGAAAGTACTCAGAGATCTCTGCAATAGTCACAGCTGGTGTTTTACACACCTATTCTCCCACGTTTGTGTACACCCTTGAGCACAACACAACTAGTGCCAAGTGAAAGACATCCTCTACACACCTGTAGCACGCAGTCCACAGGATGAAAGGTCGCCTTAGCACTCACCTGGAGCAGGTGTCCTGGAGCATGAAAGGTAGCCTCACTAGTCACCTGGAGCAGGTTTCCACAGGATGAAAGGCAGTCTCTGCACTCACCTGGGGCAGGTGTTCCACAGGATGAAAGGCAGTCTCTGCACTCACCTGTGGCATGCAGTCCACAGGATAAAAGGTTGCATTTACTCACCAGGAGCAGGTGTTCCACAGGATGAAAGGCAGCCTCTCTACTCACCTGGAGCAGGTGTTCCACAGGATGAAAGGCAGTCTCTGCACTCACCTGGGCAGGTATTCGGGAGGATGAACGACAGCCTCTCTGCTCACCTGGAGCAGGTGTTCCACAGGTTGAAAGTCAGCCTTACGGGAGCACGTGCTCCACAGGACGAAAGGCAGCCTCACCTGGAGCAGGTCTTTGGCAGGTTGAAAGGCAGAGTTCGGCAGGATGCAAGGCGGCCTCAGCACTCACCTGGAGCACGTGTTCTGAAAGATGCAGTCTCCTTTGTGTGAACGCAGCCAAGTTCAGGAGCTGGATGTCGGGTGGAGAAGATTGTGACTCACCACCTTTCACTGGTCCGCCTGCCCTTGAAGCACCTCCACCCACCCCACTGATGTTGTGAACTGGAGAGTGTCGGAGAGCACACCTTCACTCCACAACCGAAGCCTGGGTCAAACGAATCAAGCCGCTGCACCTTCTACTGAGGAAGGAGCTCTCGCTCCTGCAACTTGCCCAGGGTGGAAATGCAAGGGACGAGAGAGCTTGAGACTGCAAGGGGGGGGGGGGGGGGGGGGGGGTATTGTAAAATGATTAACCTAGGGCTTCCAAGCACACACGATTTAAAGCTGTAGAGGATCCAAGACCAGGCGCCTAGAAGCCACCTGAAACCTCAGAAGCGCGTGCGCATCGCATACACCAGGAATGTGCTTGAACTGCTCCTGCAAGTTGTCCTAACCTTTCAAACAAGGATGGCTGCCTGTGGCAAGAGCCTGGTCACTTGCATGGCATCACTATGCACCCAACATACCCCTGCACTGAACACCTGATATCCCCCCCGAGCCGTCCGGTGGAAGGAACACACGGTTAAGACCCTGTGTGCCCAGGTACATGCATGGTCAGATCTGAGCGATGAGCGGAAAATACGCTTCAGACCAAGCCTTGAAATGAAAGGCTCCAGGTGGCCTAGAACCCATTCTTATGCACGGGGGTCACAACTGTTGATGATCGCAATAGGGCCCATCGCCAGCCTTCTAATACTGGATAGGAAGACACTAGCAAAAATGTCTGTTAACCATGTGTCGGGAGTGACTGGCTGCTTTGTAATAATCACCTGGCAGCAATAGGTCAGGGAACAATGTTTCTAGTGCAGCTGTATCCCTGTGACACTGATCAGGCAACAATGTGTCTGGCAACAATGTTTCCAGTGCAGCTGTCTCTCTGGAGTCCTGATGAAGAGCTATTAGGGGAACAGCTCGAAACATGTTGACAAAAACACATTATTGAGACAACCAGACTCATTAAGGTCAGGTTTCTTCTCAGTAAACGACCCCTGATTTTTAACCATACCAACTAAGGGCAGGAATAAAAGAGTGGCCAACTAGTTGGGTATTTTTAGATTTTCTTTCCCTTTCCACTCCACATCACTGCACTACAGGGTCTACAAAGTGCTCCTACTTAATTTGCAAGTCGCAGCACGCCTCAATCCGTAGAGGATTGAGAGGGACCCCAATGTTAAGGCATGCCACCTAGGGGCAACCCTGGTGGGTGAGGGGTCTCTAGAAAAAAAGTTTTTTTTCCAGACGAGAGTCTACATTGAATTCTTGCTGTATCCTATCTAATTCCCTAAGGGCAGGTTTTCTTCGATGTACTTGATTTTTGTCTAACTACGTAACTGTCAGGAGGATAAACCTAGCCTCTGTCTCCCTCTTTACTGTGTTAACAGTCCTTACATTTTATTTAAAAGCCATGTATATAAACAATCTATCCATGCAGGTCGCACACACCACAGATATGACAGACAGATGTTCAAGAAGTTCCACCTGCTTGACTTTGGCACGAGTGTCTTGATCAGCGGGTGCTCCTGCGCTGCTGAAGAATGTCTCAGAGCTGAATCAAATGGATGAATAGTTTACTTAGAAGAAAAGTAGCACCGACCGTTGGGGGAAGTTTAACATTGCGACAACCCTAGTACAGTCAGGAGAGTAGCCAAGGAAGGAAATGGACCCACTGGCTGCTGTCTGAATGATAAAATACAGCAATATTTGGGGTTCAGCTTGCTGCTCGGGCCCTGGTGCCACTGCACCAGTTGCCCCATAAGAAGCTACACACCTGATTACCATTCTCAGGAACAAGAGGGAGGCGACCCAACATGGATCTAGAACGGAGTAAACCTCCATGGAACAAGGCTAGACAAGAGTCCAGAAGAGATGCCTGGTCAGGAGATCAGGCGCAACCTGGCTCTAGAACTGAAGCGGACTATGAAAAGAGGGCAGGAGAGGAGTCCAGAGCAACGGTACCCTTCACGCGACCAGACTGTACCTGGCTCTAGAACAGAACCAACCTCAATGAGTACAGACTGAGCTAACACCAGAACCAACGCAGCCTTTGTGTCGGGAAAAGACTGAACCTAGTTCTAGAACAGAAGCGGCCTCCATGGGACCAGGCTGTGATTGCCGCTAGAACAGAAGCGGCCTCCATGGGACCAGGCTGTGATTGCCGCTAGAACAGAAGCGGCCTCCATGGGACCAGGCTGTGATTGCCGCTAGAACAGAAGCGGCCTCCATGGGACCAGGCTGTGATTGCCGCTAGAACAGAAGCGGCCTCCATGGGACCAGGCTGTGATTGCCGCTAGAACAGAAGCGGCCTCCATACGAACAAAGAGACCCTGGTTCTAGAAGGGGAGCAGTCTCAATGGGAAGACCGAACCTGACCCTGGAGCAGAAGCGGCAAACACAGGACGAGGCCTAAAGGGGTGCTATACCACAGGCAGCCTGAGGGACCAGAGAGGCTGGCCCTGGAGCAGAAACAGCCATCACAGGACAAGACCCAACCTGGTGCAAGAGCACAGGCAGCCCCGAGGGACCGGAGAGGATGGCCCTGGAGAAGCAAATGCAAAAACAACAGTTGATGGACAGAATGCAGAACAATGTCGTACATTCCCCCCAGTACAGAGATATGGGCCTAAATCCATCGTTTTTTTGCTCATCACACCACCCCAGTTCTGACATGGCCATATGCAAAACAGCCTTGACCCTGCGCCTCATGGGAACAGTCCAGCCCGAACTGCCAAGCCAGGTCCTCCCTGGACTGGAAACAAGCATCCTAGGACCGGTTTCGGGGTTTCACCCCTCTTCCGCCAGGATAGCCTGACTCCAGTGGCATGGAGAGCACGGGACCCGCGTCTGGAGGAGAAGCCGCCATCGCAGGACGAGACCGAACCTGATGCGAGAGCCCAGGCACCCCCGGGGGACCAGCCGGAGCCTGCCTTGGGCTCATTACCCTACAGGCCACTAATCTCATTGTGGCCCCACAAGACGCTCCTCAGCCGCCTCCTCCCGGCCTCCTGCCTGTCCCAATATTTGCCCACCCCCCTGGGTCCTGGGCACACAGACAGTCTCGCGGGGTATTCGGTGTCAGGGGGGCCTCGGAGCTCCGAGCACCAGGGCGGCCTCCGCGGCAGACACATGGCTTCACTTCAGCTGCAGCTCTCGGCCAGCCGTGGAATGTGTTCTTTCCATGAGAAGAGAATGTGAGACCCTCACAAGGGAAGAGGGGGCACGGGGGAGGCTCTGCAACGGTGTCAACGCTGGCCAGCTCTGGCAGTCTGTGCAAAGAAAGAGAATCGGAGATTCAGCATCTCTCGGGCCCCGGCCCAGAATCCACCGCCCCCCTCCTCCATCCCGGGCCGGATCTTCCTCCCTGGGCCCCCACTCACGAGAAATGCTCCTTCCCCGCATCATACGCACAAGGACTATTTTACAAGGGCATACCTAACCTGCATGGAACACACATCTCACCGTGGGAGGAGGGGGCGTGGTCCTGGAGGGGGCGGGGCCTCGTCCTGAGAAGTACCCAAGAGGCACTTTTGAACCCCAAGAAAAGAAGAGCTTGCCAAGGCTGGTGCCAATGTCCCAGGGTGTTTTTACAAACCCTGAACGGACGCCGGCAGTTCAACGCCACTCAAAAACGAGCTGGAAAATCATTATTTACAGCGGTTTCACCTCACTCTCCTGCCACCGTGTGGTATTGGCTCCTCACCGGGTGACCCTGTGATGCGAGCAGATCTAGTGTCACGCGGTGGCACCGTGTGAGTTGGCAGGTATGCAAGGAGCGCCCAGACTCCACGAGCGCATGCACGCTTGTGGGTTACTGTCCCCCCCCCATGAGATCCTGCCCCCCCCTTGCAAATACACATGCCCAGGGCACAAGCCCTAAAAAAAAAAAAAAAGAAGTGGGGGGACGCTGTCACTGGAAGTGACGTCACGACAGGAAGTGACGTTACGAAAGGTGGCTTGCACCATCAGGCTCATTGCCTCCCCACGCTCACCCCCTTAGATGCGATTGCATCTGAGAAGCCAGTGTGTGAGCAGCGTGCTGGGCGCTCCGATCTCGTCCCACAGAGGCCAAAGAGTGAAGTCCAGCTGTTTGGCAGGGGGGACGGCGTCCACCCGGTAAAATAAGTAGGGGGACGCCGTCCACCCCGTGGTACCCCGACTCGAGCCCTGCGCATGCCCCTTCAAGCTCATGGAGCCCGCTGGTTCCTGCACTGGAAGATCCGGCTCCTCGTGTGCAACAGCACCCCGGGGCACGGCCAAATTATGCAGCAAGGATGAAATTAATTCTGTGGCAGAAGAGAACACACACTGTGGAAGAAAGACGTCGCTGGCCATGTTCTCGTGCTAGCACGCATTAAAGCTCAGTGGGCAAGAGTTACGCCTCATTCGTACAAGCGTATAGTTACCACAACTCACAGATGAGCGGCTAACCTCTGTAGAGAGGCTGCCACCAATATCAGCCTCTCAATCAATCCATCAAGCATTTGTAAAGCGGAGCAACTCCCCCGTGAGGGTTTCCAGGCGCGGGAGTTGCTGCGGTATGTACGCTGGTCCTTCGTTGTGCAGGGCTTTGTATGCCTGGCTCAGCATCCCGAACTGGCATTTCTTCTGGATCAGGAGCCAGTGTGGCTTCTCGAGGTGGGGTCTGAAGTAGGTTTGTCGAGGGCGAGTCAGATCGCGGTCTTTGTATTGTCTGTAGTCTCTTCAGGAGGCGTGCGGTGATCCCTACGTAGAGTATGTTCCCGTAGTCCAGCCTGCTGATGAGGAGGGTCTGCGTGACGGTCCTTCTGGTGTTGACTGGGAGCCTCTTGAAGATTTGCAGCGCATGAATAGGGCGTGGAAGCAGGCAGATGAGACTGCATTTACCTGTTTCTTCATGGATAGCTTGCTGTCCAAGAGGATGATCAGGTTGCTGGTGTGGTCGGTCGGAGCGGGGGATGGGCCGCCGAGCTCAGCAGGCTCCATGGAGAGGTGTTCGCCCAAAGAGGAGGCCTTCTGTCTTGTCCTTGTTGAGCTTGAGACAGTTGTCCTTCATCCAGTCTGCAACGACCGATGATGCTTTTCTAACGATTTCTAAACAATTTTTAAAATCTGCAAATTATGCAGCAGATGGTTTCTTATGTGGTGAATCTAGAATTATGCGGAAAAGCTGCAGAATCGCATAATTCAAGTGGCTCAGCTCTGGGACTCTGGAGACTTGTGAGACAGTTCTCCCTGGGCCTCTCACACCCCGGGGACTCAAGACCCTCCCAAGCCTCCCCCTCCTAGGGGCCTAGAAGCATAAGTGCGAGGCAGAGCGTGTTGTCAGGATTACCACACCTCCACCGACCTTTCGACTGAAATATTCCTTTGCTTCCGATTATTGCAGCCATAAACCTATTTACTGAAGGCCTTCAGGGCTCCCTGGCTCATCCCTGGACTGTCACCCCTGTGAAGGGCCCGCATCACTCCTCCTGGGCCACCCGGTATTTCTAGGAGGGTTTGGACCTCACCCAGGCCCGGACTGGCCTCTAGCACAACCTGGCGGTGCCAGAAGGGTTGTCTGGCAAGTCAGTGTGTGGGACTATTTTAACGCCTTTTCAGCGGCGGACATTCTGCTGCTGTGCTGAAAAAATGACGCGTGCGCAGTTTGGACGGCCCCCGGCCGTCTTCCGCACACGCCCACCGTGACATCAGGAAGGGGTTAAGATCTGGTGGCCACAGAGGCTAAAACAGCAGCTGAAGCTCGTGCCGCGGAGAGCCGCTCGGGCCGGCGCATACTGTGCACCAGGCAGTGACCGGGTTTCACCGGTGCCTCTGCGCCCGGAGTACAGCGGGTCTAACTCAAAGCCGGTGCCCATAACCAGCCAGCGATAGGCCAGTGCCACCCTGACACTGCTAGGGGCGGGATCACAATGCGACTGGACCAGGGAGTACATACATGTGCGCTCTGCAGGACACGCCTTTGAAGGGAGTGGGTTAATACCTGCTTTGTACATACATGTGGGCTCTACAAGTCAGGCCTTTCCAAGGAGAGGTCTACTGCCTCCACCCCCTCCCCCCATATGTCTTTTGGATATTGCCAGACTAGAATGAATGGCCAAACAGAACTAATTCTGGGCCCTTCCTTTTGAAACAACCATTGGTAAAGCCAACTGGTTGCGTCTTTGGGGGAGCCTTCGACTGCCCGCTGGTATTCCAGCAGAGGCCTCTTTGACGTCACAAATGTAAAGTTCAAGTAGGATTCACAGCCAATCAGATGCACCGGATGCCATTGGGATCCACTTTTAACGCTCACAATGAACCCGCCCTTTCGCTTGGCTCACGGTCTATCTAGGATGCTTTAGTAATTTGAAGAATAAATGCTTCCAGTTTTTTCCATTTTCATCAGCCTGCTGGGTCGTGGAGTGGACCGGGCAGACATGGAAGACTTTGGGATATGACAAGACCTCGGGCCCTTGGAGGCAGCGGCGGCTGCTCCACAATGGCGAAGGAGCGTCGCCTTACTGGCTGGCGCAGAGCCAGCAAGCGAAAAATTATTCGATTCTTTAGCATCGTTTTGTTTTTCGTTTGCCAGATTGTGCATGGAGGGGCGGGGCATGGGAGGGGGAGGAGTTGTTGTTGTGACTCCCCAAGTACGCATATGTGTTTGGCCGGATATCTCAGGCCAACCAAAACACACATGTGCCCTTAGGTTTCTCCATCAAGGATGCATTGACCAGCCAGGCTGGAGAAACCCCACAGATTCCCTGACCAGAGTGGAGTGTCCTTTCAGCCCGCTCAAACCAATACCCGTGCCGGTCTGCAACACGGGGATTGGATGGGAGTCTGTCCCAGGGGCTGCTGGGACCAGGAAGAGGACAGCAAGAGCGACGCAACGCGGGAGGGAGCCGGCAGATTCCAGTGCCTTTAAAAAAAAAAAAATTATTATTAACACCTTCCCCCTCCCCCAGCACGGTCACACCACCCTTTGTTAATGCCAGCCGCCACTGCCTTTGGGGTCATCCCTGATAACCGCCTTCTCTTTTGCATTTCTGTCTTTTGGCCCCAGCGTTTGTGCTTCGCCTCATTCCCGACCCCCTTAAATCCGAACCCCATCTTCACCCCCTTTCAAAGACACTTGATTGTCAGAATAAAACTACGTTTAAATGCCTCATCCGGGCATTCAACTGTGTACAGTTCATTCTCGCGGGAGCAGGTGCGTGGTCCCGTCGCATCTGTCAATCAAACATTTATAGAGCGCAGCAAATCACCCGGGAGGGTCTCGGGGCGCTGTGGAACAGTAAAGTAATGCACTCAGTGAGGTAAAAGTCCACTTCTGCTCCCAGCTACCTCCCTTACCACTCGGTGACTTAATGCCCGCCTTTCACCCTGTGCAATAGTCCTCACAGCCCTTTGGCTAGGTTTGTGCTATAAAAATACTACATTCAAACATTCATTCGCACTGATGGCAAGTTGAGACGTGACCTTCAGTCACTGGGCAGTAAACTCAGTGTTTACTCCACATCCCAAAATACTTCGCTCTTTAAAAACACAGCAGCAGAGGCCCATTAGTTCTAAGATTGGAACAGTGACGTCACCAGGCCACCTCCTTTCACCGAGAGGTGTATATTTTGACGAACGAGGCGGTAAACACGTCCTGTAGCCACGCCCCCAGCCCGGGGTGGATACAGCGTCAGCAGGGCTCCTGCCCACGGCCTGCTAAAACCAGCCCAGGTGGGCGTTCCTAAACATAAACCTACACATTTAGTGTTTTTAGACACAAACATACACATTTAGTGAAACGCTCTCACTGCCAGGTGAGTATTTTTAGACACAAAGGTACAGATTTAGTGAAGGGAGGAAGTCGCGCGCTTCCTCCACAGCCTCCTGGGCTGCCCCCCCCCCCCCTCCCTTGCCCAGTCCTGGGACAGTTGAGTAAGGGGAGACACCCTCGCTGCGGTTTCACTTGAAATAGCCTCAGATGTGGCTGGATTCGTCCACCCGGCAGGTACTTCCTGCCACCCCCCCCCCCCCCTCCGGATGCCTCTGGCCGCGAGGACTGCTAGGGGGCGACAAACAGCCCCATGGAAAGTGTCCTTCTATAGTTCATAGGCCAGGGCTGGGTCACCGTGGAGACCAGGGCCGACTTTAGGGCGGTGCGGCCGGTGCAGCTGCGCCTGGCTCTGACTTTGGTGGGAGGGCGCTTTGATTAAAAATAACTATTGGTTTAAAAGCAGTGAACTTCCTTGTCGGTCCGGCAGCTTTCAGGCAACAATAAAAATGTCAAGATAGCAGTGGTGATTTCTGCTCCTACTGGTGAGAGATCAGAATTTTGTCTGGTGGCAGTTTTGACTCATCATAAGGTAGCACAGAGGGTTAATGAGCCTGATGCAAAGAATGTGGCATGGAGCGAGTGCACAGAGCGCGAAGAGCCCCAAGAACATGTAGGGCGCATAGGGACAGGAAAGGAATAAGGGGGTGTGAGCATTGGGAGTGTGATGCATGTTGGCAGCGCACAGGGAGCATGTGGGGTCTCCACCAACTGACTAGACGTGAAGCACATGGGCAGAGAACCCCTGAATGGCGAAGATGGACAGAGTGTGTGAAGCTTGCGCTCCCTTCAGGGACTTGTCTTCAGCTCCCTGGATCGGGTGCACATCACATCTAAACCGCACAAACTCTTCAACGCAAGCCGGGTCTGGTGGCTTAGAGGCCTATGCGTCCACTGAAGGGGCCTGTATTCGACCTCCTGGTCCCAAGTTCAATCTCTGTGGGTCCACTCAGCCTTTCATCCTTCCGAGGTCGATAAAATGAGTCCCGTTGAGTAACTGTAAACATCGGTTATTCAGCCGCCAGCCTTTTGGCTTTGCCACTGCTTGTTTTCATGGCTTTTACAAACCTTTATTGTTAGGGAAGCTTCCGGTCATAATACATCTAAAAGAGATCAATATAATTGGCTGCAGGCAAGAATATGATTTTGGTCCTAAAAAGCACACA
This sequence comes from Lissotriton vulgaris, assembly GCF_964263255.1. Lineage (NCBI taxonomy): Eukaryota > Metazoa > Chordata > Amphibia > Caudata > Salamandridae > Lissotriton > Lissotriton vulgaris. The sequence goes on along the minus strand of NC_141700.1, from coordinate 18,532,500 downwards.
TTGCCATAGTAGTTCCTGGCGCAGAAGAGAACTACTTTGGGTGCGGATGCGCTCCTTGTGAAAGGGCGGAATGCCGTCACTCACAGTGAACTTAACCAATGGCTGAAGTGGACAGAAATACAATGTGAATGACCTCAACAGACCAATGGATGGAGAGGGCTTGCTTAAAGCCTCTGTAAGAAGGTTTATAATACACAGAATTGAGTAAAATCAAAAAGCAATGGTTCACGCTGTTATGTTGTGAATATGTAATACACCTTTAACTGTGCACATTCTACATTCTATGGAACCTTGTGTACTGTGTTCCATTTATGACATATATGTGCTGCTTTGATTCAGTTGATGCTAACTGACTACATGTCAGGTTGTGTACCTGCTCGTTCCTGGAATAAACTTATTTCAACCTACATTGAAATGTTCCTCTTCATTTCTACACACACCAGAACAAAAAACAATCTATAAGAATGGCCTAAAGTGGACATAGAACTAGACAGGGTATTTGTAAATAAAACATGGCTAACCAAATAAGAGAAACCACCATCCTACATGAAGCGAAACCACCCAGATATAAAATCACGAGGCACCCTCCGTCCACCTGGACGGTCTCTCAGCAATAGAATACTAAACTCTACCAGTCAAAAAGAACTATTCTTCGTACTAACCACCACCACCCCAGACCCCTGCTGGGTCCATCTTTTGCAGCCACCTTCTGGGGCTCAGCCGCCTTCCTCACCAAAACACGTCCAGGTCTTAGGACTTCAAGGGTCCTGAAACTAATGTAACCACTCAGACCCCCAACGCGCCCTCGGGACGCCATCCAGACGGAATCTTCAACACCAGAAGCAACATGGCCGCCTCCAAAGCTCTGCACCACGCATGGCGTGAGCTTCTCCCAACGCCTTCATCGGCTACCAGAGTGACACAACAACAGCTAGCCCTGCTCCAAAAAACAAGATAGGACCTGGAAGGAGCTGAGCCTGGGCTTCTTGGAGGCCACTGTTAACCCCTTCAGAGAGCTTCCCTTGGGAGCAGTAGTCAGCAACTTCAAAACACAGTGCATGGCTGTCGATTGCCTCACTTCCACCCTAGAGGACAGTGCTAAAATGTGGAATTCACCCAGTCAGCCACATGCAACACCAAAGCGCTCGCACTCCTCAGAGCCAAAAACATACTTGAACACCCTCAAATCTTGAGGGCCCACTTCAAAAGACAGGTCAACTACCCACCAACAGACCAGAGGACAGGGAAGAAACACTCGCCATCTCTCCTCCTCTGTGCGTCACGCCGAGGAGGTCTACGAATGATGGCAGAATGTAAGAAACTGTCTGCGTGTGCAGATGTAACGTGCACTAGCCAAGGTCTTATGGTGGCCACCGGGGCCACTTCTGGTAAAAAACCACAGAGACCAGCTCTACCCTGAACATAAAGATATCTCGATCTCAACCAAAGCAGAGGAAACAAGACGTGTGACTGAAGGCGCTCTCTATGGGGCTGAACTGGCCTTCAAAGATTCAAATTCACACAGCAGCATACCTGGGTCCTCAGCAGTCACGCAGGTGCCTCAACGGATGGTCCTGCCGTTCACGCCATCCATGGACAGTGGGCGGTCAGCGGGTCATTTACTCGTTCCAGAGTGGTAGGCCTAAGGCGGACCAGGCCTTGGAGCTCTGCAGTCCTAGCAGTGGGTGGGCTTGGGTAGGACCTCCCCATTGAAGACTGGGTGTCTTCCAAAGTGTGATCCGGGCTCTTTCCTGAGATTGTGAGGCGTGCCGGCTGCTGGCACACAGGCGAGGCGGTCAACGACAGATACTTAAAATGTCCCTCAAGAAGAGTTGCTGAATATTTAGCATTTCCTGCCGATCTGGGTCTCCATCCGGTAGGTTAGACACTCAGGCCCCCCTGAAGACATGACTGCCTTTATGGTGACATACTTTAGGAGAGACGGATTGGGGCTATGGAAGAAAAAAGCATTGGCAAAACGAATAGATACGGGTGAAGTGTCGACACTTACAGTGCTAGCACACTAGAACAGGCACTCGTGAGGGACCTAGCAGAGCCAGAACATGAGCGTAATAGGTGTAGAGTAGTGCCTTGCACAGTCCAATGCAAGCACTCGAGTGGAGTCTGAAGGATACACCCAAACAGCCAATAGCATTAGGTGAGAGATGAAACACCACTGGGCTGAGCCAAGAGGCGGCTGAGAATGTCTCGAGCCGACTGGTGAAAGAGGCTTGGCGGAGAAAGCCAATAATGAAAAGAGGGGGACCCTCACTCCACTCCGTGCAGATGGTCAGTCACGGGCCTGTTTGACAGCAGCACTCTCAACCCCCAGATCTACAGAGGGGTCTGCAAGAGCAGCCAAGCAGGGCCACTCTGCAGGTGGGACGATGCCGCAGCAGCCATCACAGTGGCCTCTCTGGACAGGACCGGAGCTCGCTCTGGGAGCGGACGTCAGCTTCACGGATGTGCTGTTGGAGAGCGCCTCTGGTGCGGAGCTTTTGCACCCGTTTTTAGACATGAGCACCCAAATACAATATCTCGCCCTGGTTAGACCCCATCTCGGGGGCGGGGCGTGTTCATGGAAGGGGGACCTCAGTGGCGATACTGGGGTCAGAGGTCGGTCCACCCTCCTTCATTGAGACAGTGTGAGGCGCCGCAGGGACGTCCATCTATGCGAACGGTTTTAGGGTACATCTAAGCATCATGGGTCAACCTCCGCACGGGCGGAGCACGGCACTGGGGGGTTAAACATGTACAGCTGTGCCCCCCAGATACGTTCTTGGGTTCTCCAAGTTTCTTTCCCTGAGGTGTGTTTCTCTGGGTACTTGGTTCTCCCATCTTCAACCGAGCCACACAGAGCCTGTAGGGAAGGCTGGAATACTTCCCGCCCAAACAGGGCATGATGGGTAATTTGGCACTTAGATATGGCTTTAACTTAGGTTACCAGTTTCAAAAGGTGAGTGCATTGAAGAGCGCATGTGAGGAGATCCCAAAAGTCAGCAACGATGGGGCGAGCTTGGACCCCTAAAGTCATCTACAATGGGGGAGCTGGACTCCCACACCTGGAACAGCTGCTTCGCCAGAATGAAGCGAGCCGCTTACGCCTCCTGGCTCCAGCTGTGGTCTGGGCAGCAGGGTTTCCACACAGTTCACCAGCCCACCGTGGCAGGGGCTGTAGGATGAGGGTTCCCTCGGTCCAGCAGAGACACAGACTGGGTGCGGGGGCAAATGTAGGAAATTGGCTCGCGGCCCTGATCGCCCACACGAGAGGACTGGGGGTGTCCAGATTATTCTAGTGGGCCGGGTGCAGGACTGCTGAGTGGACTGAACTACAGACAATACCCCCTGTGCTGGAGGGCAAAGCGGGGACTGCACATAGCAACTGCAACAACAAAAAAACAAGCATTGGCAAAACTACAGGACTCTCCTTAAGGCCGTTCTAATGCAGACTTATTGGCAAAAACTAGAAATAAATGTTATTGTAGCGAATGCTTTTCTATTTATTTTTACATTTAGAGATGCGGAACAGCATCAGCAGATAAACAGGCATTAGCAAAGCGAACAGGTCTCACTTGTGAAAAGTTGAGAATTATTGGCTTTGCCAATGCCTTTTGGTGATACTGTCCTGGGAAGCATCGCAAAAAAAATAAAAATGATTTACAAAATGGTCTGATGATACAACAAAAGGTGCTTATTTTCTCTGGTGCATCTATGCATGATGAAGTTTGTGTGCGCCTATCCGCAACAACCAATACGCCCAAGAGGAATTATGCAGGCACAATTTGTTTTGTTATTTATTTACCCTTCCAAAATGACTGACATCACTCGGATCGGTAAATATAAAACTGTGTGAATTTTTAGCGCAAAATAAAAAAAATACAAAAATAAGAACGACCATGGAGGTGGGGGCAGTGTATGAGAGAGAGAGCAACATAGGAGGCATAGGGAGAAGCACCTGTGGAAAGCACAGAGTGCTGTGACAGAGGGTGAAGTGCACCAGCATGAAGTGCTGGGGTTGCACATTTTCACTGACGCACACAGGGGAGGAAGCTGGAAAGCGTACACACTCGGATGAAGTGCTGAATCAGAAAGAAAAAAGTAGTTCTCTAAAAGTGAGTAGTGGATGGACATAAGTCAACCAAATCAAGAGTATGATCAAGAGGCTACGCTGAGAGGGAGGGACAAGATAGGCAAAGAAAGCCGACAATTAAGAACCACGCAAATGAGTAACAGGAAAGCCGACAAAGGGCCGCTTGCATAGTGACGTATACCCATGCAAGCGTCACCTCATGCGCACGCCATGGTCTGGCTCCCATTTTATTGTTTTCTTTTTTTATTTACGGTTATGAGACAGTGGGTACCGACGGTTTTCGGTAACGACGACGCGACATGTGAACACAGCATCAAATCCTTTAATTTGGAGGGGCTAACGCCACATATATTGGACTGGGAGCACGCATCAAACTCGAATTTCCCCAATACAGGGTGAAGAATTTTTTAATACACCGAGATGGCTACCTTTTGAATACAGACTGGAGGATCGAAAAATATCTTTGTGTGCAACTCTCGAGTGTAGACTGCCAATAGTACATGGAGAATAATATTTGGAAATGGATAAGCATTATTCACAGGGTGCTGCCCTAGAAGAATACTATAAACTGTGAGGAGTGATTGAAGAACCAACAAGTACAGTTCAAATCACTATTTTCTTGCCCTGAAGAAGTCCTTTTGTACGAAACGTGTTGGCTATGGTCGTGTGAAGAATAAGAATAAAGAACATTAATAAAAAGACCCGCTGAATGGATTCTAATTTTTGCTATACTTATTTGTTGTTCACTTTCTTGTGGGGAGTGCTGGATCATTGTAAATTGTGGGAATATTCCCTTGGAAGCTTAGGGGTATTGAGCTTCAGGTCCCTAGCACCCAGACTTTAGGATTATTTAGGCCAGATTATTGATAGGTGCAGTCATTATTGCCTTATACCCTGGGTTCTTTTTTGTTGTTTCAATCTTGGAACTGTAACTTAAAAAGTTATATATCGAGAAATGAGTTTCTGTAAGTTACACCACAATTCTCCCCCCGCCCCCCCCCCCCCCCCCCTCCACCCCCGTGGCCACACTCTGATGGGATGGTCCTTCCTACAACCAATCTCTCAAAAAGAATAAAAGTTATTTGGTTTTTTTTAAAACCACATCTGGCTTCACACAATTCAAAGGAAGTTTTCTCCTAGTCACAACCAAAGAGAGAAAGGAAAAGTAAGCCGCAGGCAACACCAGCTGAAGAAGAGGAGAAAAAGTGAAAGCTTAAAGCGAATACACCAAAACCATCAAGGAAGCAAAGAGAAATGTAAGAGCAGACTCGCCAAGATTCATTGATGGGCTTGACACAGAGGCCCAGGAAGCAACAAGCCTCAGACACTTCAAACAACTATGACATAACAAGGAAACCTTCTGGCAGATATAGCAAGCCAGAAAGACCTGTTAAAGACAAGGCTGGGAAGACAATCGTGAGTAACGAAGGCCAACAACGAAGACGGGTGGAGCACTTTGAAGAACTGAAGAACAAGCCTGTTCCGCAGTCTCCACCAGGCGTACAGCCAGAAGACAAGGACTTGCCTGTCGACTGCAGCAGACCAGCCAAGGAAGAAATACGCCAAGCCATCAAACATCTTACAAAGAGGACAACATTCCTGCAGAAGCACTGAAGGCAGACATAAAAGCATCAGTAGACATGCTCTACCCCATGTTTGGAAGGACATGCGAAGAAGAAAAGGGTCCATCAGACTGAAAAGAGGGAGATCTCATCAAGATCACCAAGAAAGGTGACCTGAGTTTCTACGAAACTACAGAGGGATAACTCTTCTAACAACCTGAACAGAATGAAGGAACACGTCGACGCTCAGCTGTGAGACCAGCAAGCTTGCTTCGGCAAAGATAGATCTGCACAGACCAGTTTGCAACACTGAGCATCATCACTGAGCAGTCGATGGAATGGAGCTCTCCCCTCGGTGTCAACATCATCGACTATGAGAAGGTTTTCGACAGCATGGACCGAGACCCTTCGGACGCCCCTCCACCTCTACGGTGTGTCAGATAAACTCATACCATGCACTGGAAGAGGCTGAGGCCTCCACCTACTTGGACAGAGTCATAGACAAGCAGGGTGGCACGGACGCCAATGTCAAGGCGGGAATCAGTAAAGTAGGGGCGTCCGTCAATCAGTCAGAGAAGATCTGGACCCAACACGGCAAACCAGGATCAGGCTTTTCAACACGAACGGAAAACCGGTCCTTCTGTATGGAGCAGAAACCTGGAAGACAACAGCGACCGCCACCTGCAAAGTCCAGACCTGCAGCAGCACCTGCCTGAGGAAAACCCTCCAAATCCGCTGGCAAACACCATCAGCAACAACGACCTATGACAGCAGACTTTCCAACTCCATGCTCATGAAGAAATCAAGAACAGACGCTGGGGTAGGATAGGTCACACCCTCTGCGAGCCTGCATCAAATACCCGACATGGAACCCCAAAGGGAAAACGAAAAGAGGAATGCCAAGAAACACCAGGCGCCGAGGACTCGAGGCGGACTGGAAGGAAATGGGTTACACCTGGAGCCAGACTGAAAGAAAAGCCCAGGACAGAGATGGCTGGAAAGTCCTGGTTCATTCCCCAGGAAGGGTAGTAGGCACAAGTAAGGAGGTTTGTATTTGTTGCAGCCACGCAAGGGCTGGAACATGTGGAAGCGGACTTCCTGTTAAGATGCAACTGAGCAGTGTCGCTAACATCAAGCCCACCTTTCACATTCCATATAACACAAAGAAATCAGTCCTTAAAACCTGCTTTGATGACTCATACAGGAAGTCCAGCCTCTTTAAACCAGAAGTCACACCTTTCAAAACAGCTATTTCCTGGAAGGAACGTCTTTTTAAAGATCGCTTTACCCTCCCACCACCATTAATAGGCAGCTTGGTTAAAGTCCCCTTGCTTGTGGTGTGTTTTGCCAGATGTTTGTCACATAACTTTGGAGAAAAAGCATATTGTTAGTTTGTAAAAGAGCCAGTTTTGCTTCTAGTGCTTCTACAGACAACATTGGACTTTATTTTTTGTTTAAAAAACAAAAAGAAAGAAAAAAATTTTTTTTTTAGCATGGCCGTCATTGCGGTGCTCTCCAAACCAGGCAAGGACCCACTATCCTCCTCATCGATGGGGATGTTACGATCCTGGCCAGTGTCTAGGCTGCGCGGCTCAAGAAGTTAATACCCACCCTGATACACCCCACCCAGGGTGGTTTTGTTCTGGACTGCTCCTCCCGCAACCGCCTACGAAACCCAGATCATATCCTCTGGCGGGCGACACATGAGGCGCTGGCCTGCTCCCTCGACACTGAGAAGATGTTCAACTGCATAGAGTGGGGATATCTCTTTGCGGACCTCAGCCGGTTTGGTGGAGGACTTTATTTCCAGGGACCAGTAGTTGTAGGATGACCAATCGGTGCAGGAGAATTGTGGGGGGGGGGAGGGGGGGGGGGGTCCTATCCGATCCCTTCCAGATCAGCCACAGGATGCGTTAGGGTTGACCTCCCTCGCCACTTCTCTTCCGCTTGGCCCTCTACCCCTTAGCTGTGGCTGTCAGTTAGTTGCCGGAGATTGTGGGCATTTCAACCACGGGAGGTCCCTTCTCCATACTCAGTTATGTGGATGACATTCTGTTCACACTTACAGATCTACCTCAATCCCTTTCAGCTCTTTTTACCCTCATACATGATTTTGCACAGACAACGGGCTACAGGATCAACTAGGGGAAGAGCGAGGCTCTCCCCTCTCTTCCTCTACAACGGCGGCCATAGTCCACGGCTACCAATTCCACTGGACGCTGTCTTGCCTCAAGTATCTCAGGATTCTTGTCAGCCGGGAGTTGGAACGCTTGGCAATGGACAATGTTGAGTCGCTGGTAGAGCAGACTCGGACAGACTTTGCCAAATATACGCACCTCAACCTCTCACTGTGGGGTGCGTCCAGGTGGTTGAGATGGTTACCCTTCCCACGTTTACGAGCATTCTGGGTACATTGCCCTTACACGTCTGAACTCCCTCCTTCGATCCATGGATAGCCACATCAAGGGCTTCATCTTGGATTCTGCGCGACCACGGTCGGTGATCCCGAAACCGGTCGCCCATAGGAAATACAATGGGCTGGGTCTTCCCTCAGTGCATGGGCGGGTGCAAACATTTTCCCAGGGGACAAAAATGTCGGTCTGCTATGTAACCGAGGGCGGCATTGATGCCAGTAGGGTGGTGGTTGGCTGTGAGTTGGGTGTAGGAGAAACGAAGCATATATGTCAGTGGCCGAACTGCACAATGTGCAACCAGAAAACCTGGGGTTAATCTCAGCTTCCCCACTTATTCAAATTGTTTCATCCAAATCCATTTTAATGACCTAGAAATACAAGAATGCAGGTTGTGTACTTTCGATAAATTTCTCCTGTGTTTGATTTAATAAACTATAAAGTTCATAAATAATAGGAACCCGGGCCACCTAAAGAATGCACATAACGGACATGACTCTTAATTCTCTATTGGTTTTGTTGTTAGGGGGTGGGGTATGAATGTTTCTACATTCATTTTTTAAAACTATCTCTTAAAAAAAAAAATACTACTCAATTTACTGATATGATCTGATGTACTCAGGAAAAAATGGTTGTGCATGTTAATGAAATCCATCATTTTGAATTTTGAAGAGACTATCAAATGTTTACACTTTTGCTGCAAGAGCCCTTTAAAATTTGTGTTCTTAAGCTAAGCGGTGCTGGACACCCTAGTTATTCACTTTCTTTAACTTCAATTAACCACTGAATAAATGCTTGCCTGTTTATTTAACTTCTTTTTATTGTTGTTGCAAATTCAAGTAAACAGTATTACTGGGCGGTGAACTCCGCTCCATTTGTGGATTTTGCCGCACTCCACGGAAAATGCGGAATCACCCGAAAAAGTTTTTCCTTGCTCGTTAAGTTGGCAACTGAGGAAAATCCAATGCCAGACCAGCTGCCAGTGAGATTTCTCAATGCATACGGTTGTGGATAGTTGCAACCGCTCGCGGTAAGAAGCCATCCTTTCACGTTCAGGAAGCTGTCGCTCGAGTTGAAAATCTACGCGAGTGGCAGAAAGAAGCTGTACCCTCTCGCACTGCGCATGGTGCCGTTTCTGCTGATTTTCCAGCAAGGGACAAACACCCGGCGCTAATAATCAATGTGAACGGCGCGACCTAACACGCTCCGCTGCTTGCAGAACTCTGTGAAGTGTGGCGGATTTCTCCAAATTCTGCCCAGGCCTAGTAAACAGCAGCGCATTGCTACTGATCACCGGGGGCTGCAAATAAAGGTCAGGAGGGCCACATGCGGTCCCCGGGCCGTACTTGGAGGATCACTGCCTCAGTGGAACAGTATGCTTTGGCGCTCTACTGTGGCATACAAGAGGCTTGATGCGCTCCAGTGTGCTGGCCTCCGCCACCACTCACACTGTTGGCGTTGCGTCCTGCCAAGCTGCGACGTTCCACACATACTGTACAACTGTCCAGATCTTCGGTGGCTCTGAGCAGAGGTGCAGACGACACTGGGCCTAACGCTGCCACGTACCTTTATGCTCCTGCTCCACCATGTTCTTACATGGCCTCACAAATACCCCCCCGATGTCTCGGCGTGAGCGCCGGTTCTTTGCCACGGCCTTGACGCCGGTTTAGCGGTGTATCGTCCGGCACTCGCGCTGCTCACATGTACCCATACATGCACCCACACAGGCAGAATGGCTGATGGAAATGTTGATAATTCGGTCCTATAAATGTAAGTGTCCAGTATTCTTAAAGCGCGAACAATTACCCGAAGGTGTCAAGGCGCTGGGAGCCGACGGGAAGATTAAGCGAGCTATTGCCCAGAGTCACATGGTGCTGGGCAGACCCCTGCCGCCGGCGCTGGGGATCGAACCTTGAGCCCCCGGGTTCCGGAGTCAGTCGCCCTAGCCGCTGCATGCAGAATGGCGGGTGGAAATCTTTAAAATAGCGCCCTATGAGTGGCTCGTGTATTCGCTCAACGATAAACTGGGCGGCCACCTGCAGGTGTGGGCGGCGCGCCTCGCTGATGATGCGTGATTGGGTAGGGGACCGTCGCCCGAGAGCACCCTGGGACTTGGGCAGTGTCCAGGGCGGGCGAACCAGAGGGGTGCTGGGGACCTTGTCCACCCCTCCACCACAAGTTCCTGGCCATTTCCTTCCTTCTGTCCTTAACCCTTATGTTGGCTCCCTGGACTAAGACCTTCCAAGACTGCCCTAGTGCACTGCTCGGCTGAGCCTGGGTTTGAACTGTTTGTGTTGAAAATCTAAAAAAAAGGCTGCAAAGAAAAAAGAAGAGAAAAATACAATAAAATTAAATAAAATAAAATAAAGGAGTTTCAGGCTTTGGTAGCACTGCCCGAAAAGAGTCCTGTTCTTGTGTGCTCTTTATACAAGGCTCAACAATGGCTGCGCCCACCTCAGGGACCAGGGTGCCAGCCCACCAGGGGTTTCTGTCCTGTGCCCCAATGCCAGGTTCACACTATGCAGAGCCCAGAAAATAAAAGAATTAAAGGGGCGCACCTGCTGGAAGCAAATATACTCCCTAGAAGAGCCAGTGGAGAAGCTGCCTGCCCGACAGCCAACTGCCCTGCAGCCTGCCTTAGACCCTTCCAACTGCCCGTCCCTCTCAGCCCCACCTGCATTCCATGCGCCCCCGCCCTGCCTGTTGTTGTCCGGCCCCACAGCGGCAAACAAGCCTGCTTTGTGTGGCGGCCGCACCAGCCTGCTGGACAATGGGCCACGCCGCCTGCGCCAGGGGCGAGGCCTCCGGGACCCCCCCCCCCCCTCCCACACACACCCAGGCCAGGCCTCACCCTCCTGCCCGGAGGACACCCCCTCTGGAGCCCACAGCGGGCCCCCTCACAGGCAGGGCACTGCAAACACGTCACCCGCTGCGTTATGCACTTCAGTTGTTGTGTTACGGGGCATGTGGGCTTTAAAACTCGAGAAATAAGAATTTGAGGTTGCACAGCAAAAACCACCACCAACTGCACAATTTGACGATTGCATCAAACAGACACGTTTCAGGAACAACTCCACACTTGGCAGAAGTTAACACAAGTTAACGCCGAGTTGTTGGTTATGACTCTGCTCGGATGTTTTAAGAGAGAGACGACCGCTTTGCACACATAGGGGCAGATTTATGAGGCCCTTGCGCCACGTTTACGCCGCTGTTGCGTCACGCAAAGCGGCGTAAACGTGGCGCATCCCTACGAACGATTTACAACGTGACGCATCTAGGCAGATGCGTCACGTTGTAAAGCCCTGCGCCGCTTGTGGGCGATCCGGCGCAGGTGCGCCTCGCAAAAGTGGCTGAGTGAAATCTATAAGATTGCACTCAGTCACTTTTAAGCCAATGCTGCGTCAAAAGCCTGCGCTTGCTTGAAGCAAGCGTAGGTCTTGACGCAGCATTGTTAAAATGGGGCACCCCCGAGCCTTGCTGGAGCTGCGTCGCGCTTGTGACGCAACTCCAGCAATGCGACACATTTCCGGCACAGATGCGTCACGCATCGCTGCCGTTTTTGCACCATGGTGCGCCGCATTATAAATGCGGCGCACCATGGCTGGCGGAGCTGTGGCGCATGTTAACTGGCGCATCCCTGGGGATGCGCCAGTTAACATAAATCTGCCCCATAGTGTTGTAATGACAAGGTAGGTTCTGTGCAGTGGGAATATTTAAATGCAATAAACGTGGTGGAAAAAATGACTCCCTTTTCACGAAAACCTTTTGTCTCACTTTTGAATGTTCATATAGGGCCAGGACACACTCCCTGGTGATCTGTGCGCTATGCACCTCCCTCCTTCCTGTCTTTCCTCCTCTTCCTGCACCTTTTGACCCATCCTCTGTTACCCCACTTGTTTGCCTTCTCTCCCCTTCCCACGCCTCCTCCCTTAGTTCCCTCTGTTTTGTGCCAGTCCATCTTCTCTTTCTCGGGCGCCTGCACTTCTCCACTTCACCCCTCTCCTTCCAGGCCTCTCCCTCCCACTCGGCCCACGCTCTCTCTCTCTAGTCCACCCCGCCCCCTTCTCTCATTCTCAGCTCTGTTTGCCCTCAGGGCTGGGCCGGCCTGGGCTCTGCGTCCTCTCTCCTGGGTGGAACCTGCAGCCCTGAGCCCTGGCGGCCTGCAGCGGGCAGCCAGTGCGTCATGGGCCCAGGTGCCAGGAAGCAAAGGGGCCCCTAGCTACTGCAGCAAAAAGAAGGGTGCTGTGGTCTTCTCAGGCCTCTGGGCCCCGGTGCCACTGCACCTGCTGCACCCACGGATGCCTGGAACAAGTGTATGCCCTGGCTGCTCTGTCGCTCCAGGCAGGAGCCTATGGGACACTTTTTGCGGCTGCTGGAACCAGTGCGTGTGGGGGTCTACGCCCTTCTCTCTCCAGGGCGGTAACTGGCGTATTCCGTCCTCTATGGATACGCCAGAGTATGTAGTAGGCCAGGGCATCATTTCAACTACGCCGGACTAATTCCAGGAATGTCATATTACTCTTTAACGGAATTCCTGATAATTACGCGAGCAGGAGTAATCGCATTACTAAGCGTAATTTGGGGGGGAAAATCCTACAGCGAGAGCACATTTAGCGAGCACGAGCAGCTGCAAGCTCTATTTGCGTACTACTGCTTTTAGCGCTGTTTCTTACAGCAACATGCATCCTTGGGTCCAGTTGGGGCAGGAGTGGGCATTGTGTCCTAAGAAAATAGCACTAAATGCCAGCAATACGTTGGGGAAAATCCTACCCGAGAGGACATTTAGCGAGCGCCAGCTGAATAGACTGCGGAGAAGTGAACTCCGTCTGTAAGACCAGGCTGGGGCCCACCGGCAGCAGGACGAAAGGGTTCTTCATGGCAAGCATGAAGAGCGCTTACATCTCTTCCACCGCCTGGCAGGAGTAAGAGGGGAGGCTGGCAGGAGTAAGAGGGGAGGCTGGCAGAATTTACAAAGGCCCGCAGCCAACTCCTGGAAGAAGCAGGCGTGTGAAGGGAACAGGTAGCCCCTAGAAGAGGTGTGGGGTCGCGGGAATGGAGGGTAGGGAACCAGGCAGAGAAGACGTGCCCGGTGTCCGCTGTCTCCCAAATCACAGGATTTTCTAGCGGACAGTCCCATTGTAAAATGCAGCAGGGTTGGTAAAGTCTGTCACAAGATGGACTTTGTATACCATTTGTGCGGCGTCACAGCACTCAAATTATACACTGCACTTAAAGGAGGACTGCCACAGAGACAACTTCATTGCAATGGTTTCAATTAACTGTGCTAATTTAATAAAATACAAATACCAAAACAAAAATACAAAAAAAAAAAAAAGGACTGCATGTCCGCTTGGAAGAGGGTCTGGTCGCGGTGTGACCGATATGTGGACGTGGGATGTGACGTTCGAGGTACAAACAGGGCATCTATTAGTGTTGCAGAAAACTGGTCGCCGCTGGTAATTTACTCCAGCTTTTATGGAGGTACGTGGAAGGCAATACCCAATGTCCTTTGCAATGACAACTCTATACCAGTGGTGTAACAAAAGGCCCTGCGGTGTAGGGTCCTCCAAACTCCGGGGGACCCCGACGGGACTGGAAGGTCCCTGGCCTGAGAGCTCCCAACTGGATCAGGAAGGTCAGGGGGCCCCTGCATGCATTTTGCAAGGGCCCCCCTCAAGTTTCATTCCGCCACTTCTCTACGCGAGTCCGATAGCGGTGTGCAGGGATGCACATGGCGGCACCTTCACCGCATGCTCGCTTGGGCCGCGCAGGTTTCAGGTGTGCGAGGCTCATAAACCCCAGCTTCCGCTGGCGGAAATCCAAACAATTCCCACATGGGCCCGCCCCGGAATAACCACAGCCCTTCCCAGCACACTTCCTGGCCGGCCTCTAATCACAACTAATATGCAGGCCTTCTCTATTTTTTGTTTCTGTTCTTCCGCTTTCTTCTTTTTGGGACCGGTGTGGCCACAAAAATCTACCTGCCGCCGTCGCGCCAGCCGCAGAGGCTAAAAATGGCAGCGGTGAGGCCCGGCCTCCCAGACAGGAGGCGTGAGGGCGGGAGGGAGGGAGGGTGCACTTCCGGAAGCGGAGGTTCACATCCCGGTCACCCCTCTGGCTTGGGCCCTCAGCTGGGAGGATCTGAAAGGGAGGGGGGGTTCTTGGAAAAAAATGGTTCTCCCTGCGCACGAGAAAAAAAACTGTTTTGACTGAGAGAACTGGAGAAGAGAGAGAGAGAGAAGGAAGCTAGAGAGAGGGCGGGCGAGGGCTTCCTGAAAATGTTAAAATGTGCAGATTCTTGAGGCCTAATGTCAAGCAGGACGAAGGTCTCGCTTCGAAACTTTTGAACAGACCTGGCATTAGGAAAGGATTCACAACCGAGACGTTTCCATTCGAGACGTGCCAAGGCTGTCAGGCTTCACCACCCAGTCAAAACTACTAGAAAGTTTTTTTATTTCACCAAATAAATTAAAAACATATAAAAACACAATGCTGAGGGCACGGAATTGTTGCGTTACTCCGCCTACAACTCTGAGTAGTAAAGGCTCTGGAGCGGACACTCGTAGCTCACATAATTTATACAACACCCTAGAAGGGCCTGGTTGACAGTCCTCCAGGAGAAAACACCAACCGGAAACCACGGCTCGACCTCGCCGGATCAAGGCGGGATCCCCCGGTGGGAACCCTTTGCATACAAAACCACCAGGGCTTGAGTCGGGGTACCACGAGGGTGGATGGCGTTCCCCAACTTATTTTACCGGGAGCTCGATAACTGGAGCAAATGGAGCCACACATTCACTCTTTGGCCTCTCTGGGACGAGATCCGAGCTCATTCAGAACGCTACTCAGGCGCTTGCTTCTCTGATGCAATCGCATCTAAGGGGTGAGTGAGGGGAGGCAATGAGTCTGATGGTGCAAGCCACCTTTCGTGACGTCACTTCCTGTTGTGACGTCAGCACCCCCCCACTTCTTTATTTAGGACTTGTGCCCTGAAACCACCTCAGACCAAGAAGATGTCAGGAGATTCATTGCACGAAGGTCTGGACGCAACTGGTCCCGACAGCTTAAGGCCCAAATGCCCTGAGAGTAAGGGTGGGCGTAATTTGCGGATTACGAGATTCTGTGTAATTGTGCGAAGGGGCAGAGAGATCATCACAATGTGTAGTGCATAACCCTTGGTGCCCATACATACCTGCACACTGCAATGGAGTGGATACCCCTCAGCGCCCATGCAATAAGAATGTAAGAGCGCTGAGTGGTATGCACTGTAGTGGATACCCCTCAACGCCCATATAACAAGTAATTAACGGCGCGGAATGGTATGCACTGGAGTGGATACCCCTTGGTGCCCTTATATCTTTTTGTAAGGGCACCAAGAGGTATGCACTGTGCATCGTCATGCCGACTCTGGCCCTTTGTGGAATTTCACGCAGTCTTGCAGAATTTGAATGGGATTCCGCGTAAAACTCTGCCAATTCTGCTCACCCCTAGAATTTATTATAATTCTGCATTATAATCGTGGAATTACTAAATTCCTCCAATTCCACAGGATGAATTACAAATTCTCTCTACCCCTACCTGAGAGTCAGCTAAACAACCTCAGCAGGCCTTGTAGCTGGAGACAACAGCAATCGCTGACCAGCTAATGAACAGATGAAGGCCAAGTGCATAGAAGACATGACCGAAACAGGCTACTCCGATCGCCCGTTCTTCGAAGAACATGCTTTCAAGCGGCCATCCATTCGAGGCCTGTGCTTTAGGAAACAGGTCTGAACAGAGGGTGCTTCAATTCAGCAATGTTTAAACACCCAAATTTGGGTTTTAAGAGAGTTACTGTGAATTCCAACTGCACAATAAATGCAAGGACCCTGGAAATATACGAGTCTGCGGAAGTGATGTTTTTCACATAATTAAGGATTTTCAGTATTTGCCTCATAAGCCATCACATGCTGTATAATTTGTAGATTTTACCCGAAAAATGTTGTTTCTAGCTCAAACGGATCAAGTGTTACTAAAAACAAATCAACATGTGCTGCTGAGCAGTGAAAGGCCCTTCAAGAAGATTAGTTATCTTCAGTAGTTTATTGTTGGTTTTGGGTGAGAAAAAGTGGTACTAATGAGGTGAAACCTTTGCTATAATAGTATTAACATGGGTAAAAATGACAAAATAATGAAGTAATACGGTCACAAAATGGGTCGCATTACACCGCATGTTTTTGCCTTATATTGACGCATAATTTAGTCAACTCTGCCACATAATTTGGTCTTCTTCTGCTGCATTATTCGAGTGGCCCTGTATTTAGTAAACTGTAAAACACATGTAGACATGCGGGAAATGTTCTGACGGCGACCTCTAATTTCAGGGTAACGCGGATTACAAATATTTTGTCCAACTTGCAGCCAAAAGGATTTTGGAGACGCTCTGTCACAGGAGAAGCTGCATGTGCGGCAGGCCGCGCTCAGACCTGGCAAGTACCAACCCGTCTCTTGAACCGCGAGACGAGTCACGTCTGAGAATTTGGAATTTGTACGGGACTGACGAGGGAGGTGGTTACAGGCTTTCACTTGCCGCCTTTCCTCGGAAGCCACCATCTCTGCGGCGTACTCAATCGCACTCCAAAGCCGCCCTGGAATCGAGCCTTTGCTAGGAGGAGGGTTTGGCTTCGGGTTTTCTGTGGCACCGAGCCTTGAGTTTCTTGCTCAGAGTTGCACCTCCAGGTAGCAGAGGGCTCTCTGGATGTAAACGCAGCTAATTTACTATTCTAACTCCAGTCCTAGAATATCTGAGGAAAGGCCAACATTCTCCCAAATTGTACAGGCGGTTAATTTACTATTCCAACTCCAGTCCTGGAGTAAAATTCCCCAACACCTTGCTGTGTGCAGGCAGGCGACGCCTGCTTGGAATATTCTGATTGGGTGTTACGTGGAGCTCCAGAAATGCTATTCACTTGTAACTGATTTACTCAAACCCTGAAGCCAAGAGACGGCTGCTGTCACGGGATCATTTCGCATCTCAAGCAGGCTCCTGGGCGTCTTAAGCAGCATCGAGACCAGGACTCTGTGGGAGTGCCCTGGGAAGAGAAGTCAAACAGGGCAACGGAGCTTAAGGCCAACACCAGCTCCACACAGCTCTCACTTCCGGGGAAAACCGGAAGTTGGGAGAGTGAGCTAACAGGGAGTCAGGCTGTGATCTGGGATGAAAAGCCAGGGGATGGGTTGGCTGTGGCGCAGAAGGCTTCCAGCAGCACCACAGGGAAGATTGCTCAGAGGAGAGGGCTCCGCCCACTGGCACCACATGGAATAACAGTTGTGTATGTACATGGGAAGGGGTGGATAAAGCCTTTGAGTCAACCACACAAGAGTGAATGGGTGACAGAGGGGATCCCAGGATGCTCTGGGACTAGAAACTGACCTACCAGCCCCAGTGGCATGAGAGGGGAATGGATACAGACTTACTGAACCCAAAGTAGGGTCCTGGGCCGACCACCCTGGGCGCTGGACTGTATAAAGGTGGGTCCTGGTGCGCGTGACCTCAACCCAGGTGCAGGTACTTCACTGTCAGACCAGGCCCCAGCCACAGCCCTGAAGGTGAGGCCTTACTACAAACCCACTGCTTTTGAAGAGCCCCGCAGCACACATGCGTCTGCAGTGCCACACACAGACACACACGTGGAACGGAACACCACCTCACAGCCACCTGCTGGAGTAAAGGTATCAGAAGGGGGTAGCTACCACTGGTGTAGCAGGTGCAGCTGCACCGGGGCCCAGAGCCCTCAGGGGCCTTTGAACCCTGACAATGATGTGTTTTACTGCCCCCAACAGCAGTTGAAGTGGCCCTTTTCCTTGCTTGCACCAGGGCCCATGGCTTCCTTGCTATGCTATTGGGTATCAGACGGCACGAGCACTAGTGTCTGTGCACCATCAGGTCACTGAAGACGTGTAAGGTCCCCATGTTTCACATCATAAGGTACAAAACACAAATACAAATTGCACTTGCTGATCAAAACTTCCAAAAGGAGACAAGCCAAGCAGTCCTGCAGGGTGCAGTGGCTGCCGCAGAAGCACTCACCACCTTCAATGTTGCTCCCCCTGAGGAGGTCCTAAGCTGGGGCGTGGTTGGTGTCCAACCACAGCTGAAGAAGGGCGTGGGCGGAGTCAGCGATGACGCTCACATGGAGAGGGGATGGAAAGCAAAGAAAGACTTGTAAACAACCACCCACTAGTCCAATATGTACTCATGGCTGAATCAACACCGCCCGTCAGGGCCCAAAACTGAAGTCACACGTGGAACCACAAGACAAGCGCAAGGATCTCCTTTATACGAGCCAGGGAGGAACATCTTCCTCAACCAAGCCATGAATGAACGTCTCCCTCAACCAAGTCATGAATGAACGTCTCCCTCAATCAGGGAGGAACGTCACCCTCAACCAAGCCATGAATGAACGTCTCCCTCAACCAAGCCATAAATGAATGTCTCCCTCAACCAAGTCATGAATGAACGTCTCCCTCAACCAAGTCATGAATGAACGTCTCCCTCAACCAAGTCATGAATGAACGTCTCCCTCAATCAGGGAGGAACGTCTCCCTCAACCAAGCCATGAATGAACGTCTCCCTCAATCAGGGAGGAATGTCCCCCTCAACCAAGCCATGAATGAACGTCTTCCTCAACCAGGGAGGAACGTCTCCCTCAACCAAGTCATGAATGAACGTCTCCCTCAATCAGGGAGTAACGTCTCCCTCAACCAAGCCATGAATGAACGTCTCCCTCAACCAAGTCATGAATGAACGTCTCCCTCAACCAAGTCATGAATGAACGTCTCCCTCAATCAGGGAGGAATGTCACCCTCAACCAAGCCATGAATGAACGTCTCCCTCAACCAGGGAGGAATGTCTCCCTCAATCAGGGAGGAACGTCTCCTTCAACCAAGCCATGAATGAACGTCTCCCTCAATCAGGGAGGAACGTCTCCCTCAACCAGGGAGGAACGTCTCCCTCAACCAAGCCATGAATGAACGTCTCCCTCAACCAGGGAGGAACGTCTCCCTCAATCAGGGAGGAACGTCTCCCTCAATCAGGGAGGAACGTCTCCCTCAACCAAGCCATGAATGAACGTCTCCCTCAACCAGGGAGGAACGTCTCCCTCAACCAAGCCATGAATGAACGTCCCCCTCAACCAAGCTATGAATGAACGTCTCCCTCAATCAGGGAGGAACGTCTCAGTTAATGATGAGAAGCTCCCTCAGCTAAGCCAGGGAGGATAATGTCTCTCGTTGACAAGCGTGTCCCTCTGTCAGGGTGGAGCGTCTCCCTCAGGCAGGGTTCCAAGGGTATCCACAAACACCCGGCAGAGGCCACCCAGAACATCACCTCGTTGGATCTAAAAGTGAACACTTAAGCTTTGGAAACTATTGGAAGTACTAATCAGAATGTTACACGACATCATAAGAACTTACGTCACAAGACGTATGATATGAGTGACAACACAGAAAGTAACTAATTTAAATAATTAACAAATAAAAAAAGAGTGTCAAAAGTAATAAAATAGCACCAACACTTAGTTAAAAACCGATGGCTGGCCTCCAGCGGCACTCAATTGATGTCCTGCACAGACATCCAGATTAAAGGTGGAACACACAGTGTCCCCAAGAAGTGCAGAGGCGCTGTAATGTGGAGAGGCGCTGTAATGTGCAGAGGCGCTGTAATGTGCAGAGGCGCTGTAATGTGCCAGAAGCGCAGCTCCCAGGGGCTGCCGGAGGGCTTGTTGTAGCCGCTGGGGCTCCCAGGGATTGCCGGAGGGCTCGTTGTAGCCTCTGGGGCTCCCAGGGGCTGACGGAGGGCTTGTTGTAGCCTCTGGGGCTCTAGGGGGCTGCAGCGCTCACAGCTGAACTCTGATCAGAAACACCTATAGAAGGTCAGTCCGAGCCCCTTCTCACCAACTGTGCATTTCACCTGATTCCAATGAAAGCTCAACCAAACCTGCACATGCGTGAGTCTCACTCGCAATGAGTGACACTAGATACCTCTGCCAAAACCTGCTGACTTCCCAAAACCCCCCAGCTCTTCAGGGCCACGGAAGCCCCCACAGAAGGAGCGCTGCTGAAGTAACCACTTCTACTGGATCTGCTGCAGGTAAGTGGCCACTAGCGTACCACTGAGCGACGCCCCGTTGCACCATGGGAGTGTTCCTTATCTGTCCATTAGCAGGCGCGTATCTCCAGCACATGGCACTGCAGAAGCTACCATAAACTGAAGTTATCTAGGAAGAGAGGCGAGCCAATCACAGCAACGACCGGAGGAAAGATTGAAGCAATCAACCCAGCAAAGTCAAAGGCCGAGGGGGAGGGGAGTGCCGGTGACAAGACATGCAGGGCTGAAGAGTGCAGAGGGAAAGAGGGCGAGATGGGTCGATGGAAGGAAGTGAAACAGGGACAAAGAGAGCAAAGTCCTAGAGGGAAGGGACCTTACTCAATGGATGAAACAGAACAAAGGCAGAAGAGAGCAAAGTCCTAGAGGGAAGGGAAGGGACTCACTGGATGAAACAGGTACAGAGCCTAAGAGAGAAAAACCCTAGAGGGAAGAGAAACCATGAAACAGAACAGAGGTAGAGAGTCAGATACAGCATAAAGGGAACGAGAGTGAGGCGAGCCAAAGAGATTACAGAGGAACAAGAGAGCAGAGTCCATAAGGTGGAGGTTCTCAATAAATGAAAGAGTACAGCGGAGCAAGAGAGCCAGAGAGAGCAGAGTCCAAAAGAGAAGGGAAGGGACTCAGTAAATGACAGTACAGAGGAACAAGAGAGCCAAAGAGAGCAGAGTCAAAGAGAGAATAGAAGTTAAACAAATAATGAAAAAGTAGAGTGTTAAGAGAGCCAGAGAGAGCAGAATCCTAGAGGGCTGGTATTGCACACAGAAGGACAAGAGTGCAGCAGAGAAGCCAAGGCGAAAAGAGTGAAGTGAGCAAATGACAGAGTACAGATGAACAAGAGAGCAAGAGGCAGAAGAAAGATGTGAATGAAGGAACAAATGAGGACTAGAGTGGTGACCCCGCTGCAGAGACCCGAGCCCTTGCGCGTTGGCGACATAGCACCTGTAGGTGGCAGCAGAATCTGGGCATTGGGGTTCCTTGGTCTACACTATGGTCAGGAGTTGTTTGGAAGGCTGTCCACACCTGCCCTGAGTTTGCGGAGCTCTGCTATGCGAAACTCCGCAAAGTGAGAAAAACCTCTGCCGCGCTACGTGCAGCTCCGCAAGCAGGGGAGTGCGTTTGATAAATGCTGTTCACTGCCATTTTCAGTGCCAGGTGCTTGTCTGCACTGTGCAGTCACCGCAAACGGCACCATGCACCGCTCAAGTGGGAGCTGCTTCCTTTCTGCCCCTCAGATAGATTTTAACTTGAGCAGCAGCTTTCTCAAAGCTAGCGGACAGTTTCTCTACGCGAGCAGTCGCGAGCATACGTAACAACACAAAATAAGAAATCTGACCGCCTGCATTGAGGAATTTCACCAGGAGGTTGATTTTCCATGCTCACGCTTGCCAACTTGATGCTGACGATCACGAATTAGAAAAAATCCCTCCGGGAGGTGGATTTTCCTTGCTCACGCTCTCCAACTTGACATTGAACAACGCGAGCGAGAGAAAAACCTCCATTCTGCAAAACTGACTTTTGTGGAACTCTGCGAGCTCCGTGTAACACGGAGTGTGGAAATCTCCGCAAACTCTGAGAGCTGAGCGGAGTTCAATGCCCAGACTTAGTGCGAGTGTGTGTGTCACACCACGCACCAGACTTTCAAATCCACAACTTGGCAATACTAGAGTCTTGCATCTCTTCAACCCAAGATGGCCCCTGCAAGAGAGGAGGGAAGGGAACCCACGGTGAGCGTGATGTATGAGGGGGGCCTACAGCACAGATGAAGCCAGACTGAGTGGGCTGGCCTGGACTGGGGATTTACATCTGCCAAGAATTGACACTTCCTTCTGGCTTTTTCTGATCTCCCAGAGACCTTAGTCTTGGCTTGTAGATAACATTGTGTGGGAAACTTTGTACTGAAGACATGCGTCATCAGCACATGCAAGGGGAGAGGGCATGGGAGAAACTTCAGTTAGGAAGGAATGGAGAGAGGAGTCGAGAGGCTGAGAAACTGACATCTTAACTCAGGAAGAGAGTTACCCCTCCAACCTTGAGGACAATGGTATCACCCACAAATACGAATCTATTGTCCATGAGAGATCCAACCTTGGGCAAGAAGACCAAAGCCCGACACGCAGAAGGGGGAAAGCACAACTTCCACCCTGATGATGCCGAGGGGAGGATCATTAAGACAGTCTTAGAAGAAACTGAATGTTTCGGATCCAGAGACCTCCACAGCATGAGAAGAACTTAAGGTGTCACTTCAGACACATCGACACGGAGCATGGTAGGAATGCGAGGACAGCGAAGGAGTGAAGAGCGGGCGGTGGACATACCGAGAATGAACAATACGGAGGCGTAAGCATTCTCAAGGATGCTCAGGTCTGAGGTTCAAGTAGTCGTGGGAGATTCCCCTGCGGACCGCATGACATCTGAGGAGGACGTGGTGGACCATCCGATGGACAGATGTTCCAGCCAAGGACCCAGTCTCGAGGAGGCAGATTGGACACCAGGAGCACACACATTCACCAGCAGCCGGTCATGGAGGAGGCGAGGGCTCAGCAGGTGGGCAGTCAAAGAGCAGGCTAGGCACGCCGAGAGGCACCTTGGAGAGGGTCAACGAGGTCTTCATGAAGAACAGATTGCTGATGCGGGGTCCCGCCACTTACAATGCCCAGTGTGTACCTCTGGAGGTCTTTAATGTTGGCATCTCTTCTTGGGCCCGTGGATGGTCCACGCTCTTTGCATTCGCTCTCCGCAGGGTTTGCCACGGTTCTGCAGGTTGGACTCACTCGTGCCGCAGTTAGGCAAAGAGGGCGCAGCGTTTTAAGGGCCAACCGTTGGGTGGTGACTGCAATGACTTCAAGCTGGTGGCAGCTCTTGGTCAGTGGGGGTACAGGGCCACCTCGCTCTCCTTGACACAACTACTCTCACATCATCTTGACACAACTACTCTCACATCATGCCTCCTGCAAGACCCACTGATGAGTGACCACCAAGAACAGACAGCTGATGGGGGACCCCCAAAACCAGACAGCTATGTTATGTTATGTTATGTAAAAGCTTTTGTAAAGCGCAACTAACACCTGACGGTTTCTTGGCGCTGTGAGCAGGGGGGAGTATATAGCAACAAGTCAGGGGGGACTCAGTTGTGAGCTTTGCGAAACAGATAGGTTTTGAGAAGAGACCTAAAATGGGTGTAAGAAACCGTAAGCCTAAATTCCGGGGGGAGTGCGTTCCAGAAGGAAGGGGCAAGGAAAGAAAGTCTGAGCCCTCCGTGTTTCTTACGTTTAAAGACAGGAGTCTTGAGTAGGGCTAAGTGGGAGGAGCGAAGATTGCGGGGGGCACGTAATGGTGAAGCAAAGAGGAAATGAATAACGGGCCAAGGCCAGCTAGGGCTTTAAAGATGGTGCAGCCTAGTTTAACGTAGCAACGTTCCGCTACAGGGAGCCAATTAAGGGTCTTCAGCAGGGGGCGCACATGCTGGTGCCTGGGCTGGTGGAAAATTAGCTGTGCCGCCTGATTTTGGACCAACTGTAGTCGGTTCAGTTGATAGACAGGAATACCAACATAGAGGGAATTGGCGTAGTCTATTCTAGAAATGACCAAAGCCAATAGAGTCAGGGTGAGGGCATCGGTGGTAAGGAAATGAGCAATTTTGCGGATTTTACGTAAGTGAAAAAAACTTGAAAAAACTACAGCATTAATCTGGGGCTTTATCGAGAGATCATTACTGATGATCACCCCAAGACTTTTAGCTGAAGTAGTAGGGATAGGGGGAGAACCCAAACTTGAGGGACAAAAATTAGATCTCCACGGGTTAGTTGCACCCCCGATAAGAACCAACTCGGTCTTATCGGGGTTACGTTTGAGGTGATTTGCCCCCAGCCAGTCACTGATGTGGCATAGGGTGGACTGAAAATTATGGATAGATTGGCCTGATGGGTCGATATCAAAAACCAGCTGAATGTCATCCGCATAATTAAATGCAGTGACCTTGCTGTTTCGTAAAGACCGAATAAGGGGGTGAGATACAAATTAAAAAGAAGAGGGGAGAGGGAAGAGCCCTGTGGGACACCACATGTCATCCCAACTTTCTCAGCAGAGAACTGGGAGAGACGGACAGCCTGGTGACGGTTGCTCAAAAAGGAGCAAACCCAATTAAGGGCAGGTCCCTGGATGCCGGCCTCTCTGACACGGCCGACCAAGATGTCATGGTCGACCGTGTCAAAGGCGGCCGACATATCCAGGAGCACCAAGACCTGGCTGATGTTGAGGTCTGCACCCCTCCGCAGCTCCTCCATCACTGAGAAAATGACAGACTCAGTTTAGTGGGCGGGTCTAAAGCCGGCCTGTTGGGGGTCGAGGAACTGCGATTGCTCGATAAAAGAGCTCAGAGAGTTGGTGACGTGGGACTCAAGGACTTTACTAAGATAGGGAAGTAGGGAAATGGGGCAAAAATGACTCATAACTGACGAATCAGCGTTGGACTTTTTAAGAATAGGCACCACCTCTGTGACTTTATAAGAGCTGGGAACTAGACCCATTTTAAGTGAATTGTTGAGAAGTGTCAGAGGGGGGAGGGGCAGGCGGCAAAAGCCTCACGCAGAACGTGGGGGGGGGGGGACAACAGTCAGTAGGGGAGCCAGAAGCAACCTTGTTCAACAGAGCCAGAAACTCATCCTCCGAGATCGGGGGTATCTAAGTGATCAGCTGAGAGTTAAGAGTAACCGGAGTAGCAGCAGGAACAATAGGGTCAGGGATGGATGGCCGAAGAACAAATACTGTTTTTATTTTTTGTGATTTTATCAATGAAAAACTGGTTGAGGGAGTCACAGAGCTCCTGAGAGGGGAGGGGTTTAATAGTAACCCTATCTGGGTGTGACAGTTCCTCAACAATAGAGAAGATGTCTTTGGCTTTAGAGGCAGAGTCTACAATCTTCTTGGAAAAATAAAAGGTTTTAGCTTGCAGAATGGCTAGCTTATACTCTTTTAGCTGAGTCGTAAATACCAGCTTTTAATCAGAAGCATAATCTCGTCGCCAGCAACGCTCAGCCTGCCTAAGTCTAAGCTTCATGCCTTTAAGTTCCTCAGAGAACCATCTTTGTGCATTGTGAGGGCGTTTTAGTCTGACCTGTTTAAGAGGAGCTACGGTATCACGCGCTGCTTCGAGCCAATGCTTGAGGTCTAAGGCTTGAGTGTCTAAGGAGTCACGGTCAGGAGGAGGAGAGGCTCTGAGCAAAGATACAAATTCACTAAGGTCAGCTCTATTCCAGTTCCTGGCTAGGAGATTACCCTCCAGTATCCGACTGGTGTGAGATGTAACAATAAAAGAAAAAGTGATAATAAAATGGTCCGACCAGGGACAGTGAAGAACAAGAGGGGTGGAAATATCTAAATTAACAGTCCATACCTGGTCCAGGATATGGCCTTTAACATGGGTTGCCGATTTGATATGTTGGGAGCAATTCAGGTCCCTTAAAAAGTCTGAAAAGGTCATCAGAGGACCAGTAATTAAAATCACCTAAGATTAATATTTTGGAATTATTGATGACCAGCTGAGAGAGCATGTCACCAAACATGGACGGAAAGTTGGGCATGTGCTGAGGGGGTCGGTAGACCAAGACGCAGATAAGAGGTGCCACTGGGGACTCCAGTTTAAGGATGAGACAATCAACCAGAGAAATACCGTCCACAGCCAATGAGGAAAATCTGATGGGGTGCTTGATGATAGCTGCCACCCCACCGCCCGGCTTACCCGAGGCTCTGTTAGCTTGGAGAATGTAGTAGCCAGGCGGGGTCGCAGCAAAGATGTCCGGGGAGGATTCCTCATTAAGCCATGTGATGGGAGACCACCAAGAACAGCCAGCTGATGGGGGACCACCAAGAACAGACAGCTGACGGGTGACCACCAAGAACTGACAGGTGAGGGGTGACCACCAAGAACTGACAGGTGAGGGGTGACCACCAAGAACTGACAGGTGAGGGGTGACCACCAAGACCAGACAGCTGATGGGTGACACCAAGAACAGAGAGGTGACCACCAAGAACTGACAGGTGACCACCAAGACCTGACAGCTGATGGGTGACCCGCAAGAACAGACAGCTGATGGGGCACACCAAGAACAGAGAGGTGACGGGTGACCACCAAGCACAGTCAGCTGGCGGGTGACCACCAAGCACAGACAGCTGGCGGGCGACCACCAAGCACAAACAGCTGGCGGGTGACCACCAAGCACAAACAGCTGGCGGGTGACCACCAAGCACAGACAGCTGGCGGGCGACCACCAAGCACAGACAGCTGACGGGTGACCACCAAGCACTGACAGCTGACGGGTGACCACCAAGCACTGATGGGTGACCACCAAGCACTGACAGGTGACCACTGACAGCTGACGGGTGACCACCAAGAGCTGACGGGTGACCACCAAGGACCGACCGCCTTCTTACACTGCTATAAATCTGGAGAGGAAGTGGGATGTCAACAAAGCACACCTCAGGGATACAACACCAGTGAGAAAGCTGGTGCAAGAGACACCCTTGACAGGGGTAACAGAGATAGGGGTGAGCAGATGGTGGGGACGCCTGAAGTAACTGAAAGATAAACAAACAGGCCTAGCAGGTCAAGAGGGTAACAGGAGGAAAATAGGAAAGGAGAGGTGGGTAGAAGAGCCCATCAGAGGCCAGACAATTAGATGTAAGTCAGAGACTAGAACCAGGGAGGAGAACAGAGGTAGACAGGAGGCTACAAGATCAGCAACATGCAGAAGACAAACGTCAGGCACAAGATCAGCGTCAGGCAGGAGACCAGAGGGTCAGTATTGGCAGGAGACCAGAGGGTCAGTATTGGCAGGAGAACAGAGGGTCAGCGTAAGGCAGGAGACCAGAGGGTCAGTATTGGCAAGAGAGCAGATGCAAGCAGGAGAAGAGAGCCAGGAAAGAGACCAGGAGACCAGAGCCGGACAGGTAGGAGACCAGAGCCGGACAGGTAGGAGACCAGAGCCGGACAGGCAGGAGACCAGAGCCAAGCAGGCAGGAGACCAGAGCCCAGGCAGGCAGGAGGCCAGAGCCCAGGCAGGCAGGAGACCAGAGCCCAGGCAGGCAGGAGACCAGAGCCCAGGCAGGCAGGAGACCAGAGCCCAGGCAGGCAGGAGACCAGAGCCCAGGCAGGCAGGAGACCAGAGCCCAGGCAGGCAGGAGACCAGAGCCCAGGCAGGCAGGAGACCAGAGCCCAGGCAGGCAGGAGGCCAGAGCCCAGGCAGGCAGGAGGCCAGAGCCCAGGCAGGCAGGAGGCCAGAGCCCAGGCCAGAGCCCAGCCAGGCAGGAGGCCAGAGCCCAGGCCAGAGCCCAGGCAGGCAGGAGGCCAGAGCCCAGGCAGGCAGGAGGCCAGAGCCAGACAGGCAGGAGACCAGAGCCCAGGCAGGCAGGAGGCCAGAGCCAGACAGGCAGGAGACCAGAGTCCAGGGCAGGCAAGAGGCCAGAGCCCAAGGCAGGCAAGAGGCCAGAGCCCAAGGCAGGCAAGAGGCCAGAGCCCAAGGCAGGCAAGAGGCCAGAGCCCAAGGCAGGCAAGAGGCCAGAGCCCAAGGCAGGCAAGAGGCCAGAGCCCAAGGCAGGCAAGAGGCCAGAGCCCAAGGCAGGCAAGAGGCCAGAGCCCAAGGCAGGCAAGAGGCCAGAGCCCAAGGCAGGCAGGAGGCCAGAGCCCAAGGCAGGCAGGAGAACAGAGCCCAAGGCAGGCAGGAGACCAGAGCCCTGGGCAGGCAGGAGACCAGAGCCCCAAGGCAGGCAGGAGACCAGAGCCCCAAGGCAGGCAGGAGACCAGAGCCCCAAGGCAGGCAGGAGACCAGAGCCCCAAGGCAGGCAGGAGACCAGAGCCCCAAGGCAGGCAGGAGACCAGAGCCCCAAGGCAGGCAGGAGACCAGTGCCCAGGGCAGGCAGGAGACCAGTGCCCAGGGCAGGCAGGAGACCAGTGCCCAGGGCAGGCAGGAGACCAGTGCCCAGGGCAGGCAGGAGACCAGAGCCCCAAGGCAGGCAGGAGACCAGAGCCCCAATGCAGGCAGGAGACCAGAGCCCAGGGCAGGCAGGAGACCAGAGCCCCAAGGCAGGCAGGAGACCAGAGCCCCAAGGCAGGCAGGAGACCAGAGCCCAAGCCAGGCAGGAGACCAGGATCAGAAAGAGAGTAAATTGACAAACACAACACAAAAGCAGACAAGAAAGACACCAGCATCAGTCAGTAGAGACAAGACAGCCACAAGAGTCCACGCCAGAGTCAGGCAGCAAAGACAGACGAGAGAGAGCACTGCAAGGATGAAGGTCCCAGAGTCGAGCAGGAGAGGCCAGAGACAGACGAGAGAGAGAGCACTGCAAGGATGAAGGTCCCAGAGTCGAGCAGGAGAGGCCAGAGACAGGCGATAGAGAGAGCACTGCAAGGATGAAGGTCCCAGAGTCAGGCAGGAGCCACCAGGGTCAGGCATGAGGGCTACCTGCGCACGGATGGAGAGTCCGAGGTCCGAAGAGCACTCACCAATCATCACGCAGAGGACGTCAAGCGCCACGAAGACCTTCCTCTTGTCCATCATCATGGCTGAGGGGGGTCTCCTTCAGAGGAAGTTTCTGTTCTGCGCGGTTTGGGGGTCCTGGCACCCGGGGCCGCGGAGAGTGCTCTGTGCTCCCGGGGTTATCTCTCGTCCACGGGGGGAGTCTCCACCTGGGGCCTCATATTGAAGCCTGGGGCTTTGTCACCGGCGGGTGGGGGCTCCTCGGGGGTCGCGTCCAGGAAGGGTTCAGTGACAGGGGGCGCCCCGGGGGCTCTCTCCGAGGAGTCCTCTCTGGATCGGTGCAGTCTCTCCACCCTCGGTCGGTGCAGTCTCTCCACCCTCGGTCGGTGCAGTCTCTCCTCCCTCGGTCGGTGCACTCTCTCCTCCCTCGGTCGGTGCACTCTCTCCTCCCTCGGTCGGTGCACTCTCTCCTCTCTCGGTCCGTGCACTCTCTCCCGGGTGCTGTCACCTGGAGCGCGCTCCTCTCCCCGAGGACTCCCCCTCTCTGCTCCCGGGCTCCTCTGCACCCCTCGGCCGCTCCCGGCGCCTCCTCCCCGCGGCCGCTGCTCCTCGCCTCCTGAACCGGTGGAACTTGTTCTTCCGGACGGAGTGAGGATAGGGCCGAGCCGAGCAGCACCGACCCCAGCCCCGGCCCCGCCCCAGCGCCACCCCGGGGGAGGACCAGAGAGGGAGGGAGGAGAGAGGAGCGGGAGAGAGACAGAGGGCAGAGAGACAGAGGGCATGGAAGAGGTGGGAGAGGAGAGGAGAGTGGGGAGGGAAGGACACGCGAGGGGAGGTGGGGGGACTGTGGAAAGGAGTGAGCGTGGGAGGAGGGAGGGAGGGTGGGTGCACGGCAGCTGGAAACAGGAGAAGAGGAAGGGCCGAGAGAAAGAGAAGGAAAGAAGCAGAGAATGAGGAACGAGAGACAGAGAGGGGGGGGGGGGTGGAGCAGGGATACGTGGCAAGCCGCAGAGGTGAATAAACAAATGAGAAGGCAGGAGGAGGGAAGGAAAGTCTGACAGGGGGAAAGGCCCCCCTCCTGCAGTATCTTATGTCACGTGCATTTAATGTGCATTAAAAAGGACCTGCCTCCTCCTTCAAAGACCCTCCAAATTTAATTCACGCCCTCTCTATTATCTGAAGGAAGTCCTCCCATTATAGGAAATTCTGTTCTACATTACTATAGAAGTGCCTTCCCAGTGCGTTCTGCCATTTTTTGCAGTATTATCCTTCTACCTGTTTTTGGCACTCTTTGTAACATGCACACGTCACTTTTCTCTTGTAACGTACTGTTTGCTACCTCTTACATTTTCTTTGCTTTCGATACTTGCACAAGTGCCACCATTGCCTACGTAACGTTTATTCTTGTGTTTTGAGTGTCTGCCATTTATTGCAGTATTATACCTCTACTTGTACTTTGTACGCTTTTGCAACATGCACACATGTCACTTTTCCTCTTGCATTGTATCGTTTGCTACCTCTTGTATTTGTTTGCTCTTGATACATGCACAATTGTCACTATTGCCTCATGTAATGTAACATTTGCTTCTGTAATTTGTTCACTTGTAATTTTCTCCTCATGTATCATTACTGTTCCTATTGTGAAGCGCTCGGACA
This sequence comes from Lissotriton vulgaris, assembly GCF_964263255.1. NCBI lineage: Eukaryota > Metazoa > Chordata > Amphibia > Caudata > Salamandridae > Lissotriton > Lissotriton vulgaris. Next base: position 18,502,159 of record NC_141700.1, on the reverse strand, counting down.
CTTTCGGGTAAAGTCCGCGCTATATAAAAACGCATAAAATAAATAAATATGTTACGTCACGTGCATTTATAGTGCATTAAAGGACGTGTCTCCCCTGTTATGTCACGTGCATTTATGGTGCATTAAAAGGACGTGTCTCCCCTTCTGCAATATGTTATGTCACATGCATTTTTATAGTGCGATAAAAAGGATGGGTCTCCCCCTTCTGTACTATCTACGTCAGGTGCATCTTTGTAGCGCATAAGCATTACTTCTACTGTTCCGCAGACTCTGTTCGCCAGCCCTTTATGGTTCGGGGATTTCCGTAAACCACAAAGTGGTTTTAATATTTTATTGGACAGTGCTGCAAATAGAAATACAAAAGTGTCCTAAAGTACAAAGTTGCTATTAAGCAATGCCATTACTCTCCCGTTGAAGTACGGCAGCAGTGCTAAGAAGTGCCGGTACTCTCCCGTTAAAAATACAGAAGCAGTGCTGAGAAGTGCCGGTACTCTCCCGTTAAAAGTACGGCAGCAGTGCTGAGAAGCGCCAGTACTCTCCCGTTAAAAGTACGGCAGCAGTGCTGAGAAGTGCCGGTACTCTCCTGTTAAAAGTACGGCAGCAGTGCTGAGAAGCGCCAGTACTCTCCCGTTAAAAGTACGGCAGCAGTGCTGAGAAGCGCCAGTACTCTCCCTTTAAAAGTACGGCAGCAGTGCTGAGAAATGCCGGTACTCTCCCATTAAAAGTACGGCAGCGGTGCTGAGAAGTGCCGGTACTCTCCCGTTAAAAGTACGGCAGCGGTGCTGAGAAGTGCCGGTACTCTCCCTTTAAAAGTACGGCAGCAGTGCTGAGAAATGCCGGTACTCTCCATTTAAAAGTACGGCAGCAGTGCTGAGAAATGCCGGTACTCTCCATTTAAAAGTATGGCTGCAGTGCTGAGAAGTGCTGGTACTCTCCCATTAAATGTATTGCAGCATTGCTAAGAAGGGCCGGTACTCTCCCGTTAAAAGTACGGCAGCAGTGCTGAGAAGTGCCAGTACTCTCATGTATCACAGCAGTGCTGAGAAGTGCCGGTTCTCTCCCGTTAAATGTACTGCAGCAGTGAGGAGAAGTGCCATTACTGTACCATTAAATGTATTGCAGCAGTGCTGAGAAGTGCCAGTACGCACATTAAATGTATTGCAGCACTGCTGAGAAGCAGGGCCGGACTGGCCATAGCGGGCACCGGGCGTTTCCCCGGTGGGCCGCTAGGGTGGGGGCCGATTTTGGACCCCTGGGGGGCCGTTTTTTTGTTACCGGGGGTCGGCAATATCGGCCCCCAGTAACAAAATCGGCCGAAACCGACCCTCGCACACTGCTTTGCGGCACTCCCCCTCACCCCAGGGGGGCTGGCTGAGAAGTGTGCCAGGGCCGGTTTCTGTTCCCAGTCCGGCCCTGCTGAGAAGTGCTGGTACTCTCCCATTAAATGAATTGCAGCAGTCCTGGGAAGTACAGATACTCTCACATTAAATGTATTGCAGCAGTGCAGAGAAGTGCTGGTACTCTTCCGTTAAATGTACTGCGGCAGTGCTGAGAAGTGCAGGAACTCACCTGTTAAATGTATTTCAGCAGTGAGAAGTCCCGGTACTCTCCCATTAAAATGATTGCAGCTGTACTGAGAAGTGCCTGTACTCTACCATTAAATATATTGTAGCATTGCTGAGAAGTGCCTGTACTCTCCCATTAAATGTATTGCAGCAGTGCTGAGAAGTACCCGTACTCTCTCATTAAATGTATTGCAGGATTTCTGAGAAGTGCCGGTACTCTCTCATTAAATGTATTGCAGCAGTGCTGAGAAGTGCAGGAACTCAGCTGTTAAATGTATTGCAGCAGTGCTGAGAAGAACTAGTACTCTACCATTGAAGTACTGTACCCCTGGTGCGAAGTGCCATTACTCTCCCATTAAAAGTCTTGCGCCCTTAGTGAGAAGTGCTGGTACTGTTAGATTAAAAGTGTTAGGTGTGTGCAGAGGAGGCTCCAGTGTGAATCTTTTTGCTGGTGTGTACCGTTGTCCACCGTTTTGTCTCAGCTTCTTAAGTTTCTTTCCGCTTTTGCCTACTGTGTGGCTTTGATGCCGTTCTACCTCAGTGACAACCACTTAGCCCAGTAGAGGTGGTGCCAAGAATTGTGTATTGTGTAATTGTGTATACTGTCTTCTGTAGGAGGTTGTGTTGGTATTGAGCGCTGCCGTGGCCCCATAACAACCAAACCGTAGAAGGGTAACTCAAGGCTGAACCCCGTCCAACCCATCTCCAAAGGCAACGCAAGGCCGACCAACGCCAAACGCTTGCAAGGGTACTCCCTCAACCGTGGTGCCTGACCATGGACCGCACCTCGTGAGAGTCTGGATTTCATCAATGCTGGACTACTGCACACTGCTCCAAGGACTGCACAACACAAGGCAAGAGCAAGGCCCTGTGGAGGTCGGGGACAACCTACCTGGAGACTCTTTATACCCACTACACCCATGTCAGCGCCAGGTCAGCCTGGTCAGACAGAGGTTCAAGTGAAAAAAACATGGATGAAACATGCAAAGTTTAATGTAGACCGGCTTGGAAGGTCTTCTGAGGCTAAAACCTTCTATTTCAGACGTGCATGCAACTGTGAGTGGTGGTGTTAAAGATTAGACTGCAAACGTCAACATCATCGGCGCCATCTTGCCCCTTTCAAGCCCATTCGTGCGCGTAGGCGGCAGCCATTTTAGGCACCAGGGCCCCTCTGCCCCTCGCTGATAGCCAGCGCGTCTCTCACTCTCTTTCTTAGCCTCGCAGGCATCCCCCGCACGCTGACAACCCCCTCGCTCTCCTTGGGTCATAAACCCCTCTTCAGCGCAGATCTGCCTCAGAATCCCATCCTGTTCCCAGCGCGACACCTCCCTTCATTCCTTTCATGGTCTCAGGCCCTTTGATGCAAACCCCCCTCTTTCCTGTGTGCCCGTCTGTCTTCCTTGTTCCCAAGCCACCACCTGGCCCTGCGGATACTATTTTATTACCCCGTACAGTAGGAAACCTCCCCTTATCAAAGGACCCTCAAGTCGATCGAACACCCTTCACCCCATGAGATCCGATCAACCCCACACATTCCGTGAATCGGCGGAATGTCCAGCTGCACGATAATCATCACCTGTTGTGACCGGGGCGGGGGGCTCCTGCTGTAAATGTGTGGGAACGGGCTTGAAGCGGGGATTCCTAGGATGCTTTTCCAAACATCAAAGTATTGACGAATATGTGTTTCATGTCATAAAGCAATAAACCTGCGTATAAGAGGCCAGGCCTCAGAGATATGGTTAGAGCACCTCGTGACGATACTTGCTGTCTGAATTGATGTGTTCTCCTCCGGAGAGAATAAACCCTCGTTTCCTGCCTTTCAGTCTCCAGCGCCTGCTTCTTCATTTGTTAATATTTTGTGGGCAATAGAGGCGACACCGCCGGGCAACACAAAAGGGTCTTTGGTCACTGGTTGTCTTTGCACCCTTTTACAATTGGCGTCCCAAGCGTGGGGCCCATCAGTGACTCGTGGATCCAGTGGGAGAGGTCCTGACGACAGAGTGAACGACTGCAACGATCGGAAGGTACCCTGTCCGATAGACCCTCGTCTGACAGCCGATCATCCGAACTTCACTGGTTCCGAACGGACCTCTCTCGAGTGATCTACGGCCCTGACTGGGAACCATCAGGAGTGCCACGAGGAGTACGAAGAGAAGAGGACGATCGGGCGCTGGATTCGGAAGACAAGAAACTGTCCATGCAGTCCGGGTAAGGTCGTGTAAACACGACAAATCGCGAAATGATTGATAATTGATGAAAAATACTAGTATTACTTTTTGTTAATTTATTTGGAGATTCGCTGTCTGCAAACGGAGAAACAACAGGCTCTCCCTTTTCAAACAGTGAAGGATAGGTACGCGTCCGTTGGACCTATCTTTCTCCCCCACTGATCAATTGCCCCTCCCCATTGATTAACTGTTACAGATTGTTTTCTGGAGATTCTCTGTCTGCAAACAGGAAAGAATAGGTCCCCCTCTTTGCAGATAGTGAAAGGGTAGGTGACGCAGACCTTTGCGGGCCTACTTATTCTCCCCATTGACCATTTTTTATTTTTTATTTATTGACCAAACACTGATTGCCCGATATTGGTTCTTGAGGTATTCACTGCCTGCAAACAACGTAGAATAGAAATATTCTGTCTAGTCTTTGCACGCAGTGATAAGATAGGTAGTGCTGACTATTATCCCCATTGCGATCCGTCATGCCTGTCTTCTCCCCACTGGTTAGTAGCCTGTTTAGCCCGGACCGCTTATTAGAGATGAACCATCCAGCTCCGCTGGAAGGCACCCCTAATAAGGACATGTTCATGAAGTATGGATTGATCGCTATAGCCTATAGCAAGCTGTGGCATAAATATACGAAAAAGGATCGAGAAAGTCAGTGGCCACTGATAGGATCCTTCGATGATGATAAAATAAACGCACTAGAAACAACCCTTGGTAAAAACAAGACGACGCCCACTATGCTTGATAGTTTCGGCATGTGGCGCAAAGAAACTGAACAACGTAAAAAGAGAACTGAGAGTAGGTTGGGAAAGGAGCTGCGGAAAGCAGCCCACCAAGCGGCTCAGAAATTAGAAGAAGAGATAAAAGAAAGAGAGGAAGCCAAACTGAAACTAGAAATAGAAACGTCAAGCCAGTGTCCGGTTAGAACATCCTCCACGCTCTACCCTGAATTACCCTCGAAACAACGAGCCAACGATGATCTGCTGCTAGGTCCTCCGATCATCTACATGCCCCCTCCATATGCCCCTTCCCAACCCTTAGCACAGCACCCACCACCCCCAGGTACAAGCGAGAGTAGCGCCACAGCTTCGGCCCCCAGGGCCTCTGTGCCGGCCGGACCCCTTGCATTAGATACTACGCAAACAACAACGTTAGGCGACCCCGAGGCCCGAAGGGTTGGTTCTGCAAGAACAAATAGACTAAGCAAAGATGAGCGAGCAGGGGTTGATAAGATAGCAAGGACACTGGTAGAAAGGAGGGAAGATGAAGAATACATCACGGATGTGTTTAACTCGTATACAGGGAGTCACAGACGACACTTTACTGTACAACTGTGTTACCATGTCTTGAATGCCTACGAGGACCGATATCGAGACAAAGGTCCCCAGAGCCTAACGACTCTGTACCGGAAGGTCGATATCGGGGATGAGGGTAAGTGTGATGTGACGGACCTCCTTACGCGTACGCTTGAGGTGTTCCGCCAACTCACTGAACGAAAACCGACGACTGAACCTACGGCATCTGTAGTGACCGAACCTCAGACTGAACAATCTAACGCCATGATGCCGAAACGAGAGGCTGCCCCTTACTGGGTCCCTCCACGAGGTGAAGGGACTCACGATGATGCAAACAACAAAGATGCAAAAGGGAGGGTAGTGTACAACTGGGTCTACCAGCCATGGGACCGGCAAGAGATTCTGACATTCCGGAAATCTCTGCCTGACCTACGTAAAAACCCCACTGCCTTCTATACTGAGTTGGGTACAGCCCTAGGATCAACGATTATGACCCTGGCTGACATCGACTTGTTTTTTGGGTTATGCCTACCAGCTGATGTGTGGAAGCAAATCCGGTAAGTCGACCACCTTGAGCTGTTTGGACATAACTGGTCACAACTCGATGGCATAGATAAACAACGAGAACCCGGACAAAAGCCTTTGAAAGCCATTTTAGACCTCCCGGATAAAAGCGTACAGAAATTAAAAACCCTGATCCCAGAAAAGAAAGTGGACTGGTCGATAGTAACGGCCTGTCGCCAGAAACCTCAGGAGGATGTATCGGACTACTTCTCCCGGTTTGAAACGGTGTTCTCCGATTACAGCGGCCAGGACTTGACCACTGCAACCGGACACCATCTGTTTGTCCAGAATTACGTTAAGGGTCTATCACCAGAGGTCTCCCAGAAACTGCAGGCCAGCGAGAGTAGCTGGGCGGCCTCCAAACCTACGGCTATCCTCCAGATGGCCCAATATTATGAACATCAGAAAAACGAAAACGATAGAGCAACAGAGAGAAAGAAGAAGGACTTAAAAGAGAGGGTGATGATTGCTCAACTGCAAGGGGTGACTATAGGACGAGACCAATACCGGGGAAACCATCAGATGAACGTCCCTAAAACTGCACCTCCCAGGGACCGCACTTCGACTCCCCACATTGGACGTACTGACATTAGAGAGGACCAGTGTGCTTTCTGTAAAGGAACGGGCCATTGGAAATCCCAGTGCCCAGTTCTTTTGGAAATCATCAGAAATAAAGATCCTAGGGACATAGCAAGTGGGCCGAGAAATAGGGGACCGCAGCGAGGGCCCCCAAATGACGCAACTAACGATAGATCAGGCAGGCCGAACACATTTGACCGACCCAGACAGAACCAATGCCAGCAATCTGACTACGATGACGTTCACGACTTTGCATAGGACTGCCTAGGGCAAGGGAGGGATCCAGTCGAGCTCCATGTTGACCAGCAAGGCCCTTACGTCACTGCTAAGGTCTTGGGTACAAAGTCTCCATTCCTGGTAGACACTGGCGCAACACGTAGTGCGTTATCTAAACGACTGATTCCAAGGGCACCCTTGTCTGGCTCACTAATAACATCGACAGGTTTCGATGGAACGCCCTCCACTAACCCTTTGCCTGCCCCGATCCTCTTCGACTTAGAAAACAACACCACTGACACCACGTTTTTGCTTTCCTCCAATAGCCCTGACGCAATTATAGGACTTGACTTATTGAAACACTTCCGAGCGACAATTAGATGTTCTCAAGACGGAGTTCGAGTTTTTCTTTACGACAACCCCGTTCTGCTTAGACATTGCCCTCCCAGACGCATGTTTTCCATCACCGACGCTGACACATCCCTGCTTGACACTCTGCCTCCGTATCTGTGGGCCAAAACGGATTCGGATGTAGGGCGCATGATGATAGACCCAGTGCACATTACTGTCCGACCAGATGCAACACTCCCAAAACTTCCACAATATCGGATATCGCCCGAGGGCGAGAAGGCATTGGTAAAGATCATTCAGTCACTGATAGACGCAGGAGTGGTAGAGGAAGTGGTTAGCAACGTTTGCAACAGCCCAATCTTGCCCATCATCAAAAAGCAAGGAGAGGGAGATGAGAAAGCATACCGCTTTATCATTGACCTTCGAGAGATCAACAAGGTGGTGGTACCCCAGTACCCTGTGGTCTCAGACATCACCACCATCCTGACTTTGATTCCCTCTACTGCCACCACCTTCACTGTCATTGACCTTAAAAACGCATTCTTTTCCATCCCCATCCACCCAGACAGCCGATATCTCTTCGGCTTCACCCTCAAAGCCCGCTCATATAGGTTCTGCCGAGCGCCCCAGGGCTACACAGAAAGCCCCAGCATCTACAGCCAAGCCCTCAAGAGACAATTGGATCAAGTCCACTTACCCGATGGAGTGGTGTTAGTGCAATATGTCGATGACATCCTTTTGGCAGCCGATACCACTCCATTAGCTGTCACAGCCACCATTCAACTCCTACACTTCCTTGCAGAAAATGGCCACAAGGTCTCCAAGAAGAAGTTGCAATTCTGCCAACCCCAGGTCACCTACCTAGGCCACCTTTTGTCCAAAGACGGAAGGAAACTCACTCCCGACCGGATCCAAACCATTCTCGAAACTCCTATCCCTAAGACTCAGAAACAGGTTCGCTCCCTACTTGGCCTCACCTCCTTCTGCCGACAGTGGTTACCCAACTTTAGCCTCACAGTAAAACCACTGCTTGCACTGCTAGCTAAAGACGTCCCTTTCCCACTCCCTTGGACCTCTGAGTGTCAGACCTCCTTCACGCGACTACGAGACGCCCTTTGTTCGGCCCCTGTGTTAGGTACTCCCGATTACACGAAGCCCTTCTCCCTTTACACTCACGAAAGGGAAGGGTGCGCTTTATCTGTCCTGACCCAGTCCATTGGCCCAAAGCAACGACCGTGCGCTTACTTCTCTGCCACTCTTGACCCTGTAGCCAGAGCCTTGCCTGCCTGCCTTCGAGCTGTAGCTGCTGCTGCGATCTCTATCCGACAGAGTGAGGGGATCGTGCTCTCGAATTCCCTCACAGTACTGGTACCCCATGCAGTTGACACCCTCCTAAACCAAACCAAGACGCAACACCTGACGAGTGCCCGACTGACTGGATACGAACTGACTCTGCTCGCTCCCCACATCACTCTGAAGAGATGCACCACACTGAACCCGGCAACTCTGCTACCCTTACCAGAAAACGATCCCAATGTGCACCCTGTGCATGACTGCGTGACCCTTACGGACGAACAGACTAGAAGCAGGGTTGACCTCAGAGACACGGCTTTTCCTGACCCTGACGGAGAGCTGTGGGTGGACGGTTCCTGCATCAAACTCCCCGATGGCACCACTTCAGCTGCCTATGCAGTCACCACGGCTCGAACTGTAGTCGAGACAGCCCGCATCACGCAACGATCTGCCCAGGCAGCGGAACTGATTGCCCTAACACGAGCCTGCATTCTAGCAGCAGGAACCACAACGAACATTTACACCGACAGCCAGTATGCCTTCGGGGTGGTTCACCATTTTGGGCTCCTCTGGAGGGAGAGGGGATTCTTGACCTCACACGGCACCCCCATTCTGCACGGGGACCTAGTCTCCGCTTTGATCGAAGCCGTCCTTCTCCCCAAAAAGCTTGCAGTCATCAAATGCCAGGCACACAAGAAGGTGACGGACATTATAGGACAAGGAAATGCACTAGCTGACATCACTGCCCGAACGACAGCCGAAAGTAGGACGACAACACATATGTACGTGACCAGGTCACAAGCAGAAAAATGGACTGATGCTAGGGACACTATTAGGGACATTCAAATGGCTAGCACACAACACGAACTCACAGAATGGACACGGGTGGGATTAAAAGATGACGAAGGCTGCTGGCGGACAAAAGACACAAACAAATGGTTGCTACCTGACTCGTACCTGATTCCCATACTGACTATGGCACACTCCCCTGCCCACATAGAATCAGCCCCCATGATTGAACTTGTCTCCAGGGTTTGGCACAACGATAAAATCACAGACTTCGCCAAACGTCTGGTTCAGCAATGCTTAATATGCCTGCAACACAACCCCGGGAAAGGAACTGTAGTACCCCGGGGAGGGTTTGGGGTCCCAAATCACCCGTTTGAAGTCCTGCAGATGGACTACATCCAACTAGACAGATGTTAAGGCCTGAAATATGTACTTGTTGTGGTATGCGCATTTAGCAAATGGGTGGAAGCATACCCAACCCGTGACAACACTGCTATGGCCACAGCAAAAGTTCTGTTGAAGGAGTTTTTCCCCCGTTACGGCCTTTGTCGAATTTTGTGGAGCGACAATGGCCCCCACTTCGTAGCTGAAGTTATCCAACTTATTTTGAAGGGGTTGGGTGTAAAACAAAAGTTCCACGCAGTCTTCCACCCCCAATCTGCTGGTCTAGTTGAACGACATAATGCCACACTGAAACTAAAATTGGCCAAAATAGTGGCTACCACAGGACTGAAATGGCCGGACGCACTCCCACTGGCATTGCTCTCAATGCGTTCCACCCCTACCAAACACCACTTGACACCATACGAGGTTGTATTCGGCCGACCTATGAATGTCTGGTCTGCACCGAAACCAACTTCCATTCATGACGTCCCGGACGTCCTAATGTCTGATTACTTATGCCAGCTGACTAAAACACTGTCTGTTATCCATCAACAGGTGCTGCATGCCATCCCTGACACTTCCAGGGGTCCCGGACACACCATCCAACCTGGGGAGTTCGTCCTGATCCGGAATTTCCAGCGTGCCAAGAGTCTGGAACCCAGGTGGACGGGCCCCTGGCAAGTCCTCATCACCACCCGAACAGCACTTCGAGTGGAGGGAAAACGCAACTGGGTGCATGCGCACCACTGTAAGGAGATCTCCTCGACCCTGGCCACGACAGAAAACATCGACAACCAAGAAGAGCTCCTGAACAAGGACCGACCGTCACTGACCTGCTATCCTGATACCGAAGCACTTGAACTCTCAAAATTCTCTGATCCTACTGTACCATCCAGAGAAGGGTATTTCCTGCGCCGAAGGGAGGGAGCTCCGGTTAAGCAGACCACGGACTAAGTTGAAATCTCAGAACGGTGACCTAAACACGACCACGGGTTACCGGGAGAGAAGCTAAACGAAGTCTGAGGTTCTGCCCACCACCGAGCGCCTTGAAGATGATGGAAGCGCCAGATAAGAAGATGATGGAAGCGCCAAATGGGAAGATGATGGAAGCAACGGGAAATACCCACTACAGAAACCCAAGAGCAGACAGACTCCTCAGCTCAAAGACAATTGCACTCTTCATCACAATCCTTTTCTGCTTTCTCCTCATGACCACACTCTGGATTGTGGAAGAAAATACACCTGCTCACGAAACATTCCTGACTACTGCTCAGCCTACCACCATGAAGGAACATTATTTGATTTCGCTCTCTCCCCAACTCAGAGAGAGGCGAAAGGAATTTTGGAATAACTCTTTCATACAACTACTTCACCAGCACAACCTTGCCACCAATGCCACCAACTGTTGGATCTGTGGGTTGCTACCCCACGCTACTGGACACTCGATACCATTCATCCCTTCACCTTTCTCAGTTCATGGCTCTTGTCTTGCTTGGCTGATCCTTCTGCAAGAAAGCTATAAGGACAATGCCACCTCCAGCAAAACCGTAACGCATTTCTACCACGGGGCCTGGCGGAACAGAACAAAGACACATTTCTGCCCGCAGACCACCAACAACACAATCCACTTGGACATTCCTGCCAAAGAGCAAATTGAAATGCAGGTGTTCAATAATCCAACCAGAACCACCTTCTCCTACCTGCGAAAACGAACGGCTGCCACTCTGACTGTGGCCCTGTCAGTTATCAACGTCACCGGCCACATGTGCATAGAAGGGCTTGGGACTCAGCTGGTAGGCCACAGTGCTTGCCGGTTTTCCAGAACTCTGGACTCCACCGACCCACCTTCCTTTGTGGCATCCCCAAACATGTATTTCGTCTGCGGCACGAAGGCTTACACCTGGCTCCCCAAAGGCTGGGGGGGCACTTGTTTCATTTCCTTCATCCTTCCTCCGACATATGTGGCACCAGCAAATCATCACAGACAAAAACGAGCCAAGGACATTGAACAAGCCGACTCAACAGGAGCACAGTTCCTCGATGCTATGAAGGGACTTGTCCCCCTCTGGCAAACAGCCGTGCCATCCGACATCTGACCCAAGCAGTCGAGACAACAATGAACATCACAGCTGGGATCCTTGCTAATAACACCGCCGAGCTTCAAGCGGTCCGCTTGGTGGCCCTCCAGAACCGCCTTGTCCTAGATGTGGTTCTTGCGGACCGTGGTGGAGCATGCCGCATTATCGGGTCCAGCTGCTGTACGTATATACCGGACAACTCACCCTCAGTGTACAAAGCCATCGAACATCTTCATAGACTCTCTTCAGAAGTCCATCAAGAACAAGAAGAATGGTCGCTTGGTGGTTGGTTCTGGAACACCGTTAAGAACTGGGGCTGGAGACTATTCACCATTATCCTGATTCCTGTAGTTGTGATATGCGGTTTATGCTTAGGAATTCAATGTCTGCCACCTCTGTGTACATTATGCGTAAATTGTATTTGCCCTAAGACTGTGGACTCTGGAAACGAACGTATGAGAGCACTATATGATGCCGAGGTTAGGAATTTGATGAAGATTGACATTGAGTAAGCAAGATTGGCTAAGATATGTTGAAAAGGGAGGACTGTTAAAGATTAGACTGCAAACGTCAACATCATCGGCGCCATCTTGCCCCTTTCAAGCCCATTCGTGCGCGTAGGCGGCAGCCATTTTAGGCACCAGGGCCCCTCTGCCCCTCGCTGATAGCCAGCGCGTCTCTCACTCTCTTTCTTAGCCTCGCAGGCATCCCCCGCACGCTGACAACCCCCTCGCTCTCCTTGGGTCATAAACCCCTCTTCAGCGCAGATCTGCCTCAGAATCCCATCCTGTTCCCAGCGCGACACCTCCCTTCATTCCTTTCATGGTCTCAGGCCCTTTGATGCAAACCCCCCTCTTTCCTGTGTGCCCGTCTGTCTTCCTTGTTCCCAAGCCACCACCTGGCCCTGCGGATACTATTTTATTACCCCGTACAGTAGGAAACCTCCCCTTATCAAAGGACCCTCAAGTCGATCGAACACCCTTCACCCCATGAGATCCGATCAACCCCACACATTCCGTGAATCGGCGGAATGTCCAGCTGCACGATAATCATCACCTGTTGTGACCGGGGCCTCCTGCTGTAAATGTGTGGGAACGGGCTTGAAGCGGGGATTCCTAGGATGCTTTTCCAAACATCAAAGTATTGACGAATATGTGTTTCATGTAATAAAGCAATAAACCTGCGTATAAGAGGCCAGGCCTCAGAGATATGGTTAGAGCACCTCGTGACGATACTTGCTGTCTGAATTGATGTGTTCTCCTCCGGAGAGAATAAACCCTCGTTTCCTGCCTTTCAGTCTCCAGCGCCTGCTTCTTCATTTGTTAATATTTTGTGGGCAATAGAGGCGACACCGCCGGGCAACACAAAAGGGTCTTTGGTCACTGGTTGTCTTTGCACCCTTTTACAGTGGCACCTCAACCCTCAGCCTCAACAAGCCGGCGACCTCCTGCCGCAGCATCACCCACACACGCCTGCGGAGCCAGGTGAGAGCCATTCTCTAGCAAGGACAAGTCTCCAGCCCAGGACATCTTAGCAAATTAATGAGCCTTGTAGGAGAGTAGGATCTACTTCTTATAGTTAACCCCACTTTTTGCTGATGTTTCACTGTTTTCGACTTAGACGGGCTGGGATCCTGCTAACCAGGACCCCATCCTAGCTGCTTTCTCACTAAATTGATTGCATGTACTTCAGGTACACTCCAGATTGGATTCTTGGGTACCCTTATAAGTCCCTAGCATATGGTATACTCTGTACCTAGGGCATAGGTACCCCAGAGGCCTCCCAGGGGCCGCAGCATGTATTATGCCACCCCTGAGAGACCACTCAAACTGACACCACAGGACTGCTATTGCAATCTGTGTAAGGTGGTGCATGCACCCCTTACTTAGATATAGGCTCACTATATCTACCTTATATCCCTACACATATAAACCTACCACTCACCCCTATGGCGGACCTTATCAATCCTGAAGGCAGGGTGCTAGGCTTTGTGTGAGTGGGTGCCCATGCATGAGCAGAGCCCCTCTGCAGCCCTCGGAATCTATCCTCCGGGGTTGTTAGTGATGCACCCAAACCATATATACTTAAGTGCATTATAACCTCGCTGTAAATGCTAACTTTAAAACTGTTGCATGAAAACATGTTGTGTTTGGTGTCAAACAATTTGGAATCATACCTCCACACCAGTAACTGTGTGGGAGGTATGATTCCACCCTCCTAGAGGGAGAAATATGACAACACCGGTACACCCGGTCTCAGCTTTCTCGACCCTGGCATCACAAGATGGATGCTGCCAGCCACTCACGCGAGTCTGGCCTCCTGCTACTGGACGAAACTCCAGCAAGGGAAGGCTTGACAATAGGTTTCCTGTCACAGGGAGGTATGACCACCTCCCAGACAGGCTCTAGTGTATTGGGGCTGGGACTCTGAGAGTGCTTTGATGGCTGCACTGGGGGCACATTAGGTGTCCCTGTGCATAGTCCAGCTCAAACCAGTTGCAGGAGCTATTTGCTCCTGCTCTGGCGTGAAAGTGGACAAAGGTAATGGATGTAGCCACTCCTCTGTCCTGACTCTCCCATAGGTGGGTCCCCAGAGTTTGTTCCACCCCTTCCTTGGGTATAAAGTAGGATCCCCTGACTACAGGACTTTAGATTTACCTGGACGAAACTCTGCTACAGAAACCAAGTACTCCGACTATCTACACTACGCTGGATGACTGAAGAATCTCCCTTGGAGTAAAGGAGTTACCCCCCTGCAAAGCAGGCACCTTAAACGCATCTGACTGGTTTGCATCTCCTGAACTCCTGAGGACTCCGAAGATTTCTGCAACATAGGAGGTGGGTTCTCAAGTGTTCCCAAGGTCGACTAGTGCTCTCAGCAAATCTGAGACCTACATCCCTTGTGTGGACTGTGCAACTCGAACCCCTGGACACCGTGTTCATTTGCAGCAGCATATGCTTTTTGGCGATCCCTGAGGCTGTGCTTTGGACTACTTGTAGTCCACACCCCGAGCAATGTTTCCACAGAAGGTTACTGGCCTACACTCCACAAGTGTTCTGTGGGCTGGTATTTTGTGATTCCTCTTGAGGTCCCTTCGCGATCCCTGGTCCGTTGGCCTGTGGGTCCCTGTGAAGGCAACTTTAACTTTCACTGGGCTTTCCTGGTTGCTCCAGATGTGCCCTGACTCTCCATTGCTTGGAGAGTCCCCAGGACCTTGCTGGTCCTCACTGAAGCATCTTTTCTCTGACTGCATGGGTTGCAGTTGCCAAAGCTTGTTGGTGTTCAATCCGGACACTGACCCCCAGGCACTATAAATGCTTTGTGGGACAGCTCACCTCCAGACTTTGGTCATTCTTGACATCTCCTGGTCCCCGAGGCAGCGGAGTCAAGCTTCACCTCTTCTCACCTGAAGCACCTGACATTGGTGGGCATTCATCTACCGAGCCCCTGGTAACCCTGAAGTGACCCAGACTCTGTCCCCTCTGCTTTCAGGTTCTTCTCATCTCCAATCCAGGCTTGGATCACACCGGACACTTTTCATCTTCACAGCAGCAGCACTTTTCAGCATCAGGATATTGCAAAAAATGAAGATTCCGGACACAACTTGACACCTATGCTCCCGGCTTCCCAGGGTGAGGTAACAAGGGTACTCCGGTAATCGCAAGGGTGGTGCACACCTTCTCCGTGGGTCCCCTGTGTCACTTCCGTGGGGGGTTCCTTGGGGTTGCAGTGATTCTACGTGCTCTAGGAACTGTGTCTAGTCAAGTCGTCGTTGTTATACCACTTTCTTAGTATATGGTTTGGTCTTCCCCTGGAGGCCACTGTGTATTGTGCTTGTGTATTGTGCTAGTGATTTAATATTGTGTGCTTTGTTCTCTACTCTCATAAAGAGTTAGTAGAGAGTGTTTAGTAATACATGCATATATTTTATATATCTCTTGTGTGGTTCTCCTTTCATTTGGTCATTCAGGAGGTGATATTCTGGTAAAACAAGCTGCTTTGCATTCCTTCGAGACATAGCCTGAAGGCTGCTCTCCAAATCTACCACTAGGATAGCTTTCAATAAAGGTTGTCTTTAACCTCATCATCAATAAGGGCTGTTTGGACTGGTACAAGGTGCCCACTTTAACTAGTGGTCAGCATATACCAGGCCAACTTCTCACAAGCCTTATCCCCACAACTTGTTCTCCGGGAATTAGTACTTCAAGCGCACTGAAGTAAGGAGTAGGGTGCTTTGAGCGCTGTATGATTGTCCTCATCTAGTAAACAGATACTGTTGTGGCACCTTCCATATGCCAGCACATCACAGCACACAAAGGCAGCGAATCACACTCTTTGCAACCACAGCAGCATAAAAAAAACCCACATAAAACACTGTGACAAGCAACACCACTGCACAGGAACATAAAAACACTAGTACAACGATGCTCAGACACACAGGTGCACAGCCAGAGAAGACATCACACCCCTACTCTCGTCCTCTACAGGAAGGAACAACTACGGTCTGAAAATCCTTCTTCGCACAGGATCACCAGTTAAAAACAGCAACAGAGCAGGCAGAGCCCACTCTCCCTTAGTGTGCACCCCATACAAGCTTACATAAAAAGAGCACACCTCCACAGAGCAACACAGGGTTATGATCAGCAGCTCAGCAAGCTCAGACATGCAACACCACCAGGACAAACATCCCTCTGCTGAGGGAACAGCATCTGAAAAAAAAACACATCTTCGAGACAGAAAGGGAGCAGTGCAAAATAACATCAACAGACATTCTAACAAACAGACGTTGTACACACACACACCTATTATTATGAGGGACGGCCATTGACCCTAACGAAGTGTGTATTTACTATTCTAACTCCACGCGCTCCTTGATAGTAGGGTAGGTTATAAAGAGAACGAGGAAAATCTAACTGCGCTTTTAGTTTTTTGATACACTCGCTCAAAAGTGCCTAAGCACACTACGCAGACCTGTTCCCACAAAGCACCGCTGCTCACAAAGACAGTGTTTGTCTGGTTCTGACAAGGTTAAACCACACAATGATAACTTCGCCGGTCCCCAGAGCAATGCAAGAGTCACAGTGATACTGCAGAAGGTAGCCCACTCCTCGTCTTAAATGTCTCATCTGCCAGGCGCTTGGAGCTCACAGATTCTTTTGTGGCTTCCTGGCGCATGGACTTTAGAGCTCCTACAGTCAACATAATCACAATTCTCCAAGGCTCATGTTATTCCCTTTCTAAGTGGTCAGAGGGATTATAAATAAGGATGACAAGTAATGGCTTTTAGCACACAACTTCAACTTTCAACCTTTGTTTTCTACTCTTTATACTTCCCAAGATTGAATCATATCTGAATATTAAAAACTCAGGTTCTATAAGGGAGACTAGTGAGGACTTAGCACAGGTCCACGAACATTTAATTAGAAAGCTTGAAGCTGACCTCTTTAGCACCAGAGCACCTAGATCCCAGGGCATGACTAAATGCAGTTGGTTTAACAGAGCTTGCCATGATGCAAAACGCAACTTACTAGACAGCATAAAAGCAGGAAGCGCGAGGGAAGAAATCTCTGCCAAAGGAAGTCCTACAAAACACTCATAGCTAACGCTAAGATAGAGTGAGATGTACAGCACTGGGAGAATTTATCGGAGTCTTTAGCAACAAGAGACTCCCGTAAATTCTGGAGAATAATTAACCATGGTTGTGGGGATTTACCCACCGCAATCGAACCCAATATTGCTGCAAATGTCTGGCAAAAACATTTTCAGCAGCTATACTCCATAGAGAATGAGGACACAGAAGGAGAAATGCCAAACGCCCCTCTTAGACAGACTTCTGATCCTTTCACCATAAACGACATCAGGAAGGCGATAGCAGGACTTGCCGCTGGAAAGGCACCTGGTTTGGATGGGGTGCCGGGAGACCTATTTAAACATGAGCCTCGAATATGGACACCCTACCTCATGGTTCTATTCAATGCAGTGCTGGGGGGAATGGAAATACCAGATACTTGGCTGGGAGCGGAGGTGGTCCCGATACTTAAAAAGGGGTCGCCTCTGCTCCCAGCCAACTATCGCCCAATCAGCCTCATTGATGTGTCCCAAAAACTGTTTGGCAGACTAGTTCTTGATAGGTTGTTAGGCTGGATGGAGGAGACGGACATTTTGAGCCCTCTCCAGGCGGGTTTCAGAAAAGGAGTCTCAACAGTTGATCAAATATTAAGACTGAATATAATTTACTGGAAGACGGTGCTTTCAGAAGGTGGGACTTTATACGCGGTCTTTGTGGACCTTCGCGCCGCCTTCGATTTAGTTCCTAGGGCTAGATTGTGGGCGGTGCTGGCCGAATTGGGTATCCCAGGAGATATTCTCCATGTTTTAGTCAGGCTGCATGCCAACAATTATGCCTGTGTGAGATACAGAAAGGGCAGCAGATTGACAGACAAATTCCCCGTTCGCAGTGGGGTAAGGCAGGGCTGCGTTTTGGCGCCGACCCTGTTTTGCTTATTTGTGAACGGGGTGATAGAGTGTCTGAACAGGATCCCTAACATCGATGCGCCGCAATTGAACAGCAGCAGGGTGCCTGCGATCATGTTCGCGGATGACACCCTGCTGCTGTCAAAAACACCAATGGGGCTGCAGAGGATTCTGAATGGGTTTCTGGGGTTTTGCAATGAAAGGGGCCTAGAAATAAACCCTTCCAAAACCAAATTTATGATCCTAAATCCCAGACCCAAAAGCTGCCCAAATCCCCATCTAGGATCTACAACCCTAGAAAGAGTACACGTAATAGAATATCTTGGCATAACCCTCAACCACAAACTAACTTGGCTGCCACACAAAATAAAAGCAACCACAAAATTAGCCCAGAGGGCAGGTGCCATTACAAGAATCGCCAAAAAATCACCTCTCCGTCCATTGGCACCCGCCATCCACATCTATAAAGCCCAAGCCCGGGGGGGGGCATCATTTACGGAGGTGAGCTATGGGGACATATACCTTTACATACCGTACAGGTTGCAGAAAACAATTTCATAGGACAATTGGCTGCACTTCCCCCGAGCACTCCATTACTCCCTCTAAGAATGGATCTGGCATTGCGACCAATTACAGAGGAATTGGGTCTTAAACCACTGACCTACTGGAGGCGTCTGTGGAGCAGTCAGGAACTAGTACATTACAGAAATGAACTCCAGGAATTGTTGAGATCAACCTATGCCACCAAAATCCCGTGGATAAAGTACATAAGGGACATGTGTATATTTCTCGGAGTCCCAGAGTTATGGTCCAACCCGGAAGCAGCGGCCATAAGGCTTTCCAGAAAAGAACTTTCAAACCTGTTCTATGGCTCAATGCTCCAGAAAACAATTAACTCTACACGGGAAGGATCCTTAACGGACAAATTTATCAAAATAAAAGACTCGTATAGTCCCGAATATGTACTTGACACTATGATGCCTGTGTCTGTTCGGAAGATTTTCATGCAATGGAGATACGGTTCTCTCCCCCTGAGGTCCATTACTAAATCCTGGGCTGGCAATCTCGAAACAGGGGAGTGCCCAGCATGCAAGTATAAACTGGAAAGCGATCTCCACGTGGTCCTGTTCTGCAGAGCTTATAGCAGAATCAGAAGATACTGGTTAGTCCCTTATTTGAGGAACTTGGGCTTTCGCACCTATGCCCCGGCTTACAGAGTCCTAAAGACAGACTTATCGGCACCAACCGTGTTCGCAATGGCGAAATTCCTGACGGCAATGTGGCGTTTACGTGCAATAATTCTCAAGAACTCTAAAGCTCTATGAACAATTCCCCTTTCTTTTACTAATCAAAATGCATTTTTTAGTATTTGACTGTAATCATGAGTTAGGGGTATCTTTCTTAAAATATTTTTTATAAATGTTTTTAATGATGAAAATCGTTTGTATATCTTTTATGATCTCTTACGATCGAAATAAAGATTATTTGAATTGAATTGAATTGAATATTAAAAAATATCCTACTTGAAAATTGACCTGATTTATAACAAGGTGCAATTATCTCTCCCACCTTTCCATTTGAATGACACTCGCCTTACACTCCCACCTCTGCTGCCTGACTTCCTCCCAGTGTACCTTACCCTGTCACATGCCTGCAGCCTGACTTCCTCCAAGTGTACCTTTCTTCTGTCACATGCCTGCTGCCTGACTTCCTACCAGTGTACCTTTCTTCTGTCACATGCCTGCTGCCTGACTTCCTCCCAGTGTACCTTACCCTGTCACATGCCTGACTAGCCTGACTTCCTCCCAGTGTACCTTACTCTGTCACATGCCTGCTGCCTGACTTCCTCCCAGTGTACCTTACCCTGTCACATGCCTACTGCCTGACTTCCTCCCAGTGTACCTTACCCTGTCACATGCCTGCTGCCTGACTTCCTCCCAGTGTACTTTACTCTGTCACATGCCTGCTGCCTGACTTGCCTAACTTCCTCCCAGCGTACCTTACTCTGTCACATGCCTGCAGCCTGACTTTCTCCCAGTGTACCTTACTCTGTCACATGCCTGCTGCCTTACTCTCTGCTATACATCTGTAAACTAACCATTCCCCTCCTTACAAACCATACACCGCTGCTGCCATACCAAACCATCCTAACCTCTCATACCGCTTTCAAGACTCCAAGATTCTCCTTCTGTGCAATCTCACAACATCTAAGCCCCTCCACCCTATTTACTGAGCTAATTTTTCCACTTGTGTGAACTCACTCTAATACTTACACCTAACTCCTGTTAACTTAATCCACCATGACAAAAACTTAAGGAAATACCTCAGTGTCCCAAGAGCACAAGACTCACCCAATAACCGGAAAATTTACAAGAAAAATTACTAAACCTCTATATTAACTACTAACTTTCGGTTATGGAGTAGTGTGCTACTCACCATAATGTGCGTCAATGCCTCAACAGGGGTAGTAAGCGCTATATAAAGGGAATTACAATACAGTACAATACAACTTCCTCAAAACAATGTCCTTCCATATGTGGCTGCAAGTGTTCCAGTGAGTACCATGAGTTTGGATGCTGTGGTCTTCAGCAACTGATGCTCACCCCAGCAGGTTTCTTTTCCCACCAGCAAGCTCCTTGTCACCCCAATCAGGAGCTGTGTCCCCACCAGCAGGTCCTCTTGTCACCTCAAGTGGGTCTCTGTTCACCCCCAGTATGTTCCATGTTATGTTATTTATTCTTACTAGAGCACGACAAATCACCCTGCAAGGGGTATCGCAGCACTAGAGCGCAGACTCAGTGAAAGGAAAAAAGGGGAAGAGGAGTGGTTAGAAAGTCAGGTTTTGAGAGTCTTTATAAACAAACAAAATGAGAGCATGCGCAGATGTGTAGCGGAAGTCTGTTCCTGCGATGTGGGCCAATATAGGAAAAGCACCACGCACCCTGTCTGGCTGTGTGAATACAAGGTGGGCGGAGCAAGAGTTGATACTTGGATCTGAGATTTCTAGTGGGTAGATACGGGGGAGTTTTTTATGGAGGTACGCCAGGCCATTAACGGATATGGATCTGTGTACCCGTAAAGGAAGTGACCCAATTTGGACCACCCGGGTCACTCGCGGCCACCTCTCAGCCTTCCATACAAATGAAGAGTCGGTCAGACAGAAGAGAATACAACACAGTCTAATCCTGTTCAAATGTGTTCATGTAGTTGGACGTTCAATCCAAGATTGAAATAAAAGCCAGTAAAGTCTTTTTATAAGAATTCTTATTCTTTATTCCAAAGAACATCACAAGGTCCAGCCAACACATGTTTCGTCGTTGGGGTAATAACCCTCGACTTCTTCAGGGCTGTATTGCTATCCAAATTACAGTTCTATGCATAGTTCCCGGTTATACTTCTGACCAGGCTAGGTCTTTCCAATTAAGTATTTTGTATCCATAGAGTAAGGTTCGCCAATCTTTAAAATTAAATTGCTGGGGCGTGGCCAAGATGGCGACCTAACCAGACATCGGATCGTGAGGCTCCCCGGCCCTGACCCACTTCGACCCCTTAAAAAGCTTCTCTAATCCCCTAAGCACCAAATATTCCCGGTATTTCTGGAGACATCAACGATCTCGGCTTAGGCGAGCTCCGGTCGCCTGAACTGCCCTACCCGAGAGCCGAGCCCTGCCTGAGGCTTCACGGCCTTCCCGCCCGAGCAGCGGGAGGCAAACACAGCGATTCGAAGACGGAGCTCAGAGGAGGGCTCCGACCGTAAGGTACGCTGGTGAACGACTGCGACTGAGCCCTGCCCTGCACGGAGACCCACGAGTTGGCAGCGGCGGTTCCCGGGAGTGGCGGCGGGGACCGGCTCCTGCGGTGCGGCTGGTCGCAAAAGTCGAGGTCCCGGTCTCGGGCCTGGTCGGAGCGGGTCGCGAGCCTATTCGGCGGCCCTGGAGGAGAGGAGGACCCGGCCTCTGAGGTCAAGAGACCCAATTGACGCAGATCACACAAGCGCTGCCTTCAGGAGCCCGCTAGAGCACACAGACCGTGTGGTGCGGACCTTCCGTGGCGCGGGACCCGCTGCGAAACTCGAGGCCCCGGCTGTGCGGCCTGCGGTGAGCGAGACTTGATTGGGGCACTGAGGAGCTGCTGGCGGACCTGGGAGCCAGGACGTACCCTGAGGAGCCGCATGCCAAGACTGATTAAAGCTGCTGGGAGCACACAGAGGAGGCTCCCCCTACCCGGTGCCGGGCATGGCTGCCTCTCGAAAGACTGAGACCGGCGGTTGTATCACCGCTGGCCGCCTGCTGCATGGGCGCCCTTGGCGGGGGAAGGCGAGACTACCACTCAACGACAGCGGCTAACAGGAGGAGTTGAGGCCCGACGGTGACCAACTTGAGAGCACGGTGAGCGGGGAGTGGAACGGCTGACCCGGGAACTGGGCCCCCGGCTGTGAGCCTACTGAATAGGGGCTGGGGAGATCAGCATTTTTAGTGCGTGGGGGTAATAAAGCACCCTGAACGTCCCTGCTGGCGATGCCTTCCACTTCTGCACAAGAGCACCGATTGACCCACCGATGAGCTGGAACCTGACCGGCCTGGCCGCGCCTTGGTAGCGGCGAAGACCCGGACCCGTGCCCTCAGGAACTACCATTGCGACGTTACGAGCGGCGAGCCCGACTAGCTACGTGGCTCTGCCCGCCCCCCTGTGAACGGAGTTGGAGGCGACGGATCCCCTGACTGTGGCCAATACAGCTGTCCGGCCGACTCTGGCCACCTACGGACATTGTCTTCGCCTACGAGAAAGCGGGAGAAGCGGTGAGTGGAGCCCCCTCTGGTCATACCCCGCTACCCGGCACAACTGGACACCCCCACAGACGAGCCTTGTGAGCGCTACACCTGAGGAGGACCCCTTGCACCTACTACCCCCTGCCTCCCCGAGCGGTCTCCTGGTGACTGTCCAAATTCTTCCGTGCTTGAGCGGGAGAACCCGCCTGCACCCCGCGGAGACCTAAGACTATGGCCAACACCAACCGCAGGACTGGCCGCACGATACAAGACATGCTCGCTAAGAGTGTGGTGAAGGGGGACAAGACTAGCACGCCTCCCTTGCCCACTGTCCTGACCGACGCCTTAGTGCAGGAGGATGGGAATGCCCCTATCACCAAGGCCTTCCTGGAAACCTTATTCAATACACTGCACAATGACTTCCCAGCCTTCAAGCAAGACCTAGCCGGAGAGCAACGTGAACTATGCAGAGATGTGGATGGTCTGGGCGAGAGAGTGGCAGCAGTGGAATCCCCGGATCAGGCACGTAGCGAAGAGGTTGAATTCCTGCGGCAGGAGGTGCTCCAACTCCAGAAACAGCAGGTGGACCTTCAGGCGCACACAGAGGACCTTGAGAACCGTTCCCGGAGGAACAACACCCACGTGCGGGGTGTTCCTTTAAAAGCCGAGGGAAACAGCGTGTCCTGCTATCTACAGGAACTCTTCAGGGAGATCCTCGGAGAGCCGGCTGACTTCGAGATCCGTATTGACCGAGCACACCGAGTGGGGATGGCGAGGCGGGCCTCTGCCCCTCCGCCGGACATTTTGGCACTTCTTCCAGATTTCCCTCTGAAGGAGCGCATCCTGCGAGAGGCCCATTGGTGCCCATTGTCGCCACTTCTCTTCGCTCTCTATATGGAACCTCTCGCGTATCGGATCAGGCAGCGTCAGGATGCCCTGGGCATCAAGTTCGGAGGTGATCTCCACACCATCAGCCTCTACGCTGATGATGTCCTACTTACTTTGGACCATCCACGGACAGCACTGTCAGCGTGCGTTACTGAACTTGAGGCCTTTGCTAAAGTGTCCGGTTTTAAAATGAACACAGACACATCTATAGCACTAGACTTGTCTCTTACGGCTCCGACACGAGCTTACCTACAGTCCCTCTTGTCAGTACAATGGCCCACAGTTACTATTCTGTACCTGGGAATCCAAATCACCCCAACCCTGACCAGGATGGTCACAGCCAACTACAATATTTTACGTGCTCGGATCCGCTGAGAGTTGGAGTGGTGGAGGCATCTTCCCCTGTCTTGGCTAGGTCGCATTGTGGCAGTTAAGATGACCATCCTGCCACAGGTCTTGTATCTTTTCCGTGCCTTGCCCCTTTGGCCTCCGACAGGCTGGATACGTCAAACCCAATCGGATCTCGCTAATTTTATCTGGCAGGGCCGGAAGCCCCGACTAAAGAGGACACCGGATTATTTTCCATTACTAGTGAAAGCTTGTGTGTTCCCCTCCCCCATCGTCTCTGCCAGCCCTGACGAAGGTGCCCTACACCGAAACGCGCGTTGGCGCTACCATCAAGAACGGCAATATTATTCAACCTATTTGCCTTCTCTTAGTTGCAGCCCCGTCCATGCAACCATAAGTCCAGCTCTCTGTTGCAGGTCCCGGAAGATTTACCCGTATGAATTGGTTGAACATGCATGAGTATGAATGACCCCCCGAAGTTGTGAGTGTCTGTTGAGCCCCCTGAAATGCCCCAGAGTGAGTGGAACACATAACTTTTTGGAGAATGTTCTCCCCCATATGAAATAATGAATTTTCTCAATTGTATTTATTAACTCCTGAATTTGTTATTTGTGAACGATTTTTAGAAATGACTGACTGCATAAATATAAATAAAAAAAATATATATATTTTTCATAAAAATACGAATTGAATGCTATCTATTTGTTGTCTTGGGCCTTGATATTAGGTTTATATTGCTCCCTCTTCATCAGATTTGGATCCTGTAGAGGAACTCTTAGTATCTACCATGGCAGGGTGTTCTTTTCTATCTATTTACTCCCGGAATGGCCAAGGGGGTCTTTACACACTTGAGACCGGCAGGTTGCTGCTTCCCGTGTCATATGTATGGCCCGGATGGGGTGCTTCCTTTCCAGCTCTTCAAACAAGAGTATAACCTTCCTGAATCAGAGAGTATGAGATATTTGCAGGTGCGCCACTGGGCGTTATAGCCGCAAGTGCGAGAGTCGGCTGCTAGGAAATTCACTCCGTATGAGAAATGGCTTTTCTCTCGTACTTCCAATTCCAAGCTCATCTCTGACCTTTGCAAACTGATACAGACACCAACCACACACATCTACAACCCGGGTAGGGTGCGGTGGGAAAGAGAGTTGGGTAGATCCCTGAGTCAAAAGGAGTGGGAGAGCATTGCATACCGAGCTAGGCACTCTGCGTACCACATGGGGCTTACCGAAACACTCACAAAAATATCACTATACTGGTACTACCCCCTGAGCGGCTGTCCGAAATGGACCCTACCAAAGATAAACTCTGCTGGAGGGGTTGTGGGCACACTGGAACTCTGGTGCACATTTTGTGGTACTGCCCGCTCATCCGCTCATATTGGACACATATCCTAGATGAAGTTGACACACACTTCCAGACAGAAATTCCTTGCTTTCCCGCTTATGTGCTGTTAGGCCCCCCCAATGCAGTAACATACCCACTGCACTCCCACAGGGGCCGTCAAATAGCCATAGCCCTTGGAGCGGCCTCACAGAACATTCTGGCACACTGGCGTACCACCATCGTCCCTAGCGCCACGGGCTAGCTTCACCGGTTATGGCATGTGCTGGGCATGGAGAAGCTGTCACTTACTGTAACAGGGAAAGGGGACCAATTTGAGGAACTCTGGCAACCTTTCAGAGCCCTACTTCTGACTGAATTTACGGAGATCACCTGCCCTAGGTATCTCAGATTGTTGCGCCTAACGGCACCTGTAACCACTGACCCTGAGACATGCACAGCATGAGATATTCCGGCATTGGAAGTATGCCTTTTGGGGAGACTGCGGGGAGCGCTGGACTAGGTGGGGGGAGGGGGGAAGATGGGGATTTGGGGGGGGGACGGTTGCGGTGGGGGGACGTTGTTTCTGGATTTTTTGGTTCTGTTGTTCTTTTGATGCAGTGCATTTTTCATCTCCGACAAGCTAGTCATGGCTGTTATTGCCTGTCTTGCCTTGCACACTGTTCCTCAGCCGCAATTACTGTCTGTATTTGGTGTGCCCACACTGCTCCTTGTATTTTCCTGCACTGTCTTTCAATAATAATAAACAGATTTAAACCTAAAATTAAATTGCTTCACTATCAAAATTGCAGTGGTGTGTATGTCACAGTCAATAAAAGCAATGTGTGTCTTGCAAGTCTAAAGCGAGTACGCTATCCTTTTCAAGACAAAGGGCAAAGTTTGCCACGAGATTTGTAGCGAGTACTCTGATCTCATCACCACTGCCGGTGAGGCGTCCTGAAACGGAGGCTGTTCAGATTTAAAGATTGGCACTGCTGAACTGCATGACCTGTACCCCACAGTAAGAGGTACAGGTGAGACGTGAGGCTCCTAGCACATCCTCCGAGTGGTACAGGTAAGGTGTGTGGCTCTTACCCCACAGTAAGAGGTAGAGGTGTGGTGCGTGGCTCTTGGCACACAGGCACAGGGCTCTTAGCACACAGTAAGAGGTACAGGTGAGGCACGTGGCTCTAGCCCACAGTAAGATGTACAGGTGAGGCGTGTGGCTCTTAGCCCACAGTTAGAGGTACAGGTGAGACACGTGGCTCTTAGCACACAGGCACATGGCTCTTCACCCACAGTAAGAGGTACAGGTGAGGCACGTGTTTTTTAGCCCACAGTTAAAGGTACAGGTGAGGCGTGTGTTCTTAGCTCACAGTTAGAGGTACAGGTGAGGCACATGGTTCTTAGGCCACAGTAAAAGGTACAGGTGAGGCACGTGTCTCTTAGCCCAGAGTTTCAGGTACAAGTGAGGCACGTGGCTCTAGCCCACAGTAAGAGGTACAGGTGAGGCACGTAGTTCTTCGCCCACAGTTAGAGGTACAGGTGAGGTGCCTGTCTCTTGCCCAGAGTTAGAGGTACAGGTGAGGCGCGTGGCTCTGAGTCCACAGTTAGAGGTACAGGTGAGGCGCATGTCTCTTAGTCCACAATTAGAGGTACAGGTGAGGCGCATGTCTCTTGCCCAGATTTAGAGGTACAGGTGAGGTGCGTGTCTCTTAGTCCACAGTTAGAGGTACAGGTGAGGCGCATGTCTCTTAGTCCACAGTTAGAGGTACAGGTGAGGCGCATGTCTCTTGCCCAGATTTAGAGGTACAGGTGAGGTGCGTGTCTCTTAGTCGACAGTTAGAGGTACAGGTGAGGCTCGTGTCTCTTAGTCCACAGGTAGAGGTACAGGTGAGGCGTGTGTCTCTTAGTCCACAGTTAGAGGTACAAGTGAGGCGTGTGTCTCTTAGTCCACAATTAGAGGTACAGGCGAGGAGCATGGCTCTTAGTCCACAGTTAGAGGTACATGTGAGGAACGTGTTTCTTAGTCCACAGTTAGAGGTACAGGTGAGGCGCGTGTCTCTTAGTCCACAGTTAGAGGTACAGGTGAGGTGTGTGTCTACTAGTCCACAGTTAGAGGTACAAGTGAGGCGCGTGTCTCTTAGTCCACAATTAGAGTTACAGGCGAGGAGCATGGCTCTTAGTCCACAGTTAGAGGTACATGTGAGGAACGTGTTTCTTAGACCACAGTTAGAGGTACAGGTGAGGCTATGGCTCTTAGTCCACAGTTAGAGGTACAGGTGAGGCGCGTGTCTCTTAGTCCACAGTTAGAGGTACATGTGAGGAACGTGTTTCTTAGTCCACAGTTAGAGGTACAGGTGAGGCTATGGCTCTTAGTCCACAGTTAGAGGTACAGGTGAGGCGCGTGTCTCTTAGTCCACAGTTAGAGGTACAGGTGAGGCTCGTGTCTCTTGCCCAGATTTAGAGGTACAGGTGAGGTGTATTTCTCTTAGTCCACAGTTAGAGGTACAGGTGAGGCACGTGTCTCTTAGCCCAGAGTTTCAGGTACAAGTGAGGCACGTGGCTCTAGCCCACAGTAAGAGGTACAGGTGAGGCACGTAGTTCTTCGCCCACAGTTAGAGGTACAGGTGAGGTGCCTGTCTCTTGCCCAGAGTTAGAGGTACAGGTGAGGCGCGTGGCTCTGAGTCCACAGTTAGAGGTACAGGTGAGGCGCATGTCTCTTAGTCCACAATTAGAGGTACAGGTGAGGCGCATGTCTCTTGCCCAGATTTAGAGGTACAGGTGAGGTGCGTGTCTCTTAGTCCACAGTTAGAGGTACAGGTGAGGCGCATGTCTCTTAGTCCACAGTTAGAGGTACAGGTGAGGCGCATGTCTCTTGCCCAGATTTAGAGGTACAGGTGAGGTGCGTGTCTCTTAGTCGACAGTTAGAGGTACAGGTGAGGCTCGTGTCTCTTAGTCCACAGGTAGAGGTACAGGTGAGGCGTGTGTCTCTTAGTCCACAGTTAGAGGTACAAGTGAGGCGCGTGTCTCTTAGTCCACAATTAGAGGTACAGGCGAGGAGCATGGCTCTTAGTCCACAGTTAGAGGTACATGTGAGGAACGTGTTTCTTAGTCCACAGTTAGAGGTACAGGTGAGGCGCGTGTCTCTTAGTCCACAGTTAGAGGTACAGGTGAGGTGTGTGTCTACTAGTCCACAGTTAGAGGTACAAGTGAGGCGCATGTCTCTTAGTCCACAGTTAGAGGTACAGGTGAGGCGCGTGTCTCTTAGTCCACAGTTAGAGGTACAGGTGAGGTGTGTGTCTACTAGTCCACAGTTAGAGGTACAAGTGAGGCGCGTGTCTCTTAGTCCACAATTAGAGGTACAGGCGAGGAGCATGGCTCTTAGTCCACAGTTAGAGGTACATGTGAGGAACGTGTTTCTTAGTCCACAGTTAGAGGTACAGGTGAGGCGCGTGTCTCTTAGTCCACAGTTAGAGGTACAGGTGAGGTGTGTGTCTACTAGTCCACAGTTAGAGGTACAAGTGAGGCGCGTGTCTCTTAGTCCACAATTAGAGTTACAGGCGAGGAGCATGGCTCTTAGTCCACAGTTAGAGGTACATGTGAGGAACGTGTTTCTTAGACCACAGTTAGAGGTACAGGTGAGGCTATGGCTCTTAGTCCACAGTTAGAGGTACAGGTGAGGCGCGTGTCTCTTAGTCCACAGTTAGAGGTACATGTGAGGAACGTGTTTCTTAGTCCACAGTTAGAGGTACAGGTGAGGCTATGGCTCTTAGTCCACCGTTAGAGGTACAGGTGAGGCGCGTGTCTCTTAGTCCACAGTTAGAGGTACAGGCGAGGCGCGTGTCTCTTAGTCCACAGTTAGAGGTACAGGTGAGGCTCGTGTCTCTTGCCCAGATTTAGAGGTACAGGTGAGGTGTATTTCTCTTAGTCCACAGTTAGAGGTACAGGTGATGCATGTGTCTCTTAGTCCACAGTTAGAGGTACAGGTGAGGCTCGTGTCTCTTAGTCCACAGTTAGAGGTACAGGTGAGGCGTGTGGCTCTTATTCCACAGTTAGAGGTACAGGTGAGGCGCGTGGCTCTTAGCCCACAGTTAGAGGTACAGGTGAGGCACGTAGTTCTTCGCCTACAGTTATAGGTACAGGTGAGGTGTATGGCTCTTAGCCCACAGTAAGAGATACAGGTGAGGCATGTGGCTCTTAGTTCACAGATAGAGGCACAGGTGAGGCACGTGTCTCTTAGTCCACAGTTAGAGGTACAGGTGAGGCGCCTGTCTCTTAGTCCACAGTCAGAGGTACAGGTGAGGTGCGTGTGTCTTAGTCCACAGTTAGAGGCACAGGTGAGGCTATGGCTCTTAGCCCACAGTTAGAGGTACATGTGAGGAACGTGTTTCTTAGTCCACAGTTAGAGGTACAGGTGAGGCGCATGGCTCTTAGTCCACAGTTAGAGGTACAGGTGAGGCGCATGGCTCTTAGCCCACAGTTAGAGGTACAGGTGAGGCGCGTAGTTCGTCGCCCACAGTTAGAGGTACAGGAGAGGCGCGTGTCTCTTAGTCCTCAGTTAGAGGTCCAGGTGAGGCGCTTGTCTCTTAGTCCACAGTTAGAGGTACAGGTAAGGCGCGTGTCTCTTGCCCAGATTTAGAGGTACAGGTGAGGTGCGTGTCTACTAGTCCACAGTTAGAGGTACAAGTGAGGCGCGTGTCTCTTAGTCCACAATTAGAGTTACAGGCGAGGAGCATGGCTCTTAGTCCACAGTTAGAGGTACATGTGAGGAACGTGTTTCTTAGACCACAGTTAGAGGTACAGGTGAGGCTATGGCTCTTAGTCCACAGTTAGAGGTACAGGTGAGGTGCGTGTCTCTTAGTCCACAGTTAGAGGTACATGTGAGGAACGTGTTTCTTAGTCCACAGTTAGAGGTACAGGTGAGGCTATGGCTCTTAGTCCACAGTTAGAGGTACAGGTGAGGCGCGTGTCTCTAGTCCACAGTTAGAGGTACAGGTGAGGCTCGTGTCTCTTGCCCAGATTTAGAGGTACAGGTGAGGTGTATTTCTCTTAGTCCACAGTTAGAGGTACAGGTGAGGCACGTGTCTCTTAGCCCAGAGTTTCAGGTACAAGTGAGGCACGTGGCTCTAGCCCACAGTAAGAGGTACAGGTGAGGCACGTAGTTCTTCGCCCACAGTTAGAGGTACAGGTGAGGTGCCTGTCTCTTGCCCAGAGTTAGAGGTACAGGTGAGGCGCGTGGCTCTGAGTCCACAGTTAGAGGTACAGGTGAGGCGCATGTCTCTTAGCCCACAGTAAGAGATACAGGTGAGGCATGTGGCTCTTAGTCCACAGATAGAGGTACAGGTGAGGCACGTAGTTCTTCGCCTACAGTTATAGGTACAGGTGAGGTGTATGGCTCTTAGCCCACAGTAAGAGATACAGGTGAGGCATGTGGCTCTTAGTCCACAGATAGAGGCACAGGTGAGGCACGTGTCTCTTAGTCCACAGTTAGAGGTACAGGTGAGGCGCCTGTCTCTTAGTCCACAGTCAGAGGTACAGGTGAGGTGCGTGTCTCTTAGTCCACAGTTAGAGACACAGGTGAGGCTATGGCTCTTAGCCCACAGTTAGAGGTACATGTGAGGAACGTGTTTCTTAGTCCACAGTTAGAGGTACAGGTGAGGCGCATGGCTCTTAGTCCACAGTTAGAGGTACAGGTGAGGCGCATGGCTCTTAGCCCACAGTTAGAGGTACAGGTGAGGCGCGTAGTTCGTTGCCCACAGTTAGAGGTACAGGAGAGGCGCGTGTCTCTTAGTCCTCAGTTAGAGGTCCAGGTGAGGCGCTTGTCTCTTAGTCCACAGTTAGAGGTACAGGTAAGGCGCGTGTCTCTTGCCCAGATTTAGAGGTACAGGTGAGGTGCGTGTCTCTTAGTCCACAGTTAGAGGTACAGGTGAGTCGCGTGTCTCTTAGTCCACAGTTAGAGGTACAGGTGAGGTGTATTTCTCTTAGTCCAC
This sequence comes from Lissotriton vulgaris, assembly GCF_964263255.1. Classification (NCBI taxonomy): domain Eukaryota; kingdom Metazoa; phylum Chordata; class Amphibia; order Caudata; family Salamandridae; genus Lissotriton; species Lissotriton vulgaris. Next base: position 18,471,025 of record NC_141700.1, on the reverse strand, counting down.
AGTTAGAGGTACAGGTGATGCATGTGTCTCTTAGTCCACAGTTAGAGGTACAGGTGAGGCTCGTGTCTCTTAGTCCACAGGTAGAGGTACAGGTGAGGCGTGTGGCTCTTATTCCACATTTAGAGGTACAGGTGAGGCACGTAGTTCTTCGCCTACAGTTATAGGTACAGGTGAGGTGTATGGCTCTTAGCCCACAGTAAGAGATACAGGTGAGGCATGTGGCTCTTAGTCCACAGATAGAGGCACAGGTGAGGCACGTGTCTCTTAGTCCACAGTTAGAGGTACAGGTGAGGCGCCTGTCTCTTAGTCCACAGTCAGAGGTACAGGTGAGGTGCGTGTCTCTTAGTCCACAGTTAGAGGCACAGGTGAGGCTATGGCTCTTAGTCCACAGTTAGAGGTATAGGTGAGGCGCCTGTCTCTTAGTCCACAGTCAGAGGTACAGGTGAGGTGCGTGTCTCTTAGTCCACAGTTAGAGGTACAGGTGAGGCTATGGCTCTTAGTCCACAGTTAGAGGTACAGGTGAGGCGCATGGCTCTTAGCCCACAGTTAGAGGTACATGTGAGGAACGTGTTTCTTAGTCCACAGTTAGAGGTACAGGTGAGGCGCATGGCTCTTAGTCCACAGTTAGAGGTACAGGTGAGGCGCATGGCCCTTAGCCCACAGTTAGAGGTACAGGTGAGGCGCGTGGCTCTTAGCCTACAGTTAGAGGTACAGGTGAGGCACGTAGTTCTTCGCCCACAGTTAGAGGTACAGGAGAGGCGCGTGTCTCTTAGTCCTCAGTTAGAGGTCCAGGTGAGGTGCTTGTCTCTTAGTCCACAGTTAAAGGTACAGGTAAGGTGCGTGTCTCTTGCCCAGATTTAGAGGTACAGGTGGGGTGCGTGTCTCTTAGTCCACAGTTAGAGGTACAGGTGAGGCGCGTGTCTCTTAGTCCACAGTTAGAGGTACAGGTGAGGCTCGTGTCTCTTGCCCAGATTTAGAGGTACAGGTGAGGTGTATTTCTCTTAGTCCACAGTTAGAGGTACAGGTGATGCATGTGTCTCTTAGTCCACAGTTAGAGGTACAGGTGAGGCTTGTGTCTCTTAGTCCACAGTTAGAGGTACAGGTGAGGCGTGTGGCTCTTATTCCACAGTTAGAGGTACAGGTGAGGCGCGTGGCTCTTAGCCCACAGTTAGAGGTACAGGTGAGGCACGTAGTTCTTCGCCTACAGTTATAGGTACAGGTGAGGTGTATGGCTCTTAGCCCACAGTAAGAGATACAGGTGAGGCATGTGGCTCTTAGTCCACAGATAGAGGCACAGGTGAGGCACCTGTCTCTTAGTCCACAGTTAGAGGTACAGGTGAGACGCCTGTCTCTTAGTCCACAGTCAGAGGTACAGGTGAGGTGCGTGTCTCTTAGTCCACAGTTAGAGGCACAGGTGAGGCTATGGCTCTTAGCCCACAGTTAGAGGTACATGTGAGGAACGTGTTTCTTAGTCCACAGTTAGAGGTACAGGTGAGGCGCATGGCTCTTAGTCCACAGTTAGAGGTACAGGTGAGGCGCATGGCTCTTAGCCCACAGTTAGAGGTACAGGTGAGGCGCGTGGCTCTTAGCCTACAGTTAGAGGTACAGGTGAGGCACGTAGTTCGTCGCCCACAGTTAGAGGTACAGGAGAGGCGCGTGTCTCTTAGTCCTCAGTTAGAGGTCCAGGTGAGGCGCTTGTCTCTTAGTCCACAGTTAGAGGTACAGGTAAGGCGCGTGTCTCTTGCCCAGATTTAGAGGTATAGGTGAGGTGCGTGTCTCTAAGTCCACAGTTAGAGGTACAGGTGAGGCGTGTGTCTCTTAGTCCACAGTTAGAGGTACAGGTGAGGTGTATTTCTCTTAGTCCACAGTTAGAGGTACAGGTGATGCATGTGTCTCTTAGTCCACAGTTAGAGGTACAGGTGAGGCTCGTGTCTCTTAGTCCACAGTTAGAGGTACAGGTGAGGCGTGTGGCTCTTATTCCACAGTAAGAGATACAGGTGAGGCATGTGGCTCTTAGTCCACAGATAGAGGCACAGGTGAGGCACGTTTCTCTTAGTCCACAGTTAGAGGTACAGGTGAGGCGCCTGTCTCTTAGTCCACAGTCAGAGGTACAGGTGAGGTGCGTGTCTCTTAGTCCACAGTTAGAGGCACAGGTGAGGCTATGGCTCTTAGTCCACAGTTAGAGGTACAGGTGAGGCGCCTGTCTCTTAGTCCACAGTCCGAGGTACAGGTGAGGTGCGTGTCTCTTAGTCCACAGTTAGAGGTACAGGTGAGGCTATGGCTCTTAGTCCACAGTTAGAGGTACAGGTGAGGCGCATGGCTCTTAGCCCACAGTTAGAGGTACATGTGAGGAACGTGTTTCTTAGTCCACAGTTAGAGGTACAGGTGAGGCGCATGGCTCTAAGTCCACAGTTAGAGGTACAGGTGAGGCGCATGGCTCTTAGCCCACAGTTAGAGGTACAGGTGAGGCGCGTGGCTCTTAGCCTACAGTTAGAGGTACAGGTGAGGCACGTAGTTCTTCGCCCACAGTTAGAGGTATAGGAGAGGCGCGTGTCTCTTAGTCCTCAGTTAGAGGTCCAGGTGAGGTGCTTGTCTCTTAGTCCACAGTTAAAGGTACAGGTAAGGCACGTGTCTCTTGCCCAGATTTAGAGGTACAGGTGGGGTGCGTGTCTCTTAGTCCACAGTTAGAGGTACAGGTGAGGCGCGTGTCTCTTAGTCCACAGTTAGAGGTACAGGTGAGGCTCGTGTCTCTTGCCCAGATTTAGAGGTACAGGTGAGGTGTATTTCTCTTAGTCCACAGTTAGAGGTACAGGTGATGCATGTGTCTCTTAGTCCACAGTTAGAGGTACAGGTGAGGCTCGTGTCTCTTAGTCCACAGTTAGAGGTACAGGTGAGGCGTGTGGCTCTTATTCGACAGTTAGAGGTACAGGTGAGGCGCGTGGCTCTTAGCCCACAGTTAGAGGTACAGGTGAGGCATGTAGTTCTTCGCCTACAGTTATAGGTACAGGTGAGGTGTATGGCTCTTAGCCCACAGTAAGAGATACAGGTGAGGCATGTGGCTCTTAGTCCACAGATAGAGGCACAGGTGAGGCATGTGTCTCTTAGTCCACATTTAGAGGTACAGGTGAGGCGCCTGTCTCTTAGTCCACAGTCAGAAGTACAGGTGAGGTGCGTGTCTCTTAGTCCACAGTTAGAGGCACAGGTGAGGCTATGGCTCTTAGCCCACAGTTAGAGGTACATGTGAGGAACGTGTTTCTTAGTCCACAGTTAGAGGTACAGGTGAGGCGCATGGCTCTTAGTCCACAGTTAGAGGTACAGGTGAGGCGCATGGATCTTAGCCCACAGTTAGAGGTACCGGTGAGGCGCGTGGCTCTTAGCCTACAGTTAGAGGTACAGGTGAGGCACGTAGTTCGTCGCCCACAGTTAGAGGTACAGGAGAGGCGCGTGTCTCTTAGTCCTCAGTTAGAGGTCCAGGTGAGGCGCTTGTCTCTTAGTCCACAGTTAGAGGTACAGGTAAGGCGCGTGTCTCTTGCCCAGATTTAGAGGTATAGGTGAGGTGCGTGTCTCTAAGTCCACAGTTAGAGGTACAGGTGAGGCGTGTGTCTCTTAGTCCACAGTTAGAGGTACAGGTGAGGTGTATTTCTCTTAGTCCACAGTTAGAGGTACAGGTGATGCATGTGTCTCTTAGTCCACAGTTAGAGGTACAGGTGAGGCTCGTGTCTCTTAGTCCACAGTTAGAGGTACAGGTGAGGCGTGTGGCTCTTATTCCACAGTTAGAGGTACAGGTGAGGCACGTAGTTCTTCGCCTACAGTTATAGGTACAGGTGAGGTGTATGGCTCTTAGCCCACAGTAAGAGATACAGGTGAGGCATGTGGCTCTTAGTCCACAGATAGAGGCACAGGTGAGGCACGTTTCTCTTAGTCCACAGTTAGAGGTACAGGTGAGGCGCCTGTCTCTTAGTCCACAGTCAGAGGTACAGGTGAGGTGCGTGTCTCTTAGTCCACAGTTAGAGGCACAGGTGAGGCTATGGCTCTTAGTCCACAGTTAGAGGTACAGGTGAGGCGCCTGTCTCTTAGTCCACAGTCAGAGGTACAGGTGAGGTGCGTGTCTCTTAGTCCACAGTTAGAGGTACAGGTGAGGCTATGGCTCTTAGTCCACAGTTAGAGGTACAGGTGAGGCGCATGGCTCTTAGCCCACAGTTAGAGGTACATGTGAGGAACGTGTTTCTTAGTCCACAGTTAGAGGTACAGGTGAGGCGCATGGCTCTTAGTCCACAGTTAGAGGTACAGGTGAGGCGCATGGCTCTTAGCCCACAGTTAGAGGTACAGGTGAGGCGCGTGGCTCTTAGCCTACAGTTAGAGGTACAGGTGAGGCACATAGTTCTTCGCCCACAGTTAGAGGTACAGGAGAGGCGCGTGTCTCTTAGTCCTCAGTTAGAGGTCCAGGTGAGGTGCTTGTCTCTTAGTCCACAGTTAAAGGTACAGGTAAGGCACGTGTCTCTTGCCCAGATTTAGAGGTACAGGTGGGGTGCGTGTCTCTTAGTCCACAGTTAGAGGTACAGGTGAGGCGCGTGTCTCTTAGTCCACAGTTAGAGGTACAGGTGAGGCTCGTGTCTCTTGCCCAGATTTAGAGGTACAGGTGAGGTGTATTTCTCTTAGTCCACAGTTAGAGGTACAGGTGATGCATGTGTCTCTTAGTCCACAGTTAGAGGTACAGGTGAGGCTCGTGTCTCTTAGTCCACAGTTAGAGGTACTGGTGAGGCGTGTGGCTCTTATTCGACAGTTAGAGGTACAGGTGAGGCGCGTGGCTCTTAGCCCACAGTTAGAGGTACAGGTGAGGCACGTAGTTCTTCGCCTACAGTTATAGGTACAGGTGAGGTGTATGGCTCTTAGCCCACAGTAAGAGATACAGGTGAGGCATGTGGCTCTTAGTCCACAGATAGAGGCACAGGTGAGGCATGTGTCTCTTAGTCCACATTTAGAGGTACAGGTGAGGCGCCTGTCTCTTAGTCCACAGTCAGAAGTACAGGTGAGGTGCGTGTCTCTTAGTCCACAGTTAGAGGCACAGGTGAGGCTATGGCTCTTAGCCCACAGTTAGAGGTACATGTGAGGAATGTGTTTCTTAGTCCACAGTTAGAGGTACAGGTGAGGCGCATGGCTCTTAGTCCACAGTTAGAGGTACAGGTGAGGCGCATGGCTCTTAGCCCACAGTTAGAGGTACAGGTGAGGCGCGTGGCTCTAAGCCTACAGTTAGAGGTACAGGTGAGGCACGTAGTTCGTCACCCACAGTTAGAGGTACAGGAGAGGCGCTTTTCTCTTAGTCCTCAGTTAGAGGTCCAGGGGAGGCGCTTGTCTCTTAGTCCACAGTTAGAGGTACAGGTAAGGCGCGTGTCTCTTGCCCAGATTTAGAGGTATAGGTGAGGTGCGTGTCTCTTAGTCCACAGTTAGAGGTACAGGTGAGGCGCGTGTCTCTTAGTCCACAGTTAGAGGTACAGGTGAGGTTCGTGTCTCTTAGTCCACAGTTAGAGGTACAGGTGAGGCGTGTGGCTCTTATTCCACAGTTAGAGGTACAGGTGAGGCACATAGTTCTTCGCCTACTGTTATAGGTACAGGTGAGGTGTATGGCTCTTAGCCCACAGTAAGAGATACAGGTGAGGCATGTGGCTCTTAGTCCACAGATAGAGGCACAGGTGAGGCACGTGTCTCTTAGTCCACAGTTAGAGGTACAGGTGAGGCGCCTGTCTCTTAGTCCACAGTCAGAGGTACAGGTGAGGTGCGTGTCTCTTAGTCCACAGTTAGAGGCACAGGTGAGGCTATGGCTCTTAGTCCACAGTTAGAGGTACAGGTGAGGCGCCTGTCTCTTAGTCCACAGTCAGAGGTACAGGTGAGGTGCGTGTCTCTTAGTCCACAGTTAGAGGTACAGGTGAGGCTATGGCTCTTAGTCCACAGTTAGAGGTACAGGTGAGGCGCATGGCTCTTAGCCCACAGTTAGAGGTACATGTGAGGAACGTGTTTCTTAGTCCACAGTTAGAGGTACAGGTGAGGCGCATGGCTCTTAGTCCACAGTTAGACGTACAGGTGAGGCGCATGGCTCTTAGCCCACAGTTAGAGGTACAGGTGAGGCGCGTGGCTCTTAGCCTACAGTTAGAGGTACAGGTGAGGCACGTAGTTGTTCGCCCACAGTTAGAGGTACAGGAGAGGCGCGTGTCTCTTAGTCCTCAGTTAGAGGTCCAGGTGAGGTGCTTGTCTCTTAGTCCACAGTTAAAGGTACAGGTAAGGCGCGTGTCTCTTGCCGAGATTTAGAGGTACAGGTGAGGTGCGTGTATCCTAGTCCACAGTTAGAGGTACAGGTGAGGCGCGTGTCTCTTAGTCCACAGTTAGAGGTACAGGTGAGGCGCGTGTCTCTTAGTCCACAGTTAGAGGTACAGGTGAGGCGCGTGTCTCCTAGTCCACAGTTAGAAGTACAGGTGAGGCGCGTGTCTCTTGCCCAGATTTAGAGGTACACGTGAGGTGTATGTCTCTTAGTCCACAGTTAGAGGTACAGGTGATGCATGTGTCTCTTAGTCCACAGTTAGAGGTACAGGTAAGGCGCGTGTCTCTTGCCCAGATTTAGAGGTACAGGTGAGGTGCGTGTCTCTTAGTCAACAGTTAGAGGTACAGGTGAGGCGCGTGTCTCTTAGTCCACAGTTAAAGGTACAGGTGAGGTGTATTTCTCTTAGTCCACAGTTAGAGGTACAGGTGATGCATGTGTCTCTTAGTCCACAGTTAGAGGTACAGGTGAGGCCCATGTCTCTTAGTCCACAGTTAGAGGTACAGGTGAGGCGTGTGGCTCTTATTCCACAGTTAGAGGTACAGGTGAGGCGCGTGGCTCTTAGCCCACAGTTAGAGGTACAGGTGAGGCATGTAGTTCTTCGCCTACAGTTATAGGTACAGGTGAGGTGTATGGCTCTTAGCCCACTGTAAGAGATACAGGTGAGGCATGTGGCTCTTAGTCCACAGATAGAGGCACAGGTGAGGCACGTGTCTCTTAGTCCACAGTTAGAGGTACAGGTAAGGCGCCTGTCTCTTAGTCCACAGTCAGAGGTACAGGTGAGGTGCATGTCTCTTAGTCCACAGTTAGAGGCACAGGTGAGGCTATGGCTCTTAGTCCACAGTTAGAGGTACAGGTGAGGCTCGTGTCTCTTAGTCCACAGTTAGAGGTACTGGTGAGGCGTGTGGCTCTTATTCGACAGTTAGAGGTACAGGTGAGGCGCGTGGCTCTTAGCCCACAGTTAGAGGTACAGGTGAGGCACGTAGTTCTTCGCCTACAGTTATAGGTACAGGTGAGGTGTATGGCTCTTAGCCCACAGTAAGAGATACAGGTGAGGCATGTGGCTCTTAGTCCACAGATAGAGGCACAGGTGAGGCATGTGTCTCTTAGTCCACATTTAGAGGTACAGGTGAGGCGCCTGTCTCTTAGTCCACAGTCAGAAGTACAGGTGAGGTGCGTGTCTCTTAGTCCACAGTTAGAGGCACAGGTGAGGCTATGGCTCTTAGCCCACAGTTAGAGGTACATGTGAGGAATGTGTTTCTTAGTCCACAGTTAGAGGTACAGGTGAGGCGCATGGCTCTTAGTCCACAGTTAGAGGTACAGGTGAGGCGCATGGCTCTTAGCCCACAGTTAGAGGTACAGGTGAGGCGCGTGGCTCTAAGCCTACAGTTAGAGGTACAGGTGAGGCACGTAGTTCGTCACCCACAGTTAGAGGTACAGGAGAGGCGCATGTCTCTTAGTCCTCAGTTAGAGGTCCAGGGGAGGCGCTTGTCTCTTAGTCCACAGTTAGAGGTACAGGTAAGGCGCGTGTCTCTTGCCCAGATTTAGAGGTATAGGTGAGGTGCGTGTCTCTTAGTCCACAGTTAGAGGTACAGGTGAGGCGCGTGTCTCTTAGTCCACAGTTAGAGGTACAGGTGAGGTTCGTGTCTCTTAGTCCACAGTTAGAGGTACAGGTGAGGCGTGTGGCTCTTATTCCACAGTTAGAGGTACAGGTGAGGCACATAGTTCTTCGCCTACTGTTATAGGTACAGGTGAGGTGTATGGCTCTTAGCCCACAGTAAGAGATACAGGTGAGGCATGTGGCTCTTAGTCCACAGATAGAGGCACAGGTGAGGCACGTGTCTCTTAGTCCACAGTTAGAGGTACAGGTGAGGCGCCTGTCTCTTAGTCCACAGTCAGAGGTACAGGTGAGGTGCGTGTCTCTTAGTCCACAGTTAGAGGCACAGGTGAGGCTATGGCTCTTAGTCCACAGTTAGAGGTACAGGTGAGGCGCCTGTCTCTTAGTCCACAGTCAGAGGTACAGGTGAGGTGCGTGTCTCTTAGTCCACAGTTAGAGGTACAGGTGAGGCTATGGCTCTTAGTCCACAGTTAGAGGTACAGGTGAGGCGCATGGCTCTTAGCCCACAGTTAGAGGTACATGTGAGGAACGTGTTTCTTAGTCCACAGTTAGAGGTACAGGTGAGGCGCATGGCTCTTAGTCCACAGTTAGACGTACAGGTGAGGCGCATGGCTCTTAGCCCACAGTTAGAGGTACAGGTGAGGCGCGTGGCTCTTAGCCTACAGTTAGAGGTACAGGTGAGGCACGTAGTTGTTCGCCCACAGTTAGAGGTACAGGAGAGGCGCGTGTCTCTTAGTCCTCAGTTAGAGGTCCAGGTGAGGTGCTTGTCTCTTAGTCCACAGTTAAAGGTACAGGTAAGGCGCGTGTCTCTTGCCGAGATTTAGAGGTACAGGTGAGGTGCGTGTATCCTAGTCCACAGTTAGAGGTACAGGTGAGGCGCGTGTCTCTTAGTCCACAGTTAGAGGTACAGGTGAGGCGCGTGTCTCTTAGTCCACAGTTAGAGGTACAGGTGAGGCGCGTGTCTCCTAGTCCACAGTTAGAAGTACAGGTGAGGCGCGTGTCTCTTGCCCAGATTTAGAGGTACACGTGAGGTGTATGTCTCTTAGTCCACAGTTAGAGGTACAGGTGATGCATGTGTCTCTTAGTCCACAGTTAGAGGTACAGGTAAGGCGCGTGTCTCTTGCCCAGATTTAGAGGTACAGGTGAGGTGCGTGTCTCTTAGTCAACAGTTAGAGGTACAGGTGAGGCGCGTGTCTCTTAGTCCACAGTTAAAGGTACAGGTGAGGTGTATTTCTCTTAGTCCACAGTTAGAGGTACAGGTGATGCATGTGTCTCTTAGTCCACAGTTAGAGGTACAGGTGAGGCCCATGTCTCTTAGTCCACAGTTAGAGGTACAGGTGAGGCGTGTGGCTCTAATTCCACAGTTAGAGGTACAGGTGAGGCGCGTGGCTCTTAGCCCACAGTTAGAGGTACAGGTGAGGCACGTAGTTCTTCGCCTACAGTTATAGGTACAGGTGAGGTGTATGGCTCTTAGCCCACTGTAAGAGATACAGGTGAGGCATGTGGCTCTTAGTCCACAGATAGAGGCACAGGTGAGGCACGTGTCTCTTAGTCCACAGTTAGAGGTACAGGTAAGGCGCCTGTCTCTTAGTCCACAGTCAGAGGTACAGGTGAGGTGCATGTCTCTTAGTCCACAGTTAGAGGCACAGGTGAGGCTATGGCTCTTAGTCCACAGTTAGAGGTACAGGTGAGGCGCCTGTCTCTTAGTCCACAGTCAGAGGTACAGGTGAGGTGCGTGTCTCTTAGTCCACAGTTAGAGGTACAGGTGAGGCTATGGCTCTTAGTCCACAGTTAGAGGTACAGGTGAGGCGCATGGCTCTTAGCCCACAGTTAGAGGTACATGTGAGGAACGTGTTTCTTAGTCCACAGTTAGAGGTACAGGTGAGGCGCATGGCTCTTAGTCCACAGTTAGAGGTACAGGTGAGGCACATGGCTCTTAGCCCACAGTTAGAGGTACAGGTGAGGCGCGTGGCTCTTAGCCTACAGTTAGAGGTACAGGTGAGGCACGTAGTTCTTCGCCTACAGTTAGAGGTACAGGAGAGGCGCGTGTCTCTTAGTCCTCAGTTAGAGGTCCAGGTGAGGCGCTTGTCTCTTAGTCCACAGTTAAAGGTACAGGTAAGGCGCGTGTCTCTTGCCCAGATTTAGAGGTACAGGTGAGGTGCGTGTCTACTAGTCCACAGTTAGAGGTACAGGTGAGGTGCGTGTGTCTTAGTCCACAGTTAGAGGCACAGGTGAGGCTATGGCTCTTAGCCCACAGTTAGAGGTACATGTGAGGAACGTGTTTCTTAGTCCACAGTTAGAGGTACAGGTGAGGCGCATGGCTCTTAGTCCACAGTTAGAGGTACAGGTGAGGCGCATGGCTCTTAGCCCACAGTTAGAGGTACAGGTGAGGCGCGTAGTTCGTCGCCCACAGTTAGAGGTACAGGAGAGGCGCGTGTCTCTTAGTCCTCAGTTAGAGGTCCAGGTGAGGCGCTTGTCTCTTAGTCCACAGTTAGAGGTACAGGTAAGGCGCGTGTCTCTTGCCCAGATTTAGAGGTACAGGTGAGGTGCGTGTCTACTAGTCCACAGTTAGAGGTACAAGTGAGGCGCGTGTCTCTTAGTCCACAATTAGAGTTACAGGCGAGGAGCATGGCTCTTAGTCCACAGTTAGAGGTACATGTGAGGAACGTGTTTCTTAGACCACAGTTAGAGGTACAGGTGAGGCTATGGCTCTTAGTCCACAGTTAGAGGTACAGGTGAGGTGCGTGTCTCTTAGTCCACAGTTAGAGGTACATGTGAGGAACGTGTTTCTTAGTCCACAGTTAGAGGTACAGGTGAGGCTATGGCTCTTAGTCCACAGTTAGAGGTACAGGTGAGGCGCGTGTCTCTAGTCCACAGTTAGAGGTACAGGTGAGGCTCGTGTCTCTTGCCCAGATTTAGAGGTACAGGTGAGGTGTATTTCTCTTAGTCCACAGTTAGAGGTACAGGTGAGGCACGTGTCTCTTAGCCCAGAGTTTCAGGTACAAGTGAGGCACGTGGCTCTAGCCCACAGTAAGAGGTACAGGTGAGGCACGTAGTTCTTCGCCCACAGTTAGAGGTACAGGTGAGGTGCCTGTCTCTTGCCCAGAGTTAGAGGTACAGGTGAGGCGCGTGGCTCTGAGTCCACAGTTAGAGGTACAGGTGAGGCGCATGTCTCTTAGCCCACAGTAAGAGATACAGGTGAGGCATGTGGCTCTTAGTCCACAGATAGAGGTACAGGTGAGGCACGTAGTTCTTCGCCTACAGTTATAGGTACAGGTGAGGTGTATGGCTCTTAGCCCACAGTAAGAGATACAGGTGAGGCATGTGGCTCTTAGTCCACAGATAGAGGCACAGGTGAGGCGCCTGTCTCTTAGTCCACAGTCAGAGGTACAGGTGAGGTGCGTGTCTCTTAGTCCACAGTTAGAGGCACAGGTGAGGCTATGGCTCTTAGCCCACAGTTAGAGGTACATGTGAGGAACGTGTTTCTTAGTCCACAGTTAGAGGTACAGGTGAGGCGCATGGCTCTTAGTCCACAGTTAGAGGTACAGGTGAGGCGCATGGCTCTTAGCCCACAGTTAGAGGTACAGGTGAGGCGCGTAGTTCGTTGCCCACAGTTAGAGGTACAGGAGAGGCGCGTGTCTCTTAGTCCTCAGTTAGAGGTCCAGGTGAGGCGCTTGTCTCTTAGTCCACAGTTAGAGGTACAGGTAAGGCGCGTGTCTCTTGCCCAGATTTAGAGGTACAGGTGAGGTGCGTGTCTCTTAGTCCACAGTTAGAGGTACAGGTGAGTCGCGTGTCTCTTAGTCCACAGTTAGAGGTACAGGTGAGGTGTATTTCTCTTAGTCCACAGTTAGAGGTACAGGTGATGCATGTGTCTCTTAGTCCACAGTTAGAGGTACAGGTGAGGCTCGTGTCTCTTAGTCCACAGGTAGAGGTACAGGTGAGGCGTGTGGCTCTTATTCCACATTTAGAGGTACAGGTGAGGCACGTAGTTCTTCGCCTACAGTTATAGGTACAGGTGAGGTGTATGGCTCTTAGCCCACAGTAAGAGATACAGGTGAGGCATGTGGCTCTTAGTCCACAGATAGAGGCACAGGTGAGGCACGTGTCTCTTAGTCCACAGTTAGAGGTACAGGTGAGGCGCCTGTCTCTTAGTCCACAGTCAGAGGTACAGGTGAGGTGCGTGTCTCTTAGTCCACAGTTAGAGGCACAGGTGAGGCTATGGCTCTTAGTCCACAGTTAGAGGTATAGGTGAGGCGCCTGTCTCTTAGTCCACAGTCAGAGGTACAGGTGAGGTGCGTGTCTCTTAGTCCACAGTTAGAGGTACAGGTGAGGCTATGGCTCTTAGTCCACAGTTAGAGGTACAGGTGAGGCGCATGGCTCTTAGCCCACAGTTAGAGGTACATGTGAGGAACGTGTTTCTTAGTCCACAGTTAGAGGTACAGGTGAGGCGCATGGCTCTTAGTCCACAGTTAGAGGTACAGGTGAGGCGCATGGCCCTTAGCCCACAGTTAGAGGTACAGGTGAGGCGCGTGGCTCTTAGCCTACAGTTAGAGGTACAGGTGAGGCACGTAGTTCTTCGCCCACAGTTAGAGGTACAGGAGAGGCGCGTGTCTCTTAGTCCTCAGTTAGAGGTCCAGGTGAGGTGCTTGTCTCTTAGTCCACAGTTAAAGGTACAGGTAAGGTGCGTGTCTCTTGCCCAGATTTAGAGGTACAGGTGGGGTGCGTGTCTCTTAGTCCACAGTTAGAGGTACAGGTGAGGCGCGTGTCTCTTAGTCCACAGTTAGAGGTACAGGTGAGGCTCGTGTCTCTTGCCCAGATTTAGAGGTACAGGTGAGGTGTATTTCTCTTAGTCCACAGTTAGAGGTACAGGTGATGCATGTGTCTCTTAGTCCACAGTTAGAGGTACAGGTGAGGCTTGTGTCTCTTAGTCCACAGTTAGAGGTACAGGTGAGGCGTGTGGCTCTTATTCCACAGTTAGAGGTACAGGTGAGGCGCGTGGCTCTTAGCCCACAGTTAGAGGTACAGGTGAGGCACGTAGTTCTTCGCCTACAGTTATAGGTACAGGTGAGGTGTATGGCTCTTAGCCCACAGTAAGAGATACAGGTGAGGCATGTGGCTCTTAGTCCACAGATAGAGGCACAGGTGAGGCACCTGTCTCTTAGTCCACAGTTAGAGGTACAGGTGAGACGCCTGTCTCTTAGTCCACAGTCAGAGGTACAGGTGAGGTGCGTGTCTCTTAGTCCACAGTTAGAGGCACAGGTGAGGCTATGGCTCTTAGCCCACAGTTAGAGGTACATGTGAGGAACGTGTTTCTTAGTCCTCAGTTAGAGGTACAGGTGAGGCGCATGGCTCTTAGTCCACAGTTAGAGGTACAGGTGAGGCGCATGGCTCTTAGCCCACAGTTAGAGGTACAGGTGAGGCGCGTGGCTCTTAGCCTACAGTTAGAGGTACAGGTGAGGCACGTAGTTCGTCGCCCACAGTTAGAGGTACAGGAGAGGCGCGTGTCTCTTAGTCCTCAGTTAGAGGTCCAGGTGAGGCGCTTGTCTCTTAGTCCACAGTTAGAGGTACAGGTAAGGCGCGTGTCTCTTGCCCAGATTTAGAGGTATAGGTGAGGTGCGTGTCTCTAAGTCCACAGTTAGAGGTACAGGTGAGGCGTGTGTCTCTTAGTCCACAGTTAGAGGTACAGGTGAGGTGTATTTCTCTTAGTCCACAGTTAGAGGTACAGGTGATGCATGTGTCTCTTAGTCCACAGTTAGAGGTACAGGTGAGGCTCGTGTCTCTTAGTCCACAGTTAGAGGTACAGGTGAGGCGTGTGGCTCTTATTCCACAGTAAGAGATACAGGTGAGGCATGTGGCTCTTAGTCCACAGATAGAGGCACAGGTGAGGCACGTTTCTCTTAGTCCACAGTTAGAGGTACAGGTGAGGCGCCTGTCTCTTAGTCCACAGTCAGAGGTACAGGTGAGGTGCGTGTCTCTTAGTCCACAGTTAGAGGCACAGGTGAGGCTATGGCTCTTAGTCCACAGTTAGAGGTACAGGTGAGGCGCCTGTCTCTTAGTCCACAGTCCGAGGTACAGGTGAGGTGCGTGTCTCTTAGTCCACAGTTAGAGGTACAGGTGAGGCTATGGCTCTTAGTCCACAGTTAGAGGTACAGGTGAGGCGCATGGCTCTTAGCCCACAGTTAGAGGTACATGTGAGGAACGTGTTTCTTAGTCCACAGTTAGAGGTACAGGTGAGGCGCATGGCTCTAAGTCCACAGTTAGAGGTACAGGTGAGGCGCATGGCTCTTAGCCCACAGTTAGAGGTACAGGTGAGGCGCGTGGCTCTTAGCCTACAGTTAGAGGTACAGGTGAGGCACGTAGTTCTTCGCCCACAGTTAGAGGTATAGGAGAGGCGCGTGTCTCTTAGTCCTCAGTTAGAGGTCCAGGTGAGGTGCTTGTCTCTTAGTCCACAGTTAAAGGTACAGGTAAGGCACGTGTCTCTTGCCCAGATTTAGAGGTACAGGTGGGGTGCGTGTCTCTTAGTCCACAGTTAGAGGTACAGGTGAGGCGCGTGTCTCTTAGTCCACAGTTAGAGGTACAGGTGAGGCTCGTGTCTCTTGCCCAGATTTAGAGGTACAGGTGAGGTGTATTTCTCTTAGTCCACAGTTAGAGGTACAGGTGATGCATGTGTCTCTTAGTCCACAGTTAGAGGTACAGGTGAGGCTCGTGTCTCTTAGTCCACAGTTAGAGGTACAGGTGAGGCGTGTGGCTCTTATTCGACAGTTAGAGGTACAGGTGAGGCGCGTGGCTCTTAGCCCACAGTTAGAGGTACAGGTGAGGCATGTAGTTCTTCGCCTACAGTTATAGGTACAGGTGAGGTGTATGGCTCTTAGCCCACAGTAAGAGATACAGGTGAGGCATGTGGCTCTTAGTCCACAGATAGAGGCACAGGTGAGGCATGTGTCTCTTAGTCCACATTTAGAGGTACAGGTGAGGCGCCTGTCTCTTAGTCCACAGTCAGAAGTACAGGTGAGGTGCGTGTCTCTTAGTCCACAGTTAGAGGCACAGGTGAGGCTATGGCTCTTAGCCCACAGTTAGAGGTACATGTGAGGAACGTGTTTCTTAGTCCACAGTTAGAGGTACAGGTGAGGCGCATGGCTCTTAGTCCACAGTTAGAGGTACAGGTGAGGCGCATGGATCTTAGCCCACAGTTAGAGGTACCGGTGAGGCGCGTGGCTCTTAGCCTACAGTTAGAGGTACAGGTGAGGCACGTAGTTCGTCGCCCACAGTTAGAGGTACAGGAGAGGCGCGTGTCTCTTAGTCCTCAGTTAGAGGTCCAGGTGAGGCGCTTGTCTCTTAGTCCACAGTTAGAGGTACAGGTAAGGCGCGTGTCTCTTGCCCAGATTTAGAGGTATAGGTGAGGTGCGTGTCTCTAAGTCCACAGTTAGAGGTACAGGTGAGGCGTGTGTCTCTTAGTCCACAGTTAGAGGTACAGGTGAGGTGTATTTCTCTTAGTCCACAGTTAGAGGTACAGGTGATGCATGTGTCTCTTAGTCCACAGTTAGAGGTACAGGTGAGGCTCGTGTCTCTTAGTCCACAGTTAGAGGTACAGGTGAGGCGTGTGGCTCTTATTCCACAGTTAGAGGTACAGGTGAGGCACGTAGTTCTTCGCCTACAGTTATAGGTACAGGTGAGGGGTATGGCTCTTAGCCCACAGTAAGAGATACAGGTGAGGCATGTGGCTCTTAGTCCACAGATAGAGGCACAGGTGAGGCACGTTTCTCTTAGTCCACAGTTAGAGGTACAGGTGAGGCGCCTGTCTCTTAGTCCACAGTCAGAGGTACAGGTGAGGTGCGTGTCTCTTAGTCCACAGTTAGAGGCACAGGTGAGGCTATGGCTCTTAGTCCACAGTTAGAGGTACAGGTGAGGCGCCTGTCTCTTAGTCCACAGTCAGAGGTACAGGTGAGGTGCGTGTCTCTTAGTCCACAGTTAGAGGTACAGGTGAGGCTATGGCTCTTAGTCCACAGTTAGAGGTACAGGTGAGGCGCATGGCTCTTAGCCCACAGTTAGAGGTACATGTGAGGAACGTGTTTCTTAGTCCACAGTTAGAGGTACAGGTGAGGCGCATGGCTCTTAGTCCACAGTTAGAGGTACAGGTGAGGCGCATGGCTCTTAGCCCACAGTTAGAGGTACAGGTGAGGCGCGTGGCTCTTAGCCTACAGTTAGAGGTACAGGTGAGGCACATAGTTCTTCGCCCACAGTTAGAGGTACAGGAGAGGCGCGTGTCTCTTAGTCCTCAGTTAGAGGTCCAGGTGAGGTGCTTGTCTCTTAGTCCACAGTTAAAGGTACAGGTAAGGCACGTGTCTCTTGCCCAGATTTAGAGGTACAGGTGGGGTGCGTGTCTCTTAGTCCACAGTTAGAGGTACAGGTGAGGCGCGTGTCTCTTAGTCCACAGTTAGAGGTACAGGTGAGGCTCGTGTCTCTTGCCCAGATTTAGAGGTACAGGTGAGGTGTATTTCTCTTAGTCCACAGTTAGAGGTACAGGTGATGCATGTGTCTCTTAGTCCACAGTTAGAGGTACAGGTGAGGCTCGTGTCTCTTAGTCCACAGTTAGAGGTACTGGTGAGGCGTGTGGCTCTTATTCGACAGTTAGAGGTACAGGTGAGGCGCGTGGCTCTTAGCCCACAGTTAGAGGTACAGGTGAGGCACGTAGTTCTTCGCCTACAGTTATAGGTACAGGTGAGGTGTATGGCTCTTAGCCCACAGTAAGAGATACAGGTGAGGCATGTGGCTCTTAGTCCACAGATAGAGGCACAGGTGAGGCATGTGTCTCTTAGTCCACATTTAGAGGTACAGGTGAGGCGCCTGTCTCTTAGTCCACAGTCAGAAGTACAGGTGAGGTGCGTGTCTCTTAGTCCACAGTTAGAGGCACAGGTGAGGCTATGGCTCTTAGCCCACAGTTAGAGGTACATGTGAGGAATGTGTTTCTTAGTCCACAGTTAGAGGTACAGGTGAGGCGCATGGCTCTTAGTCCACAGTTAGAGGTACAGGTGAGGCGCATGGCTCTTAGCCCACAGTTAGAGGTACAGGTGAGGCGCGTGGCTCTAAGCCTACAGTTAGAGGTACAGGTGAGGCACGTAGTTCGTCACCCACAGTTAGAGGTACAGGAGAGGCGCTTTTCTCTTAGTCCTCAGTTAGAGGTCCAGGGGAGGCGCTTGTCTCTTAGTCCACAGTTAGAGGTACAGGTAAGGCGCGTGTCTCTTGCCCAGATTTAGAGGTATAGGTGAGGTGCGTGTCTCTTAGTCCACAGTTAGAGGTACAGGTGAGGCGCGTGTCTCTTAGTCCACAGTTAGAGGTACAGGTGAGGTTCGTGTCTCTTAGTCCACAGTTAGAGGTACAGGTGAGGCGTGTGGCTCTTATTCCACAGTTAGAGGTACAGGTGAGGCACATAGTTCTTCGCCTACTGTTATAGGTACAGGTGAGGTGTATG
The DNA here is from genome assembly GCF_964263255.1 of Lissotriton vulgaris. NCBI lineage: Eukaryota > Metazoa > Chordata > Amphibia > Caudata > Salamandridae > Lissotriton > Lissotriton vulgaris. The sequence goes on along the minus strand of NC_141700.1, from coordinate 18,453,628 downwards.
GCTCTTAGCCCACAGTAAGAGATACAGGTGAGGCATGTGGCTCTTAGTCCACAGATAGAGGCACAGGTGAGGCACGTGTCTCTTAGTCCACAGTTAGAGGTACAGGTGAGGCGCCTGTCTCTTAGTCCACAGTCAGAGGTACAGGTGAGGTGCGTGTCTCTTAGTCCACAGTTAGAGGCACAGGTGAGGCTATGGCTCTTAGTCCACAGTTAGAGGTACAGGTGAGGCGCCTGTCTCTTAGTCCACAGTCAGAGGTACAGGTGAGGTGCGTGTCTCTTAGTCCACAGTTAGAGGTACAGGTGAGGCTATGGCTCTTAGTCCACAGTTAGAGGTACAGGTGAGGCGCATGGCTCTTAGCCCACAGTTAGAGGTACATGTGAGGAACGTGTTTCTTAGTCCACAGTTAGAGGTACAGGTGAGGCGCATGGCTCTTAGTCCACAGTTAGACGTACAGGTGAGGCGCATGGCTCTTAGCCCACAGTTAGAGGTACAGGTGAGGCGCGTGGCTCTTAGCCTACAGTTAGAGGTACAGGTGAGGCACGTAGTTGTTCGCCCACAGTTAGAGGTACAGGAGAGGCGCGTGTCTCTTAGTCCTCAGTTAGAGGTCCAGGTGAGGTGCTTGTCTCTTAGTCCACAGTTAAAGGTACAGGTAAGGCGCGTGTCTCTTGCCGAGATTTAGAGGTACAGGTGAGGTGCGTGTATCCTAGTCCACAGTTAGAGGTACAGGTGAGGCGCGTGTCTCTTAGTCCACAGTTAGAGGTACAGGTGAGGCGCGTGTCTCTTAGTCCACAGTTAGAGGTACAGGTGAGGCGCGTGTCTCCTAGTCCACAGTTAGAAGTACAGGTGAGGCGCGTGTCTCTTGCCCAGATTTAGAGGTACACGTGAGGTGTATGTCTCTTAGTCCACAGTTAGAGGTACAGGTGATGCATGTGTCTCTTAGTCCACAGTTAGAGGTACAGGTAAGGCGCGTGTCTCTTGCCCAGATTTAGAGGTACAGGTGAGGTGCGTGTCTCTTAGTCAACAGTTAGAGGTACAGGTGAGGCGCGTGTCTCTTAGTCCACAGTTAAAGGTACAGGTGAGGTGTATTTCTCTTAGTCCACAGTTAGAGGTACAGGTGATGCATGTGTCTCTTAGTCCACAGTTAGAGGTACAGGTGAGGCCCATGTCTCTTAGTCCACAGTTAGAGGTACAGGTGAGGCGTGTGGCTCTTATTCCACAGTTAGAGGTACAGGTGAGGCGCGTGGCTCTTAGCCCACAGTTAGAGGTACAGGTGAGGCATGTAGTTCTTCGCCTACAGTTATAGGTACAGGTGAGGTGTATGGCTCTTAGCCCACTGTAAGAGATACAGGTGAGGCATGTGGCTCTTAGTCCACAGATAGAGGCACAGGTGAGGCACGTGTCTCTTAGTCCACAGTTAGAGGTACAGGTAAGGCGCCTGTCTCTTAGTCCACAGTCAGAGGTACAGGTGAGGTGCATGTCTCTTAGTCCACAGTTAGAGGCACAGGTGAGGCTATGGCTCTTAGTCCACAGTTAGAGGTACAGGTGAGGCTCGTGTCTCTTAGTCCACAGTTAGAGGTACTGGTGAGGCGTGTGGCTCTTATTCGACAGTTAGAGGTACAGGTGAGGCGCGTGGCTCTTAGCCCACAGTTAGAGGTACAGGTGAGGCACGTAGTTCTTCGCCTACAGTTATAGGTACAGGTGAGGTGTATGGCTCTTAGCCCACAGTAAGAGATACAGGTGAGGCATGTGGCTCTTAGTCCACAGATAGAGGCACAGGTGAGGCATGTGTCTCTTAGTCCACATTTAGAGGTACAGGTGAGGCGCCTGTCTCTTAGTCCACAGTCAGAAGTACAGGTGAGGTGCGTGTCTCTTAGTCCACAGTTAGAGGCACAGGTGAGGCTATGGCTCTTAGCCCACAGTTAGAGGTACATGTGAGGAATGTGTTTCTTAGTCCACAGTTAGAGGTACAGGTGAGGCGCATGGCTCTTAGTCCACAGTTAGAGGTACAGGTGAGGCGCATGGCTCTTAGCCCACAGTTAGAGGTACAGGTGAGGCGCGTGGCTCTAAGCCTACAGTTAGAGGTACAGGTGAGGCACGTAGTTCGTCACCCACAGTTAGAGGTACAGGAGAGGCGCGTGTCTCTTAGTCCTCAGTTAGAGGTCCAGGGGAGGCGCTTGTCTCTTAGTCCACAGTTAGAGGTACAGGTAAGGCGCGTGTCTCTTGCCCAGATTTAGAGGTATAGGTGAGGTGCGTGTCTCTTAGTCCACAGTTAGAGGTACAGGTGAGGCGCGTGTCTCTTAGTCCACAGTTAGAGGTACAGGTGAGGTTCGTGTCTCTTAGTCCACAGTTAGAGGTACAGGTGAGGCGTGTGGCTCTTATTCCACAGTTAGAGGTACAGGTGAGGCACATAGTTCTTCGCCTACTGTTATAGGTACAGGTGAGGTGTATGGCTCTTAGCCCACAGTAAGAGATACAGGTGAGGCATGTGGCTCTTAGTCCACAGATAGAGGCACAGGTGAGGCACGTGTCTCTTAGTCCACAGTTAGAGGTACAGGTGAGGCGCCTGTCTCTTAGTCCACAGTCAGAGGTACAGGTGAGGTGCGTGTCTCTTAGTCCACAGTTAGAGGCACAGGTGAGGCTATGGCTCTTAGTCCACAGTTAGAGGTACAGGTGAGGCGCCTGTCTCTTAGTCCACAGTCAGAGGTACAGGTGAGGTGCGTGTCTCTTAGTCCACAGTTAGAGGTACAGGTGAGGCTATGGCTCTTAGTCCACAGTTAGAGGTACAGGTGAGGCGCATGGCTCTTAGCCCACAGTTAGAGGTACATGTGAGGAACGTGTTTCTTAGTCCACAGTTAGAGGTACAGGTGAGGCGCATGGCTCTTAGTCCACAGTTAGACGTACAGGTGAGGCGCATGGCTCTTAGCCCACAGTTAGAGGTACAGGTGAGGCGCGTGGCTCTTAGCCTACAGTTAGAGGTACAGGTGAGGCACGTAGTTGTTCGCCCACAGTTAGAGGTACAGGAGAGGCGCGTGTCTCTTAGTCCTCAGTTAGAGGTCCAGGTGAGGTGCTTGTCTCTTAGTCCACAGTTAAAGGTACAGGTAAGGCGCGTGTCTCTTGCCGAGATTTAGAGGTACAGGTGAGGTGCGTGTATCCTAGTCCACAGTTAGAGGTACAGGTGAGGCGCGTGTCTCTTAGTCCACAGTTAGAGGTACAGGTGAGGCGCGTGTCTCTTAGTCCACAGTTAGAGGTACAGGTGAGGCGCGTGTCTCCTAGTCCACAGTTAGAAGTACAGGTGAGGCGCGTGTCTCTTGCCCAGATTTAGAGGTACACGTGAGGTGTATGTCTCTTAGTCCACAGTTAGAGGTACAGGTGATGCATGTGTCTCTTAGTCCACAGTTAGAGGTACAGGTAAGGCGCGTGTCTCTTGCCCAGATTTAGAGGTACAGGTGAGGTGCGTGTCTCTTAGTCAACAGTTAGAGGTACAGGTGAGGCGCGTGTCTCTTAGTCCACAGTTAAAGGTACAGGTGAGGTGTATTTCTCTTAGTCCACAGTTAGAGGTACAGGTGATGCATGTGTCTCTTAGTCCACAGTTAGAGGTACAGGTGAGGCCCATGTCTCTTAGTCCACAGTTAGAGGTACAGGTGAGGCGTGTGGCTCTAATTCCACAGTTAGAGGTACAGGTGAGGCGCGTGGCTCTTAGCCCACAGTTAGAGGTACAGGTGAGGCACGTAGTTCTTCGCCTACAGTTATAGGTACAGGTGAGGTGTATGGCTCTTAGCCCACTGTAAGAGATACAGGTGAGGCATGTGGCTCTTAGTCCACAGATAGAGGCACAGGTGAGGCACGTGTCTCTTAGTCCACAGTTAGAGGTACAGGTAAGGCGCCTGTCTCTTAGTCCACAGTCAGAGGTACAGGTGAGGTGCATGTCTCTTAGTCCACAGTTAGAGGCACAGGTGAGGCTATGGCTCTTAGTCCACAGTTAGAGGTACAGGTGAGGCGCCTGTCTCTTAGTCCACAGTCAGAGGTACAGGTGAGGTGCGTGTCTCTTAGTCCACAGTTAGAGGTACAGGTGAGGCTATGGCTCTTAGTCCACAGTTAGAGGTACAGGTGAGGCGCATGGCTCTTAGCCCACAGTTAGAGGTACATGTGAGGAACGTGTTTCTTAGTCCACAGTTAGAGGTACAGGTGAGGCGCATGGCTCTTAGTCCACAGTTAGAGGTACAGGTGAGGCACATGGCTCTTAGCCCACAGTTAGAGGTACAGGTGAGGCGCGTGGCTCTTAGCCTACAGTTAGAGGTACAGGTGAGGCACGTAGTTCTTCGCCTACAGTTAGAGGTACAGGAGAGGCGCGTGTCTCTTAGTCCTCAGTTAGAGGTCCAGGTGAGGCGCTTGTCTCTTAGTCCACAGTTAAAGGTACAGGTAAGGCGCGTGTCTCTTGCCCAGATTTAGAGGTACAGGTGAGATGCGTGTCTCTTAGTCCACAGTTAGAGGTACAGGTGAGGCGCGTGTCTCTTAGTCCACAGTTAGAGGTACAGGTGAGGCGCGTGTCTCCTAGTCCACAGTTAGAGGTAAGGTGAGGCGCGTGTCTCTTGCCCAGATTTAGAGGTACACGTGAGGTGTATGTCTCTTAGTCCACAGTTAGAGGTACAGGTGATGCATGTGTCTCTTAGTCCACAGTTAGAGGTACAGGTGAGGCTCGTGTCTCTTAGTCCACAGTTAGAGGTACAGGTGAGGCGTATGGCTCTTAGTCCACAGTTAGAGATACAGTTGAGGCGCGTGACTCTTAGCCCACAGTTAGAGGTACAGGTGAGGAGCGTGTCTCTTGCCCAGATTTAGAGGTACAGGTGAGGTGCGTGTCTCTTAGTCCACAGTTAAAGGTACAGGTGAGACGCATGTCTCTTGCCCAGATTTAGAGGTACGGGTGAGGAGCATGTCTCTTGCCTAGATTTAGAGGTACAGATGAGGCGCGTGGCTCCTAGCCCACAGTTAGAGGTACAGGTGAGGCGCGTGTCTCTTGCCAAGATTTAGAGGTATAGGTGAGGGCGTGGCTCTTAGTCCACAGTTAGAGGTACAGTTGAGGCGCGTGTCTCTTAGTCCAAAGTTAGAGGTACAGGTGAGGCGCATGGCTCTTAGCCCACAGTTAGAGGTACAGGTGAGGCGTCTGGCTCTTAACCCACAGTTAGAGGTACAGGTGAGGCGCGTGGCTCTTAGCCTACAGTTAGAGGTACAGGTGAGGCACGTAGTTCTTCGCCCACAGTTAGAGGTACAGGAGAGGCGCGTGTCTCTTAGTCCTCAGTTAGAGGTCCAGGTGAGGTGCTTGTCTCTTAGTCCACAGTTAAAGGTACAGGTAAGGTGCGTGTCTCTTGCCCAGATTTAGAGGTACAGGTGGGGTGCGTGTCTCTTAGTCCACAGTTAGAGGTACAGGTGAGGCGCGTGTCTCTTAGTCCACAGTTAGAGGTACAGGTGAGGCTCGTGTCTCTTGCCCAGATTTAGAGGTACAGGTGAGGTGTATTTCTCTTAGTCCACAGTTAGAGGTACAGGTGATGCATGTGTCTCTTAGTCCACAGTTAGAGGTACAGGTGAGGCTTGTGTCTCTTAGTCCACAGTTAGAGGTACAGGTGAGGCGTGTGGCTCTTATTCCACAGTTAGAGGTACAGGTGAGGCGCGTGGCTCTTAGCCCACAGTTAGAGGTACAGGTGAGGCACGTAGTTCTTCGCCTACAGTTATAGGTACAGGTGAGGTGTATGGCTCTTAGCCCACAGTAAGAGATACAGGTGAGGCATGTGGCTCTTAGTCCACAGATAGAGGCACAGGTGAGGCACCTGTCTCTTAGTCCACAGTTAGAGGTACAGGTGAGACGCCTGTCTCTTAGTCCACAGTCAGAGGTACAGGTGAGGTGCGTGTCTCTTAGTCCACAGTTAGAGGCACAGGTGAGGCTATGGCTCTTAGCCCACAGTTAGAGGTACATGTGAGGAACGTGTTTCTTAGTCCACAGTTAGAGGTACAGGTGAGGCGCATGGCTCTTAGTCCACAGTTAGAGGTACAGGTGAGGCGCATGGCTCTTAGCCCACAGTTAGAGGTACAGGTGAGGCGCGTGGCTCTTAGCCTACAGTTAGAGGTACAGGTGAGGCACGTAGTTCGTCGCCCACAGTTAGAGGTACAGGAGAGGCGCGTGTCTCTTAGTCCTCAGTTAGAGGTCCAGGTGAGGCGCTTGTCTCTTAGTCCACAGTTAGAGGTACAGGTAAGGCGCGTGTCTCTTGCCCAGATTTAGAGGTATAGGTGAGGTGCGTGTCTCTAAGTCCACAGTTAGAGGTACAGGTGAGGCGTGTGTCTCTTAGTCCACAGTTAGAGGTACAGGTGAGGTGTATTTCTCTTAGTCCACAGTTAGAGGTACAGGTGATGCATGTGTCTCTTAGTCCACAGTTAGAGGTACAGGTGAGGCTCGTGTCTCTTAGTCCACAGTTAGAGGTACAGGTGAGGCGTGTGGCTCTTATTCCACAGTAAGAGATACAGGTGAGGCATGTGGCTCTTAGTCCACAGATAGAGGCACAGGTGAGGCACGTTTCTCTTAGTCCACAGTTAGAGGTACAGGTGAGGCGCCTGTCTCTTAGTCCACAGTCAGAGGTACAGGTGAGGTGCGTGTCTCTTAGTCCACAGTTAGAGGCACAGGTGAGGCTATGGCTCTTAGTCCACAGTTAGAGGTACAGGTGAGGCGCCTGTCTCTTAGTCCACAGTCCGAGGTACAGGTGAGGTGCGTGTCTCTTAGTCCACAGTTAGAGGTACAGGTGAGGCTATGGCTCTTAGTCCACAGTTAGAGGTACAGGTGAGGCGCATGGCTCTTAGCCCACAGTTAGAGGTACATGTGAGGAACGTGTTTCTTAGTCCACAGTTAGAGGTACAGGTGAGGCGCATGGCTCTAAGTCCACAGTTAGAGGTACAGGTGAGGCGCATGGCTCTTAGCCCACAGTTAGAGGTACAGGTGAGGCGCGTGGCTCTTAGCCTACAGTTAGAGGTACAGGTGAGGCACGTAGTTCTTCGCCCACAGTTAGAGGTATAGGAGAGGCGCGTGTCTCTTAGTCCTCAGTTAGAGGTCCAGGTGAGGTGCTTGTCTCTTAGTCCACAGTTAAAGGTACAGGTAAGGCACGTGTCTCTTGCCCAGATTTAGAGGTACAGGTGGGGTGCGTGTCTCTTAGTCCACAGTTAGAGGTACAGGTGAGGCGCGTGTCTCTTAGTCCACAGTTAGAGGTACAGGTGAGGCTCGTGTCTCTTGCCCAGATTTAGAGGTACAGGTGAGGTGTATTTCTCTTAGTCCACAGTTAGAGGTACAGGTGATGCATGTGTCTCTTAGTCCACAGTTAGAGGTACAGGTGAGGCTCGTGTCTCTTAGTCCACAGTTAGAGGTACAGGTGAGGCGTGTGGCTCTTATTCGACAGTTAGAGGTACAGGTGAGGCGCGTGGCTCTTAGCCCACAGTTAGAGGTACAGGTGAGGCATGTAGTTCTTCGCCTACAGTTATAGGTACAGGTGAGGTGTATGGCTCTTAGCCCACAGTAAGAGATACAGGTGAGGCATGTGGCTCTTAGTCCACAGATAGAGGCACAGGTGAGGCATGTGTCTCTTAGTCCACATTTAGAGGTACAGGTGAGGCGCCTGTCTCTTAGTCCACAGTCAGAAGTACAGGTGAGGTGCGTGTCTCTTAGTCCACAGTTAGAGGCACAGGTGAGGCTATGGCTCTTAGCCCACAGTTAGAGGTACATGTGAGGAACGTGTTTCTTAGTCCACAGTTAGAGGTACAGGTGAGGCGCATGGCTCTTAGTCCACAGTTAGAGGTACAGGTGAGGCGCATGGATCTTAGCCCACAGTTAGAGGTACCGGTGAGGCGCGTGGCTCTTAGCCTACAGTTAGAGGTACAGGTGAGGCACGTAGTTCGTCGCCCACAGTTAGAGGTACAGGAGAGGCGCGTGTCTCTTAGTCCTCAGTTAGAGGTCCAGGTGAGGCGCTTGTCTCTTAGTCCACAGTTAGAGGTACAGGTAAGGCGCGTGTCTCTTGCCCAGATTTAGAGGTATAGGTGAGGTGCGTGTCTCTAAGTCCACAGTTAGAGGTACAGGTGAGGCGTGTGTCTCTTAGTCCACAGTTAGAGGTACAGGTGAGGTGTATTTCTCTTAGTCCACAGTTAGAGGTACAGGTGATGCATGTGTCTCTTAGTCCACAGTTAGAGGTACAGGTGAGGCTCGTGTCTCTTAGTCCACAGTTAGAGGTACAGGTGAGGCGTGTGGCTCTTATTCCACAGTTAGAGGTACAGGTGAGGCACGTAGTTCTTCGCCTACAGTTATAGGTACAGGTGAGGTGTATGGCTCTTAGCCCACAGTAAGAGATACAGGTGAGGCATGTGGCTCTTAGTCCACAGATAGAGGCACAGGTGAGGCACGTTTCTCTTAGTCCACAGTTAGAGGTACAGGTGAGGCGCCTGTCTCTTAGTCCACAGTCAGAGGTACAGGTGAGGTGCGTGTCTCTTAGTCCACAGTTAGAGGCACAGGTGAGGCTATGGCTCTTAGTCCACAGTTAGAGGTACAGGTGAGGCGCCTGTCTCTTAGTCCACAGTCAGAGGTACAGGTGAGGTGCGTGTCTCTTAGTCCACAGTTAGAGGTACAGGTGAGGCTATGGCTCTTAGTCCACAGTTAGAGGTACAGGTGAGGCGCATGGCTCTTAGCCCACAGTTAGAGGTACATGTGAGGAACGTGTTTCTTAGTCCACAGTTAGAGGTACAGGTGAGGCGCATGGCTCTTAGTCCACAGTTAGAGGTACAGGTGAGGCGCATGGCTCTTAGCCCACAGTTAGAGGTACAGGTGAGGCGCGTGGCTCTTAGCCTACAGTTAGAGGTACAGGTGAGGCACATAGTTCTTCGCCCACAGTTAGAGGTACAGGAGAGGCGCGTGTCTCTTAGTCCTCAGTTAGAGGTCCAGGTGAGGTGCTTGTCTCTTAGTCCACAGTTAAAGGTACAGGTAAGGCACGTGTCTCTTGCCCAGATTTAGAGGTACAGGTGGGGTGCGTGTCTCTTAGTCCACAGTTAGAGGTACAGGTGAGGCGCGTGTCTCTTAGTCCACAGTTAGAGGTACAGGTGAGGCTCGTGTCTCTTGCCCAGATTTAGAGGTACAGGTGAGGTGTATTTCTCTTAGTCCACAGTTAGAGGTACAGGTGATGCATGTGTCTCTTAGTCCACAGTTAGAGGTACAGGTGAGGCTCGTGTCTCTTAGTCCACAGTTAGAGGTACTGGTGAGGCGTGTGGCTCTTATTCGACAGTTAGAGGTACAGGTGAGGCGCGTGGCTCTTAGCCCACAGTTAGAGGTACAGGTGAGGCACGTAGTTCTTCGCCTACAGTTATAGGTACAGGTGAGGTGTATGGCTCTTAGCCCACAGTAAGAGATACAGGTGAGGCATGTGGCTCTTAGTCCACAGATAGAGGCACAGGTGAGGCATGTGTCTCTTAGTCCACATTTAGAGGTACAGGTGAGGCGCCTGTCTCTTAGTCCACAGTCAGAAGTACAGGTGAGGTGCGTGTCTCTTAGTCCACAGTTAGAGGCACAGGTGAGGCTATGGCTCTTAGCCCACAGTTAGAGGTACATGTGAGGAATGTGTTTCTTAGTCCACAGTTAGAGGTACAGGTGAGGCGCATGGCTCTTAGTCCACAGTTAGAGGTACAGGTGAGGCGCATGGCTCTTAGCCCACAGTTAGAGGTACAGGTGAGGCGCGTGGCTCTAAGCCTACAGTTAGAGGTACAGGTGAGGCACGTAGTTCGTCACCCACAGTTAGAGGTACAGGAGAGGCGCTTTTCTCTTAGTCCTCAGTTAGAGGTCCAGGGGAGGCGCTTGTCTCTTAGTCCACAGTTAGAGGTACAGGTAAGGCGCGTGTCTCTTGCCCAGATTTAGAGGTATAGGTGAGGTGCGTGTCTCTTAGTCCACAGTTAGAGGTACAGGTGAGGCGCGTGTCTCTTAGTCCACAGTTAGAGGTACAGGTGAGGTTCGTGTCTCTTAGTCCACAGTTAGAGGTACAGGTGAGGCGTGTGGCTCTTATTCCACAGTTAGAGGTACAGGTGAGGCACATAGTTCTTCGCCTACTGTTATAGGTACAGGTGAGGTGTATGGCTCTTAGCCCACAGTAAGAGATACAGGTGAGGCATGTGGCTCTTAGTCCACAGATAGAGGCACAGGTGAGGCACGTGTCTCTTAGTCCACAGTTAGAGGTACAGGTGAGGCGCCTGTCTCTTAGTCCACAGTCAGAGGTACAGGTGAGGTGCGTGTCTCTTAGTCCACAGTTAGAGGCACAGGTGAGGCTATGGCTCTTAGTCCACAGTTAGAGGTACAGGTGAGGCGCCTGTCTCTTAGTCCACAGTCAGAGGTACAGGTGAGGTGCGTGTCTCTTAGTCCACAGTTAGAGGTACAGGTGAGGCTATGGCTCTTAGTCCACAGTTAGAGGTACAGGTGAGGCGCATGGCTCTTAGCCCACAGTTAGAGGTACATGTGAGGAACGTGTTTCTTAGTCCACAGTTAGAGGTACAGGTGAGGCGCATGGCTCTTAGTCCACAGTTAGACGTACAGGTGAGGCGCATGGCTCTTAGCCCACAGTTAGAGGTACAGGTGAGGCGCGTGGCTCTTAGCCTACAGTTAGAGGTACAGGTGAGGCACGTAGTTGTTCGCCCACAGTTAGAGGTACAGGAGAGGCGCGTGTCTCTTAGTCCTCAGTTAGAGGTCCAGGTGAGGTGCTTGTCTCTTAGTCCACAGTTAAAGGTACAGGTAAGGCGCGTGTCTCTTGCCGAGATTTAGAGGTACAGGTGAGGTGCGTGTATCCTAGTCCACAGTTAGAGGTACAGGTGAGGCGCGTGTCTCTTAGTCCACAGTTAGAGGTACAGGTGAGGCGCGTGTCTCTTAGTCCACAGTTAGAGGTACAGGTGAGGCGCGTGTCTCCTAGTCCACAGTTAGAAGTACAGGTGAGGCGCGTGTCTCTTGCCCAGATTTAGAGGTACACGTGAGGTGTATGTCTCTTAGTCCACAGTTAGAGGTACAGGTGATGCATGTGTCTCTTAGTCCACAGTTAGAGGTACAGGTAAGGCGCGTGTCTCTTGCCCAGATTTAGAGGTACAGGTGAGGTGCGTGTCTCTTAGTCAACAGTTAGAGGTACAGGTGAGGCGCGTGTCTCTTAGTCCACAGTTAAAGGTACAGGTGAGGTGTATTTCTCTTAGTCCACAGTTAGAGGTACAGGTGATGCATGTGTCTCTTAGTCCACAGTTAGAGGTACAGGTGAGGCCCATGTCTCTTAGTCCACAGTTAGAGGTACAGGTGAGGCGTGTGGCTCTTATTCCACAGTTAGAGGTACAGGTGAGGCGCGTGGCTCTTAGCCCACAGTTAGAGGTACAGGTGAGGCATGTAGTTCTTCGCCTACAGTTATAGGTACAGGTGAGGTGTATGGCTCTTAGCCCACTGTAAGAGATACAGGTGAGGCATGTGGCTCTTAGTCCACAGATAGAGGCACAGGTGAGGCACGTGTCTCTTAGTCCACAGTTAGAGGTACAGGTAAGGCGCCTGTCTCTTAGTCCACAGTCAGAGGTACAGGTGAGGTGCATGTCTCTTAGTCCACAGTTAGAGGCACAGGTGAGGCTATGGCTCTTAGTCCACAGTTAGAGGTACAGGTGAGGCTCGTGTCTCTTAGTCCACAGTTAGAGGTACTGGTGAGGCGTGTGGCTCTTATTCGACAGTTAGAGGTACAGGTGAGGCGCGTGGCTCTTAGCCCACAGTTAGAGGTACAGGTGAGGCACGTAGTTCTTCGCCTACAGTTATAGGTACAGGTGAGGTGTATGGCTCTTAGCCCACAGTAAGAGATACAGGTGAGGCATGTGGCTCTTAGTCCACAGATAGAGGCACAGGTGAGGCATGTGTCTCTTAGTCCACATTTAGAGGTACAGGTGAGGCGCCTGTCTCTTAGTCCACAGTCAGAAGTACAGGTGAGGTGCGTGTCTCTTAGTCCACAGTTAGAGGCACAGGTGAGGCTATGGCTCTTAGCCCACAGTTAGAGGTACATGTGAGGAATGTGTTTCTTAGTCCACAGTTAGAGGTACAGGTGAGGCGCATGGCTCTTAGTCCACAGTTAGAGGTACAGGTGAGGCGCATGGCTCTTAGCCCACAGTTAGAGGTACAGGTGAGGCGCGTGGCTCTAAGCCTACAGTTAGAGGTACAGGTGAGGCACGTAGTTCGTCACCCACAGTTAGAGGTACAGGAGAGGCGCATGTCTCTTAGTCCTCAGTTAGAGGTCCAGGGGAGGCGCTTGTCTCTTAGTCCACAGTTAGAGGTACAGGTAAGGCGCGTGTCTCTTGCCCAGATTTAGAGGTATAGGTGAGGTGCGTGTCTCTTAGTCCACAGTTAGAGGTACAGGTGAGGCGCGTGTCTCTTAGTCCACAGTTAGAGGTACAGGTGAGGTTCGTGTCTCTTAGTCCACAGTTAGAGGTACAGGTGAGGCGTGTGGCTCTTATTCCACAGTTAGAGGTACAGGTGAGGCACATAGTTCTTCGCCTACTGTTATAGGTACAGGTGAGGTGTATGGCTCTTAGCCCACAGTAAGAGATACAGGTGAGGCATGTGGCTCTTAGTCCACAGATAGAGGCACAGGTGAGGCACGTGTCTCTTAGTCCACAGTTAGAGGTACAGGTGAGGCGCCTGTCTCTTAGTCCACAGTCAGAGGTACAGGTGAGGTGCGTGTCTCTTAGTCCACAGTTAGAGGCACAGGTGAGGCTATGGCTCTTAGTCCACAGTTAGAGGTACAGGTGAGGCGCCTGTCTCTTAGTCCACAGTCAGAGGTACAGGTGAGGTGCGTGTCTCTTAGTCCACAGTTAGAGGTACAGGTGAGGCTATGGCTCTTAGTCCACAGTTAGAGGTACAGGTGAGGCGCATGGCTCTTAGCCCACAGTTAGAGGTACATGTGAGGAACGTGTTTCTTAGTCCACAGTTAGAGGTACAGGTGAGGCGCATGGCTCTTAGTCCACAGTTAGACGTACAGGTGAGGCGCATGGCTCTTAGCCCACAGTTAGAGGTACAGGTGAGGCGCGTGGCTCTTAGCCTACAGTTAGAGGTACAGGTGAGGCACGTAGTTGTTCGCCCACAGTTAGAGGTACAGGAGAGGCGCGTGTCTCTTAGTCCTCAGTTAGAGGTCCAGGTGAGGTGCTTGTCTCTTAGTCCACAGTTAAAGGTACAGGTAAGGCGCGTGTCTCTTGCCGAGATTTAGAGGTACAGGTGAGGTGCGTGTATCCTAGTCCACAGTTAGAGGTACAGGTGAGGCGCGTGTCTCTTAGTCCACAGTTAGAGGTACAGGTGAGGCGCGTGTCTCTTAGTCCACAGTTAGAGGTACAGGTGAGGCGCGTGTCTCCTAGTCCACAGTTAGAAGTACAGGTGAGGCGCGTGTCTCTTGCCCAGATTTAGAGGTACACGTGAGGTGTATGTCTCTTAGTCCACAGTTAGAGGTACAGGTGATGCATGTGTCTCTTAGTCCACAGTTAGAGGTACAGGTAAGGCGCGTGTCTCTTGCCCAGATTTAGAGGTACAGGTGAGGTGCGTGTCTCTTAGTCAACAGTTAGAGGTACAGGTGAGGCGCGTGTCTCTTAGTCCACAGTTAAAGGTACAGGTGAGGTGTATTTCTCTTAGTCCACAGTTAGAGGTACAGGTGATGCATGTGTCTCTTAGTCCACAGTTAGAGGTACAGGTGAGGCCCATGTCTCTTAGTCCACAGTTAGAGGTACAGGTGAGGCGTGTGGCTCTAATTCCACAGTTAGAGGTACAGGTGAGGCGCGTGGCTCTTAGCCCACAGTTAGAGGTACAGGTGAGGCACGTAGTTCTTCGCCTACAGTTATAGGTACAGGTGAGGTGTATGGCTCTTAGCCCACTGTAAGAGATACAGGTGAGGCATGTGGCTCTTAGTCCACAGATAGAGGCACAGGTGAGGCACGTGTCTCTTAGTCCACAGTTAGAGGTACAGGTAAGGCGCCTGTCTCTTAGTCCACAGTCAGAGGTACAGGTGAGGTGCATGTCTCTTAGTCCACAGTTAGAGGCACAGGTGAGGCTATGGCTCTTAGTCCACAGTTAGAGGTACAGGTGAGGCGCCTGTCTCTTAGTCCACAGTCAGAGGTACAGGTGAGGTGCGTGTCTCTTAGTCCACAGTTAGAGGTACAGGTGAGGCTATGGCTCTTAGTCCACAGTTAGAGGTACAGGTGAGGCGCATGGCTCTTAGCCCACAGTTAGAGGTACATGTGAGGAACGTGTTTCTTAGTCCACAGTTAGAGGTACAGGTGAGGCGCATGGCTCTTAGTCCACAGTTAGAGGTACAGGTGAGGCACATGGCTCTTAGCCCACAGTTAGAGGTACAGGTGAGGCGCGTGGCTCTTAGCCTACAGTTAGAGGTACAGGTGAGGCACGTAGTTCTTCGCCTACAGTTAGAGGTACAGGAGAGGCGCGTGTCTCTTAGTCCTCAGTTAGAGGTCCAGGTGAGGCGCTTGTCTCTTAGTCCACAGTTAAAGGTACAGGTAAGGCGCGTGTCTCTTGCCCAGATTTAGAGGTACAGGTGAGGTGCGTGTCTACTAGTCCACAGTTAGAGGTACAGGTGAGGTGCGTGTGTCTTAGTCCACAGTTAGAGGCACAGGTGAGGCTATGGCTCTTAGCCCACAGTTAGAGGTACATGTGAGGAACGTGTTTCTTAGTCCACAGTTAGAGGTACAGGTGAGGCGCATGGCTCTTAGTCCACAGTTAGAGGTACAGGTGAGGCGCATGGCTCTTAGCCCACAGTTAGAGGTACAGGTGAGGCGCGTAGTTCGTCGCCCACAGTTAGAGGTACAGGAGAGGCGCGTGTCTCTTAGTCCTCAGTTAGAGGTCCAGGTGAGGCGCTTGTCTCTTAGTCCACAGTTAGAGGTACAGGTAAGGCGCGTGTCTCTTGCCCAGATTTAGAGGTACAGGTGAGGTGCGTGTCTACTAGTCCACAGTTAGAGGTACAAGTGAGGCGCGTGTCTCTTAGTCCACAATTAGAGTTACAGGCGAGGAGCATGGCTCTTAGTCCACAGTTAGAGGTACATGTGAGGAACGTGTTTCTTAGACCACAGTTAGAGGTACAGGTGAGGCTATGGCTCTTAGTCCACAGTTAGAGGTACAGGTGAGGTGCGTGTCTCTTAGTCCACAGTTAGAGGTACATGTGAGGAACGTGTTTCTTAGTCCACAGTTAGAGGTACAGGTGAGGCTATGGCTCTTAGTCCACAGTTAGAGGTACAGGTGAGGCGCGTGTCTCTAGTCCACAGTTAGAGGTACAGGTGAGGCTCGTGTCTCTTGCCCAGATTTAGAGGTACAGGTGAGGTGTATTTCTCTTAGTCCACAGTTAGAGGTACAGGTGAGGCACGTGTCTCTTAGCCCAGAGTTTCAGGTACAAGTGAGGCACGTGGCTCTAGCCCACAGTAAGAGGTACAGGTGAGGCACGTAGTTCTTCGCCCACAGTTAGAGGTACAGGTGAGGTGCCTGTCTCTTGCCCAGAGTTAGAGGTACAGGTGAGGCGCGTGGCTCTGAGTCCACAGTTAGAGGTACAGGTGAGGCGCATGTCTCTTAGCCCACAGTAAGAGATACAGGTGAGGCATGTGGCTCTTAGTCCACAGATAGAGGTACAGGTGAGGCACGTAGTTCTTCGCCTACAGTTATAGGTACAGGTGAGGTGTATGGCTCTTAGCCCACAGTAAGAGATACAGGTGAGGCATGTGGCTCTTAGTCCACAGATAGAGGCACAGGTGAGGCGCCTGTCTCTTAGTCCACAGTCAGAGGTACAGGTGAGGTGCGTGTCTCTTAGTCCACAGTTAGAGGCACAGGTGAGGCTATGGCTCTTAGCCCACAGTTAGAGGTACATGTGAGGAACGTGTTTCTTAGTCCACAGTTAGAGGTACAGGTGAGGCGCATGGCTCTTAGTCCACAGTTAGAGGTACAGGTGAGGCGCATGGCTCTTAGCCCACAGTTAGAGGTACAGGTGAGGCGCGTAGTTCGTTGCCCACAGTTAGAGGTACAGGAGAGGCGCGTGTCTCTTAGTCCTCAGTTAGAGGTCCAGGTGAGGCGCTTGTCTCTTAGTCCACAGTTAGAGGTACAGGTAAGGCGCGTGTCTCTTGCCCAGATTTAGAGGTACAGGTGAGGTGCGTGTCTCTTAGTCCACAGTTAGAGGTACAGGTGAGTCGCGTGTCTCTTAGTCCACAGTTAGAGGTACAGGTGAGGTGTATTTCTCTTAGTCCACAGTTAGAGGTACAGGTGATGCATGTGTCTCTTAGTCCACAGTTAGAGGTACAGGTGAGGCTCGTGTCTCTTAGTCCACAGGTAGAGGTACAGGTGAGGCGTGTGGCTCTTATTCCACATTTAGAGGTACAGGTGAGGCACGTAGTTCTTCGCCTACAGTTATAGGTACAGGTGAGGTGTATGGCTCTTAGCCCACAGTAAGAGATACAGGTGAGGCATGTGGCTCTTAGTCCACAGATAGAGGCACAGGTGAGGCACGTGTCTCTTAGTCCACAGTTAGAGGTACAGGTGAGGCGCCTGTCTCTTAGTCCACAGTCAGAGGTACAGGTGAGGTGCGTGTCTCTTAGTCCACAGTTAGAGGCACAGGTGAGGCTATGGCTCTTAGTCCACAGTTAGAGGTATAGGTGAGGCGCCTGTCTCTTAGTCCACAGTCAGAGGTACAGGTGAGGTGCGTGTCTCTTAGTCCACAGTTAGAGGTACAGGTGAGGCTATGGCTCTTAGTCCACAGTTAGAGGTACAGGTGAGGCGCATGGCTCTTAGCCCACAGTTAGAGGTACATGTGAGGAACGTGTTTCTTAGTCCACAGTTAGAGGTACAGGTGAGGCGCATGGCTCTTAGTCCACAGTTAGAGGTACAGGTGAGGCGCATGGCCCTTAGCCCACAGTTAGAGGTACAGGTGAGGCGCGTGGCTCTTAGCCTACAGTTAGAGGTACAGGTGAGGCACGTAGTTCTTCGCCCACAGTTAGAGGTACAGGAGAGGCGCGTGTCTCTTAGTCCTCAGTTAGAGGTCCAGGTGAGGTGCTTGTCTCTTAGTCCACAGTTAAAGGTACAGGTAAGGTGCGTGTCTCTTGCCCAGATTTAGAGGTACAGGTGGGGTGCGTGTCTCTTAGTCCACAGTTAGAGGTACAGGTGAGGCGCGTGTCTCTTAGTCCACAGTTAGAGGTACAGGTGAGGCTCGTGTCTCTTGCCCAGATTTAGAGGTACAGGTGAGGTGTATTTCTCTTAGTCCACAGTTAGAGGTACAGGTGATGCATGTGTCTCTTAGTCCACAGTTAGAGGTACAGGTGAGGCTTGTGTCTCTTAGTCCACAGTTAGAGGTACAGGTGAGGCGTGTGGCTCTTATTCCACAGTTAGAGGTACAGGTGAGGCGCGTGGCTCTTAGCCCACAGTTAGAGGTACAGGTGAGGCACGTAGTTCTTCGCCTACAGTTATAGGTACAGGTGAGGTGTATGGCTCTTAGCCCACAGTAAGAGATACAGGTGAGGCATGTGGCTCTTAGTCCACAGATAGAGGCACAGGTGAGGCACCTGTCTCTTAGTCCACAGTTAGAGGTACAGGTGAGACGCCTGTCTCTTAGTCCACAGTCAGAGGTACAGGTGAGGTGCGTGTCTCTTAGTCCACAGTTAGAGGCACAGGTGAGGCTATGGCTCTTAGCCCACAGTTAGAGGTACATGTGAGGAACGTGTTTCTTAGTCCTCAGTTAGAGGTACAGGTGAGGCGCATGGCTCTTAGTCCACAGTTAGAGGTACAGGTGAGGCGCATGGCTCTTAGCCCACAGTTAGAGGTACAGGTGAGGCGCGTGGCTCTTAGCCTACAGTTAGAGGTACAGGTGAGGCACGTAGTTCGTCGCCCACAGTTAGAGGTACAGGAGAGGCGCGTGTCTCTTAGTCCTCAGTTAGAGGTCCAGGTGAGGCGCTTGTCTCTTAGTCCACAGTTAGAGGTACAGGTAAGGCGCGTGTCTCTTGCCCAGATTTAGAGGTATAGGTGAGGTGCGTGTCTCTAAGTCCACAGTTAGAGGTACAGGTGAGGTGTATTTCTCTTAGTCCACAGTTAGAGGTACAGGTGATGCATGTGTCTCTTAGTCCACAGTTAGAGGTACAGGTGAGGCTCGTGTCTCTTAGTCCACAGTTAGAGGTACAGGTGAGGCGTGTGGCTCTTATTCCACAGTAAGAGATACAGGTGAGGCATGTGGCTCTTAGTCCACAGATAGAGGCACAGGTGAGGCACGTTTCTCTTAGTCCACAGTTAGAGGTACAGGTGAGGCGCCTGTCTCTTAGTCCACAGTCAGAGGTACAGGTGAGGTGCGTGTCTCTTAGTCCACAGTTAGAGGCACAGGTGAGGCTATGGCTCTTAGTCCACAGTTAGAGGTACAGGTGAGGCGCCTGTCTCTTAGTCCACAGTCCGAGGTACAGGTGAGGTGCGTGTCTCTTAGTCCACAGTTAGAGGTACAGGTGAGGCTATGGCTCTTAGTCCACAGTTAGAGGTACAGGTGAGGCGCATGGCTCTTAGCCCACAGTTAGAGGTACATGTGAGGAACGTGTTTCTTAGTCCACAGTTAGAGGTACAGGTGAGGCGCATGGCTCTAAGTCCACAGTTAGAGGTACAGGTGAGGCGCATGGCTCTTAGCCCACAGTTAGAGGTACAGGTGAGGCGCGTGGCTCTTAGCCTACAGTTAGAGGTACAGGTGAGGCACGTAGTTCTTCGCCCACAGTTAGAGGTATAGGAGAGGCGCGTGTCTCTTAGTCCTCAGTTAGAGGTCCAGGTGAGGTGCTTGTCTCTTAGTCCACAGTTAAAGGTACAGGTAAGGCACGTGTCTCTTGCCCAGATTTAGAGGTACAGGTGGGGTGCGTGTCTCTTAGTCCACAGTTAGAGGTACAGGTGAGGCGCGTGTCTCTTAGTCCACAGTTAGAGGTACAGGTGAGGCTCGTGTCTCTTGCCCAGATTTAGAGGTACAGGTGAGGTGTATTTCTCTTAGTCCACAGTTAGAGGTACAGGTGATGCATGTGTCTCTTAGTCCACAGTTAGAGGTACAGGTGAGGCTCGTGTCTCTTAGTCCACAGTTAGAGGTACAGGTGAGGCGTGTGGCTCTTATTCGACAGTTAGAGGTACAGGTGAGGCGCGTGGCTCTTAGCCCACAGTTAGAGGTACAGGTGAGGCATGTAGTTCTTCGCCTACAGTTATAGGTACAGGTGAGGTGTATGGCTCTTAGCCCACAGTAAGAGATACAGGTGAGGCATGTGGCTCTTAGTCCACAGATAGAGGCACAGGTGAGGCATGTGTCTCTTAGTCCACATTTAGAGGTACAGGTGAGGCGCCTGTCTCTTAGTCCACAGTCAGAAGTACAGGTGAGGTGCGTGTCTCTTAGTCCACAGTTAGAGGCACAGGTGAGGCTATGGCTCTTAGCCCACAGTTAGAGGTACATGTGAGGAACGTGTTTCTTAGTCCACAGTTAGAGGTACAGGTGAGGCGCATGGCTCTTAGTCCACAGTTAGAGGTACAGGTGAGGCGCATGGATCTTAGCCCACAGTTAGAGGTACCGGTGAGGCGCGTGGCTCTTAGCCTACAGTTAGAGGTACAGGTGAGGCACGTAGTTCGTCGCCCACAGTTAGAGGTACAGGAGAGGCGCGTGTCTCTTAGTCCTCAGTTAGAGGTCCAGGTGAGGCGCTTGTCTCTTAGTCCACAGTTAGAGGTACAGGTAAGGCGCGTGTCTCTTGCCCAGATTTAGAGGTATAGGTGAGGTGCGTGTCTCTAAGTCCACAGTTAGAGGTACAGGTGAGGCGTGTGTCTCTTAGTCCACAGTTAGAGGTACAGGTGAGGTGTATTTCTCTTAGTCCACAGTTAGAGGTACAGGTGATGCATGTGTCTCTTAGTCCACAGTTAGAGGTACAGGTGAGGCTCGTGTCTCTTAGTCCACAGTTAGAGGTACAGGTGAGGCGTGTGGCTCTTATTCCACAGTTAGAGGTACAGGTGAGGCACGTAGTTCTTCGCCTACAGTTATAGGTACAGGTGAGGGGTATGGCTCTTAGCCCACAGTAAGAGATACAGGTGAGGCATGTGGCTCTTAGTCCACAGATAGAGGCACAGGTGAGGCACGTTTCTCTTAGTCCACAGTTAGAGGTACAGGTGAGGCGCCTGTCTCTTAGTCCACAGTCAGAGGTACAGGTGAGGTGCGTGTCTCTTAGTCCACAGTTAGAGGCACAGGTGAGGCTATGGCTCTTAGTCCACAGTTAGAGGTACAGGTGAGGCGCCTGTCTCTTAGTCCACAGTCAGAGGTACAGGTGAGGTGCGTGTCTCTTAGTCCACAGTTAGAGGTACAGGTGAGGCTATGGCTCTTAGTCCACAGTTAGAGGTACAGGTGAGGCGCATGGCTCTTAGCCCACAGTTAGAGGTACATGTGAGGAACGTGTTTCTTAGTCCACAGTTAGAGGTACAGGTGAGGCGCATGGCTCTTAGTCCACAGTTAGAGGTACAGGTGAGGCGCATGGCTCTTAGCCCACAGTTAGAGGTACAGGTGAGGCGCGTGGCTCTTAGCCTACAGTTAGAGGTACAGGTGAGGCACATAGTTCTTCGCCCACAGTTAGAGGTACAGGAGAGGCGCGTGTCTCTTAGTCCTCAGTTAGAGGTCCAGGTGAGGTGCTTGTCTCTTAGTCCACAGTTAAAGGTACAGGTAAGGCACGTGTCTCTTGCCCAGATTTAGAGGTACAGGTGGGGTGCGTGTCTCTTAGTCCACAGTTAGAGGTACAGGTGAGGCGCGTGTCTCTTAGTCCACAGTTAGAGGTACAGGTGAGGCTCGTGTCTCTTGCCCAGATTTAGAGGTACAGGTGAGGTGTATTTCTCTTAGTCCACAGTTAGAGGTACAGGTGATGCATGTGTCTCTTAGTCCACAGTTAGAGGTACAGGTGAGGCTCGTGTCTCTTAGTCCACAGTTAGAGGTACTGGTGAGGCGTGTGGCTCTTATTCGACAGTTAGAGGTACAGGTGAGGCGCGTGGCTCTTAGCCCACAGTTAGAGGTACAGGTGAGGCACGTAGTTCTTCGCCTACAGTTATAGGTACAGGTGAGGTGTATGGCTCTTAGCCCACAGTAAGAGATACAGGTGAGGCATGTGGCTCTTAGTCCACAGATAGAGGCACAGGTGAGGCATGTGTCTCTTAGTCCACATTTAGAGGTACAGGTGAGGCGCCTGTCTCTTAGTCCACAGTCAGAAGTACAGGTGAGGTGCGTGTCTCTTAGTCCACAGTTAGAGGCACAGGTGAGGCTATGGCTCTTAGCCCACAGTTAGAGGTACATGTGAGGAATGTGTTTCTTAGTCCACAGTTAGAGGTACAGGTGAGGCGCATGGCTCTTAGTCCACAGTTAGAGGTACAGGTGAGGCGCATGGCTCTTAGCCCACAGTTAGAGGTACAGGTGAGGCGCGTGGCTCTAAGCCTACAGTTAGAGGTACAGGTGAGGCACGTAGTTCGTCACCCACAGTTAGAGGTACAGGAGAGGCGCTTTTCTCTTAGTCCTCAGTTAGAGGTCCAGGGGAGGCGCTTGTCTCTTAGTCCACAGTTAGAGGTACAGGTAAGGCGCGTGTCTCTTGCCCAGATTTAGAGGTATAGGTGAGGTGCGTGTCTCTTAGTCCACAGTTAGAGGTACAGGTGAGGCGCGTGTCTCTTAGTCCACAGTTAGAGGTACAGGTGAGGTTCGTGTCTCTTAGTCCACAGTTAGAGGTACAGGTGAGGCGTGTGGCTCTTATTCCACAGTTAGAGGTACAGGTGAGGCACATAGTTCTTCGCCTACTGTTATAGGTACAGGTGAGGTGTATGGCTCTTAGCCCACAGTAAGAGATACAGGTGAGGCATGTGGCTCTTAGTCCACAGATAGAGGCACAGGTGAGGCACGTGTCTCTTAGTCCACAGTTAGAGGTACAGGTGAGGCGCCTGTCTCTTAGTCCACAGTCAGAGGTACAGGTGAGGTGCGTGTCTCTTAGTCCACAGTTAGAGGCACAGGTGAGGCTATGGCTCTTAGTCCACAGTTAGAGGTACAGGTGAGGCGCCTGTCTCTTAGTCCACAGTCAGAGGTACAGGTGAGGTGCGTGTCTCTTAGTCCACAGTTAGAGGTACAGGTGAGGCTATGGCTCTTAGTCCACAGTTAGAGGTACAGGTGAGGCGCATGGCTCTTAGCCCACAGTTAGAGGTACATGTGAGGAACGTGTTTCTTAGTCCACAGTTAGAGGTACAGGTGAGGCGCATGGCTCTTAGTCCACAGTTAGACGTACAGGTGAGGCGCATGGCTCTTAGCCCACAGTTAGAGGTACAGGTGAGGCGCGTGGCTCTTAGCCTACAGTTAGAGGTACAGGTGAGGCACGTAGTTGTTCGCCCACAGTTAGAGGTACAGGAGAGGCGCGTGTCTCTTAGTCCTCAGTTAGAGGTCCAGGTGAGGTGCTTGTCTCTTAGTCCACAGTTAAAGGTACAGGTAAGGCGCGTGTCTCTTGCCGAGATTTAGAGGTACAGGTGAGGTGCGTGTATCCTAGTCCACAGTTAGAGGTACAGGTGAGGCGCGTGTCTCTTAGTCCACAGTTAGAGGTACAGGTGAGGCGCGTGTCTCTTAGTCCACAGTTAGAGGTACAGGTGAGGCGCGTGTCTCCTAGTCCACAGTTAGAAGTACAGGTGAGGCGCGTGTCTCTTGCCCAGATTTAGAGGTACACGTGAGGTGTATGTCTCTTAGTCCACAGTTAGAGGTACAGGTGATGCATGTGTCTCTTAGTCCACAGTTAGAGGTACAGGTAAGGCGCGTGTCTCTTGCCCAGATTTAGAGGTACAGGTGAGGTGCGTGTCTCTTAGTCAACAGTTAGAGGTACAGGTGAGGCGCGTGTCTCTTAGTCCACAGTTAAAGGTACAGGTGAGGTGTATTTCTCTTAGTCCACAGTTAGAGGTACAGGTGATGCATGTGTCTCTTAGTCCACAGTTAGAGGTACAGGTGAGGCCCATGTCTCTTAGTCCACAGTTAGAGGTACAGGTGAGGCGTGTGGCTCTTATTCCACAGTTAGAGGTACAGGTGAGGCGCGTGGCTCTTAGCCCACAGTTAGAGGTACAGGTGAGGCATGTAGTTCTTCGCCTACAGTTATAGGTACAGGTGAGGTGTATGGCTCTTAGCCCACTGTAAGAGATACAGGTGAGGCATGTGGCTCTTAGTCCACAGATAGAGGCACAGGTGAGGCACGTGTCTCTTAGTCCACAGTTAGAGGTACAGGTAAGGCGCCTGTCTCTTAGTCCACAGTCAGAGGTACAGGTGAGGTGCATGTCTCTTAGTCCACAGTTAGAGGCACAGGTGAGGCTATGGCTCTTAGTCCACAGTTAGAGGTACAGGTGAGGCTCGTGTCTCTTAGTCCACAGTTAGAGGTACTGGTGAGGCGTGTGGCTCTTATTCAACAGTTAGAGGTACAGGTGAGGCGCGTGGCTCTTAGCCCACAGTTAGAGGTACAGGTGAGGCACGTAGTTCTTCGCCTACAGTTATAGGTACAGGTGAGGTGTATGGCTCTTAGCCCACAGTAAGAGATACAGGTGAGGCATGTGGCTCTTAGTCCACAGATAGAGGCACAGGTGAGGCATGTGTCTCTTAGTCCACATTTAGAGGTACAGGTGAGGCGCCTGTCTCTTAGTCCACAGTCAGAAGTACAGGTGAGGTGCGTGTCTCTTAGTCCACAGTTAGAGGCACAGGTGAGGCTATGGCTCTTAGCCCACAGTTAGAGGTACATGTGAGGAATGTGTTTCTTAGTCCACAGTTAGAGGTACAGGTGAGGCGCATGGCTCTTAGTCCACAGTTAGAGGTACAGGTGAGGCGCATGGCTCTTAGCCCACAGTTAGAGGTACAGGTGAGGCGCGTGGCTCTAAGCCTACAGTTAGAGGTACAGGTGAGGCACGTAGTTCGTCACCCACAGTTAGAGGTACAGGAGAGGCGCGTGTCTCTTAGTCCTCAGTTAGAGGTCCAGGGGAGGCGCTTGTCTCTTAGTCCACAGTTAGAGGTACAGGTAAGGCGCGTGTCTCTTGCCCAGATTTAGAGGTATAGGTGAGGTGCGTGTCTCTTAGTCCACAGTTAGAGGTACAGGTGAGGCGCGTGTCTCTTAGTCCACAGTTAGAGGTACAGGTGAGGTTCGTGTCTCTTAGTCCACAGTTAGAGGTACAGGTGAGGCGTGTGGCTCTTATTCCACAGTTAGAGGTACAGGTGAGGCACATAGTTCTTCGCCTACTGTTATAGGTACAGGTGAGGTGTATGGCTCTTAGCCCACAGTAAGAGATACAGGTGAGGCATGTGGCTCTTAGTCCACAGATAGAGGCACAGGTGAGGCACGTGTCTCTTAGTCCACAGTTAGAGGTACAGGTGAGGCGCCTGTCTCTTAGTCCACAGTCAGAGGTACAGGTGAGGTGCGTGTCTCTTAGTCCACAGTTAGAGGCACAGGTGAGGCTATGGCTCTTAGTCCACAGTTAGAGGTACAGGTGAGGCGCCTGTCTCTTAGTCCACAGTCAGAGGTACAGGTGAGGTGCGTGTCTCTTAGTCCACAGTTAGAGGTACAGGTGAGGCTATGGCTCTTAGTCCACAGTTAGAGGTACAGGTGAGGCGCATGGCTCTTAGCCCACAGTTAGAGGTACATGTGAGGAACGTGTTTCTTAGTCCACAGTTAGAGGTACAGGTGAGGCGCATGGCTCTTAGTCCACAGTTAGACGTACAGGTGAGGCGCATGGCTCTTAGCCCACAGTTAGAGGTACAGGTGAGGCGCGTGGCTCTTAGCCTACAGTTAGAGGTACAGGTGAGGCACGTAGTTGTTCGCCCACAGTTAGAGGTACAGGAGAGGCGCGTGTCTCTTAGTCCTCAGTTAGAGGTCCAGGTGAGGTGCTTGTCTCTTAGTCCACAGTTAAAGGTACAGGTAAGGCGCGTGTCTCTTGCCGAGATTTAGAGGTACAGGTGAGGTGCGTGTATCCTAGTCCACAGTTAGAGGTACAGGTGAGGCGCGTGTCTCTTAGTCCACAGTTAGAGGTACAGGTGAGGCGCGTGTCTCTTAGTCCACAGTTAGAGGTACAGGTGAGGCGCGTGTCTCCTAGTCCACAGTTAGAAGTACAGGTGAGGCGCGTGTCTCTTGCCCAGATTTAGAGGTACACGTGAGGTGTATGTCTCTTAGTCCACAGTTAGAGGTACAGGTGATGCATGTGTCTCTTAGTCCACAGTTAGAGGTACAGGTAAGGCGCGTGTCTCTTGCCCAGATTTAGAGGTACAGGTGAGGTGCGTGTCTCTTAGTCAACAGTTAGAGGTACAGGTGAGGCGCGTGTCTCTTAGTCCACAGTTAAAGGTACAGGTGAGGTGTATTTCTCTTAGTCCACAGTTAGAGGTACAGGTGATGCATGTGTCTCTTAGTCCACAGTTAGAGGTACAGGTGAGGCCCATGTCTCTTAGTCCACAGTTAGAGGTACAGGTGAGGCGTGTGGCTCTAATTCCACAGTTAGAGGTACAGGTGAGGCGCGTGGCTCTTAGCCCACAGTTAGAGGTACAGGTGAGGCACGTAGTTCTTCGCCTACAGTTATAGGTACAGGTGAGGTGTATGGCTCTTAGCCCACTGTAAGAGATACAGGTGAGGCATGTGGCTCTTAGTCCACAGATAGAGGCACAGGTGAGGCACGTGTCTCTTAGTCCACAGTTAGAGGTACAGGTAAGGCGCCTGTCTCTTAGTCCACAGTCAGAGGTACAGGTGAGGTGCATGTCTCTTAGTCCACAGTTAGAGGCACAGGTGAGGCTATGGCTCTTAGTCCACAGTTAGAGGTACAGGTGAGGCGCCTGTCTCTTAGTCCACAGTCAGAGGTACAGGTGAGGTGCGTGTCTCTTAGTCCACAGTTAGAGGTACAGGTGAGGCTATGGCTCTTAGTCCACAGTTAGAGGTACAGGTGAGGCGCATGGCTCTTAGCCCACAGTTAGAGGTACATGTGAGGAACGTGTTTCTTAGTCCACAGTTAGAGGTACAGGTGAGGCGCATGGCTCTTAGTCCACAGTTAGAGGTACAGGTGAGGCACATGGCTCTTAGCCCACAGTTAGAGGTACAGGTGAGGCGCGTGGCTCTTAGCCTACAGTTAGAGGTACAGGTGAGGCACGTAGTTCTTCGCCTACAGTTAGAGGTACAGGAGAGGCGCGTGTCTCTTAGTCCTCAGTTAGAGGTCCAGGTGAGGCGCTTGTCTCTTAGTCCACAGTTAAAGGTACAGGTAAGGCGCGTGTCTCTTGCCCAGATTTAGAGGTACAGGTGAGATGCGTGTCTCTTAGTCCACAGTTAGAGGTACAGGTGAGGCGCGTGTCTCTTAGTCCACAGTTAGAGGTACAGGTGAGGCGCGTGTCTCCTAGTCCACAGTTAGAGGTAAGGTGAGGCGCGTGTCTCTTGCCCAGATTTAGAGGTACACGTGAGGTGTATGTCTCTTAGTCCACAGTTAGAGGTACAGGTGATGCATGTGTCTCTTAGTCCACAGTTAGAGGTACAGGTGAGGCTCGTGTCTCTTAGTCCACAGTTAGAGGTACAGGTGAGGCGTATGGCTCTTAGTCCACAGTTAGAGATACAGTTGAGGCGCGTGACTCTTAGCCCACAGTTAGAGGTACAGGTGAGGAGCGTGTCTCTTGCCCAGATTTAGAGGTACAGGTGAGGTGCGTGTCTCTTAGTCCACAGTTAAAGGTACAGGTGAGACGCATGTCTCTTGCCCAGATTTAGAGGTACGGGTGAGGAGCATGTCTCTTGCCTAGATTTAGAGGTACAGATGAGGCGCGTGGCTCCTAGCCCACAGTTAGAGGTACAGGTGAGGCGCGTGTCTCTTGCCAAGATTTAGAGGTATAGGTGAGGGCGTGGCTCTTAGTCCACAGTTAGAGGTACAGTTGAGGCGCGTGTCTCTTAGTCCAAAGTTAGAGGTACAGGTGAGGCGCATGGCTCTTAGCCCACAGTTAGAGGTACAGGTGAGGCGTCTGGCTCTTAACCCACAGTTAGAGGTACAGGTGAGGCGCGTGGCTCTTAGCCTACAGTTAGAGGTACAGGTGAGGCACGTAGTTCTTCGCCCACAGTTAGAGGTACAGGAGAGGCGCGTGTCTCTTAGTCCTCAGTTAGAGGTCCAGGTGAGGTGCTTGTCTCTTAGTCCACAGTTAAAGGTACAGGTAAGGTGCGTGTCTCTTGCCCAGATTTAGAGGTACAGGTGGGGTGCGTGTCTCTTAGTCCACAGTTAGAGGTACAGGTGAGGCGCGTGTCTCTTAGTCCACAGTTAGAGGTACAGGTGAGGCTCGTGTCTCTTGCCCAGATTTAGAGGTACAGGTGAGGTGTATTTCTCTTAGTCCACAGTTAGAGGTACAGGTGATGCATGTGTCTCTTAGTCCACAGTTAGAGGTACAGGTGAGGCTTGTGTCTCTTAGTCCACAGTTAGAGGTACAGGTGAGGCGTGTGGCTCTTATTCCACAGTTAGAGGTACAGGTGAGGCGCGTGGCTCTTAGCCCACAGTTAGAGGTACAGGTGAGGCACGTAGTTCTTCGCCTACAGTTATAGGTACAGGTGAGGTGTATGGCTCTTAGCCCACAGTAAGAGATACAGGTGAGGCATGTGGCTCTTAGTCCACAGATAGAGGCACAGGTGAGGCACCTGTCTCTTAGTCCACAGTTAGAGGTACAGGTGAGACGCCTGTCTCTTAGTCCACAGTCAGAGGTACAGGTGAGGTGCGTGTCTCTTAGTCCACAGTTAGAGGCACAGGTGAGGCTATGGCTCTTAGCCCACAGTTAGAGGTACATGTGAGGAACGTGTTTCTTAGTCCACAGTTAGAGGTACAGGTGAGGCGCATGGCTCTTAGTCCACAGTTAGAGGTACAGGTGAGGCGCATGGCTCTTAGCCCACAGTTAGAGGTACAGGTGAGGCGCGTGGCTCTTAGCCTACAGTTAGAGGTACAGGTGAGGCACGTAGTTCGTCGCCCACAGTTAGAGGTACAGGAGAGGCGCGTGTCTCTTAGTCCTCAGTTAGAGGTCCAGGTGAGGCGCTTGTCTCTTAGTCCACAGTTAGAGGTACAGGTAAGGCGCGTGTCTCTTGCCCAGATTTAGAGGTATAGGTGAGGTGCGTGTCTCTAAGTCCACAGTTAGAGGTACAGGTGAGGCGTGTGTCTCTTAGTCCACAGTTAGAGGTACAGGTGAGGTGTATTTCTCTTAGTCCACAGTTAGAGGTACAGGTGATGCATGTGTCTCTTAGTCCACAGTTAGAGGTACAGGTGAGGCTCGTGTCTCTTAGTCCACAGTTAGAGGTACAGGTGAGGCGTGTGGCTCTTATTCCACAGTAAGAGATACAGGTGAGGCATGTGGCTCTTAGTCCACAGATAGAGGCACAGGTGAGGCACGTTTCTCTTAGTCCACAGTTAGAGGTACAGGTGAGGCGCCTGTCTCTTAGTCCACAGTCAGAGGTACAGGTGAGGTGCGTGTCTCTTAGTCCACAGTTAGAGGCACAGGTGAGGCTATGGCTCTTAGTCCACAGTTAGAGGTACAGGTGAGGCGCCTGTCTCTTAGTCCACAGTCCGAGGTACAGGTGAGGTGCGTGTCTCTTAGTCCACAGTTAGAGGTACAGGTGAGGCTATGGCTCTTAGTCCACAGTTAGAGGTACAGGTGAGGCGCATGGCTCTTAGCCCACAGTTAGAGGTACATGTGAGGAACGTGTTTCTTAGTCCACAGTTAGAGGTACAGGTGAGGCGCATGGCTCTAAGTCCACAGTTAGAGGTACAGGTGAGGCGCATGGCTCTTAGCCCACAGTTAGAGGTACAGGTGAGGCGCGTGGCTCTTAGCCTACAGTTAGAGGTACAGGTGAGGCACGTAGTTCTTCGCCCACAGTTAGAGGTATAGGAGAGGCGCGTGTCTCTTAGTCCTCAGTTAGAGGTCCAGGTGAGGTGCTTGTCTCTTAGTCCACAGTTAAAGGTACAGGTAAGGCACGTGTCTCTTGCCCAGATTTAGAGGTACAGGTGGGGTGCGTGTCTCTTAGTCCACAGTTAGAGGTACAGGTGAGGCGCGTGTCTCTTAGTCCACAGTTAGAGGTACAGGTGAGGCTCGTGTCTCTTGCCCAGATTTAGAGGTACAGGTGAGGTGTATTTCTCTTAGTCCACAGTTAGAGGTACAGGTGATGCATGTGTCTCTTAGTCCACAGTTAGAGGTACAGGTGAGGCTCGTGTCTCTTAGTCCACAGTTAGAGGTACAGGTGAGGCGTGTGGCTCTTATTCGACAGTTAGAGGTACAGGTGAGGCGCGTGGCTCTTAGCCCACAGTTAGAGGTACAGGTGAGGCATGTAGTTCTTCGCCTACAGTTATAGGTACAGGTGAGGTGTATGGCTCTTAGCCCACAGTAAGAGATACAGGTGAGGCATGTGGCTCTTAGTCCACAGATAGAGGCACAGGTGAGGCATGTGTCTCTTAGTCCACATTTAGAGGTACAGGTGAGGCGCCTGTCTCTTAGTCCACAGTCAGAAGTACAGGTGAGGTGCGTGTCTCTTAGTCCACAGTTAGAGGCACAGGTGAGGCTATGGCTCTTAGCCCACAGTTAGAGGTACATGTGAGGAACGTGTTTCTTAGTCCACAGTTAGAGGTACAGGTGAGGCGCATGGCTCTTAGTCCACAGTTAGAGGTACAGGTGAGGCGCATGGATCTTAGCCCACAGTTAGAGGTACCGGTGAGGCGCGTGGCTCTTAGCCTACAGTTAGAGGTACAGGTGAGGCACGTAGTTCGTCGCCCACAGTTAGAGGTACAGGAGAGGCGCGTGTCTCTTAGTCCTCAGTTAGAGGTCCAGGTGAGGCGCTTGTCTCTTAGTCCACAGTTAGAGGTACAGGTAAGGCGCGTGTCTCTTGCCCAGATTTAGAGGTATAGGTGAGGTGCGTGTCTCTAAGTCCACAGTTAGAGGTACAGGTGAGGCGTGTGTCTCTTAGTCCACAGTTAGAGGTACAGGTGAGGTGTATTTCTCTTAGTCCACAGTTAGAGGTACAGGTGATGCATGTGTCTCTTAGTCCACAGTTAGAGGTACAGGTGAGGCTCGTGTCTCTTAGTCCACAGTTAGAGGTACAGGTGAGGCGTGTGGCTCTTATTCCACAGTTAGAGGTACAGGTGAGGCACGTAGTTCTTCGCCTACAGTTATAGGTACAGGTGAGGTGTATGGCTCTTAGCCCACAGTAAGAGATACAGGTGAGGCATGTGGCTCTTAGTCCACAGATAGAGGCACAGGTGAGGCACGTTTCTCTTAGTCCACAGTTAGAGGTACAGGTGAGGCGCCTGTCTCTTAGTCCACAGTCAGAGGTACAGGTGAGGTGCGTGTCTCTTAGTCCACAGTTAGAGGCACAGGTGAGGCTATGGCTCTTAGTCCACAGTTAGAGGTACAGGTGAGGCGCCTGTCTCTTAGTCCACAGTCAGAGGTACAGGTGAGGTGCGTGTCTCTTAGTCCACAGTTAGAGGTACAGGTGAGGCTA
Source organism: Lissotriton vulgaris (assembly GCF_964263255.1). NCBI lineage: Eukaryota > Metazoa > Chordata > Amphibia > Caudata > Salamandridae > Lissotriton > Lissotriton vulgaris. The sequence continues at coordinate 18,423,094 of NC_141700.1, read as the reverse complement.
TGGCTCTTAGTCCACAGTTAGAGGTACAGGTGAGGCGCATGGCTCTTAGCCCACAGTTAGAGGTACATGTGAGGAACGTGTTTCTTAGTCCACAGTTAGAGGTACAGGTGAGGCGCATGGCTCTTAGTCCACAGTTAGAGGTACAGGTGAGGCGCATGGCTCTTAGCCCACAGTTAGAGGTACAGGTGAGGCGCGTGGCTCTTAGCCTACAGTTAGAGGTACAGGTGAGGCACATAGTTCTTCGCCCACAGTTAGAGGTACAGGAGAGGCGCGTGTCTCTTAGTCCTCAGTTAGAGGTCCAGGTGAGGTGCTTGTCTCTTAGTCCACAGTTAAAGGTACAGGTAAGGCACGTGTCTCTTGCCCAGATTTAGAGGTACAGGTGGGGTGCGTGTCTCTTAGTCCACAGTTAGAGGTACAGGTGAGGCGCGTGTCTCTTAGTCCACAGTTAGAGGTACAGGTGAGGCTCGTGTCTCTTGCCCAGATTTAGAGGTACAGGTGAGGTGTATTTCTCTTAGTCCACAGTTAGAGGTACAGGTGATGCATGTGTCTCTTAGTCCACAGTTAGAGGTACAGGTGAGGCTCGTGTCTCTTAGTCCACAGTTAGAGGTACTGGTGAGGCGTGTGGCTCTTATTCGACAGTTAGAGGTACAGGTGAGGCGCGTGGCTCTTAGCCCACAGTTAGAGGTACAGGTGAGGCACGTAGTTCTTCGCCTACAGTTATAGGTACAGGTGAGGTGTATGGCTCTTAGCCCACAGTAAGAGATACAGGTGAGGCATGTGGCTCTTAGTCCACAGATAGAGGCACAGGTGAGGCATGTGTCTCTTAGTCCACATTTAGAGGTACAGGTGAGGCGCCTGTCTCTTAGTCCACAGTCAGAAGTACAGGTGAGGTGCGTGTCTCTTAGTCCACAGTTAGAGGCACAGGTGAGGCTATGGCTCTTAGCCCACAGTTAGAGGTACATGTGAGGAATGTGTTTCTTAGTCCACAGTTAGAGGTACAGGTGAGGCGCATGGCTCTTAGTCCACAGTTAGAGGTACAGGTGAGGCGCATGGCTCTTAGCCCACAGTTAGAGGTACAGGTGAGGCGCGTGGCTCTAAGCCTACAGTTAGAGGTACAGGTGAGGCACGTAGTTCGTCACCCACAGTTAGAGGTACAGGAGAGGCGCTTTTCTCTTAGTCCTCAGTTAGAGGTCCAGGGGAGGCGCTTGTCTCTTAGTCCACAGTTAGAGGTACAGGTAAGGCGCGTGTCTCTTGCCCAGATTTAGAGGTATAGGTGAGGTGCGTGTCTCTTAGTCCACAGTTAGAGGTACAGGTGAGGCGCGTGTCTCTTAGTCCACAGTTAGAGGTACAGGTGAGGTTCGTGTCTCTTAGTCCACAGTTAGAGGTACAGGTGAGGCGTGTGGCTCTTATTCCACAGTTAGAGGTACAGGTGAGGCACATAGTTCTTCGCCTACTGTTATAGGTACAGGTGAGGTGTATGGCTCTTAGCCCACAGTAAGAGATACAGGTGAGGCATGTGGCTCTTAGTCCACAGATAGAGGCACAGGTGAGGCACGTGTCTCTTAGTCCACAGTTAGAGGTACAGGTGAGGCGCCTGTCTCTTAGTCCACAGTCAGAGGTACAGGTGAGGTGCGTGTCTCTTAGTCCACAGTTAGAGGCACAGGTGAGGCTATGGCTCTTAGTCCACAGTTAGAGGTACAGGTGAGGCGCCTGTCTCTTAGTCCACAGTCAGAGGTACAGGTGAGGTGCGTGTCTCTTAGTCCACAGTTAGAGGTACAGGTGAGGCTATGGCTCTTAGTCCACAGTTAGAGGTACAGGTGAGGCGCATGGCTCTTAGCCCACAGTTAGAGGTACATGTGAGGAACGTGTTTCTTAGTCCACAGTTAGAGGTACAGGTGAGGCGCATGGCTCTTAGTCCACAGTTAGACGTACAGGTGAGGCGCATGGCTCTTAGCCCACAGTTAGAGGTACAGGTGAGGCGCGTGGCTCTTAGCCTACAGTTAGAGGTACAGGTGAGGCACGTAGTTGTTCGCCCACAGTTAGAGGTACAGGAGAGGCGCGTGTCTCTTAGTCCTCAGTTAGAGGTCCAGGTGAGGTGCTTGTCTCTTAGTCCACAGTTAAAGGTACAGGTAAGGCGCGTGTCTCTTGCCGAGATTTAGAGGTACAGGTGAGGTGCGTGTATCCTAGTCCACAGTTAGAGGTACAGGTGAGGCGCGTGTCTCTTAGTCCACAGTTAGAGGTACAGGTGAGGCGCGTGTCTCTTAGTCCACAGTTAGAGGTACAGGTGAGGCGCGTGTCTCCTAGTCCACAGTTAGAAGTACAGGTGAGGCGCGTGTCTCTTGCCCAGATTTAGAGGTACACGTGAGGTGTATGTCTCTTAGTCCACAGTTAGAGGTACAGGTGATGCATGTGTCTCTTAGTCCACAGTTAGAGGTACAGGTAAGGCGCGTGTCTCTTGCCCAGATTTAGAGGTACAGGTGAGGTGCGTGTCTCTTAGTCAACAGTTAGAGGTACAGGTGAGGCGCGTGTCTCTTAGTCCACAGTTAAAGGTACAGGTGAGGTGTATTTCTCTTAGTCCACAGTTAGAGGTACAGGTGATGCATGTGTCTCTTAGTCCACAGTTAGAGGTACAGGTGAGGCCCATGTCTCTTAGTCCACAGTTAGAGGTACAGGTGAGGCGTGTGGCTCTTATTCCACAGTTAGAGGTACAGGTGAGGCGCGTGGCTCTTAGCCCACAGTTAGAGGTACAGGTGAGGCATGTAGTTCTTCGCCTACAGTTATAGGTACAGGTGAGGTGTATGGCTCTTAGCCCACTGTAAGAGATACAGGTGAGGCATGTGGCTCTTAGTCCACAGATAGAGGCACAGGTGAGGCACGTGTCTCTTAGTCCACAGTTAGAGGTACAGGTAAGGCGCCTGTCTCTTAGTCCACAGTCAGAGGTACAGGTGAGGTGCATGTCTCTTAGTCCACAGTTAGAGGCACAGGTGAGGCTATGGCTCTTAGTCCACAGTTAGAGGTACAGGTGAGGCTCGTGTCTCTTAGTCCACAGTTAGAGGTACTGGTGAGGCGTGTGGCTCTTATTCGACAGTTAGAGGTACAGGTGAGGCGCGTGGCTCTTAGCCCACAGTTAGAGGTACAGGTGAGGCACGTAGTTCTTCGCCTACAGTTATAGGTACAGGTGAGGTGTATGGCTCTTAGCCCACAGTAAGAGATACAGGTGAGGCATGTGGCTCTTAGTCCACAGATAGAGGCACAGGTGAGGCATGTGTCTCTTAGTCCACATTTAGAGGTACAGGTGAGGCGCCTGTCTCTTAGTCCACAGTCAGAAGTACAGGTGAGGTGCGTGTCTCTTAGTCCACAGTTAGAGGCACAGGTGAGGCTATGGCTCTTAGCCCACAGTTAGAGGTACATGTGAGGAATGTGTTTCTTAGTCCACAGTTAGAGGTACAGGTGAGGCGCATGGCTCTTAGTCCACAGTTAGAGGTACAGGTGAGGCGCATGGCTCTTAGCCCACAGTTAGAGGTACAGGTGAGGCGCGTGGCTCTAAGCCTACAGTTAGAGGTACAGGTGAGGCACGTAGTTCGTCACCCACAGTTAGAGGTACAGGAGAGGCGCATGTCTCTTAGTCCTCAGTTAGAGGTCCAGGGGAGGCGCTTGTCTCTTAGTCCACAGTTAGAGGTACAGGTAAGGCGCGTGTCTCTTGCCCAGATTTAGAGGTATAGGTGAGGTGCGTGTCTCTTAGTCCACAGTTAGAGGTACAGGTGAGGCGCGTGTCTCTTAGTCCACAGTTAGAGGTACAGGTGAGGTTCGTGTCTCTTAGTCCACAGTTAGAGGTACAGGTGAGGCGTGTGGCTCTTATTCCACAGTTAGAGGTACAGGTGAGGCACATAGTTCTTCGCCTACTGTTATAGGTACAGGTGAGGTGTATGGCTCTTAGCCCACAGTAAGAGATACAGGTGAGGCATGTGGCTCTTAGTCCACAGATAGAGGCACAGGTGAGGCACGTGTCTCTTAGTCCACAGTTAGAGGTACAGGTGAGGCGCCTGTCTCTTAGTCCACAGTCAGAGGTACAGGTGAGGTGCGTGTCTCTTAGTCCACAGTTAGAGGCACAGGTGAGGCTATGGCTCTTAGTCCACAGTTAGAGGTACAGGTGAGGCGCCTGTCTCTTAGTCCACAGTCAGAGGTACAGGTGAGGTGCGTGTCTCTTAGTCCACAGTTAGAGGTACAGGTGAGGCTATGGCTCTTAGTCCACAGTTAGAGGTACAGGTGAGGCGCATGGCTCTTAGCCCACAGTTAGAGGTACATGTGAGGAACGTGTTTCTTAGTCCACAGTTAGAGGTACAGGTGAGGCGCATGGCTCTTAGTCCACAGTTAGACGTACAGGTGAGGCGCATGGCTCTTAGCCCACAGTTAGAGGTACAGGTGAGGCGCGTGGCTCTTAGCCTACAGTTAGAGGTACAGGTGAGGCACGTAGTTGTTCGCCCACAGTTAGAGGTACAGGAGAGGCGCGTGTCTCTTAGTCCTCAGTTAGAGGTCCAGGTGAGGTGCTTGTCTCTTAGTCCACAGTTAAAGGTACAGGTAAGGCGCGTGTCTCTTGCCGAGATTTAGAGGTACAGGTGAGGTGCGTGTATCCTAGTCCACAGTTAGAGGTACAGGTGAGGCGCGTGTCTCTTAGTCCACAGTTAGAGGTACAGGTGAGGCGCGTGTCTCTTAGTCCACAGTTAGAGGTACAGGTGAGGCGCGTGTCTCCTAGTCCACAGTTAGAAGTACAGGTGAGGCGCGTGTCTCTTGCCCAGATTTAGAGGTACACGTGAGGTGTATGTCTCTTAGTCCACAGTTAGAGGTACAGGTGATGCATGTGTCTCTTAGTCCACAGTTAGAGGTACAGGTAAGGCGCGTGTCTCTTGCCCAGATTTAGAGGTACAGGTGAGGTGCGTGTCTCTTAGTCAACAGTTAGAGGTACAGGTGAGGCGCGTGTCTCTTAGTCCACAGTTAAAGGTACAGGTGAGGTGTATTTCTCTTAGTCCACAGTTAGAGGTACAGGTGATGCATGTGTCTCTTAGTCCACAGTTAGAGGTACAGGTGAGGCCCATGTCTCTTAGTCCACAGTTAGAGGTACAGGTGAGGCGTGTGGCTCTAATTCCACAGTTAGAGGTACAGGTGAGGCGCGTGGCTCTTAGCCCACAGTTAGAGGTACAGGTGAGGCACGTAGTTCTTCGCCTACAGTTATAGGTACAGGTGAGGTGTATGGCTCTTAGCCCACTGTAAGAGATACAGGTGAGGCATGTGGCTCTTAGTCCACAGATAGAGGCACAGGTGAGGCACGTGTCTCTTAGTCCACAGTTAGAGGTACAGGTAAGGCGCCTGTCTCTTAGTCCACAGTCAGAGGTACAGGTGAGGTGCATGTCTCTTAGTCCACAGTTAGAGGCACAGGTGAGGCTATGGCTCTTAGTCCACAGTTAGAGGTACAGGTGAGGCGCCTGTCTCTTAGTCCACAGTCAGAGGTACAGGTGAGGTGCGTGTCTCTTAGTCCACAGTTAGAGGTACAGGTGAGGCTATGGCTCTTAGTCCACAGTTAGAGGTACAGGTGAGGCGCATGGCTCTTAGCCCACAGTTAGAGGTACATGTGAGGAACGTGTTTCTTAGTCCACAGTTAGAGGTACAGGTGAGGCGCATGGCTCTTAGTCCACAGTTAGAGGTACAGGTGAGGCACATGGCTCTTAGCCCACAGTTAGAGGTACAGGTGAGGCGCGTGGCTCTTAGCCTACAGTTAGAGGTACAGGTGAGGCACGTAGTTCTTCGCCTACAGTTAGAGGTACAGGAGAGGCGCGTGTCTCTTAGTCCTCAGTTAGAGGTCCAGGTGAGGCGCTTGTCTCTTAGTCCACAGTTAAAGGTACAGGTAAGGCGCGTGTCTCTTGCCCAGATTTAGAGGTACAGGTGAGGTGCGTGTCTACTAGTCCACAGTTAGAGGTACAGGTGAGGTGCGTGTGTCTTAGTCCACAGTTAGAGGCACAGGTGAGGCTATGGCTCTTAGCCCACAGTTAGAGGTACATGTGAGGAACGTGTTTCTTAGTCCACAGTTAGAGGTACAGGTGAGGCGCATGGCTCTTAGTCCACAGTTAGAGGTACAGGTGAGGCGCATGGCTCTTAGCCCACAGTTAGAGGTACAGGTGAGGCGCGTAGTTCGTCGCCCACAGTTAGAGGTACAGGAGAGGCGCGTGTCTCTTAGTCCTCAGTTAGAGGTCCAGGTGAGGCGCTTGTCTCTTAGTCCACAGTTAGAGGTACAGGTAAGGCGCGTGTCTCTTGCCCAGATTTAGAGGTACAGGTGAGGTGCGTGTCTACTAGTCCACAGTTAGAGGTACAAGTGAGGCGCGTGTCTCTTAGTCCACAATTAGAGTTACAGGCGAGGAGCATGGCTCTTAGTCCACAGTTAGAGGTACATGTGAGGAACGTGTTTCTTAGACCACAGTTAGAGGTACAGGTGAGGCTATGGCTCTTAGTCCACAGTTAGAGGTACAGGTGAGGTGCGTGTCTCTTAGTCCACAGTTAGAGGTACATGTGAGGAACGTGTTTCTTAGTCCACAGTTAGAGGTACAGGTGAGGCTATGGCTCTTAGTCCACAGTTAGAGGTACAGGTGAGGCGCGTGTCTCTAGTCCACAGTTAGAGGTACAGGTGAGGCTCGTGTCTCTTGCCCAGATTTAGAGGTACAGGTGAGGTGTATTTCTCTTAGTCCACAGTTAGAGGTACAGGTGAGGCACGTGTCTCTTAGCCCAGAGTTTCAGGTACAAGTGAGGCACGTGGCTCTAGCCCACAGTAAGAGGTACAGGTGAGGCACGTAGTTCTTCGCCCACAGTTAGAGGTACAGGTGAGGTGCCTGTCTCTTGCCCAGAGTTAGAGGTACAGGTGAGGCGCGTGGCTCTGAGTCCACAGTTAGAGGTACAGGTGAGGCGCATGTCTCTTAGCCCACAGTAAGAGATACAGGTGAGGCATGTGGCTCTTAGTCCACAGATAGAGGTACAGGTGAGGCACGTAGTTCTTCGCCTACAGTTATAGGTACAGGTGAGGTGTATGGCTCTTAGCCCACAGTAAGAGATACAGGTGAGGCATGTGGCTCTTAGTCCACAGATAGAGGCACAGGTGAGGCACGTGTCTCTTAGTCCACAGTTAGAGGTACAGGTGAGGCGCCTGTCTCTTAGTCCACAGTCAGAGGTACAGGTGAGGTGCGTGTCTCTTAGTCCACAGTTAGAGGCACAGGTGAGGCTATGGCTCTTAGCCCACAGTTAGAGGTACATGTGAGGAACGTGTTTCTTAGTCCACAGTTAGAGGTACAGGTGAGGCGCATGGCTCTTAGTCCACAGTTAGAGGTACAGGTGAGGCGCATGGCTCTTAGCCCACAGTTAGAGGTACAGGTGAGGCGCGTAGTTCGTTGCCCACAGTTAGAGGTACAGGAGAGGCGCGTGTCTCTTAGTCCTCAGTTAGAGGTCCAGGTGAGGCGCTTGTCTCTTAGTCCACAGTTAGAGGTACAGGTAAGGCGCGTGTCTCTTGCCCAGATTTAGAGGTACAGGTGAGGTGCGTGTCTCTTAGTCCACAGTTAGAGGTACAGGTGAGTCGCGTGTCTCTTAGTCCACAGTTAGAGGTACAGGTGAGGTGTATTTCTCTTAGTCCACAGTTAGAGGTACAGGTGATGCATGTGTCTCTTAGTCCACAGTTAGAGGTACAGGTGAGGCTCGTGTCTCTTAGTCCACAGGTAGAGGTACAGGTGAGGCGTGTGGCTCTTATTCCACATTTAGAGGTACAGGTGAGGCACGTAGTTCTTCGCCTACAGTTATAGGTACAGGTGAGGTGTATGGCTCTTAGCCCACAGTAAGAGATACAGGTGAGGCATGTGGCTCTTAGTCCACAGATAGAGGCACAGGTGAGGCACGTGTCTCTTAGTCCACAGTTAGAGGTACAGGTGAGGCGCCTGTCTCTTAGTCCACAGTCAGAGGTACAGGTGAGGTGCGTGTCTCTTAGTCCACAGTTAGAGGCACAGGTGAGGCTATGGCTCTTAGTCCACAGTTAGAGGTATAGGTGAGGCGCCTGTCTCTTAGTCCACAGTCAGAGGTACAGGTGAGGTGCGTGTCTCTTAGTCCACAGTTAGAGGTACAGGTGAGGCTATGGCTCTTAGTCCACAGTTAGAGGTACAGGTGAGGCGCATGGCTCTTAGCCCACAGTTAGAGGTACATGTGAGGAACGTGTTTCTTAGTCCACAGTTAGAGGTACAGGTGAGGCGCATGGCTCTTAGTCCACAGTTAGAGGTACAGGTGAGGCGCATGGCCCTTAGCCCACAGTTAGAGGTACAGGTGAGGCGCGTGGCTCTTAGCCTACAGTTAGAGGTACAGGTGAGGCACGTAGTTCTTCGCCCACAGTTAGAGGTACAGGAGAGGCGCGTGTCTCTTAGTCCTCAGTTAGAGGTCCAGGTGAGGTGCTTGTCTCTTAGTCCACAGTTAAAGGTACAGGTAAGGTGCGTGTCTCTTGCCCAGATTTAGAGGTACAGGTGGGGTGCGTGTCTCTTAGTCCACAGTTAGAGGTACAGGTGAGGCGCGTGTCTCTTAGTCCACAGTTAGAGGTACAGGTGAGGCTCGTGTCTCTTGCCCAGATTTAGAGGTACAGGTGAGGTGTATTTCTCTTAGTCCACAGTTAGAGGTACAGGTGATGCATGTGTCTCTTAGTCCACAGTTAGAGGTACAGGTGAGGCTTGTGTCTCTTAGTCCACAGTTAGAGGTACAGGTGAGGCGTGTGGCTCTTATTCCACAGTTAGAGGTACAGGTGAGGCGCGTGGCTCTTAGCCCACAGTTAGAGGTACAGGTGAGGCACGTAGTTCTTCGCCTACAGTTATAGGTACAGGTGAGGTGTATGGCTCTTAGCCCACAGTAAGAGATACAGGTGAGGCATGTGGCTCTTAGTCCACAGATAGAGGCACAGGTGAGGCACCTGTCTCTTAGTCCACAGTTAGAGGTACAGGTGAGACGCCTGTCTCTTAGTCCACAGTCAGAGGTACAGGTGAGGTGCGTGTCTCTTAGTCCACAGTTAGAGGCACAGGTGAGGCTATGGCTCTTAGCCCACAGTTAGAGGTACATGTGAGGAACGTGTTTCTTAGTCCTCAGTTAGAGGTACAGGTGAGGCGCATGGCTCTTAGTCCACAGTTAGAGGTACAGGTGAGGCGCATGGCTCTTAGCCCACAGTTAGAGGTACAGGTGAGGCGCGTGGCTCTTAGCCTACAGTTAGAGGTACAGGTGAGGCACGTAGTTCGTCGCCCACAGTTAGAGGTACAGGAGAGGCGCGTGTCTCTTAGTCCTCAGTTAGAGGTCCAGGTGAGGCGCTTGTCTCTTAGTCCACAGTTAGAGGTACAGGTAAGGCGCGTGTCTCTTGCCCAGATTTAGAGGTATAGGTGAGGTGCGTGTCTCTAAGTCCACAGTTAGAGGTACAGGTGAGGCGTGTGTCTCTTAGTCCACAGTTAGAGGTACAGGTGAGGTGTATTTCTCTTAGTCCACAGTTAGAGGTACAGGTGATGCATGTGTCTCTTAGTCCACAGTTAGAGGTACAGGTGAGGCTCGTGTCTCTTAGTCCACAGTTAGAGGTACAGGTGAGGCGTGTGGCTCTTATTCCACAGTAAGAGATACAGGTGAGGCATGTGGCTCTTAGTCCACAGATAGAGGCACAGGTGAGGCACGTTTCTCTTAGTCCACAGTTAGAGGTACAGGTGAGGCGCCTGTCTCTTAGTCCACAGTCAGAGGTACAGGTGAGGTGCGTGTCTCTTAGTCCACAGTTAGAGGCACAGGTGAGGCTATGGCTCTTAGTCCACAGTTAGAGGTACAGGTGAGGCGCCTGTCTCTTAGTCCACAGTCCGAGGTACAGGTGAGGTGCGTGTCTCTTAGTCCACAGTTAGAGGTACAGGTGAGGCTATGGCTCTTAGTCCACAGTTAGAGGTACAGGTGAGGCGCATGGCTCTTAGCCCACAGTTAGAGGTACATGTGAGGAACGTGTTTCTTAGTCCACAGTTAGAGGTACAGGTGAGGCGCATGGCTCTAAGTCCACAGTTAGAGGTACAGGTGAGGCGCATGGCTCTTAGCCCACAGTTAGAGGTACAGGTGAGGCGCGTGGCTCTTAGCCTACAGTTAGAGGTACAGGTGAGGCACGTAGTTCTTCGCCCACAGTTAGAGGTATAGGAGAGGCGCGTGTCTCTTAGTCCTCAGTTAGAGGTCCAGGTGAGGTGCTTGTCTCTTAGTCCACAGTTAAAGGTACAGGTAAGGCACGTGTCTCTTGCCCAGATTTAGAGGTACAGGTGGGGTGCGTGTCTCTTAGTCCACAGTTAGAGGTACAGGTGAGGCGCGTGTCTCTTAGTCCACAGTTAGAGGTACAGGTGAGGCTCGTGTCTCTTGCCCAGATTTAGAGGTACAGGTGAGGTGTATTTCTCTTAGTCCACAGTTAGAGGTACAGGTGATGCATGTGTCTCTTAGTCCACAGTTAGAGGTACAGGTGAGGCTCGTGTCTCTTAGTCCACAGTTAGAGGTACAGGTGAGGCGTGTGGCTCTTATTCGACAGTTAGAGGTACAGGTGAGGCGCGTGGCTCTTAGCCCACAGTTAGAGGTACAGGTGAGGCATGTAGTTCTTCGCCTACAGTTATAGGTACAGGTGAGGTGTATGGCTCTTAGCCCACAGTAAGAGATACAGGTGAGGCATGTGGCTCTTAGTCCACAGATAGAGGCACAGGTGAGGCATGTGTCTCTTAGTCCACATTTAGAGGTACAGGTGAGGCGCCTGTCTCTTAGTCCACAGTCAGAAGTACAGGTGAGGTGCGTGTCTCTTAGTCCACAGTTAGAGGCACAGGTGAGGCTATGGCTCTTAGCCCACAGTTAGAGGTACATGTGAGGAACGTGTTTCTTAGTCCACAGTTAGAGGTACAGGTGAGGCGCATGGCTCTTAGTCCACAGTTAGAGGTACAGGTGAGGCGCATGGATCTTAGCCCACAGTTAGAGGTACCGGTGAGGCGCGTGGCTCTTAGCCTACAGTTAGAGGTACAGGTGAGGCACGTAGTTCGTCGCCCACAGTTAGAGGTACAGGAGAGGCGCGTGTCTCTTAGTCCTCAGTTAGAGGTCCAGGTGAGGCGCTTGTCTCTTAGTCCACAGTTAGAGGTACAGGTAAGGCGCGTGTCTCTTGCCCAGATTTAGAGGTATAGGTGAGGTGCGTGTCTCTAAGTCCACAGTTAGAGGTACAGGTGAGGCGTGTGTCTCTTAGTCCACAGTTAGAGGTACAGGTGAGGTGTATTTCTCTTAGTCCACAGTTAGAGGTACAGGTGATGCATGTGTCTCTTAGTCCACAGTTAGAGGTACAGGTGAGGCTCGTGTCTCTTAGTCCACAGTTAGAGGTACAGGTGAGGCGTGTGGCTCTTATTCCACAGTTAGAGGTACAGGTGAGGCACGTAGTTCTTCGCCTACAGTTATAGGTACAGGTGAGGTGTATGGCTCTTAGCCCACAGTAAGAGATACAGGTGAGGCATGTGGCTCTTAGTCCACAGATAGAGGCACAGGTGAGGCACGTTTCTCTTAGTCCACAGTTAGAGGTACAGGTGAGGCGCCTGTCTCTTAGTCCACAGTCAGAGGTACAGGTGAGGTGCGTGTCTCTTAGTCCACAGTTAGAGGCACAGGTGAGGCTATGGCTCTTAGTCCACAGTTAGAGGTACAGGTGAGGCGCCTGTCTCTTAGTCCACAGTCAGAGGTACAGGTGAGGTGCGTGTCTCTTAGTCCACAGTTAGAGGTACAGGTGAGGCTATGGCTCTTAGTCCACAGTTAGAGGTACAGGTGAGGCGCATGGCTCTTAGCCCACAGTTAGAGGTACATGTGAGGAACGTGTTTCTTAGTCCACAGTTAGAGGTACAGGTGAGGCGCATGGCTCTTAGTCCACAGTTAGAGGTACAGGTGAGGCGCATGGCTCTTAGCCCACAGTTAGAGGTACAGGTGAGGCGCGTGGCTCTTAGCCTACAGTTAGAGGTACAGGTGAGGCACATAGTTCTTCGCCCACAGTTAGAGGTACAGGAGAGGCGCGTGTCTCTTAGTCCTCAGTTAGAGGTCCAGGTGAGGTGCTTGTCTCTTAGTCCACAGTTAAAGGTACAGGTAAGGCACGTGTCTCTTGCCCAGATTTAGAGGTACAGGTGGGGTGCGTGTCTCTTAGTCCACAGTTAGAGGTACAGGTGAGGCGCGTGTCTCTTAGTCCACAGTTAGAGGTACAGGTGAGGCTCGTGTCTCTTGCCCAGATTTAGAGGTACAGGTGAGGTGTATTTCTCTTAGTCCACAGTTAGAGGTACAGGTGATGCATGTGTCTCTTAGTCCACAGTTAGAGGTACAGGTGAGGCTCGTGTCTCTTAGTCCACAGTTAGAGGTACTGGTGAGGCGTGTGGCTCTTATTCGACAGTTAGAGGTACAGGTGAGGCGCGTGGCTCTTAGCCCACAGTTAGAGGTACAGGTGAGGCACGTAGTTCTTCGCCTACAGTTATAGGTACAGGTGAGGTGTATGGCTCTTAGCCCACAGTAAGAGATACAGGTGAGGCATGTGGCTCTTAGTCCACAGATAGAGGCACAGGTGAGGCATGTGTCTCTTAGTCCACATTTAGAGGTACAGGTGAGGCGCCTGTCTCTTAGTCCACAGTCAGAAGTACAGGTGAGGTGCGTGTCTCTTAGTCCACAGTTAGAGGCACAGGTGAGGCTATGGCTCTTAGCCCACAGTTAGAGGTACATGTGAGGAATGTGTTTCTTAGTCCACAGTTAGAGGTACAGGTGAGGCGCATGGCTCTTAGTCCACAGTTAGAGGTACAGGTGAGGCGCATGGCTCTTAGCCCACAGTTAGAGGTACAGGTGAGGCGCGTGGCTCTAAGCCTACAGTTAGAGGTACAGGTGAGGCACGTAGTTCGTCACCCACAGTTAGAGGTACAGGAGAGGCGCTTTTCTCTTAGTCCTCAGTTAGAGGTCCAGGGGAGGCGCTTGTCTCTTAGTCCACAGTTAGAGGTACAGGTAAGGCGCGTGTCTCTTGCCCAGATTTAGAGGTATAGGTGAGGTGCGTGTCTCTTAGTCCACAGTTAGAGGTACAGGTGAGGCGCGTGTCTCTTAGTCCACAGTTAGAGGTACAGGTGAGGTTCGTGTCTCTTAGTCCACAGTTAGAGGTACAGGTGAGGCGTGTGGCTCTTATTCCACAGTTAGAGGTACAGGTGAGGCACATAGTTCTTCGCCTACTGTTATAGGTACAGGTGAGGTGTATGGCTCTTAGCCCACAGTAAGAGATACAGGTGAGGCATGTGGCTCTTAGTCCACAGATAGAGGCACAGGTGAGGCACGTGTCTCTTAGTCCACAGTTAGAGGTACAGGTGAGGCGCCTGTCTCTTAGTCCACAGTCAGAGGTACAGGTGAGGTGCGTGTCTCTTAGTCCACAGTTAGAGGCACAGGTGAGGCTATGGCTCTTAGTCCACAGTTAGAGGTACAGGTGAGGCGCCTGTCTCTTAGTCCACAGTCAGAGGTACAGGTGAGGTGCGTGTCTCTTAGTCCACAGTTAGAGGTACAGGTGAGGCTATGGCTCTTAGTCCACAGTTAGAGGTACAGGTGAGGCGCATGGCTCTTAGCCCACAGTTAGAGGTACATGTGAGGAACGTGTTTCTTAGTCCACAGTTAGAGGTACAGGTGAGGCGCATGGCTCTTAGTCCACAGTTAGACGTACAGGTGAGGCGCATGGCTCTTAGCCCACAGTTAGAGGTACAGGTGAGGCGCGTGGCTCTTAGCCTACAGTTAGAGGTACAGGTGAGGCACGTAGTTGTTCGCCCACAGTTAGAGGTACAGGAGAGGCGCGTGTCTCTTAGTCCTCAGTTAGAGGTCCAGGTGAGGTGCTTGTCTCTTAGTCCACAGTTAAAGGTACAGGTAAGGCGCGTGTCTCTTGCCGAGATTTAGAGGTACAGGTGAGGTGCGTGTATCCTAGTCCACAGTTAGAGGTACAGGTGAGGCGCGTGTATCTTAGTCCACAGTTAGAGGTACAGGTGAGGCGCGTGTCTCTTAGTCCACAGTTAGAGGTACAGGTGAGGCGCGTGTCTCCTAGTCCACAGTTAGAAGTACAGGTGAGGCGCGTGTCTCTTGCCCAGATTTAGAGGTACACGTGAGGTGTATGTCTCTTAGTCCACAGTTAGAGGTACAGGTGATGCATGTGTCTCTTAGTCCACAGTTAGAGGTACAGGTAAGGCGCGTGTCTCTTGCCCAGATTTAGAGGTACAGGTGAGGTGCGTGTCTCTTAGTCAACAGTTAGAGGTACAGGTGAGGCGCGTGTCTCTTAGTCCACAGTTAAAGGTACAGGTGAGGTGTATTTCTCTTAGTCCACAGTTAGAGGTACAGGTGATGCATGTGTCTCTTAGTCCACAGTTAGAGGTACAGGTGAGGCCCATGTCTCTTAGTCCACAGTTAGAGGTACAGGTGAGGCGTGTGGCTCTTATTCCACAGTTAGAGGTACAGGTGAGGCGCGTGGCTCTTAGCCCACAGTTAGAGGTACAGGTGAGGCATGTAGTTCTTCGCCTACAGTTATAGGTACAGGTGAGGTGTATGGCTCTTAGCCCACTGTAAGAGATACAGGTGAGGCATGTGGCTCTTAGTCCACAGATAGAGGCACAGGTGAGGCACGTGTCTCTTAGTCCACAGTTAGAGGTACAGGTAAGGCGCCTGTCTCTTAGTCCACAGTCAGAGGTACAGGTGAGGTGCATGTCTCTTAGTCCACAGTTAGAGGCACAGGTGAGGCTATGGCTCTTAGTCCACAGTTAGAGGTACAGGTGAGGCTCGTGTCTCTTAGTCCACAGTTAGAGGTACTGGTGAGGCGTGTGGCTCTTATTCGACAGTTAGAGGTACAGGTGAGGCGCGTGGCTCTTAGCCCACAGTTAGAGGTACAGGTGAGGCACGTAGTTCTTCGCCTACAGTTATAGGTACAGGTGAGGTGTATGGCTCTTAGCCCACAGTAAGAGATACAGGTGAGGCATGTGGCTCTTAGTCCACAGATAGAGGCACAGGTGAGGCATGTGTCTCTTAGTCCACATTTAGAGGTACAGGTGAGGCGCCTGTCTCTTAGTCCACAGTCAGAAGTACAGGTGAGGTGCGTGTCTCTTAGTCCACAGTTAGAGGCACAGGTGAGGCTATGGCTCTTAGCCCACAGTTAGAGGTACATGTGAGGAATGTGTTTCTTAGTCCACAGTTAGAGGTACAGGTGAGGCGCATGGCTCTTAGTCCACAGTTAGAGGTACAGGTGAGGCGCATGGCTCTTAGCCCACAGTTAGAGGTACAGGTGAGGCGCGTGGCTCTAAGCCTACAGTTAGAGGTACAGGTGAGGCACGTAGTTCGTCACCCACAGTTAGAGGTACAGGAGAGGCGCGTGTCTCTTAGTCCTCAGTTAGAGGTCCAGGGGAGGCGCTTGTCTCTTAGTCCACAGTTAGAGGTACAGGTAAGGCGCGTGTCTCTTGCCCAGATTTAGAGGTATAGGTGAGGTGCGTGTCTCTTAGTCCACAGTTAGAGGTACAGGTGAGGCGCGTGTCTCTTAGTCCACAGTTAGAGGTACAGGTGAGGTTCGTGTCTCTTAGTCCACAGTTAGAGGTACAGGTGAGGCGTGTGGCTCTTATTCCACAGTTAGAGGTACAGGTGAGGCACATAGTTCTTCGCCTACTGTTATAGGTACAGGTGAGGTGTATGGCTCTTAGCCCACAGTAAGAGATACAGGTGAGGCATGTGGCTCTTAGTCCACAGATAGAGGCACAGGTGAGGCACGTGTCTCTTAGTCCACAGTTAGAGGTACAGGTGAGGCGCCTGTCTCTTAGTCCACAGTCAGAGGTACAGGTGAGGTGCGTGTCTCTTAGTCCACAGTTAGAGGCACAGGTGAGGCTATGGCTCTTAGTCCACAGTTAGAGGTACAGGTGAGGCGCCTGTCTCTTAGTCCACAGTCAGAGGTACAGGTGAGGTGCGTGTCTCTTAGTCCACAGTTAGAGGTACAGGTGAGGCTATGGCTCTTAGTCCACAGTTAGAGGTACAGGTGAGGCGCATGGCTCTTAGCCCACAGTTAGAGGTACATGTGAGGAACGTGTTTCTTAGTCCACAGTTAGAGGTACAGGTGAGGCGCATGGCTCTTAGTCCACAGTTAGACGTACAGGTGAGGCGCATGGCTCTTAGCCCACAGTTAGAGGTACAGGTGAGGCGCGTGGCTCTTAGCCTACAGTTAGAGGTACAGGTGAGGCACGTAGTTGTTCGCCCACAGTTAGAGGTACAGGAGAGGCGCGTGTCTCTTAGTCCTCAGTTAGAGGTCCAGGTGAGGTGCTTGTCTCTTAGTCCACAGTTAAAGGTACAGGTAAGGAGCGTGTCTCTTGCCGAGATTTAGAGGTACAGGTGAGGTGCGTGTATCCTAGTCCACAGTTAGAGGTACAGGTGAGGCGCGTGTCTCTTAGTCCACAGTTAGAGGTACAGGTGAGGCGCGTGTCTCTTAGTCCACAGTTAGAGGTACAGGTGAGGCGCGTGTCTCCTAGTCCACAGTTAGAAGTACAGGTGAGGCGCGTGTCTCTTGCCCAGATTTAGAGGTACACGTGAGGTGTATGTCTCTTAGTCCACAGTTAGAGGTACAGGTGATGCATGTGTCTCTTAGTCCACAGTTAGAGGTACAGGTAAGGCGCGTGTCTCTTGCCCAGATTTAGAGGTACAGGTGAGGTGCGTGTCTCTTAGTCAACAGTTAGAGGTACAGGTGAGGCGCGTGTCTCTTAGTCCACAGTTAAAGGTACAGGTGAGGTGTATTTCTCTTAGTCCACAGTTAGAGGTACAGGTGATGCATGTGTCTCTTAGTCCACAGTTAGAGGTACAGGTGAGGCCCATGTCTCTTAGTCCACAGTTAGAGGTACAGGTGAGGCGTGTGGCTCTAATTCCACAGTTAGAGGTACAGGTGAGGCGCGTGGCTCTTAGCCCACAGTTAGAGGTACAGGTGAGGCACGTAGTTCTTCGCCTACAGTTATAGGTACAGGTGAGGTGTATGGCTCTTAGCCCACTGTAAGAGATACAGGTGAGGCATGTGGCTCTTAGTCCACAGATAGAGGCACAGGTGAGGCACGTGTCTCTTAGTCCACAGTTAGAGGTACAGGTAAGGCGCCTGTCTCTTAGTCCACAGTCAGAGGTACAGGTGAGGTGCATGTCTCTTAGTCCACAGTTAGAGGCACAGGTGAGGCTATGGCTCTTAGTCCACAGTTAGAGGTACAGGTGAGGCGCCTGTCTCTTAGTCCACAGTCAGAGGTACAGGTGAGGTGCGTGTCTCTTAGTCCACAGTTAGAGGTACAGGTGAGGCTATGGCTCTTAGTCCACAGTTAGAGGTACAGGTGAGGCGCATGGCTCTTAGCCCACAGTTAGAGGTACATGTGAGGAACGTGTTTCTTAGTCCACAGTTAGAGGTACAGGTGAGGCGCATGGCTCTTAGTCCACAGTTAGAGGTACAGGTGAGGCACATGGCTCTTAGCCCACAGTTAGAGGTACAGGTGAGGCGCGTGGCTCTTAGCCTACAGTTAGAGGTACAGGTGAGGCACGTAGTTCTTCGCCTACAGTTAGAGGTACAGGAGAGGCGCGTGTCTCTTAGTCCTCAGTTAGAGGTCCAGGTGAGGCGCTTGTCTCTTAGTCCACAGTTAAAGGTACAGGTAAGGCGCGTGTCTCTTGCCCAGATTTAGAGGTACAGGTGAGATGCGTGTCTCTTAGTCCACAGTTAGAGGTACAGGTGAGGCGCGTGTCTCTTAGTCCACAGTTAGAGGTACAGGTGAGGCGCGTGTCTCCTAGTCCACAGTTAGAGGTAAGGTGAGGCGCGTGTCTCTTGCCCAGATTTAGAGGTACACGTGAGGTGTATGTCTCTTAGTCCACAGTTAGAGGTACAGGTGATGCATGTGTCTCTTAGTCCACAGTTAGAGGTACAGGTGAGGCTCGTGTCTCTTAGTCCACAGTTAGAGGTACAGGTGAGGCGTATGGCTCTTAGTCCACAGTTAGAGATACAGTTGAGGCGCGTGACTCTTAGCCCACAGTTAGAGGTACAGGTGAGGAGCGTGTCTCTTGCCCAGATTTAGAGGTACAGGTGAGGTGCGTGTCTCTTAGTCCACAGTTAAAGGTACAGGTGAGACGCATGTCTCTTGCCCAGATTTAGAGGTACGGGTGAGGAGCATGTCTCTTGCCTAGATTTAGAGGTACAGATGAGGCGCGTGGCTCCTAGCCCACAGTTAGAGGTACAGGTGAGGCGCGTGTCTCTTGCCAAGATTTAGAGGTATAGGTGAGGGCGTGGCTCTTAGTCCACAGTTAGAGGTACAGTTGAGGCGCGTGTCTCTTAGTCCAAAGTTAGAGGTACAGGTGAGGCGCATGGCTCTTAGCCCACAGTTAGAGGTACAGGTGAGGCGTCTGGCTCTTAACCCACAGTTAGAGGTACAGGTGAGGCGCGTGTCTCTTGCCCAGATTTAGAGGTACAGATGAGGCGCGTGGCTCTTAGCCCACAGTTAGAGGTACAGGTGAGGCGCGTGTCTATTGCCCAGATATAGAGGTACAGGTGAGGCGCGTGTCTCTTGCCCAGATTTAGAGGTACAGGGAGGCGCGTGTCTCTTAGTCCACAGTTAGAGGTACAGGTGAGGCGCGTGTCTCTTAGTCCACAGTTAGAGGTACAGGTGAGGTGCGTGTCTCTTAGTTCACAGTTAGAGGTACAGGTGAGGCGCGTGTCTCTTGCCCAGATTTAGAGTTACAGGTGAGGTGTATTTCTCTTAGTGCACAGTTAGAGGTACAGGTGATGCATGTGTCTCTTAGTCCACAGTTAGAGGTACAGGTGAGGCTTGTGTCTCTTAGTCCACAGTTAGAGGTACAGGTGAGGCGTGTGGCTCCTATTCCACAGTTAGAGGTACAGGTGAGGCGCGTGGCTCTTAGCCCACAGTTAGAGGTACAGGTGAGGCACGTAGTTCTTCGCCTACAGTTATAGGTACAGGTGAGGTGTATGGCTCTTAGCCCACAGTAAGAGATACAGGTGAGGCATGTGGCTCTTAGTCCACAGATAGAGGCACAGGTGAGGCACGTGTCTCTTAGTCCACTGTTAGAGGTACAGGTGAGGCGCCTGTGTCTTAGTCCACAGTCAGAGGTACAGGTGAGGCGCCTGTGTCTTAGTCCACAGTTAGAGGCACAGGTGAGGCACGTGTCTCTTAGCCCAAGTTAGAGGTACAGGTGAGGCACGTGCCTCTTAGCCCACAGTTAGAGGCACAGGTGAGGCGCGTGTCTCTTAGTCCACAGTTAAAGGTACAGGTGAGGCGCGTGTCTCTTAGCCCACAGTTAGAGGTACAGGTGAGGCGCGTGTCTCTTAGTCCACAGTTAGAGGTACAGGTGAGGCGCATGTCTCTTAGTCCACAGTTAGAGGTACAGGTGAGGCGCGTGTCTCTTGCCCAGATTTAGAGGTACAGGTGAGGTGCGTGTCTCTTAGTCGACAGTTAGAGGTACAGGTGAGGCTCGTGTCTCTTAGTCCACAGGTAGAGGTACAGGTGAGGCGTGTGTCTCTTAGTCCACAGTTAGAGGTACAAGTGAGGCGTGTGTCTCTTAGTCCACAATTAGAGGTACAGGCGAGGAGCATGGCTCTTAGTCCACAGTTAGAGGTACATGTGAGGAACGTGTTTCTTAGTCCACAGTTAGAGGTACAGGTGAGGCGCGTGTCTCTTAGTCCACAGTTAGAGGTACAGGTGAGGTGTGTGTCTACTAGTCCACAGTTAGAGGTACAAGTGAGGCGCGTGTCTCTTAGTCCACAATTAGAGTTACAGGCGAGGAGCATGGCTCTTAGTCCACAGTTAGAGGTACATGTGAGGAACGTGTTTCTCAGACCACAGTTAGAGGTACAGGTGAGGCTATGGCTCTTAGTCCACAGTTAGAGGTACAGGTGAGGCGCGTGTCTCTTAGTCCACAGTTAGAGGTACATGTGAGGAACGTGTTTCTTAGTCCACAGTTAGAGGTACAGGTGAGGCTATGGCTCTTAGTCCACAGTTAGAGGTACAGGTGAGGCGCGTGTCTCTTAGTCCACAGTTAGAGGTACAGGCGAGGCGCGTGTCTCTTAGTCCACAGTTAGAGGTACAGGTGAGGCTCGTGTCTCTTGCCCAGATTTAGAGGTACAGGTGAGGTGTATTTCTCTTAGTCCACAGTTAGAGGTACAGGTGATGCATGTGTCTCTTAGTCCACAGTTAGAGGTACAGGTGAGGCTCGTGTCTCTTAGTCCACAGTTAGAGGTACAGGTGAGGCGTGTGGCTCTTATTCCACAGTTAGAGGTACAGGTGAGGCGCGTGGCTCTTAGCCCACAGTTAGAGGTACAGGTGAGGCACGTAGTTCTTCGCCTACAGTTATAGGTACAGGTGAGGTGTATGGCTCTTAGCCCACAGTAAGAGATACAGGTGAGGCATGTGGCTCTTAGTCCACAGATAGAGGCACAGGTGAGGCACGTGTCTCTTAGTCCACAGTTAGAGGTACAGGTGAGGCGCCTGTCTCTTAGTCCACAGTCAGAGGTACAGGTGAGGTGCGTGTCTCTTAGTCCACAGTTAGAGGCACAGGTGAGGCTATGGCTCTTAGTCCACAGTTAGAGGTACAGGTGAGGCGCCTGTCTCCTAGTCCACAGTTAGAGGTACAGGTGAGGCGCGTGGCTCTTAGCCCACAGTTAGAGGTACAGGTGAGGCACGTAGTTCTTCGCCTACAGTTATAGGTACAGGTGAGGTGTATGGCTCTTAGCCCACAGTAAGAGATACAGGTGAGGCATGTGGCTCTTAGTCCAGAGATAGAGGCACAGGTGAGGCACGTGTCTCTTAGTCCACAGTTAGAGGTACAGGTGAGGCGCCTGTCTCTTAGTCCACAGTCAGAGGTACAGGTGAGGTGCGTGTCTCTTAGTCCACAGTTAGAGGCACAGGTGAGGCTATGGCTCTTAGTCCACAGTTAGAGGTACAGGTGAGGCGCCTGTCTCTTAGTCCACAGTCAGAGGTACAGGTGAGGTGCGTGTCTCTTAGTCCACAGTTAGAGGTACAGGTGAGGCTCGTGTCTCTTGCCCAGATTTAGAGGTACAGGTGAGGTGTATTTCTCTTAGTCCACAGTTAGAGGTACAGGTGATGCATGTGTCTCTTAGTCCACAGTTAGAGGTACAGGTGAGGCTCGTGTCTCTTAGTCCACAGTTAGAGGTACAGGTGAGGCGTGTGGCTCTTATTCCACAGTTAGAGGTACAGGTGAGGCGCGTGGCTCTTAGCCCACAGTTAGAGGTACAGGTGAGGCACCTAGTTCTTCGCCTACAGTTATAGGTACAGGTGAGGTGTATGGCTCTTAGTCCACAGTTAGAGGCACAGGTGAGGCTATGGCTCTTAGTCCACAGTTAGAGGTACAGGTGAGGCGCCTGTCTCTTAGTCCACAGTCAGAGGTATAGGTGAGGTGCGTGTCTCTTAGTCCACAGTTAGAGGTACAGGTGAGGCTATGGCTCTTAGTCCACAGTTAGAGGTACAGGTGAGGCGCATGGCTCTTAGCCCACAATTAGAGGTACATGTGAGGAACGTGTTTCTTAGTCCACAGTTAGAGGTACAGGTGAGGCGCATGGCTCTTAGTCCACAGTTAGAGGTACAGGTGAGGCGCATGGCTCTTAGCCCACAGTTAGAGGTACAGGTGAGGCGCGTGGCTCTTAGCCTACAGTTAGAGGTACAGGTGAGGCACGTAGTTCGTCGCCCACAGTTAGAGGTACAGGAGAGGCGCATATCTCTTAGTCCTCAGTTAGAGGTCCAGGTGAGGCGCTTGTCTCTTAGTCCACAGTTAGAGGTACAGGTGAGGTGTATTTCTCTTAGTCCACAGTTAGAGGTACAGGTGATGCATGTGTCTCTTAGTCCACAGTTAGAGGTACAGGTGAGGCTCGTGTCTCTTAGTCCACAGTTAGAGGTACAGGTGAGGCGTGTGGCTCTTATTCCACAGTTAGAGGTACAGGTGAGGCACGTAGTTCTTCGCCTACAGTTATAGGTACAGGTGAGGTGTATGGCTCTTAGCCCACAGTAAGAGATACAGGTGAGGCATGTGGCTCTTAGTCCACAGATAGAGGCACAGGTGAGGCACGTGTCTCTTAGTCCGGATTGGTGTCACTACAACGCATGCTTTTACATCGCATGCCTTTACAACGCGGTTTTTACCACGCAGTCCATTACAATGCATAATGCTTTTAGGCGCTGGATAGTGAATTATTTAATTTACTATTCCAACTCCAGTCCCCGTGGATAGCAGGGAAGGTGTTGGATAGTAAATTAAATATATTCCCTATCCTAGAGCGCCCCCCAGCGCAATGCGTTGTGATGGTATGCGTTGTAATGGTTGCGATGTAATGGTAGTGCGTTGTAAAAAATGCGTTGTAAGTGATGTTCCCCTCTTAGTCCACAGTTAGAGGTACAGGTGAGGTGCCTGTCTCTTAGTCCACAGTCAGAGGTACAGGTGAGGTGCGTGTATCTTGCCCAGATTTAGAGGTACAGGTGAGGTGCGTGTCTCTTAGTCCACAGTTAGAGGTACAGGTGAGGCGCGTGTCTCTTAGTCCACAGTTAGAGGTACAGGTGAGGTGTATTTCTCTTAGTCCACAGTTAGAGGTACAGGTGATGCATGTGTCTCTTAGTCCACAGTTAGAGGTACAGGTGAGGCTCGTGTCTCTTAGTCCACAGTTAGAGGTACAGGTGAGGCGTGTGGCTCTTATTCCACAGTTAGAGGTACAGGTGAGGCACGTAGTTCTTCGCCTACAGTTATAGGTACAGGTGAGGTGTATGGCTCTTAGCCCACAGTAAGAGAAACAGGTGAGGCATGTGGCTCTTAGTCCACAGATAGAGGCACAGGTGAGGCACGTGTCTCTTAGTCCGGATTGGTGTCACTACAACGCATGCTTTTACATCGCATGCCTTTACAACGCGGTTTTTACCACGCAGTCCATTACAACGCATAATGCTTTTAGGCGCTGGATGGTGAATTATTTAATTTACTATTCCAACTCCAGTCCCCGTGGATAGCAGGGAAGGTGTTGGATAGTAAATTAAATATATTCCCTATCCTAGAGCGCCCCCCAGCGCAATGCGTTGTAATGGTATGCGTTGTAATGGTTGCGATGTAATGGTAGTGCGTTGTAAAAAATGCGTTGTAAGTGATGTTCCCCTCTTAGTCCACAGTTAGAGGTACAGGTGAGGTGCCTGTCTCTTAGTCCACAGTCAGAGGTACAGGTGAGGTGCGTGTATCTTAGTCCACAGTTGGAGGCACAGGTGAGGCTATGGCTCTTAGTCCACAGTTAGAGGTACAGGTGAGGCGCCTGTCTCTTAGTCCACAGTCAGAGGTACAGGTGAGGTGCGTGTCTCTTAGTCCACAGTTAGAGGTACAGGTGAGGCTATGGCTCTTAGTCCACAGTTAGAGGTACAGGTGAGGCGCATGGCTCTTAGCCCACAGTTAGAGGTACATGTGAGGAACGTGTTTCTTAGTCCACAGTTAGAGGTACAGGTGAGGCGCATGGCTCTTAGTCCACAGTTAGAGGTACAGGTGAGGCGCATGGCTCTTAGCCCACAGTTAGAGGTACAGGTGAGGCGCGTGGCTCTTAGCCTACAGTTAGAGGTACAGGTGAGGCACGTAGTTCTTCGCCCACAGTTAGAGGTACAGGAGAGGCGTGTGTCTCTTAGTCCTCAGTTAGAGGTCCAGGGGAGGTGCTTGTCTCTTAGTCCACAGTTAAAGGTACAGGTAAGGCCCGTGTCTCTTGCCCAGATTTAGAGGTACAGGTGAGGTGCGTGTCTCTTAGTCCACAGTTAGGGGTACAGGTGAGGCGCGTGTCTCTTAGTCCACAGTTAGAGGTACAGGTGAGGCGCGTGTCTCTTAGTCCACAGTTTGAGGTACAGGTGAGGCGCGTGTCTCCTAGTCCACAGTTAGAGGTACAGGTGAGGCGCGTGTCTCTTGCCCAGATTTAGAGGTACACGTGAGGTGTATGTCTCTTAGTCCACAGTTAGAGGTACAGGTAAGGCGCGTGTCTCTTGCCCAGATTTAGAGGTACAGGTGAGGTGCGTGTCTCTTAGTCCACAGTTAGAGGTACAGGTGAGGTGCGTGTCTCTTAGTCCACAGTTAGAGGTACAGGTGAGGTGTATTTCTCTTAGTCCACAGTTAGAGGTACAGGTGATGCATGTGTCTCTTAGTCCACAGTTAGAGGTACAGGTGAGGCTCATGTCTCTTAGTCCACAGTTAGAGGTACAGGTGAGGTGTGTGGCTCTTATTCAACAGTTAGAGGTACAGGTGAGGCGGGTGGCTCTTAGCCCACAGTTAGAGGTACAGGTGAGGCACGTAGTTCTTCGCCTACAGTTATAGGTACAAGTGAGGTGTATGGCTCTTAGCCCACAG
Source organism: Lissotriton vulgaris (assembly GCF_964263255.1). Classification (NCBI taxonomy): domain Eukaryota; kingdom Metazoa; phylum Chordata; class Amphibia; order Caudata; family Salamandridae; genus Lissotriton; species Lissotriton vulgaris. Next base: position 18,398,662 of record NC_141700.1, on the reverse strand, counting down.
TAAGAGATACAGGTGAGGCATGTGGCTCTTAGTCCACAGATAGAGGCACAGGTGAGGCACGTGTCTCTTAGTCCACAGTTAGAGGTACAGGTGAGGCGCCTGTCTCTTAGTCCACAGTCAGAGGTACAGGTGAGGTGCATGTCTCTTAGTCCACAGTTAGAGGCACAGGTGAGGCTATGGCTCTTAGTCCACAGTTAGAGGTACAGGTGAGCCGCCTGTCTCTTAGTCCACAGTCAGAGGTACAGGTGAGGTGTGTGTCTCTTAGTCCACAGTCAGAGGTACAGGTGAGGCTATGGCTCTTAGTCCACAGTAAGAGGTACAGGTGAGGCGCATGGCTCTTAGCCCACAGTTAGAGGTACATGTGAGGAACGTGTTTCTTAGTCCACAGTTAGAGGTACAGGTGAGGCGCATGGCTCTTAGTCCACAGTTAGAGGTACAGGTGAGGCGCATGGCTCTTAGCCCACAGTTAGAGGTACAGGTGAGGCACGTAGTTCTTCGCCCACAGTTAGAGGTACAGGAGAGGCGCGTGTCTCTTAGTCCTCAGTTAGAGGTCCAGGTGAGGCGCTTGTCTCTTAGTCCACAGTTAAAGTTACAGGTAAGGCGCGTGTCTCTTGCCCAGATTTAGAGGTACAGGTGAGGTGCGTGTCTCTTAGTCCACAGTTAGAGGTACAGGTGAGGCGCGTGTCTCTTAGTCCACAGTTAGAGGTACAGGTGAGGCGCGTGTCTCTTAGTCCACAGTTAGAGGTACAGGTGAGGCACGTGTCTCCTAGTCCTCAGTTAGAGGTACAGGTGAGGCGCGTGTCTCTTGCCCAGATTTAGAGGTACACGTGAGGTGTATGTCTCTTAGTCCACAGTTAGAGGTACAGGTGATGCATGTGTCTCTTAGTCCACAGTTAGAGGTACAGGTGAGGCTTGTGTCTCTTAGTCCACAGTTAGAGGTACAGGTGAGGCGTATGGCTCTTAGTTCACAGTTAGAGGTACAGTTGAGGCGCGTGACTCTTAGCCCACAGTTAGAGGTACAGGTGAGGAGCGTGTCTCTTGCCCAGATTTAGAGGTACAGGTGAGGTGTGTGTCTCTTAGTCCACAGTTAAAGGTACAGGTGAGGCGCATGTCTCTTGCCCAGATTTAGAGGTACAGGTGAGGAGCATGTCTCTTGCCTAGATTTAGAGGTACAGGTGAGGCGCGTGGCTCCTAGCCCACAGTTAGAGGTACAGGTGAGGCTCGTGTCTCTTGCCCAGATTTAGAGGTACAGATGAGGGCGTGGCTCTTAGTCCACAGTTAGAGGTACAGTTGAGGCGCGTGTCTCTTAGTCCACAGTTAGAGGTACAGGTGAGGCATATGGCTCTTAACCCACAGTTAGAGGTACAGGTGAGGCGCGTGTCTCTTGCCCAGATTTAGAGGTACAGATGAGGCGCGTGGCTCTTAGCCCACAGTTAGAGGTACAGGTGAGGCGCGTGTCTCTTCCCCATATTTAGAGGTACAGGTGAGGCGCGTGTCTCTTGCCCAGATTTAGAGGTACAGGGAGGCGTGTGTCTCTTAGTCTACAGTTAGAGGTACAGGTGAGGCGTGTGGCCCTTAGTCCACAGTTAGAGTTACAGGTAAGGCGGGTGGCTCTTTGCCCACATTTAGAGGTACAGGTGCGGCGCGTGTCTCTTGCCCAGATTTAGAGGTACAGGTGAGGCGTGTGTCTCTTAGTCCACAGTTAGAGGTACAGGTGAGGCGCATGTCTCTTAGTACACAGTTAGAGGTACAGGTGAGGTGCGTGGCTCTTAGGCCACAGTTAGAGGTACAGGTGAGGCGCGTGTCTCTTGCCCAGATTTAGAGGTACAGGTGAGGCGCGTGTCTCTTGCCCAGATTTAGAGGTACAGGTGAGGCGTGTGTCTCTTAGTCCACAGTTAGAGGTACAGGTGAGGCGTGTGGCCCTTAGTCCACAGTTAGAGGTACAGGTGAGGCATGTGTCTCTTAGCCCACAGTTAGAGGCCCAGGTGAGGCACGTGCCTCTTAGTCCACAGTTAGAGGTACAGGTGAGGCGCGTGTCTCTTAGTCCACAGTTAGAGGTACAGGTGAGACACCTGTCTTTTAGTCCACAGTTAAAGGTACAGGTGAGGCTCGTGTCTCTTAGTCCACAGTTAGAGGTACAGGTGAGGCGCGTGTCTCTTAGTCCACAGTTAGAGGTACAGGTGAGGCGCGTGTCTCTTAGTCCACAGTTAGAGGTACAGGTGAGGCGCGTGTCTCTTAGTCCACAGTTAGAGGTACAGGTGAGGCACATGGCTCTTAGTCCACAGTTAGAGGTACAGGTGAGGTGCGTGTCTCTTAGTCCACAGTTAGAGGTACAGGTGAGGCGCGTGTCTCTTAGTCCGCAGTTAGAGGTACAGGTGAGGCGCGTGTCTCTTAGTCCACAGTTAGAGGTACAGGTGAGGCGCGTGTCTCTTTCCACCTCCTCCGGGAGGTAGAGGTGATGGTGATGACGTGTCTCGTCCTGTCCTGTGCTGTCCTTTCGCTCAGGTGGGGCCTGCCAGCAGGGAGTGGACACCAGCGAGGCCGGAAGTGAGCCTCCCGCGTGGCTTATCAGCCCAGGAATAACTAACCCCGCTGGTTTGTTGGCACAGAGGGCTGGGGCGGCGTCACTGGCAGTTTCACTGCAGCTGGCACGGGAACAAACAAGCCAGCGACTCGTGACCAGAGCCCTAGAGCTGCAGGGCCCGTCCAGCAGGTTGTGTTTATTTTTAAGAAACCATATTGGGAAGGGTTTATGTATTTTTAAGGTGATAACTGTTTGCATTGAATGCCTTGACCTCTGTGAGGGCGCTCGTGTGTTTGGCTTGTCCACAGACTAGGCCAGGCCGGCCCTGAGCTCCCACGCCCCGCCTCACGTGCCCCGCGTGGGGTCAAAGGTCGCACGGGCTGAGGGCGGCCGGGCTGTTTGAAGGTGTGAATGCTGTATTTATGGACGCACCCTATCTTATAGGAGCTTACACAGTCTGTTTGCAGTCACTGTAGCAATATAAAAAACAAGCATTGGCAAAGCCAATAGGTCTCGCCTACACAAGAGATATTGGCAATGTGGTTTTGCCAAGTTGTACATCAGTGTGGCTGCTGTTGGCCATGGCTCATTTTCAGTGAAGTGGAGTGACGTGGCACGGGGGAGTAGAGTGTCGTAGACTGGATTTGTTGGAGCAGAATAGAGTTCAGTGGCTCCGTGGCAGAGAGTGTTGTAAAGTGCAGTTGTGTGCAGTGCGCTGTCGTTGAGTGAAGTGGCTGATACTGCAGTAGTGTACAATGCGCGGCGCAGAGTGGAGTGGCGTGGAGGGGAAGGAGTAGAATAGGGTGGAGTAGATTGGGGTGGATTGGAGTAGATTGGGGTGGATTGGATCGGGGTAGATGGGGTTGGGTTGATTGGAGTGGGTGTGCATTGGCTTGACTGGAGTAGATGGACTGGTTGGGGTAGGTTGGATTGGAGTGGGGTGGATTGAAATGGGTGAGGTGGGTAGGATTGGAGTAGATTGGAGTGGTGTGGATTAGACTGGTTTGGGGTGGGGTTGATTGTGGTGGGGTGGAGTGGATTAGAGTTGACACTTTGGAGTGGTGTGAATTAGAGTGGAGTGGAGGGTGGTAAATTGTACTGGACAGGAGGGCAGTGGATGAGAATTGGGTGGATTGGATTGGTGTGGGGTGGGCTGGATGAATTGGATTGAGTGGAGTGTACTGAACTGGGGTGGGTGGATTGGATTGAGCAGAGTGGTGTGGATTTGAGTAAAGTGGGGTGGATTGGAGTAGAATGGGGGTATTGGACTGCAGTGGCTTGGAGTGGGGAGAATTGGATGGGGTGGATTGAAATGAGGTGGGGTGGCTTGGATTGATGTGGGGTGGGGGACTGGAGATGAGTGGATTGGAGTGAGGTGGACTGGCATGGGGTGGAATAAATGGGATTGGCCTGGGGTGGGGTGGGGTGGGGTGGATTGAGTGGGGTGGATTGAATTGGGTAGATTGGATTGAGATGGGGTGCATTGGCGTGTGATAGATTGGATTTGGCTGGATTGGGATTAGATTGGTTTATGGTGGTGTGGATTGTAGTGGAGTTGGTTGCATTGGGGTATGGTGGATTCGATTAGGGTGAGGTGAATTGTATTGGAGTGGGGTGGATTGAAGTGAGGCGGATTGGAGTGGGACAGATTGCAGTGGGGCATATTGTTTTGGATTGGATTGGAACAGACTGTTTTGGATTGGAGTGAGTTGGTTTGCAGTGGGGCAGACTGGAGTGGGGCAGATTGGAGTGGGGCAGATTGTTTTGGATTATTGTGGTGCAGATTGTTTTGGATTGGAGTGAGACAGATTGGAGTGGGCAGATTGTTTTGGTTTCAAGTGGGGCAGATTAACTTGGATTGAGTGGGGCAGATTGGAGTGGTGTGGTTTGTTTTGGATTGGAGTGGTGTGGATTGTTTTGGATTGGAGTGAGGCAGATTGTTTTGGATTGGAGTGGGGCAAATTGTTTTGGATTGAGTGGGGCAAATTGTTTTCAACTGAAGTGGGGCTGATTGTTTTGGATTGAGTGGGGCAAATTGTTTTGGATTGAGTGGGGCAAATTGTTTTGGATTGAAGTGGGGCAGATTGGAGTGAATTGGAGTTAGGTGGATTGAATTGGAGTTTGGGTGGAGTGGGAGGAAGTGAGATGGATTGGATTGGGTGAGGTGGATTGGATTGAATTGGGGTAGATTGAAGTGGGGTAGATTGGAATGGAGTGGATTGGATTGGTGTGGGGTGGACTTGATTGGATTGGGGTGGATTGTGATAGATTGGAGTGTGGTGAATAGTGATGGAGTGGGTGGAGTGGGGTGAGGTGGTTTGGGCTAGAGTGGGGTGGATTGGAGTGGGGCAGATTGGAGTGGAGCAGATTGGAGTAGGCAGATCGGAGTGGACTGCAGTGAGGTGGGTTGGATTGGATTGGGGTGGATTGGAGTGGGCGGATTGGAGTGGAGCAGATTGTTTTGTATTGAGCAGGGCCAATTGTTTTGGATTGGAATGGGGCGGATTGGAGTGGGGCAGGTTGAAGTGGGGCAGATTATTTTGGCTTGTAGTAGGGCAGATTGGACTCGAATGAATTGGAGTGGGGCAGATTGTTTTGGATTGGAGTGGGGAAGACTGGAGTGGGGTGGGTTGGGAGGATTGGATTATGGTGTATCGTAGTATATTGAGTTGGGGTGAGTGGTTTGAATTGGAGTAGGGTGGATTGGTCGTTGGTGGATTGGATTGAGTGGGGCAGATTGTTGTGGGGTGAGGTGGGTGTATTGGCATGGATTGGAGCGGGCGGATTGGAGTGGGATGGATTGGGATGTACTGCACGATTTTGTGTTAAAGCTCCACTTCAGAAATTACACATAAGAAAGAAGCAATGTTGCTTTGCCATAAAATAATCCTCATGTTTGGAGAACAGCACCTAGGGCAAAAACAAAAGAAAACATGAGTGCAAAGTGAGAAAAGAAGTCTTGCCAAAATAAAAGAAAGTTAACTATAGAAAATAAATCTTTGCAATTTTATTTGTCCTGCTGGGCACGTATTTTCCAGTCAGGCGCCTTCTATTTGCAGGCCACTAAAAGTTAAAGAGAACAAAATAGTACCTCAATCTTGTCAGGAGCAGCAAACGGGCACCGATTAAGTTAAATCGATCAGTGCTTGGTCCCTGCTCCACAGAGAGGAACGGAAATTATGTTAGGCCTGCCTTGACGAATTACAAGACTGTAAAGAAGAGTTCCATGCATGGCAACAAATGGTAAGCAACGGGCAGGATCCACGCGATTTAATGTATACAACAGTGTCTGGCAAGCAAGACACAATCGCTAGTGCATGCTCTTGCAGGCTTGACCCTAAAAATAAATCTCTCAGGGCCGTGACTGTCATGCCTGCCTACATGGTGAACCTACCTTGGATTTATTGGGGAGGGGTAATAGCAGAGTTCAGGTTACTATTGGTGGAAGGTGTGCACCAGCAATACAGGAGACAACATACTTTTTGGGAACAGAGATCCTGGTTTGGCGAGACAGCGGCCATCTTGCTCATGAATAATATTTAGACGTGGATGAAGCCAGAAACTACGCTTGTTGTTCCACCGCGCTCGATTACCTGATTGCCTCACCCCATTCTCTGCTTCCTCGGTGTTCCTGGCTCCAGTTCCAAGGTGGCTTTGTCTGCACCTTTGCCTGCATCTTCTACCGCAGCACTCTTTGTACTTAATACCTGAAACAAGAAACGATTTCTGTTTAATCGCTGAAGGCGATAACCACGCTTGCGCGCTAGCGTTACTTACCTGTGTTGGGGAATATATCTTCTCCCAGCGTTCTGACAAGCTTCATATTACTTTCTGCTGGCATCCTTCGGCTATCTCACTCTGCAAAACAATGGATACATAGAAGGGTGACAATTGAATTGTACCCATAAAAACAAGGATATTCTGACATCGTTTATGTTATATATTTAGTGCATGCAAAAGGGTCAAGGCATTCTCAGCAAGACATGATTGATTATAACATAATATAATATGTGACTGGTGAGTCATGTTAACTTACCTAGTTACTGGTAGCTGTGTCCCCGAACACTGAAGGTTTTCAGCGTGCATGTACCCTACAGCATGCAAGAGCAAGCATGTTCGTTGTTTCATGTTGCTTTAATGAATGTAAAGTACGCCTGTGCCGAGTTCGTGGAGTTCTGCAATGCGGAACTCTGCGATGTGCAAAAAAACCTCTGACGTGCTACACGGAGAACCTTATCAATTCCAACTGAACACACCCAAAAATCTCCCAAGACCAGGATTTTGAAGAGGATACTTTAAGAAAGACATAGGGGTCAATTAGGATGGCGGACGAATCGCAACCGCCATGCAGGCGGTAGCAATCCATCCGCCATCCTTGCCCGTCCGCCACCGTCCGCCGCTTTTCCGCCGCGGTCGCCTTGCGACCACAGTGGAAAAGCTCTAATATGGTGGCTGTGTCTATCAGACACTGCCAGCCATATTAGGATATGCTGGGGGCTATGCCTTTCCGTGGCGGCAATGCCGCCACGAAAAGGCATACAGTCCTTGCATTGGGTGCCCGTTGCGGCCCCCAGGGTGAAGGGGGTGGTGGGGTTGCACATGGGGGGTACCTATGGTACCCCCCTGCAGTTGCAGGCACTGCGCGGTGCCTGCCGCTTTGTGCATGCAAATGCACAGCATGCACTTTTAACTTTGCGGCGGGTGCTGCTTAAAGCAGCACCCGCCGCAATGTTAAATATACGGGATGTGGCCGCCAGGGGGATGGTCACATCCTAATTGCAATGGAGGGAACGCCGCTGCCCCTGCGGACGGTCCCTCCAGCCCGGGGGAGGCGGACGGACGCAGGTCCGTCCGCCATCATAATCGACCCCCTAGTTAAACAAATGTTGATGTATGAAACACCGGTCACAAAATACTGCTTACAGATTCCAACAAGTATTTTTTTGACCACTGTGGAATTTTGCAAACTAACCAATGTACTAAAAGCTCGATTAAGAATATTCCGATTCATAGTTGCTCGAAATTCGACCTAACACATCAATATTCAAGGAACAGGTTGCATATTGAAATTCACTGCGATTGGGGGCCATCATAGGCATAGTAGCCTCTTGGGTCAGCAGACCACCATGTTTGTGACTGCTTTTTAAATATCTATGGGGCATATTATCAAGGGGGTTTATCTCCGCTTTTTTGGCTTTAAAAGCCAAGAAAGCGGAGATAAAATTATCTCCCTATTACCAAGCTGTCGCTAACACCAGTTAGTGACAGCTAATAGGAGATAGCGACCATCTTGGGCCCCGCTTTGCATGTCAGTGATATTTATCACTAATGACATGCAAAGTGGGCGTGCCAAGATGTTAGAGACTGAAAACAGTCCCTAACATCGCTATCTCCTATTACCAACTTTTGGAGATATTCGCGCTAAGCGCGAATATCTCCAAAAGCTAACACCTGCCCTGAGCAGTTCTTAGCCATGTTATCCAATGGGAGGTGGATAACATGGCTAAGAGCATTTGCTCGATAATGCATGAATATCGCTGACTTTTCAGCGATATTCATGCATTGCGGCCGTTTTTTATCGCATTTGCGATAAACCTTGCTAATAGCAAGGTTTATCTGCGATAAAAATCGCCGATGTGCGGCGATAATTTTTGTCTCTAAACAAGTTAGAGACAAAAATTATCGCTAGTTGTTGGTAATATGCCCCTATATTTTCTAAAGGAAATGGTTTTCTTTAAAGAAAAAAGTTTTCTTTTTTTAGAAAAAGTTTAAAAGTTTTTAAATGTTTAAGAGTAGGGAGTGGTCTCCTCTTTCGTTTTGCAAATGGATTACCACTTCCATCAAGGTGTCTGTATCTTTTTAAAGTATCTTCAGATTTTGGTTGAAAATATTAATACATAAGATGCTAATTTGGTATTTGTAAGGGATGCCTGCAGCTTCCCCTTCCAGATACTAAATCCATATTCGTTCACATTCCCATTTTAGGAGTCAGAAAACTTGAGATTAGTAGATTGGGAAAAGCATTTTTGTGGTTTGCAAACTGAATCCTATTGTTGTGACCACAAATATGCTTTGTACATCTGACCCGTTTTCCTTGTTATCAGGCCCGGACTGGCCATTGCGGGCACCGGGCAGTCCCCCGATGGGCCGCAAGGGTGGGGGTCGGTTTTGGACCCCTGGGGGCCGTTTTTGTTACAGGGCCGTTTTTGCAGCATAGCTGCAAAATCGCCCCTGTAACAAAATTGGCCGAAAAGCGGCTCTGGCAAAGAGCTCGTTGCACCCACAACCCCCTGGGGGGCGGCCGAGCACTTTGCCAGGGCCGGGTTTGGTTCCTAGTCCGGCCCTGCTTGTTATTCATATTTTGACTTCTACTGAATTTCCAATAAAACACTCCATTGCTTTACATTTTTTGTTAGCTTTTTTGTATTTAGATGGCCCTATATTTTAATTGCCTTAAACCTCTGACCCAGGGATTGACATAACAATAGGGCAGGATGTACATTCTTTAGGACTAATACAGCAGAAAGGAGAGTGGGAATAAAGATTTGACTTAGTACTACTTTGCACAACAAGGGGCAGATTTACAATAACTGGCGCATCCCTGCATATCAGCAGGGATGCGCCAGTTATTGTGCATCACGGCTGCGCCACCGTGGATGCGCCGCATTTACAATGCTGCGCACCATATGGCAAAAATGGACAGATGCATGATGCATCTGTGCCGTAAAGGAGGCGCATTGCTGGAGTTGCATCGCAAGCGCGACGCAGCTCCAGCAAGGCTCGGGGGTGCCTTATCTTTAAAATGCTGCATCAATCCTTACGCCTCCATCAAGCGGGCGCAGGGTTTTGACGCAGCATGGCCTTAAAAGTGGCTGAGTGAAATCTTGTAGATTTCACTCAGCCACTTTTAGGAGGCGTTCCTGCACCAGAACACCCCCCGCGCAGGAACGCCTACATGTGGCCAGGGCGTTACAACGTGACGCATCTCCCAGATGCGTCACGTTGTAAGAACCCTGCACCATAGCACTGGTTTTGTGCCGTCACTGCGTCACAAAAGTGACGCAACAGCGGCGTAAAAGAGGCGCAAGGGGCTTGTAAATCTGCCCCCAAGTATTTACCTGTGGTTACCCTGCAACCACTTACTACTCACTCTGCAAAGCTGATGACTCTGTCAAATACTACATGTGCAATATTAGGGTTATTGTCTACATAACAGTGATGGTGAGACCACACCGTGCAGTCTATAAACTCTTGCCTCGACTCCTGTCTATTCCAATATTCTATATGTCTCCCTGGCCTAGCTACATCTACTTAATAGAGAAGACGAACTATTACCCACAATTCAACAGGGAGTTCTTTCGTGATGGGTCGAGCAGTGGTTTGCATAATTTACTGGATCAATTAATTATAATATAAAAAAACAATTAAAAAAACTTCATAATTACCAAAAGGTTATTGCAATATTAGGGCTCTGGTGAGTCTGCAGTTCAGATTACCCACAGTGCACCTGTGCATGTCCCAAGATGGATCCCACCATGGTCTCAAAGGGGCATATCATCAAGACAATTATTGCCGCTTTAGCAGCCGTTTTCGGCCGTAAAGCGGCGATAATCCTAACACGGTATTAACAAGGACCCGCTAACAGGCATTAGCGTGTGTTACCTTGTGTCATCACACATTTCACTAATGCCTTACATCTCATAGCTAATGAGATGTAAGGTAGGTGTTCCTGACATACCCTACATGGCAAAACATCGATATCGCGGCTTCGCGCTATCAACAAGGACGCCCCATACCCGCGTTGCGAATATGAAAGTCACGCAAGGACCCAATTAACGTTGGTTTCTAACGCCAGGTTAATGTCTGACTTAGCCATAGTGCCCTATGGGGGGTGGATTATCATGCTAAATCCACCATGGCTTGTCATAAACGAATTTTCTATTGCTGATATTTTATCGCTGGATTACCAGCGCTATTGCAGCATTTCACCGTTATTGCTGGATAATTTATCGCTTTGGAGATAGCTGTTGATAATAGCGCCCTATCTCAGCGATAATATCCAGCGATAGACAGCGATAACTTTAATCGCGCTAAGCGCCCTTAGCAATAATTATCGCGAGGCCTTGTAGATATGCCCCAAAGAGTTCTGATATTGAAGGGTCTCTACTAATAGGACACAGCTGTACCGGGCACTGTACTGCCCACCGAAACGACTCTGTCCTAGGGCCAGACGTGCCTTTAAGTGGACAAAACCGTAGCCCTCTCCTCCCCCTGGAGAGGGCTTCCCTCCATCTTGAACTCAGGGATTAAGCTTTTCCAGCATCTTGCTTCATGGAACATTCTGTGCATTTCACATATTTTACTCCAGTAGCCTGGTGTCCACTGCGCCCCCCCCTTTGCTCTTTCTTCTGTAAAATATGTCAGTGACCTGTTTCTTCATTGGGATCCTCCTTACCTCCTTCCAGCTTTGAATAACTGTCCTGTGTAGAGGAGTGCGCGTGAATGGAGCACATCAAGAACATACCTGGCAAGTCGCCTCCATCTGCCGGGCATCGCGCTCTTTTCAGGGTTCTGCGCTCTATAGAAAGCAGCACCCCCACCCCCCAGGCTTGAAAAAGGCACTCTCTCTGCAACATTGCATCAACCTTCAAAAATGTATTTTTCTCTATTTAAAATCCACCCGTTGGACCGGTAAGTATTAACATGGAAGACACTTAAAGGAATGACTAGAGAACATATGCTAGAATAAAAACAAAAGATGGCACAACAACTCTACCTAGGCATCTCCCCTGATGCAGGCTCCCAACTCCTCACGCACTCTCTGCAAATCACCATAACCCTGGTGTCCAGTTCTTACTGGGCTTGGACAGAGCCTCACTTGGAGTTTTTCAGCACTCTGTGCGCTACGCAGAGTGGGAAAAACTCTGCAAACTCCGCGACCAAAGTGGAATTTCACGGTCAGGCCTAGGTCTTACCTGAAGCGCGACAAAAGTAGAATTCTTGTTATTTGCCAAAAACTGAATACAGGAAATAGTACAAACTTGTCTCAATGATTTGAACTTAGACAGCTTTGAACCACAACTTTAGCTGAATTCTAAGGCACTTTGGTTCACCCTGGAGACCACCCGCACCCTCAAGGAAGAAAGAGCCAAAGAAACAGACAGCTTGGCACCAGCTTTCTCTAGTAAGCAAAGAGACACAATCCAGGTCCTCAAACTCTCACATCTGGATGGTGGTAGCACCCTACCCCATGGACTCCCAGACTCCACACTGGGACACCCTGGGGATATCAAGCATGCGGCAGGCGGTCTCATCTGGGGCCGGAAGAAATATGATCAGGTCTCCCCCATCCTGATGGAACTCCACTGGCTCCCCATGCCGGCCCACACCACCTTCAAAACCACAATTCACAAAGGCATCACCACCAGCACCCCCAACACCCTGCGTATCTTGCAGGCAACTCACACCCGTTGGTGGTCCTTGGCTCATACACAGCCAGGACGTCATCAGTCTGCAGACTAAGAAATATAGAAATGGAAAAAACAAGACAGCAGGCCTTTCCCACCTATGCACCCAGGACCTGGAACAACATCCTGGTACTTACCAGGGCTGCTCCAGCATCTGTGCACCCAGGACCTGGAACAACACCCTGGTACTTACCAGGGCCGCTCCAGCATCTGTGCACCCAAGACCTGGAACAACACCCTGGTACTTACCAGGTCCGCTCCAGCATCTGTGCACCCAAGACCTCGAACAACACCCTGGTACTTACCAGGTCCGCTCCAGCATCTGTGCACCCAAGACCTGGAACAACATCCTGGTACTTACCAGGGCCGCTCCAGCATCTGTGCACCCAAGACCTGGAACCGATTCAGAAAAGGGGGGTGGTGATGAACAGAGTGTCTGAATTGAGCAGACCACTCTTACCCAGTCCAAAGATCAGGGCTTGATCCATCACCGTTATTTATCTCACTGCCCCATCCCAGCTCAGAACCTGGCTATATGCAAATCAGTCTGTCCCTGGCCCAGTGCATCATGGGAACAGGGCAGACTAAACTACCAAGCCAATTCTTCACCAGAAAGGAAACAAGCTACCGGGGACCGGTTTCTGGCATTTCAGCCGTCTTCGGCCCGGCTTGCACCCAAGACCTGGAACAACACCCTGGTACTTACCAGGTCCGCTCCAGCATCTGTGCACCCAAGACCTGGAACAACACCCTGGTACTTACCAGGTCCGCTCCAGCATCTGTGCACCCAAGACCTGGAACAACATCCTGGTACTTACCAGGGCAGCCCCAGCATCTGTGCACCCAAGACCTGGAACAACATCCTGGTACTTACCAGGGCCGCTCCAGCATCTGTGCACCCAGGACCTGGAACAACATCCTGGTACTTACCAGGTCCGCTCCAGCATCTGTGCACCCAAGACCTGGAACAACATCCTGGTACTTACCAGGGCAGCTCCAGCATCTGTGCACCCAGGACCTGGAACAACATCCTGGTACTTACCAGGGCCGCTCCAGCATCTGTGCACCCAAGACCTGGAACAACATCCTGGTACTTACCAGGGCTGCTCCAGCATCTGTGCACCCAAGACCTGGAACAACATCCTGGTACTTACCAGGGCTGCTCCAGCATCTGTGCACCCAAGACCTGGAACAACACCCTGGTACTTACCAGGTCCGCTCCAGCATCTGTGCACCCAGGACCTGGAACAACATCCTGGTACTTACCAGGGCCGCTCCAGCATCTGTGCACCCAGGACCTGGAACAACATCCTGGTATTCATCAGGACCGCCCCAACGCTGTTCCAATTCAGGCAAGAGTTGATGAGACAACAGCACAATTTAGTCACAATCCAGTCACTGTTCCCTCGCCTGTCACTCGTTGACTTCATGACTGCCTTAGACGCTTTACAGTTCTGCCGTGTTGGCAAGGTTTGCTCTATGCAAAGAGCGCATTAACTGTATCTGTCTGTTTATTACAATTATGCACTTAAACATGTGACACTGAGATGACAAAAATTTAAGGGGCAGATTTACAAGCTTGTTGCAAAACTTTTGTGGTGCCGTTGCGCCACTTTTGAGATGCAGTGGTGATGTAAACAATGGGAGCAATTTACAACGTGACACATCTAGGGAGATGCGTCAACTTGTGAAGCCCTGCGTCTCATTACACCTGCATCAGGTATAATGTATGCAGGGTGGGCGTTCCCATGCAGGAAACCCTCGTAGAAAGTACAAGATTTCACTGCGTCACTTCTAGGACACTACTGCGTCAAACTCCTACGCCTGCTTGAAACAGGCGTAAGGAGTGGCGCAGTACAATGAGTATAGGCCTCCCCATGCATTGCTGGAGTTGCATCCTGCTTGCGACACAACACATTTGGGCATACAGATGCGTCACAATTTCTGACGCATCTATCAATCCTTGCAACATTATGCGTCATATTGTAAATACGGCACATTCATGGTGGGTCAAGGGCATCGCAGGTTGCCGCAGGGAAACTGACGCTTCTCTACATCTGCGTCAGTTTCTTGTAAATCTGCCCCTGAGTGTGCAAACAGACACGTCTTTCTCAGCTTCCTTCCCACTGCAGTTTAGCCCGGGTGGTACTTTGTTCTGCGGACTCTATCCGCGGTAGGTAACTCTCTGTGTAGTATCTCAGGTGTGTTAGGAGCTCTGTGCGTGTCTCTCTATCTGCTTTGTGTAATACAGTCATGTCTGTTCGAGAGGTCACCGCCCCTTCCAGGAAGCAGGGCTGAGCCCAAGGCAGGTAATCTCACCTCAGACCAGGTGATATCTGAGAGTCTGAGTTGGGGGGAGGGGCGCCTCCTTGTCTACCATCTCTCCTCTGATAGGCTCTCATGTTTCCTGTCATCTCGTGATAAAACACAATTTCAACAGCTCTGAGAGGAGACCACAGGCCTCTGGATTCCAGGAATTCGAGAGAGAGCTCCTGTACTTTCTTGAAAAGACAAATACATACTCCGAGGCGTGAGGCCGCTCATCAGGGAAAGTTACCAGAGTGAAATGTGGCAAGACTGGTGATAAAAGCATGGGTGTGACCAGGAGTGCCTCTCACTGCATCCTGCCTCTTGAAGGCAAGAGGGGCTGGCACGAGGTCAGTTGTAAGCCAGCTGCAGTTGTTAAAACTATCCATTTCACCCTGGGTCCTTCCTCGAGGCCCATAAAGGTAGCTGTCCCTAGAACTAGGAAAGCCCACTGGGGAGGAAGAAGCTACTCCCCCACTACACGTGTATGAGAGAATACTACATGTGTATGGGGGAATACTACATGTGTATGGGGGAATACTACATGTGTATGGGGGAATACTACATGTGTATGGGGGAATACTACATGTGTATGGGGGAATACTCCCTGTGTATGGGGAATACTACATGTGTATGGGGGAATACTACATGTGTATGGGGGAATACTACATGTGTATGGGGGAATACTACATGTGTATGGGGGAATACTACATGTGTATGGGGGAATACTACATGTGTATGGGGGGATTCCGAACCAGTTTCCGAGACGATGCCCGAGGAGACCGCATGAGACCCTAATTCAGCAAAGGTGAATACTGACATCACCTTCGTGGATGCGTATTTGACATCCTTCCCGTGTGCTGGAAAACATTCATCTCATAAAACCTAATCAAGTTATTACATAACCCAAGGATATTTGCCATCTTAGTTCCTGGAAACTGGCGCCATCACAGTACCCGAAAAAATCCTTTTAAACGGTTAAAGTCCAGAATACTAAACAGCATCTTAATATCTCGCCCTGAAGAAGTCCTTCGGACGAAACGCGTTGGCTACTTTGTGAAGATTTGAAATAAAGAAAGAAGAGAATACATCATGGCTTATTGACATTTTTTGACCTCATTGACATTGTTACTGTACATTATATGGTGTGCTGAACCGTTTTTTCAAATTGTACACAGTGCCTTTGGCACTGACTCTGGAGGCCTAGGGGTATATGGCCTCAGGTTCTTGGCACCCACAGATATAACTAGACTATAATTCATTAGACTGAGTGCAGTCAAGTGTCTAACCTTGTACCCCTGCTCTAGTATCACAAATGGGGGATTACTACATGTGTATGGGGGAATACTATGGGGGAATACTACATGTGTATGGGGGAATACTACATGTGTATGGGGGAATACTACATGTGTATGGGGGATTACTACATGTGTATGGGGGATTACTACCTGTGTATGGGGGAATACTACCTGTGTATGGGGGAATACTACATGTGTATGGGGGAATACTACATGTGTATGGGGGAATACTACATGTGTATGGGGGAATACTACATGTGTATGGGGGAATACTACATGTGTATGGGGGATTACTACATGTGTATGGGGGAATACTACCTGTGCATGGGGGATTACTACATGTGTATGGGGGAATACTACATGTGTATGGGGGAATACTACATGTGTATGGGGAATACTACCTGTGTATGGGGGATTACCACATGTCTATGAGGGAATACTACACGTGTATGGGGGAATACTACATGTGTATGGGGGAATACTGCATGTGTATGGGGAATACTACATGTGTATGGGGGAATATTACATGTGTATGGGGAATACTACATGTGTATGGGGAATACTACCTGTGTATGGGGGATTACTACATGTCTATGAGGGAATACTACATGTGTATGGGGGAATACTACATGTGTATGGGGAATACTACTTGTGTATGGGGGAATAGTACTGCATATGTATGGGGGAATACTACCGGTGTATGGGAAATACTACAAGCATATGGGGGAATACTACAAGTGTATGGGGGAATACTACATGCGTACGAGGGAACACTACCTGTGTATGGGAGAATACTACATGTGTATGGGGGAATACTACATGTGTTTGGGGAATACTCCCTGTGTATGGTGGAATGCTACCTATGTATGGGGGAATACTACATGTGTATGGGGAATACTACCTGTGTATGGGGGAATACTACATGTGTTTGGGGAATACTCCCTGTGTATGGTGGAATGCTACCTATGTATGGGGGAATACTACCTGTGTATGGGGAATACTACCTGTGTATGGGGGAATACTACATGTGTATGGGGAATATTACCTGTGTACGGGGAATACTACCTGTATATGGGGGAATACTACATGTGTATGGGGAATATTACCTGTGTATGGGGGAATACTACCTATGTATGGGGGAATACTACATGTGTATGGGGAATACTACCTGTGTATGGGGAATACTACCTGTGTATGGGGGAATACTACATGTGTATAGGGAATATTACCTTGTATGGGGGAATACTACATGTGTATGGGGAATACTACCTGTGTATGGGGTAATACTACCTGTGTATGGGGGAATACTACCGGTGTATGGGGGAATGCTACATGCGTACGAGGGAATACTACCTGTGTATGGGGTATGCTACATGTGTATGGGGAATACTACATGTGTATGGGGGAATACTACATGTATATGGGGGAATACTACTGTTGTATGGGGAATACTACATATGTATGGGGGAATACTACATGTGTTTGGGGAATACTACCTGTGTATGGGGGAATACTACATGTGTATGGGGGATACTACCTGTGTATGGGGGAATACTACATGTGTTTGGGGAATACTCCCTGTGTATGGTGGAATGCTACCTATGTATGGGGGAATACTACCTGTGTATGGGGAATACTACCTGTGTATGGGGGAATACTACATGTGTATGGGGAATATTACCTGTGTACGGGGAATACTACCTGTATATGGGGGAATACTACATGTGTATGGGGAATATTACCTGTGTATGGGGGAATACTACCTATGTATGGGGGAATACTACATGTGTATGGGGAATACTACCTGTGTATGGGGAATACTACCTGTGTATGGGGGAATACTACATGTGTATAGGGAATATTACCTTGTATGGGGGAATACTACATGTGTATGGGGAATACTACCTGTGTATGGGGTAATACTACCTGTGTATGGGGGAATACTACCGGTGTATGGGGGAATGCTACATGCGTACGAGGGAATACTACCTGTGTATGGGGTATGCTACATGTGTATGGGGAATACTACATGTGTATGGGGGAATACTACATGTATATGGGGGAATACTACTGTTGTATGGGGAATACTACATATGTATGGGGGAATACTACATGTGTTTGGGGAATACTACCTGTGTATGGGGGAATACTACATGTGTATGGGGGATACTACCTGTGTATGGGGAATACTACATGTGTATGGGAGAATACTGCATGGGTACGGGGAATGCTACCTGTGTATGGGGAATACTACATGTGTATGGGGAATACTACATGTGTATGGGGAATACTACCTGTGTATGGGGGAATACTACCTGTGTATGGGGGAATACTACATGTGTATGGGGGAATACTACATGTGTATGGGGGAATACTACATGTGTATGGGGGAATACTACATGTGTATGGGGGATTACTACATGTGTATGGGGGAATACTACCTGTGCATGGGGGATTACTACATGTGTATGGGGGAATACTACATGTGTATGGGGGAATACTACATGTGTATGGGGAATACTACCTGTGTATGGGGGATTACCACGTGTCTATGAGGGAATACTACATGTGTATGGGGGAATACTACATGTGTATGGGGGAATACTGCATGTGTATGGGGAATACTACATGTGTATGGGGGAATATTACATGTGTATGGGGAATACTACATGTGTATGGGGAATACTACCTGTGTATGGGGGATTACTACATGTCTATGAGGGAATACTACATGTGTATGGGGGAATACTACATGTGTATGGGGAATACTACTTGTGTATGGGGGAATAGTACTGCATATGTATGGGGGAATACTACCGGTGTATGGGAAATACTACAAGCATATGGGGGAATACTACAAGTGTATGGGGGAATACTACATGCGTACGAGGGAACACTACCTGTGTATGGGAGAATACTACATGTGTATGGGGGAATACTACATGTGTTTGGGGAATACTCCCTGTGTATGGTGGAATGCTACTTATGTATGGGGGAATACTACATGTGTATGGGGAATACTACCTGTGTATGGGGGAATACTACATGTGTTTGGGGAATACTCCCTGTGTATGGTGGAATGCTACCTATGTATGGGGGAATACTACCTGTGTATGGGGAATACTACCTGTGTATGGGGGAATACTACATGTGTATGGGGAATATTACCTGTGTACGGGGAATACTACCTGTATATGGGGGAATACTACATGTGTATGGGGAATATTACCTGTGTATGGGGGAATACTACCTATGTATGGGGGAATACTACATGTGTATGGGGAATACTACCTGTGTATGGGGAATACTACCTGTGTATGGGGGAATACTACATGTGTATAGGGAATATTACCTTGTATGGGGGAATACTACATGTGTATGGGGAATACTACCTGTGTATGGGGTAATACTACCTGTGTATGGGGGAATACTACCAGTGTATAGGGGAATGCTACATGCGTACGAGGGAATACTACCTGTGTATGGGGTATGCTACATGTGTATGGGGAATACTACATGTGTATGGGGGAATACTACATGTATATGGGGGAATACTACTGTTGTATGGGGAATACTACATATGTATGGGGGAATACTACATGTGTTTGGGGAATACTACCTGTGTATGGGGGAATACTACATGTGTATGGGGGATACTACCTGTGTATGGGGAATACTACCTGTGTATGGGGTAATACTACCTGTGTATGGGGGAATACTACCAGTGTATAGGGGAATGCTACATGCGTACGAGGGAATACTACCTGTGTATGGGGTATGCTACATGTGTATGGGGAATACTACATGTGTATGGGGGAATACTACATGTATATGGGGGAATACTACTGTTGTATGGGGAATACTACATATGTATGGGGGAATACTACATGTGTTTGGGGAATACTACCTGTGTATGGGGGAATACTACATGTGTATGGGGGATACTACCTGTGTATGGGGAATACTACATGTGTATGGGAGAATACTGCATGGGTACGGGGAATGCTACCTGTGTATGGGGAATACTACATGTGTATGGGGAATACTACATGTGTATGGGGAATACTACATGTGTATGGGGGAATACTGTCTGTGTATGGGGAATACTACCTGCGTATGGGGGAATACTGCATGTGTACGGGGGAATGCTACCTGTGTATGGGGAATACTACATGTGTATGGGGGAATACTACATGTGTATGGGGAATACTACCTGTGTATGGGGGAATGCTACATGTGTATGGGGAATACTACCTGTGTATGGGGGAATACTACCTGTGTATGGGGAATACTACATGTGTATGGGGGAATACTACATGTGTATGGGGAATACTACATGTGTATGGGGGAATACTACATGTGTATGGGGAATACTACCTGTGTATGGGGAATACTACCTGTGTATGGGGGAATACTACCTGTGTATGGGGAATACTACCTGTGTATGGGGAATACTACCTGTGTATGGGGGAATACTACCTGTGTATGGGGGAATGCTACCTGTGTATGGGGAATACTACATGTGTATGGGGAATGCTACCTGTGTATGGGGAATACTTGTGTATGGGGGAATACTACATGTGTATGGGGAATACTACATGTGTATGGGGGAATACTACATGTGTTTGGGGAATACTGCCTGTGTATGGGGGAATACTACATGTGTATGGGGGATACTACCTGTGTATGGGGAATACTACATGTGTATGGGAGAATACTGCATGGGTACGGGGAATGCTACCTGTGTATGGGGAATACTACATGTGTATGGGGAATACTACATGTGTATGGGGAATACTACATGTGTATGGGGGAATACTGTCTGTGTATGGGGAATACTACCTGCGTATGGGGGAATACTGCATGTGTACGGGGGAATGCTACCTGTGTATGGGGGAATACTACATGTGTATGGGGGAATACTACATGTGTATGGGGAATACTACCTGTGTATGGGGGAATACTACATGTGTATGGGGAATACTACCTGTGTATGGGAGAATACTACCTGTGTATGGGGAATACTACATGTGTATGGGGGAATACTACATGTGTATGGGGAATACTACATGTGTATGGGGGAATACTACATGTGTATGGGGAATACTACCTGTGTATGGGGAAATACTACCTGTGTATGGGGAATACTACATGTGTATGGGGGAATACTACATGTATATGGGGGAATACTACCTGTGTATGGGGAATACTACATGTGTATGGGGAATACTACACGTGTATGGGGGAATACTACATGTGTATGGGGAATACTACATGTGTATGGGGGAATACTACATGTATATGGGGAATACTACCTGTGTATGGGGGAATACTACCTGTGTATGGGGAATACTACCTGTGTATGGGGAATACTACCTGTGTATGGGGAATACTGCCTGTGTATGGGGAAATGCATTGCCACATCATCTCAGTTCACACCCCAATCTGTTAACTTTCAGAAAACAATTAAAAACTCTGGGGCAGATTTACAAGCCCCTTGCGCCACTTTTGCGTCACATTTCCCATGTTAAAAATGGCTCAAAAGTGGCGCAAGGGGCTTGAAAATCTAGCCCTCTCTTTTTCTCCCAGGCCACTAATTGGATCCCTGCTGCCCTGCATTTCTTTTCAGAATATTGTACAGTCTCTAGTGCCTGGATGCCAATTTTTTGCCATTCGCACGCTCTATAAAAATGTTAACATAACATAAAGAGAGGTTCCAGTCTCGCAACTTTATGGTAAAAGCTGAAGCAGCAGCTCGTGCTGTGGGCCAAGCGCCCGACAGACCTCAGAAATCATCCACAATGCACCACGATGCCATTCAAGATGGCGCCAGGCAGAACAGCTTCAACTTCCTGGACTGGACTGTTCTATGTACAATACCATTGCGGTGGACTGAGTCGATTCTTGGTACACCTTGAAGTGGGAAGTTATTTTGCATCGTATTGAAGCACCTCGCTGTGTCTACCATACAGAAATGGGCCAGTCCACTTCAGCAATCGGCTCACTTTCCTCGGAGTGATGGCGTTCTTCCCTTTTACAAGGAGCACATCCACTCACAAAGTAATTCCCTTCAGTGCTGAAGATTACTATGGTAATGTATAGATATTCAGATTTAAAACATTTTTGCTTTTAGGTTCATGAGGACCTGGCAGCTTTCCCAGCAGTAAAGTTTTGCAAAAATCATGACAAAATAAGCACTGACAAAACCAAAAGACAGGGAGCCAGTGCCAGACCTGTTAGCTTTGCTAAAGCTTTAAATATGGGTTTGGCAGGAAAACAATGATGTCACTTCCTGTACAGATGGACATTGGGTTATTTCTTGGATCTGCATTGAATCTTTGCAATTGTCGAGGTCACCTGAAAGGTTGTAACAGTACATAGAATGTAAATAATGTCCCGAATGAATAGTACTCTTTCATAGCACTACTCTGGCCTAAATCGCCTCAAGGAGCTACGCAGTTCAAAGTGCCGCGGCCCGTGCAAGTAAGAGCGGTGGAGCAGGGTTGGGGGGACTCGACAGATGGCCACGAGGGAAAATTAAATAAATAATTAATTTTCCCTTGTCGTCGTCTGTTGAAAGCCCTACCCACCCGCCCCCACTGCTCTTACCTGCACGGGTTGCGGCTCAGTTCACAGGAGCAAGCGCACACGAGTGATGCCAAAAAAAGATAAGGCCTCACTTTTTTTCTGGAAGTAAGATGGTATGAACGATTAAAACCAAGGCAATGAGAATTCATCACAGTCCCCCCCTCCCCCGCCCATAACTGCACTTGTTTATTAAATACATTCTCTTGTGCTATATATTAATTTATTTAAGGTTAGGCTGGTTCGGATGTCAGAG
Organism: Lissotriton vulgaris; assembly: GCF_964263255.1. Taxonomy (NCBI): domain Eukaryota; kingdom Metazoa; phylum Chordata; class Amphibia; order Caudata; family Salamandridae; genus Lissotriton; species Lissotriton vulgaris. Next base: position 18,376,225 of record NC_141700.1, on the reverse strand, counting down.
AGGGGTGCACAAGGCTTGAGGTCGGTTGGCCTGCAGCAGGAAGGCGTCCTACACCCCATCAAGATCCTCGCGTCCACTCGTGTCTAGCTGCACCGGTTACGGGGCCTTCCTTTGAGTTCTGAGACTTGCAATCATTGTAATCTCATTAAAGAACCAAAGGGGCAGCTATTATCAATAGACGGCGAGAAATATTGCAAAGCGCGCTTAGCGTTTATTTATTTATTGGCGTCTATCAATAGAATTTATTGCCCCGTTATCACGTTATTAACAACGCGTATCACGAGGCGATAAAAAATCTGTCAAAAGCAGCAAAATGCAGTAATATCGCTGTAAATCCAGTGAGAAAACTGCAGCTATAGGGAAATCCTTGTTAATGGGGAGATGTGGACTTAGCCTTATAATCCACCTCCCATTATACAGATAGGCAAGTCTGAAATTTTGCAGACGTTAGACACCGGCAATAACCGCGCTTAGCGCACCTTTTTAAATCGCTACGCGTGTCCGGGACAGCCTTGTGAATACCGCGAAGGGCCGTTAGCGATACAATGCAGTTTTACATGGCATGCCTACCTTGCATCTCATTAGCGATGCGAGGCTAGGTGGAAAGAAGCCGGGCGCTAAGGCAAGGAAACACGCGCTAGCGTGTCCTTGTTAATATGATGCATATATATATGATAAGTTAATAGTTGTTCTTTTTACCTGACGCAGGTATACTGTGACGCAGGGGTTTACAAAGTGACGCATCTCCCTAGATGCATCACGTTGTAAATGGGCCGCATTTTTACGCTGCTGCTGCATCACAAAAAGTGATGCATCTGCGACGCAAAAATGACACAAGGGGCTTGTAAATCTGCCCCTTAGGGTTAAGCCATGCAGTCCTCACGGTGTGTGCTGAAGCCCGCTAGTGGATAGGTACCATACTGCACTGTGTCTAAAGATACAGGAGTGCACTCTATTTAAGCAGGAATTCCTTGTGCACTCTCGTGCGTCTAGCAGTGGTGCATCATGGGTGCAATAAGACCAATTGCAATCAAGTACATTCTCGGGTATGGTAGCAAAAAAAAGGCATTCATTGGGCTGAAGTGAGCATCTCACTCTGGTCGCACCTGCTGCGCTATTGATCGTTACTCCCTTGAAGGCCAATGGAAATTAGCCTAAAAAATGCAGTGGCTTTCGTAGCAGGCTCTGGAAGTTGCATTGCACATTTGTAGAATGCAAGGACTGAATTCAGCCATGTTTTAAGAAAAGAAAATATGTGCTGGGAGCGCGGACAGATGCCAGCGTCATTGAATTATTATCACAGGATGTATGTGCCAGTCCAGATCACTTCCAAACGAAGGCGTCCCTCTCAGTGGCCTGCCCGTCCGAGGGATGATATCAGGGAGGCAGCTCGGAGTGAATGAGCCCCACAGCGACAATATAAACCATTCACCTCTTCCTGCTCCCTGGCGGAGTCTCAGGAAGTATGTAAACAAGCGCTTAAACATGTGCTCATGTAAAGGAGGGTTGAGAAGGTTTGGGTCTGAGCAAATCTCAATTGGTGCAGACGGACGCAGGACAGAGCGTCGAGCAGAGAGCTGCCCTGAGCCGAGGAGGAGGAAAGAGGTGTGAGGAGCCCACTCAAGAGGGGTCCAGTGCTGGTTAAAAAAACTAACCGAGAAATTAAAACAAACAAGGAGGCACTGCAGCTGCCGCCCTGCACGCCGCTGCTCGCTTCTGAGGCAAAACGCAGTGGGAGTGAACATTTCAAAAGAGGTGGGACATTCACCCACCTTTAGCCATTTACAGGCTGTCATTATAGAAAGACACAGGCAAAGGTCAATCCAATGTGTGGGAGGAGTCAGCCCCACACAGAGTAGATACAAGAAGTCTCGCAGAGCTGCGCATGCGCGCTGCTAGGCTCGACCTAAAAACAGGGGCGGCTCCTTTGTTGGAGGGGGGGAGCATCCCCCCACTTAAGTTGCCCTCCAAAGAATGTAACTTAAAATAGTAATACATTACCATTTCATTTGTCATCCTCCCTTTCTGACGCTCGCATCAGGACAGGGGGGGGGGGGCCTGCTCCTGAATGACATCAGCAGGGAGGAGGGTGGACTGTTTCTACACTTTTCAAATTGTGCATGTCTTTTCGGCCGGCCATCTTGCGACGGCCAGCCACACCTGCGCACTTTGAGACCTCTAACCCTGCTGTCAGAGTAAGGGCAGGGCTCCAGTGTCCGTCGGAGCGGCGAGTGAGGCCGCTCCCTCCAATCAGAGCAGTGCCTGGATTGGTGCCCGCACAGCAGCATCCAGAAGCGGTTGAGAAGGGGTCCGGAGCTGGAGATTTCTGAGGATGTCGGTTTAGGTATGTTTTTTTTAAAAAATTGAAATGATTTGGAGCACAGAAACCCCCCCCTCTCCCTCCCCCTCGCCGTAGATGCCAACCACCACTGAGAAAGTCCCACTTCCGACCTCAGCCGAAGTGATGGGGAGTAAAACCAAAGAGCAAAGAGCCTCTTCAAGCCCAGGTACGACTGCCCTGCTGCACACTTCAAAATTTGCAAACATTTGTGACAAGAATTTTCAATTCTATTAAGGACTAGGAGGCGAAGATTATGCTTTCTCATTTCTTTTTTTTTTCTTTTTTTTTTTAAAACCTTTATTGTGCAAGCAGAAACGTACAAATACGGGCCTACAACCAATCAGGCCGGCCACAACACATTACGGGCGCACAGAATCAGGATAGAAATTCTCCAGCAGTTACTCAGCATTCAATAAACAATCAGTAAACATTAAAAGGCCCAATGTAACCGCTAGGAGCAGGATAAGAGAAGGTTAATTTTATAATATAATAGGAAGTATAGCAGGAACATTGCAGCTATTAGTTTCCGAATTCCCAAGGCGGGCAGTTGGTAAAGCAGCAATACAAAGAAGCAGTGAGAATCAGAAATAGTAGCAACAATTGGCGAAGGCAACGCATAGTTCCCACGTTGCAAATCAGTTCCCACCGCTGCCCACCGTCCACACTTCACCACTTGAATATGTGCTGGTACCAATCAAAGGAGTCAGAACTGCAACACTAAGATAGCCATTCGCTATACTAACCCAAAGAAGGGGAAAAGGAAAAGGAAGGGTAAAAGAAGGAATATGAAAAACAATGAAGAAAGAACGCAGCGTCGCAGTATGCGCCCCATGGCGGATAAGGCACACAATAATAGACCCACAACCGGGATCGAGGCAAGTAGGACGTGTAAATGTGCTATCATTATCATTAACGCGAAGAGCTCATGTCCTACACTATCAGCAAACACTCCATGGGGCATGCGTGCGGACCTAGCGTCCCGATAAAGGGATACAAAAGAGCCATAGAACTAAGAAAAAACGAACAATATACAGACCCCATCCCATCCACACCACCCTGCACCCCTGCAGAAGGCTACGGCCTACCCCCCAGCAGCGTACCTGTCGCCCTAAGTACAACCCGAAATGCAGAAGAATCAGAAAGTAAAGAAAGAACAATACAGACAAAAATAAGAGGGAAAGGGGGAAGAAAAAACCATTGGGAGAGGAGATATGCAATCGAACCGTCAGCTCCCACCCCCCACCTTAACACAATTTATTTATTTATTTTTTATTTATTTATTTATTTTTAACACTTGTAAAGCGCTACATATACCCTTGGGCGTCAAGGCACAATTAGAACCCACATCGAGGTGAAATCGACACAAATTCAAACATCAGGAACATGAAGAGGAATTGGTCATACTGTTACAGCTGCAAACAGTTCTCATCTCCACACATTAATTAGCAGTCCGCCGAGGCGAGTCCATCTCATCCCTGTCCTCTCCTGACCAGTACTTTAGGCACAGAGTGTGCTTAGGATCGGAAAATGGCAGGCCAAGGGTGCAAAACAGGGGATCCAAGTCTCGAGCAGCAATACAGATAATGGCGGCCGCGGACCAGACTGGCGAAGAGCAACGTCAGGAGCAGCAGGCAGTGTGGTACAGTCCCGCCGACCAAAGGGGGGAGGTTACCCCCACGGAACAACCACTGGACCCCCTCCAAGTATTTCGAGTCAAAAAACCGTCGGGTACCCCAGCGAGACTGACCTGGACGGACCCCGGCGTGGGGCCCTCTCCCACATCCACCTCAAGCAAAACCTCCTGGAGACTCGAGGCAACAGACATTTGAACTCTCAGATGAACGGCGGTCGCATTCACTTCAACAGCCGGGAGAAACAAATCAGCACATTCCCTCGGTCGGGCCGCATACATGGGGGGCGGCCCAACAAGCCCGGCGGCAGAACCGCTATCCTGCACAGCTGCGGCAAAAGCCATGGTCGCACGCCAGGAACACAGGGCGGCGAAGACATCGCCAATCGTGGGCTCACTCCCACACTCTTCAGCCAACGTGCAGGTCGACAGGCCAGTTTCGCCGCCCCCAACAGGTCCGAGACCCGGGGCGCCGTCCGCCATTTTGTCGGCGCAATGAGGCCGCTACGTTTCTCGACCCCGATCCGGGCCGTCAAACCTGGTTCAGCGGAGTCTCGCCGGATCCCGCCAATGGCAATCTTGGTGCAGAAAGATGGGTCGCCAAGACACTGGGGGTAGCCGGCGCCACCGTCTCATGGGCGCCGCCCGCCGATTCCTGGCAAAGGGCATTCAAGATGGCCGGACAGGAGAACAAAGGGGGGACAAGCCTCCCGTACGGTCAACCCCCATCCGAGGGAGGCAGCGCCCCGCAGCTGGGCCCCCGGGCCACCAGACGGGGCCCGGTCAGTCGCCACCGGTCCAACCACACAATGGCCTCTTCAGCCGACTCCTCTCCTCCATCAGGGGTCGGAGTCGATACCCCGCTCCGGCCGACCGTCGCAGGCGAGTCCCCGGCCTGCACGCCACGGAGGCTCCGGAGCAAACAAGGGCACAGCTCAAGATCCACGGCACCCAGGAGCACCCGGGACAAACGGTGAGTGCAAGCAGCCTTTCATAGTCCCATATTCCGTCGAATGTGTCTCCTCGGGGTAGGATAAAGTACAGGATTTACGGTTCAGGCAGGAAGGTTAGCGGAGCCGAGCTACAAAGCGGCCATCACGGTCGCGAGCTTGGCTCCTCCCCCGCTTTCTCATTTCTTTAATGAAATGCTCAGCAGCCAATATAAAACAACCAAAAACTACATTTCCCATGAACACTAGGGAATGATCATAGAGACTATAGTATAAAAGGTCCAAACATTAGTCCTTCTTCCTCTTTCTTTGTGGAAACAGTTCCAGATCAAAAAACAATCCCAAGTAAATCAACAATAACAGTTCCAAACATGCTGCAGAAATTCAAAGGATCTTGAAGCACAGGACCGAAGAACACTGGGTCTTGAAACGAGAAGACGAAGGAAACTCCGGAAGAGGATAGCCAACATCACTTCGGATCTGAACCTGAAAAAGACACATAGCCGTAACATCCAAATAATGCAAGAGAGTCAAAAGCAATCCAGGGGGGGAAAGAATAAGGATAAATAGACCTGCATCAGTAGGTAAACAGTGTACAGTACATAACAATGCAAATGAATTACAAAAGGGTGGGATAATCCTCGCCTCCTAGTCCTTAATAGAATTGAAAATTCTTGTCACGAATGTTTGCAAATTTTGAATTCTATGTCAGGACAGGAGGCTCCGATTATGTTTTTTTAAAGCTGATCCACCACAACAGAAGCAACACTATCAATAGGTTTATAATAAAACGTCTTGAAAACAGAATCAGAAGACCAATCTGCGGCCTTCATAATATCAAAAAGTGTGACACCCATGGAAAAAGCCTTAGAGGCCATTACCCCTCTAGCAGAATGTGCACCAAACACAGACACATCAATGCCCGCCTCGGACATTAGCCAACGCACCCAGCGCGCCAGAGTAGCTGGGGTGACAGGGCGAAATGGTTTCTGTAAGGCAATCAACAATTGACCTTGCATGTCTGTACGCAAAGAAGCAGTACTCACCTCATAATCCTTAAGGCACTGCACAACACAAAGATTGGGATGAGTGGGAAAAGATGGATACGTAATGGAAGTAGTATTAGACTTAGTCCTTTTAGAAAGACGAAAAGTAACACCCTCAGGAGTGAAACTGCGACCCGCAAGATCCAATCCGCGGACATCTGATACACGTTTGCAAGAGACAAGGCACAACAACATGGTCAACTTAGCAGACACTGTTTACGGAATAATAAGAGATTAGAAGGCCAAGCCTCCAAAAACCTCAGAACAATTGAAACATCCCATAAAGAGACATACTCAGGAGTGGGAGGTTTCGCAAGACGAATCCCTTTTAGCAATTTGGAAATGAAGGGGTGCTCACCAGCAGGCTTGCCATCAATCTGGATGTGGCCAGCTGAAATAGCGGAACAAAAACTATTGACCGTCCGATAGGCCAGACCTGAGGTGGCCAGAGACGCCAAAAAGTTAATGATTAAACTGATATCCGCTGAAACAGGATCAACTTCCCGTTGAGCATACCAATCACACCACCGCTTCCAAGCACCTTTATATCGTTTGTGAGTATTGGGAGACCAGGCCTCACTAATGAATTTGGAAGCGTCGCTAGAAATGCCTGGGATCGTCCAACGATCCCCGAGATCCGCCACGCCAGCAACTGAAGAGAGCCGGACAGAATGAGGGGATGTGGATCTCCAAGAGGATCCAGTAACAGATTCCACTTCAGGGGAAGAAGGAGCGGGGGCTCGCAACACATCTCCAGGAGAACCGGGAACCACGCCTGAGCCCTCCAGAGAGGAGCAATCAGAATCAGATCCGCTCGAAACCTTTTGGTGTAAGCCAGAACTCTGGGGAGCATCATGAATGGGGGAAACGCATAGCATGGAGTCGATGGCCACTGCTGAAGAAAAACATCCGTGGCCAGAGCTAAGGGATCCGGTCTCCAACTGTAAAACCGGGGAAGTTGCGCGTTGAGGCAAGAGGCAAGCAGATCTAAGTGACACTGGCCCCACTGCCGAAGAATGGCACGGAATACTCGAGGATGAAGCCTCCAGTCGCTGAAATCCCGAAGATGTCTGGAGTGCCAATCCGCAACTTGATTGTTGCGACCCGTAAGATATTCCGCAATAACAGTGATCTTCTGCTGCAGACAAAAATGCCAAAAATCCTTGGCTATCTCCGACAACACCTTGGACCGAGTTCCGCCCAGCTTGTTGACATAGCGGACTGCGGACACGTTGTCCATCCGGAGAAGAATGCAACAACTCGTTTGAAGGGGAGTTCAAGTTCAAGTTCAAAACCACTTTATTTCGATTAATAAAAAATCATAAAAAGCACACAGTAGACACAAGTACATATTTAGGGAAATACATTTACGATCAATTAATAACACAATTAAAAATGGACAATTAAAATATTTAAATTTTTAAAAAAAAGATAAATGGGTATTTCAGAGATTTCATAGGTTATCGCCAGTGCTGTTAAATTGTCTAATCCTGGTGCAGTTTTTGATGCGAGAAGCAGCCACCAGAAAATTTGCAACACCAAACATTATTAGAGGGGAGTCTAGCTGTTTTAAATAAAAGAGAGCTGGTTTGGCTTGGACAAACCCCTTGTTTTTAAGCAGCGGAATGATATATTTTTTCCTAGGCAGAGAGTAAAAGTTGCAGAAAAACATAAAATGTATAGTATCCTGTAATGAATAGCTATCACAGTTACAAACAGGCAAATCCTCGGGCTTAGCCCACACCTTAGAATCGTTTAACAGAAAATGAATCTGGTTAAATCTTAATTTAGTTAGTAACCAGCGGTGAAACGGGATTGATACTACCGTAAGATACGGTTCGATAGCTATAGTTGACTTGGAGATATAATGTTCCCTCACTGTAGGTTTCACAAGCTCTCCGCACTCCCGCTCAGATTCTCTGTATTTAATGAAAGTCAGTTTAAACCATTCAATGTCAGCTTTAACAATACATTCTGGTTTGCAAAATAAGTCAGGACGGCCCAGGGAGCTTAGGGTATTTTTAATGTATGCTAGCCACGGGATGTTTTTCATATTGTCCAGACGTAAGCAATCTCTTAAGATGGCATGATTCAAGGTTAGGTTAGGGTTCAACCAAGTTCTTAGCCACATCAGGATAGGCGATTGTTTAATAATGTCGCTTATGTACCCCTGGCCTAGTTCCGTATGGACAGAAAAGGTTGCCGTAGATTGTGCCAGACCTAAGAGCATACGTAGGAATTTGTTTTCCTCTACTTGAATCGCTACTGCATTATTAGTGTAGCCCCATATAGAAGCTCCGTACCTTGCTATTGCAATTGATTTAGCTCTATAAATTGCTAGCATTGCTTCTGTGGGTTTACCGCCCAGTCGTTTGGCAAAACCTGAGATTGCTGTCGCAGATCTTTTCATGGTGTTGACTTTTACTGATATTTGGGGTGCCCAGGAGCCCTTTTCGTCATAAACCACCCCTAGGTAAGTAAAAGTTTTTACAGTAGAAATTAATGTATTGGCACAAAAAAAGGACTTCGAGTTTTTGTTCTTCCCCCCGCCCACTGACATGACATGTGATTTTGTCAAAAACAATTGAGGGAGGTAGAGCCAGTCGTTGGATTCGTGCTCCACAGGGATAGTTACATAAACAAAGTGAATCCAACACGGGAAAGGGAAAAGAGTGATCAGAGGTTGTTGAAGCACTCAGTGTTTTGATAAATACCCCTCACACACCAAAAGGCCCCTTGGTGTCATGCTTCATCATCGGGGTCCTCGCACCCCTCTATCGGGATGCGGCGTGCTGCAACCTACGACTACGCGGGAGCACTTACGGTGTTGACTATGTGTGGTGTCCAGTGTGTGGGGTATGTACAGAGTGAGTGGGGGGTGTGTAGTGAAAAAATTATTATTAAAAAGTACCTGGCACTAGAGTATGTAAAGAAAAAATGTTATTCTGAACTCTGGCTGGTACCGTTAAAAGAAGTGCAGGTCGAGGTCTAAGTTGTATAATGAACTAGACCTCTGGTGTGCGTTGTTGTCGACATGTTTCGGAGACAAGCTCCTTCCTCAGGACGGGGGCACAACCTCCCCTCCCTACTCACGTCTTTTAAATAAAAATAGTGTATTTACATAAAAGTGAATTTTAAATTATAGGCTAAGTGTGCCTACAGCGGTCTGCTACAAGCACAATGACCTGTAGGAAGACAAAAAATCACAACTAATGGTTACCCATGTAGCGGGTAGTTCAAACAGGTGCAGTCACCAGGAACCATACCATTTGCTTATTTTATAAGCCTGTAAAAACTGACTCACAACACATACAACATAAAACACATATAGTACTAGGGTTTTACTGTAAGATGTTTTCCTACTTGTGAAGCTTCTTTGTAGGCTTCATGAGCATAAACAGGACGTCGGGGTGTTGCTCCAATGGCTATCTGTAGTGGAGAATGATATAGTTGTAATCATTCATTCTATCTCACCTACGTTTGTAAAGGTTTCTCGCTGTTCGTATTCTGCTTCAGTTGTTTTGTATCATACTCACAAGAACAGGGCTCGCTGGTCACCGTCTTACCCCATACGCTGCTCCGCTGTTGTGGAGTGAGGATGTGGTTGAGGATACTTATACCTTTTTAATCCTAATTAGCGCAGGTAAGGGTGTGTTAATTGGGGTGTTTTCCCGCCATTGATTGTAAGTCCATGTATGGAGCATCCGCTTTCTAACCATACAGGGCTTACGTATGTACTTGAGCGTGCGCCGACCTGGGATTAGTGTCTGCGTCATGGACTAAGTATAGACTGCGCATGTGCGGTATCCTTACATCATCAATTCATACATGCGTGAAGTAGGTGAGTGTTTTTTTACGCGCATGCGCGATATACATGCATGTGTCATTGTTTACTTTCAGAGTGCATCTCTTGTTTCCATGGAGTTACCATATGGAACTGTAGGTCCGTTTTTTATAATAATGACAATTGACTCCAGGGTACATCATCATTCAGCCCATTCAGATGAGTCCCCAGTCTGAACACCCAACGTTGTTCCTTCTGGAATAGGCCAGCCTCTGAGGGTAATTGTTCTATGACCGTCCATTTCAGATCATTGACGCAGTGTTGTTCGGTCAAAAAATGCGTTGCCATTTTTGTTGTGCTTTTTTTGCACCTCACGTTGCTTTTATGTTCATTCATACGCGTTTTTATGGCTCTTGAGGTCATCCCCACATATTCCAGGTTACATGGGCATTTGATCATGTAGATTACGTTTTTAGAGTTGCAGTTTGAGAATCTCCTTTGTTCCCATGTGGTGCCATTGCGAAAAGTAAGTCTCGTACTTTTCTCTGTTAAGTGGCAGCTACTGCAATTTCCGCAAGGAAAATGACCCTGGATGCCAATCGATGGTTGGAGGGCTGGTGTTGTTGGTCTCGGTCTTGTATGTACCAATATGTCTCTCAGGTTGCGACCTCTGCGATGTGCAAACATCGGTTTCTCCAATTCCAATTTTCCACATGTTAGTATTCGCCAATGTTTGTTCACAATTTTTGATACATCATTTGACAAGGTGTTAAATGTTGGTACACAGATTGGCCGCTTGTTTTCTGTGGATTCCTTTGTTCTTTCCTCAAGTAGAGCCTCTCTGTTGTAATTTTTTGCCCTCTTCATTGCTTTATTGATGATTTTGTCGGGGTATTCCCGTTGCCTGAGATTTTCTTTGAGGTCATTTGCTTGTTGTCTGAATTTAGACACCTCTGTGCAGTTGCGCCTAAGGCGTAAAAACTGTCCATAAGGCAGATTTTCCTGTAGATGTCTCGGGTGGAAGCTGTCGAATCTCAACAGGCAATTTCTTGAAGTGAGACCAGAGGTGTCTAAATTCAGACAACAAGCAAACGACCTCAAAGAAAATCTGGTTTGACGTTCTATGTAATTAACCAAAAAATGCTCTAAGGAGCAAAGGTGCTCGTTTGGGTCTCCGTCTAATACGGAGTTATAGAAGTTAATAAAAATAAATTTGAGATCATTAGCTAAGCTGATCTCTAAACACAAGAAATTAGGGGAGCAAGTAGCGATTTGTTTGACGATTCCCACTAAGTGTACGGTAACCAGGATCATAAGGCCCCCTTTATCCCTACCAATAGGGGATGTGGTAGCTGGGACAAAGTAGGATGTGTACCCTGGGACCCAAAAGTTGTTGTTACAGTCCCAGGTTTCTTGCAGAGCTATAATATCATGTTGGTTTAAAAAATTGAGCCATGCACTATCTTCTCTTTTGGAATGCAGCCCAGCTATGTTCCAGCTTACAATTTTAAGCCTTCTACTAGGGTTTCCTGGTAAAGAAATATCCGCTGGGGGTGGAGTTGGGGCAGAATCATTAATGTTGGCTGGGAGTCAGTTGTGGTCGACAGCCCATGTCAGAGGCGTAAATCTATTATGCAAAGGCAAGGGTCGGTTTAAGGCCAACGATGTATACATATCAGAATTTGGATGGTTTGGCCTATTGCTCATGGTCCAGTTATGTTCAGGTTCCTGGGGAGTGTGAACTGGTTGTATAGGCAGGAGAGCCTTCCTACCATGTTCCTTTCGTTGGGGGTAACCCTTGTTAGGTGTCAGTAAAGGTCTAGTAGTAGGATAAAAGAAACCCAAAGGTACAGCTCGGGGCCCTGCATCTAATCCCTCGAGGGGCGAGGCGTCCCACAGTAGTCTGCGGGCTTCACCAGGATTGTTAAAATTTATGATCACACAATCGCCCTCTACGGACTTGTTTGTGCGTCCTGGCCAACCCACCCGTCGGGCTGAAAGAATCGCTCTGGAAATATCATTGTCTCCCGAGCAATTCATGTTAGACCATGACTTTGCCCTGGATAACAATTGGGACGAATGTTCATACTCTCCTGGCTTAAGTGGGGGAACATTAACCAGAATGGCTCGTTTGAAGGGGAGAAAAACACTTGATCGCAAACGAACCCGCTAGGAGTTCCAGACAATTGATGTGGAGAGACAACTCCCGAGGGGACCAATGACCCCCCGTCGAGACAGACCCCCAACGGGCTCCCCAACCCCACCGACTGGCATCGGATTCGATCACCAGTTCCGGCAACGCACCGAATAGTGCTCGACCATTCCAGGCCTCCATGTGGTCCAGCCACCACTGCATCTCCCACCTCACTTCCTCCGTAAGAGGAATCTGGTCCGAATAGCGGAGGCCTTTCCGGAGATGCTGAATCTTCAGCCGTTGCATCGCCCTGTAATGTAGAGGGCCTGGAAAGATCGCCTGAATGGAAGACGCCAACAGACCTACTACACGTGCCAACGATCTCAATGACACAGTCTGTCTGGAAGTAACAGATGTCAATTCCCTCTTGATGTAACGCATCTTCTGGCCGGGCAAGAGAAGCTGGCAAGCAACCGAGTCTATCTGAAAGCCCAGAAAATCTATAGATTGAGTTGGGACCAAAACTGATTTCGGAATGTTGACCAGAAAACCTTGAGACTGCAAGAGTTCGAAGGACCACTCCAGATGCTGCAGAAGCCTGAGAGGACAATCCGCCATAAGGAGAATATCGTCCAGATAAATAATCAATCTGACCCCCCGCGATCGTAGATGTTCTACAACTGGTCTCAGTAGTTTCGTGAAGCACCATGGTGCTGACGAAAGGCCGAACGGGAGGACCTGATACTCGTACCAACGCCCCTGCCACTGGAATTGGAGAAACCGACGATGAGGCTTGTAGATCGGGATCGACAGATACGCGTCCTTCAGGTCCAGACGGACCATCCAGTCTCCTTCGCGAAGGAGATCCAGCAAGAGATGGATGCCCTCCATCTTGAAGTGTCGGTATACAACCCCGCCGTTGAAGTCTTTTAGGTTGAGAACCAAGTTAGACCCGCCTCCTTTCTTCTCGACCAGAAAGACTGAGCTGACAAAGCCCTTCGGATGACGGATGGTGGGAAGAATCACCCCTTTTTGTAGTAGAACTTCGATTTCCTCTGAAAGACAAGCCTGTTCATGAAGGGAAAAAAGCAAAGGAGGGGGAGGACGGGTCTGATGCAGAGGGTGATAGAACTCTATCTTGAATCCCTGAACGGTTTCTAGCACCCATGCATCGCTGGAGATCATACGCCAGTTTTTGAGGAAAAATTGCACCCTGCCCCCCAACATCACATCGTAAGCATGAATCAGGCTCACCTGCAGCGCTGGAATCCTGGTAATGGCCTTGCTGTCCACCTGACCGGCCTTTGCCATACTGTCCCTTTCCTTTGCGGGATGGGTAGAAATTTGCTTGAGTGGAGTATCCGGTGTCATAACCTCCCCACGCTGCTGTGGGGTTCCTCTCTGGGACTGCTGTTGCGACCCACGGCCGAACGAGCGTCCCCGTTGTCGTCCGGCCTTGGCAAAAACCGGACGCATGGCCCGGCGTAATGATGCCTGTGCTTTGTCGATTCCACTAAAGGTGGAGACAAACTTTGTAAGTTCTTTTAAAAATGGTTGACCAAACAACAGGCCTTGCGCCTCCGGACCCGACTCTGAAGTCGCCAGTTCTGCTAATTTCGGATCCAACTTGAGCAAGATGGACCGGCGCCTTTCCGCAGAAAGCCAAGATCTAGAATCGTGGTAAGAGGTCCAAGCATATCCAGCAACTTATCCTGACACGACCTCCAGGAGCGGTCTAGGCCCTTTTTCGGGGCCTTAGAATATTTCTTTAAGTAGGTGACCATCATTGGATCCACCTCTGGAGTGTCGGCCAGGTGATCTGCAAGATCTGTTCTTGGGCATTCCGAACGGAGCCTGGCCCGAACAGAAGCATCAAATGCTGACGAATGTGCGCTTGTATATAAGCCGCCACAGCAGGAGAGGGCAACTAAGAAGACGAATTTGGGTGGACAATATCCGCTAGCTCAAAATTCAGCAGGGACGGACGCTCAGGGGCGTCAACAAAATGTTCCTTGCGGAGACGCTTCTTGGGCGGGGTTGAATCCTGACCAGAAGAGGTGTGAGCATTATCTGATTCATCCGTAAAGTGAGGCGCAGAAGATTTTGAAGCCTCAGTCGCCAAAGTCTTTGCCAGCTTCTGGAAGTCAGATTTATAAGGATTAAGGGGCGACTTGGTGGATTTCTGTGAGGGAGGCAACCAGCCCTGCTGCTTCGCATATTGGTTCAAATGACGCTTCAGTGGGTTTATAGCACGAACAAGCGCCTTATTGACCGATAGCTGTACACCCTTATCCAGCTCCTCCACCAAATTATACTCAAGAGAATCATTATCCTCATCCCCATAGTAGCAGTCATCATCTGCGTCATAATATTCCGCCATGGCACTGTAGTGCAATAATTCAAAGCCCACAAGATGACTGGCACAGATATACCGTATCAAAGATACAATTAAGGGGGAGTGACCACCAAAGAGCAGGCTAAACAGAGTAGGAACGAACCAAACTCAGTAAAACAAGTCAAGCGTGGAGGGAGATAAGCCTGCCGACCAAAAAATCAATCTAGGCAGAGCCTATGCACAGAGATAACAACCGAAGCACTTTCCTGTGCTCCGGCGTCCAGCGGGGTCGAAAGTTCAGCAGACTGTGGGCGTGAGCGCTCAAAGAACTCTCCTTCACTCAACCGGCGTGAGGTAAACAAAGCCTAAGCCGGAAAAACGCAGTGCGCATGCGCGACACCGCCGCCCGCGAACTCCGGCTCGAGAGCGCTCGCGCTCCCCTCGTGACCAGGAAACTCTACTCCCACTCCACAAAGGCAACCGGGCAACCAGCGGCCAGGCGCAGGGAGGCGAACACACGCTCCCAAGGGACACGCCGCAAACGGACGAAGAACCAATAACCGGCACAACAATATCGGAGCCGAAGCGCTCTAAACAAGCACAAGCACCGCGCGCTAGAAAAGCAAAGCGGCGAAAAGCAAGGCAAGTTCGATTAAATAACAACAATGCACAATTTAGTAAAGAGCATAAGAGTAAAGATAAATGGACTTAACTGGCTGCGGAGCAGCAAAGAAAGAGGAAGAAGGACTAATGTTTGGACCTTTTATACTATAGTCTCTATGATCATTCCCTAGTGTTCATGGGAAATGTAGTTTTTGGTTGTTTAGGTCTCGCCTGTCGATGCGCATGCGCATCGAGCAAGGCGAGAGTATTGCGAGTTATCCACTCTTTATCTGCACTGCAAGGAATCGTGGCGATTCCTTGCAGTGCCCGTGACTTTTAAGGTCAATGCGCATGCGCATTAAGCTTATGCGCATGCGCATTGACCTTAAAAGTCACGGGCGCGTGCATGTCCGTCTTCCCGCCGTCTCGCATTTCCCCTGTCGCACTTCTCCTCCCCCCTCCCCTCTCTTCCCTCCAGCTTGTTTTTTTTTATTTGACCCGCTCCGCCCCCTCCCGCCGTGTCGCATTTCTCCTCCCCCTCCCCTCTCTTCCTTCCGTCTTCCTGCCGTGTCGCACCTCTCCCCTCTCCGCCCCCCTCCCCTGCCCGCCCCCTCCCCTCCCCTGCCCGCCGTGTTACGGTGAAAGGCTTGTTTCAACTCTTTACCCGTCTTTTGATCTTTTACACCCAGTCAGTAGGCATTGTTTAAAGGGAAACTGTTATAAATGGAACCCTGCCACATACTGTCTTTCGTAACATGTCTCAGTCTATCAAGGGGCGGAAGCAGGGGGACAGTCCTTCTGAAGCCAACGACACCAGTCAGTCACTGAGCTCCAGAGACGGTTGCGGCCGTGAGACTGAACGCACGTTACTAGCTCTATTCCCTGACTGTCACATTTTGTAATAAACCTAATATCGCACAAGTGGCTTTCGAGAGAAACTCACAGCAGACAAAACACGCCCCATTGTCTTTATATCCACAGGGACCCTAATGTTCCCTTCCCAGCTGTATAAAGCGAGGGGGCGCTCGCTGCACGTTTGTTTGACGTGATTACAGATCACAATTACAAGTACGATAAAATCAATGCAGGCTTTCATCTTAGCGAGAGCCATACATTGGAAATGGATATTAGTCCTATCTGCTAAATACAGCGCCTAGAAGCCGTAGCTCTGCGCGCAACGTGTACATTGAAGAATGCCGCCCTTGATGGATGTTAATGAAAGAACCGCCTCACACTGAATTTTTTAATTGTACAGCGAGGCGAGGTACAACAGTTATGTTTCCGAGCAGAGGCGACCCATGTAGGTAAGCCCAGAGTACGTTTGCAGTATTCTGAATATTGCAGCTACTTTTTTAAGAGGGTGGTATAAAATTGATACACATGGGAGCCGTTTCTAAGAATGAACAAACCCTAACTGACATTTCTTTTCATTATCTTAAACAAGGGAGTGATTATGCTTAGGTCGAAAAGATACACCGAGAGAATATTTCGACTTTCATCACCCCTCTCCCTCCGACCAAGTGACACTACTACAGACATTTAAAATGTCATGCACGCCCTAAATGACAGAAACGGCGCAATAAACACCTTCATCGGCCCGTTCTTTTATGGAAGGACGTGCGTGGCATCCCTAAGAACACTTCTTGTCTACAGAAGTTTGGGGCCGCAATAATTACTTACCCCACTAAATTGGATGTGTATCATTGCCTCATTTGGTCCATATTCATACGAGGTGCTCCACTGGTGGCTGGCACGAGCTACACTTTGAAGCAGAAGTAATTAAAACGCAGCATAATCCAGCCAAAAGACGCTCAATTCATTTTTTTATAATCCCACAGTTCCATTTTATTCACTACTAAATATGTTTAATTTCGTCAACGGGGCATTTTTAAAGAGTAAAGTGTATTATTAATCATTTTGCTCCCTATTTCAACTTTTTATTTAAGGAGTACCTTCTGGAAGAATGTTTACCATTGGGGCGAGGAAAGCAGATGTATTCGTTGTCCCTATTTACAAGCGTCCACGACCTCGAACTCACTTCCCTTAAATATTCGGATATTTTTCAGGTCTGGTTTTTGCTAAGACCGTTTGAATTCATGTTACTAAAAGTATCTGTGTAAATATGCTTATTGGGACTTTCAGCTATCCTTCTTCATCCATTACTCAGTTGTTCTGTCAACACTTTTTTTGTCTTCATCTCGCAGCAACGTAGAGTATGTGGCAATGGGTCAGCCCACTTCAGTCATTGGGCAGCACTGTGAGTAATGTCATTCTTCCATATAAAGTTTTTAAAAAGGGGGCATAGCAACACGCAAAAAAGTAACTTAATTGCCAAGGACTATTACGACAATGTGCATTTTGTAAACAAAAAAACATTTTTGCTTTTAGTAATTTATTTTGTTATTGGCGATGGTCCGTCAGCTCCCGTAGCAGTACAGATTTACAAAAACCATGACAAAACTATCATTGATTGTCAGCCAATGCTTGTTTTTCCCCTTTCACACGGACTGTGTAAATCGTGTGCCCCGTGAAACTGCAGGGTGTTCCGTCGTCAGTTAGCACCTCTGCAACTGAGCATTTTCATCATTAATGAGCTTGTGCTATCTTCATCCTAAACGCTGCGCACACCCCCTTTCCCGTCAGCTGTGCAAGAATTTCTAAGCCCGTTCTTCAGAGAGCAAATATTCGAACTCACCCAACTCGGACTAGTATGTGGATTCCCTCTTGGTGACCCCATAAATGACACATTAGGTAACGCACATAATGATACTGGTAACAAGGAGACCAGCAACCCTGCAAATGCCAGCTTCGAAGCACAGATGTGGTGGTGGCCAGTACGGAACGGAGGGAGGGCGCTCTCACTACTCGGAGTCGGTATCATACAACTTGCAGGTTTCATACCGAACCCAGGTTCACTTTGTTTCCTTTACCTGGGCAAAGCAATCTGCTCATTCCAGCATAATATTCTCAACCTTTAATACTTGTCTATATTCTCCGCCCTCCCCCTCCGAATCAAGCTGTGACGACCCCTTTATGGCTCTCATCCACGTCCTTCATCCATGGGGGTGCTCGTTGTGCCCTCTGCCTCGCATTCTCATGTCCGCTTTCTTCCTAATCTTACTCCTCTGATCACACGCGCCCTTTTAACCTTTGTCCTTCCTTCCCTCCCCCTCTCAACACATCTTCCTTCCCTCGCCCGCCTCATCTTCCCCACCCGCCTGCTCGCCACCCGGGCCCTTCCAAAATACCAAGGGCTGCCCTGACCGGCCAGGCAGGGCTCATTTCCGGGTTACAGTGAGTAATTAGGTTTTCACTTTTGAAACGCGGTGGTCACGCAGGGAGTGGGCATATTTCGGAGATGAATGTTCTTCTCCCAGGGTTTAACAATATTACAGGGTTAGCTTTAAATTTAATTTTATGTCAACAAATATTTCTGCAGTCCCAGAATGCAGAGGCTGTTTGCTTAAAAGCATAGCCTGCCGACGGTGCTCCTCATGAGATTTGGTCGTCGAACGTGTGCTTCTTTCTCCATACCGCACACTTCAGGACTCCAGGCAGGGGGATGACAGTTCTGTTACGCAGGCATAATCTTGGGTATTTTTGCTTTACGTTTGTTGCATAATTATGCGCAGTTCGCGGCAAAAAAATTAGCCCATGAGAACATCACAACAAGCAGAATATGTTCAGCTGCTTAAAATGCTGTTATTTTTTGTGATATTATTTTTAACTCCAAATGTTTCCTCACGTCCATTACAATTTTACGCCGAAATAAAGCGCAAAATGGCAGTTTGGCATTAAATGAAATTTTGCAGAATGTTGTCAAAATTTCACATAATTATTACACAACAGCAAATGTAATGAATTTGATATGCCCACACCCTGTCCGCTTGCCTTGTGTTATAAATTTGCAGGCTCAGCCTAGCTTCCACCCTGCATTGTCACACCCCACCGTGCTTCCCTCATACAATGATATTTTCCTGTTCAATATCCTCGTAGATTCTGCCTTCGCCTACCCCTGCGACCGATCTCCATTCAGGACCCCCACCCCTTATACTTTGCTTATGAACTGGCTGCTATTTATTGCTTTTTGAACACTTTGGGATATGTTTTGGTATTTTAATCCTTCTGCTGTTAATCCCAAAACCCTAACTTTTTTTTGTTGCCAAAGCGGGCATGTGTTGCCACCTAAATGCTTGAAAAATCTTTAGTACTGACATTCGCCAAAGTTATAACTATTGGCATTGTAAATGACAAAGCTATCAATTTAGCTATTTAAAAAACAAACACATAAATAAAATATTTGTCATTTACAAGACCAATAGCTCCAACTTTTCTAATGCGAGACCTATTGCATTTCCAATGCTTGTTTTATTGGCTGCTGAGCATTTCATTAAAGAAATGAGAAAGCATAATCGGAGCCTCCTGTCCTGACATAGAATTGCTCACTATGCTCCTGTAGCCGCTCTGTTTGTGAGACGCTTCCATATTAAGAAGAACAGCGCAGGTAGCGCATAAGTAAAGATCTGGCGCCCTCCAGTGGTCACAAGTACAGCACAAAGACAGCAACAATTAGATTCACGAATAAAATAGGAAGCACCGCTAGGGCAGATTTAGTAAAACCACCTTAATTGTGGCGCCGTAGAACGCTCCCAGCCCTGGTGCCACTGCACCTGCTGCACTATTGCTTGGTAAACGCCTGCACTAGGAGCTGGAAGACGAATTACTTCTTTCTGTTACCCTGCAGCGTAAGGCGCCCACAGGCTAAGAAAATAACACAGCTAGCGCATGAGTAAGGGTCTGGCGCCCTCCAGTGGTTACAGGTCAGAATACAGCAACAACTAAATTCACGGATAAAATAGGAAGCGCCGCCAGGGCATGTTTAGTAAAACCCCCCACAACACTGGAGCCAAACACCCTCCAATCTCTGGTGCCACTGCCCCTGCTGCACACTTGCATACTAAGCGCATGCACTAGGAGCTGAAAAGCAACATTACTCCTTTCTGCAGCGGCCCTGCGTGAGGAGCTTCCATATTGAAAAGAAAACTGCGCAGCTGGCGCATAGGTGAGTGTCTGGTGTCCTCCAGTGGTCACAAGTCAGAATACAAACACAATTAAATTCATGGATACAATAGGAAGAGCCGCCAGGGCAGGTTAATTTCTCAAATGAATTAGAACTGTTTTGGGTGTGGAAAGAAGGCGCCAATAAAACCATGGGTTGGACCTGGTGCATCCGCGTGCCCCTCCCCCTCCGCTCTTCTATCTCTGTGAGTCGCGTAGTACCGCTTCAGTGGCTCGGGGGCAGATTTACAAGGACTGAGGTATCCATGCATATCAGCAGGGATGCGACACGGAATTCTGCCCTTGCACCACCACGGATGCGTTACATTTACAATGTGATGCACCGTGGTGCAAGGATAGTCAGATACGTGTCGTATCTTCTGACATAAGGGAAGTGCATTGCTGGAGTCGTGTTGCAAGCGCGACGCAACTCCAGCAATGCTGAGGGGTGCCCTATGCTTAACATGCTGCTCACTCCTTATGCCTGCTTCAAGCAAGCACAGGATTTTGATGGAGCGTGGACGTAAAAGTGACTCAGTGATATCTTGTAGATTTCACTGCGTTACTTTTACGGGACTTCCTTGCAACGGAACGTGTTAAACCTGACGCAGGTTTATTGTGTCGCAGGGATTTGCAATGTGACGCATCTCCCTAGATGTGTCACATTGTAAATAAGTTGCAAAGTGGCATATGGTTTATGCCGCTGCTGCGTCACAGAAGTGACGCAACAGCGGCGTAAATGTGTTGCGAGGGGCTTGTAAATCTGCCCCTAAGCACTTTGGTCTCTCTCTGTCACAATTGTCTGTCTCACCATCTTTCTGTCTCTCTTTCTAGCATTTCCTTCACCCCCCACCTCTCCTCGCCCCCATCTTTCTGTTCACTCCACTTGTCCTTTTATCCCTCCACCACCTGTCGCTCTTTATGGTGTATGGGTCACTCATGTATCTCTCCACCATCCTGCAAGCGCTCTATTCACCTGTCCATGTATCTCTCCACATCTGTCATTCTGGTGCCCCCCTCCCCATCCCCGACTCTCTCAGGGCTGTGAGACACTTTAGTGGATCCAGGAAGAAATAGTAAATTCAAACTCACCAGAGGTCAACAAAGTGTGGCTAATTCACCCTTACGTCATTTTATTTACTGCCAGTTTTTTTAAGTACTGTGTGTTAGCTTAGGATTACTTTAGAGCTCTTTACTAGTCAGAATGCATGTTATTTGTCGTGCTAGTTGAAGTTTGATTGATTTTGAGCTATGTTCCACATGCAGCATTCATCTCTTACTACCATCAGCACAAGAGACATCTCTGAGTCAACGAGTATTTGAGCCCCCCCCCACCCTACCCCCTGAGACCGCATCGCTATTTGTAGAACATTCATGTTTACGTTTGTTTCATCAGCCCCGTGCAGCCCCGTAGGCCCAATGTTCACTCTTTCCATCTATTCTCTGGTCAGCAGTACCTGGGACTTTATCACAAAAGTAAAAGCCGAGCACTGAACAGGAAGTAGATTTTCTCCTGGGCTCCAGGTTTATTTGTCATGTTTATTTCATCTCTGGCAAAGGTTAATCTCTTCATTTTTCCACCTGGAGTTGTCTTTGCCCCTGCTTCGGAATGTATGAAAACACTTTTTGGGGTATCGGATGTGACACTAGCTAAAATGGGGTGTGGTGGCTCAGTGAACTAAAGCAACTGCTCCAGGAATCTCTGTTTGACCGGGAAACAACACTTACAACGCAACTTTTACAACGCACCACCTTTACAACAAAACTTTTACAACGCAACATCCATTACAACGCATACCATTACAACGCAACCATTGCAACACATGTCACTACAACGCATACCACTACAACGCATGTCATTACAATGCAGTCATTACAACGCATACCATTACAACGCATACCTACACTATCCAACACTTACCCTACTGTTGCACCCTCTGGAGTAAGAATAGTAATGTTTACCCCTACACTATCCAATACTTACCCTACTGTTGCACCCCCTGGAGTTAGAATAGTAATGTTTACCCCTACACTATCCAACACTTACCCTACTGTTGCACCCCCTGGAGTTAGAATAGTAATTTTTACCCCTACACTATCCAACACTTACCCTACTGTTGCACCCCTTGGAGTTAGAATAGTAATTGTTGCCCCTACACTATCCAACACTTACCCTACTGTTGCACCCCCTGGAGTTAGAATAGTAATTTTTGCCCCTACACTATCCAACACTTACCCTACTGTTGCACCCCTTGGAGTTAGAATAGTAATTTTTGCCCCTACACTATCCAACACTTACCCTACTGTTGCACCCCCTGGAGTTAGAATAGTAATTTTTACCCCTACACTATCCAACACTTACCCTACTGTTGCACCCCCTGGAGTTAGAATAGTAATTTTTGCCCCTACACTATCCAACAGTTACCCTACTGTTGCACCCCCTGGAGTTAGAATAGTAATTTTTGCCCCTACACTATCCAACAGTTACCCTACTGTTGCACCCTCTGGAGTTAGAATAGTAATGTTTACCCCTACACTATCCAACACTTACCCTACTGTTGCACCCCCTGGAGTTAGAATAGTAATGTTTACCCCTACACTATCCAACACTTACCCTACTGTTGCACCCCCTGGAGTTAGAATAGTAATTTTTACCCCTACACTATCCAACACTTACCCTACTGTTGCACCCGCTGGAGTTAGAATAGTAATTTTTACCCCTACACTATCCAACACTTACCCTACTGTTGCACCCCCTGGAGTTAGAATAGTAATTTTTGCCCCTACACTATCCAACAGTTACCCTACTGTTGCACCCCCTGGAGTTAGAATAGTAATTTTTACCCCTACACTATCCAATACTTACCATACATGCAATGTAATGGTATGCGGTGTAATAGTATGCGTTGTAAATGTAGTATGCGTTGTAGTGGAATGTGTTGTAAAGGTAGTTTAAAAGAATTCGTTGTAATGGCATGCGTTGTAAAAGTATGCGTTGTAACGACATACATCCGTTTGACCAGGTTCAAATACTGCCAAGTCCTCTCAGACTTTCATCTTTCAGAAGTCAAGAACATTAGTACCCTTGAGCTGGATAGCAATAACATATCTGCTATTACAGCGCTAAGAGACCTTTCTGAGTGCACATGTGTTTTAAAAATACACGTACTATGTTATAATAGTAAATCTGCTCCTTGGTGTTTAGTGCAAAGTTTAACATTTTGTGTTGGTTTTGTGTCACAAAAGTGACACAAACCAGTTCAAACTGTTTATTTTGAATTTACCTTCCATAGCAAAACTTTGCATTTGAAAGTTGCCTAAAGGGAATGCTTAGCAGCGCTTTGAGCTGCTTTTCAATACTTTGCATCAAGTGGGCCTTTAATGGGTGGGTCAAGGGTGTTCCCGTGAAACCACACAGGGTTTTTGTTGTAAAACTCTGTCTAGTAACAACAGTAGATGGGGTTTTGTACTAAAAAAGAACACATCCTTGTGTCAAGCTTAAAAAGGAGAAATGCTTTTATTTCGCCACCTTTTCTGACTTTACAGGACACATCCATTGTGGGAAAAGTTTAAAAGTTCGCCTAGGCTTAGGGGCATATTTACAATAACTGGCGCATCCCTGCAAATCAGCAGGGATGCACCAGTTATTGTGCGCCACAGCTCCGCCATCATGGATGCGCCGCATTTACAATGCGGCGCATCCTGGTGCAAAAAAACGGCACAGATGCGTCATGCATCTGTGCCGTAAAAGTGACGCATTGCTGGAGTTGCATCGCAAGCGCGACGCAGCTCCAGCAATGCTCTGGGGGCCCTATCTAGTTAATGCTGCATCAATCCTTACGCCTGCTTCAGGCAGGCGCAGGGTTTTGACGCAGAATGGGCCTAAAAGTGACTGAGTGATTCTTGTAGATTTCACTCAGCCACTTTTTGGAGGCGTTCCTGCACCGGAACGCCCCCCACCCCTGCACAGGAACGCCTACATGTGGCACAGGACATTGCAACGTGACGCATCTCCCAGATGTGTCACGTTGTAAGTACCCCGGCACCATGGAGCAGGATTTGCGCCGCCGCTGCGTCACAAAAGTGACGCAACGGTGGCGCAAGGGGCTTGTAAATCTGCCCCTTAGTATTTTGTGCTGGAAGTGAACCATTCCAAAGCAAAACCTAAACGAGATAGTATTCAGACAAAATATAGAGATCTAAATATCAAGCCACAGAAATATTCATCTTTTAATATCGTGATCCACAAATATTGTGATGCAGGAATATTGTTAACAAGACTATCTATGTTGTTAAATCGTTTACAAAAATATAGTTGTATAAAATATTGTTTTTAAATATCTTTATGTATTTTAGTAGTATTTTAATTATATATGTTATAAATTGTTTGTATAATTATTAATGTTTTTAAATATAGTTTGTAAATTTGTCATTGTTTCTAAATTTAATTTAATTGTTACTTCTAATTTTTAGTGTTGTAGAGGGTTGAGGGGTGTGTAGGGGTACAGGGTGGTGAGTAAATTAATTATAATTAATTCATTATTATTGTTAATAATTTATTGATAATTAATCATGAAAATTGTGTAATTAATAAATTTTTTACGTTTTTTTTCAGGTGCAGGTTGTGGGATTTGTATGGGTAAAGGTTAGGAAACAAATTAATGATCATTAATTTTAATAAGAAATTAATTATTTAATTGATAATTAGCTGTGCAAAAACTGTAATTAATGTATTTTTTAAGTTTTCTTTTAGATGCAGGTTGTGGTATTTGTAGGGGGAAAAGACGGGAAGTAAATTAGTTATAATCAATTAATAATTTCTTTTAACTAAAATTATTTTTTTAATTGATAATACATTTGGTAAAACGCAGTAATCCACAAGCAGCAGTGCACCATTGCAAAGGAAAGTCAATGTACTGGGGAAGATCAGAACAATGTGGATGGGGAGCGCTCCAGTGGCAAGAGTATTCTGTCCAGAGTGCTAATCACCAGCCGCGGCTGGTCACATTTGAAAGTGGCGAGGCGCAGCGGGTTGACGAAAAGCTTAGAGATGCTGCCTTCTACATGGTGTCTGTCTACTATCGAGATCATGAGGGTGCCGGTGTCCTGACTCTGTGTTCCGAGGGCGAACAGCCGTCCAGATGAGCCAATGCCATGAAGTTCAAATAGGAGGGAAAGGGAAGAAAGTTGGTTGACCTCCTACACAAGCCAAAGAAAAACCCAACCAATCATGGAGCTGCTCTCATGCTGTTTTCAGCATGAAAGAAGCACCAGGATTGGTTGGGACAAGCTAACCCAGTGCTACCTTTGAGACTAGTGGCCTGTGCCTGCAATCCCCCAGCTGTGTAACCCCGCTGGGATTGGTGTGGTCTGAAGTGCGCTTGTCCGGCTGGCCATCAGGCGGCCAATCCAACATGCCCACTCCGCACTGGCACGCTGACGCTTGGCAAGCCATCCAGCTGCTGCCACCAATGAGCAGGAATAAGCCCTTCCCTCACCCTCACACTCGTGCTAGAACAGCGCGGGCCGGCGGCACAGATGTAATTAAATGCAATGACCATTTTATTAATTTACATGTACCTGCTGCACTTGCAGCAGGTGGGGCGGCGGTCCTCCGCCCTTGAGGAGGAACCGTCGCTGTTGAACACTCTTGCATTGTTTATGGATTTTACATACACTTTCACCTCTGTCTTGTCCTGGCGACCTTATTCAGTGAGAGAAATATCGCACCAACCTCCAGTGCCCGCGTAATCAAAGCCTGAGGGGCAGGTTTCCGATTCCAGGCGCATCCCTGCAAATCAGCAGGGATGCGCCAGGAAACTTACGACTCGCACCTTAATCCTTGCGCCACCACGGATGCACCGCATTTACAATGCGGCGCATCATGGCGCAAGGAAATGCAGATGCGTGTCGCATCTGCTGCCGTAACGTTGGCGCAGTGTTGGAGTTGTGTCTCGGGCGCGACGCAACTCCAGCACGGTGCCAACCCGGCCTATCTGGAACATGGTGCGTCACACCTTACGCCTGCTTCAAGCATGCGCTGGGTTTTGACGCAGAGGGGTTGGAAAAGTGACTGAGTGAATTCTTGTAGATTTCACTGCGCCACTTTCCAGAGGCGTTCCTGCGCAGGAACGCCCCCCCCCCCGCGCCAGAACGCCCACATGAAACCTGGCGCAGGTTTCATGTGACGCAGGGCTTTACAACGTGACGCATCTCCCTAGATGCGTCTCGTTGTAAATCCCCCGCAGCATGGCGCATTGTTTATGCTGCCACTGTGTCACTTAAGTGACGCAACATCGGCGCACGGGCTTGTAAATCTGCCCCGATGTCTTTTGGGAATTTCCAGTTTAACCCAAAAATAAACCAGTATAAGTTGGGTTGAAATGCACCCGCCATAGCCACACCTGGGAGCGGAGTGGAAAAAGATTACTGGAGAAAAGAATCAAAAGCTAAAGCAATGTAACAGACAATGTCCTCCTCCGAGGCACAGGAAGTTGCGTGCATTGGTAGCTCGTGTTCCAGCACCTGGTCCTTCTCTGCCTCTGCCCCAGGCCCCCAGTGCCCCCAGGGGCCCCTGTCATAGGCCCACATGGCTCCCAAGGCTCTGCAACTCTCAGTCCCCTGAGGTTTTATCGCCAGGTCTAACAGGAAAGGAGAATGGGGGGAGGGGAGGGTGCGTATATCCCCTTGAGTACCCTCACTCCCCTCCCATGCAGAGCCCTGGCACCTGCATCCCCCCCCCGCCCCTCCCCCCCCGCATTAATGAGCCACGGAGCCTCCGCGCGCCGCCCCGCGTGACTGGCAGCGCGAGGGGCTCATTACCCACCGTCTGCCCACCCCTGGCATCGACTGATCTCCAGGTGCAGTAATTGTTTTGTTCCTGCAGCTCCCATGAAGCTCTGCTGGTGCACCCCCCCCCCCCCCCCCCCCCCCCGGCACCGACCAGTGTGTGTCCAGCAAGGGCACAGCCCGGGGGCACGCAGGGCAGGGGGCACCAGCTTCTGTGCCAGCCCCGGACTCCGCAGCAGCCTCAGCCCTTCAGATTCAGCCCCTGCCCACCTCTGGGGTCTGGGTCTGGTCTGGGCTGCTGAGGGGACTGGCGCAGGGATACAGCCTCCTGTGAGTTAAAGGGGCTTCCCCTCTCTGGCGGAGGGCCTCAGTGAAGGGCACACGGTGTGCGGCCAATCACGTACAGAGATGGGTGGCACAGGGACTGGCACGGGTGAACAGAGCCCGTCTCACCCAAGGCTGGCGAGCTGCAGACTCAGCAGAGGGCACAGCGCCTGAAGGGCTTGTGAGGCAAGGGATTGGCGCAGGGAAAATAACCTTTCACCTCTATGACTTGATGGGCTCAAAGGGTGCAGAGCCTGTCACCTCTATGACTTGATGGGGGTCACAGGATTGGCACAGCGTACAGAACCTTTCACCTCTAGGACTTGATGGGCTCACAGGGTCAGAGCCTTTCACCTCTATGACTTGATGGTGGTCACAGGATTGGCACAGCGTACAGAGCCTTTCACCTCTATGAATTGATGGGTTCAACATGATTGATACAAGGTACAGAGCCTTTCATCTCTATCACTTGATGGGGGTCACAGGATTGAAACAGTGTACAGAGCCTTTCACCTCTAGAAATTGATGGGCCCACAGGGTGCAGAGCCTTTTACCTGTAGGACTTGATGGGCTCACAGGGTGCAGAGCCTTTCACCTCTAGGACTTGATGGGCTCACAGGATTGAAAAAGCATACAGAGCCTTTCACCTCTAGGACTTGATGGGCTCACAGGATGCAGAGCCTTTCACCTCTATGACTTGATGGGGGTCACAGGATTGGCACAGCGTACAGAGCCTTTCACCTCTATGACTTGATGAGTTCAACATGATTGATACAAGGTACAGAGCCTTTCATCTCTATCACTTGATGCGGGTCACAGGATTGAAACAGTGTACAGAGCCTTTCACCTCTAGGACTTGATGGGCTCACAGAGTGCAGAGCCTTTCACCTCTAGGACTTGATGGGCTCATAGGATTGAAAAAGCGTACAGAGCCTTTTGCCTCTAGGACTTGATGGGCTCTCAGGGTACAGAGCCTTTCACCTCTATGACTTGATGGGGGTCACAGGATTGGCACAGCGTACAGAGCCTTTCACCTCTATGACTTGATGGGCTCACAGGGTGCAGCGCCTTTCACCTCTAGGACTTGATGGGCTCACAGGATTAAAAAAGCGTACAGAGCCTTTCACCTCTAGGACTTGATGGGCTCACAGGGTGCAGAGCCTTTCACCTCTAGGACTTGATGGGCTCACAGGATTAAAAAAGCGTACAGAGCCTTTCACCTCTAGGACTTGATGGGCTCACAGTGTACAGAGCCTTTCACCTCTAGGACTTGATGGGCTCACAGGGTGCAGCGCCTTTCACCTCTAGGACTTGATGGGCTCACAGGATTAAAAAAGCGTACAGAGCCTTTCACCTCTAGGACTTGATGGGCTCACAGGGTGCAGAGCCTTTCACCTCTAGGACTTGATGGGCTCACTGGGTGCAGAGCCTTTCACTTCTATGACTTGATGGGGGTCACAGGATTGGCACAGCGTACAGAGCCTTTAACCTCTATGACTTGATGGGTTCAACATGATTGATACAAGGAACAGAGCCTTTCATCTCTATCACTTGATGGGGTCACAGGATTGAAACAGTGTACAGAGCCTTTCACCTCTAGGACTTGATGGGCTCACAGAGTGCAGAGCCTTTCACCTCTAGGACTTGATGGGCTCATAGGATTGAAAAAGCGTACAGAGCCTTTTGCCTCTAGGACTTGATGGGCTCTCAGGGTACAGAGCCTTTCACCTCTATGACTTGATGGGGGTCACAGGATTGGCACAGCGTACAGAGCCTTTCACCTCTATGACTTGATGGGTTCAACATGATTGATACAAGGTACAGAGCCTTTCATCTCTATCACTTGATGCGGGTCACAGGATTGAAACAGTGTACAGAGCCTTTCACCTCTAGGACTTGATGGGCTCACAGGGTGCAGCGCCTTTCACCTCTAAGACTTGATGGGCTCACAGGATTAAAAAAGCGTACAGAGCCTTTCACCTCTAGGACTTGATGGGCTCACAGGGTGCAGAGCCTTTCACCTCTATGACTTGATGGGGGTCACAGGATTGGCACAGAATACAGAGCCTTTCACCTCTATGACTTGATGGGTTCAACATGATTGATACAAGGTACAGAGCCTTTCATCTCTATCACTTGATGCGGGTCACAGGATTGAAACAGTGTACAGAGCCTTTCACCTCTAAGACTTGATGGGCTCACAGGGTGCAGCGCCTTTCACCTCTAGGACTTGATGGGCTCACAGGATTAAACAAGCATACAGAGCCTTTCACCTCTAGGACTTGATGGGCTCACTGGGTGCAGAGCCTTTCACCTCTAGGACTTGATGGGCTCACTGGGTGCAGAGCCTTTCACCTCTATGACTTGATGGGGGTCACAGGATTGGCACAGCGTACAGAGCCTTTAACCTCTATGACTTGATGGGTTCAACATGATTGATACAAGGAACAGAGCCTTTCATCTCTATCACTTGATGGGGGTCACAGGATTGAAACAGTGTACAGAGCCTTTCACCTCTAGGACTTGATGGGCTCACAGGGTGCAGAGCCTTTCACCTCTAGGACTTGATGTGCTCACAGGATTGGCACAGCGTACACAGCCTTTCTCCCCTACAACACAGTAGACTCACAGGTCTAACAGAGGGCCTACTTTCACCTGTTAGAATGGTTGAGCTCACATGACTGATGCCGCTCAGAGCCTTTCACCTCTGTGGCTTGATGGGCTTAGTTTAGCACAGAGGTGCATAACCTTTTGTGTTTAGGATTGTATGGGGACAAGGGACTGGCGAAGAGTTTGAGAGCCTGTCACGTCTACGAGTGGATGGGATGATGGCATTGGAATGGGAGACAGAACCCTTCACTGTTGTGACTGGCAGGGCTCAGGGACTGACAAGGTTCATAGAGCCTTTCACCTCTATCACTTGATGAGCATATTTAGCACAATTGCCCTTCATGTCCAGGTCTGCATGAGCGGAGTGGATTGGCATAGGGTCACACAGGCTCTCACTTTTGGGAGTGAGTGGCATAAGGACTCTGACACAGGAGACACAACCCTTCACAAAGAGGACGGCATAGGCTCAGGAGGTTGCCACAGTGTCATCGTGTTTTTTCTAGGGTTTGGTGGGATTTTGCCATTGGCTAGCAGACAGAACCTTTCACCTTTGCGGCTGTCTGGACTGTGGATGTTGGTACAAGGTGAGCAGCCTTTCCCTGTTCTGACCGGTTGGGTTTAGAAGCTTGTTGCAGTGATTGAACCTTTCACCTCCGACTTCAAAGGCTCATGAAGTTGGCAGCAGGGGCGGGGCCTTTCATCTGTTTCCCTGGATGGGTTTAGCAACGTGACGCAGGGATACAGAACCTTTCACCTCAGAGACTGGACTCTCTTTCCAGTCAGTTCACATTGCCTTTGTATTCGTTTTAAGGAGGGTCTTTTTCTTGTCCCTCTAATCTTTTATCCTTCTAGTCTCTCCACCGTTCTTTCTCCAAGAATTGTGTCCCCATAACCAACTTGGGTGCAAATTTGGTGCAGGAATTGCGTACACACAGCTGTGCTACCAGAGGTGCGGTGACTAGCGGGTATACGATTACCAAACCATTCTGAAATTTGAGGAATTCTCCGAAATGGGGAATAACACAGTGACTAAGCACATGTGCCTCTATTACACAAACCCAAAAGTTGTGCTATTTGGCTCACGAGTTGTTCCTGGTTTTATTGGGGACCATTTTTTTCAGACACTGGGGCATATTTACAAGCCTCCATCGCCACCAACCACAACGTCACTGTGACGTTGTGATGGTAATAAGTGGCTTAATGCTGCCTTATAAATAATGCAAAAACAACAGTTGATGGACAGAATGCAGAACAATGTCATACATTCACGCCAGTACAGAGATCTGGGCCTATATCCATCGTTTATTTATTTATTTATTTTGTTTGCATTCCACACCACCCCAGTGCAGACATGGTCATATGCAAATTAGCCTTGACCCTGTGCCTCATGGGAGTAGTCCAGCCCGAACTGCCAAGCCATGTCTTTACTGGACCGGAATCAAGCATCCTAGGACCGGTTTCTGGCTATCAGCCGTTTTCAGCCAGGATAGCTTGACTCCAGTGGAGGGGAGTCCCTTGCTCACTTTGCCACTGGATTCAAGCAAGCCGGGCTGAAGACGGCTGAAATGCCAGAAACCGGTCCTCTGAAGCTTGTTTCCGGTCCAGGGAAGGCATGGCTTGGCAGTCCGGGCTGGACTGTTCCCATGAGGCACAGGGTCAGACTGATTTGCATATGGCCATGTCTGAACTGGGGTGGCAGAGTGGGCTAAAGAATGGTGATGGATTAAACCCAGATCTTTTGACTGGGTGTGAGTGTTTGATTCTTTCAGATGCTCCGTCCATCACCACCCCCTTTTGTACCGCCTTGTAAATAAGGCACTCTTTCACGCAGTATTTAGCATGAAAGAGGAGGGCAATGGGTGTTGCAGTGGGCATTCCACCGCAGCACCCATTGATTTTGAAGCTGCCCCCTATTTACAAGGGAGGCGTAAATAGGAGGCAGCGCCAAAATTAAGACCAGGGAAAACCTGGTCTTAAACAGGCAAAATGAGGAGAAATGCTTTACTTCTCCTCGTTTCTGGTGTTTCCATGTGTGCTGCCTTCTGTGCCACATTTAAAAACAGCAAATTGCCTAACAGCAATGCATGCACAGCCAGCAGGCATCAACAGACGGACCCAGGCTTTCCTTTTTTGATTAAAATGACATTGCTTTCATTTTCATTCCCCTTTTAAAGTTTTTATCAGTAAAATAGATTCAAATACATTGTTTTTCTATAGATTTTATTCGTAAAAATCAGTTGTTACTATTTAAGAATCCCTTTGTCACACATCAAGCCCTTTTAAAGTTCACCACTTATATATTTCGGTTCAAGTAAATCTTCAATTTCCACAGGTCACTTGGGTCAGATGAACAATGTCGGGTGGATCCACACGGCCACCGTACCATGTGAAGAGGAAATCATGGTTCCAATAAATGTTTAGCACACTTCTCTGAAGTTTTAAAAATGTCATCTCTGAAAAAGAAACTTGAATTTTTATGCAAAAATTTCTAAAAGTGCACTTTTGGGGGGAATTCTTCTCTCACTTCGGATAATTTATTTTACATACATTTTATTTAAAAGTTACAACATTGTGAAAATGACTTCCTTATGTTAGTGGAGGAGAATCTTTGTAACTTTGCCCAGTACTATCCTGAGCATTATTTTTACAATGCTGGGTGTGATGGACCAGTTGAAACAAAGAAAGATTATTTTACTGTTTATTTACATTCAGACATTTTATAAAGCACCACATTTCAATGAAAAGTCCCAGAATGTAGGGGCATATTATCAAGAAAGGGCGATACATTATCACTGCTTTTGTCGGCAGAAAACTGCCGCTAAAGCGGCGATAATGGGCTTGATAATATGCCCTTGTGAATTCCTATTGCAGCCCAGGTTAACACCAGAACCTGGGCTGCTATGGGCATGCACAAGGGCATATTATCAAGCCCATTATCGTCGCTTTAGCAGCAGTTTTCTGCCGATAAAAGCGGCGATAATGTATCGCCCTTTCTTGATAATATGGCCCGTAGTGATGTGTAAAAGTAAAGTCTGGGACTGGAGAGTTGCATCCTCCTGGCCTAGAGTTTGCAGCTACTCTACAAAATGTCATATTTTCAAAATGGCTGCCAGGTAGGCGGAGCTTCGGAGTGTAAACTTCTGGAAGAGCAGAGACTGAAAAAACATCAACAGCTTAATGAGAGAACTGTGAAAACAGTACCAGTTCTGGTCTCTTTGAATCCTGGCCTGCCCCCTGTAGCAGTGGAGGGCAGTGCTCATCTGCAGGTCTGAGAAGTTTCTTGCTAACTCCTCGTAGAACACCCTTGTATGATGAATGGAGGAACCAGCCCTGCACCCCTCTTCCCATCTTGTTCACCATGAATATCTGGGTGCTTCGCTGCCCATACGCAAGCCTCTCATCCTTTGGTATGTCGCAATCTCCAGGTCTCGCTTGGCAGTGTGTGAACCCCACTTTGTCCTTCACGTGAAAGGGGTGCCTTTTCCTGGGTTCATGTCCTCCAGAGGGTCTGTCAGCTGCACTGAACCTGCACTCATTCAGGGATCTTTCCAACTTTCCAAAGGCAGAAGGTTGCATTTGTAGCCCAAAGGACAGCGGTCAACTTCCTGGAGCGACAGTGCAAATATATATGTCGGGTGCAGAACTGCACGTGGTAGGATCCCGCCCCTGCTGCTGATCTTGTCCAATGGAATTAAGTTTCAGGAAGTTGTGATGCTGACAGGAAGTGGGGAGGACCGCTGTCCTCCTCCAGCAGAGCCCTGAGCAGAGGGAACTCAGAGGAGCCCTGAGGGCTTCCAGAGGGCAGCTCACGGTCAGACCCCTCAAGACTGGTCAGCGAAGGTAACAGAGAGGAGCTGGGCCCGGGGTCACTTGGGCCAGACCGGTTGACATGCCTTGGTGTCAGCGATGGCTGGCTGTAAGCGCACAACCCCTGCTGGCCGAGACTGCCCTGAGGAAGGCTGTAGGCTTGGACGACCACAGAGGCGTACTCTACTGCGCTCTGGGGTACCTCGGGCTCCTCGGGCCCCGGAGCAGGCCGCCCTTGCTGGTCCACGTGAGGCACACTGTATGGACTAATGAAGACCTCTTGGAGCTCAGAAGAAGAGTCGTGAGGGGACAGGAGGTGGGAGCCCCAGGATTCGGCGTCCAGATGTTCTGCCTTGTCCTCCTGCTTGGCGTGTGGGATCTCGTTGCACCAGCCGGCATCAGGATACGCGAGCCTCATCTGCAGCTTGTCCGTCTGCTCCAACGGAGGGTACCCCAGGTCCTGCTGGAGAGGAGAGAGACCCTGAACATTAGGCTTGTGTCTCTGAAAAGGACCCTGACCTAAGGGGTGGCCCCTCTGAACATTCATGACACAGATGTGGTTGTAGGATGGCAACGACCAAGCCCCTCAGGTCTGTTTCCTGCTGTCTGAACACCTTAGTCCATCAGGTAGACCCAGGCAGTCCAAGTGCCAGCCCACCATGTCAACAGAGACCCCCAACTCTGCTATCCTGTTAGAGGAGTGCCCGGGCAAAGAGAGCGCCCAATTCTTGGAGGTGTCCTCTCTGACCAAAGGGGTGCGCTTAATACTGAGTGAACCTCCATTTTTCTCCCAA
The DNA here is from genome assembly GCF_964263255.1 of Lissotriton vulgaris. NCBI lineage: Eukaryota > Metazoa > Chordata > Amphibia > Caudata > Salamandridae > Lissotriton > Lissotriton vulgaris. The sequence goes on along the minus strand of NC_141700.1, from coordinate 18,342,020 downwards.
CTCAGCATTTGGGGGCATATTACCAAGGAGTTGCGACAAATATTGCAAAGCGCGCTTAGCGCCGGTATTCTTATTGCCAGCTATTGCTGGATTTAATCGCCGAGATAGCGGTGTATTATCAACGTTTATCTCAAAGGCGAGAAGAAATCCAGCGATAGCAGAGTTTTCCATGGAACATCACTGGTTTTCCAGCGATGTTCCATGGAAAACTGTGATAGGCTTGATAATAAGGCCCTGTGGCCTTAGCCGCACAATCCACCCCCCATGTTAGGTATGCCTTAGTTATGAATATAACAGACGTTAAATTCCTGCGTTAAGGCAGAGTTCACGTGATTAAAATTATTGCTGCAACTTGTTGGTAATATCACAAAGCTGCCTTTGCGATATTTACCCGTGTCGTTTCGACAGCCAAGTCTACTTTGCATCTCATTAGCGATGCAATGGTAGGCGTGCTGGAAATGGGCGCTAAGTACGGAAAATACGCGCTAGCATGTCCTTGATGATATTGCGATATAATGTTCGCCGCTTTTCGCCTGAAAACGGACGCTAAAGCTGCGATAATTATATCGCCAGCCCATGATAATATGCCCCTTGGTTTTCTTTTTGTGAATTTGGAGAATGTGCTGGTGAAGAGGGGAAGCCGTGCAGTGAGATCAGGGATAGGGCGATCTGATCACACACAATGATCCACTGTATTTCAACACTCTTCTGGCTCTCAGCACTGTACCATTATGCCTCCCTGTCAGTTCTGTGCTCTCCACCACATTCCTGCCTCTCTACATTGTACCCCAGCACATTCCTGCCTCCCTGCAGTGTACCCCAGCACATTCCTGCCTCTCTGCATTGTACCCCAGCACATTCCTGCCTCTCTGCATTGTACCCCAGCACATTCCTGCCTCTCTGCATTGTACCCCAGCACATTCCTTCCTCTCTGCATTGTACCCCAGCACATTCCTGCCTCTATGCATTGTACCCCAGCACATTCCTGGCTCTCTGCATTGTACCCCAGCACATTCTTGGCTCTCTGCATTGTACCCCAGCACATTCCTGGCTCTCTGCATTGTACCCCAGTACCTTCTTGGCTCTCTGCATTGTACCCCAGCACATTCCTGGCTCTCTGCATTGTACCCCGGCACATTCTTGGCTCTCTGCATTGTACCCCAGCACATTCCTGGCTCTCTGCATTGTACCCCAGCACATTCTTGGCTCTCTGCATTGTACCCCAGCAAATTCCTGGCTCTCTGCATTGTACCCCAGCACCTTCTTGGCTCTCTGCATTGTACCCCAGCACATTCCTGGCTCTCTGCATTGTACCCCGGCACATTCTTGGCTCTCTGCATTGTACCCCAGCACATTCCTGGCTCTCTGCATTGTACCCCAGCACATTCTTGGCTCTCTGCATTGTACCCCAGCACATTCCTGGCTCTATGCATTGTACCCCAGCACATTCTTGGCTCTATGCATTGTACCCCAGCACATTCTTGGCTCTCTGCATTGTACCCCACCACATTCCTGCCTCTCTGCAGTGTACCCCAGCACATTCCTGTCTCTCTGCATTGTACCCCAGCACATTCTTGGCTCTCTGCATTGTACCCCACCACATTCTTGGCTCTCTGCAGTGTACCCCAGCACATTCCTGCCTCTCTGCATTGTACCCCAGCACATTCTTGGCTCTCTGCATTGTACCCCAGCACATTCCTGGCTCTCTGCATTGTACCCCAGCACATTCTTGGCTCTCTGCATTGTACCCCAGCATATTCCTGGCTCTATGCATTGTACCCCAGCACATTCTTGGCTCTATGCATTGTACCCCAGCACATTCTTGGCTCTCTGCATTGTACCCCACCACATTCCTGCCTCTCTGCAGTGTACCCCAGCACATTCCTGTCTCTCTGCATTGTACCCCAGCACATTCTTGGCTCTCTGCATTGTACCCCACCACATTCTTGGCTCTCTGCAGTGTACCCCAGCACATTCCTGGCTCTATGCATTGTACCCCAGCACATTCTTGGCTCTATGCATTGTACCCCAGCACATTATTGGCTCTCTGCATTGTACCCCACCACATTCCCGCCTCTCTGCATTGTACCCCACCACATTCCTGCCTCTCTGCAGTGTACCCCAGCACATTCCTGTCTCTCTGCATTGTACCCCAGCACATTCTTGGCTCTCTGCATTGTACCCCACCACATTCTTGGCTCTCTGCATTGTACCCCAGCACATTCTTGGCTCTCTGCATTGTACCCCAGCAAATTCCTGGCTCTCTGCATTGTACCCCAGCAAATTCCTGGCTCTCTGCATTGTACCCCACCACATTCTTGGCTCTCTGCAGTGTACCCCAGCACATTCCTGCCTCTCTGCAGTGTACCCCAGCACATTCCTGCCTCTCTGGGCTGTGCCTCAACACATCTCTCTTTCCACTACACCCCAATACTTTCCTTGCTTTCTGTCCTGCACCACAGACTCCCCTGGCTCTGCACTCTGTACCTCAAAACACCCAGAAGCTTCAAGAGGGCACCGCAGCACTCACCCAGGTCTCCATAGGGAGACCCCAATACTCCTTTGGGTCTCTCCCTCCTGGCAAACACTCTTTGGAAATGTTGCTCTTCTTGTAAAAACAAAATTCATCTTGAAGTCGCTGTCACAGAGCTAAGGATGGAACTAGAAGGAAGACGCCGGAGTGCTTAAAACTCAGAGTGGGTGGGCCAGGGACCCTCACTAGCAGGTAGAATGGGTGGGTTATGGGGGTGTCCCCTGCAGGGAGCGGGTAGAATGGGTGGGCTAGGGGTTTCACCTGCAGTTAGCTGGTAGAAGGGGTGGTCTCGCCTGCAGGTAGGATGGGTGGGTTATGGGGGTGTCACCTGCAGGGAGCGGGTAGAATGGGTGGGGGTGTCCCCTGCAGGGAGCGGGTAGAATGGGTGGGATGGCGGTCTTTTTCCGTGTCAATCTTGAGACAAAGCTTTTCATTGATGCAACACCTACACTTTTGCAGCTTTGAGCAGTCACCCCATTAGGGTGTCCCCCACCACATTAGGGTATCCCCTCCACCTTTGTTAATACCCGTCCCCCTGCTCTGGACACTCACCTTCCACGTGCTCTGGGGTCTCCAGCTCGCCAGATCGGTGACTGCCGGATCGGGCACCTGCGGCCACAGACACCGCTTGATCCTGTGAAGGAGGAGAGACAAGGGGCAGTGAGTGCTCGGATCTGAATAGTTCAGTAGATCTAGAGGCTGAAGAAGGCCGGAGTTGCCTGAGAGTTTCTAGCTTTCTGTCATGTTTCATAAGGAGGGAATGGTAGAGACAGGACGGATGCTATGCAGGTCATCCACTGCTGGCTCCTCCGCTGAGGCCGACCAGCAGTGAAATAAAGAGAAAATGAAATGATAATCACTTGCATTATTATAATTTTATCTTCCCCTACTTCTGCAGCTTTGCGTCAGAGGGTGCGGGCAGGGGAAGAGTGGTAGTGGTACCCTCCTACGTGCACAATGACAGTGCTGGCCCCCTTACGCACTTCACATGTTCTCCAAGCAGACTGCATTACAGCTCGTGTGGAGAACATGCCCAGGCTCCCAGTCAGCGTTGGAGCGCTGAACCACGGCACTCAGACCAATCACAATGCTGCTAAGGCAGCGATGTGATTGGCTGAGTGGGAGCATGGATAGGCTTCCTGCTGTTCAGGTCAGCGAGGGAGGACCATGCCCGCTTCCCCGTGTCCTACCCCCTCCTGTCCCTGCCCCACCCCCTCACCTCCGATATGTGCTGGTCGCCTCTGAGGCCATCCATCTTTTTAGAAGTTGGGGAGACTTGACTTGTTTTCAAGTTGAGTTCTGTGTTTTAACCTCTCGACCATTCACAAATATTCAACATGTTTGTTTGGTCTTATATTTCCAAATGTCAATGATAGATCAGTTTTCCCGACTGAGCCGGTCGAACAAGCCTTCCTATATGTGAATTGAGAAGACCTCTCTTTCATGTGTACATATACACACACTAATCACGTGGAGTCAAACAGACATGTGTCATTGATATGTGAAGGCAACACAAAAGCCTCAAGTGATGCTAAAGCTAGGAGCCGTGGATGTGTCGTGTGTGTGCGGAACATTTGCGGCACCGCGTGGGCTCCGTGTGGCTCATTGTGGGAACTGGTCATGGAACCTCAATGAGGTCTGCAGGTGGAACAGCCTGGCCTGGAGCGAGGTCATCACACACAACCACCCACCCATCCCCAGATGTTCTCCCACTTACATCCGGTGTTGGTACATGCATGTGACGACCACAGCCATCAGCAGAAGGGTGACCCCAGCTACAAGAGAGGGTACCAGCAGCTCCACCTCCCCGTCATCTACAAAGCAAGCAAGGGAGACCGGGTGAGTGCAAGAGAGGCAGCGGAGAGAGCAGGGGCAGAACATGGAAGGGAGTAGGTGAGACAATTGTGTGGGAGACTGCGGGGCAATTCACCAGGAAGCTACGGAGACACGTAAGTGCATGCAACAATTCAAGGTTTAGTACGGAGGAGAGACACACGAGTGCCTGTGAGTGCATGCAATAGTGCACCAAAGAGTACAATGGAGGCACGTGTGAGAGAGTGCATGCAATAGTGCATGGAAGAGTACAAAGGAGACACATGAGCCCACAGAGAGAGCAGGCAAAATAAGTTAACCACCCAGACCATATCAGGGAGACCAGAGTGATCACATGTGAGTGTGGAAGAGTGCAGGAACAAATCAAGGTAGATCAGAGAGAGCACAGGTGAGCACCCAGAAAGAGTGGGCAAGACCAGAGAGAGTGCTGAGAGACAGCAGAAAATGTTGTTCTGCACTTACCAAAGTTTCTTGTGGTTATGGTCAAGCCGGAGCTGTTGGTTCCTCCTGCGCTGTTGGTGATGGCCAAGTGCACCAGGATCTGGGCCCCGACGCCGAGGCGCGACAGCAAGCAGCGGCGGGAAGAGCTGTTCAGGGTCATCACTGGAAGAGGCAGTGAGGAGAAGAGGAGTCAGGGATCTATTGCGATGGAGGCTGCTTAACTTGCTTGACCCACACATCAGGATGGTAGAGGGGACACTGGGGGATACGGTGGTACCAGAACATGACATGGAGTCCTTGCTTCCACCTTCGACCCTCAGACAGCGCTGAAAGCTCAAGGGGGCCTTTCTGAAATGCTGCTCTTTGCAGAATCCTACAACACACAGCCACCTCTGATAGACCTGATATGTCTGAGATTTACAGTCAGGCCCTTGCTTGTCCAAGCGAGTCACACAGAAGCTCCCACACAAGTCACAAACTGCACGTGAATGCCGGTGTACGCTTTTAATGTTTTTTTTTATTTTTTATTTTATAGATTGAATGCAAATATATCTTTTTTAGTATCTTTGCTATCCACTTTTGAAATCTTCTTTCGAACATATGTGAGTTTATCTTTTATAGAGTTTAGGGATTGATTTAGACCTATAAATCCCATTATATCCTAAGGGATTTGTATTTATGCGGGCAGAGTTATCCGTCACCGTTGTGACATAGCAACCCGTCTGCCCAGATCTAAATCAGGCCCTTAGTTTTAAATGGCGTGTCCTTATTTTGCGTGCTTAGAAGGTGACTTATATTTCAGACCTGACAACATTGAGTAAAGCAAACACAAAGAGAGGATGGGCGCAGCGCTGAAACTTTTTGGACACTCACCCCCAGTCACGGATCTGGGTTGAATCCATCATCGTTCTTTAGCTAACTTCGCAACCTCGGTTCAGACCCAGCCATATGCAAATCAGCCTTGACCCTGTGCCTCATGGGAACAGTCCAGTCCGAACTGCCAAGCCAGGTCTTCCCTGGACCGGAAACAAGCGTCCTGGGACTGATTTCGGGATAACACGCCTCATCAGCCAAGCTAGCTTGAATCCAGTGGCACAATGGATTTAGGCCCAGATCTCTGTACTGGGGTGAAAGTATGACATTGTTCTGCATTCTGTTAATCAATTGTTGTTTTTGCATTTGTCACCCCGAGTGGGACGGGTATGCCCAGACGTGAGTCCCAGGCTCTCCACATCACTGGAGTCAAGCTATCCTGGCTGAAGACAGCTGATAGCCAGAAACCGGTCCTAGGATGCTTGATTCCGGTCCAGGAAAGACATGGCTTGGCAGTTCGGGCTGGACTATTCCCACGAGGCACAGGGTCAAGGCTGATTTGCATATGGCCATGTCTGAACTGGGGTGGTGTGGAGTACAAAAAAACGATGGATTTAGGCCCAGATCCCTGTACTGGGGTGAATGTATGACATTGTTCTGCATTCTGTCCATCAATTGCTCTTTTAACACTGAGTAAAGGGCCCACGCTACCAGAAACAAAGGTATGCCGCCCACACAGACAGTCTGTCCAGATATGTCCCCTTCTCGCCGCCCACTGCCCATCGACACATGTGGCACACAGGGCATTTACCGTGAACCTTTCCTCCAACTTCCTGATAGAAGACGCTGTAGTTTCGGATCACCCCGCGCTGAGCTTCAATAGGAATGTCGCCCCATTCCAGCTCGACCTGGGACTTCCCAATCCAGGCAGCATGCAGCTTTGGAGCATATAATGGAGCTGCAAGGAGTACAGAAGAGGTACAGAGAGGTAAGGACTCCACTGACAGGTACAGGTGTCAGGAACTAAGCCATGGATAGATACACACCAAAGACAAGGAGACTGGGGTGCTGAGTTCAGAGGCCAAGAGGGGTGGATAAGGAGGCCATGGCTCCCCTGTAGGCCAAATAAAGATCCAATGAAGACTTGTTGGCCGCTCAACAGAGGTGACGAGAGGTCAGGCCCTGAATATAACTGGGGAGAAATTGGAGGTCTAAGGAGAGGTGCAGGGGACAGGAACACAAGAGAGTTACAGGGAAGAAAGAGACCAAGAGACCGGTCCAGGGACATTAGGTTCCTAGAGACACAGGGAGAGTGACACCCGGAGTGCAAGGAGATACAAGGAAGGTCAGAAACCCTGCGACAGGCCCAGGGACAGGAGGGACCTGGATACAGGTAGAGAGTGAGGACAGGAGTCTTGGAGAGATACAGGGAGTCAGGGACGGATACAGGGCGGTCATAGGACGGACTGAGGTAAAACCAGGCATCAAATTATTTAAGTGCATACAAGATTCACAGCCCTTCCTCTCTTTCCTTTAAGGGCCAGATGTACGACCATTCCATTTTGCTAGTCACAAATTACAACATTTTGTGACTCCGAATTTGTGACTCGCCAAATGGAATGTTTCCCTCTGTCTCAGACACGGTTTACGATTCCTAATGGGGTTGCAAATGACCTGCCTCATCAATATTCATGAGGCAGGTCGAAATTCGCAACCCATTGGGAATGGCCAGCATTTGCAGGGATGGTGGCCTGCTGGGGTCAGCTGACCACCATGTCTATGACTGCTTTTTCAATAATGCAGTTGTTTTATTTAAAATGCAGCCAATTTTCCTAAAGAAAAAAGGATGCATTAAGAACGAAAAATGAACGTTTCTCTTTCATTTTTTAAGAGCAGGCAGTGGTTCCAGGGACCACTACCTGCTCTTAAAAATTATTTTTGTATCAACTCACAAAGGGACACCCCTACCTGTTCAAAAGTGGCTTACCACCTATTTGAAGTAGTTGGTAAACTGTGAGTTTTTTGTGTCCGCAAATGTGGTCGCAAATCATTAGTCCGTACCATTCTGGCTTAATATTAGGAAGGGACGCCCTTGGTACGCCCTTTCCAAATACCTACTTGCAAGCACTATTTTGCGAGTCACCGACTCGCAAAACAGCGTTTGTACATACCACCACACTTCTTGTCGGTCGCAAACGGGCCGATTTCCCTTTTGCGAATGAAAAAACAGTCATACATCTGGCCGCAAGTCTTCCAATTGTGTCTCTACTTTTTAAATTAACCTGTAACAATGTGACTTTGTGCAGACTGTGCAACGCAGAGCACAAGACTTTCATCCCAAGAACGTGTGAGAGGCAGAGCACCTAAAAACTGAGTTTTAAATATTGTGCTACAAAAACATCATAGAAAAATTATAGACAACCCAAAAATGGATATTGTCAGCATAAACAGGTAGCATACTCACGTCTCTCCCTGGAGTAGGCGTGTGCACTTCCCGTGGCCCAGATACTCCCACCATGCAGGATATAGACTGACAACTGGTACAGGCGTCCGGGTTCAATGTACTCTGCAAAGTGCACAGGAAGAATGTAATATCTTGAGGCTAAAGGAGACCCCCATGCATTCACATATGCACACACACATATGCACAGGAACGCACACATACACTCCCTTTAAAACCACCCACAGTGGGTAAAGCACAGAGACGACTTCCAGAATGATTTGGAAAACCCGCAATCTTCAGAAAAACAACGAGTAATCGGTCATTCTGTGGGACACGAATCTCGTTTTTTTTTTTTTTTAGTTCAAATCTTTTTTATTGAGCAAAAACAAAGATGATAACGGCCATAATGCATCAGTAGATTTACATTCGTATTGGAGTGACGCCGTGGTCAAGCATGGATCAATGCATATAGAACAATACATACAGGAACGGAAAATAAAGCATAATGAAAACAAGAAGGTAACATCAGACCGAATCTGTAAATGAGATGAGATGAATGAATAAATAAATGGATAAACAAATAATTAAATAAATGAGCAAGGTAAACAATAAAATATGCCATCATTGCAATCTTCACGGTTGTGCACAGTTCCATAGAGCTCTCCATCCAAATTCTATCAGAAAATACCAGGTATACGTGTCATCCCTGCACATTGTGACTAAGTCTGGTAAGCCCATATGGGCAGGATATAACCAGTACAATTCGTGCGTCCAGCACCCCCACATTTACTAAGAGTTGATCTCATTGCTGGTGTATCATGGTGGATCGAAGGTAAAGGAGGCCTGGTCTAAAGAAGACCATAGTTTTTTGTTGGTAACCTGCCATGGTGATGAGTGAAGAGCAGGATTGTCAGTGCCCCTAATGCAGGATAGCCATTCTCTCCAGGCAATAAAAGAGACCTCGGATGTTGATTTCCAGTTGCATAGGACTACCTTGCAAGCTAGTGTTAGCAGGAGATCCAGGAGCTGACGGTCATGATCACCCTTTAGTAGTGGGTCTAAAGCCCCCAGGATAATGTAGATGAATTCCCTTGTAGGGTGTATGTCAAACGTGTGCCCAATGTAGTCAAAGATTCTAGTCCAATATGTTTGGAGTTTTTAAGCTTACGTGGGGTCAGTCATTCACTCTGCATTTTACTGTCTACAACATACCTCACATTCACACAATGCATCACAAAAGGACTCCTGGGTCCCGTTAAGCTCTAAGACAGTTGATGCCATTGGCCTATTGGGGACCAAGCAATGGGTCAAACCCAGGGAACAACATGTGAAAAAGTCGGCTGCATGGGGGCTTTGGACTACAGAGGTTCAGCCGCACTGGGCGATGGCCAGAGGGATCACATGTATTCTGGCAGATTTCATTAAATGACCAAAAGGACAGCAAGACATAACCTCGAGGACCCTCGAAGACGTGGCTGCATAGGCAGGGAGCTCGCAGACCAGCAGAAGTGGGGCAGTGTGTTCACACATTAGCGCCTGATATGAAACAGAAGTCTGAGGAGCTTTAAAACACTGTGAAATATTTGTGTTTAGCGACCGCTCACCAGTGCCTGATGCACAACTCCTATCCTTAAACCAGGAATAACCAATGGGAACCAACTGGTATCCAAATGCAATTGGGGATTCCAACTGTGTGCTATAGGGTCACTACAAATTGTACATTCACAAGGGATATAAAATAATGTTTAATTTGGCAGGTCGCGACCCCTTGCGCATAGCTATGAATGCTGCAATGGAGCCCTGTGAATTGCCAAGCCGGTGCCCACCCGGAATTTGCCCCAGATTGCCGCCGTTGTCCTTCAATATCGAGTGCCCACCTCAATGTATTGATTGCGCTTGAGAGCGCTTTGTTTGCACAGCCGGTGCCCACCCGGCATAGCCCCGTGTCAGAAATACCGCCGTGGCCCATTTCGGCCAAACCGGTAGTCAGGCAGGCCGAGGGCGGGACCTAGAGACAACAGGAAGCAGCCGGGAGCCCACCCCGCGCTCCTGCACGAAGGGAAGAGCTCCGGAGGCAACCGCGACCCGGAAGTACTGCCTGCCCCACAGGAAGGCAGGCACAAGACGCCCGGACGAGGGAGGGACTGGCGAGTCTCCCTTCCACTGCCCCCGGTCTGGGGAAGCATAAGAGTGCCTCAGGAGCAGGCCCCTGAAGTCCAGCCCCCCCGCAGGACGAGAGAGAGGAGAGCCCTGAAGCCCCGTGTGGCAGCCGGTAAAGAGGAGACGACCGGCAGCATCCCAGAGCCGGTGAGTGGGGCCCGGGGGGGCTTGTTGAAGAGGGGGGCGTTGGGGCACATTGCCGGTGCCCGCCCCCCCCTGTGTGCTCACTCCACCGGGGGCATTTGGTGCGCAGTCTGTATTTCGAGCCTGAGAGGCTCCAACCTGGGGGCATTCTTCTTTGTGGAAGTAGAGGTTTGAGGGCATTCTTTTAGAGTCCAGGAGGGACTCCAACGGGCGGCAAAGTTGTCCTCAGAGCCCCGAGAGGCTACAACCCCCCATTTGGTCACTGAGTCCCCGAGAGGGACTCCAACGACGCGCACATTACTCCAGAGTCCCCGGAGGGGGGACTCCACCTACCAGGGGGCAATTTGCTTGTTTAGAGCCCAGAGAGGCTCTGGAGTGCCACCATCATTTCTGCGAGCCCAGCGAGGCTCAGGGGGCACCAGTTGCTCAGTGGTAGAGCGGCCCCAGAAGGCAGCGGGCCACTCCCACCTTGCCCCACAGCTAGCACGTTTAGACCCCTGACTTTGGGACACAGGGCGTCCTAGCCCCAACAAGGCCAGAGGGCCTATGGTCAGTCACAGGTGGTGACTTATGCGAGTTGACGCAATTGTCCTTTAATGCACCTCTGAATGTGTTGATTATGCGTCATGTGCCTTGTTCCTTACACCGCTGAATGTAGGTTCTGCATCATGTGTTTTCTTTCCCTACACCGCTGAATGTATTGTGATGCATCATGTGTAATATGCCTATACCCCTACAGGTATTGTGATACTTAGGTGGTTGTTCTTGCTAGTACAGGTGGTGCTAGTGAGGTCCTGGTTCCCTGCGTGACCTGTTCCTAAGGTGGTTAGGATTGCGTAGGTGGTACTTAACCTTTACCAGTGGTTACTGGTTGTGTGCTTTATGTTCTACTTTGTGCTACAGTGATTTATATCCTATGTTCTAAGTGCTAATTCTACCTAGTGCTAAGTTCTAAAAGTGCTGATTCCTGACAGTGGTCCAAGTGGCCCTGTCTTGTACATATCTCCTGTAAATTCTGCCCGTGCCTGCTGGCACATTGTAAAGTGTGTGTTTTATCTAATGTGTTTTGGTGTAATACAAAGGCTATTTTTCTATATAACCTTGTGTGGAGTTTCCTTTGTGGTGGGCCTTGGGTGTTGTTGCTGGGGTGCGTGCACAAATACTTAACTCACATCGCCTCCAAGTTTAGCCTTGCTGCTCGCGCCATGTTACCTAGAGGGTGAGCAGGGGTTATCTTGGCGTGTAACTCCCTTGCCCTGACTTAGGAGTGGTGGTCTCTGACTGACTTTGGCACAAGCCCTGGCCAGCCAGGGATCCAATTTCTAACACATTCCAATTTGGAATCCTAAATAAGGATAGGGTTTCTCTGTCACAACCCCTCCTATTTATGATTCTTAATGTTTCGCAGAGTCTATGTAGAGTTTGAAAAACCCTAAAACTCGGAAGGTTTGTGGTTTGGATGCGGTGAGCTGCAACATTTCAGAAATTATTTAAGAATTCCCATGGCTTCTAGAGGCAATCAAATGTATGGTGCACACCTTAAAATACAAAAAGACAAACAACATAATGTCATTCTTTAAACTGACTCTACCTCGTACCACGGCCTCAGTGACGTTTCCCTCTCTGCTCTCCCAGTGGCTGAGACCACTTCCCTGCTGCTCGGTGACCACTGCCCATTCCAGGACATGGATCGAGTTCTTAGTGAGGCCCGTGTTGAGGATCCGGGACTCCCACCGCACGAGCAGAGCACGGTCGCTCACCTTAGAAACCAGGACAGGCACAGGAGCTGGAAGGTCTGAAAGAGAGGAGGAGATGAAAGACCACAACATCCTACAAACCTCTACACAGTCCTCAGGTCGACGAACCAGGAAGCACCCAGGCTCCCGACTCCCTTGACCAATCACAACGCTGCAGTGCAGCGTTGTGATTTGTCTGAGCACCGTGTATCTGTGCTCAGCCAGGGAATGGGAGGCTGGGCATGTTCTCCATAAGGCTGTACAACACAGCCCATTGGAGAACATGCCAAGTGCGCATGACGGTTTGGCCTGCCCGAGACGGCCAGACAAACCCTCATGCGCACTTAGGAGAGAGCGCCACCGCTCCTCCCCCTGCTCTGCCAGAAGTGCAGCCCCACACCAGCTTTACATAGCCAAAAATGTAAAAGAAATTGATAATAACATAATTATCATTTAATTTTTCTTGTGGGGCGTCGCCCCTTTGCCTTAGCGGAGGAGCCGCCACTGGTAAACTTTAAAGCACTCTGATACCTTTATGCCGAGTTTGCGCTATATAAAACAAAAACAAAAAATGAACAGGAGATCATTCTCAGGAACAAAAAAGAAAACTTTCAGAAAACATAAGATCAATTTTCCAGGAAAAAACAGAGGAGCAAACTCCTAGTAAACAGAGGATCAAATGCTCACTAGAGAACCCAGGTGCCACGGAGCAGAGACTCAAATTCCAAAAACAGAAGAAAAGGCTACCGGGAAAGAGAGCATTGAACTCACAGAAAACAGAGGACCAAACTTCGAGGAAACATAAGATCAAACTTCCAGGAAACACATGAACAAACTTCCAGGAAACACATGAACAAACTTCCAGGAAACACATGAACAAACTTCCAGGAAACACATGAACAAACTTCCAGGAAACAGAGGCTAAACCTTCAAAGAAACAGAGGAGGAACAAACTCTCCAGGAAACAGAGGATTAAACTCCTAGGATAGCCAGGAACAAACTTCCAGAAACCTGGGTCTCAAACCTCCAAGAAACAAAGGACCAAACTCTCTAGAAAAACAGGAACAAACTCTCCAGGAAACTGAGGAAGAAACTCCCCTGGAAAAGGAGGATCAGACTCACCTGGAAAAAGAGGATCAAACTCGTCCAGAAACAGAAGATCAAACTCATAGAAAGCAGAGGATCAAATTCCAAAAACAGAGGGTAGGACTCTCTGGAAAAAAGCCTTAAACTCACAGGAAACAGAGGATCAAACTCCCAGGAATCAGCATTAAGCTTAGAGAAATCAAAGGTTCAAAATATTTGGAAACTAAGATCAAACTCCCAAGGAAGAGATAACCGAGGTCCAGAAAACAGAGGAAGAAACTTCCAAGAAAAATATAACCAAGAGCCATGGAAACAGAGTAAGAAATTCCCCGGGAAACAAAGGATAAAAATCCGATGGAAAGAGAGGACCAAACTCTCAGGAAACAAAGGAGGAAAATCCAAGGAACAGAGGAGGAAAATCACACGGAAAGAGAGGAACAAACTCCCAGGAAACAGAGGAGGAAAATCACACGGAAAGAGAGGAACAAACTCCCAGGAAACAGAGGATGAAAATCCCAGGAAACAGAGGAACAAACTCCCAGGAAACAGAGGATGAAAATCCCAGGAAACAGAGGAACAAACTCCCAGGAAACAGAGGATGAAAATCCCAGGAAACAGAGGAGGAAAATCACATGGAAAGAGAGGAACAAACTCCCAGGAAACAGAGGATGAAAATCCCAGGAAACAGAGGAACAAACTCCCAGGAAACAGAGGATGAAAATCCCAGGAAACCGAGGAACAAACTCCCAGGAAACAGAGGATGAAAATCCCAGGAAACAGAGGAACAAACTCCCAGGAAACAGAAGATTAAAAAAACAGCAAGGGAGGCTCCACCGTTTGAGCAGCGGAGGCGTGTTGCCCCGCCTGCTGCAAGTGCAGCAGGCGCAGACGAATACGTAAAATGGCATGTTAATGCCATTTTACTTATATGCCGCAGTGCGAAGGCAGGGGGTGGGGCTGAATCCTGCAACTGCAGGATTACAGCTGGCCCTGCTGTGTGCATGTTGGATTTGCTGGCTCTATTGCTACAGCCAGCCCGGCTTGCGCAGTGTGCACCCAGCAATCCCCTGGCTGTCAAGCAGCCGGGGCATTTCTGGCACAGGCACCCAGCCTCAAAATGAGCGCTGGGTTAGCCTGCTCCCACCAATCCTGGAGCTGCTGTCAGCATGAGAGCAGCTCCTGGATTGGTTGCATTGGTGTCCACTGAGCAGGAAGGACGTCCTTCCCTTTCCTACTCGTGAACACCGATCGGGAGAGAGGTGCATAACGGGGGAGCCGTGTATGGTGAGTTTGGCGATGTAGCGCCCATCCATATGTTTATACTGGTAGCTGCCACTGAATCCAGGGAACAGAGGAACAAACGCTCAATAAACAGAGGAGGAAAATCACATGGAAGAAGAGGAACAAACTCCCAGAAAACAGAGGATGAAAATCCGAGAAACAAACTCCTAGGAAACAGAAAATGAAAATCCGAGGAACAGAGGAGCAAACTCCAGGGAAGCAGAGGATGAAAATACCAGGCAGCAGAGGAACAAACTCCCAGGAAACATAGGCTGAAAAGCACATGGAAAGAGAGGAACAAACTCACAGTGAACAGAGGATCAAACTCCCTAAACTGGGGAAGAAGACCAAACTCTCTGGTAAAGTAGCAACATCTTGTAAAAAATGGAAACTACTGCAAAAAGGACCTCACTCCCAAGGAACAAAGGGAAGACATTTCTGGGAATAAAATAGGAAGTCACAGGAGCAAATGAGTAAACTCACCAGGGACAGTCTTACAACAGTGCTGGCTTCATGCCATGTAAGACTTGCATCCTGAGGTGTCCCAGACTCTTGAGCCCTTTGAGACGTCCCGGAACTACCTCATGCATGTCAGGAGAGCTCTGAAACACTCCACGCACGTTAGGGGGGTTTAGGAACTGCCCCATACTCTCCAAGGGAGTCTCACAAACTGCTCCATACACTTCAAGAGAGTATCACAAACTGCAGGCCCTTCAAAGGACTCTCACAAACTGTACAGGCTCTTCAAGGAAGTCTCGCGAATGCCCCATACAGCTCAGGGGCACTGGTCCACTCTCATACATTGCAGGCAGTCTTTGAAGCATACCCACTCACCAGTGGAGAGACACTCACTAACATTCCCATAAACCTACAGCCCTCCTAACGTTCAGTGTCTCATTCCAGTGGTTGTTGTTCCCTTTTGGAGGGGTTACACCTACCTCCTTGGTCGGCCGCTGGGATCACCAGCTTGGCGGCGGGAGACTCTCCGAGGACGTTGTAGGCTGTCAGGAGGATGCTGTGGTTCTCCTTGGAGAGGGACAGAGTCCACCTGAAGGAGTCTGCAGGACATTCGGTGAGAACAGTGCTCCCTTCCCCCTGTGTCTGAGAGAGGAGGTGGTATCCCAGAATCCTCCCATTTGCTTCATCCTGTTTCAAAGGCTAAAGTAGAAAGAACTAGTGAGGAGCGGGAGCGAACTGGAAGAGGAAGAGAGAATGAGAAGGAGAGAAAGAGAGAAGAGGGGTCGAGACAAAAGGGTGTAAAGAAAGACAGAAAGAGGAAGTAAAAGGGAGAAGAACAAAAAAGAAAGAAGGAAGGAAAACTGAAGAGAAGGAGAGAAACCAAAAGACAAAGATACTGGGGAGGAGGAGGAGGCTTGGAGGTCCAGAGGGAATAAGGGAAGAGAGAGAAAAAACAGAGATGTCACTGCTTTGGGAACGTCTGTATCTTCCATAGATTCACATGCCTGAATCATTCCCTGCTGTGGAAGTGGGAGTCCCACGGTACCATAGTAAAGCGGTATGTGTTAGTATCATAGGCTATAATGGCAATGAAAAGTCAGTTTAATAGCCTATCTATGTCGTTTGTTAAAAAAGGACCAAACTTGGATTATAACTAAGGCTCCCTGTTTTCCGTTTTTACTGATTTTTACAGATAAATACAGACAATTTCATGTCTGTATTTATTTTTAAATGTGGATAAAAACAGAAATTGGGTTACTTATTGAGTAATTCTAAATACTGTCTGCCATGACTGCCAGGCCAATAGCTGTGTGCATTGATAGGTAAAGGGCTATAAAAGAAAGGCGTTTTGTAAAGAGGCTTTAAAAGCAGTAGATATGCACAAGGTTGATACTGAAATTTGCATATTTTCTTAAAAGGGCATTGATGTAACTTTTGCAGGTGTTTACAGCATTGAAATCTAGTAGGCATTCAAGCATTTACTGGTTAAATAAATGTGGAAATATACTAATTTCAGCTTTATTTTGCCACAAAACCCAAAATAAATATGGATAAACACAAATAAAATTAGCAAAAAATAAATATGGATAAATACAGACGGAAATGTCCAAAAAATAAATACCATAAAACCATGAGCACTAATTATAACCAATCAGGAGACAGCACCCTCTACAACACTCCCAACAGGGGCAGAGTTCCTCAGACTTTCTACTGCATGTCGTGAGAAGGGAGTTTCCCTGAGCTCTGCTAGTTT
The DNA here is from genome assembly GCF_964263255.1 of Lissotriton vulgaris. NCBI lineage: Eukaryota > Metazoa > Chordata > Amphibia > Caudata > Salamandridae > Lissotriton > Lissotriton vulgaris. Next base: position 18,325,338 of record NC_141700.1, on the reverse strand, counting down.
TTTCCTCTTTAGAATTGAAAATGTATCTACAACTACTATGTCAGATACTTCTAAGAAAGGCCTCTTCAGGTCCTGCAAAACACGTGGAAAGAAAAGGCTACATGTAGAAGATTCACACAGAAACTCTCTTTACAGCTTCTACCCTCAACATCAGGCAAAGGAGTGCAAAATATGTCACACCTTTTCCTATAAGACCTTAAAGGGCAGGGAGGAAAGGCTACGTCTTTGGCTACAGAAGGCTAAAACTCAGAGATCTACCACATCTGAGGAAGACAGCGACACGTCCATGAGGACACACAAAAGGGCAAGATCATCTGACCAAGGGACATCTGAGGAAGGCAGGAAGGCCTTAAAAACTCAAGATAAAGGTCGCTCCACACGTTGGACATTAAGTAATGCCTTAAGTACTATCTATCTTCACTGTACCAAACAACTCTGAAGAACTGATCAGCTGTTGGTCTCTTACGGACTTTCTTGTCACGGTACGGCAGTCATCAAAGCAACCATCAGAAGATGGGGATCCGCTACCATTCAGTTTTGCCACACCAAGGCTGGTAAGCCAAACTCAACAAAAGCGAAGGGGCCCCCAAAAAGGGCAGTATCTACCTCAGCTGCTCTGTTTGCAGGTGTCCCGCTGGAGAAAATATGCCAGGCAGCGATGAAGAAGAGCACCCACACGTCTATGCAGCACTACTGCCTAGAATCGGTGCAGAGAAGTGACGCAGCCGTAGGACAGTAGGTGTTAAGTCATCTATTTCAAAAAGATGAGCCTCAGAAACTGTAGGTGATTTTTTAATATGTCTTTACTAATGTATATGATGAGTGTTGTATACCACATGATTGTTCCCAAGCAGCGGAGTGAGGTTTGTTGCGCTGCTCGCGCTGATTTTCAGCACTGGGTGTTTGTCCTGCACTTTAAAATCAGAGCGAACGGTACCACGTTCAGATCAAGACGGCAACGTTTCTTTCTGCTGCTCGAGTAATGTTCTCCTTGAGCTGCAATTTCCTCAACGTGAGCTGCAGGTTTCTCAACATGGTACTGATGCATACTGTTTTGCGATGGTACCGTGGGACTCTCACTTTAGTGACAGGGAATGATTCAAGCAGCATGTGAATCTATGAAAGATCCATTACTGGAGAACTACAGTTACAGGTAACTAACATCAGCGCTGTCCTGAAACTACCATATCAGGAAAGTCAGAAGCACCCGTCCCCACTGTGCGCTTTCTGGGGTGGCCACTTTCTGTACTTGGATATGCTCTGAGAGGCAGCATGTGCTGTGTACAGCAGTGTTGCTGAATGGAACAAAAGTCACACATAGACATTTTCCAGGTTAAGTGAAGTAACCACAATAACTATTTAGTTATTTATTGAGGAGGTGTCTAAGGTGCCGTATTTTGCTTTGCAAGAAGCTGACAGGTCTGGGATGAGGCTGCGGAGAGCTCTTTCCGTTAGCACTCGCTCGATGTCCTGGAGGTGAAAGCTTAGCAGGGTGTCCTCTCTTTCCAGCACATCAGCACCTATGTGTGGTTTTCCATGAAGGACACTGCAACTTTCAAATAAAAGCCAGTCTCATGTCTTTCCTTCTTCCTGTTCTGAATGCTGGAGCACTCTGAGGAAAGCCTTCTGAAGTCACATACCGTGGGGCAGAAAACTGTGTGAGATCTGGCACACTGAGCTCATGGGTTCATGGCTTTGTCAGTAGCACACAGCGGTATCCCCAGGACCCCAAACTGTAGGGAGGAAGAGATCCCACAGAGCCCAAAGCTCTAGGGGCCGGCGCTGGACAGGCAAAGCAGTGGGATTTGTAGCCACTCAGAAGCTTTTATGAACTGCTCTCCTGAGTGTCTTCTCACTTCTGGAAGCAGCTACAGACATATCATTGGGGCTCTTTCTTAACTTTATCTAGAGCAATCAATCAATCAATCATAGTATTTGTAAAGCGCACTACTTACCCGTGAGGGTCTCAAGGCGCTGGGGTGGGGGGGTGGGTTGGGTAGGGGGGGATCTGCTACTGTTCGAAAAGCCAGGTCTTGAGAAATCTTCTGAAGGTCTGTCGTAGGCGGTGGGGAGGGTGTTATGGCAGCGAAAGTTACACTCTTTGAGACTGTCTCTACCTCTCCCAGGTTTCACTGCTCGAACCTCGTGGCCTCTCTGAGGCTGTCTCTACCCCTCCCCTCCCTGCTGGGAGCTCACTGTCTCTCTGAGACTGTCTCTACCTCTCCCAGGTCTCACTGCTGGGATTATTTCACAGCCTCTCTGAGACTGTCTCTACCTCTCCCAGGTCTCACTGCCGGAAAACCATGGCCTGCATGAGACATTCTATGGGGAGAGGATGTGGCACATTGGTCAGAGCTGCCAGCTCGGGAGCTTGGAATAAGGGCCAGAGTCTCAGCTTTGGCGCAATATCCTGTGATTCTGAGCAAATTGCTTAATCTCCCTGTGCCTATGGACGAAGCGCTTGGAGCGCGAGCCTAGTAAGTTCGTTCCCCTTTCATTTAGTTAACTTGGCGGGAACCGGGAGTTAAATGACTGATGTACTTATAGTGGTCTTTTTACCCTAGACGCTGAAGTCGTGAGGTTTACCGATATTGCAGTATTACCCTGACTTGGATTTCCAAGCGAGCAGAGAGGGTTTACACTGATATAAGAGCCAATTGAATAGTTGTTAAGGGTTGCCGACTCGAATACACGGTAAATACCACTCGTTTTTGATTATGTCAACGGGGGTAGATGGTTCTTTGTAAAATATATTAGATCAGTAACAACAGAGAGTATCTATAATAAATCAACTATAAAAATCAACTATAAAAATCAACTATAGAAATCAACTTTATCTAGATACCATGCCCGGACCGGTTCAATGAATTTAATTGAATTTTACTAACAAATGGCAGGTTATAATGGTCAGCTCGCTCACAGAAGGAAGATCTCAAAAACTTTGTTTGATTGAAAATCCACATGTAAATATGTAGATAGGTATTTTGGCTATTGAGGTTTGGACCTTAAAAATGATGTCTGTTTCCTTTCCTTTTATTTATTTGTTGTTTGTACAGATGGATTGTAAATAGCCCTAGTCCTGAAGAGGCCAGAATTGATTGGCTGAAACGCGTCGACCATAAAGAGACGGCAGATACATATAAATAATTTTGATTAATTTGAATAGTGTGATGAGGGATCTTTAAGACATTGGGTTTAAATCATTTCGACCTAATTTTTTTCCTCATATGAGTCTGCGCGATCTCAATAGGAATGTCTGTTTTAGGTTTTGTTGAGACATCCTAACTCAAAACGAAGGGCTTCTATTTTGTTGTATATATGTAAAAAGTATTTGTATATACAAATGTGTTTGAAATTATAATTGAGAGATATATAAACTTTTTTATTTGATAAAAAGAAAAAAGAAAAATCATTTGGTAATAACCTCTAACGTGTCTGTGGGTCAAGATGAGATAGGGGACTATATAAAAGAGATATTTATACTTAGTTTGGTCACAGTGATACAAACACTAATATAGGGAGTATTTTACTTTTATTCCTTATCATTTCAAATTATTATACATACCGCGTACACCAAGGTACCATTTTTGTATTTAAGCCTGTGCCTATGGACAGCGCCTAGATACCCTTACAGGTTATAAGCGGCACTATATAAATCTACAAACGTCACCTCTCCCAGGTCAGACTGCGGGCAGAGCCCACCCTCTCTTGATTTCTGTTTTGGGCAGGGACTCTATTCTCTCTTTTCAGTCTGAGGTTTGTGTTTGATGATCTTCTGCCCAAAGTTTACCTTTCGGATTGCTCTCAGGTTTTGTGCAGTTTGAAAGTCCCTTTCCAGAGATATATGGACTTATAGTTACCTTCCACATCAACAGGACTTCCCTCCGCCCTTCGGCATCCGGAGTCGCGATTCTCCTCCATAAAGAGGGAGCTCTAGAAGGTGCTTTGAAGAAGAGGAAAGAACAAAGAACCATGAAAGGGCAGAAACCACACAACTCCCAGCAAGAGGATGGCTGGGCCACACTCCCCATGTACGCCCAGGACAGGTCACACTCATGACAGGGCAGGATCCGCACGATACCAGCCAATCAGAGGATGGGTGGACCACACTGCCCATGTACGCCCAGGACAGGTCACACTCATAACAGGGCAGGATCCGCACGATACCAGCCAATCAGAGGATGGGTGGACCACACTCCTCATGTACACCCAGGACCAGTCACATTCATGGCAGGATCCGCACTATACCAGCCAATCAGAGGATGGGTAGGCCATCGTCCACGTGTACGCCCAAGACAGGTCAGCATCCACATGACTTCAGCTAATCAGAGGATAGGGAGGCTGTTCACCCGTCACACATAAAGTAACATGTGTATTTGTACAGCGCACTTATCACCCAAGAGTCTCAAGTTGCTGAATAACAGATGTTTATTGTTACCCAACTCAATGGTACTCATTTTATCAATCTCAGATGGATGAAAGGCTGAGTGGACCCACTTGGATTTGAGCCTGTGGCCATGAGGTCGAACACAGTCCCCTAAAGTGGACATTTAAGTCCACTAAGCAACCAGACCCAGCATGCACACAGGACAGGCCAGAATCATCACAGGGCAGCATCCGCATGACTCCAGCCAATCAGAGGATGGGGAGGCTGTTCGCCCGTCACTCATGCACACAGGACAGGTCAGAATCATGAGAGGGCAGCATCCGCATGCCATCCAGCCAGTCGGGGAGGGGTGTCCTCCAGACCCCTACCTGCTTGTTCAGTCTCCACGGTCTTCTCCGGGCTCCAGTCGCTCCAGTGGCTGAAGGAGCTCTGGTACTTGGCTCGCATCTCCAGGGTGTAATTGGTGAAATAGGAAACACTGCAAAGTCGCTTCGGTGACATCTCACTCTCAGTGGCAGTGAAATTCAGCTTCATGAATAAAGTAAAATCTTTTTAGAATTTGGAATTATAGGACAGGCACAAAGTTACAGGAGATTCAAATAGGGGCAGTGATAAAAAGCAAAGCATGCAGAAGCCAACACCAACTGAACTGTCAACCTTACAAAAATCCCATTCTTGACACCAGAAGCAAGGGTTTTACAAGTAGAGGTACATTCTCAGCACACGGAGGGCCCTAGTGGCCATCGCTAAGACCACCTGCCACATTAAAACTATTTGCATTGCACTTGGCAACATAAGGGAGGATGTTGTAGAGTTTACTTGTTACACAAAGAATAGTTTGTCTCAAAATTTGAGGTTTTACATCCGGGGACCAGTGGCGGGTGGCAGCACTAGAGAGTGGTAGACAAATCGGTGTTGGTTGGGTAACTGCATTAAATGCACATACTTATTAAATAAAGGAAAGCGATAGACACTTACCTTCCTGCACTAATGTCCTCCTAGCAATTTTGGAAAACGTGATGGACAGAGTTTCTGAATGATGCAGAATACTCCTACCCAGTCAAGAGATCAGGGCTTGATCCATCACCGTATTTTAGCTCACTGCACCATCCCAGCTCAGAAACTGGCTATATGAAAATTAGTCTGTTCCTGTCCCAGTGCATGATGGGAACAGGGCAGACCAAACTACCAAGCCAATTCTTCACCAGAAAGGAGACAAGCTACCGGGGACCGGTTTCTGGCATTTCAGCCGTCATCGGCCCGGCTTGCTTGAATCCTGATGGTGCAATGAGCTAGGGACACACGTCTGAGTATACCCTCCCACACTTAGTGTGGATAAAATCAATTTTGGAAAAGGTGATGGACAGATTTTCTGAATGATGCAGAATACTCCTACCCAGTAAAATTTATTAGAAGAGCAACAATGGAGCCAGCGAATGAGAAGCTTATGGGCGGTCTGAAGCACCTAAAGTATATACAACATGTCTCTCCTCGAGACAGCGCATGTCCGCCGTCTGAAGCAGAGACCTAAAAACATGAAATGCATATTCCACAGTGATTTACTCGCGCCTGGCTAACATAGATCAATAGCGCCCCCTGCCTTCACTGAGATAATTACGTTTGTTATAAGATAGGCATTTCATGTCAAACAAATCCGAAAGTGGGCGATTTGACAAATCTGGGTGGTGTTGTCTTCAGTCCAGAATGGGTGGGAATGTGGGGGTGGAGGAGGGGAAATGTTGATAATACTCCCTGGGTGATAGCGAAATCAGGATTGTATTTTTGGCCAGAAGAAGGTCGCATCAAACATTGTTCAACAGCCAGCTGAGAGTTGCTTATGAGGTGACAAGATGGATTGCAGCTTCCCTTGTAACTCTGGAATACTTATCTACACCGTTGTGAGACCTGGGGTTAACAGCTCTTATGGGGGTAGCATGGCACGAGCAGGAAGGCAGCCAGGGGCTTGTGTGTAAAGCAGCTACTTGACGCACACATCCAATGAAACACACAGTGGCGCAATAATGGAGACCACACCAGTAGTTGTGTTTAAAAGAATCAAGATCTTTTATGTAAGCTTTAGGATAGAGCGATGCAGTATTAATTCATCAACATTTCGGATAAGCATTTCAGATATTGCATAAAGCATATTCAGGATGCATTTCTGATAAATAGGCGAGCATTACGTTTAAATAATAACCAGTTCATTTAGCAGTAAAACGCTAACCAACCCCGCCTGTCGCATCAGACTCTTCGACAGGCAAAGGGGTACCTGTATTAACCTGGAGGATCCTACAAGAAGCGACTATCGTAATGCATTTAAATATCACATCAAACCTCTCATGGTCGCTTTTCCTCAAAGGTAGTAAAACATATCGGTAGTACTTATCAGTCCCACCAGGAACTCTAAAGAACACAACCTTTAATCATTTGTGACAAGCCGTTCTTCTTGTGAATATGGGTCGGCTAGCGACCTGGATCAGATCATCAGAATACTATGGAACCCACCTCTGCAAGAAAATTCAGTACAGTGAAGTGAATCTCCCTCTCATTTCAGGCTTGTAAATATGGTGCACTATAGCATTTCAATAGAGCATTTGATTATGCGATTCAATAAAGCATCTCAAATAAGTAGGCAAATATGCGTTTCAATGAGCATTTTAAAGGAACATATAAATATGCGTTTAACTCCCCTGAACAGGGCGGAACAGGCAACTAGGGCCAATTCAATGAGTTCGTAGGCCTAAGCAGGCATAAGCTGTCACTCGGGAGCCTTACAGAAGCGTTAGGCTCCTCGGGGCCAACAGGGCCCAGTCTCACTGTTCCCCGGGGGAAGGGCGAACACGGGGCCTTCTCCGGCCTTCCGCCCTCCTCCCCTGGGGGTTACCTGGATCTTCGGCACTTCCAGGCCCTTGCGTAGCTCTCAAAGGCCTCAGACGACCGGGCGCGGTGCAGAGGACAACTGCGGAGCACCAGTGCCGGTCGCGAGGCAGGCACACACTGTGGGGGCAAATTGGGGGGTGTATTTAGCTTTGGGGCCTCCTTCGCAACGGAGGCTAAAGGCCGCAGGACTCTTCTCCATGTCTTCGCTCAGGGACTGGGGCACGGTTCCACGGACCACTCTGGGCTGTGAATTCGGGGGCGCGGCCGGTGACGCGACGCGCGCCTGTCACGTGGTCCGGGCTGGCAAAGGCTTCAGGCTTGGTGCGGCTTATGCTCTTACGCGCAGTTACTTCACAGTGCGTCAGGCACATTTACTTCACAGCGCGTCATGGACACGGTGACTTCAAAGCGCTTCAGGCACAGTTACTTCAAAGCGCGTCACGGACACGGTGACTTCAAAGCGCTTCAGGCACAGTTACTTCAAAGCGCTTCAGGCACAGTTACTTCAAAGCGCGTCACGGACACAGTGACTTCAAAGCGCTTCAGGCACAGTTACTTCAAAGCGCTTCAGGCACAGTTACTTCAAAGCGCGTCACGGACACGGTGACTTCAAAGCGCCTCAGGCACAGTTACTTCAAAGCGCTTCAGGCACAGTTACTTCTAAGCACTTCAGGCACAGTTACTTCAAAGCGCTTCACAGGCACAGTCTTTAGCGCTTCTGAGGGGAACAGGCAGGGCTTGCGCAGGACAGTTGGTCCAATACCTGGTTGATCCTCAACAGTCTTCTTGTCAGATAATCAGTCTTCTTGGCGCTTGGATGGCTTTGCGCCCTTGTGATGTTGTTGCTTCCACAGGGGGGGGGGTGAGTTGGCTGGTCCCTGGGTTTCCTGACGCTGGCCAGATCAGGGGGCTAGTCTAGGGTACCTCACTCAACTTAAGAGGCAGCACCTCAATCCTGTCACTCTCAGTGGCATAAGCCCCTGACTAAACCCTCCCGCCTAAACTCCTGCGTGGGTCCCCCAGGTCAGTGATGTCCCAACTGACTAGAAGGTTTCCCTCCTTTTCCTTATATAGTGTCAGTTGACAGTTGGCAGTGGCAGTTGGTGCCTCCCCTATTCTGGAAGGTTCCAGGAGCTTCCCTCATCCTAGCTATGGGCAGGCTGGCAGGCTGGTATGGCAACATTGTTTAAGGGTTCCAGCCAGCTCCTGGCTACTAGAGTGCGCCTATTCAGACCACGCTGCAGTAGCAGGGGTCAGTGGCAGCCATCTTGGGGGAAGAGAGCACCTGCACCCTGGCATTGATTAGCAATGGGAGGGTGCCCAGAGTCCTAAAGCCAACAAAAAGTAGGTGTGAAAAATGAGGCAAGGGCAAAAAAGTACAGGGAAGACCACCCTAGAGCTGACAGGTCTAACAACCGTTCTTAAGCTTTTTCCATCCTTCTCTATCACTATCAAATCATGGAGCTTTACGTTAATAAATAATATTGACAGGACGGCTCTAAACACCTGCTAGTGTAAAAACTCACATGAATGAAATGTTCCTAAATATTTTACCAAATCTATCTCAATTTTCAGTCAGCAACTTTGTGCTCCTTCGGAGATGCCTAAAACAGTTTAGTATTTAAGAAAATTGAGTGCTTCTTAGAGGAGATGACCCCAACACCCCACCACTGTCCACAGCATACTTTCAGTGTCTGCGCTCTCGGCTCCTACTCACAGGGGTAGGGCCTTATCCGCGACCTCCGCAGACACTGGCCCTGGTGAGGGGGAAGTACACACTGTAGGGGTCGGCTGCTCACATATTTTGAGGGGGTTCATTTTTTTATTCACACCACGCATTAAAATAAACATTGGCAGTAGAAAGTTTTATACCAAGCTTCATAAGACAGTAAAGAGATTGGGCTTTATTTATGAGAAGTGACTAATCGCTGCGTGAAAACCTCAAAGCGTCACTTCTCACTGCGCCCTCCTTGCGACATGATGGATGTGTCATATTTACTGTATGATGCATCATGTCGCAAGAAGTTACAGATACGTCAGTATTTCTGACGTATCTGTAGGCGCAAAAGCGACGCATTGCAGGGTTGTCTGAAAACAGATGCAATTCCAGCAATGGGTCATTTCACATGGGGCAAGTCCCATGTTAAATGTGCCTGCATCAATCTCATGCCTGCTGTGAGGCAGGCGTAAGATATTGATGCAATGGTGTCCTAGAAGTGGTGCACTGAAATCTCATAGATTTCAATGCGCCCCTTTTACGACCCTTTCTTGCGTCAGAACGCCCCCCCCTGCATATATGATACCTGGCGCAGGTATAATGTGGCGCAGGGGTTTACAAAGTGACGCGTTTACATAGATGTGTCACTTTGTACATATGGCTCAAAGTGGTGCGTTTTTTACACCGCTGGTGCGTCACAAAAAGTGATGCATCGGTGGCACATAAATAAGGCCCTTTGTTGTGTATTGTAGCGCATTGACAGCAGCGGCGCAACCTTCTCAACACAAAGAATAAGTAACGGAGAGGTGGGCGTGGCAGTGGGATACCTCTCGACTCTCTCACACATCCAGGAGAGGTACAACGCCGGAGCTGACATATTAGGCCCTCTTTAGGCGTAGCCCCATTAGTCCAACGGTACTGGTCCAGCCGCACTGTCACTGGAGGTATAAGATCCACTGAAAAGCGCAAATCTCTTTACTGACACCAGAGATCTCAGCTGCTGAAAACAGCGGACAACTCTCTGTGAAAGTACAGAGGAAAATGAGGAATCACGGGATGAAGCAGGCCCGGAACTACTGATTTTACCTGTAATGCCTCATGCATTGAAAGACCTTCGGTGTCGAGTCGAACTTCAAAGGGGCTGGATTTTCCCCACCCCAGAGTTATTGGTGCCCCTGGGTAGGCGTCCTGCATGTCTCACATCAAACACTGAGGAACAGTCCCGGTTCATAGGGCATGCTATGCAAGTGCAGCCAATATATGCTGTGTTTGAAGAAGCCGCAGCGGTAACAGCCCTTGCCTGAGGGCCCGGGCAGACATGTTGGTCCACCCCCTTCCTGTCCAGTGCTGCTGCTCACCTGTCGCCAGGGCCCCGCGGCCTCTTCGTCCGCCCTCTGCTTCTGCTCTCGGTACCGGACCTCATACTCGGCCTCTTCGTCCGGAAGCAGCCCGTCGGCTGGGGGTCTCCACACCACCATCAGGCACCGCTGGATGGACGTCACACTCTCCATCTCAGGTGGGCCAAGCTTCACTGGAAGAACAAGGGACAGCCAATCAGACGTGTGGATCACCTCTGCCATGGGTGAGGTAACCAGGACAGCGCGTCACCCCTACACCCATAAACCCCAGCCGCCCTGCTATGTTGGCTCAGTGGACTATGCAGGGGCCTGTGTTGGACCTCATGGGTTGGCTAACAATAAACATCTGTTATTCAGCGAATTGAGACCCACGGGTGATAAATGCGCTTTACAAATACACATGTTATGTTATGTTATCCCCCTATCAGGGAGGCTGCGAGCAGGAAACACTGGCATAGGGACCATCTGATATCTGCGGCTGGCAGGACCGCGAGGCGCTATAGTTGAGCAAGGAGTATGTGGGAGGGAACAGGTGAGATCAGGATAGAGGGTTGGGCCAAGGGAGAATTTTGTCACCTAGAACTCATAGGGTCGTAGCAATGCAAGTTCAGTTGAAACATTGAGCCGCTCTACTGGACTGGATCCTGCGTACCCCGGATGGTCATCTGTTCGGTGTCACGATTGATCATCTCGGTGGCATCTATAAGACTAGTGCTCATACTCCGCAACCAGATTCTGAGTGTACTCAATGAGGCCAGCTGCGGATAATCCAACCTGGAGCATCGTCTAGTAAGGAAATCGCATTTCCCAGATTATTCTGGGATCAATCATAAGAATAGTATCACTGGTCTATGGTGCTTCAGAGTACTTAACATTTGGAGGACATTAAAGTGCACAAACCTCAAAGGAGGAAACTGAAGAGTGTGTTATTGTTGTACAAATGTTACATATGGGTTCAGTACACTTGAAAACAAGGTTCTCAAGCTTGAAGAAGAGTGTGTAGATGGAAGAGTAATAACTAACAAGAGGAAATTATGTAAGGAGACCACTTATGGACGCAGGAAATGATGCACTGCCCTGTAAAGCCATGTTCAATTATCATGTTTCTTCTAAAACAGGACATGGAGGTTTTTCCTACAAGGATCCCACCCTTCCTCCACTCCACCGAGGCTTTAGCTATCAAAGAAACACAGAGAAGCCGGAAAGCGGTCCGGGCCAGCCGCAAATTAGAGAAAGTGCCCTTGAGGTTTTCCTGCAGGACGCGCCCAGTGTGCGGCCATCTTGTTTCAGGGGGTGGGCTTCACTTACACAGCCGCTCCCAGAGAGATTTCATACTCAGAAAAGTAATTTATGGGCAAAACAAGCATGGGCAAAGACAAAAGGCCAGGCTTTTTAGCTTTGCTAATGAACACCTATTTGCTTTGTATGCGATTTTTTGACAATCTTGTTCAGAATTAGCAAAAGAAAATTTTTTTTTTACTGATGATGCGGAACCGCATCAGCAACTCAAACACCAGGGGCCCGATGTAGGTAAATCTGATTTACCGACTCTAGAATACCGAACTTTACCGATTTGGTATTCTAGATTCGGTAAATCAGATGTAGGTAAAAAATCGGTAATTTTTACCGAATCTGTATGATTCGGTAATTACCGAATCGGTATTTACCGATTCAGAAATTGCCATTGATTCCTATGGGCCTTAAGGCCCATAGGAATCAATGTCAATTGCCGAATCGGTAAATACCGATTCGGTAAAATTACCAATTTTGCAAGGGGGACAGGGTGTCACTTTGACACCCTGTTGCACCCCTGATTCAGGCTTGTGTGCCATGTGACACACAGACATGCCCTTAGGGCATGTCTGTGTGCCACATGGCACAGGAGTACATGCACAGATGTGCAGGTACACAGGTATTCGTTATTTACCACCAGATACAGATTGTGTTTGGTGGTAAATAACAAATCAGTAAGGGCCTGTAGCACTGTTTAACTCTTTCGACGCTATTGACGGAACCGTTCCGTCACGCCCCTCGGGTGGGCTGTGCTCATGACGGAACGGTGCCGTCACGGCCCGCTCGCCGCGCCTGCGCGGCGCTGATTTTGCGCCTGTGCGGCGCATTTCATTATGCGGGCGGGGCCGTGATGGAACCGTTCCGTCACAAGCACAGCTCATCCGCGAGCCGTGACGGAATCATTCTGTCATCCGCGCAGTGAAGCCGCGCACCCCGCGCGACCGTTAGCGCTGCGGCGGAATAGCCGCCCCAGCGAAGGTGTTAAAGTGCCACCTACATCTGTATTTACGGATTCGGTTAATTTACAGATTCTGTAACTATAAGGCCCCCTACATGTCAAACAGCAAATACCGGTCGGTAATGGCCGAAATCGTCCGTTACCGACCTGTATTTGCCTCCTACATCTGGCCCTAAGTGCGATGATGCATAGTACTCTTGCCACAGTGGCCCTATTGTGCACACATCTATTATCTCACATGTGTGCACGTGCTTCATAACCTGGTGGCCATTTTTTTGTGTTTTTATTTACCATTCCAAGGTAAGTGACCACCATTTTGGGATGATAAATTAAAAATCAGAACCAAAGGCCATTTAAAAAAAAAAAAGTGATGGCCTGCATCAAATTGAAGTTTCCATGCCCTTCAAAATGTAAAAACTAAGATTTTAAAAAAAATTTCAAGAGACACAACTGTAGAGGGGAGAAATGAAGTGGCTGGCGGGGTGGATGAGACAAACAAGGGCAGAGTAGGCAAGCAGCAGGAGCAGTCAGGGGCAAAGGAGGAGTTGGGTGACAACGTGTCGGAATTAAAAATAAGCAAAGAAAATCTAATGCCACATGACTGGACAGAGAAGCAACAAATGAGCTATAGGGCAACACAGAGGAGCATATGTACAAGGAGTTAATGCTGTCGTAGCGTACTTTTTTTACTTTACGGCGGCTTTTTTTTTATCGTCTTATTCACAAGTTGCCGCAAACCTCCGTTAGTGGCAGTTTTCTGGCAAAAACGTGAATTTATAAGATCGCCACTTTTGTTAGCAGGAGTTAACGAAAATGAGATGCAAGGTAGGTGTTCCCGTGCAAAAACTGCTGCTAACCGCACTTTGCAATATTTACAAGGAATTCCTTGTATGGTGCAAAACCAAAAAAACTGCCTCCAACTCCAGTTAGAGGCAGTTTTTTAAGACCAGAAAACAGCTAGCCTTAAAAGTGGTGCAAACACTTGGGGACTCATTTCAGAAGGGTTTGGTACTGGACAGCGCTGCAAGGAATGTGGCTGCGCTGCCCTGCGTGACACGAATGCGTACTATCAATGAGACAGGGTGCATTTCTGGGCCTCATTCATGAAAAGTGTTGCATCGCTGCGACAAAACAGAGTTGCACCACTTTTCACTACGCCGTTCTTGCGACACCATGGATGCGCTGTATTCACTGTACGGCGCACCATGTCGCAATTAATGACAGCTACGTCTGGAATCTTGACGTGTCTGTCAGCACTAAAGTCACGCATTGCTGCAGCTGTGTCACAAGCATAACGCAACCCTAGCAATGCATGCGGACAACCTATCCCTGGGCCACTGTGTTACCCTTACGCCTGCCACGGGGCAGATGTAAGGCACTAACTCAGAGGCATCCTACAATTATTGCAGTAAAATCTGATGGATTTCACTGCCCCACTCCTATGAGGCTTTGTTGCGTGGGAACGCCCACTCTGCATACATCATACCTGATGCAGGTATAATGTGGCACAGAGCTTCGCAAGGTCACGCATATGCCTAGATGCATCACTTTGCAAATACGGCGCAACGTGGTGCAAGAATCACGCTGCAAGTACATCAAGGGAATGATTCACTGGCGGTTCAAAAATGTCAGAAGGGGCTCATGAACAACCGCCCTGTCTTTTCCCCTACGCTGGCGCACAATGGCTGCCATGCGCCAACGCAGTCACTCTTGCGCCATGGTGTAAGGGTGACTGTGTTGCGGAGTTGATGATGTGGCTCCATCACTTCTCGAGACGTCTGCAGGTGCGTCTGGACTAGTGGAGGGCTGGAGTGAACCAGTTGGCCTTCTTGGCCTGTTGTTTGCCTGGTCTTTTCTTGAGGTGTGCCAGGGTGTTGGCGCAGTTGGAGATCCATCAGTGGCGGTTGCGCGCAGCGGTTTTGGCATCTGTAAACATTGGCGGAGAGGTGGTGCTGAGGGAGTTGACAGGAAGCTCTTCGGTGGCCTTGATCCAGCTGCACAGGGGTAATGATGGCGGTGGTGTGTGGTGTGCATGGTGAAGACGTGATGTATACAATGATGGTCGGTACAGGAGAGTCTATTGGTTTGGCTGTAGTTGAAGTTCCCGCTGGCAGAGAAGACGTGCTCGAGCGTGTGTCCGGCTATGTGGGATGGTGCGGTGGCTAGCTGCTTGAGTCCGATGTTGGCGAGGTTCCCCAGGAGGGTGTAGTGTTCTGGTCACTGGGGTTGTCCAGGTGGAACTTGAAGTCTCCCAGTAGGATGTAGTTTGTGGATTGGAGAGCCTGGGGTGCAATGAGCCCTACAATGGCATTGGAGAATGGTGGTCAATAGGGGCGTATAGATGAGGGTGCCGCAAAGGATGGGGTTAGAGTTGGTCCAGATCTGGAAGTTGAGGTGTTTCATGGTCACCGTTGGGTCATTAGGGTGCGTGGTCAGTCCAATCCACAAGCGCTAGGCCTGGGCCTGACTCGTCCCGGGTCTCCTCCGCTACGCCGCCCACCTTCTCCTCACTTGGACATTGACACTGGGGCTCAAGGAGCTGCACTCTCTCCAAATCTGTGACTCAGCCAGCAAGAGCCTCAGCCAGGTGGGATTTCACTAACCTGGGTACAGCAGTCGCCGCCAAGTCTGCTGGGGAACCTCCCGATGCAGGTGTGGCAACAGGGCCCCTTTAGGTGCAAAGTTGCAGCCCTCCCACCACAAATGATTGGTACAGCTCAGGGGCCTCCCCTCCACAGCGTCCGGCCAGCCCGACATCCAATGTCCTGTGATGCAGAGAGACGCGGCACACCATTTTTAATCTCCTCCGTGGACCCTGTGGTGGTGGTGGATCGTATGCGATGCAGACCACCTTATGTTGGTGCGCAGGAGCGCCTCTCCCATCACAGCTCCAAGGGGAGCAAGGCGGTCTTCTCACACAGGTCAGCAACATGTCTCCATGTGACCTGCCAGATGTCACCACCAGGTGAGGACTATCGCCGAGCCTTAATGTCTACCGCCACGGCCCAGCGACTCCACAACACCTCCGCATCCCACTCTGGTGCTCAGGCACAGGCCCAGCGAGGCATTTGGTTCCTGGGGACTGTCGAGGCTTTCAAGGTTTTGTCTGCCATGGTGTTGCAAGGAGTGCGCAATGAAAAGTGATGTATCACTGGTTTGGCCCTGCAACACGCCTCTTTTCATAGATGTAGCCCTGAATTTCCTCTTCCAATGGGACTCTGGCTGGTCATACTGGCTGGTGGGGGGCTTGGGGGTGTTGCTCTTTGCTGCACATGTCCCTGACTGCTCGATTCTGCATGCCTTTGGTTTTATTTCCTATTTTTCATTGGAAGTGGACTTATAAGCTATTTTTGCCTCTAGAGGCAAAAAAAGTCATGTTGGGGTGACTAACGTGAGTTTTTTTGCCGCTAATGGGCCTTTCATCAGTTTTCACCCGCTAAGAATTTGTATCGCCTTCACGCTAGTGTTACCGGCAGATTTCACTGCAGCTACCTGAAACTATCGCCATGTAGCGATGTACTGTAAATACAGTGTTAACAGGGCGATAGTTTTTGGTGATAGAACACGTTAAGAAAACTGATGCTAACTAGCGTTAGTTAACAGCAGTTCTTGTACATATGCCCCAGAGAGCGTAGGCAGGCATCTGAGTAGCGAAGCATTACATGAGGGAGTACACAACAAACAAACCATATGTAGTTGAATGGAGTGATAATAGAAAAATAAAAATATAAGTTCCCCGAATGTGAGCAGTGGAAGGATACTACAAGGACACCAGTTAGGGGTTGCCAGGGGTTACAGCTGCACACAAAGTAATCCCCTTCAGTGCCAGGAGCTTTTATAGCAATGTGTGCTTTTTGAGACAAAAAATATTTTTCTTGCAACAAATGTTTTTCTATATTTTTTTTTATTCAGTACTGCCATGCTGCTTTTTAAACAGTGACAAAGCTGAAAGGCTGAGAGCCAACATGGGCCTATTGGCTTTGTCAATGTTTCTTATTTTTGGTGGTCTCCCATCAACAGGCGGTGACAGGGGATCTGTTCTAGAGGGCACTGCGTGGGTAAATACATTCAGAACCAGTGACAGAGGCCCAATAACAAGCACAACAAGGCATGGTAAGAAAGGTTGGAATTGTGGGTCTCAGGGCAGAGGGATGTGTTGCGATGAGTGACAGTTTCAAGATTAAAGATACACCGCAGGCCCAGGAACCCTGTGTCTTGAGCAGCACAAGTGTTGCCTAATGCCCCAGCCCCCTCCATTCACAGGACACCTTGTGCTGGGCTCGGCCTGTGCATCAGGGCTGCACAAGCTAGAGTGCTGGACCAGTAGAGGTGGACAAGGGAGACATGAAGACAGGTGCAAAGGTATACAAAGTTTGTGTGGAAATTGTCATCGGTGTAAAATCACTTGGCCCCTAACGTGATGCCCAGGCACCAGGCCGACCCTCCCGCCTCAGCTCTCTGGTCCGCTGCCCTTGTTTCTTCCACTTATGTGCCCCATTGTGTACCCAAATGCTGATGCCAGTCTGTGAGAAGATGGCAGCCCTGCTCACCCACTCAGCATCATTGTCTCAGCTACACAGTCTTACAATACATTGAGGCACGTGAATGCCTGGTCTGAAGATAAAGTCATTATATATATTTAGAGCATGCCCACTGTGCTTACCCATGTCAGTGGCAAGGCGGCAGAGGGTGGGCGAGGTGGCCAAACCTAGGGCATTCTGCGCCGTCACCCAGATGCTGTAGAAGGCGTTCATCCTGGTGATGCCGATGGTGCAGTGGTGACGGTCTTCGGGGTGGCAGACCTTGGTGTCGCTGAAGGCGTGCTCACATCTCCCCAGGTCTCTGGACATGAGGCAAAGAAAGACTGTGAGAACGGGGTCCGAGGTCCATTCGCGGTCAGCCATCACAAATCAACAATCACAGGCAAATGTTAGAGAGCGAGGTTATGTGATTGATGCCAACCAACAATCAGAATGAGTGGTATGTTAAAATGTTGCGCTCAGGAATATTGTCTTGCACTTGAATCCACAACATTGACTTCCAACATATCGTCAAGGCAAGCAAACAAACAAACGCAGTCAAGTACACACTAAGAGCCTGATGGAGATCTTGGGGGGCGGGTTACTCTACAAAACGCAAAATAGCTGTGGGTCATAACACATGGGGAATGAAAGCTAACTAAGTACCTGACCAACAATCCAAGTGGAAAGTATATGTGAAATACAATATAACTACTGTAAGGGGAGGTATCTTCTGATAGTGGAAAAAATACCCATCAGTTGTCGAGCGGTACCGCCCTGGTCATCATTTGGGATCCTTCACACCGGAGGAAAGAGATGTTACAACCATGGCTAAAGTGATTTTACTATAGGTTCTACAATGTTAGTAATCCGGTGTATCCAGGAAGGATATGGACGTGTGGTGACAACTATGAAGCAGTGCGTGAAACTAGTGAAGTGAAAATGTGGGGAGACATAAGATAAAATTAGAGAGCAAAGAGGAAAAAATTGTTTTAATCGTTGCCTCTCTACTTCCAAGTCAATAAAAAACCAGTGCGAATATTAGTTTAAACAAATAGCTACTATAAATATGAATAGGTCTCTGGGTTACTCTGTCACAAAGGTTGTGGATATCCCGTCTGCCAAAATATAAAACCCATAGGATACATGGGATTTATATTTCCGAAAACTAGATCAGGTCGTCAATATTCTTAACTCCTCATCTACCGACCTTATCTATTGTATGGGTGTCGAGACTGCGGAGTAGATATAAGTTCAGATCAATAATAGGAACTCAAAGTTTTTGTAGCACAGCCATGAGCGCGACACATGACACGTAGAATAGCGACTGATCAAACTTAGAGGCAGGTCCTCTGAATGAGCAGAGATCTCCACTAGGCAGAGATTCCTGAATATGGCTGGCAGTCAACAGCCTTGGAGGTGGGGGTTCCACTTTCTGCCACTCTAAATGCCCCCCCACAGCCCATTCCTGCAAAACATCACTTGAACAATCCCTTTTTATACCGTCCCTTCCCATGCAACAGGGAAGAAGGGATATGACCAATCTAGTGGTGGGGCTTCGATGCAAGATAAAGAACGCGACCACCCCTCGGTCCGGGTACGGTCCATCCGGTGGTGTAAGTGAGAAGAAGATTGGAGAGCCCCTCGCATGGGGGCTGGTACTCACTCTCGCACGTGAAGGGTGTAAATGGTCGGGAGGTGCGTCTGCTGTCCAGAATCCCAGGAGCACGTGATATTGGAAATCCAGATGACGACACAGGTCAAAATGTGCAGCTCTGCGGGAGGGGCTGGGAGAAGAGGCACCAAAAATCAGAATTTGACAAGAGACATAGGAAGATCATGAAAGAGAGACAAGAAAGACCAGGGACTTTTTTCACATGGACATTTCTTATCCTTTAAAAATATTACTCAGAAATGCACATCGAAGCCCCCCCCCCCCCCCCCACAGCACCCCCTAATACAGATACTCACCACTACAAAACCAAATAAATGTTAAATATTGATTGAAGGATGAAACTGAAGAAAGAAATAACTTGTTGTACTAAATGGAAGGCTGTGTTCATAAATTAAACCCAAGATCATAATGTGACGAACGGAGGGTACAACTTTTTACATTTTCTATGGGGCGGTCTTTAGGGGCATATTATCAAGGCGATCAAAATGAAATTATCGCTGCTTTAGTGGCTGTTTTTTGCCGCTAAGCGGCAATAATTTCATCGCCCTATTAGCAAGCTGTTGCTAACATCAGTTAGCAACAGCTTTTAGGTGATAGCGAGCGGTTTGGGGCTCGCTTTGCATGTCAGCGATATTTATTGCTAATGACATGCAAAGTGGGCGTGCCCAACCTGTTAGTGACTAAAAACAGTCGCTAACATCGCTATCGCCTATTATCAACGCAGGCGTAGCGATGGAAATATTCACGCTAAGGGCGAATATCTCCAAAAGCTAACGCCTGCTCATACCAGTTCTTAGCCATTATATCCAATGGGAGGTGGATATTATGGCTAAGACCCTATTGGCGTTAATGCGTGAATATCGCTGTATTCTCAGCAATATTCACGCATTTCGCTGCTATCGCCGGCTATTTTATCGCTTTATTGATACACGTTGCTAATAGCACGTTATCTCTGCGATAATATCGGCCGATGCGCGGCGATAAAAAAAAACTCGCTAAGCCCATTTAGCAATAAATATCACTAGTTGTTGGTAATATGCCCCTTTGATCTTCGAAACAATCCGGAAATGTCTTCTGAAATTAAACTATGAGAACAATTGGAATCTAGTTTATCTTTGCAGGATATTGATGGAATGCTAGCAATGCACTCAGTCTCTAAAGCTCATACATTCCCTATTCAAGTATTAAATAATTTGGAAATTGTTGACAATTTTCATCTTTAAGTTAACTTCACACTATCAAATGTTACAACATATTTCATAGGAAAGTCAATAAACAAAAAACAGCAGCGTAGCTAATTTGCGAAGTGAATCCCTCGATCATCATAAAACTTCTTACAAAGAAGGCAGTTTCACTGTAATGGATACATTAAAATGTACATTGGATAGATATGTCGGAGAGTTATTAAAAGATTTTTCATCAGAAGCACATGATAATGATTGGGAAATAAAATACATGCCATTGAATCCACTGTGAAAAGAAAAGAGTAGAGAATCTTCATTGTGCGATTGGTCAAGGGGCAGCAAGAGCGCCAGAAATATTTACAACCCATATCTAGATCACCTAGAGTATAGAAATGAATTAAGAAGTCTCTAATGTGTTTGAAGAAGAGAGGAGTTAAGAGATCACCTTGCTGCCCTGAAATTACCTGAGATTGTTTGTGCCATTGTACGAGCTAAGAATGTCGCCTGCGGAGCGTCCGTACAGAGGATTTTCTTACCAATTAAGATAGTGTAATATTGAAATGAGGTTCTACAAATCAGTCATTGTGTTTTCCTCAATCTTCAGAAAGTGTGTAATTTAAATTAGATAATACACACAAGAAAATAGGCAAATTAGTGATAAAGGAATGAAAAGCTACGCTTGGTGGTGTTCAGCGAAATAAGAGCAATTCATTGGAAATTGTTTACTAAACTGATGTTCTTCAGGCAGAGTAGGGAAACAACATGAACCCAAAACTGAAATCATAATCAAAGATTGCGACAAACTCTAAAAAAGCTCTCAGCAAGAATTAAATAAAAATGCATAGACAAAAATCAAAAAATGATACATTGATGATTCACAAACAGTTATCTATAAGAAACAATGCGTTAATAGTAAGCACCCGGGCACCTGGAGTTGGTCGTCAATTGTTTCCTTCAGTGAGCGTTAAGTAGCCATCAACATTAGAAATGTTGACGGAAAGGAAAATAAATAATGATATGCTAACAATTTGTAGTATAATGTACAGATTATCAGGAGCATCCACTGAAGATCTCACAGGTTTAGATATGCGTCAATCAAGCGTGGTTTCAATTAAAGTTTAAAAGAGATCTCCAGCCACCAGAGAACCTTCGGGGATTGGATTTAATCTGTTGCCGTCTCTCACGCGTTCACCTGCATGTATGAAATAAAGAATATAATGTGTGATGGTTGGATATACTTTTGAGATGTAAAATAGTGCCCCATGCATTGCAATGCAAGAGATCAATAAGAAGCGGAATGATACACCAAACAGCCAATAGCAAGAGTGTCCTTGGTCAGAGCCAAAGCCCTTTCCAGGCATACTTTGAAAATTGATTTCAATAGGTTTTCAGACAGTTGAATTGTCAATCCAGAACTAAGGTGTTTTATGTATGTTGTAAAATGTATATTTTACTATACGTTGTTTTATAAAGTGCATAGACACGTAGCACACGGTCTATGATTTGCAGAATGTTATATTTATTTTCCTATTTGCATACGTCCTGGATGGACATCAGGGAACTATGCGTGTTTCAAAGATTGATACGCTTTCCTGGCTGCACGACTGTGGATTGTCCACAAAGGGCACAAACCTCATGCACAGATTTAGGGACAGTGTGCATTTTCAAAATTGTATTCATTTCTTTCTTTCTCCAGATGAAAACGTTTTCCATCTGAAGAAACTCCTTCTCCACCGCCGTTACTACGCCACCAGTAGCAATTTTCTGTCGATATTAGTTCAGACGTGCAGTGAGTGCAGGAGGTTATTCCAAATGTTTACGGCTGCTCCCAAGTTTCTGTTTGGTCTTCACATGGACATCGTCCACTCCCATGGAAATACCCACTTTATCCCACCTAGCTCACACTTCCGGCTGTGGGTAAATTCACAAGGGTCTGAGCGCCATCTCTGCTCGCAAAAATCAGTCGATCTTGGATTTGTGAGTCAGGATCTGGCATTTCCAAGAAGTGAGTTCCTTTTTGGAATAATAAGTTTCAGTTAGATGGGCAAACCTTCAATATGTAATGTTACAACGCGATCATTTTGATTGTGGTGCGTTACAACACAGTTTTTACAACGCAAGTTGTTATGACTTGCGCTGGAGGGCGCTGGACTTAGGACTAGTATGATTTACTATTCCAACACCAGTCTACGTACAGTAGGGAAGGTGTTGGAATATTGAATCTTACTATTCCTTAGGTTAGAGCGCCATTAAACGCAAGTCGTTGTAATGACTTGCGTTGTAAAAACTGTGTGGTAAAGGCATTGCGATGCAATGCCTGCGTTGTAATGGATGTTTCCCGCAAATCTTTGGAGAATCAAACCCAGTTCTACTGTGATGCTATGATTCAAACACACCAAACCCTGTTTTATAATAATAAATTAGAATTTTTTGTAAGAAAGGTTCTCAGGGTAGTGGCACACCAGCATAGGGCCATATTAGAAATAACAGGTTGTACTGCTTACCGCCAACTTGATAGGAGACGTTCCCCAGGAGTCGTGGCGCCCCCTGATGGAGGGAGTAGCAGGTGAAGGTCGCCGCCGTCCCGCTCGCCCGTGTAATGGTGACCACTGAATCCGTCTCGTTGGCTTCCACCGTAGAGCCCATGGGAACCTCCCCGCCATCCAGTGTCCAAGCCAGGCCAGCCGGGCTGGCATTATCAGCCTGCTGTAGGCAGGGGGCATCGAGGTGGCAGGAGGCAGACACGGGCGCGCCTACGGGCACGAGCTTGGGGGAGATGGCGAGAGAGCCACACTGCTCCCAAGAAGCCTGTACTCCTGGTGGGAAAAAAAGTGGGTTAAATGAATGCATGTATTTATTCAATAGCTGAAGAACTGCTAATAGTTTAGCGTGCACATCACTATTGCTTTTCCTACATCTAGTTAGGATTTTTTTTTCGTCAAAAAAGGAACTATTAAAGGGGGCGATTTGATTAAGAGGATTTTTTCATAAATATTTACAAAATGGTAATGACAATTTTTTGGAAACAAAATTAAACCGGTCTCACGAAGGGCTATGGGTACACAGCTTTTAATGTGAAAAATGTAGTGGTGGGCATAACTCACGAGTTACATAAAAACTCAGCGAGATTCCACAGAGTTCTGTCAATGGGTGGAAACAGGTATGTTGCGTTGCTCGTGCTGTGATTTAGCACCAGGTGCGCGTTCCATGCTGATAAATCAGTGTGAACGGCACAAGCGTTCCACGCTGATAAATAAGTGTGAACGGCACCAGCGTTCCACGCGGATAAATCAGTGTGAACGGTACCATGCGGCACGCCAGAAGACGCTGCTACTCAAGATGATTTTGCTGCCGCTCCCGTTGATTTTTTTACTCGATCAGCAGCCTTCTGATGCGAATGGTCGTGACCGCCCGTGTTGGAAAAATGTCGCCAGGTGTCCTCCTAGCGCCCAAAAATCACGCTAAAGGATGCCAAATCTTGCTCATCACCTTACCATTTTGGGGTGTACGCAACAAAAAACTGCGCCATGCACTGATTGGCAGAATTTTGCCAGAACTCCACATTACAAGCGTAACGCGAAGTCACCAAAATTCCGTCAATTCTGCCGGTGGAGTTGAGTATATTGCCCACCCCTAAAATACCCCTAGAACAAGCATTTACAATGCAGCGGTTTCGCCTTTGAAAAAGTTAGAGCTATTGGCATTGTAAATGACAACATTTTTATGTATGTGTTGGTTTTGAAAACAGATAAATAAATGCTCTGTCATTTACAATGCCAATAGCTTAATCTCTCACAAATGCCACACACAAACACACAGCCACACACAGAGTCCCACACACATACATATCTACAGAGCCACACACACACACAGAGCCACACACATATACACAGAGCCATATACACAGAGCCATATACACAGAAACACACACAGCGCACCCTCCAGGGCCAGAATGGACGCCAGGCGAAACCTAAAAAGTGCCGGTACTCAGTACCGGACAGTACCGACCCATGTTAGGCACTGCAAATACTGCTTTTGCCATATAATTAAGTATCCTACTGGACATTCATTTATTGGGGTTGCTGGAGGTATTTTGGGTATTGTGCCCGTGTAAACCTTGCACCGCTGATTCCGTTTAAAATTGCAATGCTTTTACTCATTGTTAAACATGCAGCATGTGGTGTTTTTAACACCAGCCCCTCCCTTTCGCTCCCATCTCGCTCTTACACCCTGCCTCAGTGCCTCCACACACTCCCTTCCTCCCAACAAACTATGTGGCTATGTTGTGAGTGTAACGAGTGCGTTGGAGAAGTTGTACAGACCTCTGAAGACAAATGCCCCCCACCTCGTGCTCCTTACTTTATCCTCCAACAGCAGGCAAGGGAGTAAAATGCCTTGCCGCCCAGGGCCCTATCCAGCAAAAACCCGCTCGGGCGTGACAACAGACTCTTTTTGGCCAGAAGTTTTTCTTAAATCATCGGTGAGTGGGAAACCTGGCAGCCTCCTAGACACGCATCCTTAGAAGGATCATATCAGCGGGGGCCAGGTTCACACGAAAAACAGGGACGGCCATAGAGATAGGACTAAATTCCCTGTTACTGCTTATGACATCTCTGGGCTTCTGTTTTACAAATATATTCTATTCTATTCTTTAGGATTTCCTGACGCTGTAAATATGTATTCTATTCCTGTACGTTGGATTTTGTGTTTGCCACCTCTTTTTTTATTTTACTTTTTTTATTAACTATCCCGATTGTATTTGTAAGGTGCAAGTATGTAAATCTCCTTATGTATCGTACTTGGTTCTATTGTAAAGCGCACTGACACCTTTGGTTAAAGTCTGCACTATATAAAAATGTATTGAATAAATAAATAAATGAAACCGAAATATCTAGAGAGTTGTCAGTGAGGGAGATACTCTCAAGAGGAATGTGAGTGTCACCAACAATGCCTCGAGCTCTGGCACAGCACAGCATGTGGGCCGCTGCAAGACCTCTCATCACTGGGGCAGAAGAGCAGTGCATGACAATGCCCCACCCCGCCCCGGCCTCTCTGCTGCGAGCCATCTGTCACTTTAAGCTGATCCACTGCGGAGACAGAAGCCGCGGCGTTTAGGCTGAATACAGCCAATGTGTCACTTTTATAGGAGGGGGGGAGTAACGGAGTGACGTACCGGAGGCAAGGGGCTTGTAAATAAGAACCTGAGTTTTGCGTGTAAAATATAACAAATAATAAGAAAATACAACGTATTCGATGTGTCCGAACTCGCCACGACTTTTTGTGACATAAAGATAACGCAACAGCAAACTCCTGAGCGGTACCTACTCCGAGCGCATGTAGAAAGCTGCGGATATTCAGACTGCGCACTACGGCGCAACGAGATTGTTGTGACTGAGTGTCACTGACTCGGTATGTGTCCGATGCAAGAGGGCGTGAGGTAGACAGGCATTGCGGTTCTGCCCTTCCCGGTACTGTACGGCCTTCGTATGTCCGCAGGCAGCCTTGTTTTGCCTGGCTCTGAGCTAGGCCTGTTCCCGGAGCGCCCAGAAGGTGGCGGTAGAGGACTCTTTTCATATCAAAGGCTATTGATCTGTGGTCCGCTGCGCAAATTGCCTCACAGGAAGAGCCAACGCGCCCAGAGGTCGAACACAAAGCGCTGCGGCGGCGTTTCAGCTGGAAAGTGACTGTGCAGACATCCGCTGCTCGGGCCCTCGTGTTTATCAGACACACGCGTGAAGGCAGCCGGACACACCGACGTGCCCGAATCTCTGTCAACGGATGTCTTTGAGTTTATACTGCCAAGATTTTACGATTTTCCTCCCAAATAATACAACTCCTGCGTCAGCGCCAGGATACCCTCTCGGATGAGTTGTACAAATGCACATAACATATAACATAACGCTCTACCCAGGACAGATAACAAAGAGGGACATAGACAGCGAACAAGGATGAAGTGAGAGCATGAAAACAGGCACAGAAGACAAACAGCAAAAGAAGTGTAAAGATCGAACAGGGAGTGATTGAGAGTGTGTGTGTGTGTGTGGGGGGGGGGTATAATACTCCTGTCATGGCCAAGAAAGGAGTGTAGCCTAGAAATAAAACACAAACTCAGCTTCGGCTCCCACCAACGGCGTGTCAGCATTGGGTGCCAAAATAGGCGCAGGTCCCGGGGAGTACAGTTATAAGCCTTGGCTGTCAATAGGAGGGCAGGAGCGCTCAAATCTATCAGAACTAGGGACATCTATTCCAGATCCATGGTATTCCGCTGTTTGCGGCTAGTTTGGGCCTCCACACACGGCGACTCTATAACCCAGTATGGTACTCGCACAATACGGGCTAGGCGTATTCATTGTTGCTGTGGCCTCTTCGGTTGTCCCTCACGTCTTGAGCATGCCAACCCTTGGGAAATGCATTTGTCTTTTTGACTATTGGGAACGGGGGTTTTGCAGGAACGGAAGTAGAATCATATCAGTGGCAGCAACATTGCAGTGCATCTTCTAGGCAGAGAAAATTTGCAGGCATGTCCTGTGCACAATGGGAAGACCCATGACATTCTGTGTTGACTGCAGTGCATGCAGGCACCAAGGAAGAGTCCTGGGATGCAGGGAGGGTCTGGGGAACAGCGAGGGCCTGGAGTGCACAGAGGGCCGGTGGCACGGCTGGGGTCTGTCGTATCGGGAGGGCCTCTGGAACAGCGAGGGCCTGTGGTAGAGTGAAGGCCTGGAGCACAGTGAGGGGCTGCTGGCACTCAGAGCCACAACCCACCTCAAGCTCCACAGAAAGCATCAACATGACCGCCAGTCACAACCTGCGCCCCGCAACCCCAGCCGCTAACATTCCTTCGGCGGCCACACAGACAAGACTAGAACAAAGTAGCAACAGCAGCAAAGTCACAATAGACCGAGCGCACCAGTGCAAGCCGCGAGAAGCAACGACAAGTCGACGGGCCCCGGCGCCATCTTCGGCGGAATGACAAAAACACGCCTTGCAGAAGAAAAAAAAGCAACCGCCCACCGCCGCAATGACGTTCTTCAAGGGGCGGAGAGCGAAAAAATCGCCGGAACGCCCACGAATCAGCTCGGGCAATGACTGACGCATCTCTGTTCCAATGGCTAGCCTACATTTATGGAGCTAGCCAATGGAACAGTGAGGCGGGTTAAAGCCCCATACTGATTCTCAAAAGATTTCGCCTGCGCGAACACTGCTGCGCAGTGCTACGCCAGGAGAAACCTAAAAATGTTTGTTTAGTACTTATGTTGATTAGCTCAGGAAATATAATATGCATGGATTTACTCTGTTGGTTATACGCATCACTATTACTTGCACTTATAACAAGCTTTGGTGCGACTGCGTTATTTCTGGTGTTTCCAAGACCCGCCTCCGGAAGTAGAAATCTGAACCAATGAGCTCAGGGGGGTGGACGGCACGTCAGCGCGTGACACAGGAAGAAACAGGGCTCACACATGGGCGTGGTGCATGAGAGGCAGCCGAGGAGAAGCTCTCCCTGGCCCCTCCCACATTTACTACTGAGTAGTAAACGTACAAGTGTGTAGATCTCCATGTAGAAAAGATATGACAGGTGAGGCGGAGAGTTACACTCGGAGGTTTGTGAACGGCACTTTGTTTTATGCCAATAGTGCCACTTACTACAAAGTGCAGTTTATGAATCGGGCCCCAAGCGTCTCTTGGGCCCAAGAATCTTTTTAAATCGGGAGATTCCATTATGAAAGCTGGGATCCGACCCTTGAATCTTCCCCCTCTGCCTCCCTTTTACTCACCCCAAGCCTCCTCCTACTGCTATGAGCTCCAAAACAAACAAAAACAAAAAAGATTTCTAAATCCTTTTCTCTTCTATCTCTCCGCTATCCTTCTCAATCTAAATAACTGACATATCCACCACGCACATTACTTTCATATTTCACTATACTAATTCAACACTTATCCTTTATGGGTTCCGGAGGGAGTAGCGTGCTACTCCCCGAAAAAGCGCTTCGACACCTCTTCAGGGGTAGTAAGAGCTATATAAATGCATTTACAATACAATACAATAATATCATGACCTAAAATTATTATTTGAGGGCACGCCTCTACCCAGGAGGGGGCCTTGGTGCTTCTGACAGGCACAGAAGTCTAATTGTTACTCAAGCCATTGGTACTCATTTTAGCATCCTCTGAAGGCTGAAAGGCGGAGTTCATGTATCTGCCGAGTTTTGAAGGTGTGACTGAGGGGCATATTACCAAGGGCCTTATCGCTGCTTTAGCAGGAATTTTTCCAGCTAAAGCGGCGATAATTTTATCGCCCTATTACCTAGCTGTCGCTAACACAAGTTAGCGACAGCTAGTAGGAGATAGGGATCTTCTTGGGGCCCGTTTTGCATGTCAGCGATAATTATCGCTAATGACATGCAAAGTGGGCGTGCCAAGATGTTAGCGACTGGAAACAGTCGCTAACATCGCTATCTCCTATTACCTACTTTTAGAAATATTCGCGCTAAGCGCGAATATCTCCAAAAGCTAACACCTGCCCTGAGCAGTTCTTAGCCATGTTATCCAATGGGAGGTGGATAACATGGCTAAGAGCATTAGCTCGGTAATGCATGAATATCGCTGACTTTTCAGCGATATTCATGCATTGCGGCCAATTTTTATCGCTTAGGAGATATACCTTGATAATAGCAAGGTTTATCCGCGATAAAAATCGGCGGAGCTCGGCGATAATAATATTGCCGGTAAGCCAACATAGCGATAATTATCGCTAGTTGTTGGTAATATGCTCCTGAGTTCTCTGTTGTGCGCAGGAGCCCCCTTGAGATACCGAAGCCCCCTCCCTCACCCCCTCTCGTCCCAGCCTCGTGGCTTGGCGAGGACGAGGCAGGTGGACGGAGGTGCCAGGGTAGAGCTGGCCTGACTCCAGTACTTTCACACCGTGTACCTGCCTCTAATCACAAAAACAAGCTCGAGTGGAAAACAGCGCGCGGAGGAGGGGCGGGTGCGAGGGCGCCCCCGGATGTGCCGCCCCTCCCGCCTCCTGTGGCTCTGCCCTGACCGCCGGTGCGGGGCCTGGAGTCCAGCCTGTCACATTCACGACATGTCACAGTCTGACGTATTCCCCGAGGGCTTCACTGACAGAGGCTGCTGGCACCAAACTAAAGACAGCTAATGTTATCGACCTCGGCAGGATGAAAGGCTGACCCACCTTCACCTTTCTGCGGATCGGTGCAGACACGCGGGTCTCTGCAGCCAAGAGGGGTTTCAAGGCAGGAAACAGGATGTATGCAGCGCAATTTGATGCAGAAAAATCGTGGAGTCAAAATGGCACGAATGTCAGTTTAAAGTTAAGTTTATATTTCAAAATATTGTGACTGTAACTACATAAAGCTAAGTACAGATTTCATAATTTTGTGAATATAAGCACGTGTGGGTAGGTATACATGTCAAAATATCATGAAGGTAAGTCAAGTCAAGTCAAGTCAATGATCCATAAAAGTACATAAAATAGTTCACATATTAAAAATACATTTCAAGGGTCCGATACGCATACAGTTTTTTCCATATAATCTCACTCTCCCATCGAAGTCCTCAACCTTACAGCAATCTTAATAAAATTCAATATACAAAACAGCGTGTGGGGGTCATTGGCCTTTTGTAAGAACAACAAAGCAAGCTTAGCACATTTAAACTTTGACTGTTTTAAAATACCCCGTAAAAATCTACGCCTTGGAACAGAATAAAATGAACACAACAATACAAAATGAAGGGTGTCCTGCGGAGACCTGTTGTCGCAGCCGCAGGTATCCTTCTGCTCAACCGTATGTGTAAAACCTGCAGGATTTGCCAGGATATGGTGTAAAAGATTGAGCCTAAAGCGAGTCATATAAAATCTTTCTGGGGCGTTATAAAGTAGTGCTAAGTAGGGTTCCATCCCCCCTTCTGTTTTAAGTGCTCTGTAGGCCCGGACTGTTACTTTGGGTTCTTCTCTGGACGCCCTATGAGCAGCCGCCTGCTCCCTAAATATATTCTTCACTCTCACTTTGTCATGGGCGGTGAGTTCTTCCGGGTTGTCAAAGAGATTCAGGCCGCCCATATCCTCCAGCGCAGTCTTTACATATCTGAGCCAAGGGATATTCATTCCCTTATCTCTTTTCAGGCAATCTGAGATCATTTGCCTGCTAAGCGCTGCCTCATCATTAATCCAAATCTTCACCCAGGCTAAAAGTGGTCTGACCTTTATTAAATCTGCAATACACTCCACACCTAGCGCCTCGTGTGCGATGGGGGCCGATGTGCTTTGCGGGGTTTTTAACACCTTTCTAAGGTGTTTATTTTCTTCCACTTGTATCTTTTCAGTGTTTACAAACCCCCACACTTCAGCCCCATAGGTAAGTCTAAAGAGTTAAGTACACATTGCAAAATAGAGTGGAAGTAATTATATATGGGTAAGTATAGATTTCAGAATGTCATGAAGGTAAGTACTTATAGGTTAAGTATCATTTTCAAAATATGGTGCTTGTAAATGTATAAAGGTGTGTGGAGGTGCAGCACCGACTCCTGGCAAGCCGAGGTAAACACCGACTCACACTCACCTGCCCAGAGCTCAAAGTTACCTGCTCAGAGTTCACACTCACCTTCCAGAGTTCACACTTACCTGGCCAGATTTCACACTCACCTTCCCAGGGCTCACACTCACCTTCCAGAGTTCACACTCACCTGGCCAGATTTCACACTCACCTTCCCAGAGCTCAAAGTTACCTGCTCAGAGCTCACACTCACCTTCCCACGGCTCACACTCACCTTCCCACAGCTCACACTCACCTTCCCACAGCTCACACTCACCTTCCCATGGCTCACACTCACCTTCCCACGGCTCACACTCACCTTCCCCCAGCTCACACTCACCTGCCCAGAGTTAACACTCACCTTCCCAGGGTTCACACTCACCTTCCCGGAGCTCACACTGCCCTGCCCAGAGCTCACACTCACCTTCCCAGAGCTCAAACTTACCTTTCCAGAGCTCACACTCACCTTCCCAAGTTCACAATCATCTGGCCAGATTTCACACTCACCTTCCCAAGACCTCGCACTCACCTGCGCAGAGCTCAAAGATACCTGCTCAGTGCTCACACTCACCTTCCCACAGTTCACACTCACCCGCCCAGAGTTCACACTCACCTTCCCAGAGCTCATACTCACCTTCACAGAGCTTACACTGCCCTGCCAGAGCTAACACTCACCTTTCCAGAGCTCAAAGTTACCATCACAGAGCTCACACATACCTTCCAGAATTCACACTCACCTGGCCAGATTTCAAACTCACCTTCCCAGACCTCACACTCACCTTTCCAGAGCTCAAACGTACCTTCCCAGAGCTCACAGTCACATTCCAGAGTTCACACTCACCTGGCCAGATTTCACACTCACCTTCCCAGAGCTCACACTCACCTGCCCAGAGCTCAGTTACCTGCCCAGAGCTCACACTCACCTGCCCAGAGCACAAAGTTACCTGTTCAGAGTTCACACTCACCTTCCCAGAGCTCACACTCAACTGCCCAGAGCTCACACTCACCTGCCCAGAGCTCACACTCACCTTCCCACGGCTCACACTCACCTTCCCACAGCTCACACTCACCTTCCCACAGCTCACACTCACCTTCCCATGGCTCACACTCACCTTCCCACGGCTCACACTCACCTTCCCCCAGCTCACACTCACCTGCCCAGAGTTAACACTCACCTTCCCAGGGTTCACACTCACCTTCCCGGAGCTCACACTGCCCTACCCAGAGCTCACAATCACCTTCCCAGAGCTCAAACTTACCTTTCCAGAGCTCACACTCACCTTCCCAAGTTCACAATCATCTGGCCAGATTTCACACTCACCTTCCCAAGACCTCGCACTCACCTGCGCAGAGCTCAAAGATACCTGCTCAGTGCTCACACTCACCTTCCCACAGTTCACACTCACCCGCCCAGAGTTCACACTCACCTTCCCAGAGCTCATACTCACCTTCACAGAGCTTACACTGCCCTGCCAGAGCTAACACTCACCTTTCCAGAGCTCAAAGTTACCATCACAGAGCTCACACATACCTTCCAGAATTCACACTCACCTGGCCAGATTTCAAACTCACCTTCCCAGACCTCACACTCACCTTTCCAGAGCTCAAACGTACCTTCCCAGAGCTCACAGTCACATTCCAGAGTTCACACTCACCTGGCCAGATTTCACACTCACCTTCCCAGAGCTCACACTCACCTGCCCAGAGCTCAGTTACCTGCCCAGAGCTCACACTCACCTGCCCAGAGCACAAAGTTACCTGTTCAGAGTTCACACTCACCTTCCCAGAGCTCACACTCAACTGCCCAGAGCTCACACTCACCTGCCCAGGGCTCACACTCACCTTCCACAGGTCACACTAACCCGCCCAGAGATCAGACTCACATTCCCGAGCTCACACTCACCTTCCCGGAGCTCACACTACCCTACCTAGAGCTCACACTTACCTGCCCTGAGCTCAAACTTACCTTCATAGAGCTCACGCTTACCTTCCAGAGTTCACACTCACCTGGCCAGATTTCACACTCACCTTCCCAGAGCTCACACTCACCTGCCCAGAGCTCAAAGTTACCTGCCCAGAGCTCACACTCACCTGCCCAGAGCTCAAAGTTACCTGCTCAGAGCTCACACTCACCTTCCCACAGCTCAAACTCACCTGCCCAAAGTTAACACTCACATTCCCAGAGTTCACACTGAGCTTCCCGGAGCTCACACTGCCCTGCCCAGAGCTTACACTCAGCTTTTCAGAGCTCAAACTTACCTTCCCAGAGCTCACACTCACCTTCCAGAGTTCACACTCACCTGGCCAGATTTCACACTCACCTTCCCAAGACCTCACACTCACCTGCCCAGAGCTCAAAGTTACCTGCTCAGTGTTCACAATCACCTTCCAGAGCTCACACTTACCTGGCCAGATTTCACACTCACCTTCCCGGGGCTCACACTCACCTTCCAGAGTTCACACTCACCTGGCCAGATTTCACACTCACCTTCCCAGAGCTCAAAGATACCTGCTCAGAGCTCACACTCACCTTCCCATGGCTCACGCTCACCTTCCCACAGCTCACACTCACCTGCCCAGAGTTAACACTCACATTCCCAGAGTTCACACTGACCTTCCCGGAGCTCACACTGTTCTGCCCAGAGCTCACACTCACGTTTCCAGAGCTCAAACTTACCTTTCCAGAGCTCACACTCACCTTCCCATGGCTCACACTCACCTTCCCACAGCTCACACTCACCTTCCCAGAGCTCAAAGATACCTGCTCAGAGCTCACACTCACCTTCCCAGAGCTCAAAGTTACCTGCTCAGAGCTCACACTCACCTTCCCACGGCTCACACTCACCTTCCCACAGCTCACACTCACCTGCCCAGAGTTAACACTCACATTCCCCGAGTTCACACTGACCTTCCCGGAGCTCACACTACCCTGCCCAGAGCTCACACTCACCTTTCCAGAGCTCAAACTTACCTTTCAAGAGCTCACACTCACCTTCCCGAGTTCACAATAACCTGGCTCACCTTTTGCTCTATTCAATAAAAAAGATTAAAAAAAAAATAACCTGGCCAGATTTCACACTCACCTTCCCAAGACCTCACACTCACCTTTCCAGCGCTCAAAGTTACCTGCTCAGAGCTCACACTCACCTTCCCACAGTTCACACTCACCTGCCCTGCCTAGAGTTCACACTCACCTTTCCAGAGCTCAAACTTACCTTCCCAGAGCTCACATTCACCTTCCCACAGTTCACACTCACCTGCCCAGAGTTCACACTCACCTTTCCAGAGATCAAACTTACCTCCCCAGAGCTCACGCTCACCTTCCCGAGTGCACAATCAAATGGCCAGATTTCACACTCACCTTCCCAAGACCTCACACTCACCTGCACAGAGCTCAAAGATACCTGTTCAGGGTCAGACTCACCTTCCAAGAGTTAACACTCAACAGCCCAGAGCTCACACTCACCTGCCCAGAGCTCAAAGTTACCTGTTCAGAGTTCACACTCACCTGCCCAGAGCTCACACTCACCTTCCACAGCTCACACTAATCCGCCCAGAGTTCACACTCACCTTCCCAGAGCTCATACTCACCTTCCCAGAGCTTACACTGCCCTGCCTAGAGCTAAGACTCACCTTTCCAGAGCTCAAGGTTACCTTCACAGAGCTCACACGTACCTTCCAGAATTCACACTCACCTGGCCAGATTTCAAACTCACCTTCCCAGACCTCACACTCACCTTTCCAGAGCTCAAACTTACCTTCCCAGAGCTCACACTCACCTTCCAGAGTACACACACCCCTGGCCAGATTTCACACTCACCTTCCCAGACCTCACACTCACCTGCCCAGAGCTCAAAGTTACCTGTTAAGAGTTCACACTCACCTGCACAGAGTTAACATTCAACAGCCCAGAGCTCACACTCACCCGTCCAGAGCTCAAAATTACCTGTTCAGAGTTCACACTCACCTTCCCATAGCTCACACTCAACTGCCCAGAGCTCACACTCACCTGCCCAGAGCTCACACTCACCTTCCACAGGTCACACTAACCCGCCCAGAGATCACACTCACATTCCCGAGCTCACACTCACCTTCCCGGAGATCACACTGCCCTACCTAGAGCTAACACTTATCTGCCCGGAGCTCAAACTTACCTTCACAGAGCTCAAACTTACCTTCACAGAGCTCACACGTAACTTCCACAGCTCACACTAACCCGCCCAGAGTTTACACCTACATTCCCAGAGCTCATACTCACTTTCCCGGAGCTTGCACTGCCCAGAGCTCACACTCACCTGCCCAGAGCTCAAAGTTACCTGTTCAGGGTTCACACTCACCTTGCCAGAGCTCACACTCAACTGCCCAGAGCTCACACTTACCTGCCCTGAGCTCACACTCAGCTTTCCAGAGCTCAAACTTACCTTCACAGAGCTCACACGTACCTTCCAGAGTTCACACTCACCTGGCCAGATTTCACACTCACCTTCCCAGAGCTCACACTCATTTTCCAGAGTTCACACTCACCTGTCCAGATTTCACACTCACCTTCCCAGACCTCACACTCACCTGCCCAGAGCTCAAAG
Organism: Lissotriton vulgaris; assembly: GCF_964263255.1. Taxonomy (NCBI): domain Eukaryota; kingdom Metazoa; phylum Chordata; class Amphibia; order Caudata; family Salamandridae; genus Lissotriton; species Lissotriton vulgaris. The sequence goes on along the minus strand of NC_141700.1, from coordinate 18,290,227 downwards.
TTACCTGCTCAGAGCTCACACTCACCTTCCCACAGCTCACACTCACCTTCCCACAGCTCACACTCACCTGCCCAGAGTTAACACTCACATTCCCAGAGTTCACACTGACCTTCCTGGAGCTCACACTGCCCTGCCCTGAGCTCACACTCACCTTTCCAGAGCTCAAACTTACCTTCACAGAGCTCACACGTACCTTCCAGAGTTCACACTCACCTGGCCAGATTTCACACTCACCTTCCCAAGACCTCACACTCACCTGCGCAGAGCTCAAAGTTACCTGTTCAGAGTTCACACTTACCTTCAATCAATCAATCAATCAATCAATCAATCAATCAATCACGGCATTTGTATAGCGCGCTACTCACCCGGGAGGGTCTCAAGGCGCTGGGGAGGGGTAGGTTACTGCTCGAACAGCCAGGTCTTGAGCTGCTTCCTGAAGGAGAGATGGTCTTGGGTTCGCCGAAGGTGGGTGGGGAGGGAGTTCCAAGTCTTGGCTGCCAGGTAGGAGAAGGATCTTCCTCCGGCGGTGGCTCTGCGGATGCGTGGTACGATGGCGAGTGCGTGGCTGGTCGATCGTAGCTGGCGGGTGGGCGTGTAGAAGGTCATGTGGTCGTTGAGGTACTTGGGGCCCAGGTTGTGGAGAGCCTTGTGTGCATGGGTGAGGAGTCTGAACGTGATTCTCTTGCTGACAGGGAGCCAGTTCAGGTCTCTCAGGTGTCCGGTGATGTGGCTGTGTCGGGGGGTGTCCAGGATGAGTCGTGCGGAGGCGTTCTGGATGCGTTGGAGTCTTTTTTGAAGTTTGGCTGTGGTTCCGGCGTAGAGGGTGTTCTCTTAGTCCAGTTGGCTGGTGACGAGTGCCTGGGTGACGGTCTTCCTAGTTTCAGTGGGGATCCATCTGAAGATCTTGCGGAGCATGCGCAGGGTGTTGAAGCACGAGGATGAGACGGCGTTGACTTGTCTGGTCATTGACAGGGAGGAGTCCAGGATGAAGCCCAGGTTTCATGCGTGGTCTGTTGGTTTGGGAGCGGTGCCCTGGGCCGGGGGCCACCAGGAGTCGTCCCAGGCGGAGGGTGATGATCCCAGGATGAGGACTTCCGTCTTGTCTGAGTTCAGTTTAAGGCGGCTGTTTCTCATTCAGTCGGCGACATCTTTCATCCCTTCGTGTAGGTTGGCTCTGGCGGCGGCGGGGTCGTTGGTGAGGGAGAGGATGAGCTGGGTGTCGTCGGCGTAAGAGATGATGTTGAGGTTGTGCTGGCGTGCGATGGCAGCGAGGGGGCTCATGTAGACGTTGAAGAGGGTTGGGCTGAGTGAAGATCCTTGTGGTACGCCGCAGATGACTTCGGTGGCCTCGGATCTGAACGGAGGGTGGCAGACTCTCTGGGTTCTTACGGTGAGGAACGAGATGATCCACTCCAGCGCTTTCTCTCGGATTCCGACGTTGCTGAGGCGCTTCACTAGGGTGCGGTGGCAGACGGTGTTGAATGCTGCGGAGAGGTCCAGGAGGATGAGGGCCGCTGTTTCCCCGTTGTCGATCAGGGTTCTGATGTCGTCGGTGGCGGCGATGAGGGCGGTCTCGGTGCTGTGGTTGGCCCGAAATCCGGACTGCGAGTGGTCGAGGGATCCGTTCGTCTCGCGGAAGGTGGCAAGCTGTTTGTTGACGGTCTTCTCGATGACTTTGGCAGGAAACGGAAGGAGTGAGATTGGACGGTAGTTCGTGAGGTCGGAGGGGTCTGCCGTTGGTTTCTTCAGGAGGGCGGTCAGCTCGGCGTGCTTCCAGCTCTACGGGAAGGTGGCGGTGTGGAAGGAGGAGTTGATGGTGTCTCTGAGATGGGGTGCGATGGTGGCGTCGGCTTTGTTGAAGACGTGGTGTGGGCATGGGTCGGTTGGTGATCCGGAGTGGATGGAGTTCATCGTGCGGGTGGTGTCTTCGGTGCTGATCGGGGTCCAATTGCAGAGGGTGGTGGTGGCGGGCGCTGGTTCGGTGATAGGGTGCGTGGTCTGTGCGTTGAAGCTGTTGTGTATGTCGGCGATCTTGCTGTGGAAGAACGAGGCGAGTGAGTTGCAGAGGTCTTGCGAGGGAGTGATGTCGTTGTTTCCGGCGCTGGAGTTGGAGAACTCTTTGACGATGCTGAAGAGTTCCTTGCTGTCGTGGGTGTTGTTGTCCAGTCGTTCTTTGAGTGCCGTCTTCTTGGTGCCGCGGATCAGCTGATGGTGTTTGCGGTTGGCGTGCTTGAGGGCGGTCCTGTTGTCTGTGGTGTGGTCGAGCCGCCAGGCTTTCTCGAGGGTGCGGCAGTTCTTCTTGGATTCCTTGAGTTCGTCGGTGAACCAGGGGGTTTTCTTGCTGCCGGGTCTGCTGGGAGGGTTCTTTAGTGGTGCGAGGTCATCGGCGCAGGTGGTCAGCCACTTGGTGAGGGTGCTGGCTGCTTCGTTGGGGTCCGTTGTGCTGGTCGGAGTGTTCTGGCTGAGGGAGGCGGTGAGCTGCTCGGAGGTGATCTTGCTCCAGCTTCGGCGGGGAACATGTTGCGGGTGGTGGTGGGTCGTAGTTCTTCTGAAGCTGAAGTGGACGCAGCTGTGGTCGGTCCAGTGGAGTCCGGTGGCGTGGCTGAAGGAGATGTGCTTGCTTGATGAGAAGACGGGGTCAAGCGTGTGGCCGGCGTAGTGGGTGGGGGTGTTCACCAGTTGCTTGAGTCCAAGGTTGGCGAGGTTGTCCAGCAGGGCGGTGTTGTTGCGGTCGTTGTTGTTCTCCAGGTGAAAGTTGAGGTCCCCTAGGAGGATGTAGTCGGCGGAGGGAAGGGCGTGCGGGCTGATGAAGTCTGCGATGTCTTCGCTGAATTGTGTGCGTGGTCCCGGTGGTCTGTAGATGAGGGTGCCTCTGAGGGTGGTCTTGGGGTCAGTGTGTATCTGGAAGTGCAGGTGTTTGGCGGCGGTGAAGGTTTCGTCGGAGTTAGTCGAGATGCGTATGGTGTTTTTGTGTACGATGGCAACGCCTCCTCCCGTCTGGTTGACGCGGTCCCTCCGGGTGATCTTTTAGTGGTCCGGGATGGCTATGGCGATGTCAGACGCTGAGGAGGCGTTCATCCAGGTTTCGGTGAGGAAGGCGACGTCCGGTGCTGTCGCATCGAGCAGGTCCCAGAGTTCCACGGCGTGCCTGTGGACGGAGCGGGTGTTGAGCAGGATGCATTTCAGGTGGTTGCTGTTGGTGTTGGACTCGGTGGGGGAGGTGCAGGTCCGGTGGCAGGTGAATCGGCAGGCTCTGCAGGTGAAGGGTCCGTGGGTGCGTCTCGGGGTGGCTCGGTAGCAAGCAGGGTTCCGGCCGGCATTGAGTGCGTTGAGAGTGGCGGTGTCGTAGGTCCGTCATGTGGTCTTGCATCGGCGGTGGGGGCCAGGGGTCCTGGCACTGGGCGCGGTCCAGGCACGGATGGGCGCAGACGGGCTTGCCTTTGGCGCGCCTTCGGCGCACAATCGGCGTGCCCGCTGCGCGTCAACGCTGCGCGTGCGTGAGGGCGGCATAAGTAGGGAGCCGGGTGGGCGGAGCAGCTGGTTGGCAGGAGCGGGGCGGCGAATGGGCTGGCGGGGGGGGCGGGCCGCAGGGAGGCAGCGGCGGGAAGAAGCTGGTGCGGGCGGGCGGCTCAGCGGCGGCTGGGTCGCCCGGCCATGAAGAAACCGGAAGCGGCAGCAGCAGGCAACACAGGAAGCGGCTGGCAAGGCAGAGCTCATACTCACCTTCCAGAGTTCACACTCACCTGGCCAGATTTCACACTCAACTTTCCAGACCTCACACTCACCTGCCCAGAGCTCAAAGTTACCTTTTAGGTTCACACTCACCTTCCCAGAATTAACACTCAACAGCCCAGAGATCTCACTCACCTGTCCAGAGCTCAAAGTTACCTGTTCAGAGTTCACACTCACCTTCTCAGAGCTCACACTCAACTGCCCAGAGCACACACTCACCTACCCAGAGCTTACATTAACATTCTACAGGTCGCACTAACCTGTCCAGAGTTCACAGTTACATTCCCAGAGCTCAGACTCACCTTCCCGGAGCTCACACTCTCCTGCCTAGAGCTCACACTTACCTATCCTGAGCTCAAACTCACCTTCACAGAGCTCACACTTACCTTCCAGAGTTCACACTCACCTGGCCAGATTTCACACTCACCTGGCCAGATTTTACACTCACCTTCCCAGAGCTCACACTCACCTTCCCAGAGCTCACACTCACCTGCCCAGAGCTCATAGTTACCTACCCAGAGCTCAAACTCACCTGCCCAGTGCATCAGACAAGAAAGGATAATGAAGAGTCCAGGTAAGAGCTGCCCCACACCCATCAGAAGTGACTCCTGCAGGGAAAGAGAAAGGAGGTGAGAAGAGTTTTCACAGAGCTACACTATCTCATAGCCCCTGACACTACACTGCTCCCAGCCTACCACACAGAAAACTTGAAGGGCTAAACTGCGAAGTGCGACACCCTACAGCAACACCTTGTCAGCGTGGAAATTATAATCTAGGACAAACCCCCTGATGACTGAGAGGGCACTTCTTTACAATGCACCACGTCAACTAGAACACTTGATTCCAACTCCTAAACCACTCCACCCTGGACACCTGATGGGGAAGGACCGTCACAAGGTGCGCATCAACATCACAACACTGAGGCTTCTCATCGTACCCCACACCCCGATAGGGTTTGCCCCTTCCCTTGTTCAACCCCTATTTACGGCATCCTTCCACCAGTGCTTCTTTCTGTAAACAAACCTTTAAATCTTGTTCTCATCTTGTCACATTTGCTGTGCATTCAAAGTCAGAGGTCAAATGTCAGACTGTGCCTTCTAGGGAGCTTGGTGTTTACTTTTCCTTCTCTGACTTCAAAGTGAGAGGGTTTATGTGACACTCTTGCTGGAATACCAGGGGTAGTAAAGAATTGTTTTCTAGCACATAACATTTAAATGAACTGTACAAGTATTTAAGAATATATTAGACTTAGGAAAGCACAAATGAAGCACATTTTTTGTTAATTTTGAAGTGTGTTGGAAACAAATACTTTAATATGATCAAAACTAATTAATACAGTAGGTGATGGCATTTCCACACATTATTGTTTGTGCGCTGTGCACTTCTATCAGGTAAACTGTATGCCTGTGCAGATGTAATGCTCATTTGAACTCAAGATGTGTAGTCTGTAATGGCGGTGTTATACCAGATCATGCATACTCCACTTTACATAACTCCACTCTACTTTGCACCACTCCACTTTACACCACTCCACAACTCTGAAGTCTGCACCACTGCACTCTACTCCACTCTGCACCACTGCATTATACGCTCCTTCAATCTACATCTTTATACTCTACTCTGCACTCCAATGCACTCTACTCCAGTGCACTCTACTCTACGCTACTCCACGCCACTCCACGCAACTCCACTCGATGCAACCCCAAAGCGGGATACTCTATGGCACTTCAATCTACGCCACTCCAAAGCGGGATACTCTATGGCATTCCGCTCTACGCCACTCCAAAGCAGGATATTCTATGGCACTCCACTCTACGCCACTTCAAAGCAGAATACTCTATGGCACTCCGCTCTACGCCAGCCGAAAGCAGGATACTCTATGAGACTCCACTCTATGCACTCCAAAGCGGTGCACAGACAAAATATCGACTCCAAAATATCGAATGGACAAAATATCGAGTTAAAAATATCGACAATAATAAAATATCGATAACAAAAATATCGTTGGTCAAAATATCGAATAAAATAATGATAATGATACTCTATGGCACTCCACTCTACGCCACTCCAAAGCGGGATGCTCTATGGCACTCCGCTCTACGCCACTCCAAAGCAGGATATTCTATGGCACTCCGCTCTACGCAACTCCAAAGCAGGATACTCTATGGCACTCCGCTCTACGCCAGCCGAAAGCAGGATACTCTATGAGACTCCACTCTATGCACTCCAAAGCGGTGCACAGACAAAATATCGACTCCAAAATATCGAATGGACAAAATATCGAGTTAAAAATATCGACAATAATAAAATATCGATAACAAAAATATCGTTGGTCAAAATATCGAATAAAATAATGATAATGATACTCTATGGCACTCCACTCTACGCCACTCCAAAGCGGGATGCTCTATGGCACTCCGCTCTACGCAACTCCAAAGAAGGATACTCTATGGCACCCCACTCTACGACACTCCAAAGCAGAATACTCTATGGCACTCCACTCTACGACACTCTAAAGCGGGATACTCTATGGCACTCCACTCTACGCCACTCCAAAGCGGGATGCACTATGGCACTCCACTGTACGCAACTCCAAAGCAGGATACTCTATGGCACCCCACTCTACGACACTCCAAAGCAGAATACTCTATGGCACTCCACTCTACGACACTCTAAAGTGGGATGCTCTATGGCACTCTAAACCAGGATACCCTATGGGACTCCGCTCTACAACACTCTAAAGCAGGATACTCTATGGCACTCCACTGTACGCAACTCCAAAGCAGGATACTCTATGGCACTCCACTCTACGACACTCCAAAGCAGAATACTCTATGGCACTCCACTCTACGCCACTCCAAAGCGGGATGCACTATGGCACTCCGCTCTACGCAACTCCAAGCAAGGATACTCTATGGCACCCCACTCTATGACACTCCAAAGCAGAATACTCTATGGCACTCCACTCTACGACACTCTAAAGCGGGATACTCTATGGCACTCCACTCTACGCCACTCCAAAGCGGGATGCACTATGGCACTCCACTGTACGCAACTCCAAAGCAGGATACTCTATGGCACCCCACTCTACGACACTCCAAAGCAGAATACTCTATGGCACTCCACTCTACGACACTCTAAAGCGGGATACTCTATGGCACTCCACTCTACGCCACTCCAAAGCGGGATGCACTATGGCACTCCGCTCTACGCAACTCCAAAGAAGGATACTCTATGGCACCCCACTCTACGACACTCCAAAGCAGAATACTCTATGGCACTCCACTCTACGACACTCTAAAGCAGGATACTCTATGGCACTCCACTCTACGACACTCCAAAGCAGAATGCTCTATGGCACTCCACTCTACGACACTCTAAAGCGGGATACTCTATGGCACTCCACTCTACGCCACTCCAAAGCGGGATGCACTATGGCACTCCGCTCTACGCAACTCCAAAGAAGGATACTCTATGGCACCCCACTCTACGACACTCCAAAGCAGAATACTCTATGGCACTCCACTCTACGACACTCTAAAGCGGGATACTCTATTGCACTCCACTCTACGCCACTCCAAAGCGGGATGCACTATGGCACTCCACTGTACGCAACTCCAAAGCAGGATACTCTATGGCACCCCACTCTACGACACTCCAAAGCAGAATACTCTATGGCACTCCACTCTACGACACTCTAAAGCGGGATACTCTATGGCACTCCACTCTACGCCACTCCAAAGCGGGATGCACTATGGCACTCCGCTCTACAACACTCTAAAGTAGGATACTCTATGGCACTCCGCTCGACGACACTCTAAAGCAGGATACTCTACGGCACTCCGCTCTACGACACTCCAAAGCAGAATACTCTATTGCACTCCACACCACTCGCCTCTACTTTAAGCTGTGTTATGTTATGTTATGGTATTTGTAAAGCGTATGGCTGCCCCAGCATAGGGGTGTCCCAGCGCTAGTCTCAGACAGACAAAGTGCTGAATAGGCAGCCACGCTGGTGTACAACACGGCTAAAAAACATTGCAAAGTCAATAGCTCGAGCATATGCGAGACCTCTCGGCTTTGCCAGTGCTTGTTAAAATCTCTACTATCACTTATCCTCGCGTTTACTCCCCTGAAATGCTCTGGTTTCGGATGCATCTGCGGCATCAAAAGCCTTATTTGTGCTATTAGGAGCCTTACACAAAGCACGGCTCACTCCACGGGGAATCAGAAAAATTGAATCCAAGCCCAGGGTGGGAGAGCACACGGGGACGAGGAGAGAGAGAGAGAGCATCAGAGGGAGGGAGAGGAGGACCATGAACAGAAGGACCGAGAGACATGTTGTAAGTTGCGAGTTCTTCCTGATTGACTCAACCCAGGACTTTCCCGCGGATCCTCAGGGCTCCTTGAATCCGGCCCCCTGTGGCGCTCCCTGAAAGGCGGGTCTGTGCGGGGCCCCGGGCCCAATACAAGAGGAGGCTTTTGTATCACACTGGCCCTGACGCGGCTGGGGTACCCTGGGCTGGAAGCCAGCGGTCTCCCTGGCATCCTCACTGGAGCAGGGTCAATGCTGCCAGGGCGACAAAGATGGCTCGGGGGGGGGGGGGGGGGGGGGCCCGCCTCGCAGCTCGGCAGGACGCTCCCATGGATGGGGGAGACCACGACCCCCTGCATGTGGAGGGTTCCGGTTTAAGGGGCACGAGGAGCAAAACAATGATACTCCGGAAAGCAGAACGGAGCAATTACCAGTGGCTGAGACTAATTCAAGCATCTGAGCGTCACTTCAATGTTTGCTCAGTGTCAAGCCTTAAGTGTGACAGGCAGCTGGGTCTGGATTGTTCCTGTTGGAGCAGAAGCAAAGCTGCTTTGCACGAGACTGGCTCCTGTCGGAGTTAGTATCATGGGCGCGAGAGCACTTTGACAATGACAGTAAAGTACTGATGCACCAGCCCTTAGTGCTGACCCTGTCTGGTGTGCAACAGTCCTCAGTGGTGACCCTGTCGGGTGTGCAACAGTCCTCAGTGGTGACCCTGTCTGGTGTGCAACAGTCCTCAGTGGTGACCCAGCCAGGAGTGCACCAGCCCTCAGGGGTGACCGTGCCTGACGTGCACCAGCCCACAGTGGTGACCCTGTCTGGTGTGCAACAATCCTCAGTGGTGACCCTGTCGGGTGTGCAACAGTCCTCAGTGGTGACCCAGCCAGGAGTGCACCAGCCCTCAGTGGTGACCGTGCCTGACGTGCACCAGCCCATAGTGGTGACCCTGTCTGGTGTGCAACAGTCCTCAGTGGTGACCCTGTCTGGTGTGCAACAGTCCTCAGTGGTGACCCTGTCGGGTGTGCAACAGTCCTCAGTGGTGACCCAGCCAGGAGTGCACCAGCCCTCAGTGGTGACCGTGCCTGACGTGCACCAGCCCATAGTGGTGACCCTGTCTGGTGTGCAACAGTCCTCAGTGGTGACCCAGCCAGGAGTGCACCAGCCCTCAGTGGTGACCCTGTCTGGTGTGCAACAGTCCTCAGTGGTGACCCTGTCGGGTGTGCAACAGTCCTCAGTGGTGACCCTGTCGGGTGTGCAACAGTCCTCAGTGGTGACCCAGCCAGGAGTGCACCAGCCCTCAGGGGTGACCATGCCTGACGTGCACCAGCCCACAGTGGTGACCCTGTCTGGTGTGCAACAATCCTCAGTGGTGACCCTGTCGGGTGTGCAACAGTCCTCAGTGGTGACCCTGTCGATTGTGCAACAGTCCTCAGTGGTGACCCAGCCAGGAGTGCACCAGCCCTCAGTGGTGACCGTGCCTGACGTGCACCAGCCCATAATGGTGACCCTGTCTGGTGTGCAACAGTCCTCAGTGGTGACCCTGTCTGGTGTGCAACAGTCCTCAGTGGTGACCCTGTCGGTGTGCAACAGTCCTCAGTGGTGACCCAGCCAGGAGTGCACCAGCCCTCAGTGGTGACCGTGCCTGACGTGCACCAGCCCATAGTGGTGACCCTGTCTGGTGTGCAACAGTCCTCAGTGGTGACCCAGCCAGGAGTGCACCAGCCCTCAGTGGTGACCCTGTCGGGTGTGCAACAGTCCTCAGTGGTGACCCTGTCGGGTGTGCAACAGTCCTCAGTGGTGAACCTGTCTGGTGTGAAACAGTCCTCAGCGGTGACCCAGCCCGGAGTGCACCAGCCCTCAGAGGTGACCGTGTCTGACGTGCACCAGCCCACAGTGGTGACCCTGTCTGGTGTGCAACAGTCCTCAGTGGTGACCCTGTATGGTGTGCAACAGTCCTCAGTGGTGACCCAGCCAGGAGTGCACCAGCCCTCAGTGGTGACCATGTCGGGTGTGCAACAGTCCTCAGTGGTGACTCTGTCGGGTGTACAACAGTCCTCAGTGGTGACCCTGTCGGGTGTGCAACAGTCCTCAGTGGTGAACCTGTCTGGTGTGAAACAGTCCTCAGCAGTGACCCAGCCCGGAGTGCACCAGCCCTCAGTGGTGACCGTGCCTGACATGCACCAGCCCACAGTGGTGACCCTGTCTGGTGTGCAACAGTCCTCAGTGGTGACCCTGTCGGGTGTGCAACAGACCTCAGTGGTGAACCTGTCTGGTGTGAAACAGTCCTCAGCGGTGACCCAGCCCGGAGTGCACCAGCCCTCAGTGGTGACCGTGCCTGACGTGCACCAGCCCATAGTGGTGACCCTGTCTGGTGTGCAACAGTCCTCAGTGGTGACCCTGCTGTCACGTTTCACCACGAGTAAAGGAAAAGCAAGCATTAGGAGGACGGCTGTATTGCAACACAGAACGAACGGAACTACAATTCCCATCACCAAGCCCGGGTGGAACTACAAACCTCGTGAGGCCGTGCGCAGATCATGCGCTATCTTCAGAGGTGTATAAAACTATGGCCGCGCCGAGAAAACACGTTGGATATTTTTGTTCCATGCCGAAGACTGGGGAGACGCCGTTAGTTAAGGAACAGCGTTCCTTCTGCTTTTCCATATTAGCGTGCCGAGAGCGGTTTTCCGCTTTGTTTGAACGGCCGCTCCGCTTTGATCTGCCGAGCGAGTGCGCTCACTGGGAACTTTGTTTGTGACTTCTCGCAGGGGGTGTCAATTGCCTTACCGGAAACCCCGACAGTCGAACGCCAGTTAAGCAGCTGCTCCTGCGAGTATTGTTGCCACGCCACACATAGAAGTGGGCAAGCCTCATTTACTCAGTAAAGGGAACATACAAGGCTTCCTGCTCACCGTGTGGGTTCTTGTTTATTTACCCTAGCCCAAAGCCGATCAAGGGACACTAAGACTTCTTGGGAGCCACTGATACAACTGCCATTGGTACAATCAACCAAGGCATCACTGTACCCCTCCTTGGCGAGTGCCGGGACCATCATTCTTGCGGGGGACAGTTAGGACGGCGGACTAGTCGTTCTAAGAATATCAAGGCTCGAGTGGCGTTGTCGGCCACTACTTAGCACGGTGCCCTCCGTTGGGGAGTGTCAGGAACGACATTCATGCGGAGGACGGTGTGAACGCTGATGGGGTGATCTTGGGTGGGGTTAACCCATTTTCATTGTTGCTGGACGTTGCAGCGTAATACCTGAACCGAGTTTGGTTGTTACATAAATCAGAGTATACATACTTATGGTCTGTGGTTGCCTAATTTCTGTGCTGTAGTTATAAGGTCTTGGTGTTACGTTTATGTTAGACCCGGCCTCGTGGCGTGGTCCTCCCTGACCCATAGCAACACCCTTCCAAGCTTACACCACAACAGACCCCTGAGTCCCCCCAACCCAACCAACCCTTCCCTCCATGTTAGGCCTGACCATTCCCGGACTTCCCAGCCCTTGCCTCCATCTTACCGGCCCGTAGGCCCTGTGTGCCCACTTTCCGTCACCTAAGATGGCCGCCCAAGATAGCGCGGCCTAGGCCAAGAGGCGCCACCCTGGCGGGAGGACAGAGCGTTCCTCGCGAGTGAGAGAGGGAGGAGAAGTATCCTTCACACCTCCGACCTCTCCTTGAGAAGTGGGTTTTGATCGCCCCTCCGGCCGCCCGGAGGGCTGGCTCCACGCCTGCTGTGTGTCTGGGACTCCTCCCGAAACCAACCTGAATGGATCAAAGGGCCGCGTGGCAGGAAACCCCAACAAGCGGCCCCCAGGTGCCAAGTCCCCTGCAGACCAGAACTCCGGAGACCAAAGAGGAGCAGTCCTATAACTGGGGTTGCTCCGGGTCTATCGACAGATTCAATTCTGGAACAACGAGCGCCCTGCTGACGTGGTCGCAGCTCGTTTGGCAGAGAAGGCCTTCTGCTGGAACCACCTGAGCCCTGCTGAGTGACTCGCGGCTCCCTTGCAACTTTGAACCACCTGAGCCCTGCTGAGTGACTCGTGGCTCCCCTGCAACCTTGGAACATCTGAGCCCTGCTGAGTGACTCGCGGCTCCCCTGAAGATCGTAAGACCTCCGACATCGTGCTTGAGCCCTGCTGAGTGACTCGCGGCTCCCCTGCAACTTTGGAACATCTGAGCCCTGCTGAGTGACTCGCGGCTCCCCTAAAGATCGTAAGACCTCCGATATCTTGCTTGAGCCCTGCTGAGTGACTCGCGGCTCCCTGACTCTTCTGGTCCGGCTGGACCCTGAAAGATCGCCCCGTATCCCCCGGCTCGAGGATTGAGAGCTGTGCGCCGGATACGCAACGACATTGACACTGATCCTATAAGACTTTACCGCTACCCCTACCCTGACCGAGACTCTTTGAGCTCTTGCTCCACTTGTAACTACCAGCTTTCTCTGATCATAATCAATCGATCAATCAATCATAGACATTTATAGAGCGCTCTACTTACCCGGTGGGTCTCAAGGCGCTAGGGGGGGGTGGGGTGCTGCTACTGCCCGAACAGCCAGGTCTTGAGCTTCTTCCTGAAGGCGAGGTGGTCTTGGGTCAGGCGCAGGTCGGTCGGGAGGGAGTTCCAGGTCTTGGCGGCCAGGTAGGAGAAGGACCTTCCTCCTGTTGTCGTTCTTCGGATGCGGGGGACGGCGGCGAGGGCGTGACTGGCTGATCGGAGGTGTCGTTTGGGAGCGTAGAAGTTGATGCGGTTGTTGAGGTAGCTCGGGCCTTGATCGTGGAGAGCTTTGTGTGCGTGGGTAAGGAGACGGAAGGTGATTCTCTTGTTGACCGGGAGCCAGTGCAGGTCTCTTAGGTGTCCGGAGATGTGGCTGTGTCGTGGGATGTCGAGGATGAGTCTGGCTGAGGAGTTCTGGATCCGTTGGAGTCTCTTCTGGAGCTTGGTGGTGGTTCCGGCGTAGAGGGCGTTGCCGTAGTCCAGTCGGCTGGTGACGAGGGCCTGGGTGACAGTCTTCCTGGTCTCGGTGGGGATCCACCGGAAGATTTTCCGTAGCATGCGTTGAAGAGGGTTGGGCTCAGCGAGGATCCTTGGGGTACGCCGCAGATGACTTCGGTGGCCTTTGATTTGTACGGTGGTAGGCGGACTCTCTGGGTTCTTCCGTCGAGGAAGGAGATGATCCATTCCAGTGCCTTCTCCTGGATTCCGACGTTGTAGAGGCGCTGCACTAGGGTGCGGTGGCAGACGGTGTCGAAGGCCGCGGAGAGGTCTAGGAGGATGAGGGCCGCTGTTTCTCCGTTGTCCATCAGGGTTCGGATGTCATCGGTGGCAGGGATGAGGGCGGTCTCGGTGCTGTGGTTGGCTCGGAATCCAGACTGTGAGGGGTCGAGGGATCCGTTCGTCTCGAGGAAGGCGGCCAGTTGCTTGTTGACGGTCTTCTCGATGACTTTGGCTGGAAACGGGAGGAGCGAGATGGGGCGGTAATTCTTGAGTTCGGTGGGGTCCGCTGTTGGTTTCTTGAGTAGAGCGCTGAGTTCGGCGTGCTTCCAGCTCTCAGGGAAGGTGGCGGTGTCGAATGAGGTGTTGATGATGTCCCGCAGGTGGGGTGCGATGACAGCGTCGGCCTTGTTGAAGACGTGGTGAGGGCAGGGGTCGGTCGGAGATCCGGAGTGGATGGAGTTCATCATGCGGACGGTGTCTTCGGTGCTGATAGGAGTCCAGGCGCGGAGGGTGGTGGTGGGGGCGGTGGTTCGGTCGAGTCGGACGTGGCGTTCGTCGGTTGGGTGTTGAAGCTGTTGTGTATGTCCGCGATCTTGTTGTGGAAGTAGGAGGCGAGGGAGTTGCAGAGTTCTTGCGATGGGGTGATGTCGTTGTTTCCGGCGTTGGGGTTGGAGAGCTCTTTCACGATGTTGAAGAGTTCCTTGCAGTTGTGTGCGTTGTTGTCCAGTCGGTCCTTGAATGCAGTTTTCTTGGTGTCGCGGATCAGCTGGTGGTGCTTCCGGGTGGCAAGCTTGAGGGTGGTCATGTTGTCCGGTGTTGGCTCCCTTCTCCAGGCTTTCTCGAGGGCTCGGCAGTTCCTCTTGGGGCTCTTGAGTTCGTCGGTGAACCATGGGGCCTTCTTGCTGCCGGGTCTGCTGGGCGGGGTCTTCAGTGGGGCGAGTTCGTCCGCACAGTTGCTGATCCACTTCGTGAGGTTGTCGGCGGCCTGGCTGGGGTTCGCTGAGCTGGCGGGAGGGTGCTGGCTCAGGGAAGCGGCGAGCTGGTCGACTGTGATCTTGCTCCAGTTTCTGCGGGCGACCTGTTGTTGGTGGTGGTGGATCGTCGTTCTTCTGAAGGTGAAGTGGACGCAGCTGTGGTCCGTCCAGTGGAGTCCAGTGGCGTGGCTGAAGGCGATGTCTTTGCTGGATGAGAAGACGGCGTCGAGGTGGGTGGGGGTGGTCACCAGCTGCTTGAGTCCGAGGTTGTCGAGGTTGTCGAGCAGGGTGGTGGTGTTGCCGTCGTTGTTGTTCTCCAGGTGGAAGTTGAGGTCCCCCAGGAGGATGTAGTCAGCGGAGGGGAGGGCATGCGGGCTGACGAAGTCGGCGATGTCCTCGCTGAATTGTGTGCGTGGTCCCGGGGGTCGGTAGATCAGGGTGCCTCTGAGGGTGGTCTTAGGGTCGGTGTGGATCTGGAAGTGTAGGTGTTCGGCGGTAGTCAGGATGTCGTCGGTGTAAGTCGTGATGCGGATGGTGTCCCTGTGGATGATGGCGATGCCTCCTCCCATCTGGTTGGCGGTACGGTCCCTCCGGGTGACCTTGTAGCCCTCTGGGATGGCGATGGCGATGTCGGGCCCTGAAGGGGCGTTCATCCAGGTCTCCGTGAGGAAGGCAACGTCAGGAGCTGTGGTGTCGATGAGGTTCCAGAGTTCGATGGCGTGTCTGTGGACTGAGCGGGTGTTGAGCAGGATGCACTTGAGGTGGTTGCTGCTGGTGTTCGTCTTGGCGGGTGCTGGCGCGAGGCAGGTCCGGATGCAGGTGAAATCATAAAGATCCCTTGAATCACGAGACAAAGAAACGTTCTTAAGAAGCTAGGGTGTGGTGTCTCTTTGTCGTGTAGTGCTTGTGTAGTGTGTACGATCCTAGATTCGAGACTCTCCCCCTGAGAAGTCTCCCTCCAGTGCTCGTCTTCGTACCTACGGAGGTGGGTCCGAGGGTAGTCAGGTATACTTCCTGCCCTCCCCTGAGGTCGCCTTCCAACATTGGTGGCAAGCGACGGGATACGAGCCGCAATCTAGAGATCGTACAGTACACGACCAACGCACTACCAAGCAAAGACAACAGAAGAAACCACCATGAGTATCATTGAAGCTGATGCAAGTACGGCATTCCGTGTAGAACAACTAGAGGACTACACGCACAAAGAACTAAAAGAATTCTGCAAAGAACTAGGAGTCGCTACCACTGGCCTCAACACAAAAGAAGACATGCAGAAAGCATTAAAAGCTTGGGTGGAGTCCGGAGCCCCCCGCACAGAAGGAGTGGCGGCGCAGCCCGACAGACCAGGACTCTCCCAGACAGAAAACGGCAGTAGCCCGGTACGAAGCACTGTACCATACGGGGGCCTATCCCCAGAAGCGCTCGCAGACCGAGAAAGAAGTCGCCACCATGAGCTAGAGCTGGCAAAACTAAAGATCGAAGGCAAAATAAAATTAGCAGAAAAGAAACTTGCGGTCGAGCAAATGAAGGTACAAGGAGAACTAGAAGAGAAGAAACTCCAGCGGGAGCATGAAGGGAGGAAACTTCAGCTGGAACACGAGCGAAGCTTGAAGGAGCTCGAACTCAAGGTGAGGACCGAAGAAAACCGGCCCCTGGGGAACCGAGAGACCGTCCCCCCGGCCGAGCCGAAGGTGCATATCCCCAAGGATGTGGTCAAAGAGTATTACAAAAATGACGACATCCAGCAATGGTTCAAGGCCTACGAAGTTGCCATGACCTCCCACCGAGTCCCGCAGAAGGATTGGGGGGCCGGATTGTGGGGTCGATACCTGAGTGAGGGGAGAGACACCCTGCTCGATCTACCGTCCTCCGAGCAGACTTCCTACAGCCACATGAAGGAGGCCCTCCTGATGAGGTACGGCCTCACCCCAGAAATGTACCGCCAGCGGTTCCGGGACTGCAAAAAGATTCCTGGCACCACCTGGGTAGAGTACGTGAACTTTTTTAGCAGAGCCTTCGACGGATGGGTCAAGGGCAGCAAAGTGACCACCATGGAAGAACTAACTGACCTCATGCTATGGGAACATTTGTCCACGAATTGTTTTGTGGAACTCCGCCAGCATCTGCTCGACAGCAAGCTCGCAGATCCGAGGAAGCTGGCCGTCGAGGCGGATCTCTGGGTGAACACCCGGGTCTCCAGGGGCCCCATAGGGGATTCTCCCCGCACCAATCAAGGACCACCCCGCCAGAGAGGAGGGGGAAACCAAGGAGGACCCAGGGACGCCCATTCTGGACCCCAGCGTAGCCCCAGAGAAACACACCCCTTAATTTCCCCACACCTCCACCCGCCACTACCGGTCCCCCGGGTAGGCCACACAAGGTAACCATCACATGCTATAGATGTCAGAAGCCCGGTCACTATGCCAGTGATCCCCCGTGTCCCATGTCCCCACGTCTCCCTACCACCACTCCCCCGGCTAGGCAGATAGCGAATGTAGCCCTAGGGGAAGAGTTTGAGGACACCGAGGAATGGGAACCTGCTGCCATGGCCCTAGTATCTCTGGGAGATAGGGAGATGGTCCCCGGGAACACCCTGGCCCCCAACACTAGAAGTACCGCCAGTCCGTCATAGTGAATGGCCACCGAGTGGAGGCCCTCCGTGACACCAGAGCCAGCATCACAGATGTCCTTAGCCATTTAGTGCGAGAAGACCAGATCCTCCCCAATGTCCTGTGCCTTGTAATTTCAGAAGATAACACGGAGAGCTTGTGTAAGGTAGCCCTGATACCATTTGAATGGGAAAGAGTATCAGGTAAATTAAAAGTAGCAGTCCGGACCTCCCAACCTATTGACTGCCTCCTGGGGAATGACCTGGAAAGATCTCCATGGAAGCAGGTCGAGCGCCGCACCCACCTCGGGATGATGGGTCTTCCCGAGTGGGTGTGCGCCACCACCCGATCTATGGCAGCCCGACGGCCCCCCGACAGAGAAATCGAGGACGACCCAGCCAGCCTTTCCCCTGTGGATGGCGACCGGGCCGATCCAGCCGAGGCCTCCGACCTCTCCCCACAAGGAGAGGAGGTCACTAACGACGAAGCCATACACCCAGACCCTGCACAGATCACCGAGCTGGGTGATCTGCCCGAATTGGCGCAGTGGCGCCACGAGGGGGGCCCCTCCCGAGAGGAGTTCTGCCGGGAACAAGCTACCTGTCCTTCCCTGGTCGGACCCCAGCAACAGGCCGCAGCCCAGGCGGCGGGCGACCAATCTGGAACCCACTGGCTGTACTGGGAGAATGACCTCCTTTACAGCGAGCAGAAGTCAGCGGAGCTAGGGTCAGCCCGGGTGCTGGTGGTACCCCTACGCTTCCGCAACTTCCTCCTGGGTTTGGCCCACGATGTACCCCTGGCGGGCCACTTGGGCCAAGACAAAACGTATAGCCGCCTGGTTGCACACTTCTATTGGCCCAAGATGAAAACGGAAGTAGAGGCCCACTGCAAGTCCTGTCCCACGTGCCAGGCTAGTGGAAAAAGCAAAGGAAAGCGCAAGGCTCCCCTCCAACCATTCCCTGTCATCAGTACCCCCTTTGAACGGGTCAGAATTGACATTGTGGGACCACTGGACCCCAAGACATCTCAAGGTCCCCGTTTCATCCTCGTCCTAGTGGACCATGCCACTCAATACCCGGAAGCCATCCCCCTACGCACCGTCACGGCCCCCATGGTGGGCCGGGCGCTGATGGGAATCTTTTCCCATGTAGGATTTCCCCGAGAAGTCGTGAGCGACCGCGGGACGAACTTTATCTCCCGATACATGACATCCCTTTGGCAGCAATGTGGAGTGTCCTATCGGTTCACCACTCCATACCACCCCCAAGGAAATGGCCTAGTAGAGCGGTTCAACCGGACTCTATAAGGGATGATCATGGGCCTAGAGGAGGTCCTCCGGCGTAAGTGGGACGTCCTGCTCCCCTGCCTCTTGTTCACCTACCGGGAAGTTCCCCAGAAATCCTTGGGGTTCAGCCCGTTCGAATTACTGTAGGGACACCCTGTCCAGGGGCCCCTGAGCCTAGTCCGAGAGGGTTGGGAGACGGCCCGCCGCGACCCTCCTCAGGATGTTTTCCGATACATTCGGACCCTCCGAAATCAGACTAGGAAGTTTTGAGAACTGGCCGAAGCCAACCTGGAGGCGAGCCAGGAAGAAACGAACCGCTGGTGATGGAGCAAGGATTCGCACGTAAAGCGACTTGCCCTGACTCAAGAACCTCGCCTAACTTGTAATCATATTAATTCAACCTGTTCGTCATTTATTTAGCATTTTCCCCAACACGCGGGTGTCCCTAGGAGGCTTGCCTACGTGTTGTTTCCATATTAAACAAAGCTTGCACTACTGAATGGCCGCTTCGCAGAAAATCCAGTCTGCGCATGCGTCGGTCATACCCATGTGATGTGACGCACTCGCATTTTGGAGGGATTTGTTGCTCATGCGCACTGTTGCAAACATGGCCGCGTGTCTCTAACCATGCTCTCTGCTTGCCCCGCTGCTTATGCCTATCTGTCTTTTCGCACTAAACCTTAATGCTCTAGATATTATAAAATAAGAGGTGCAGTGAAGTTTTTCCGGTATACAGTGTAATAATTTTTATGTATGATTCTAATGTGTTTTCGCTTGCTTTTCATGTACCACGTATCTATGGGCCTGGGGACGGGGAGCCGCTCCATATTGAAGCTCTTCTAGACCCTGTCACGTGACATGGGAGAAACCCAACTGCGCAGAAGCTGAGACAAGCCAGCTGGCACCCGAAGCAAGATGCGCCTGGGAACCCACCTAGAAGATGCTGCAGTCCACCTTGACTGAGAAACAATGTATCTATATGATGTACATTCTCATTGTTTTCCATATTTCTATGCCTGGGAACGTGAACCCAAGGGGTAGGGTATGAAAAATTAAATATTCAGTGTGGGAACACAGAATTATAGGTGGTAACCATGACATAACCACCTCTCCTGACCAATCATAATTTGGGACTGTGTCATTTGCAACATTTGTGGGTGGTCTAGGGGTCCCAAAACAGTATAACTAGCCTAGTATAGCTTAGAGAAATTGTCTGACTTGTCCGAGTAGCAGACCTGTCAATGACCCTACGAACTCTATAGGTGATTGATACAGAGGGCTGCGGAGAACTCTGTCCATACTTTCCACAAGCTCCCAGGGGTGGAAATAGTCTTAAGTGCTGGCGAAGCACTTTGCTGGGGAAATTCGAAAACCCAATCGGGGTTACTGGCGGATTCTGTGCAGAAGAGGGGGTAACGCAGGCATTGCATCCGAAGCTGCAGGGGTTGGTCGTGCCCTTTGGTGAGCCCAGTCCTGACCCAAATCCTGAGGGGTATCCTGTCCTGATTGTCCGTGAGCTGTACCTGCTCACCTTCTGGTATTCCTGAATCCTTGAGGGTCCTGTCCCTGATCTTGTCCCAACTGACCCGTGGCCAGGGTTAGTCTTCATTCTCGTTCTAGGTAAATATCCTCTGTGGGTGTCTGTCTGACTATACTCTTACCTTTTCTTTTCTTAATAAAGCACTCTTGCCTGCGATATTGCTCTATCATCTTTAAGTGATTTATATGCATCTGTTTATTAGTAATGTTCCACTTCTTTCCCTACCTTTAGGCTATTATTAAAACTGTCATATTGTTTAGTGTGTTCCATTTTTCCCCTTCCCTTTAGTATGGTTGCAGTGAACTTAGTAAGAATAGCATAAGAAGCCTAGTTTAAGTGCACATGTTAGGTCCTTCCCACGTCCTTTGCCCTAGTTTTAACTTGTTTGAATAGCTTGTTCTTCAATACTCATACCCCGTAGTGTTCCCAGTTACTCTAATGGTACTTGCCCTAATTTATAGTTACATTGTGGCAGTAATACTAATTATTGATGTGCTGATTTGTATTTGCCTCATTATCTTGGCATATTCATTCTGAAATTTCTTTTATAAACTTTGAAAACCCATCAGGTGTCTGTGGTCATTTTACAGTATAAAGTGTGGATAAAATGTACTAAGTGCATAAAAGTTCTACTTCTTTTTTAGGAAATCTTGTCGTCTGTCCACTGCTAGCTCCTGATCCATCAGGAGTAATGTGCCTGTGGTAAGTCAGGTACATGAATAGTAAGTGGTGTGAGTGTCACCCCCCCCCGAATTACTCATAGTAGCGTGGAAAAGGTTTCACCCGGTTCATGCAAACTCTGTCATCTGTATGCACGCCAGGGCCCAGTGCGTGGAAATTTGGTAAACTAGTGACCCGGGTGACCTGCGCGCTCTATCACTGGTACGACCAGAATGCCACTCTGGTCGAGTTCCAGCCGGGTCAGCAGGTATGGGTCATGGCCCCAGTAAAGCCGTGCGCCCTTCAAGATAAGTGGGCAGGGCCCTTCAAGGTGATCGAGCGGGAAAGCCAAGTCACATACTTGGTGGACGTCCAGTCCCCCAAGAATCCCCTGCGGGTCCTGCATGTGAACCACCTCAAGCCTCACTTCGTGCGGACGTAGTTGAGCCTGCTACTGGCCACAGATGACGGGGCAGAAGAGGAAACGGAGCCTCTCCCTGACCTCCTGTGCACCAAAGAAAAAGATGGCTCAGTGGAAGGAGTGAACCTCTCTTCCTCCCTCACTCCCCAGCAACGTGAAGACTGCTGCCAGCTCTTGGGGCAGTTCTCAGACCTGTTCTCTCTCGTCCCCAAGGTCACCGACTGGTGTGTCCACGGCGTGGACACCGGAGACAGCCCGCCGGTGCGACACAGAGCCTACCGAGTACCCGATTGAGTCCGGTCCTGCATCCAGGCCGAGGTCTCGAAAATGTTGTCCTTGGGGGTGGTCGAACCCTCAGATAGCCCCTGGGCCAGCCCAGTGGTGCTGGTCCCGAAAGCCGCTGCCCCTGGTGTCGCCCCTGAACTGAGGTTCTGCGTGGACTACCGGGGACTCAATGCAGTCACCCGAGCAGACGCTCACCCCATTCCCCGCACAGATGAGCTTATTGACCGCCTCGGGTCAGCTCATTTCCTCAGCACCTTCGATTTGACCTGCGGATACAGGCAAATTGCGCTAACATAGGGAGCCAAGGAGAGGTCCGCCTTCTCCACCCCAGACGGACATTATCGCTTTCGCGTGATGCCCTTCGGGATGAAAAACGCCCGGCCACTTTTCAAAGACTGGTAAACAAAGTCCTGGCCGGGCTGGAAGAGTTCAGTGCCGCATATCTGGAAGATCTCGCGGTTTTCAGTTCAGGATGGAGTGAGCACCTCCGGCACCTCCGGAGAGTGTTGATGGCCCTGCGCCAGGCAGGCCTCACAGTGAAAGCTAGCAAATGTCAGATCGGGCAAGGATCAGTGGTCTACCTGGGGCACCAGGTCGGAAGTGGGCATGTCACCCCTCTGCAGCTGAAAATCGACGCCATCCAAGCCTGGGAACCCCCCACCACCCAAACAGAGGTTCGGGCCTTTCTGGGCCTCACCGGTTACTACCGGAGGTTCATCCGAGGGTACGGCAGCCTCGTAGGTCCCCTCACAGAACTAACGTCCAAAAAGCAGCCCCAGAAAGTGCAGCGGACCCCTGCCTGCCAGGAGGCGTTTGACGCCCTCAAGAGAGCCATGTGTACTGCCCCAGTGCTACAAGCCCCTGACTACTCCAAGGAGTTTGTGGTACAGACTGATGCCCCAGAACACGGCATTGGGGCCGTACTATCCCAACTGAATGAGGATGGTCTAGACCAGCCCGTAGCCTTCATTAGCCGGAGGCTACTCCCCAGAAAGCAGCGGTGGAGCACCATTGAATGAGAAGCGTTCGCCGTAGTCTGGGCCCTAAAGAAGTTACGTCCCTACTTGTTCGGAACCCATTTTCGAGTCCAGACGGATCATCGACCATTGCGGTGGCTGATGCAGATGCAGGGCGAGAACCCCAAACAGCTGCGATGGTCGATCTCCCTCCAGGGGATGGATTTCACTGTAGAGCATCGCCCTGGTACCAACCATGCCAACTCTGAAGGCCTCTCCAGATTCTTCCGCCTCAGCGAAGAGAACCCCCAAGAGGATGGGTAGTTCTCCCCGACTTTCAGCTGGGGAGACGCATGTTAGACCCGGCCACGTGGCGTGGTCCTTCCTGACCCGTAGCAACACCCTTCCAAGCTTACACCACGACAGACCCCTGAGTCCCCCAACCCAGCCAACCCTTCCCTCCATGTTAGGCCTGACCATTCCCGGACTTCCCAGCCCGTGCCTCCATCTTTCCAGCCCATAGGCCCTGTGTGCCCACTTTCCAGCACCTAAGATGGCCGCCCAAGACAGCGCGGCCTAGGCCAAGAGGCGCCACCCTGGCGGGAGGACAGAGCGCTCCCCGTGAGTGAGAGAGGGAGGAGCAGTATCCTTCACACCTCCGACCTCTCCTCGAGAAGTGGGTTTCGATCGCCCCTCCGGCCGCCCGGAGGGCTGGCTCCACGCCTGCTGTGTGTCTGGGACTCCTCCCGAAACCAACCTGAATGGATCAAAGGGCCGCGTGGCAGGAAACCCCAACAAGCGGCCCCCAGGTGCCAAGTCCCCTGCAGACCAGAACTCCGGAGATCAAAGAGGAGCAATCCTATAACTGGGGTTGCTCCGGGACTATCGACAGATTCGATTATGGAACAACGAGAGCTCTGCTGACGTGGTCGCGGATCGTTTGGCAGAGAAGGACTTCTGCTGGAACCACCTGAGCCCTGCTGAGTGACTCGCGGCTCCCTTGCAACTTTGAACCACCTGAGCCCTGCTGAGTGACTCGCGGCTCCCCTGCAACCTTGGAACATCTGAGCCCTGCTGAGTGACTTGCGGCTCCCCTGAAGATCGTAAGACCTCCGACATCGTGCTTGAGCCCTGCTGAGTGACTCGCGGCTCCCCAGCAACTTTGGAACATCTGAGCCCTGCTGAGTGACTCGCGGCTCCCCTGAAGATTGTAAGACCTCCGACATCTTGCTTGAGCCCTGCTGAGTGACTCGCGGCTCCCTGACTCTTCTGGTCCGGCTGGACCGTGAAAGATGGCCCCATATCCCCGGCTTGAGGATTGAGAGCTGTGCGCCGGATACGAAACGACATTGACACTGATCCTATAAGACTTTACCGCTACCCCTTCCCTGACCGAGACTCTTTGAGCTCTTGCTCCACTTGTAACTACCAGCTTTCTCTGATCATAAAGATCCCTTGAATCACGAGATAAAGGAACGTTCTTAAGAAGCTACGGTGTGGTGTCTCTTTGTCGTGTAGTGCTTGTGTAGTGTGTACGATCCTAGATTCGAGACTCTCCCCCTGAGAAGTCTCCCTCCAGTGCTCGTCTTCGTACCTACGGAGGTGGGTCCCAGGGTGGTCAGGTACACTTCCCGCCCTCCCCTGAGGTCGCCTTCTAACAGTTTATAACCCAATCCTGAGGGCAGCCAGGGATTACATAATATCTGACCTTCCCTTATTAATCAGCCTCCCGGTTGGGTTGGTAAACATGGCCAACATGGACGATGTATTAGCAGCCCTGCTTGCAGTCCAGACTGAACTAGCAGCCTCCAGGCTGGAAACCGCGGACATACGGGCCAGAATGGAAAACCTACAGAGGAACCCGTTTGACGCAGGAACACCAGCAGTGGTACAGCCGGCTGCTGTGGTAGTGGAGAGGCCAGTGTCTATACCACTTGCTACGCCTGAAAGATACAGTGGTGATCCAAGCACCGTTCAAATGTTCTTAACCCAAGTAGCCCTGCACTTTTCTTGCAAACCCAGATCGTTTCCCACCAATCAGGCGAGAGTCGCCTTTCTAATTTCCTATCTGGCAGGGAACGCCGCTCAATGGGCAGTGCCGTTGGTGAGCAGAGACGACCCTCTCATACACGATTGGGACTCCTTCCAAGAAGAGTTCATAAAGGTGTTTGACAGGAGGGCTGATTCATATACGGCTGACAGAGAGCTGCTAGAGTTACGCCAAGGCAGTACTGGGCTTGTACAGTACATGAATTTGTTCCGACGATTGGTGTCGGAAACCAAGTGGCCTACAGCAAAGAGGGCGGCGCTCTTCCACCAAGGCCTGAGTAAGGATCTGAAGGACGTAATAGCCCAAATTGACCCACAACCTGCCACATGTGAGGACCTTATTAGCTTGGTCCTTCGACTAGACCACAGGCTGGGCAAACGCCGGGGCGATCACAAGAAAAAGGACAAACCTCTACCAGTACACGGGCCATCTGGGGCCGTGGATAGTCCCTCTACCTCACGCACAGAGCCAATGGATGTAGGTGCAATACGAGCCAGCCTGACAACCACGGAAAAAGAATCATGACGCAAACAGGGACTGTGCCTTTATTGTGGCAAGAAAGGCCACTTTGTAAGGGAGTGTCTGGTCAAGCCGAAGACGGGTCGCTTCCGGAACCCAAGGATGACGACCGCAGCCGTTGACAACCTTGTGGAAAACTGATGGACTCCAGGAAGAAAGAAGGGGATTCTGGGAGTCATTGTTTTATCTTTTCCTTACAGCTGATGACGCCTCGAATCGGAGACATTTGTTCATAACCATCCTCCTTCATGTATGAGATGCATGGATTCCAGTGGAAGCCATGGTGGACTCAGGAGCCACAGGACTCTTTATGGATGCAGAGAAAGCCAGGTGCTTATGCGTTGAACTTACACTCAAAGAAGTTTTGGAGGACGTCTTTGCTGTGGATGGGCGACGTTTGGCATCAGGGCCCATCAACCAACACACCGGTGATGTTCGAGTGAGGTACGGAAAAGAGCACTTAGAGACCACAGACTTCAACATTATCCAAGCCCCCCAATATGGGGTTATACTGGGGTTGCCATGGCTCCAGAAACACAATCCCTCGATCGACTGGGCTTCTCATGAAGTACGCATGGAGTCTGCTTACTGTGCACAAAGGTGCGGTGTGTCCGCTACACAACAAGGGTCGGCATGCGACAGGCCACATGTTATCGCCACTGCGGTGGAGAAAAACGTTGACCTTCCTGAAGCATTCCATGCCTACGCTGATGTGTTCGACGACACACAAGCCAAAGTGCTACCCCCACATCGGATATACGATTGCCAGATCGACTTGGTTCCGGGGGCAAGCATGCCATGCGGAAGACTGTACGCTTTGTCAGAACCTGAGAACCTGCATTTGCGTTCATACCTAGACAATATGCTAAGCCTGGGATTCATACGCCCATCAAAATCCCCGGCCGCCTCTCCCCTGTTCTTCATCCCCAAAGCCCATGGGGAACTCTGTGCGTGTGTGGATTTTAGGGCCCTCAATGCCCTAACCGTAAAAAAACGATACCCACTGCCTCTCATTAATGTGTTGTTGGAGCAGGTAAAGACCGCCAGGGTTTACACCAAACTCGACTTGAAGGGGGCCTACCACCTAGTGCGTATGAGATCAGGAGATGAGTGGAAAACGGCTTTTAAAACATGGTTTGGGCTGTATGAATACAGGGTGATGCCATTCGGACTCTGTAATGCCCCCGCGGCGGTTCAGTTCTTTTTAAACGACGTTCTGCACGAACTCCTGGATGTTTTCGCCGTAGTATACATTGGCGATATCTTGGTGTATTCCAATGATGAGGTACACCACGTTTCCAAGGTGTTACAGATACTACTAGAAAATCAGTTGTTTTGCAAGCTCAGCAAGTGTGATTTGCATGTCACGTCAGAGTGTTGTTGCTGGGAGTTATGTTGAGCCCTGATGGTCAGACGATGGCGGACAGAAAAGTCAAGGCAATAAGAGACTGGCAGCCCCCTCGGAACGTCAAGGAGGTGTAAAGCTTCATCAGCTTTGCCAATTTCTATAGGCATTTTATCGATGGGTTTTCAGGAATGGTGGCCCCTATTATGCAACTTCTGAGGAGATCACAGGCCTTTGTATGGTCCCCTGAGGCAGGAGAGGCCTTTTCTGCCCTGAAAAAGGCGTTTGGAACGGCGCCTGTGTTGGCTCACCCGAATACGGATCTTCCGTTTATAGTCGAGGCGGATGCATCGGACGTAGCGCTGGGGGCCATACTGTCACAACAACATTCAGGTTCCGGAGTGCTCCATCCGGTGGCCTTCATGTCCAGGAAACTGACTGAGGCCGAGAGGAATTATCATATAGCCGAAAAAGAGCTGCTGGCTATCAAAGACGTGTTCTCGGAGTGGAGGCATCTCCTGATGGGGGCTAAACACGTAGTTTCTGTTTTCACGGACCACAGGAACCTCCAATTCATGACAGCGGCCCGTCACCTCGCTCCCTGCGCCAGTGGCCTCTATCATCCAACCTGAGAAGATGATCGAGGCGATGCAACCCGACAACTTCATGATGAGGGTACAAAGGGGTATATACACGCATGAGTGGAAGACCTGGCTACGTCACCACCCAGAATGGCGAGTGAAGGATGGCATCCCTATGAAAGGGAATATCATACTGCTGCCTACCCTACAACTGAGGAAACAAGCGTTCCGATGGTGCCATGAGTCGCCAAGTGTGGGTCATCTGGGGTCGGAGAAAACGGGGGCGTATATCTTGAGACAGTTCAGGTGGCCTAGTCTGCGAAGAGATGTGACGGGATGGGTTGCTTCATGCGATGTGTGCGCCACCATGAAGTCCGATCATCGTAAACCACAGGGAATGCTGCAACCCCTTCCAATGCCCTCAAGTCCATGGGAAAACATTTCCTTGGATTTCGTAGTGGGGCTGCCTGTGGATCAAGGGAATACGGCTATACTGGTAGTGGTTGACTACCTCACCAAGATGGGACACTTCATAGCCTGTAAGTGAGTGCCATCGGCAGGGCGGCTAACCTATGTGTTGCTGAAAGAGGTAGTGCGAATCCACGGTCTACCCAGCGTGGTTGTGTCTGACAGGGGATCACAGTTCACCGCAAGATTCTGGAAAACCTGGTGCTCCTCCTTACACGTCACGTCTGCTCTGTCCACCAGCTACCACCCACAGACGGACGGCCTAACAGAGAGGCTCAACCAAACCCTCAAGCAGTACCTGCGCTGTTTCATCGACCAGGGTAAGGAGGAATGGGTGGAACAGCTCTGGCTTGCTGAATTGCATACAATAACGCCACTCACAGCTCCACCAAGGTGTCGCCGTTCTACGCCAACTACGGGCACCATCCGAGGTTTCTCCCGTTGGCACACCCAGCAGGGATACAGAGCTTGCCAGAAACGACCAGGAGAACAGCCCACATAAAAGAACTAGTGGTGCGTACCCAAAAGTGCTCGGCGGAGGCCAAAGCTAGGTACAAGTCACAAGCGGATCGACATCGGAGACCAGGTCCTTTGTACAAAGCAGGTGATCTTGTGTGGGTTTCATCCCGCAATATGCACTTCCGGAAACAGTCTGTTCCATCCTAAGTACATAGGCCCATATCGTATTGAGAAATGCATCAGCCCGGTGAACATGAAGCTTTCCTTACCCTCGACCATGCGGATTCATCCTGTGTTCCACATTTCTCTGCTGAAACCCTCTGTCTCCCGGAAACTCCCTGCTCCCATGGCTATTCGGGCTGAAGCAGAACGAGAATAAGAAATTGAGGGCATCCGCGATTCCAAATGGAAGAGAGGCAAGTTGTGGTACCTAGTGGCATGGAAAGGGTATGGCCCCGAAGAGCAATCGTGGGAGCCTGTTTCTGGTATATCTGCTTTGCGTTTGGTTGCAGCTTTCCACAGAAAGTATCCCGCGAAGCCCGGCCCTTCTGTGGGGCCTGTGTGAGGTGGGATGTACTGTCACGTTTCACAACGAGTGAAAGAAAAGCAAGCGGTAGGAGGACGACCGTATCGCAACACAGAACGAGCGGAACTACAATTCCCATCACCAAGCCCGAGAGGAACTACAAACCCCGTGAGGCCGTGCGCAGCGCATGCACTATCTTCAGAGGCATATAAAACTATGGCGGCGCTGAGAAAACACGTCGGATATTTTCGTTCCATGCCGAAGACTGGGGAGACGCCGTTAGGTAAGGGACAGCGTTCCTTCTGCTTTTCCATATTTGCGTGCCGAGAGCGGTTTTCTGAGTGGTTCGAACGGCCGCTTCCCTTTGACCTGCTGAGCGAGTGCGCTCACTGGGAACTTTGTTTGTGACTTCTCGCAGGGGGTGTCAATTGCCTTACCGGAAACCCCGACAGTGAAACGCGAGTTGAGCAGCTGCTGCTGCGCGTATTGATGCCACGCCACACAAAGAAGTGGGCAAGCCTCATTTACTCAGTAAAGGGAACATACGAGGCTTCCTGGTCACCGTGTGGGTTCTTGTTTATTTACCCTAGCCCAAAGCCGATCAAGGGACACTAAGACTTCTTGGGAGCCACTGATACAACAGCCCTTGGTACAATCAACCAAGGCATCACTGTACCCCTCGTTGGCGAGTGTCGGGACCGGCGTTCTTGCGGGGGACGGTTAGGACGGCGGACTAGTCGTTCTAAGAATATCAAGGCTCGAGTGGCATTGTCGGCCACTACTTAGCACGGTGCCCTCCGTTGGGAAGTGTCAGGAACGACATTCATGCGGAGGACGGTGTGAACGCTGATGGGGTGATCTTGGGTGGCATTAACCTGTTTTCATTCTTGCTGGACATTGCAGTGTAATACCTGAACCCAGTTTGGTTGTTACATAAATCAGAGTATACATACTTACGGTCTGTGGTTGCCTTATTTCTGTGCTGTAGTTATAAGGTCTTGTTGTTACGTTTATAACCCAATCCTGAGGGCAGCCAGGGATTACACCTGCACAGTGTGCACCAGACCACAGTGGTGACCCTGTCTGTTGTGCAACAGTCCTCAGTGGTGAACCTGTCGGGTGTGCACCAGCCCTCAGTGGTGAACCTGTCTGGTGTGCAACAGTCCTCAGCGGTGACCCAGCCCGGAGTGCACCAGCCCTCAGTGTTGACTGTGCCTGACGTGCACCAGCCCACAGTGGTGACCCTGTCTGGTGTGCAACAGCCCTCAGTGGTGAACCTGTCTGGTGTGCAACAGGCCTCAGTGGTGACCCTGCACGGTGTGCACCAGTGTGCACCAGCCCTCAGTGGTGACCGTGCCTGACGTGCACCAGCCCACAGTGGTGACCCTATCTGGTGTGCACCAGCCCACAACCCTGTCTGGTGTGCACCAGCCCACAGTGATGAGCCTGTCTGGTGTGCACCAGCCCACAGTGGTGAACCTGTTTGGTGTGCACCAGCCCTCAGTGGCGATCTTGTCCGGTGTGCACCAGCCCTCAGTGGTGATCGTGCCTGACGTGCACCAGTTCAAGTTCAAGTTCGGGCATTTGTATAGCGCACTACTCACCCAGAGGGTCTCAAGGCGCTTGGGAAGGGGTTCATTATTTGTCGAATAGCCAGGTTTTAAGTTCTTTTCTGAAGGAGATGTGGTTTTGAGTAAGGGGGAGGCGGGTGGGAAGTGAGTTCCAGGTCTTGGCCGCCAGGAAGGAGAAGGATCTTCCTCCCATGGTGGATTTTCGGATGCGCGGGATTGCGGCGAGGGCTTGATTGGACGATCTTAGTTGGCGGGTGGGTTTGTAGAAGGACAGTCGAGTGTTGAGGCATTCGAGTCCAAGATTGTAGAGGGCCTTGTGTGCGTGGGTGAGAAGACGGAATGTAATTCTTTTGTTGACGGGAAGCCAGTGGAGGTCTTTTAGGTGTCCGTTGATGTGATCTTGGCGAGGAATGTCCAATATGAGTCTCGCTGATGCGTTTTGGATGCGTTGGAGTTTTTTCTGTAATTTTGCTGTGATTCCGGCGTATAGTGTGTTACCATAATCCAGTCGACTTGTGACCAGTGCGTGGGTGACAGTCTTTCTTGTCTCGAGGGGGATCCAGCAGAAGATCTTTTTGAGAATGCGAAGTACGTTGAAGCAGGAGGATGAGACTACGTTGACTTGTCTGGACATCGAGAGAGAGGAGTCTAGGATGAAGCCAAGGTTACGTGCATGGTCTGTGGGTGTGGGTGCTGTGCCCAGAGCGGAAGGCCACCAAGAGTCGTCCAAGGCAGAGGGGGAAGATCCTAGGATGAGCACCTCCGTTTTGTCTGAGTTGAGTTTTAGGCGGCTGTGTTTCATCCATTCGGCTACTTCTTTCATGCCTTCGTGAAGATTGGTTTTGGCAGTGTTGGGGTCTTTGGTGAGGGAAAGGATTAATTGGTTGTCGTCGGTGTAAGAGATGATGTTGAGGTTGTGTTGGCGCGCGATGGATGCGAGTGGGCTCATGTAAACGTTGAAGAGGGTGGGACTGAGTGATGATCCTTGTGGAACTCCACAGATGACTTCAGTGGCCTCTGAGTTGAATGGGGGAAGTCGGACTCTCTGAGTTCTCCCAGCTAGGAACGAGGTGATCCAGTCCAAGGCTTTTCCTTGTATGCCGATGTTGCTGAGGCGTTGTATGAGGGTGCTGTGGCAGACTGTGTCGAAAGCGGCGGAGAGGTCGAGTAGAATGAAGGCAGCTGTTTCTCCGTTATCCAGCAGTGTTCGGATGTCGTCTGTTGCTGCAATTAGGGCGGTTTCGGTGCTGTGTTTGGTTTGAAATCCGGACTGAGAGGGGTCGAGGGAGTTGTTGAATTCAAGGAAGGCAGCGAGCTGGCTGTTGACGGCTTTCTCAATGACTTTGGCCGGGAATAGGAGGAAGGATATGGGTCGGTAGTTTTTAAGTTCAGAGGGGTCTGCTGTGGGTTTCTTCAAAAGGGCGCTGAGTTTGGCGTGTTTCCAGCTTTCTGGGAAGGTGGCAGAGTTGAACGAGCAGTTGATGACATCACGGAGATGGGGTGCGATGATGGAGTCAGCTTTGTTGAAGATGTGGTGGGGGCAGGGGTCAGTTGGCGAGCCAGAGTGGATTGAGTGTTCATTAGGCGGATGGTGTCTTCAGTGGTGATTGGGTTCCAGGCGCTAAGGTTGTTAGTTGGCGGAGTAGGATCTGAAGGGGGTGGGGAGGATTGATCGCTGGAAGTATTCTCGAAGCTGTTGTGGATGTCGGCAATTTTGTTGTAGAAGAAGGAGGATAACTCATTGCAGAGGTCTTGGGAGGGAGTGATGTCGTTAGATGCTGCGGTGGGGTTGGTGAATTCTTTGATGATGTTGAAAAGTTCCTTGCTGTTGTGAGTGTTGTTGTCGAGATGATCCTTGAATGCTGATTTCTTGGCGGATCGAATCAGTTGGTGGTGTTTGCGGGTGGCTGCCTTAAGGGTGGCCATGTTGTCGGTGGTTGGGTTTTTTCTCCATGTTTTCTCCAGGGTGCGGCATAGCTTCTTGGATTTTTTAAGGTCATCATTGAACCAGGGAGCCTTTTTGCTGGCTGATTTGATCTGGTGCTTTTTCAGGGGTGCTAATTCATCAGCACTGTGGGTGATCCATTGCTTGAGATTGGTGGCCGCTTGGTTTTGGTCCAGTGAGACGGTGGGAGGGTTTTGGTTGAGTGATGTGAGGAGTTGGTCGGAGGTGATTTAGTTCCAGTTTCTCCGGGGAATAGGTTGTAGGCGGTTGTGGGTCAGGGTGGTTTTGTATCTGAAGTGAACACAGCTGTGGTCCGTCCAGTAGAGAGCTGTGGTGCGGTCGAAAGAGATGTGCTTGCTGGAGGTGAAGATAGGGTCGAGCGTGTGTCCGGCTATATGGGTGGGGGTGTCAACAAGTTGTTTGAGTCCGAGGTTGGCCAGGTTGTCCAGAAGGGTGGAGGTGTTGCTGTCAAGTTTGTTTTCAAGGTGGTAGTTGAGGTCTTCTAATAGAATGTAGTTCTCGGAGGCGAGGGCATGTGGGCTGATGAAGTCCGTGAAGTCATCGCTGAATTGAGTGCGGGTACCTGGAGGCCTGTAAATGAGGGTGCCTCGAAGTGTGGTCCTAGGGTCGGTGTGGATCTGAAAGGGGAGATGTTCGGCGGTTGCAAGATTATCGTCGGAGCTGGTCGTGATTTTGAGGTTGTTCCTATGGATGATGGCGATGCCTCCTCCTGATTGATTGGTGCGGTCTTTTCGGATAATCTTGTAAGTGTCCGGTATGGCTATGGCGATGTCGGGTGCTGATGATGTGTTCATCCATGTTTCTGTAAGGAAGGCGATGTCCGGTGACGCAGTGTCGAGTAGGTCCCAGAGTTCAGTTGCGTGTCTGTGGACCGAGCGGGTGTTAAGCAGGATGCACTTCAGGTGGTTAGAGTCGGTGCTGTGTATGGAGGAAGTGGATTTGGTGAGGGTCCTGAAGCAGTTGAACTTGCAGGAGAGGCAGGCGAATGGGCCGTGGGTACGTCCTGGGATGGCTTCACAGCATTGTGGTGTGCGTCCGGGGTTGAGGGCGAGTTGCGGCATCATATGTGACTCTAGTGGGTTGGGCGCGGCGGGGACCAGGGGGACAGGCGCTGGGCGCGGTCTAGGCGCGGACGGGCGTAGACGGGCTTACCTTTGGCGCACCTTCGGCGCGCATGGGGCGCGACCGCTGCGCGTGAACGCTGCACGAAAACGCATCTGTCATAAATGGGTGGTGAGGGGGGGAGGGGCGAGGGAGGAGCAGCTGGGAGGTGGGTGCGTGGTGGAGGGGGCGGGCTCCGGGCACAACAACAACAATAATGGCGGCTGAAACGGAAGCGCCGACCGGGTTGGGGGAAATTGATTAAATATTTACGCGGTGGTCAGCGAGGCGCCTGAGGAGCGGAGCACACAAGCAATGGGTCACAGCAGCAAAAAAACAAACGATCGGCAATGCGAGCAGGCACATGCACTCAAAATCAATGAAACAGTGCAGGCAAACAATACAGGCACTTTGAAATAATAAAATAATGCAGGCATGGTCAAACGCTATTAATATCAACAGAGCAGCGCTAACGATACCCAGGTAGAGTAGGCAGGAGAGAGCAGGGCAGTAGGAAGCGACCGCTTCTGACGAAGTCAGGACGGTCACCAGCCCACAGTGGTAATCCTCTCTGGTGTGCAACAGTCCTCAGTTGTGACCCTGCCCGGTGTGCACCAGCCCTCAGTGGTGAACCTGTCTGATGTGCACCTGCCCTCAGTGGCAATCTTGCCCGGTGTGCACCAGCTGTCAGTGGTGAACCTTTCTGGTGTGCAACAGCCCTCAGCGGTGACCCTTTCCCGGAGTGGACTAGCCCTCAGTGGTAACCCTGCCAAGTGTTCCCTAGCTCTCATTGGTGACCGTGCCTGATGTGCACCAGCCCACAGTGGTGAACCTGTCAGGTGTGCACCAGCCCTCAGCGGTGACCCTGCCCGGAGTGACCACCACACAGTGGTAACCCTGCCTAGCGTTCCCTAGCTCTCAGTGGTGACCCTGCCTGACGTGCACCAGTCCACAGTGGTGAACCTGTCTGGTGTGCACGAGCCCTCAGTGGTGAACCTGTCTGGTGTGCACCAGACCACAGTGGTGAATCTGTCTGGTGTGCACCAGCCCTCAGTGGCGATCTTGACCGGTGTGCACCAGCCCTCAGTGGTGAACCTGTCTGGTGTGCACCAGACCACAGTGGTGAACATGTCTGGTGTGCACTAGCCCTCAGTGGCGATCTTGCCCGGTGTGCACCAGCCCTCAGTGGTAAACCTGTCTGGTGTGCAATCGTCTTCAGTGGTGACCCTGCACGGTGTGCAACAGACCACAGTGGTGAACCAGTCTGGTGTGCAACAGTCCTCAGTGGTGACCCTGCCCGGTGTGCACCAGCCCTCAGTGGAGATCTTGCCCGGTGTGCACCACCCCTCAGTGGTGAACCTGTCTGGTGTGCACCAAACCACAGTGGTGAACCTGTCTGGTGTGCACCCGCCCTCAGTGGCGATCTTGCCCGGTGTGCACCAGCCCTCAGTGGTGAACCTGTCCGGTGTGCACCAGCCCTCAGTGGAGATCTTGCCCGGTGTGCACCAGCCCACAGTGGTGAACCTGTTTGGTGTGCACCAGCCCTCAGTGGCGATCTTGCCCGGTGTGCACCAGCCCTCAGTGGTGACCGTGCCTGACATGCACCAGCCCTCAGTGGTAACCCTGCCTAGTGTTCCCTAGCTCTGAGTGGTGACCGTGCCTGACGTGCACCAGCCCACAGTGGTGAACCTGTCAAGTGTGCACCAGCCCTCAGCGGTGACCCTGCCCGGAGTCACCAGCACTCAGTGGTAACCCTGCCTAGCGTTCCCTAGCTCTCAGTGGTGACCCTGCCTGACATGCACCAGTCCACAGTGGTGAACCTGTCTGGTGTGCACCAGCCCTCAGTGGTGAACCTGTCTGGTGTGCACCAGACCACAGTGGTGAATATTTCTGGTGTGCACCAGCCCTCAGTGGCGATCTTGCCTGGTGTGCACCAGCCCTCAGTGGTTAACCTGTCTGGTGTGAACCAGCCCTCAGTGGTGAACCTGTCTGGTGTGCACCAGACCGCAGTGGTGAACCTGTATGGTGTGCACCAGCCCTCAGTGGGGATCTTGCCCGGTGTGCACGAGCCCTCAGTGGTGAACCTGTCTGGTGTGCACCAGACCACAGTGGTGAACCTGTCTGGTGTGCACCAGCCCTCAGTGGCGTTCTTGCCCGGTGTGCACCAGCCCTCAGTGGTGAACCTGTCTGGTGTGCACCAGACCACAGTGGTGAACCTGTCTGGTGTGCAACAGTCCTCAGTGGTGACCCTGCACTGTGTCCACCAGACCACAGTGGTGAACTTGTCTGGTGTGCACCAGCCCTCAGTGGCGTTCTTGCCCGGTGTGCACCAGCCCTCAGAGGTGAACCTGTCTGGTGTGCACCAGCCCTTAGTGGTGAACCTGTCTGGTGTGCACCGAACCACAGTGGTGAACCTGTCTGGTGTGCACCAGCCCTCAGTGGTGAACCTGTCTGGTGTGCACCAGCCCTCAGTGGTAAACCTGTCTGGTGTGCACCAGCCCTCAGTGGTGAACTGTCTGGTGTGCACCAGACCACAGTGGTGAACCTGTCTGGTGTGCACCAGCCATCAGTGGCAATCTTGCCCGGTGTGCACCAGCCCTCATTTGTGAACCTGTCTGGTGTGCACCAGACCACAGTGGTGAACCTGTCTGGTGTGCACCAACCCTCAGTGGTGAACCTGTCTGGTGTGCACCAGCCCTCAGTGGTGAACCTGTCTAGTGTGCACCAGCCCTCAGTGGTGAACCTGTCTGGTGTGCACCAGACCACAGTTGTGAACCTGTCTGGTGTGCACAAGCCCTCAGTGGCGATCTTGCCCGGTGTGCACCAGCCCTCAGTGGTGAACCTGTCTGGTGTGCACCAGACCACAGTGGTGAACCTGTCTGGTGTGCACAAGCCCTCAGTGGTGAACCTGTCTGGTGTGCACCAGACCACAGTGGTGAACCTGTCTGGTGTGCACCAGTCCTCAGTGGTGAACCTGTCTGGTGTGCACCAGCCCTTAGCGGTGAACCTGTCTGGCGTGCACCAGCCCTCAGTGGCCATCCTGCCCGGTGTCCATCAGCCCTCAGTGGTGAGCCTGTCTGGTGTGCAACAGTGCTCAGTGATGACCCTGCACAGGGTGCACCAGACCACAGTGGTGAACCTGTCTGGTGTGCACCAGCCCTCAGTGGTGAACCTGTCTGGAGTGCACCAGCCCTCAGTGGCGATCTCGCCCGCGGTGCACTAGCCCTCAGTGGCGAAAATGTCTGGTGTGCAATAGTCCTCAGTGGTGACCCTGCACGGTGTGCACCAGCCCTCAGTGGTGAACCTGTCTGGTGTGCAACAGTCCTCAGTGGTGACCCTGCACGGTGTCCACCAGACCAGAATGGTGAACCTGTCTGGTGTGCACCAGCCCTCAGTGGTGAACCTGTCTGGTGTGCACCAGCCCTTAGTGGTGAACCTGTCTGGTGTGCACCAACCACAGTGGTGAACTTGTCTGGTGTGCACCAGCCCTCAGTGGTGAACCTGCCTGGTGTGCACCAGCCCTTAGTGGTGAACCTGTCTGGTGTGCAACAGTCCTTAGTGGTGACCCTGCACAGTGTCTATCAAACCACAGTGGTGAACCTGTCTGGTGTGCACCAGCCCTTAGTGGTTAACCTGTCTGGTGTGCACCAACAACAGTGGTGAACCTGTCTGGTGTGCACCAGCCCTCAGTGGTGAACCTGTCTGGTGTGCACCAGCCCTTAGTGGTGAACCTGTCTGGTGTGCAACAGTCCTCAGTGGTGACCCTGCACAGTGTCTACCAGACCACAGTGGTGAACCTGTCTGGTGTGCACCAGCCCTCAGTGGTGAACCTGTCTGGTGTGCACCAGACCACAGTAGTGAACCTGTCTGGTGTGCACCAGACCACAGTGGTGAACCTGTCTGGTGTGCACCAGACCACAGTGGTGAACCTGTCTGGTGTGCAGCAGCCCTTAGTGGTGAACCTGTCTGGTGTGCAACAGTCCTCAGTGGTGACCCTGCCCGGTGTCGACCAGACCACAGTGTTGAACCTGTCTGGTGTGCAACAGTCCTGAGTGGTGACCCTGCACAGTGTCCACCAGACCACTGTGGTGAACTTGTCTGGTGTGCACCAGCCCTCAGTGGTGAACCTGTCTGGTGCGCACCAGCCCTTAGTGGTGAACCTGTCTGGTGTGCACCAGCCCTTAGTGGTGAACCTGTCTGGTGTGCACCGAACCACAGTGGTGAACCTGTCTGGTGTGCACCAGACCACAGTGTTGAACCTGTCTGGTTTGCACCAGCCCTCAGTGGCGGTCCTGCCCGGTGCTCACCAGCCCACAGCGGTGACTAGGCCTGGGCAGAGCTTGTGGAGTTTCACTCTGTGGAATTCGGTGGGGCTACCCAAAAACACCAAATTTGGCACAGCTCCGCGAGCGGGTAGAGTAGGCAACCTTTAAGCTTTATCAACGGGTGTTAACATGGCAGGTTCAATGAGCATGAGGCGCTGCAAACGACGACACATACCAAAGTGGGCTAACTAAAATCCAGGGGCCTCATTTATGAAAAGTGACGCATCCCTATGTGAAAACAGCGATGCATCACTTTTCACTGCGCCCTCCTTGCGACACCAATGAGGGGTCATATTTACAGTTTGACGCATTATTGCGCAAGGAGTTACAGATACGTCAGTCAGTATTTCTTTGCAAACGCAAAAGTGACGCATTGCTGGAGTCTGTCACAAAAGTGACGCAACTCCAGTAATGCGTCCTTTCACATGGGGCAAGCCCCATGTGAAAGGGCCTGCGTCAGTCTTACGCCTGCTGTGAGGCATGCTCAAGATTTTGACGCAACGGCGTCCTAAAAGTGACGCAGTGAAATCTCATAGATTTCACTGCGTCACTTCAATACGCCCCCCCTGCATACATTATACCTGGCGCAGGTCTAATGTGGCGCAGGGTTTACAAAGTGACGCATCTACCTAGATGCGTCACTTTGTAAATATAGCGCAACAAGGCGCATTTTTTACACCACTGGTGCGTCACAAAAAGTGACGCACCAGCGGCGTAAAAGTGACGCACAGCCTCATAAATGAGGCCCCAGGATATTTAATGTACTTAACACTCTAAGGAGTAGCATCCTCATACATCACAACTAGGCGACCTACAAGGGTGGAGATATTAAGGGGGATCGATCGATGGGCTGCAGGGGGTCCAGACACACGTGCAACAAGTGTAGGGAGCAGCCACCACCGATCCCCGAGCCATAACAGAGCAGTTTTTGATGGACAAACACTGCCCTGCCCCCCACAGACCCGTCCTTGGCACCCACAGGGGGGGGCACCAGGGTTCACCTTCGCACCTCCCCAGTCTGCACAGGTACCTTCCCCAGGCCCTTTAACCCTCACCCGCATTGGTCTCTTGCCCCTACCTACAGCTGAGGGGGTACATGCCCCACTCAGCAGCGGGCACAGGAGGAGCCCCAGAGGAGGGTCCCGCAGCCACTGCACACAGCACCACTCGCCATCTTTCATGCAGCTTCAGAGTGGCACACTTCCCAGCTCAGCTGGTAAGGGGTCACCATTCGAGGCGATTGGAAGCATACACGGACGGGTCCCGCCCTGAGATCTGGTCTGCGCCAATCCAATAATGGGCAGGCTGTGGAGGGTTTACATACTACGGTACACAGACAAAATATCGATTTTTAAATATCGATATACAAAAATATCGAAGTTTAAATATCGATGGGACAAAATATCGAAGGTAAGTAATATCGACAGTCTAAATATCGATATTAGTATGATATCAGTAATATCGAAGTTGTAAATATCGATGTCAATAATATCGAAATAAAAAACTTCGATGTTACTAATATCAATTTTTAAATACATCTAGTGTATATTATATTGTATTTATTATGTTTTATTATTTATTTTTAATGTAATTTAATTAAATATTGTCTTTTACTACTGTAGCGGGTTGTGGGTTTATAGGGGAATAGGGTGGGAAATAATTTAATTATGTTAAAATTAATTATTAATTAGTAGGAATTATTAATTAATTAATTGAGAATTAATTTTTAATTAATTTCAATTCATTGATTAATTGATAAATATGTTCTGTAGCGGGTTATGGGTTTATAGGGGAATAGGGTGGGAAGTAATGTAATAATAATTAATTAATTAATATATGTTTGTACATATTTTAATTAATAATTAAATGGGAATTAATTTATATTAATTAGTTAATTAATTAATATATTTTTAATTATTAATCAGTTGGTAATTAATTAATATTAATTAGTTAATTACATTAATTATAGTAATTTTTTTTATATATATTTTTTTATTCTTAATTAATTAATTGGGAATAATAATATTAATTATTAAATTAAATTAATTACAGCTAATGTGCTAACATATTTATTTAATTGTTATTGTTAATTATTAATTAATTGGTAACTAAATAATATTAATTAATTTTGGGTAAAGGAGTATTTTTAGGGTTCAGGGTCAGTTTTCAGTTTTTGGGTAAAGGGGTATTTTTAGGGTTCAGGGTCAGTTTTCAGTTCTTGGGTAAAGGGGTATTTTTAGGGTTCTGGGTCAGTTTTCAGTTTTTGGGTAAAGGGGTATTTTTAGGGTTCAGGGTCAGTTTTCAGTTTTTGGGTAAAGGGGTATGTTTAGGGTTCAGGGTCAGTTTTCAGTTCTTGGGTAAAGGGGTATTTTTAGGGTTCAGAGTCAGTTTTCAGTTTTTGGGTAAAGGGGTATTTTTAGGGTTCAGGGTCAGTTTTCAGTTTTTGGGTAAAGGGGTATTTTTAGGGTTCAGGGTCAGTTTTCAGTTTTTCGGTAAAGGGGTATTTTTAGGGTTCAGGGTCAGTTTTCAGTTTTTGGGTAAAGGGGTATTTTTAGGGATAAGGGTCAGTTTTCAGTTCTTGGGTAAAGGGGTATTTTTTGGGTTCAGGGTCAGTTTTCAGTTTTTGGGTAAAGGGGTATTTTTAGGGTTCAGGGTCAGTTTTCAGTTTTTGGGTAAAGGGGTATTTTTAGGGTTCAGGGTCAGTTTTCAGTTTTTGGGTAAAGGGGTATTTTTAGGGTTCAGGGTCAGTTTTGGGTTTTTGGGGTACAGGGATATTTTTAGGGTTCAGGGTCAGTTTTGGGTTTTTGGGGTACAGGCGTACAGGGTAAAAACAAAAAAAAATACATTAAATCAATTTAATAACATTAAAAAAATTAACTTACATTAAATTATTAAGTGTTTTATTTATTTTAAATGTATATATATATTAGTTTTAATTTTCTTTTAATATTTTTAATTAATATTTGTAAAATTATATGTATTTTAACATTATTTTTACATTATTATTAATACATTTAAAAAAACGATATTTTTAATTCCGATATTTTTGTACTACGATATTATTTTTTCGATATTTTTGTACTTACCTTTATGAAGATAGGATTCCGATATTTTTGATGTCGATATTTTTGTTCCGATATTTTTGTATTTCGATATTCTGTCTGTCGATATTATGTCAGACATTCACATACTACCACTTCCAACATGGCCACTGTCTGGACTCGCGTAGTATACCCCAGCCTGTTTACTTCTGAGCCATGGCTCTAAATGTCACCAGTATGGCAGCTCCGCCTTCCCATGCTTGCCAAGGAAGCCAGGGCCCTCCTTTATAAAGTGTGGCCCTTTACAGAAGTTAAACTGGCAGCTGATGTCTGCCTACAATAAATCAAACACAAGGAGACAATGGACTTTTTAGACACTCACCCCCAGTCACAGATCTGGGATGAATCCATCATCGTTCTTTAGCTCACTCCACCACCCCAGTTCAGACATGGCTATATGCAAATCAGTCTTGACCCTTTGCGTCATGGGAACAGTGTAGCCCAAACTGCCAAGCCATGTCTTCCCTGGACCGTAAACAAGCATCCTGGGACCAGTTTCGAGGTAACACCCCTCATCAGCCAGTCCAGCTTTAATCCCGGAACAAACTGAGAAAGGGACCCACGTCTGGGCATACCCTGCTAACTTAGGGCAAACAAAGCAAACACAAGGAGATGATGGACGGAGCGCAGAAACTTTTCAGACACTCACCCCCATTTACTGATCTGGGCTGAATCCATCGTCATTCTTTAGCTCACTTCGCCACCCCAGTTCGAACCCAGCCATATGCAAATCAATCTTGACCCTGTGCCTCATGGGAACAGTCCAGCCCGAACTGCCAGGCTAGGTCTTCTCTGGGCCAGAAACAAGCATCCTAGGACCGGTTTTGGGGTGCCACCCCTCATCAGCCAGGCTAGCTTGAATCCAGTGGTAAAGTGAGCAAGGGACCCACGTCTGGGCATACCTGGCAGGCAGCAAACTGCTGCTCCGTCTTCGCTAACAAACTGCTGCATACTGCGGTAATTCATGGCAGTGATAGTACCACTGCTCCAGCCAGAAGTCCTAAAGGAAGAGTAAAGTCCCTATGGCACCTTAATGCTACAACAGCACTTTGTTTCTGTCCAGTCAGGTGCACTGTAAACAAAGAGCAGTGCATGGAATACACTCCAAGAGGTGTGCGTCACAGCAGTGCAGCACGGAGAAGCACGGCTGGTAGGTAGCACAAGGTTACCCACGGCAGCGCTGCAGTGCAGGCAGTGCTGCAGTATAACTGTGTAACCGTCAAAGCGTGAACATTAAGGGTGGGTGCCGGTAAAAACTCAGCGACGCCACAGAGTAGGAGTTTTTTGCTGAACTCTGCGCTCCAAGGGGAGCGCAGAGTGGGAAAAACAGAGCAAACTCCTCCAGCAAAGCAGAGTTTACCACCCACCCTGAGTGGTGACCCTGCCTGGTGTGCATCAGGGTATTGAGTCAAAATATTGAGTTTTTATTATCGACTAGACATAATATCGAGTAAAAAAAAAAGAATAGACATAATATCGACTAGACATAATATAGACTACCAAAATATCGACCAGAAAATTTTAATATCGAATAGAATGGACATAATATCGAATCAGAAATATAGAATGGACATAATGTCGACTAGACAGAATATAGACAACAAAAATATCGAATTTAAGGTAAGTTCATTTTAATTTTTAATTTTTGTGTAGTATAATTCTGTAGTGGGTTGTGGGTTTATAGGGGAATAGGGTGGGAAGTAATTTAATTATAATTAATTAAATATGTTATTTTATTTATTGTTATTTATTTAGAATTCATTGTTAATTAATTATTAATTGGTAATTAATTAAAATATAATTGGTAATTAATGTTAATTGATTAATTGATAAATATGTTAATTTTAGTAATTTATTTTCTGTAGCGGGTTGTGGGTTTATAGGGGAATAGAGTGGGAAGTAATTTAATTATAATTAATTAAATATGTTATTTTATTTATTGTTATTTATTTAGAATTATTTGTTAATTAATTATTAATTGGTAATTAATTAAAATATAATTTGTAATTTATTGTAATTGATTAATTGATAAATATGTAACTTTTATTACATTATTTTCTGTAGTGGGTTGTGTGTTTATAGGGGAATAGCTTGGGAAGTAATTTAATTGTGAGTAATTACATTTTTTAAATATTTTTTGTGTCTAATTTTTATTTATTTTTATATTGTAAATTAATTTATTGGTAATTGGTAAATAATTAGTATTAGTAAGTAATTTTTATTATTAGTTAATTTTTATTTGTAATTTTAATTGATTAAATAATATATTTTATACAATTGTAAAATATTTTAATTCTTTTGTAATTGGTATTAATATTTATGTTATTTATATTTATATATATGAAGTATTTACTTTCCCTACTATTGCACTCACTGGAGTGAGAATAGTAATTTTTACTCCTACGCTATCCAACGCTTTCCCTACTGTTGCACTCACTGGAGTGGGAATAGTAATATTTACCCCTACGCTATCCAACGCTTTCCCTACTGTTGCACTCTCTGGAGTTGGAATAGTAATTTTTACCCCTACGCTATCCAACGCTTTCCCTACTGTTGCACTCACTGGAGTGGGAATAGTAATTTTTACCCCTACGCTATCGACCGCTTTCCCTACTGTTGCACTCTCTGGAGTGGGAATAGTAATTTTTACCCATATGCTATCCAACGCTTTACCTACTGTTGCACTCACTGGAGTGGGAATAGTAATTTTTATCCCTACGCTATCCAACGCTTTCCCTACTGTTGCACTCTCTGGAGTAAGAATAGTAATTTTTATCCCTACGCTATCCAACGCTTTCCCTACTGTTGCACTCACTGGAGTGGGAATAGTAATTTTTACTCCTACGCTATCCAACACTTTCCCTACCTTTGCACTCACTGGATTGGGAATACTAATTTCTACCCCTACACTATCCAACGCTTTCCCTACTGTTGCACTCATTGAGTGGGAATAGTAATTTGTATCCATACGCTATCCAACCCTTTCCCTACTGTTGTACTCTCTGGAGTAGGAATAGTAATTTTT
Organism: Lissotriton vulgaris; assembly: GCF_964263255.1. Lineage (NCBI taxonomy): Eukaryota > Metazoa > Chordata > Amphibia > Caudata > Salamandridae > Lissotriton > Lissotriton vulgaris. Next base: position 18,247,191 of record NC_141700.1, on the reverse strand, counting down.
ATCCCTACACTATCCAACGCTTTCCCTACTGTTGCACTCACTGGAGTGGGAATAGTAATTTTTACTTCTACGCTATCCAACGCTTTCCCTACTGTTGCACTCACTGGATTGGGAATAGTAATTTTTACCCCTACACTATCCAACGCTTTCCCTACTGTTGCACTCATTGAGTGGGAATAGTAATTTGTATCCCTACGCTATCCAACCCTTTCCCTACTGTTGTACTCTCTGGAGTAGGAATAGTAATTTTTACCCCTACGCTATCCAACGCTTTCCCTACTGTTGCGCTCACTGGAGTGGGAACAGTAATTTTTAACCTTACGCTTTCCCTACTGTTGCACTCTCTGGAGTGGGAAAAGTTATTTTTACCCCTACGCTATCCAACGCTTTCCCTACTGTTGCGCTCTCTGGAGTGGGAATAGTAATTTTTACCCCTACGCTATCCAACACATTCCCTACTGTTGCACTCTCTGGAGTGTGAATAGTAAATGTAACCCTCTCGCTATCCTACGGAAAATATATTGTATGTTTTGTTAATAATATATATATATATATATATATATATGTTTTAATTTTTTTTAAGTTACATTAATTTTTATTACTTTTAAGTTTATTTAAGTATTTTAAGTATGTTTAAATTAATTATATTTATTATTATATTACTTTTAAGTTACTTTTAAGATATTTTAAAAATTCGATATTTTGACTGTCTATATTTTTTCCTATCAATATTTTGGAGTCGATATTTTTGTACTTACCTGTTTGTAGATAGGAAGTCGATATTCTGGCATTCTATATTTTTACCTCGATATTTTGGCAAGTCGATATTTTAACTGTTGATATTCTGTCAGTGATCCGTGCATCAGCCCTCAGTGGTTATCCTGCCCAGTGTGCACCCGCCCTCAGTGATGACCCTGCCTAGTAGGTATGTGTATTGGCGTAGCGAAGAAACCCCTCTTTACCCCTCTTCAGGGGATTCTCCAAGTCCTGTCACCTTCAGATTACCTCTAAGTATCAGACTCTCTGGTTGGTGGAAAGCTGATATGTCTGAAACTACAACACAAATAGTTCTCTGTGAAACAACGGATATTAAAAACTTTGAAGTAGCTCTTACTCTCTCTTCTGGCAAGGTTATTACCTTCTGTTTTATGAATATCTGCTCTGTGGTGATGATATACGCTCAAGGCTGTATCCCCCTAAACCGTAACAGCAAACCTTCATCAGAATGATATAGCTCACACAGATACCACTAAACCGCTTCCTCAGTATCCAAAGCAAGAAAACCAACCCAAATACTTCTGTGAGTTCTGACATCAAAGCCCTGGCTGAAGTAACAACCTATCTCAACTGCCTAGCAAGGTTCCTGAGAGTGCAAGGAAACTAATATCCAAGGAGTTTACGATGATTCCCGCCATTATCAATGACATGAGAGTTCAGTGGACTCATGGGAAATGTAGTTTTTATTTGGGTGTTAGTGGGTAGTATATCAACCGAGATGCAAACCCTTTGCAAAGCGGTGCTGATACTCCAGAACCACTGCCAGCCCATCCTTCCCTGAAGATACTCACCACAAGTGAGTTTGTAGCAGTGCACTTCTGCGGCAGCAAGGCAGTACTGGAAGGTAAGCCACAGATCATGACACATGGGAAGTGACTGGGCCGGGTCATGCAGCATTTACTCTACATTCCTGATTCAACATTAGTAACATGGTACGTGTTACGGTAGTGGAAGGTCAGACTCACTGAATCGTTTTATCCCCCATAGCAGGGAGAGACATTCCAACAGGGGCGGCTCTAGGCTCATGGTGGCCCTGGGCAGGGAGCGTAGGTAGGGGGCCCCGGAAGAGGGGTCCTGGTGGGGCGGAGCCCCCCGGAGCTCAGGAGGGGGTGGTCAGGGTGTTAGGAAGTGGAACAGAGCCAGAGGCCGCCAAATCCCTGCCAGGGGCCGCCACGCAAATATGTATCAATCCTCAGAGGATTATTATATTAAGGATATATATTGGTGTGGAGGCCCCTGGGGTTCGGTGGCCCTGTGCAGGTGCACAGCTTGCACATGCCTAAGGCCGCCCCTGATTCCAAGAAACTTCTCTCTCTACCTCCTCCCACCCCCCACCCAACTTTGGTGCCAATTTTGCACCTATTGCTGCCACTCTCTGTAGAACTGGCACATTTTTCACTGCCCCCTGTGGCACGGAGTGACACTGCAGGTCGCCACTAGGACAGTGGCCACTGTTGTATTCTGACAGTCCACTGGATGTCACTGCCAGCCTATCCCACAGCTGACGCATTCCCTACACAACTGCACACACACATCACACACATTCTCACCCACACAGACGCACAGCTGGGTGCTGAGACCTCATAGTATACCTCAGCCACACCTCACTGCATCACCTTATGCTTAAGTGCAACCACAAGGTTGCCACAACCTGATTGGAGCACACCGCCAACCCTCATGTATGCAGCCAAACATGTAATTGTAGGATAGCAAGCCAATGTTCTGTTGACCATGCATGACAAAATGACTAACACTTGCTTGTCCTCCCAAAATACATTTGTTGTCCTGTGAGGAGTATGATTTATTTTGTAAGCTCTTTTGTAAATATTGTCTTAATTTATGATTGTGTGTTTTCCTTGTAAACTTTTATGATTCATCTGGAATTGAATAAATGTTTTTGACTGACTGAGTATGGGAACACTATAGACATGTTATACCAACACACACACACACACAGTGTGATGGTTGCTGCAGGCCATAATCCCACCACACCTGCTCAGCGACAAGAGAACACATGGCGAGGCACAGCTCTGGGCGGTTGTTTTGAAGCCGGGAACTGTGGAGGTGATATTGAGATAATCCCCTGCGTCCACGTGCATTTCCTAATTAAAAACACACCTTTGCAAGAGTGAAATGTCAGGTGTCTCGAGTTACTGCTGGTTATTGATCAGGAAGACCAGCGGCGCGAGGATCACCTGCCTGATCTCCGCGTGGAGTCAGGGCAGGGGCTTTTAACCCAGGCGCCGCGAGGCCCGGCAGGATATCCGGACCTGCTCGATGGATCTCTCACCTAACTCCCAGCATTAACGGCCTGGAACACATCACCGGCGTGAGATTGCTCCCTCGATAGCATGTGCATCACTTGGCAGCTAGTTGATAAAGTTCTGCCCTCTTGGAGTCTTCCACCTTACTCTGAAGAGGGGGGTATCTGTAATTGTAAATTGTATTTATATAGCGCTTACTATCCAGGCGAAAGCCAGTCCATCATTTATAAAAAATTAAAAAATACATGCCAGGGCCCTCGTCAGGAGGCTACACCCGATTGCACTTCCCAATTCCACTGTCAGCCCTTCCAATTACAGTAAAAAAACAGCGACTAACCATCGCACTTCTACAAGTGTGACGTTTCTGATTATTCTAGGCCCCCAAAGCTATAAGAATGGTTGTGGTGGCAGGTATTAGTCATTTTTAATATGTATTGCATTCATAAACAACTATTGTTGTGCTTATTTCCAAATTAGCCAAACAGCACCACCATGTGGCAGACTGTTATAAGTGCTAGTGTTGACAATTAAGTGCCGTCCCGAGCACCGGAAACCACTGCCTCAAATTAAACACTGGCTAAAGAGGTACTTTAGATTTTGGTGGGATAAAGGAGAGTTCTTTGCTTTGCCAAATTTGCTGTTCCCCTGGCCCGTGTATATCAGGGGAGCTGCTGACTGACTACTGGTGAGGCACAGAGGTGATGGTCTGCCTGCCACCGGCCTCTGCCCCTCGTGCCCTGGAAGAACCACCTTAGGGCCATGTGGACTGGGCAAGGAGCAATGACCTCCACACTCAGCGAGAAACCTCACCAGAGCCATTTTTAGGGTCGAAACGGCGATAGCACGCGCTAGTTCATGCATCTTGCTTGCGAGACAGTGTTGTTTACAAAAAGGGCTTGGATCCCACCCGTTGCTGATCATTTGTCTGCCTCAGCCTGACTCCTATTTACAGCCCTCTTAATTGGGCGCTGATGCCGAAACGTCACATACGATGCTTGCTGTGGAGCAGGGACCAAGCGCCGATTGATTCAACTTAATCAGTGGCTGTCCGCTGCTCACAACGTGATTCAGGTACTATTTCTGCCCCTCTCCCACTCCCCCTGTCTGCAGCTGCCTCCATTTCCCTTTTTATTCTTGTTTTTCCTGGAGGCATAAAATGGTATCGCTTGCCTATTTAGTAATGGAGCTAGACTTTTCAAATAAAAGCCCCTGCTTTAATGCAATCTCTTTTCTAGAAAGTTTTTCCCGTCCCTCCCCAGCCCTCCTGTGTTGTATTGCTTCACTCTTCACACTCCCTTTGCTTGCCCCGTCTCTTGGTTCCCCCCCTGTCCATCTTGGCCTGCCCCACCAGTCATAACAAAATAAGCATTGGCAAAGCAAATATATCTTGTATAGGCAATACCTATTGGCTTTGCTCATGCTTATGTGTTTAAAGCGCCGAGACACCTTTGGGTATTTGTGCGCTATATAAATTGCATCAGTAAATAATTAAAGGTTCCCTGATCTGCCCACTTGATCCTTGACATCTGTTGATGGACATGCATGTTGTGGGCATAGTTTGCAGACAGCCACTGCTATGCCCTTGTGCTGTGAAGTGCTGTCGAGTTCAGGAACATGAGACCCAGCCTGCCTTCAAGTTAAGGGGAAGTTTGAGAAGTCACAGTTTCACAGCTGCATAATAGCTGCAAAGAAAGCAGTTTCCGGGAAAGTGAAAATTGCTTTTATGTATGCTTCTTGTGTGTGCTTTATTGCTGTTAAATTTTAAAACTCTAGAAATCTGGGGCGAAGAACGGCGGCTTGTCCACCTGCATCCAACAGACAAACTCCCTGCACGAATGAGGGGGCATATTACCAAGGGGGGCGATAGGCAATTATCGCCGATTTAGAGGCCGTTTTCGGCCGCTAAGCAGCGATAATTCTATTGCCCTATTAACAAGCTGTTGCTAACTGATGTTAGCGACAGCTTTTAGGCGATAGCGAGAGGTTTGCAGGCCGATTTGCATGTCAGCGATGTTTATCGCTAATGACATGCAAAGTGGGCGTACCCAACCAGTTAGCGACTGAAAGCAGTCGCTAACGTTGCTATCGCCTATTAGCAAGGCAGGCATAGCGTTGGAAATATTCGCGCTAAGCGCGAATATCTCCAAATACTAACACCTGCCCAGACCAGTTCTTAGCCATGTTACCAATGGGAGGTGGATAACATGGCTAAGAGCAATTCGTCGCTAATACGTGAATATCGCTGTTTTCTCTACGATATTCACGCATTTCGCCGCTATCGCTGTATATTTTAGCGCAATGGAGAAAAACGTTGCTAATAGCATGTTTTCTCCGCTAACATATCCAGCGATAGGCAGCGAAGAAAAAATTGTTGCTAAGCCTATTTAGCGATATATATCGCTACTTGTTGGTAATATGCCCGAGCTTCTTTGAAATAAAAACAGTGAGAGAGTCAGACTGGGGTTCAGAATAAAAGTGCATCCTCCCAGATAGATTGGGTGGGATTCTGACCATGTATGAAGAGTTTTTTGGGGGTGGTAGCGGGTCACCAACAGGTGATCCTGTTTTACTAATGCAAGTTCTTAAAACTTATTGTTTTTACCCATATATATTTAATTATTGTGTTTTCATTGTGCTTACTGTGAGAACCAGTATCGTAGTTATCCTGGTAACAATCGACAGGGAAGGGAATGGGCTAAACTGTTGAAAACCAAACAATCCCTGTTTTTTACTGAATAAAACTCCTTTTTGCCAGTAAATCGGTGGAAGAAAACTATCTTAATTTTTGTGGTCAGATAAATCACACTCTTGACCAATTGGCACCAGTGAAAAAAAAGAGATACACCATCATGCCCATGGTATAACGAGGAGTTAAAGATGCAAAGGAAAAATTGTAAACAGGCAGAAAGAAAGAGAGGGAAACTATGAGGAAAATGACAAAATAGCTTTGAAAGTAGCATTGGGCATATACAAAGGACCACTTGCGAAGGCAAAAGCTGAATACTACGCAAAAACTATTATGCAGGCGCCTAACAGTACGAGAACTATATTTAAAATATTGAATGACCTTTCTAAACCAGATTGTGTTAAAAGACTTAGAACCATATTATCAAGAAAGGGTGATACATTATCGCAGCTTTTATTGGCAGGAAACTGCCGCTAAAGCGGCGATAATGGGCTTGATAATATGCCCTTGTAAATTCCCATAGAAGCCCAGGTTCTGGTGTTAACCTGGGCCCATTCATTACGGAATCCTCCCTGAAACTATATGAGGGTCCTGCTAGGCTGGAAGTCTTACTCCAATTCTTCCATGCCTCCAGCCTGGAGAGAGGTTAAGGAAGAGCTTTTTCCTCGGCTCCGCCAAATATGCAGCCAATCATTGAGCAGCGGAATGGTCCCTGACTGCTGGAAGCAGGCAATGGTACCAACCTTACTAAAGAAAGCTACACTTGATCCCCTATGCCCGTCCTAATATAGGCCAATTGTAGGAGAGTAGGGTCTGCAATCCTATGATCACCCAGATTTTTTGCTTTTGTTTCACTGGTTTACGACTTTCTCTGGCTGTGGGCCTGCTAATCAGACCCACAGCCTGGCTGTTCTCTTTCTAAATTACGATATGTACCCTAGGTGCATTTACCAATTGGTACTGGGCCACCTTATCAGACCCCGTAACGCAGGGCATAGGTGTACCCAGGGCCGCCAGGAGCTGCAGCATGTATTATGCCACCCCTGGCTGGCCTCTCAAATTTGACACAACTGGCTGCACGACAGCTGGGGCGAAGACGTGTAACCACCCTTCGCTTTAGGTATAGTAGCCCTATATCTAACCATACACTGGACACCCGAGTCCCTATCAGTCACTCCTATGGCAGGCCTTATCAATCCTGAAGGCAGAGTGCGTGGGCTCGTGTGAGTTAGGTTCAGGCCCGAGCCGAGCCCGGCTGCAGCTTGCGGGATCAAGGCCCAATAGCTGTTCCATGATAACGCGTACCATATCGGTAACTCCGGTATCGCGTTATCAAGGCATGTCGAGTAAGGTGTCATACGAATCGGGATGCTGCCCTCTCACCAACCCTGGCGACGAGGTTAGCATTCCGCCCTTCTAGAGGGACACGACATGTACGTAACTGTGAACCCCGGTTAAAGTTAACTAAAGCCTCAGCTCCACAAAATGGATGCTGCCACCACAGACACAAGTCTGACCTCCTGCTGCTGGGAGTCCTTCCAGCGAGGAGCACTTGGACAAAGGGTTTCCTGTCGAGGGCGCTGTTCGCACCGTCCCAGACAGGGTTTGTGTATTCTGGGTAGGTAGGGCTTTGGCGAGAAGGTGACTGCGGAGTGGCACCCCGGTGCTCACTACGCATCTGCCGGTTAGAACCAGTTCCAGGGGCGACAGCCCTGGCCTGGGGAAAGCCCGGCAGGGGAGAGGGGCGTAACTACCCCCTTCCTGGTCCCACCCTTAGGGCAGGACCTAGTCATGTACCCACCCCTTTCTTTAGAATAAAGGCCGGAGCGGGGACCCTTCCAAATTAGATCATCTTTGAATCAAGAATACTTTCTACGAAAGGACTTCAAGACTCTTCTCAAGATTTCTCCCTTGTGACTAAGGAGTAGTCACCCTGCATCAGCGGGCACCAACTAAGAACTCTGCGGTTTGCTGCAAGTCCTTCCTCAAGGATCCGACGGCCCAGCTCGACGAGAACCGGCTTCCCTGGCACCTCTGACCTCTACCCACGTCATCAGCTCAGCTGTGATCTGTGGGTGCGACGAGACCTCGAGGGACCGGCCATCATCAGAACCTGCACGCCCTTAAACCAGCACGACCATCGAAGCAATTCCCTGGTGAGTGCTCTGGGGTCCGAGAAGCCCCGACCCTGAGCCGCTCCAGCACCGAAGTGCAGTCTCCCAGCATCTCCACGATCTGCGTGGGGCCCTTCGGCTCGCTGCTCAGCGCGTTGTCTGGTCACTAGCCGCTGGCTTGTGCCCTTCTGTGACGACATCCGAGAATCATCACTGCTGGTCTGGTTGCTCCAGACTGGCCCTTGCTTCCATCCTTGCGAGAAGCACCCCGGACCCTCCTGGTCCACTCAAGACGCCATCTTAGGCCCATCCCGTGGCCCCGAGATTTGCCAAGGCTTGTTGCCCCATCCTGGGCCCAGCGACGCCGACAGCATCATCCTTCGTGGGACAGCTCGCACCTCCACCGTGGTCGCCGACAACGCCTCCTGGTCCGTGAGACTGCAGAGCCTAGCGTCGCCCACTCACCTGGTCGAGGTGACGGCCAACCGGTGCCTTCCTGGTACCCTCTGACTACTGGCTAGTAGTACGAACTTGGTCCCCTCTGCTTTCAGGTTCCATCAATCTCCGATCCAGGCTTGGATCTCTACGAACTATTCAGCACTGGTCGCCGGCCAGCAACTCCTTTCTTCCAGCTCCTGGCTCGTCAGCGAAGACCCCGACGCCTGTAAGACTTGTGCAGCCGCAGCCCGCGTGGCTAGGTAACTCGGCATTTCGGTGCCTGCATAGCCTCCTTACTCTAGGGTCCCGAGTCCCTCGCTTCCGACTTGCCTTATCGGGTCCGCCCGAGACCTTAAACTTTCCGTGTCCTCGGACACTTGTTTTAATTGTGCACTTGAAGTATTTTCCTAAGAGATTTGGTTTGTGCTTAGTACCCTGTCCTCATAAAGAGTACAGGGCTGTTGTGATTCTTAATAAATATCCTGTTTATTTTCATAACACTTGTGTGGTGTCCTTTCACTTGGTGTTCGAGGGATACATGTGTGGTAAACAGCTGGCTTAACGCGCCCTCTCGAGTCTTTAGCCTTAGACTGCTCGTATCCACGCTACTAGGATAGCTGGTCTATAGGTTGACTTACAACCAAACACCATAAGGGTCGTTGGAACGATACATAGCGGTCGCTAGAATAGCGAACGTTGCATATCGGGCCAACTTCTCACACCAATCTCCTTGCTGCCCTACCTGGTAAAAATCTTGGAGCGGTTAGTTAGCAAAACCCTCTCACAATTTCTAGAAGCCAACAACCTGCTAGATGAGGTTCAATTTGGGTTTTGTCTTGCACATGGAACAGAAAAGGCCTTAGTGACAGTCCTAGACGGACTTAGCCCCTTCGCTGCGCGCGTCGGCCAAACGGCCGTCGCGAGCACTAGCTCGGTAGTGCTGTGCACGTCCATGGCCAACGCAGCCCCGCCCACTTGTTTAAATCACTGCACCATAGCGGAATTCGTGCCGCAGTTACACGGCTAGAATGCGAGCTGACACTGGCCAATCGGCCATACTAGTGCTACTAGATATGTCAGCCGCATTTGATATGGTTAATCACAACATCCTATTAAATTGACTTCTGGATGTTGGAATTAGGGGGAATGGGACTGAACTGGTTTCAATCGTACCTGTCGGGTAGGCAGCAGGCAGTGTCTACACCACCTTTTGTATCCAAAAATAGTCTCAACCAGCACGGGGTCCCTCAGGGATCTGCGATAAGCCCGATTCTATTCAACATATACCTGCGCCCACTTATTCCTATTATTAAATCTTATGGGATAGAATTGGTGAACTACGCAGACGATACACAACTTATTTTCTCAATGGAAGCGAATCAAGCAGCATCACTCGATAGATTCCATGAGTGTATGCGAAGAACTGCAAATGGCTTAGGGATAACGCCTTACAATTTAATGGAGACAAAACATAAATTGTGTATTGTATGGCTAACAAAATATCTCGCCCACTCCCAGCCGATTTCTGGCCCACCCCTACAGGAAAACCACTGATTCCATCTAAGATAGCGCATGATCTAGGGGTGCTGTTTGATAATAGTCTACAGCTAGACTCCCAGGTAAATAAAACAGTTGCCACCTGCTTATCTCTGATCAGAGTTTTACGGAAAATACTTCTGTTACTGCCAACTTCTGCCAGGGCGCTGGTGGTGAGGAGTGACATCGTGAGCCGGCTGGACTACTGCAACGCCCTGCTACTTGGAGCACCGAATTCTCTGATAAAGAAGCTTCAGAGAATTCGAACAGTAGCTGCCAAGTTAGCTTTAAAAAGACCGTTTAGGTCGTCTGCTTCTCTGTCCCTGAAAGATCTTCATTGGCTACAGATTTAGCAGAGAACACAGTTTAAAGCACTTTGCATTGTCTTTAAGGCGGTACACGGAGTGGGACCCAGACCACTGCAGAGCAAGTTTACCTGGTATTTTCCATCCAGAACCCTCCACTCATCAACAGCAAAATTGGTGAGCACATCCAGATTCAGAAAAACCAGGCCTGGTGGCGGGGCATTCAGTTCTGCAGCTGCGCGGTCGTGGAATGAACTCCTGATCGATCGTAGACAAACTGAGAACTCGCTGCACTTTACAACAAAGCTGAAAACATGGCTCTTCCCTGGGGTATAGTGAAGCCTAGTTGTAGCTTTGATTACTTTCTTTCTGGTATGGTTTTATTTGCGCACAGCAGAATGTATGGTAATGTCAGCAGCAGGATACCCGTGGGGTGACAGTGCGCTTTATAAGTTCAGCTTACATTACATTACAGTTATACCTCTGAAGCGCCCAGCGCTGTCACATCAGTCCGTAGGCGCTTCACGAGGCACTTAGATGCATTTTGGGTCGCTTTGAGGGGCTCCCCACTTATGTGCAATATTTAATACTATCTTGAGAGGTATGGCGAGCCCGGAAACTTAGGCAGAGTCCGAAATCTTTCCAGTTATTTAAGAAGGGCTCACCTCTCCTGCTGACCAACTATAGGCCGATCAGTTTGATCGATGTCACCCAGAAATTGTTTGCAGGATCCTCCTCGATCGCCTTCATGTGTGGATGGAGGAGCATGAAACCTTGAAATATTTCTACCATTGACCAAATCGTTAGACTCCAACTATTAAACTGGAAGACGGTCTCAACGGAGGGCGGCAGCCTCGACTTGATATTTGTTGATCTGGTCCCTGGAGACAAACTGTGGGAGGCACTTTTAACACCTGGGAATCCCCCCTACCTTCGGACCTTGATCCGGAGACTGCACCAGGGCAACTTTGCCCAAGTAAGGTACGGGAAATTTGGGGAATGAACCTCCTACTTCCCAGTTAGCAGAGGAGTAAGGCAGGGGTGTGTGCTCACCCCTATCCTGCTTTGCCTCCTCTTCAACGCTCTGGTTGCCCAACTAAACGAGGTAAAGGATAACGATGCTCCAAAGCTGGCGCGTAGTAAGGTCCCAGCAATTATGTTTGCCGACGACACTTTGTTACTATCTAAGTCGCCCATGGGTATCCAGAGGTTTCTTGACAGATGTGCTACATTCTGCAAAAACAGGGGGCTGGAGATCAACACATTGAAGACCAAATTCATGGTCTTCGATCCAGCCAACACATCCCGCCCAAATCCCTCCCTAAATGGTACCTTGCTCGATAGGGTGACAGCCTTCGACTATCTAGGTGTCAAACTATCCGAAACATTTAAGTGGGACACGCAACCAGCCAAAGCAAGTCTCAAGCTAGCCCAGACTGTGGGAGGAATTGCGAAAATATATAAGAACTTCTCCCACAAACCGGCCGGGCCTGTAGCTGAGATCTATAAAGTGAAAGCTAGAAGCGCCGCACTATATGGGGACGAATTATGGGACCATCGTCCCTCTGGCGGACTGACTAAAATAGAGAATAACTTTATGAGACAGATGTTAGGTCTTCCGCCAAGTATCACCCTCAGCCCCCTACGCCTGGACTTAGGAATTAGATCTATCGCGGAAGAGATTGGACTTAAGCCACTAACCTTCTGGCGTAGACTGTGGGTGACCCCAGAACTAGCAGTCTATCAGTCAGAGCTAAAGGAGTTACTGGGTCTCCCGGGTCTGGGTTAATTACCATGGCTTTTGTATATGAGGGATGTATGCTGTAGGCTGGGCAATCCAAGCTTATGGAGCAGCCCTGAGGAAGCGTGTCCAGCATTCTCAAGCTCAGAGCTAGTAAGAGCATAAAGGTCTATAAAACTAGCAGACTTCAAGGGGAACTCTGGACTTGGTCACCTAACAGTTGTTTTTTTGAGTATTAAAGCCCAGTATTTGATTGAGTCCTTTCCGGATGATATCCAACCCACCATGGCAAGGAAATGATATATCCAGTTCAGAATAGGGTCCTTGCCATTCCGTGCTTTCACCAACAAATGGCTAAAAGCCACTCCCTTGGGGTGCCCCGCTTGCAATTGTGTCGATGAGGCAGCGCTTCATGTTTTTTTCTTTTGTCCTGGCTATAAAATAACCAGACAGCGCTGGCTCCTCCCACTTTGCAGGAACTTGGGTGTATGCACAGTATGCAGGCATTTAAAATCTTGAAATTTGATACTCACCCACCCATTGTTTTTGCCTTATCCCGACTTTTAAACTCAATGTGGCGTAGTCGTAGGGTGCTGTAAAACTCCCCACCCCAATTACAAAACTCCCACAGTGCATAAATTGATACATTTTAACATTTTTAACTTATTTTTAACCCCTTCCATATTTTTTTTTTTTTATTAAAGATATTTTTATTGAGAGAATAGAAAGATAGAAACAATAGAAGAGAAAGGGGGATGAAAGCACATAAATTGCAAATCAAAGAAGTGCCCACGCAGGGGCCAATGCAAAAGGCCGAGCAGCAGTAACCGTTATGAAGGGCTGAGCAGTGTCGTCACTCAGGGCAGGACATAAGAGTTCACAAATAAAAAGTTCAAAAATCAGCCCGGGAGAGTGTCAAGCCCCCTGCGAAATCCGGAGGGGAAAGCCCGCCTTGGCATCGGGCAAGTCTATTCAAGTCAGAGGCTCAGCCGACCAAGTCCATGTACGCCTCCATGCAGTTCGGCCATAAAAAACCAATGCGACAAGTAAGATCATAAAAATCATATCGCCCACATCCCCCTTCAGAAAAGAAAAACAAACCCAACCCCCCCCCCCCCCCCCCCAGAGGCTCCAACCTCCCCAGTGCACCCAACCCCCCCCCGATGGTGGCAGCCAGACAACAACCATTCACACAAGCACAGTTCACACCTGAAACAGATGTAAGGCACGTACAGTGGGCGGGCAAACCGCTGACGGCAACCCCCGAGAGAGAAAGCGGACCAGTGGGCCCCATCGGAAAGTAAAGTTCTTAAAGTTATTCCTGAAAATATCAGCCATACGCTCCACACTCAGCAGCCTCCATAACCTAGCAAACCAAAGGGAAAGAGCTGGGGCCTCCCTCTTTTTCCATGCAGCAGCCAGAGTCAGTTTGGCTGCTCCCAGACAGAGCCAAAGGATGTGCTTGTCAGCCCTGGTTTGGTGCTCCAGAAGCGGGTCCCGAAGGCCAAGGAGCACAAAGCCAATGGAATCTGGAATCGGGTAGCCCAGGATCTCCCTAATATGAGACAGAATCTCCTCCCAATAAGGGCGTATGATGGGGCAATCCCACCAGATATGGCGAAAGTCCCCCAGGAGAGCACAGCCCCGCCAACATCTGTCAGAAGCCGAGGGAAAAATCTTTTTCAACCTGGTCGGATACAGATACCAATCTAGCATGGTCTTCATATGTGCTTCTCTCAGATCGATCGAATGATTGAATGTGTGTAGATCTCGCCAAAGATGGGACCACTCTTCGTCGGAGATGTCTCACCCCAAGTGCTCCTCCCACAAACCCATGTATCTAGGGCGAGGTGAGATAGCCGTGGTTAACAGTAAATCGTAGAGAAAGGAAATCACCCCCTTCATAGATGATGTGCGAGTAATGTAGGATTCGAAATCCGTGGGAGGCCTCGTCGCAGCGTCCCGCACCTCAGGAGACAATGCCCAATGTAGCAGCTGGGCGTGCCGGTAGAGCTCAGTAGGTGGCACACCATAGTCACGCATGCAATTTTGGAAGGTGAGCGGCTCATAGCCATGAAACAAATGTGTAAGTGCGTGGCAGCCCCCCGCCTTCCACCCATCAAAGGGCCCCTCAACAAGAGCCGGCGGGAACGCCGGATTAAAGTGAATAGGTGTGAAGGGGGAAGGAAAAGAGGTCCAACGTTCATCATTAGAGACCGAGTCCCAGACCTTCAGAGTGGTGCCCGTAGGGGTGCTAATGTATGCGTTGCGAGGCCGGTCCCCCTTCCCCTTCCAAACCAGGTCCCAAATAGAACGCCCCGCCACACTCCTGTCCATATGCAGCCAATGCTTCTCTGACTCTATTTGGGTCCATTCAGCCAACACCCGGAGTTGTGCCGCCTTGTAGTAAAGAAGCATGTCTGAAAGGCCAGCTCCACCCTTCCTCAGGGGCCGGCAAAGCGTAAGAAAGGAGAGTCTAGCACGGCCCCCCTGCCAGATGTAACGCAGAACCATAGTCTTCAGACGTCGAAAGAAACCCCCGTCCAAGGGGATGGGGAGGGCTTGAAACAGATATAGAAGCTTGGGGAGCAGCGTCATCTTGACAGCATGCACGCGTCCAAGCCAAGAGATAAACATAGGCTTCCAGCGATTCAGCTCAGCCTGTATCTGAGTCAGCAGAGGAGGGAAGTTAGCTGCATACAGGGCGGCGACGGAGGAGGTCAGCTTGACCCCGAGATATTGAATGGAGGAGCCAGACCAGGCCAGGGGCGTGAGCGGTCGAATGCGTTCTACCTCAGAGGGCGGAAGCGTGAGATTAAGTATGTATGATTTGCCGGGGTTCACCCGAAATCCCGCCACCGCTTTGAACTGGGACAGCACGTCCTGCACCCGCGGAAGGGAAGTCCCGGGATCAGCTAGCGACAAAAGGACATCGTCAGCAAACAAAGATATTTTATGCTGTTCTCCCGAAAAGGGGAGGCCCACAATATCCGGGTCCTCTCGAACCCTAATGGCAAGAGGCTCTATGCTAAGCGCAAAAAGTAAGGGGGATAGGGGGCAGCCCTGCCTCGTGCCTCGGGAATGAGCAAAAAATGGTGAGACATGACCATTCACCATGACTCTCGACCGCGGGCCATGATAGTGGGCCCAAAGCATATCTATAAATTTGGGAGAAAAGCCAAAAGCATGAAGAGTGCTAAAGAGAAAGTTCCAGTCCACCCGATCGAACGCCTTTTCAGCGTCAAGGCCTAGCAGAACAGCTGGAATCTTAAAGTGTTCAGCTTTCTCAATCAGATGAATCAGCCGTCTGGTGTTATCATGGGTCTGACGACCCTTTATAAAGCCCGATTGATCCGGATGGATGAGAGCGGGCATAAGGTCCTTGAGCCGGGTGGCTAAGATAGAAGAATACAATTTGGCATCAACATTCAGGAGGGCTATGGGCCGTTAGGATTCACATTTGGAGGGGTCTTTCCCCGCCTTGGGAATAATCGAAACCATAGCCTCCGCCATAGTGCCCGAAGTGTGGCCCGCCTCCCTCATGTTGTTGAAAAGGAGCACCAAGTGGTCTCCCAACTCGGACGCGAACGTCTGATAAAAGGAGGCCGTATAGCCGCCCGGGCCCGGGGCTTTTTGCGGTTTGAGGGACCGAATGGCTGAAAGCACCTCCTCTCTAGTAAACGGGGCCTCCAGAAGCTCATTCCATTCCTTGGAGACCTGCGGTAGCGACAGGGCCTCCGAGTATGCTTGTTGAGCGGCCGGCACTAGGCGGTCCGCCGAGTATAGTGCTGCATAGAAGTCGCCGAAGAGCTCTGCCTTAACCGCATCCCTGTGTTCCACCACCCCGGAGGGGGTCCGAATGCCACCCACATATTCTCTTTCACGTTTATCACGGAGCTGCCGTGCTAAGTGCTTCCCCACTTTATTGCCCTGAGCGTAGGAGAGACGCCGTAGGCGCAGGAGGGTATATTCCGCTCGATTATTATAGTGCGCCCTGAGCTTCCCTCACACCGCAGCAAGAGGGCGAAGTGTCTTTCTAGAAGGATTCTGCTTATGCGCAGTTTCCAACTTAGTCAGTTCCGCCTCCAGCACCTCCCTTTCCTCACGACGAAGCCTGTTCAGGGCGGAGTTCAATGCAATGCACGTGCCCCGTGTCGTCGCCTTGAAGGCGTCCCATTGGGTAAAGATCGAGGTGTTACCAATCTTATTCAGCTCAAAAAACTCACCAATGGCCGCCCTAAGCTTCTTACAGGATTCCTCGTCCCGCGTGAGGGATGCCGGGAAATACCATTTGCGATAAGGGGACGACTCTGAGGCCCAGAATAAGCACGTCGCCAAAAGGCTATGATCCGAAACTGAAAGTGGAAAGATTTTGCTATCGCGCAGGTCGCCCTGTAAAGATTGTTGCACAAAAATATGGTTGAGACGGGAATATGTGTGGTGAACATGTGAATAGAACGTGTAGTGCCTAGTGTGGGGGTGGAGGGAGCGCCAGCTATCAATAAGGCCCAGACTTAACAAGTTATCGCGCAGCTCCGGGGAAAAGAGATCCCGTCTCCGTTCTCTGTTGATGTGAACAGTCAAGACTTTTATCCCAAACCAAGTTGAAATCCCCCATCACAATCAACGCTCCCTCCCCAAAGTCCCCAATCACACTCAGAAGAGTCTCAAGGAACCCATGCTGCCCTGTATTCGGAGCAAAACCACCACCCAGGTGCAAAGTTTACCCATGAGCATTCCCTTCACCATCAACCACCTCCCCTCCTTGTCCCCCCGCACTCCCACAGGCTGAAATTGAAGGGCAGATCGAAACAAAAGTGCAACCCCACGGTGATAAGTAGTGGCTGAGGATTTATAAATCAGAGGATACTGCCTGTGCTTAAGCCTGGATTCATCTTTGCGGGCCAAATGAGTCTCCTGCAGACCCACCACATCTAGCTGATGATCCAAAATATACTTCCAAACTTTCTGGCGCTTTTGAGGAGAATTAAGGCCCTTGACGTTCCAGGAGCCTATCGTAACAGGCAACATCGAGACCAACTTCCCCCCCCATCGCTCCAATCAATGCAGCCCAACTCTAAATACAAACCAGACACCCCACTGCCATACCAGGTCCCCATCCACCACCACCGGGATCCATCCTCAACAAGCCTACCGGAACCCACAGGAGCCTCAGAAACAACCCACAAAAAAGGGAAAGCAAACAGTAGAAAAAGAACAATGAAAGCCGGACATGACTGTAAGGGTCGGGGGTAGAAGACCCAGGTAATGCCCCCCCCCCGAGTCCAGGGTCGGGGTAACCCTCCATCGGAGAACTGTCCCACAGAGTACCTAAGGTGGAAAAGCCCCCCGGCTCCCACGGGCTGCTGTGGAGGGGGCCTAAGCCGCCGAGGAGCTGTCCACTCGGCTCGATTCAGTCACCTGGGCCACCGAGGCCAAAGCGTCTCCCCTTTCATTCTGGCTCGCCGACGGGGATGGCCCCTCCGCTGCGCCATGTTGGCCCACTCTCTGCCAAGCTGGGGACCGGGAACGGCGACGTCTTCTTGGTGAGGCGCTGGCGTCCGCCGACGCAGAAGTTTCCTCCATTCCAAGCAAGTCCCTGGCGGCTGCCACTGTTCGCACTTGCACCAGTCTATTTTGCCACCGGAAAATAAGCCGAAAGGGGTGACCCCAGGAGTAGGACACCCCGTGCTCCCTCAGGAAGGCCGTGACTGGGCGAACGTCCCGTCGCTTTTGCAGGGTGGAGGCCGCCAGGTCTTGGAAAAGTTGAGGGCTGTGCCCACGAAAAAGCAAATTGTTAGTGTCTCTCGCCTTCTGCAGGATCGTCTCCTTCAGCTGAAAGTCGTGGACACAAACCAAGATGTCGGGAGGCGGCAATCGCACGCCACGCGGCAGGCCTACCCGATGTACTCTGTCCATCTTGACTTCATTGCGATCGTCCTCCGCCAAAATGTGCAAAAAGAGAGCCTCCACATATTCCCGCAGATTTCCACCGTCTCCATCCCACGGCACCGCTCTTATTCGGATGTTATTGCGACGGGACCTGTTTTCCAAGTCTTCGCAGTGGGTCTGGAGGTCCAGATTCTGCTCACGAAGCTGGAGCAGGTCTTGCTGTAGCTGATGGACATCCCCACTGAGGCCCAAGTCGTGGTCCTCCAGGGTCGCTACACGCTCGCCGATGCCGTCTACATCACGGCGGACTTCACGGAGGTCGGAGGCTAGTTGTTCTTTCAGCTCCGTGATATCCTCCTTGATGGAGGAGAAAAGCTCAATCAGAAAGGCCTTCGTGACTGGGCCATCAGCATCGTCTTTGGTCGGTGACTTGCTAGGACCGGGGGGTGATCCAGATGACCCCTTACCGGGACCATCCATCCCCGATTTATTCAGGCGATTCCTCGTCGACATGATGCGACGCCCCAGCGCCGATGGTGAGAGGCAAGATGGCACCACCTCTCCGCCCGTTTGTCGTCTGCGCTGTCCAGCAAAGCTCCAGACAGGATGGCGCCTCCTCGTCCCCTCTGCTCGGCGATAAATGCCAGCTAGGACACCGGAATCACAGGCAGGCTCGTCACAATTCCAATGTGGGGGACTCGCACCGTAGCGCTTCACTCGATCACTTGCCAGAGTTCCGAGTCCCCTCTTGCGAAGAGTCGATGCTGCCCAGACAAAGCACCGTGGGCCGCTCCGGTGCAAGTGCGTCACCAAAATAACACCTCGGCCAAGTCGCCGTCCCGTGTCGTAGCTCGACGGGAGAAGGGACAAACCAATGCAGGACGCCTCCGCGAACCCAGGAGAATCAAAAGCCGGGGCTGAAATCGCCCCAATACCGCTAAACAAAACTATGAAGGGCTCGGGGTGCCGGAGGAGCTCGCAGGCACGTCTTACTCCGTCGCCATCTTGGCCACGCCCCCCCTTCCATATTTTAACAATCAACATTAATGATGAACTGAAATCTGACTACATAAAAATGGTATGGGGATATTTTTATGATTGTTGAGGCTTTACACCTGTGCCGAGTGACAGGCTCTGTAGGGGGCTTCTTTCACACCTGGGCCTGTGACAGGCTCTGCGGGGGTCTTCTTTCACACCTGTGCCTGTATGACAGGTTTTGCAGGGGGCTTCTATCACACCTGGTCCTGTGACAGGCTCTGCAGGGGACTTCATTCACTCCTGGGCCCGTGTAACACGCTCTGCAGGGGGCTTGTTTCACACCTGGGCCTGTGTGACGGGTTCTGTAGGGGGCTTGTTTCACACCTGGGGCTGTGTGACGGGTTCTGCAGGGGGCTTGTTTCACACCTGGGGCTGTGTGACAGGTTCTGCAGGGGACTTTGTTCACTCCCGGGCCTGTGACAGGCTCTGCAGGAGGCTTTATTCACACTTGGGCCTGTGACAGGCTCTATAGGGGGCTTCTTTCACACCTGCGCCTGTGACAGGCTCTATAGGGGGCTTCTTTCACACCTGGGCCTGAGACAGGCTCTGCAGGGGGCTTCTTTCACACCTGGGCCTATGTGACAGGTTCTCCAGGGGGCTCCTTTCACACCTGGTCCTGTGACAGGCTCTGCAGGGAGCTTCTTTAACACCTGGGCCCTTGACAGGCTCTGTAGGAGGCTTTTTCACACCTGTGCCTGTGACAGGCTCTGCAGGGGTCTTCTTTCACACCTGTGCCTGTATGACAGGTTCTGCAGGGGGCTTCTATCACACCTGGACGACAGGCTCTGCAGGGGGATTCTTTCACACCTCTGCCTGTGTGACATGCTCTGCAGGTGTGCTTCTTTCACACCTGGGTCTGTAATACAGGCTCTGCAGGGGGCTTCAGTCACGCCTGGTCCTGTGACAGGCTATGCAGGGGGCTTGATTCTTACCTGGTCCTTTGACAGGCACTGCAGGGTTCTTCTTTCACACCTGGGCCTGTGTGACAGGTTCTGCATGGGGCTTGTTTCACACCTGGGCCTGTGTGACAGGTTCTGCAGGGGACTTGTTTCACACCTGAGCCTGTGTGACAGGTTCTGCATGGGGCTTGTTTCACACCTGGGCCTGAGTGACAGGTCCTGCAGGGGACTTGTTTCACACCTGAGCCTGTGTAACAGGTTCTGCAGGGGACTTGTTTCACACCTGAGCCTGTGTGACAGGTTCTGCAGGGGCTTGTTTCACACCTGAGCCTGTGTGACAGGTCCTGCAGGGGGCTTGTTTCACACCTGGGCCTGTGTGACAGGTCCTGCAGGGGACTTGTTTCACACCTGAGCCTGTGTGACAGGTTCTGCAGGGGCTTGTTTCACACCTGAGCCTGTGTGACAGGTCCTGCAGGGGACTTGTTTCACACCTGGGCCTGTGACAGGCTCTGTAGGGGTCTTCTTTCACACCTGGGCCTGTGTGACAGGTTCTGAGCCAGGAAATCCATTGCTGCCGACTGACCCGGCCACCCCTGGCTCCATGACCCCAACGCGACTCGGCGCTACCGGTAGTATCCGGATTGCGATACACGCGGACACTAGGTAATTCGCGTGCTCCGCCCTTGGGCCCGAGAACAACAGCAAATAATTATTCACCTGGCTAAAGAGGCTTATATTCTAAGGCAACTATTGTTTTGTCCAGTTGATGGACCCCATCATTTAGTAGGGGGTCCGAAACGCCGTCGACCTTTTGAGTACCATATACCTGTGAAAAGAATTACTATACAATGCTATGGAATGGTACCAATAAGAATCTCTCTGTATAACTGGATTTCTACAGAGATTGCCGCTCTTGCCTTGCAAGCCCTTTTGTGTGTTGTCTGTGTCTATGTATCGTCGTGGTTGGGTACAGGCTTGTGCCCCACGCACGTGAATTGCTGAAGGTGTTCATTTTGTGTTTCAAACTCTTATTCAAGTAAATACTTTGGAGACCTCTGCCCGGCTGGGCATGTCTTCGGCAATATAGAACTGACTGAGTCTATATTTATTTTTCTACTATCCTTTGTCTCCTTGCCTGGGACCATTGTTGTGTTTGTATAATAAGCTCCCCGAGGTCCCTCACTGATACTATTGGGGTCCCTTGTTGTTTAAAATAGGTTCTTCAGGGGGGCTTGTTTCACACCTGGGCCTGTGTGACAGGTCCTGCAGGGGGCTTGTTTCACACCTGAGCCTGTGACAGGTTCTGCTGGGGACTTGTTTCACACCTGAGCCTGTGTGACAGGTCCTGCAGGGGGCTTGTTTCACACCTGGGCCTGTGTGACAGGTTCTGCTGGGGACTTGTTTCACACCTGAGCCTGTGTGACAGGTTCTGCAGGGGACTTGTTTCACACCCGAGCCTGTGTAACAGGTTCTGCAGGGGGCTTGTTTCACACCTGAGCCTTTGTGACGGGTTCTGCAGGGGGGCTTCATTCACACCTGGGCCTGTGACAGGCTCTACAGGGGACCTTCATTCATATCTGGGCATGTGACAGGCTCTACAGGGGGGCTTCATTCATACCTGGGCCTGTAAGCCAGGCTCTGCAGGGAGCTTCTTTCACACCTGGGCCTGTGACAGGCTCTGCAGGGAGCTTCTTTCACACCTGGGCCTGTGCAACAGGCTCTGTCTAGGGCATCTTACACACCTGGGCCTGTGTAACACGTTCTGCAGGGGGCTTGTTTCACAACTGGGCCTGTGACAGGTTCTGCAGGGGGCTTGTTTCACAACTGGCCCTGTGACAGGTTCTGCAGGGGCTTGTCTCACACCTGAGCCTGTGTGACAGGTTCTGCAGGGGATTTTGTTGACTCCTGGGCCTGGCTCTGCAGGGGGGCTTCATTCATACCTGGGCCTGTGACAGGCCCTGCAGGGGCTTGTTTCACACCTGAGCCTGTGTGACAGGTTCTGCAGGGGGCTTGTTTCACTCCTGAGCCTGTGTGACAGGTTCTGCAGGGGATTTTGTTCACTCGTGGGCCTGTGACAGGCTCTGCAGGGGGCTCCATTCACACCTGGGGCTGTGACAGGCTCTACAGGGGGCGTCTTTCACACCTGGGCCTTTGACAGGCTCTGAAGAGGGTTTATTTCTTTTTTTTTGTAAATCTTTTTTATTGAAAATAAAAACAAACAAGGCAATAAACACTATACAATAGGATATCAGTCCGAATGTGGAAGGAGGAATAAAAAATACCATACAATAAGGTGTACAAATCATATTAGGGGATGGGAGCATGGGAGAGACGAGTTCAAAACCGGTTATATACGAGGAATGGCAGGTCAGGGAGAAAGTGGAACTTCAGGGACATCCATAAGAGGAGGAGTGCAAATATCTCCACGGTAAGTGTTCCAATGACCCCATATCTTACCCCATTTCCTGGGTCGCCCCCGTGCCACATAGACCGTCTTCTCCCTAAACATGCACCAATCCATGTTTTCCATCTAAGCCTCGACCGTGGGTGGCCTCTGGGAACCCCACAACTGCGCTATGTCTCTCTTAGCCACCATATTTCCCAGGGTTTCCCACTGTGTCTGTGCAACATTATAGTCAGTTGGTTCCCAAACATTCAGGAGACAACGTCTAGCCTCGGGCAGCAGATCAATATCAGTAGCCTCCTCCATCTTATTGTGTATCCCAGTCCAAAAAACAGCTACTGCAGGACACTCCCAAATTATATGTAGAAACGTCCCGAGCAGCCCACAACCACGCTTAGAAAGACCATCTTCTGAATAATCCATTCTAATCAAGCGTGGGCCAGTCACATAGACTCTATGCAGGATTTTAAGTTGCACAAACCGGAGACGGGCCGGTATCGCGACCTCCTTGGGAGAAGAGATCGCAGACTGCCAATCCTCATCGTCTAATTCAAGACCGTCTCGGGCCCATACGTCCCGGAGGAGCACCAACAGGTCAGTCCTACCATTGATCAGTTTTTTATAGATCAAAGAGATAGTACTATCTGGCACATGACCATCCAGTATTCTATCCTCAAGCGGAGAGGACTCCGGAATATCCGCACTCTCAGTAAAAACCGAATGCAAGGCATGGGGGACCTGAGCATATCAAAAATATTCCCGGTCACTAAGTTGGAACTCGGCCTTCAATTCCTCAAAAGTTTTAAACTTGCCTTTTAACCAGAGGTCACCCACCTTACTGATACTGATCATATCCCATTTCTCAAATCCTTTCGTTTTCCACAAGTTACCCAGCTTCTCGGAAGCAAAAAGTGGGGTCGCTCGGGTCAGTCGATCCTTCCAACCCATAGCATTGTTTGCGCAGTGCCAAACCCGTACAGCAATCTTTGTGGGCCCGGAGAGCTTCCCTCCATCTAATCTAGAATAAAGCGCTCTATATTAATCGCCCCCCGGCAACAGCCACCTGTCCATGGCAAATGCAGGGTTCAATCCGGGACCATACATGCCCTGATTAATGGCCCCCAATTGAGACTCCCAGTAATACCGTTTGATGTCAGGGAGAGCGATACCACCATCATACCATGGAAGCGTCAGCTTGGCGAGCGCGATACGCGAACGCCCATCCCAGATCAACTTCCTCTGGAGACCCTCAATAGTCCGAAAATAGCTCACGGGAATTACATCAAAGGTGTTCTGAAGAGCATACAGAAAGCGTGGCAATGACATCATCTTAAAGAGTGCCGCACGGCCGAGCGGTGAAAGCGGCAGTTTGCGCCAGCGCACCACGTCCAGCTTCAACCGGGTTAGCGGCGGGAGTAAATTCTGTTCATATTGGGCAGCCGGGTTCAACGATACATAAACCCCAAGATACTTAAAACCCGTCTGTGTAACCTGGATGGGACAATCGCGCGGCAAAAGAGGGACATCTCCCGAGAGAACGTATAAGTAAGATTTTATCCAATTAATGACTAGACCTGAGTTCCTACCAAAGGAGGTGAGGACATCAAACAAAACAATTAACGACTTCCGGGGCAAAGTCAGGTACAACAGTATATCGTCCGCGTAGAGCGAAATACGATCTTCGAGGTCTGGGGCCCACTGAATACCCTCCATCGACGGTTCCCATGTAATCCAGGCAGCAAGGGGCTCAAGAGCAAGAGCAAATAAGAGCGGAGATAATGGACAACCCTGTCTTGTACCCCTTCCGAGAACGAAGGGCTCAGAGACCCGACCATTCACCACAACCTGCGCCAACGGGTCTTCATATAGGAGCCTAACCCAGCTAATGAAGCCAGGACCAAAACCAAACTTGGCAAGTACACCCCACAAATACGGCCACTCCACCGTATCAAAAGGCATCGTGGCATCCAAGGAGGCCAAGATGGCCGGCTCACGCAATGACGAAGTCCTCACGAGAACACCATGCAAACCGCGCAGATTCAGGGCCGTATTCCGATGCGGGATGAAACCGGACTGGTCTGGATGAATCAAGTCACTAATCACCTTTATTACACGATTGGCCAATAACTTAGTAAGAATCTTGGGTTTCGCATTAAGGAGTGATATAGGCCTATAAGAGGCGCAGCGGTCCCTTGGCTTCCCTTCCTTATTAATCAATCAATCAATCAATCAATCAATCAATCACGTCATTTTTATAGCGCACTACTCACCCGGGAGGGTCTCAAGGCGCTGGGGGAGGGGAAAGTTACGAACAGCCAGGTCTTGAGCTGCTTCCTGAAGGCGAGATGGTCTTGGGTTCGCCAAAGGTGGGTGGGGAGGGAGTTCCACGTCTTGGCTGCCAGGTAGGAGAAGGATCTTCTTCCGGCGGTGGCTCTGCGGATGCGTGGTACGGTGGCGAGTGCGTGGCCGGTCGATCGTAGCTGGCGGGTGGGCGTGTAGAAGGTCATGCGGTCGTTGAGGTACTTGGGGCCCAGGTCGTGGAGAGCCTTGTATGCGTGGGTGAGGAGTCTGAACGTGATTCTCTTGCTGACAGGGAGCCAGTGCAGGTCTCTCAAGTGTCCGGTGATGTGGCTGTGTCGGGGGATGTCGAGGATGAGTCGGGCGGAGGCGTTCTGGATGCGTTGGAGTCTTTTTTGAAGTTTTGCTGTGGTACCGGCGTAGAGGGTGTTCCCGTAGTCCAGTCGGCTGGTGACGAGTGCCTGGGTGACGGTCTTCCTGGTTTCCGTGGGGATCCATCTGAAGATCTTGCGGAGCATGCGCGAGGTGTTGTAGCACGAGGATGAGACGGCGTTGACTTGTCTGGTCATTGACAGGGAGGAGTCCAGGATGAAGCCCAGGTTGTGTGCGTGGTCCGTCGGTTTGGAGCGGTGCCCAGGGCCGGGGGCCACCAGGAGTCGTCCCAGACGGAGGGTGATGATCCCAGGATGAGGACTTCCGTCTTGTCCGAGTTCAGTTTAAGGCGGCTGTTCCTCATCCAGTCGGCGACGTTTTTCATCCCTTCGTGTAGGTTGGCTCTGGCGGTGGTGGGGTCGCTGGTGAGGGAGAGGATGAGCTGGGTGTCGTCGGCGTAGGAGATGATGTTGAGGTTGTGCTGGCGTGCGATGGCTGCGAGGGGGCTCATGTAGACGTTGAAGATGGTAGGGCTGAGTGAAGATCCTTGTGGTACGCCGCAGATGACTTCGGTGGCCTCGGATTTGAATGGAGGGAGGCGGACTCTCTGGGTTCTTCCGGTGATATGAATCACCACTATGGTCGCAAGACGCTGATCACAGGGAAGGGAGCCACTATCTCGCGATTCCAAGAACATGTCACGAAGGTATGGCGCAATTTTATCGGGGCGCAGTTTATAGAGTTCAATGGGGAGACCATTAGGGCCCATCGCCTTCCCCGAACGAATAGAGCGAATAGCGAGAGCCACCTCGTCCGCGGTTATTACGGCATCTAGCAACTCTCTATCAGAATCAGATAAGCTGGGCAATGCAATGTCGCACAACAATAAATGGGAGTCTTCCTCCGGCTTATCAGATACGGGGGAATACACTTCCTGGAGATGTTCCGCAAAACTCTGGACGATCTCCTCGGGTTCAGTCACACGCATACCATTCACTCTCTCAATCACAGGAACCACACGACTAGCCCTCTCTTTTTTATCTAACCATGCTATCAGTTTGCCGGGGGTTTATTTCTTACCTGTTTGGTAGTTTTCGAGAAATTATGGTTAAAAATGCATAGATATCTAGTGATGCTGTACCTATGCTGCACTCCTGCAGAGTACCATAGTACTGACAGAGGAAAAAAAAAGTGTAATCTGATTTGCTGACCACAACATGAAGAGAAAGTTATGGCCCCCATTTTATGGCTCAAGGACTTGTTCCCTATATTGTAAAAAAAAATAATAATAAGGGGGCAGGGCAGGTGTAGGGGTACCCTGGCCCCCAAGGTCCTTGTGTGGGGGAAGTAGTCCAATAGGAGCACTCCCTGGGGTCTATCTAAAAAGATTTTTCTGGTGGCACCGTGGAACTGTGGTACTACAGCGGATTTCACCACAACCCATCATGTAATATTCCAGTGGTACCGTGAGTAAGATATTATCATACCTAACTATAACAACATTTAACCATTGTTTGTTTCAGTAAAATATATTAATATCTATATATGTATATTTATATAATTATTGTTGACATATATATGTATGTATATATATATATATATATATATATATTCACTGAAAAAACCATAGTGATGTCACTGACCATGTCATGAGTGATGTAATATGTGACGTCATCAGCAGTGCATTGCAGGCGCGCAAGTTATAGTTATAGTGAGTCCAACTAACTATAATGTGGGAATTTCAATGGTTTTATGTCAGTAAAATTTCCAGCTAACTATAACTGGAGTCAAACCTATGGTTTTTTCAGTGAATTTAATAGGTTTTTTAAATGCTAATTCCTAACTATAACTGGTGTGAAATCTATGGTTTTTCAGTGAATTTCAAAGGTTTTTTAAATGCTAATTCCTAACTATAACTGGTGTGAAACCTATGGTTTTTTCAATGAATTTCCTAGGTTCTTTAAATGCTAAATCCTAACTATATATAGGGCCTCAAACCTATGTTTTTTTCTGTGAATTTCAAAGGTTTTTTAATAGCAAATTTCTATACCTATGAAATGTAATATTTTTTATAATGAATCCTATATTGTATATTTATGTAATACTATTTTTTTTATGTATATTGTTCGTGGTTCTTTTTTTTTTTGCCCTGGAGCGCTCCCAGTGCGCGTACCGGTGAGCGCACCGGTAAGCGAAGTCATGCGGCGCGCCTCGGTGCGTGTACCAGTGAGTGTCCCGTTAGCGCTATTGCCGCGAATTAAAACATCATCGTGACGTATCGCGTAGCCGCGTCCGCATGATACGAACGGCGTAAGAGCACCCGGAAGCACCTGAGCGCATACGATCGCGCTACGTAAGCGCCCCCGGGGCGCGTAGCGTAAGCGCGTCGGGTCATGTGACCTGAAAATAACACTTTTCATTAGTTCAGGACAGTTTTGGTTTCCAAATGATAAAGCCAGTGTCATGTGACCTGAAAATAACACTTTTCATTGGTTCAGGACAGTTTTGTTTTCCAAAAGATGAAAGCCCCCACCTTTTTTCCTTATTCTCACTTATTACTTTGACTGAGGAAGGCCTGTTTGTAGACCTATTTGTACATATTTGTACTGAGAAATGGCTACAGTAGCAGCAGCAGCAGGAGCATCTCAACCACCACCACCACAAGGACCACCACAACACCACAGTGGTGGAGAAGAAGAAGAGGAGGAGGAGGAGGAGAGGCGGTACCTGACTGAAGATACTACCACCTATAAGCCAAAGGAGCACATTGTCTGGGAGTTTTTTTAAATCCCAAGGGGCCTCAAGAAAGTTAATGCGCCAAAGGTTACTTGTCTGATCTGTGGCACTGTACTTTCCAGGGGGAACCCTGCCAAAAAGTATTCTTTTGGCAACAACACCATGATTCGCCACATGCAACGCCGGCACCCAAACAACTATGCTGCGGCAGAGGTCAGAAAACTGACCAGAAACCCTCCCCAATCTTCACCCAGCACCTCCCAAAGTAAGCAACCCACTCCATCGGGTCCAGAGACAAGTGAGATGGTCCCAAACATCCAAACCCAGTTTGGAGATTTCAAAATTGTTTGCAAATTTTGTGGAAGGAAAATTTGCTATGGAGAGCAACGTATTAAACTGATTAACCACGCCCCTTTTTACACCTCACTGCAATGCAGCGCCCGTGCATGTTTGAAGAGGGGGAACTAATTCCCCTTGCATACTGGGGGCCCCTGGGGGCCAACTAGCCCACCAGGAGCCTCCAGTATGCGCCAGGGGGCTGCATTGCAGAGAGGTGTAATGAGGCCACACCCTTTTTTACACCTCTCTACAACGCAGCCCCCGTGCATGTTTGAAGAGGGGGAACTAATTCCCCTTGCATACTAAGGGTCCCTGGGGGCCAACTAGCCCACCTGGAACCTCCAGTATGCGCCAGGGGGCTGCATTGCACAAAGGTGTAATGAGGCTATGCCCCTTTTTACACCTCTCTGCAACACAGGCCACTGGCGCGTTTGCAGAGGGGGGACTAATTCCCCTTGCATACTGGGGGTCCCTGGGTCATATCTGCCCAAACACCGATATTCCGAACGATTGAAAATGACTTTTCTTGAGAAACATTCGGATTTGGATTATCAAGTCCTATACTTTGGAATTTTTGAAAGACTGACTTTGAGGATGCTATAAATTACTCAATTCTGCCCGAATTGTGTGGGTAAAATTGATACCTAGTCACTTTGAATAAGAATGTATTTACGTCTCGTCTAACATTTGGAAGAAATATCTAGTTATATGACAAGAGGATACCGACATAACTTGAAGGAAATAAGAACGCCCTGCAGAAGTTCTGTTGTACAGAACGAAACGTTTCGGCTGGCTGTGGTACATAAACTTAAGGAAAATAAAAGCATTTGAATATACACCAAGATTCAGCACTTTAATAAGGACTCTAAGTGATATGATTTGATTGGACTTATTGTGCAAGTGGTGCTGTGCCAAACTTTGGAATATTCTCCACTACTCTCTACTACTTACTTTCTCCTACTCCACTACTCTCAAATACTCACTCCCTACTACTCATTCTCTACTACTCTACTACTCTCTACTACTCTCTCTCTACTACTCACTCCCTACTACTCACTATCTACTACTCTCTACTACTCACTCTCTACTAATCTCTCTCCACCACTCACTCTTTACTACTCACTCTCTACTACTCTCTACTACTCACTCTCCACTCTCTACTACTCACTCTCTACTACTCTCTCTACTACTCACTCTCTACTACCCACTCTCTACTACTCACTCTCTACTACTCTCTCTACTACTCTCTCTCTACTAGTCTCTACTACCCACTCTACTACTCACTCTCTACTATTCTCTCTCTGCTACTCACTCTCTACTACTCTCTACTACTCACTCTCTACTACTCACTCTCTACTACTCTCTACTACTCACTATTTACTACTCTCTACTACTCACTCTCTACTGCTCTCTACTACTCACTCTACTACTTACTCTCTACTACTCTCTACTACTCTCTACTACTCACTCTCTACTACTCACTCTCTACTACTCACTCTACTATTCACTCTACTACTCTCTACTACTCACTCTCTGCTACTCTCTCTACTGCTCTCTACTACTCACTTTCTACTCTCTATTACTCACTCTCTACTCTCTACCTCTCTCTACTTCTCTCTCTACTAGTCTCTACCTCTCTACCGCTACCTCTCTACCTCTACCTCTCTACCTCTATACCTCTACCTCTCTCTACACGCACACATATACGCATATATATATATATGCATATATATGCATATGCATTTATATATATGTATGTGTATGTATATATATATAAATATATACATACATATATAAACATATATAATCTGTATATCTATATAAATACCAATATAAATGCATGCATACATATACATATATGCATACAGATGCATGTTATTTACATGAAAGTTTAAAAAACACTAATAAAAGCAAAGCTAAAAAGCCACCTCATTACAAACAGAATGGCTTTAACTTAAACGAGGGCGAGATCTATTGCATTTTCAATGCTTGTTTACTTTGGTTCCATCAAGAAGGCATTCAGATGTGTCACACATTTGCCATAAATTCTGAATGTTAGCACTCTAGTTGCTCATTAGATCACTGTAGTAAAGCTACTGCTCACCAGGGAAGTCTGCTGCTGGTATTCAAAGTGCATGTTTCAGTCTGCATGTCAGAATTTTTTTATGAAATTGAAGAGGATTTGAGAAGTCACTCAAAATGTGCCCTAATTTTTCTTTCTGCAGCACTAATCATACTTTCTATGGCAAAATATACCCCCTAATTTTGTTCCTTTTTAAATTAGATGTTTTAAGAGTTACCACTTGATTCCAATCAAGATGGCTTCAGGTGTGCCATACCTTTGTAATAAGTAGGACTGTTAGCGCTCTAGTTGTTCTTTAGAACACTCTGGGACATTCTGTCATTGGGCTATACTTGGGCTACATCTGGGTGATATTTGGGCTACATTTGGGCTCTTTTGTCTCTGGTGGCCATCTTGGGAGACTGCATGTCAGATTTTTTTTATGAAATAGAAGAGGATTTGAGAAGTCACTCAAAATGTGCCCTAATTTTTCTTTCTGCAGCACTAATAATACTTTCTATGGCATAATATACCCCCTCATTTTGTTCCTTTTTAAATTAAATGTTTTAAGATTCACCACTTTATTCTCATCACGATGGCTTCAGGTGTGCTATACCTTTGTAATAAGTAGGACTGTTAGCGCTCTAGTTGTTCTTTAGAACACTCTAGGAGGCTGCAGTAGAACACAAAGGAATCAAATGACAGTCTCTGTCCTTGTTGGATGTACATGTTTTACTGAGAATGTCAGACTTCATTCTCACATGACTGAGAAAGATAATGTGAATTTACAGAAAATATGCTTTCAGTTTAGCTTATAGATCCCCTTCCAAACCACTGTGGGAAAATCATGAGATATTAGTTTTCTTTCAAACATGATTCATGATATCACAGCAGAAGGCTTTTTCACATGATAAAATCACCTTAGAACACACCATAATTCCTAAAATGAGTATGGTACCATCAACAAATGATTTATAATGTAACTAAAGTCCTAAAACCCTCTATTAACTACAATGCTTTTTAATTAGGTGCTATCATGTATATTGGTCCCAAGATGGCTGCCAACACTTCTTGAATGAAGTGCTGACAGCCAATCAGATCAGATGTGTGGTTAGGCTCCGCCCAGATATATATTTTTTTTAACCTAAATTACTCAAAATCCACTGGAGCACATACCTTGAGACATATCAAAGGCACATCGGGCTACCACTCCCTACAATTTTGCCAAGTTTTGTGGAAATCCATTCAGCCGTTCAGGCTAAAAGTGAGTCCAACCGCCCTATGGAAATTAACATGGGGAAAACACGTTTTGGGACCCCCCTTTTATCTCGGCCTCCGCTTGACGAATCCCCCCAAACTTTCAGGGAAGGAGCGGAGCGCAGCGAGGCAAATTTAAGGAAAATTACAGGCAGATTCCTCAACCGCCGCCAAAGTTATTCCCAATAGAATGTTGCGGATTTCCTATAGAAAACAATCCTAACTATAACTACCTACCGGCGACCGCCAGTAGGTAATATATATATTGTGTCATGCTATGTTGTGCCATGTCATTGCCATGCTTATAGCTCACAGCCTGCCCTTTGTATGGCGTTGCTGCGCTATGATCGCCCCCGGTGACTTTGCACACAGTTCCCTGGTTTCCAGAGGGTCTGTGCCTCTGTTAGGTGAATGTGTGAACTTCAAAGAGCTGTGCTGATTGACAGGTGGGGGGGGTGCTCTGAATTAGTGCATATTTTGGTAGAGATAGGTCATGGGTACTCACAAACTTTCTGTCAGGGGGCAAAATTACAGTGTGGTTTGTGGCAGAGGGGTGGGGTCAGTGGTGGGGCGGAGCTAAATTGTAAAAAATCAAACCCATTTCAAAACAGACAATGCTGTATTTCAAAATCAGATGTAACTACAAAAGAGCACATTTCGAAAATACATTTGTATTAGCAGACAACAGCAATCTGAAGAGGCATTGCAGAGCTTCATACACACTTTGACCCCAATTCCATCACAGTCTCTCTCTCTCTCTCTCTCTGTCAGTCTCTCTCTCTATCAGTCAGTCTCTCTCTCTGTCAGTCAGTCTCTCTTTGTCACCCCGAGTGGGACAGGTATGCCCAGACGTGGGTCCAGTGCTCCCATGCCACTGGAGTCAACCTATCCTGGCTGATGAGGGCTGAAAGCCTGAAACCGGTCCTAGGATTCTTGTTTCCAGTCCAGGGAGGACCTGGCTTGGCAGTTCAGGCTGGACTGTTCCCATGAAGCACAGGGTCAAGACTGATTTGCATATGGCTGGGTCCAAACTGGAATGGCATAGTGAGCAAAAAAAACGTTGGATTTAGGCCCAGATCTCTGTACTGGAGTGAATGTATGACACTGTTCTGCATTCTGTCCATCAATTGTTCTTTTTGCATGTCTCTCTCCTAGTCGGTCATTTTCTCTCTCTCAGTCAGTCTCTCTAAGTCAGTCTCTCTCTCTCAGTCAGTCTGTCTCTCTCTAAGTCAGTTTCTCTCTCTCAGTCAGTCTCTATCTCTCAGTCAGTCTCTCTTTCAGTCAGTCAGTCTCTCTAAGTCAGTCTCTCTCAGTCGGTCTTTCTCTTTCTGTCAGTCAGTCTCTCACCCAGTCAGTTAGTCTCTCTCTCAGTCAGTCAATCATTCTCTCTCCCTGTCAGTCTCTCTCTCTCTCTCTCTCTCTCAGTCAGTCTCTCTCTTAGTCAGTCTCTCTCTTAGGCAGTCAGTCTCTCTCTAAGTCAGTCAGTCTCTCTCTCTCTGTCAGTCAGTGTCTCCCTCTCTGTCAGTCTCTCTCTCTGTCAGTCAGTCAGTCTCTCTCTCTCAGTCAGTCAGTCAGTCTCTCTCTCAGTCAGTCTCTCTCTATCAGTCAGTCTCTCCCTCAGTCAGTCAGTCTCTCTCTATCAGTTAAATCAAATCAAATTTAGCTTTATTCAATTGTAAGATACTGCAATCATAAAAGCAATTCATACACATTATAATCATTAAAAAAAACATTAAAATTGGATAACAAATGTTCAAGTTAATTAATTCTCTCTCTCAGTCAGTCTCTCTCTTTCCTTCAGTCAGTCAGTCTCTCTCTCAGTCAGTCTCTCTCTAAGTCAGTTTCTCTCTCTCAGTCAGTCTGTCTCTCTCTAAGTCAGTTTCTCTCTCTTAGTCAGTCTCTCTCTATCTCTCAGTCAGTCTCTCTCTCAGTCAGTCTCTCTCTCTCTCAGTCAGTCTCTCTAAGTCAGTGTCTCTCTCAGTCAGTCAGTCTTTCCCAGTCAGTCAGTCAGTTTCTCACCCAGTCAGTTAGTCTCTCTCTCAGTCAGTCAATCATTCTCTCTCTCGGTCAGTCTCTCTCTCTCTCTCTCTCAGTCAGTCCCTCTCTTAGGCAGTCAGTCTCTCTCTAAGTCAGTCAGTCTCTCTCTCTCTGTCAGTCAGTGTATCCCTCTCTGTCAGTCTCTCTCTCTGTCAGTCAGTCTCTCTCTCTCAGTCAGTCAATCAGTCAGTCTCTCTCAGTCAGTCTCTCTCTATCAGTCAGTCTCTCCCTCAGTCAGTCAGTCTCTCTCTATCAGTCAAATCAAATCAAATTTAGCTTTATTCAATTGTAAGATACTGCAATCACAAAAGCAATTCATACACATTATAATCATTAAAAAAACATTAAAATTGGATAACAAATGTTCAAGTTAATTCATTCTCTCTCTCAGTCAGTCTCTCTCTTTCCTTCAGTCAGTCAGTCTCTCTCTCAGTCAGTCTCTCTCTAAGTCAGTTTCTCTCTCTCTGTCAGTCTCTCTCTTAGTCAGTCTCTCTCTCAGTCAGTCAGCATCTCCCTCTCTGTCAGTCGCTCTCTCTGTCAGTCAGTCTCTCTCAGTCAGTCAGTCTCTCTAAGTCAGTCTCTCTCTCAGACTCTCTCAGTCAGTCAGTCTCGCTCTCTCTCTCAGTCTCTCTCTCTCTCTTTCTCTCTCAGTCAGTCTCTCTCTTAGCCAGTCTATCTCTCAGTCAGTCTCTCTCTGTCAAAATCTCTCTCTCTCAGCCAGTCTCTCTTAGTCAGTCAGCGTCCCCCTCTCTGTCAGTCTCTCTCTTAGTCAGTTAATCATTATCTCTCTGTCAGTCTCTCTCTTTCCTTCAGTCAGTCAGTCTCTCTCTCAGTCAGTCAGTCTCTCTCTAAGTCAGTTTCTCTCTCTCTCTGTCAGTCTCTCTCTAAGTCTCTCTCAGTCAGTCAGTCTCTCTAAGTCAGTCTCTCTCAGTCAGTCAGTCTCTCTCTCGGTCAGTGTCTCTCTCTCTCAGGCAGTCACTCTCTTAGTCAGTCTCTCTCAGTCAGTCAGTCTCTCTCTGTCAGTCTCTCTCTCTCTCTCAGGCAGTCTCTCTCAGTCAGTCAGCGTCTCCCTCTCTGTCAGTCTCTCTCTCAATCAGTTAATCATTCTCTCTCTGTCAGTCCCTCTCTCTCAGTCTCTCTCTTATTCAGTCACACTCTCTCTCAGTCAGTCAGTCTCTCTCTCTCTCTGTCAGTCTCTCTCTCTCTCAGTCAGTCTCTCTCAGTCTGTCAGTGTCTCCCTCTCTGTCAGTCTCTATCTCTGTCGACAGTCAGTCTCTCTCTCAGTCAGTAAGTCTCTCTCTCAGTCAGTAAGTCAGTCTCTCTCTCAGTCAGTCAGTCTCTCTCTATCAGTCAAATAAAATCAAATTCAGCTTTATTCACTTGTAAGATAATGCAATCATAAAAGCAATTCATACACATTATAATTCTTTTTTTAAATTAAAATTGGATAACAAATGTTAAAGTTAATTTGTTCTCTCGCTCAGTCAGTCTCTCTCTTTCCTTCAGTCAGTCAGTCTCTCTCAGTCAGTCAGTCTCTTTCTAAGTCAGTTTCTCTCTCTCGGTCAGTCTCTCTCTCAGTCTCTCTCAATCAGACAGTCTCTCTCTCTGTCAGTCTCTCTCTTTCCTTCAGTCAGTCAGTCTCTCTCTGTCAGTCTCTCTCTCTCTCAGTCAGTCTCCCTCTCTCTCAGTCAGTCTCTCTCTTAGTCAGTCTCTCAGTCAGTCAGTCTCTCTCTCTCTCTGTCAGTGTCTCTCGCTCAGTCAGTCTCTCTCTGTCAGTCAGCCTCTCTCTCAGTCAGTCTCTCTCTCTCTCTGTCAGTCTCTCTCTCTCTCTCAGTCAGTCAGTCTCTCTCTATCTGTCAGTCTCTCTCTCTCTCAGTCAGTCTCTCTCAGTCAGTCAGCGTCTCCCTCTTCTCTATCTCAGTCAGTCTCTGTCAGTCAGTCTCTCCCTCAGTCAGTCAGTCTGTCTCTATCAGTCAAATCACATCAAATTCAGCGTTATTCAATTGTAAGATACTGCAATCATAAAAGTAATTCATACACATTATAATCATTATGAAAACATTAAAA
The DNA here is from genome assembly GCF_964263255.1 of Lissotriton vulgaris. Lineage (NCBI taxonomy): Eukaryota > Metazoa > Chordata > Amphibia > Caudata > Salamandridae > Lissotriton > Lissotriton vulgaris. The sequence goes on along the minus strand of NC_141700.1, from coordinate 18,211,929 downwards.
TTGGATAACAAATGTTCAAGTTAATTAATTCTCTCTCTTTCCTTCAGTCAGTCAGGCTCTCTCTCCGTCACTCAGTCAGTCAGTCTCTCTCTCTCAGTCAGTCAGTCTCTCTCTCAGTCAGTGTCTCAGTCAGTCAGTCTCTCTCAGTCAGTCTCTATCAGTCAGTCTGCCTCTCTGTGAATCAGGCTCTCTCTCTCTGTCAGTCAGTCTCTCTCTCAGTCAGTCTTTCTCAGTCAGCCAGTCTCTCAGTCAGTCTCTCTGTCAGTCTCTCTATCAGTCAGTCTCTTTCAGTCAGTTAGTCTCTCTCTATGAGTCAGTCTCTCTCTCTGTCAGTCAATCTCTCTCTTAGTCAGTCAGTGTCTCCCTCTCTGTCAGTCTCTCTCAGTCAGTCTCTCTCTGTCAGTCAGTCTCTCTCTCAGTCAGTCAGTGTCTCCCTCTGTGTCAGTCTCTCTCAGTCAGTCTCTCTCTGTCAGTCAGTCTCCCTCTCTGTCAGTCTCTCTCAGTCAGTCTTTCTCAGTCAGCCAGTCTCTCAGTCAGTCTCGCTGTCAGTCTCTCTATCAGTCAGTCTCTTTCAGTCAGTCAGTCTCTCTTTGTCAGTCAGTCTCTCTTTGTCAGTCAGTCTCTCTCTCAGTCAGTCAGTGTCTCCCTCTCAGTCAGTCTCTCTCTGTCAGTCAGTATCTCTCTCTGTCAGTATCTCTCTCTGTCAATCTCTCTCTCTCAGTCAGTCTTTCTGTCAGTCTCTCTCGCTCTCTCCACACACACACTCTCTCTCTCTCTCTCTCTCTGTGGGGCCATGGGTACATTATCTGAACGGTCCACAGGCTGCCAAGATAGATGATAGAAATGCAGGCAGGCAGGCAGGCAGGCAGGCAGGCAGGCAGGCAGGCAGGTAGATAGATAGATAGATAGATAGATAGATAGATAGATAGATAGATAGATAGATAGATAGATAGATAGATAGATAGATAGATAGATAGATAGATAGATAGATAGATAGATAGATAGATAGATAGATAGATAGATGGATAGATAGATGGACCTTAAGGTGACCTGAGCTCAGCTAGCACGATACAACTCCTATTACCTTAAACATTTCCGAGCCGCACCCGTGACACAGCACTACTTCCAATAAAGATGGTTCAAGCCTCCTGTACGTTCAAACAGAAAGTAATGCCCTGTTACTGCTTGGTACACTCACCGAAGCAGCACGGGCACTCGTGCAGACTCACACGGGGGCTTTTGCACACGTGCAAACTCCCAGTGGCCGTGCAGGCACTTGTGCACACCGCTGAACGGGACATGGGCATGCGCACTCCCCTGTACAAATCCCCGTGCTCAGGGCTTGAAAGAGGCCAAGAAAGTGAAGGGTCTCTAAAAGGGGTGCGAGCTCAGAAGCTTCACTAGAAATCTGCCCAAGGGGCGTGGCTTCAAACAAGCGCACTAAAGTCCTGTATTTGCCATAGTGTGTCGCTAGACAGTATTGTGGTGCTTCTGTGCGCTTTCTTCTTGAGTGTGCAATAATATTACATGTGATGAACACGCATCTAAAACAAACCAGTCTTTTTTGGCTTTGTCAGTGCTTTTTAGCAGTATGAGATTAATGAATAACACTGATTTTGTTGTGAATAACTAGAATTAAAAGCAGAAGTCTGTGAAATCGCCACTACTGCCGTCTGGAAGGTAGAGTCGTCCCTCCCGTCTCCCCCTCCCCCTCTTCCTCTCTGCGCCCTTTTTCCAGTCTCTCCTGCGTGCATCTCTTTCACTCCAGCACCCCCAGCTCACACCCCGCACTCATTCACCTCTAAGCACTGCGTTTTCTTTCACTTTCTCCCCGTCAATATTGAAGCACGTTCACACAGGCTCGCAATTAAACCGGCACACGCGTGATCAGCAGAGAGGCCAAGGACTGGATGAGCACGTGTTCTGAACATCTTTCCGACCCACTGACAGGCACTGGGAGAAACTGACTCTTCCTTCGGCTTCCGCTCCAGAGCTCTCAGCCCTGGACCCTTTTAACAACCCCTCACTGCACCCTGAAACCACACAAGCACCTAGAAGCCACTCAGTTCACAGTCGGCACCGTACACGAGTAGTATGCTGCACAGAAGTATAAACTTTCTGGATAAAGCACGCACTCTTGAAAATGCAAGACAAAGTCGAACGAGACACTTGTTCAAGAATTGTGTCACTGCCGTGGATTTCCTCAAAGTATTTTGCATAAATTGTTCAGAAATCGATCATACAGTTAAGGACGTCATTTAGGGCCGATAAGCACCCGTTTCAAAGTCCTTCTAAATACTGGCGGGTGTGAGATCCGGGGAGACCCGGCCCCTTTCAAGCCCTGCCTGTGCTCGCGCTCGTGTCAACTTGTCTCTCCCTCGTGTGAGCCCCAGGGACTGGGACACTCGTGTGAACTCACCAGCGCTGCGCGGCCTCTTCCACGACGCCCCCGAGGGTCTCGGATTGGACGGTCTCTTGCGACTTCTCTCGCTTGCTCGAAGTCAGTCCGTGGCTGGGCGGTCTCTCGTGGACGGTGGGGGGCAGTCTCTTGTGCGAGCTGGCCGTGACAGCGAGATCTCTCGTGTGGACAGTAGCAGGGCGGCCGCTGGTATGATCTGTCACTCGTTGTATCTCTCTCTAGTCTGTGGCTCTGCAGTCTCTCGTGGGTGGCTGGGCCTGGGCAGTCTCAAGTGAGATGTCTTGGTGGCTCAGCAGTCTCTCGTGGGTGGTTGAGCAGTCCCTCGAGAGAGATCTCCGAGGTTGGGCAGTCTCTCGTCTGTGGCTGGGCAGTCTCAAGTGAATTGTCCTGGTGGCTCAGCAGTCTCTCGTGGGTGGTTGAGCAGTCCCTCGAGAGAGATCTCCGAGGTTGGGCAGTCTCTCGTCTGTGGCTGGGCAGTCTCTCGTGGGTGGCTGGGCTGTCTCTTCTGATATGTCCCGGTGGCTCTGCAGTCTCTCGTGGGTGGCTGGGCTATCTCTTCTGATATGTCCTGGTGATTCAGCAGTCTCTCGTGGATGGCTGAGCAGTCCCCTCGAGAGAGATCTCCGAGGTTGGGCAGTCTCTCGTAGGTGGCTGGGCAGTCTCAAGTGAGATGTCTCAGTGGCTGGGCAGTCTCTTTTGGATTTCTGGGCTGTCTCTCGTGATATGTCCTGGTGGCTCAGCAGTCTCTCGTGGGTGGCTGGGCTGTCTCTCGTGAGATGTCTCCGGGGCTGTGAGAGTGGTGCGCGCTGCCTCTGCTCTGCCCCGTTTCTGATTTTTTTTCCTTAATATACCTGGGGGTGCATAATGAGGGGGCGGCCCTACACCTCCCAGGGAGAGGGGGGGGGTGGGGGGGGGGTCGGTTCCTACTCGAACCCCCACCCCGTGCTGGACCAGTTAGAAGCTCAGGGTGGGTGGGGGGCTCCATCTCTGTGAGGAAGGGAGGGGGGGGGGTACCGCCCCCACTCATTCATAACTTGATGAGAGTGCCCCCACCTCCACTGAGCGCCAGCTCCGTCTCTAGTAGCTTCTGGGCGCCCCTCAAAAACAACAACCGTAGTGATGTCATCACCACGGGGCAGGCTCAAGTATCAGATAACCCTGCGCCCCACACCTAACAAGCCCTGACCTCTGACCCTACGACGCTGCATACATAGCCACAACATACAGGGGTACAGGGTGAAATGACGTCATAACAAGTATGCACTCAGATGCCCCCGGAGACCCCAGCAGGAAGGACGGCAGAGCAGGTGTTACAACACATCTCATGCCAGTGACGTAAGAATGAATGTTTAATCTACAACACGAGGTATTCTGTGCAGAGAGAAGCGCTTCCGGTGGCCACGAGCCCTGAAAACAGTACATCTGAGACGGACAGGTTAATTGAACAATATATTCGTTTTGTGCTGTTATGCAAGACATTGATTGCACAGCGTTCTTGCGTAAAACACAAGTGCCACTGAATATACACTAGAATGAGTAATAACTCAGTCGCATATCTGAGTAATACGTCACATACCTTGTTTCTCTTTGCCCCATAACTTGCCCCATAAGGTAGTCAGCCCAGCAGCATCATTTCACCTAATAGGGCTCCATCATTCTTGTGGGTCAGGTCATCACGGACTGGCCAATAAGGAGGCGACGTTCACAATACACGAGGGCGTCACAAAGGTGAAACTTTCTACTTCGTCATCAAGAGTGCAATGCCCCAAGTGACGTCATAGACAAGTAGACCTTAGCGCTTAGTTGTCGGTGTCAAGGAGCCCCAAGGAGAAAAGTCACTTTAATATTTATTATTTGAAGAGAGCTCTCTATGGCGCGCCCCTTCCAGGGCCCCACCCTCTCTGAACCACGTCACGAGGCAGCGCTGAAGCTTGTTACACTCAGGGTGCTGGGTGAGGGTGGGGGGTTAATGGGCGTCGGCAGGGGGTTAGAGGTAGATTGGGGGTGCTAGAAACTGCGGCCCGTTACAGGCGATTAGAAGCACTTTAAGGGAACTCACTGGACCCCCGGGGCAGGGGGCGCTGCTCTTTGAGGGCCCTTTATGCGCACAGTTTGTACCTTTTGCGGAGTATTGGCGCCCAGGGCCCGGGCCCAGGGCGCCCATGCCACTGTAGTGACGTCACGGCCTTAACCGCTGCCACCAGTCTCTGCCGTGCATGTCTCCTTTCCGGGACAGCACTGCGTCACCACTCCCTCTTGCTTCTTCGTGAGCCCGTGACAGCCCCCACATTGAACCCAGGCGCTTTGCTCGGATTCTTATCGGCCCCTGGACACTCCCCCCCCCCCTCATTTGCTGACAGGCGCTGAAGTTTTCCTGATGTCTCACTGCACACTCGAGGCCGCCAGCCTATGCATTACCGAGCACGCGTCAGGCAGCGGCTCCCATGTGTGATTTAAGCCTGTCTTGAGAGCGTGCACCGCCTGTGACGTGCACACACGGCCCCCTTGAAACACATCAAAGATGGCGGCCTCACATGAATGACTGGCGTCCCCTCCGCGAGCGCCCCGGTGCGTGGCATGCGTGCGGAGCTGGCCCTCTCCAGTGATGGCAATAATTGGAATAAAACTGTGGCTGCAGATTGGGGTCAGCGCTATGCGCCGGATGTGCGTCACCAGGTGTCACGCAGACCGCGCTAACCAGCCAGGGGCCGACCCCCGACCAGTGGGGATTGGTGTGGGATTGGTAGAAACCCCACAGCGCCCCCTGCATCTCATATAAGAACTGGAAGGAGGACAGCTTCTAGGCGCCCCTTCATTCATTATGTCAATCAGCGGGTCAAGCCTGGCCACACCGAGTCTATATCAAGGAGATGACACACAACAGAGAGCAAGACAACAAGGGAGGCAGCAACCTCACAAGACCCCACTCCTTCAACCCATCTCATAACTCCCACCCCTTCAACCCGTCTCATAACCCCGTCCCTTCAACCCGTCTCATAACCCCCATCCCTTCAACCCATCTCATAACCCCCCATCCCTTCAACCCATCTCATAACCCCCCATCCCCAACCCATCTCATAACCCCCCATCCCTTCAACCCATCTCATAACCCCCATCCCTTCAACCCATCTCATAACCCCCCATCCCTTCAACCCATCTCATAACTCCCCATCCCTTCAACCCATCTCATAACCCCCATCCCTTCAACCCGTCTCATAACCCCCCATCCCTTCAACCCGTCTCATAACCCCCATCCCTTCAACCCGTCTCATAACTCCCCATCCCTTCATCCCATCTCATAACCCCATCCCTTCAACCCATCTCATAACCCCCCATCCCTTCAACCCATCTCATAACCCCCATCCCTTCAACCCATCTCATAACCCCCCATCCCTTCAACCCATCTCATAACTCCCCATCCCTTCAACCCATCTCATAACCCCCATCCCTTCAACCCGTCTCATAACCCCCCATCCCTTCAACCCGTCTCATAACCCCCATCCCTTCAACCCGTCTCATAACCCCCCATCCCTTCAACCCGTCTCATAACCTCCATCCCTTCATCCCATCTCATAACCCCCACCCCTTCAACCCATCTCATAACCCCCCATCCCTTCAACCCGTCTCATAACCTCCATCCCTTCATCCCATCTCATAACCCCCATCCCTTCAACCCGTCTCATAACCCCCCATCCCTTCAACCCGTCTCATAACCTCCATCCCTTCATCCCATCTCATAACCCCCATCCCTTCAACCCATCTCATAACTCCCCATCCCTTCAACCCATCTCATTACCCCCATCCCTTCAACCCATCTCATAACCTCCATCCCTTCAACCCATCTCATAACCCCCATCCCTTCAACCCGTCTCATAACCCCCCATCCCTTCTACTCCATCTCATAACCCCCATCCCTTCAACCCATCTCATAACCCCATCCCTTCAACCCGTCTCATAACCCCCCATCCCTTCATCCCATCTCATAACCCCCGTCCCTTCAACCCATCTCATAACCCCCATCCATTCAACCCTGGTCTCATAACCCCCCATCCCTTCAACCCATCTCATAACCCCCCATCCCTTCAACCCGTCTCATAACCCCCATCCCTTCAACCCATCTCATAACCCCCCATCCCTTCAACCCATCTCATAACTCCCCATCCCTTCAACCCATCTCATAACCCCCATCCCTTCAACCCGTCTCATAACCCCCCATCCCTTCAACCCGTCTCATAACCCCCATCCCTTCAACCCGTCTCATAACTCCCCATCCCTTCATCCCATCTCATAACCCCATCCCTTCAACCCATCTCATAACCCCCCATCCCTTCAACCCATCTCATAACCCCCATCCCTTCAACCCATCTCATAACCCCCCATCCCTTCAACCCATCTCATAACTCCCCATCCCTTCAACCCATCTCATAACCCCCATCCCTTCAACCCGTCTCATAACCCCCCATCCCTTCAACCCGTCTCATAACCCCCATCCCTTCAACCCGTCTCATAACCCCCCATCCCTTCAACCCGTCTCATAACTCCCCATCCCTTCATCCCATCTCATAACCCCCATCCCTTCAACCCATCTCATAACCTCCATCCCTTCAACCCATCTCATAACCCTTATCCTTTCAACCCGTCTCATAACCCCCCATCCCTTCAACCCGTCTCATAACCCCCCATCCCTTCAACCCGTCTCATGACACCCCGTCCCTTCAACCCATCTCATAACCCCATCCCTTCAACCCGTCTCATAACCCCATCCCTTCAACCCATCTCATAACCCCAATCCCTTCATCCCATCTCATAACCAAAATCCATTCATCCTGTCTCATAACCCCCATCCCTTCAACCCGTCTCATAACCTCCCATCCCTTCAACCCGTCTCATAACCCCAAATCCTTCAACCCATCTCATAACCCCCATCCCTTCAACCAGTCTCCTTACCCCCATCCCTTCAACCCATCTCATGACCCCCACCCCATCAACCAGTCTCCTTACCCCCATCCCTTCAACCCGTCTCATAACCTCCCATCCCTTCAACCAGTCTCATTACCCCCACCCCTTCAACCCATCTCATAACCCCAAATCCTTCAACCCATCTCATAACCTCCCATCCCTTCAACCAGTCTCATTACCCCCACCCCTTCAACCCTGGTCACATAACCCCCCCATCCCTTCAACCCATCTCATAACCCTCATCCCTTCAACCAGTCTCCTTACCCCCATCCCTTCAACCCATCTCATAACCCCCACCCCATCAACCCATCTCATAACCCCCATCCCTTCAACCCTGGTCACATAACCCCCCCCCATCCCTTCAACCCCAGTCTCATAAACCCCCATCCCTTCAACCCATCTCATAACCCCCACCCCTTCAACCCATCTCATAACCCCCATCCCTTCAACCCTGGTCACATAACCCCCCCATCCATTCAACCCGTCTCATAACCCCCATCCCTTCAACCCGTCTCATAACCCCCATCTCATAACCCCGTCCCTTCAACCCGTCTCATAACCCCCATCCCTTCATCCCATCTCATAAATCCCATCCCTTCATCCCATCTCATAACCCCCATCCCTTAAACCCGTCTCATAACCCCCCATCCCTTCAACCCGTCTCATAACCCCCATCCCTTCAACCCGTCTCATAACCCCCATCCCTTCAACCCGTCTCATAACCCCCCATCCCTTCAACCCGTCTCATAACTCCCCATCCCTTCATCCCATCTCATAACCCCCATCCCTTCAACCCATCTCATAACCTCCATCCCTTCAACCCATCTCATAACCCTTATCCTTTCAACCCGTCTCATAACCCCCCATCCCTTCAACCCGTCTCATAACCCCCCATCCCTTCAACCCGTCTCATGACACCCCGTCCCTTCAACCCATCTCATAACCCCATCCCTTCAACCCGTCTCATAACCCCATCCCTTCAACCCATCTCATAACCCCAATCCCTTCATCCCATCTCATAACCAAAATCCATTCATCCTGTCTCATAACCCCCATCCCTTCAACCCGTCTCATAACCTCCCATCCCTTCAACCCGTCTCATAACCCCAAATCCTTCAACCCATCTCATAACCCCCATCCCTTCAACCAGTCTCCTTACCCCCATCCCTTCAACCCATCTCATGACCCCCACCCCATCAACCAGTCTCCTTACCCCCATCCCTTCAACCCGTCTCATAACCTCCCATCCCTTCAACCAGTCTCATTACCCCCACCCCTTCAACCCATCTCATAACCCCAAATCCTTCAACCCATCTCATAACCTCCCATCCCTTCAACCAGTCTCATTACCCCCACCCCTTCAACCCTGGTCACATAACCCCCCCATCCCTTCAACCCATCTCATAACCCTCATCCCTTCAACCAGTCTCCTTACCCCCATCCCTTCAACCCATCTCATAACCCCCACCCCATCAACCCATCTCATAACCCCCATCCCTTCAACCCTGGTCACATAACCCCCCCCATCCCTTCAACCCCAGTCTCATAAACCCCCATCCCTTCAACCCATCTCATAACCCCCACCCCTTCAACCCATCTCATAACCCCCATCCCTTCAACCCTGGTCACATAACCCCCCCATCCATTCAACCCGTCTCATAACCCCCATCCCTTCAACCCGTCTCATAACCCCCATCTCATAACCCCCATCCCTTCAACCCATCTCATAACCCCCATCTCATAACCCCCGTCCCTTCAACCCGTCTCATAACCCCCATCCCTTCATCCCATCTCATAAATCCCATCCCTTCATCCCATCTCATAACCCCCATCCCTTAAACCCGTCTCATAACCCCCCATCCCTTCAACCCGTCTCATAACCCCCATCCCTTCAACCAGTCTCATTACCCCCACCCCATCAACCCATCTCATAACCCCCATCCCTACAACCCTGGTCACATAACCCCCCCATCCCTTCAACCCCAGTCTCATAAAGCCCCATCCCTTCAACCCATCTCATAACCCCCACCCCTTCAAACCATCTCATAACCCCCATCCCTTCAACCCTGGTCACATAACCCCCCCATCCCTTCAACCCCAGTCTCATAAACCCCCATCCCTTCAACCCATCTCATAACCCCCACCCCTTCAACCCATCTTATAACCCCCATCCCTTCAACCCTGGTCACATAACCCCCATCCCTTCAACCCGTCTCATAACTCCCCATCCCTTCATCCCATCTCATAACCCCCATCCCTTCAACCCATCTCATAACCTCCATCCCTTCAACCCATCTCATAACCCTCATCCTTTCAACACGTCTCATAACCCCCCATCCCTTCAACCCGTCTCATAACCCCCCATCCCTTCAACCGTCTCATAACACCCCGTCCCTTCAACCCATCTCATAACCCCATCCCTTCAACCCGTCTCATAACCCCCCATCCCTTCAACCCGTCTCATAACCCCCATCCCTTCATCCCATCTCATAAACCCCATCCCTTCAACCCGTCTCATAACCCCATCCCTTCAACCCATCTCATAACCCCCATCCCTTCCTCCCATCTCATAACCAACATCCATTCATCCTGTCTCATAACCCCCATCCCTTCAACCCGTCTCATAACCTCCCATCCCTTCAACCAGTCTCATTACCCCCACCCCTTCAACCCATCTCATAACCCCAAATCCTTCAACCCATCTCATAACCCTCATCCCTTCAACCAGTCTCATTACCCCCATCCCTTCAACCCATCTCATAACCCCCACCCCATCAACCCATCTCATAACCCCCATCCCTTCAACCCTGGTCACATAACCCCCCCATCCCTTCAACCCCAGTCTCATAAACCCCCATCCCTTCAACCCATCTCATAACCCCCACCCCTTCAAACCATCTCATAACCCCCATCCCTTCAACCCTGGTCACATAACCCCCCCATCCCTTCAACCCCAGTCTCATAAACCCCCATCCCTTCAACCCATCTCATAACCCCCACCCCTTCAACCCATCTCATAACCCCCATCCCTTCAACCCTGGTCACATAACCCCCCCATCCCTTCAACCCATCTCATTACCCCCATCCCTTCATCCCATCTCATAACCCCGTCCCTTCAACCCATCTCATTACCCCCATCCCTTCATCCCATCTCATAACCCCCGTCCCTTCAACCCATCTCATAACCCCCATCCATTCAACCCTGGTCTCATAACCCCCATCACTTCAACCCATCTCATTACCCCCATCCCTTCACCCCATCTCATAACCCCGTCCCTTCAACCCATCTCATAACCCCCATCCCTTCAACCCTGGTCTCATAACCTACATCCCTTCAACCCATCTCTTAACCCCCATCCCTTCAACCCGTTTCATAACCCCCATCCCTTCAACCCATCTCATAACCCCCATCCCTTCAACCCATCTCATAACCCCCATCCCTTCAACCCGTCTCATAACCCCCCATCCCTTCAACCCGTCTCATAACACCCCGTCCCTTCAACCCATCTCATAACCTCCATCACTTTATCCCATCTCATAACCCCCATCCCTTCAACCCATCTCATAACCCCCATCACTTCACCCCACCTCATAACCCCCATCCCTTCATCCCATCTCATAACCACCATCCATTCATCCCGTCTCATAACCCCCACCCCTTCAACCCATCTCATAACCCCCACCCTTTCAACCCATCTCATAACCCCCATCCCTTCAACCAGTCTCATTACCCCCACCCCTTCAGCCCATCTCATAACCCCAATTCCTTCAACCCGTTTCATAACCACCATCCCTTCTACTCCATCTCATAACCCCCATCCCTTCAAATCATCTCATAACCCCATCCCTTCAACCCGTCTCATAACCCCCCATCCCTTCAACCCGTCTCATAACACCCCGTCCCTTCAACCCATCTCATAACCTCCATCACTTCATCCCATCTCATAACCCCCATCCATTCATCCCGTCTCATAACGCCCACCCCTTCAACCCATCTCATAACCCCCACCCTTTCAACCCATCTCATAACCCCCATCCCTTCAACCAGTCTCATTACCCCCACCCCTTCAACCCATCTCATAACCCCAATTCCTTCAACCCGTCTCATAACCCCCATCCCTTCAACCCCGGACTCATAACCCCCATCCCTTCAACCCATCTCATAACCCCGATCCCTTCAACCCATCTCATAACCCCCATCCCTTCAACCAATCTCATAACCCCCATCTCATAACCCCCATCCCTTCAACCCGTCTCATAACCCCATCCCTTCAACCCGTCTCATAACCCCATCCCTTCAACCCATCTCATAACCCCCATCCCTTCAACCCATCTCATAACCCTCATCCCTTCATCCCATCTCATAACCCCCATCCCTTCAACCCTGGTCTCATAACCCCCATCCCTAGCATCCCATCTCATAACCCCGTCCCTTCAACCCATCTCATAACCCCCATCCCTTCAACCCTGGTCTCATAACCCCCATCCCTAGCATCCCATCTCATAACCCCCGTCCCTTCAACCCATCTCATAACCCCCATCCCTTCAACCCGTTTCATAACCCCCATCCCTTCAACCCATCTCATAACCCCCATCCCTTCAACCCGTCTCATAACCCCCATCCCTTCAACCCGTTTCATAACCCCCATCCCTTCAACCCTGGTCACATAACCCCCCCATCCCTTCAACCCGTCTCATAACCCCCATCCCTTCAACCCATCTCATAACCCCGATCCCTTCAACCCATCTCATAACCCCCATCCCTTCAACCAATCTCATAACCCCCATCTCATAACCCCCATCCCTTCAACCCGTCTCATAACCCCATCCCTTCAACCCGTCTCATAACCCCATCCCTTCAACCAATCTCATAACCCCCATCCCTTCAACCCATCTCATAACCCCCATCCCTTCAACCCATCTCATAACCCTCATCCCTTCATCCCATCTCATAACCCCCATCCCTTCAACCCTGGTCTCATAACCCCCATCCCTAGCATCCCATCTCATAACCCCGTCCCTTCAACCCATCTCATAACCCCCATCCCTTCAACCCTGGTCTCATAACCCCCATCCCTAGCATCCCATCTCATAACCCCCGTCCCTTCAACCCATCTCATAACCCCCATCCCTTCACCCCGTTTCATAACCCCCATCCCTTCAACCCATCTCATAACCCCCATCCCTTCAACCCGTCTCATAACCCCCATCCCTTCAACCCGTTTCATAACCCCCATCCCTTCAACCCTGGTCACATAACCCCCCCATCCCTTCAACCCGTTTCATAACCCCCATCCCTTCAACCCATCTCATAACCCCCATCCCTTCAACCCATCTCATAACCCCCATCCCTTCATCCCATCTCATAACCCCCATCCCTTCAACCCATCTCATAACCTCCATCCCTTCAACCCATCTCATAACCCTCATCCTTTCAACCCGTCTCATAACCCTTATCCTTTCAACCCGTCTCATAACCCCCCATCCCTTCAACCAGTCTCATTACCCCCACCCCTTCAACCCATCTCATAACCCCAAATCCTTCAACCCGTCCCATAACCCCCATCCCTTCAACCCCAGTCTCATAAACCCCCCATCTCTTCAACCCTGGTCATATAACCCCCCCATCCCTTCAACCCCAGTCTCATAAACCCCCATCCCTTCAACCCATCTCATAACCTCCCATCCCTTCAACCCATCTCATAACCCCCATCCCTTCAACCCTGTTCACATAACCCCCCCATCCCTTCAACCCCAGTCTCATAAACCCCCATCCCTTCAACCCATCTCATAACCCCATCCCTTCAACCCGTCTCATAACCCCTATCCCTTCAACCCATCTCATAACTCCCCATCCCTTCAACCCGTCTCATAACCCCATCCCTTCAACCCATCTCATAACCCCATCCCTTCAACCCGTCTCATTACCCCAATCCCTTCAACCCGTCTCATAACCCCCATCCCTTCAACCCGTCTCATAACCCCCATCCCTTCAACCAGTCTCATTACCCCCATCCATTCAACCCTGGTCTCATAACCCCCCATCACTTCATCCCATCTCATAACCCCCGTCCCTTCAACCCATCTCATAACCCCCATCCATTCAACCCTGGTCTCATAACCCCCCATCACTTCATCCCATCTCATAACTCCCATCCCTTCATCCCATCTCATAACCCCCATCCATTCAACCCTGGTCTCATAACCCCCCATCACTTCATCCCATCTCATAACCCCCGTCCCTTCAACCCATCTCATAACCCCCATCCATTCAACCCTGGTCTCATAACCCCCCATCACTTCAACCCATCTCATTACCCCCATCCCTTCATCCAATCTCATAACCCCCGTCCCTTGAACCCATCTCATAACCCCCCATCCCTTCAACCCTGGTCTCATAACCTACATCCCTTCAACCCATCTCCTAACCCCCATCCCTTCATCCAATCTCATAACCCCCGTCCCTTGAACCCATCTCATAACCCCCCATCCCTTCAACCCTGGTCTCATAACCTACATCCCTTCAACCCATCTCCTAACCCCCATCCCTTCAACCCGTTTCATAACCACCATCCCTTCAACCTATCTCATAACCCCCATCCCTTCAACCCGTCTCATAACCCCCATCCCTTAAACCCTTCTCATAACCCCCATCCCTTCAACCTATCTCATAACCCCCATCCCTTCAACCCGTCTCATAACCCCCATCCCTTCAACCCATCTCATAACCCCCATCCCTTCAACCAATCTCATAACCCCCATCTCATAACCCCCATCCCTTCAACCCGTCTCATAACCCCATCCCTTCAACCCGTCTCATAACCCCATCCCTTCAACCAATCTCATAACCCCCATCCCTTCAACCCATCTCATAACCCCCATCCCTTCAATCCATCTCATAACCCTCATCCCTTCATCCCATCTCATAACCCCCATCCCTTCAACCCTGGTCTCATAACCCCCATCCCTAGCATCCCATCTCATAACCCCGTCCCTTCAACCCATCTCATAACCCCCATCCCTTCAACCCTGGTCTCATAACCCCCATCCCTAGCATCCCATCTCATAACCCCCGTCCCTTCAACCCATCTCATAACCCCCATCCCTTCACCCCGTTTCATAACCCCCATCCCTTCAACCCATCTCATAACCCCCATCCCTTCAACCCGTCTCATAACCCCCATCCCTTCAACCCGTTTCATAACCCCCATCCCTTCAACCCTGGTCACATAACCCCCCCATCCCTTCAACCCGTTTCATAACCCCCATCCCTTCAACCCATCTCATAACCCCCATCCCTTCAACCCATCTCATAACCCCCCATCCCTTCATCCCATCTCATAACCCCCATCCCTTCAACCCATCTCATAACCTCCATCCCTTCAACCCATCTCATAACCCTCATCCTTTCAACCCGTCTCATAACCCTTATCCTTTCAACCCGTCTCATAACCCCCCATCCCTTCAACCAGTCTCATTACCCCCACCCCTTCAACCCATCTCATAACCCCAAATCCTTCAACCCGTCCCATAACCCCCATCCCTTCAACCCCAGTCTCATAAACCCCCCATCTCTTCAACCCTGGTCATATAACCCCCCCATCCCTTCAACCCCAGTCTCATAAACCCCCATCCCTTCAACCCATCTCATAACCTCCCATCCCTTCAACCCATCTCATAACCCCCATCCCTTCAACCCTGTTCACATAACCCCCCCATCCCTTCAACCCCAGTCTCATAAACCCCCATCCCTTCAACCCATCTCATAACCCCATCCCTTCAACCCGTCTCATAACCCCTATCCCTTCAACCCATCTCATAACTCCCCATCCCTTCAACCCGTCTCATAACCCCATCCCTTCAACCCATCTCATAACCCCATCCCTTCAACCCGTCTCATTACCCCAATCCCTTCAACCCGTCTCATAACCCCCATCCCTTCAACCCGTCTCATAACCCCCATCCCTTCAACCAGTCTCATTACCCCCATCCATTCAACCCTGGTCTCATAACCCCCCATCACTTCATCCCATCTCATAACCCCCGTCCCTTCAACCCATCTCATAACCCCCATCCATTCAACCCTGGTCTCATAACCCCCCATCACTTCATCCCATCTCATAACTCCCATCCCTTCATCCCATCTCATAACCCCCATCCATTCAACCCTGGTCTCATAACCCCCCATCACTTCATCCCATCTCATAACCCCCGTCCCTTCAACCCATCTCATAACCCCCATCCATTCAACCCTGGTCTCATAACCCCCCATCACTTCAACCCATCTCATTAGCCCCATCCCTTCATCCAATCTCATAACCCCCGTCCCTTGAACCCATCTCATAACCCCCCATCCCTTCAACCCTGGTCTCATAACCTACATCCCTTCAACCCATCTCCTAACCCCCATCCCTTCATCCAATCTCATAAACCCCGTCCCTTGAACCCATCTCATAACCCCCCATCCCTTCAACCCTGGTCTCATAACCTACATCCCTTCAACCCATCTCCTAACCCCCATCCCTTCAACCCGTCTCATAACCCCATCCCTTCAACCCGTCTCATAACCCCATCCCTTCAACCCATCTCATAACCCCCATCCCTTCAACCCATCTCATAACCCTCATCCCTTCATCCCATCTCATAACCCCCATCCCTTCAACCCTGGTCTCATAACCCCCATCCCTAGCATCCCATCTCATAACCCCGTCCCTTCAACCCATCTCATAACCCCCATCCCTTCAACCCTGGTCTCATAACCCCCATCCCTAGCATCCCATCTCATAACCCCCGTCCCATCAACCCATCTCATAACCCCCATCCCTTCAACCCGTTTCATAACCCCCATCCCTTCAACCCATCTCATAACCCCCATCCCTTCAACCCGTCTCATAACCCCCATCCCTTCAACCCGTTTCATAACCCCCATCCCTTCAACCCTGGTCACATAACCCCCCCATCCCTTCAACCCGTCTCATAACCCCCATCCCTTCAACCCATCTCATAACCCCGATCCCTTCAACCCATCTCATAACCCCCATCCCTTCAACCAATCTCATAACCCCCATCTCATAACCCCCATCCCTTCAACCCGTCTCATAACCCCATCCCTTCAACCCGTCTCATAACCCCATCCCTTCAACCAATCTCATAACCCCCATCCCTTCAACCCATCTCATAACCCCCATCCCTTCAACCCATCTCATAACCCTCATCCCTTCATCCCATCTCATAACCCCCATCCCTTCAACCCTGGTCTCATAACCCCCATCCCTAGCATCCCATCTCATAACCCCGTCCCTTCAACCCATCTCATAACCCCCATCCCTTCAACCCTGGTCTCATAACCCCCATCCCTAGCATCCCATCTCATAACCCCCGTCCCTTCAACCCATCTCATAACCCCCATCCCTTCACCCCGTTTCATAACCCCCATCCCTTCAACCCATCTCATAACCCCCATCCCTTCAACCCGTCTCATAACCCCCATCCCTTCAACCCGTTTCATAACCCCCATCCCTTCAACCCTGGTCACATAACCCCCCCATCCCTTCAACCCGTTTCATAACCCCCATCCCTTCAACCCATCTCATAACCCCCATCCCTTCAACCCATCTCATAACCCCCATCCCTTCATCCCATCTCATAACCCCCATCCCTTCAACCCATCTCATAACCTCCATCCCTTCAACCCATCTCATAACCCTCATCCTTTCAACCCGTCTCATAACCCTTATCCTTTCAACCCGTCTCATAACCCCCCATCCCTTCAACCAGTCTCATTACCCCCACCCCTTCAACCCATCTCATAACCCCAAATCCTTCAACCCGTCCCATAACCCCCATCCCTTCAACCCCAGTCTCATAAACCCCCCATCTCTTCAACCCTGGTCATATAACCCCCCCATCCCTTCAACCCCAGTCTCATAAACCCCCATCCCTTCAACCCATCTCATAACCTCCCATCCCTTCAACCCATCTCATAACCCCCATCCCTTCAACCCTGTTCACATAACCCCCCCATCCCTTCAACCCCAGTCTCATAAACCCCCATCCCTTCAACCCATCTCATAACCCCATCCCTTCAACCCGTCTCATAACCCCTATCCCTTCAACCCATCTCATAACTCCCCATCCCTTCAACCCGTCTCATAACCCCATCCCTTCAACCCATCTCATAACCCCATCCCTTCAACCCGTCTCATTACCCCAATCCCTTCAACCCGTCTCATAACCCCCATCCCTTCAACCCGTCTCATAACCCCCATCCCTTCAACCAGTCTCATTACCCCCATCCATTCAACCCTGGTCTCATAACCCCCCATCACTTCATCCCATCTCATAACCCCCGTCCCTTCAACCCATCTCATAACCCCCATCCATTCAACCCTGGTCTCATAACCCCCCATCACTTCATCCCATCTCATAACTCCCATCCCTTCATCCCATCTCATAACCCCCATCCATTCAACCCTGGTCTCATAACCCCCCATCACTTCATCCCATCTCATAACCCCCGTCCCTTCAACCCATCTCATAACCCCCATCCATTCAACCCTGGTCTCATAACCCCCCATCACTTCAACCCATCTCATTACCCCCATCCCTTCATCCAATCTCATAACCCCCGTCCCTTGAACCCATCTCATAACCCCCCATCCCTTCAACCCTGGTCTCATAACCTACATCCCTTCAACCCATCTCCTAACCCCCATCCCTTCATCCAATCTCATAACCCCCGTCCCTTGAACCCATCTCATAACCCCCCATCCCTTCAACCCTGGTCTCATAACCTACATCCCTTCAACCCATCTCCTAACCCCCATCCCTTCAACCCGTTTCATAACCACCATCCCTTCAACCTATCTCATAACCCCCATCCCTTCAACCCGTCTCATAACCCCCATCCCTTAAACCCTTCTCATAACCCCCATCCCTTCAACCTATCTCATAACCCCCATCCCTTCAACCCGTCTCATAACCCCCATCCCTTCAACCCATCTCATAACCCCCATCCCTTCAACCAATCTCATAACCCCCATCTCATAACCCCCATCCCTTCAACCCGTCTCATAACCCCATCCCTTCAACCCGTCTCATAACCCCATCCCTTCAACCAATCTCATAACCCCCATCCCTTCAACCCATCTCATAACCCCCATCCCTTCAACCCATCTCATAACCCTCATCCCTTCATCCCATCTCATAACCCCCATCCAAAGGAGATGTTAAAATGAAAGGATTAATTGAGATGTTAAAATGAAAGGATTAAATGAGATGTTAAAACAATGGCAACGGGATTAATGAGATGTTAAACGATGAAAGGATGAAAATGAGATGTTAAAAATGAAAGGAAAGGGGAGATGTTAAACTGAAAGTGATGAAAAGAGATGTTAAAAAGGAATAATACGGGGATGTAACAATGAAAGGATTCAATGAGATGTTAACAATGCACGGATTAACAGGAGATGTTAAACATGAAAGGATTACAGAGGATGTTCAAACTTGACAGGATTAAAGGGGATCTGTTAACAAACTGACCGGATTCAAGGGGATGTTCAAACAGACGGAATAAATTCTTCAACCCATCTCATAACCCCCCATCCCTTCATCCCATCTCATAACCCCCATCCCTTCAACCCATCTCATAACCTCCATCCCTTCAACCCATCTCATAACCCTCATCCTTTCAACCCGTCTCATAACCCTTATCCTTTCAACCCGTCTCATAACCCCCCATCCCTTCAACCAGTCTCATTACCCCCACCCCTTCAACCCATCTCATAACCCCAAATCCTTCAACCCGTCCCATAACCCCCATCCCTTCAACCCCAGTCTCATAAACCCCCCATCTCTTCAACCCTGGTCATATAACCCCCCCATCCCTTCAACCCCAGTCTCATAAACCCCCATCCCTTCAACCCATCTCATAACCTCCCATCCCTTCAACCCATCTCATAACCCCCATCCCTTCAACCCTGTTCACATAACCCCCCCATCCCTTCAACCCCAGTCTCATAAACCCCCATCCCTTCAACCCATCTCATAACCCCATCCCTTCAACCCGTCTCATAACCCCTATCCCTTCAACCCATCTCATAACTCCCCATCCCTTCAACCCGTCTCATAACCCCATCCCTTCAACCCATCTCATAACCCCATCCCTTCAACCCGTCTCATTACCCCAATCCCTTCAACCCGTCTCATAACCCCCATCCCTTCAACCCGTCTCATAACCCCCATCCCTTCAACCAGTCTCATTACCCCCATCCATTCAACCCTGGTCTCATAACCCCCCATCACTTCATCCCATCTCATAACCCCCGTCCCTTCAACCCATCTCATAACCCCCATCCATTCAACCCTGGTCTCATAACCCCCCATCACTTCATCCCATCTCATAACTCCCATCCCTTCATCCCATCTCATAACCCCCATCCATTCAACCCTGGTCTCATAACCCCCCATCACTTCATCCCATCTCATAACCCCCGTCCCTTCAACCCATCTCATAACCCCCATCCATTCAACCCTGGTCTCATAACCCCCCATCACTTCAACCCATCTCATTAGCCCCATCCCTTCATCCAATCTCATAACCCCCGTCCCTTGAACCCATCTCATAACCCCCCATCCCTTCAACCCTGGTCTCATAACCTACATCCCTTCAACCCATCTCCTAACCCCCATCCCTTCATCCAATCTCATAACCCCCGTCCCTTGAACCCATCTCATAACCCCCCATCCCTTCAACCCTGGTCTCATAACCTACATCCCTTCAACCCATCTCCTAACCCCCATCCCTTCAACCCGTTTCATAACCACCATCCCTTCAACCTATCTCATAACCCCCATCCCTTCAACCCGTCTCATAACCCCCATCCCTTAAACCCTTCTCATAACCCCCATCCCTTCAACCTATCTCATAACCCCCATCCCTTCAACCCGTCTCATAACCCCCATCCCTTCAACCCGTCTCATAACCCCTATCCCTTCAACCCATCTCATAACCCCCATCCATTCATCCCGTCTCAATTTTCAATTTATAATCTTTATTCGGTTCTTAAAAAGACACCATAAAAGCACAGATACAAAATACACACATAAAAAGCTTTTAGTGTAACACATAAATAAATCACTAAATACAGGAGTCCTTGATTAAAATGTTCGTGCAATTTGACTCATCATGGGAACAGGCAAATGTCAATGGTCAATTTTCTCTAGTATTTCTTAGTCTTATCGCTACACGAATAAAATTTATGGTGCAAAAGAGGGTATATGCGTCCTCTGCTTCCTGTAGGAATCTCAGAGCCGTTCTTGCATGTTTAGGTTTTATGTCTTTCAAAATCCCCACCAGGAACTTACGTCTAGGCATAGTATAAAATGGGCACAATAGGACGAAATGAAGGGTATCCTGCGGAGACCTGTGGTCGCAGCCGCAGGTACCCTTCTCCGCCAGTGTGTGAGTAAACCCTGCCGGGACCGCAAGAATATGATGTAGCATGTTTAGTCTGAACCGTGTCATGACAAAGCGGTCCTGGGCGTTAAACATGACTCTTAAATACGGTTCCATTCCATGCTTTACTGTGAGTTCGTTATAGGTGGAATTTGTGGGTTTACAATTTTCTTTTTCTGCTCTTAATAGCTTGAGCTGTGCCAAGAAGAGGTTCTTTACCAATGATTTACTCTCAGGTGTTATGGAGTCTGGGGATGTGAAAAAGTTTATGCAATCGATTTCGGCTAGGGATTTCTTTACATAGTTCAGCCAAGGGATGATGTCACCTTTATCTTTTTTGAGGCAGTCCTCGATGATTTGTCTTGTGAGGGCGGCCTCTGGGTTAGTCCATATTTTGACCCATGCCAGGAGGGGTTTAATTTTGATTTTATCTTCTATGAAGAGTTCTCCTAGTTCTTCATGGATTATGTGGGCAGATACACTCTGAGGGACCTTCAAAATTCTCCTCATGAATTTGTTTTCTTCAGTCTGTATCTGCTGGGCTTTACTGTCCAAGAAGCCCCACACTTCTGCGCCATAGGAGACTTTCGCGCAACAAATTGCCCTGTAAAGGTTCAAGATTTGTTCCGGGGACCATTTTCCCAGTCTTTGCCCGTATCCCATGATAGCTCCTACTGAAGCTGCAAGTTTCGTAGAATGTTTTTCGACCAAGGGTTTAAAAGTGAGGTGATGATCAAATAGTACCCCCAAATACGAAAAGGTCTGGACTTTGTCGATTTTGTGCGACCCAATGTGAAAGGAAAAAGATCCTTTTGTAGGTTTTCCGACGGACATGATGTAGGATTTTTCCAGATTAGTTGCCAGGTCTAGTTTGTCCATAAATCTGACAAACCCATCAATCAGTTTCTGCAGGCCTAGGGGGGTTCTAGCAAGCAGAACCGCGTCATCGGCGTATAATAACACAGGTACCGCACGATGACCAATTTGGGGTGAGTCCACCTTGAGATTAAGCAGGTCTTTTTCCAGCGAATTAATGTAAATGGAGAACAAAAAGGGCGCAAGGATACAACCTTGCCTTACTCCACTTGTGCAAGTGAAGGGGTCGGTCTTCTTACCCTCCTGACTGTACCTTACACTTGCAGTGGTGTTCCGGTGGAGATTTTGCAAGGTGTCCACTAGCGGTTGGTCCACTCCTAGTTCTACTAACATGCTCCAGAGCTTTCTCCTATTTACACGGTCGAAAGCCGCTGAAAGGTCCATAAACCCCATGTGAATGGACCCCTTTCCAGCGATGGTATATTTGGCTATCAGAAGGTAAAGGTTTAAACATTGGTCAGTGGTGGATCTGCCTTTCCTGAAGCCGTATTGCATTTCTGAAAGGATTTGATGTTCCTCGGCCCAATCTTGCAATCGCTGTAGGATGACTCGCCCCAGCACTTTTGCGGTCACGTCTATAAGCGATATGGGTCGGTAGCATTGGGGGTCATCGCGGTTCCCTTTCTTATAAATTGGGACTATGGTCGCCGTTGACCAGGACTGGGGTAGACCTGCCACCACCGCCTCATTTAAAACCCTGGTGAGTAACGGTGCCCACAAGTCAGGTTGACTCAGGTACAGGTCTGGTGGAATTCCGTCCGGGCCCGGGGCCTTATTTTTACTTAGTCCAATTATTCCCCTTTTGACTTCTTTCAAAGAGAAGTCTAGCTTTGCCGGCTGATGTTTCCTCGATGTGTCCTCCAGAGCTAGGTGATTTGAGTGGTTATATAGGCTCTGGAAGTGGGTCTGCCATTGCTCCGGTAAGATGATGTTTGTGATTTTTGGAGCCCCTTGGTCCTGGAAGCAAGGGGAATTAATCACTTTCCAGAAGCTAACAATGTCTTTTCTTTCGGCGGCGTCCCTTAAGTCCTCCCAGGCCTGGTTTTGTAGGTTTTGCTTGCGGATTTTCAGGGCCTTTTTATACTCCGCTCTGCTCTTTGTCACCCTGATCTTATCCCTTGGTTTACAGTGGAGGCTATCCTTCAGTTCTTTAAGCGCCTTGGTGCAGTTCGCATCGAACCAGCGGGGATTTGAGTTCATTTTATTAGATCCCGTGGTCGTTAGTGAATTATTTACGTGTTGTGCGATTTCTTCGAAAGCCTTGACCACCCGGTCCCCGCATACACTTGGGTCTAAGCATTTGTCAATTGCATCTGAAGCATCTATTAGTAATTTTTTATAAAAACTGACCCCATCAATTTTTGCCCATTTAATTCTTCTTCCCTGATCCACAGCTTTTTCCACGGTGTCAGGTTTCTTTGGGCATGTGTTAAAATCAAAACCTTCGATTGCAATAATGACCGGGTTATGATCACTAAAACTGCTGGCCTCTATTTTAGTGTTGGTAATGTTTCTTTTTAGGATGGGCGAGACTAGTATAAAATCAATGTAGGAGTGGCACCCTCTTCCTTTGTACGTTGGTGTCAGTTCTCCTAGTTCGCCCAATGCCACAAGGTCTAGCGTTTGGGTTAAGTTGTTCCTTTTCGTTAATCTCTCCAAATCCCATCCCTCTTTTGTATGTGCAAAATGCGGGCCTTTCATTAAAGTGCATCTTGACCAGTCTTTATTAAAAGGTTTTAGTTTGTCGCATAAATGACAGTTAAAATCTCCCGTTAGTATTACGCTCAGTTCATTTGGTGTCTTGTGTAAAAGGTTTAAGTTTCTTAAGCATTCCTCTAATTCAAAAATGGCTTTTCCCCTCTCCATCAGTGCTGGGGAGTTGTACCAATTAACTAGGAAGAGGGTTATTCTTGCTGAGGTGAACCTTAGAACTTGTAGGTTGTGTGATGCCCATTTGATGTTACTCCAGGTGCCCTTAATGTCTAGGTTGACATATATGGCCAGACCCCCACTTGCTCTCCCAGAAGTTACTTTTTTGGCTGGGAGACAAAAGCTTTTGTATCCTTCCAGGCTGTAGTCATTTAATTCAAGAGCCCAAGTTTCCTGCAGGCAAATGATTTGGAATTTTTTGATGTAGCTCAGCCATTCCTGTGATTTCAACTTGGCCGCTAGTCCTGCAATGTTCCAGGATGCTATTAGTAGATTTGCTGGCGTCATTTCTTTAGTGGTTCTTTTTGGTTCATCTGGTAGGGGCATAACCTGTTTGCTTGTTTCTGTTAGGGTGGCATTGTTGGAATGAGTGTCGCTAAGAATATTTGGTGGGTTTGTCCCTTTTTCTCTTCCAAGGCTGGTATTCGGAATTTTGGTGTATCCTCCTCTGTCGGGCACGTCAGCTATTTCATTGTCCATCCCTTTTTCCATTCCTGTTAGTGGTAGATTTTCCACCTTCAACCTCTCAGTCTTGGGGGACTGATTGTCCCATCCCTGTCAATCGACCTCTTCCAGGGCACCGAATCTGTTCCAGTGTGCATATTGCATTAGGGAGGAGTCGTAGTTTGGCATGGCAAAGTTTGGTCTTTGCCATTGTGGTGGACCATAGTGGGTACCAGGATATGGTAAGTTTTTAGGGAAGGTTCTGTTGTTCTGCCTGATTCTTTGGGGTGCAAAGGGATAGAAATAAGACAAGTGTACCGGGTGGATCTGTGATCGGGTATAGCTAGGGGGGGCACTACAGATAAAATTAACTGCGTCCATATCTCTAAAGTTTATCGTAATTATATCCCCTGCTATGGTCTTGGTGCCTTTGCCGATCCACTCCCCTCTTCTTACAGACAAGATTTCCCCAAAAACATTGGGGGGCAAGGGTCTGTGTATTTGTAGCCACTGTGCGCATTTATTTTTCAGTTCTATTTGGGTTTCCCGTTGGCCTTCCCTTAGAGGTGGAACTCCTGTTAACACCACTACATAGGGCAGTGCTTCAGGCGGGAGGTTAATTGACCTAAAGCGAGTAGATGTTTTGTTTTCTTTAGTTGGTGCAGTGGGCGGAGGCTTTGGGTTCACGTTGGGGGTTTGGACGTTGTTTACTTCCAACGTTTGGGGAGGTCCTGGGTTTGATTTGTTGTTTTCAGTAGTTGTTTTTTTACTGCTTTTCCCTCTGTCTGGTGTGGAGGAAACCTTTTGGTTATCTTTAATACTTTTTTGACTGGCTCTGTTTGGGGTTTTTGTGGGCACATCAGGGATCGTAGGGACCTTGTCCTTAGTTTGGCTATGGGATGTAACGTCGGTCTGTTTTCTTAAACCGCCTTCTTGCCCTGGTTGGGTTTTTGTGCCATTCCCTCTGTTGTTTACAATTGAGGTTAGTCTGTCTATTTTTGCTATGAGGGGTTTTAGCAGCACAGTAATGGAGTGTTCGAGGTCCGTTTTAAGGTCAGCCACCATGTTGGTGATCCAACACGGTATTCCCGAGGCAGGTGGGTTTATTGGTGTAACCAGGTTGTGATTTCTAGTTTTAGAGGATCCTTTTGAGGATCCCTTTTTCCCCCCACGTTTAGGGCCTTCCTTGTGCAGATTTTTCTCAATGCTGCAGGGAGCGTTAATATGGTTGTGTGTTTGTACAACAGATCTCTCGCTGCGAATATCTGCAGAGACCTGCGCACAAGGTAGGTCAGCGAAAGAAGAGGGAGAAGGGGGCAAGCTGGTGTCGAATTCCTCTACCAAATCTCGAGAAGCCTCGGTCAGGTTGATGAGGGATTCCTGGGTTTCCTGAATAATTGTCACGGGTGGTAGTGACATTCTTCTTTCAGTATCTGCGATGGCATTTGACACTGCCCCTATTGTTTGTTTGAGCATTTTGTCAATCGCAGTCAGTGTTGGTAATGGCGGTGGAGGATCCGTTTTGTTTTTTGCGCTCGATCTTAAAGTGGGCATCTTGGGCTTCTTGGTGGTCTTCCTCATAATCTGTAGTGCTATGTACAGATGGTAGATTTTACTAGAGCAGATATAACCGACTAGAAGCCTGGTTCAAGAGTTGTAAAGAACGATTTTTCAGGGGGGTGGCCCAGCCCAGCCTCTTCTGGCCTCTGAGGGCCACAGAGGGCCCGCCCTTTGCCCGGGCTTCGCTCGGCGTCCCGCTAAGCGGTAAACTGCTGATTATAAGGAGGTTTTGCAGGCAGGGGGCGTGTCTTCCTGGGGGCGCGCCCGTGCACACCTGTGCAGCGCAGGGACTCCTGGTCTTTTGAGTCCCTGCGGCGCGCTCCCTCGATGTTATCTCGGTGCTCCTCCTCCTGGGACCGACCCAACAGCGCGAGTGCTCTCCCAGCCTCGACCCCACGCCACTCACCGCGCAGCAGCGCCCGCGAAGCGGGTGCTGCAAGTTGTAGCGTTGCGTTGCGGGAGGGCGGTCAATCCCTCCTGGGACACAGGGAGGCCGGGTGTCAGCAAAAGGCGAGGGTAGAAGGTCTGGAAAGCCTAACGGCGACAGCAGCAACAGTCTGGTAAGAACAGAGAATCCCGCTGGAGGCTACACAGTTTCCCGCTTAAGTAGGCTGGACAAGCAGGGGGCGTGTCTTCCTGGGGGCGCGCCCGTGCACACCTGTGCAGCGCAGGGACTCCTGGTCTTTTGAGTCCCTGCGGCGCGCTCCCTCGATGTTATCTCGGTGCTCCTCCTCCTGGGACCGACCCAACAGCGCAAGTGCTCTCCCAGCCTCGACCCCACGCCACTCACCGCGCAGCAGCGCCCGCGAAGCGGGTGCTGCAAGTTGTAGCGTTGCGTTGCGGGAGGGCGGTCAATCCCTCCTGGGACACAGGGAGGCCGGGTGTCAGCAAAAGGCGAGGGTAGAAGGTCTGGAAAGCCTAACGGCGACAGCAGCAACAGTCTGGTAAGAACAGAGAATCCCGCTGGAGGCTACACAGTTTCCCGCTTAAGTAGGCTGGACAAGCAGGGGGCGTGTCTTCCTGGGGGCGCGCCCGTGCACACCTGTGCAGCGCAGGGACTCCTGGTCTTTTGAGTCCCTGCGGCGCGCTCCCTCGATGTTATCTCGGTGCTCCTCCTCCTGGGACAGACCCAACAGCGCGAGTGCTCTCCCAGCCTCGACCCCACGCCACTCACCGCGCAGCAGCGCCCGCGAAGCGGGTGCTGCAAGTTGTAGCGTTGCGTTGCGGGAGGGCGGTCAATCCCTCCTGGGACACAGGGAGGCCGGGTGTCAGCAAAAGGCGAGGGTAGAAGGTCTGGAAAGCCTAACGGCGACAGCAGCAACAGTCTGGTAAGAACAGAGAATCCCGTCTCATAACCCCCACCCCTTCAACCCATCTCATAACCCCCACCCTTTCAACCCATCTCATAACCCCCATCCCTTGAACCAGTCTCATTATCCCCACCCCTTCAACCCATCTCATAACCCCAATTCTTTCAACCCGTCTCATAACCCCCATCCCTTCAACCCTGGACTCATAACCCCCCCATCCCTTCAACCCTGGTCACATAACCCCCATCCCTTCAACCCCAGTCTCATAAACCCCCATCCCTTCAACCCATCTCATAACCCCCATCCCTTCAACCCATCTCTTAACCCCCACCCCTTCAACCCATCTCCTAATCCCCATCCCTTCATCCCATCTCATAACCCCCCATCCCTTCAACCCTTCTTATTACCCCTATCCCTTCAACCCATCTCATATCCCCCACCCCTTCAACCCATCTCATAACCCTCATCCCTTCAACCCATCTCATAACCCCACCCCTTCAACCCATCTCCTAACCCCCATCCCTTCATCCCATCTCATAACCCCCCATCCCTTCAACCCCAGTCTCATAAACCCCACATCCCTTCAACCCCAGTCTCATAACCCCCCCCATCCCTTCAACCCCAGTCTCATAACCCCCCCCCCCCCCTTCAACCCATCTCATTACCCCTGTCAGGCTTCCACGGTCTGTCTCCTCGGAGCTATGCTGAAGGTCCTATAACCTCCCTGATAAAATCCTCCCCACGTCTGAGATACCAATACAGACAATGAGAAACGATTCGACTCGGGAAGAAAAGGAAGGAAAGGATAGGGACGGCGGGGAGGGAGAGCTGCAATGACAAAACACAATACAGATTATCACACTCTGTTCCCTATAGACTCAGATGTTATCTATACATCTAGCATCTAACCCCCCACCTTTTTACCTGTGAAGAAAGTAATGTAGTTTTGTAAATAGAAGATAGACCTTAATGAGGTACCTGGGATATTTATATAACTGCAAGGAAAAGAACAAGAAGCAGTTGGAATAATCACATGACCACATTATACCAAAGGCAAGATCATACCAGTTCTTCAACATACCATTTCACGTTCTAGCATGTTTTTGTATTGATATCCCCAATAGATATGGTACCCCTCTGTCTTATCTCCTATGTAAGGAAAAGAAGAAATAACTTGTGTTCAAATCATATCCAAAAACGATACAAATAATGTTAATGAGTGCTTAACTCGAGTCTGATAGAGAGTAATGTTCTCTCCCTGACGTCTAGAACCTTTAGACCTTCTTTGTGAGTGTCTATTAATACATAGATCCACCTCCGGGCCCAGTACATGGAAACAGAACTCCAATCCCAGAGCTTCGTTACTCACAATACCCCAGGATTCACTTCACCAGAATCTCTCTTACGAATTTGGAATCCCGCGAGAATAAATGCTTTCTCAGCCGAGAAAGCTTTGGTCCGGTTTCCAGAAAGCTCACGCCAAAAGCGTAAGAAACGGACCGTTATTACTGTGTTGGCGTGTTCTTTGCTGTTTCCCAAAGACACTCCTCACCCTCCAGCATAACCTTAGCATGAGCACGGCTTCACAGCACCCAGCTCGTAAAACCAAGAAGTTGGTCCATAATAATCGTCATCGCCAATAATTCCCGCAATGCATTTATGTCCGCGTCGCGTTTCCTATGTCGGAAATGGAACGCGCCTCAAGGCATGCCGGGATTTATAGTTCTTTGGCTGCTCGCTCCGTACTACGGACCCGCACAGCTTATCCATTGCCGGTTCCTGACAACCCCCATCCCTTCAACCCGTCTCATAACCCCCATCCCTTCAACCCTGGACTCATAACCCCTCTATCCCTTCAACCCGTCTCATAACCCCCACCCCTTAAACCCTTCTCATAACCCCCATCCTTCAACCCGTCTCATAACCCCCGTCCCTTCAACCCATCTAATAACCCCCCAATTCCTTCAATCCTTCTCATAACTCCCATCCCCTCAACCCGTCTCATAACCCCCATCCCCTCAACCCGTCTCATAACCCCCATCCCCTCAACCCATCTCATAACCCCCATCCCTTCAACCCTTCTCATAACCCCAATCCCTTCAACCCTTCTAATAACCCCCATCCCATCAACCAGTGTCATAACCCCCATCCCTTCAACCCATCTCATTAATCAATCAATTAATCAATCAATCAGGGATTTGTGAATGGACTCCTCACCAGTGAGGGTCTCAAGGTGGTGGGGGAGGGGGGTGCAGCTCCTGATTCAGCAGAAGAGCCAGGTCTTGAGGTTCTTCCTGAAAGTGTGCAAAGTGGGGAAAGATCTGATGTTGAGCAGGAGTTCGTTCCAGGTCTTTGGCGCGAAATAGGAGTAGGCTCTTCCGCCCACTCTGGCATTGCGGATGCGCAGGGTTTCGTCGAGGGCATGGTCGGCTGAGCCAGAGGCACAACTAGAGCCAAAGTTCGGGGGAGGCTACTAAAAGTTTGGGTGGGGGCTAATTCTTCCATCTGAAGCTTACTCTCTTCTCGACGGAGAGCCAGTGGAGGTGTCGTAGGTGCTGGGTGATATGTTCATGTTGTGGGATGCCAAGGATGAGTCTAGCGACGGTGTTCTGGATGGTCTGGAGATTCCGGAAAAGGGATTTGTTGATTCTGGCGTACATGGTGTTTCCGTAGTCCAATCTGCTGGTAATGAGTGCTTGGGTGATGGTCTTTCTTGATTTGTGGGGGATCCAGTTAAAGTACTTGCAAAGGATGAGGAGGGTGTTGTAGCACGTGGAGGAGACATCGCTGATCTGTCGGACATGGTGAGGGAGGAGTAGAGTATGATGCCGAGGTTGCAGGTGTCGTCCGCGGGAGAAAGGAAGCTGCTGAGGGCGGAAGGCCACCAGGTGTTGTCCCATGCTGAGGGGGTGGGTCCAAAGATGAGGACTTCTGTCTTCTCCAAGTTGAGCTACAGGAAGCTGTTGCTCATCCAGGATGCAATATCTTTCGTTCCTTCCTGGAAGCTGAGTCTGGGGATGTTGGGTTGCCTCGTGAGGGCAAGGATGAGCTGGGTGTCGTTGGCGTAGGATACTATGCTGAACCCATGTTTTCCGACGATGGAGGCCAGGGGAGCCATGTAGATTTTGAACAGCGTGGGGTTGAACGACGACCCTTGGGGTACTCTCCAGTTGATCTCTGTGAGTTCGGAGAGGAAAGGCAGGAGTCTGATTCTTTGGGTTCGGCCGGTGAGGAAGGAGCGTATCCAGTCGAGGGCAGATCCCTGTATACTGGCGTCATAGAGTCTGGCGTGATAGTGCAGTGGGAGATGGTGTTCGAAGGCTACAGATAGGTCAAGTAAGATGAGGGCTGCCATGTGGCCCTGGTCAAGGAGGGTGCAGATGTTGTCTGTGGCGGTAAGGAGAGCGGTCTCTGTGCTTGCTGCGGAATCTGGACAGGGAAGAGTCAAGAATGGAGTGGCTTCGATGAAGTTTGTCAGTTGGCTGTTGACGATCTTCTCGGTGACTTTAGCAGCAAAGGGGAGAAGAGAGAGGGGACTGTAGTTTTTGAGGTCCCTGGGGACTGCGGAAGGCTTCTTGAGGAGGGGCTTGACTTCTGCGCATTTCCAGCTGTCTGGAAAAGTGCCTGATTCGAAAGAGGCATTGATGGTGCATGGCTCTCTGGAAGATGTGGGGCGGGCAGGGGTCCATGAGGACTCCTTAGTGAACGCTCTTCATGGTCGAGGCGGTGTCTTTGGTGGTGATCGGGATCCAGGTAGAGACGGTGGGCTGGCTTGTGTTGCTGGAGGTAGGCGTGGTTTCGGCTTCGGGTGTTTGTTCGTTGAAATTGTCGTAGAGGGATTTGATCTTGAGATGAAAGTAGGATCCGAGTTAGTTGCAGAGGTCCTGGGAAGGTGTGACTTCTGTAGCTTCGCTGGGGGTTTGATGAATTCCTGGATGATGCTGAAGAGCTCCTTCAAGTTGCTGGAGTTGGCAAGGATTTTGTCATGGATGATGGTCTTTTTAGTGGATCTGATGCGTTGTGGTATTCTGTCATGGCTTTCTTGTAGGTGGTCCGGGCTTCCGGGTTTTTGGTGTTTCTCCATATGTTCTCGACCTCCCATCCCTTCAACTCTGGTCTCAAAATCCCCATCCCTTCAACCCATCTCATAACTCCCACCCCTTCAACCCTGGTCTCATAACCCACCATCCCTTCAACCCTGGTCCCATAACCCCCATCCCTTCAACCCACCTCATAACCCTCATCCCTTCAACCCATCTCATAACCCCCATCCCTTCAACCCTGGTCTCATAACCCACCATCCCTTCAACCCTGGTCCCATAACCCCCATCCCTTCAACCCATCTCATAATTCCCATCCCTTCAACCCTGGTCTCATAACCCACCATCCCTTCAACCCTGGTCCCATAACCCCCCATCCCTTCAACCCATCTCATAACTCCCCATCCCTTCAACCCATCTCATAACTCCCATCCCTTCAACCCATCTCATAACTCACAAAAAGGGGGTGGGGTCGCACACTACTCACACACCGGCGGAAGTTGCCCCTAAGGACTCTGGTCATTGTAGTAGAGTGTTCGCGATGCATCATCTTTCGATCTTGCTATCTTCGCTGTCTTCGCCATCCCTGGACACGTGTTTCGGGTTTTCAACCCTCGTCAGCAGGGATAGGCAGTGTTCTGGAGTCGCCGATGGCTGCCAATATCTGCCAGGTATAGTACCACTCCGGCGCGTAGGTGCGGGATCCCAGGCTCGTCAGCCCACTGCTCAAGGGAGCTTTAAGTTACAAAAAGGGGGTGGGGTCGCACACTACTCACACACCGGCGGAAGTTGCCCCTAAGGACTCTGGTCATTGTAGTAGAGTGTTCGCGATGCATCATCTTTCGATCTTGCTATCTTCGCTGTCTTCGCCATCCCTGGACACGTGTTTCGGGTTTTCAACCCTCGTCAGCAGGGATAGGCAGTGTTCTGGAGTCGCCGATGGCTGCCAATATCTGCCTGTTATAGTACCACTCCGGCGCGTAGGTGCGGGATCCCAGGCTCGTCAGCCCACTGCTCAAGGGAGCTTTAAGTTACAAAAAGGGGGTGGGGTCGCACACTACTCACACACCGGCGGAAGTTGCCCCTAAGGACTCTGGTCATTGTAGTAGAGTGTTCGCGATGCATCATCTTTCGATCTTGCTATCTTCGCTGTCTTCGCCATCCCTGGACACGTGTTTCGGGTTTTCAACCCTCGTCAGCAGGGATAGGCAGTGTTCTGGAGTCGCCGATGGCTGCCAATATCTGCCAGGTATAGTACCACTCCGGCGCGTAGGTGCGGGATCCCAGGCTCGTCAGCCCACTGCTCAAGGGAGCTTTAAGTTACAAAAAGGGGGTGGGGTCGCACACTACTCACACACCGGCGGAAGTTGCCCCTAAGGACTCTGGTCATTGTAGTAGAGTGTTCGCGATGCATCATCTTTCGATCTTGCTATCTTCGCTGTCTTCGCCATCCCTGGACACTCCGGCGCGTAGGTGCGGGATCCCAGGCTCGTCAGCCCACTGCTCAAGGGAGCTTTAAGTTACAAAAAGGGGGTGGGGTCGCACACTACTCACACACCGGCGGAAGTTGCCCCTAAGGACTCTGGTCATTAAAGCTCCCTTGAGCAGCGGGCTGACGAGCCTGGGATCCCGCACCTACGCGCCGGAGTGGTACTATACCTGGCAGATATTGGCAGCCATCGGCGACCCCAGAACACTGCCTATCCCTGCTGACGAGGGTTGAAAACCCGAAACACGTGTCCAGGGATGGCGAAGACAGCGAAGATAGCAAGATCGAAAGATGATGCATCGCGAACACTCTACTACAATGACCAGAGTCCTTAGGGGCAACTTCCGCCGGTGTGTGAGTAGTGTGCGACCCCACCCCCTTTTTGTAACTTAAAGCTCCCTTGAGCAGTGGGCTGACGAGCCTGGGATCCCGCACCTACGCGCCGGAGTGGTACTATACCTGGCAGATACCTGGCAGATATTGGCAGCCATCGGCTACCCCAGAACACTGCCTATCCCTGCTGACGAGGGTTGAAAACCCGAAACACGTGTCCAGGGATGGCGAAGACAGCGAAGATAGCAAGATCGAAAGATGATGCATCGCGAACACTCTACTACAATGACCAGAGTCCTTAGGGGCAACTTCCGCCGGTGTGTGAGTAGTGTGCGACCCCACCCCCTTTTTGTAACTTAAAGC
This sequence comes from Lissotriton vulgaris, assembly GCF_964263255.1. Lineage (NCBI taxonomy): Eukaryota > Metazoa > Chordata > Amphibia > Caudata > Salamandridae > Lissotriton > Lissotriton vulgaris. Next base: position 18,178,751 of record NC_141700.1, on the reverse strand, counting down.
TCCCTTGAGCAGCGGGCTGACGAGCCTGGGATCCCGCACCTACGCGCCAGAGTGGTACTATACCTGGCAGATATTGGCAGCCATCGGCGACCCCAGAACACTGCCTATCCCTGCTGACGAGGGTTGAAAACCCGAAACACGTGTCCAGGGATGGCAAAGACAGCGAAGATAGCAAGATCGAAAGATGATGCATCGCGAACACTCTACTACAATGACCAGAGTCCTTAGGGGCAACTTCCGCCGGTGTGTGAGTAGTGTGCGACCCCACCCCCTTTTTGTAACTTAAAGCTCCCTTGAGCAGCGGGCTGACGAGCCTGGGATCCCGCACCTACGCGCCGGAGTGGTACTATACCTGGTAGATATTGGCAGCCATCGGCGACCCCAGAACACTGCCTATCCCTGCTGACGAGGGTTGAAAACCCGAAACACGTGTCCAGGGATGGCGAAGACAGCGAAGATAGCAAGATCGAAAGATGATGCATCGCGAACACTCTACTACAATGACCAGAGTCCTTAGGGGCAACTTCCGCCGGTGTGTGAGTAGTGTGCGACCCCACCCCCTTTTTGTAACTTAAAGCTCCCTTGAGCAGCGGGCTGACGAGCCTGGGATCCCGCACCTACGCGCCGGAGTGGTACTATACCTGGCAGATATTGGCAGCCATCGGCGACCCCAGAACACTGCCTATCCCTGCTGACGAGGGTTGAAAACCCGAAACACGTGTCCAGGGATGGCGAAGACAGCGAAGATAGCAAGATCGAAAGATGATGCATCGCGAACACTCTACTACAATGACCAGAGTCCTTAGGGGCAACTTCCGCCGGTGTGTGAGTAGTGTGCGACCCCACCCCCTTTTTGTAACTTAAAGCTCCCTTGAGCAGCGGGCTGACGAGCCTGGGATCCCGCACCTACGCGCCGGAGTGGTACTATACCTGGCAGATATTGGCAGCCATCGGCGACCCCAGAACACTGCCTATCCCTGCTGACGAGGGTTGAAAACCCGAAACACGTGTCCAGGGATGGCGAAGACAGCGAAGATAGCAAGATCGAAAGATGATGCATCGCGAACACTCTACTACAATGACCAGAGTCCTTAGGGGCAACTTCCGCCGGTGTGTGAGTAGTGTGCGACCCCACCCCCTTTTTGTAACTTAAAGCTCCCTTGAGCAGCGGGCTGCCGAGCCTGGGATCCCGCACCTACGCGCCGGAGTGGTACTATACCTGGCAGATATTGGCAGCCATCGGCGACCCCAGAACACTGCCTATCCCTGCTGACGAGGGTTGAAAACCCGAAACACGTGTCCAGGGATGGCGAAGACAGCGAAGATAGCAAGATCGAAAGATGATGCATCGCGAACACTCTACTACAATGACCAGAGTCCTTAGGGGCAACTTCCGCCGGTGTGTGAGTCGTGTGCGACCCCACCCCCTTTTTCCATCTCATAACTCCCATCCCTTCAACCCATCTCATTACCCCAATCCCTTCAACCCATCTCATAACTCCCCATCCCTTCAACCCGTCTCATAACTCCCATCCCTTCAACCCATCTCATAACACCCATCCCTTCAACCCATCTCATAACCCTCATCCTTTCAACCCGTCTCATAACTCCCATCCCTTCAACCTGTCTCATTACCCCAATCCCTTCAACCCATCTCATAACTCCCATCCCTTCAACCCATCTCATAACCCCCCATCCCTTCAACCCATCTCATTACCCCAATCCCTTCAACCCATCTCATAACTCCCCATCCCTTCAACCCTGGTCCAATAACCCCCATCCCATCAACCCGTCCCATAACCCCCATCCCTTCAACCCCAGTCCCTTCAAAATTTCACATCAGGAGGACCAGAGAGGTCAAGGTTCCCCAGATCTTTGCTTTGTCCAGGGCCCCGAGCGTGTGCTGAAACATTTACAGATTTCAGGTACGCGTGCCTTATTTATTAATGATGATGCAACTAACATGTCTGATGTCACTAGAGGGCTTCAGAGGCTGACGCGCCGTGTATTCTCTTTCTCTTTGGAAAACTTAGTTTAGTTGTAAACTTTTAATCAGGCCCACCTTCTATTGGGGTCGCTTCAGTTCTATTGGGGCCGCTTCAGTTTTATGTCCCAGGCCCCACATTAACTTCTGACATGTGGGTGCTTAAGAAGACGCCTCCCTTTCATATGAAAACACTCTTGCTCCAGTCTAGGATGTTTTGGGATTTCCATCCTCCAGTGTAATCAATTTAAGTCTTCCTCCACATATGTTGTCTCCAGTTAATGCTGTTATAGCCAACAGTTGGTCCTAGACGTAAATTCACCATGCAACACAGTACCTATTATACTAAATTATTTCTTTGTTGGTCAACTTTGGATTGAATCACTAAGGTTGTTTGAAAAAACATGACATGATAGATATAATAGCCCAGAATATCAATTGATACATAAACAATACCTGAAACAATGAATTCTCAATCGAGTCCAAAGGACTCTCTTATTTAATATACATTTTGAAAAATGGCAGATTTATAAAATTATTTACACAACCAAGGGGTTCTAATATCAATAAAAGTGCACAGAAAAGAGTGAGAGTAAGGGCTCAAGTGATTGATCAAAGGGATCAATGAAACAACGTGAAAATGATTTATATACAAGAATGAGCCTGCCCTGACTCTAATAGCTCGCAAAAAATGTAATTCTTTTTCACTGGCTCATGGTAACTGAATTCCTCAGAAACGGGTCTTCATCAGGACGGGATGAGGAAGGAAGGGGCAAAGGATAACTCAATGTGCACGTAGGTTAAAAGGGCCCCAATGTCAGTGGGCACCTGTAACAACAGACGAAAAATGAGGGCTAAGTATCTCTAAACCATGTCAAAAAAAGAAGTTCATAAAAGGGGGGCGTGGATCTGCACTCACCCTTATGTGGTATGCCACCACCAGTGCGACGTGTGTCCGCACCGAAACTTATTGCCGATTTAGCACTGAAAGGAGGAAAAGAAGTAGCCATTAGTGCTACTCATTGTTCTCAACAACAGTTTAATTAATAACGTTACACGTACTAAAAGGCTCGCGCCGTTATCTGGAAAATATCACTTTATTAAAGAACTTGGTTAGTGCATCAGTATTGTCGGATGTTTAAGCAGAATAGAAATCTACCGAAAGCACTTACATTTCCCTCATCATTAGTCACCCGCTAAACAAACGGTCACTCAAATTGTTATCTTGCTTTAACTTTCATGAGAGCCCATGTGTACCGAATCATGTCTCACCTATTCAGTCGAGAGAAAAAGCAAGGCGCAGGTCGTACTCACCCACCTGTTATGTCGGGATAGCGTTCCGACGCTGGTGTAAATTGTATTGCTAAAAAGAGAGAGCGAGAACGCCTCCATTAGGAACGGAATTCGACTACACAGGAGACAGACAGTTTTAACTACACAGATTGGGGGCTGCTCCTGATAGAAGTCCCGCCTCAAGTAGATACCATGTGGGTGCTAAAGAAGACGCCTCCCTTTCATATGAAAACACTCTTGCTCCTGTCTAGGATGATTTGGTATTTCCATCCTCCAGTGTCATCAATTTAAGTCTTCCTCCACATATGTTGTCTCCAGTTAATGCTGGACTTCTTTCTGGCATGTTAGGGGTCCCATACCTAGGTCCGCAGGAAGGCTTCCATCTTTTCCACTGCCGTCTTCCTCGGAGCTGACTCTGCCAGGCAGGGGGGCAGGCCATGCACACTAGACTGCCTGAGTGCAGTGGTACAGTCCGGGCAGAGAAGCCATCACCCCTTGGCGGAGATGATACCACAGATGTGGCGACTCCACCAGCCCCATCGCCACCTAGAGACCCTCACGGGTGAGTAGTGCGCTTACAATTCCCTGATTGATTGACCATAGAAGAAATCCCTAAGAGGAAGGTTTGACTGCCAGAGGCACGCAAGGTCCCTCATTGGTCATGTGACCGTGTAGTCATAACAGTGGCTATTTTTATGTACTGTATGTATTTATTGCATTAGCACTTTTATGGTCATTCAACCGAAATAAAGTAGGTTGATGACGACTGCCGGAGGCAGTTCCTGAAGACCCAGGATTTCTGGTAGATTCTCTGCTACTGTCAAGAATCAGAAGGCATATCATGGGACTGCAGTACTTCCAGAGTTATATCCAAAGCCTTTCTATGAGATCAGCAGAGGCCAGGCATGAAAAATATGGAAGGCGGGGACATGGAAGCCAGTATAGAACTCCGTGCCCTTCGCGCCTGGCTAAGGGCCAGAACTTCTGTGGCCTTCAGGGCAGAGCTGCATAAAAGGCTGGCAACATTTCCCAGTGGTTCCAGCTTCCTCTGCTAACGATCAAGTTTGTCACTCGACCTCTGGTTCTCTCACTTTATTGTTTCCTTCCTTTCTCGGTTCCCGTCCCTACAATCCTTTTCAATTTAGTGATTATTGTTCCCTTGGTTCCCTTTTCTTATTTGCTTGAAGGCTTCCTTTCCCTTACCTGCTTGATGGAGGTTTTCGAAGAATTGTTACTTTTGTTCCCCCATGGCAACAACAATTCAGCTGTGCGTGATGCCTTCATTTCGCCTCAGCAGCTTCGTGTTTCTCTCCTCTGCAGCTTCGTGTTTCTCTCCTCTGCAGCTTAGTGTTTCTCTCCTCGGCAGCTTAATGTTTCTCTCCTCTGCAACTTTGTGTTTCTCTCCTCGGCAGCTTTGTGTTTCTCCTCTGCAGCTTAGTGTTTCTCTCCTCTGCAGCTTTGTGTTTCTCTCCTCTGCAGCTTCGTGTTTCTCTCCTCTGCAGCTTCGTGTTTCTCTCCTCGGCAGCTTTGTGTTTCTCTCCTCAGCAGCTATGTGTTTCTCTCTTCAGCAGCTTTGTGTTTCTCCTCTGCAGCTTAGTGTTTCTCTCCGCGGCAGCTTCGTGTTTCTCTCCTCTGCAGCTTCGTGTTTCTCTCCTCTGCAGCTTCGTGTTTCTCTCCGCAGCAGCTTTGTGTTTCTCTCCTCAGCAGCTTTGTGTTTCTCTCTTCAGCAGCTTTGTGTTTCTCCTCTGCAGCTTAGTGTTTCTCTCCGCGGCAGCTTCGTGTTTCTCTCCTCTGCAGCTTCGTGTTTCTCTCCTCTGCAGCTTTGTGTTTCTCTCCTCTGCAGCTTTGGGTTTCTCTCCTCGGCATCTTTGACACAAGCCTGATTCCTGGTAGGGCTGGAGCTAGCCATGTACGTCCTCGGCAAGCGAGAAATAAGATAGCCCCGCGGACCAATGGGGCATGGCTTCCTGTCAAAACCAATTTGCGAAAATACATGGGGATGAGTAGTATACAACCTATACTATTGATGCGTATTCCTAATGCATTGTATGAAAACATTTTTGCTTAAAGATAACTAATAGTGATTGCTCGTCCGACTTCTGGCAGTGGTTCCGAGATAACCAGAGGCTGCTGTTGGCATCAGTCTGAACCAGTCTTCGAGTGTCTCTACCTTCTTCAGTTTTCCTCGGTTTCTTAACCATTGTATTATTATTCAGTCCCTTGGTTGGAACAGGTGGACATTTGAGATTGTCGACTACTTCGGGCGGATCGTCCCGTTGCTAGGGGGGGGGTTTGGCCATTCTGTACAGAGATCGCTGGTCTCTGCATAGTGAAACATTCACTATTTGGGGAGGATGTGAGGCCCTTTATTTCAGTTTACAACTATCGTCTCACTTCACTCTAGGGGGCTCATTAATATATCCACCACCGTGGCCAGCTGGTGCTTTTTAGGTTTTGCCTCGCCAAAAAGATGCGCTCTGCGCATCTTTTTTGCGCAGCAAAAACCTAATGAGAACTGTAGTGTGGCTTTGGGTCGGCCCTCGTCATTCATTGGCTGGCTCCATAAATGGAGCCTAGCCATTGGATGAGGGGCCTGTCCGTCAATGCCGGACCAGACACGGGGGCGTTCCCGACATTCTTTGGCTTTTGCCGAAGTCACGCGACGCCGGGAACGCCCCCGATTCTGTTCCGGCATTGCCGGCACCTCCCTTGCTCCCCCTCCCGCTTGTTTCCTGGTGCCCGCCTTCGTGCTCCGGCCGGCCGTCGTCAGCTCTCTCCTCCCCCTTTCCCGCCCCCTCCCGCTTCTCTCTGATGCCCGCCTTCCGGTGAGACACTGTGATGAATGCCACTGAAAGCCCTGGATGGACTGGGCTGGGTCCGGGTCAGTCTGCTCGGTAGTGGGCTGACTAGTGACTGTCAATGACCTCCTGCAGCGCGAAGTGCTGTTCGAAACTCGGAAGCCACCGCCTCTTAACACTAGTGAGTACGAGGAAAGCACGGGCGGCCATGCGTTGCTTTGTTAATATTGCATACAGATCTGAAATCACCGTTTGAGGAGTGGAGCCGGGGAGGGGGCGGAGCTTCGTGGCGAGAGCTCCGTAACAGACACTTGCCCTCAACCAAGCCCTCCGCCCCCTTACCACTCACACAAACAAAACGGAAGTTGTCGGAACCAAGAAGAAAAGCGAAAGGAGGTAGGGAGGGGAAAAGAAGCTGCCAGGGCTGCCATGAATATTAAAGTAAAGCTGGGTCATAAGCTTCCAGCCATGGGAGTCTGTGACTTGTAAACGGCTGATAACCCATGACCCCATGACCTCTCATGGGAACGTTCACAGAGCAGCAGAACAACAGACATCCTTAGTATCGGCACAAAGCCATCGCTGGCACAGTGATTCAAGCAAGTGTATTTTGAGGGAAGGGCTGTGATAATAGCAAATATGCATTAGGCGGAGTGACCCTTGGCTTGGCTGCGGTCTTACCAGGCGCACTTACCTCCATATCCGGCTCCACTCACGTGACGTAAATAAATAATTTACTCTCTTAATTTCTATGCAGGTAAGTACTTAATCAATAATAACTCAGATCGGGTGAAAAAAGACAGAGTCCGTGGTGTTAGAGTTCTAAGGGTTTTATTCCTTAAAAAGGAATGGTCATGGCCAAGATATCATGTTCTGACCACCACACAGGGTGTCAGAAGGGATAGATGAGCGCGCTAACATTTTATTAACAGTACATAGCTTATATACTTATTGTACACCATTTAAAACAGTATAGAAGGCGTAACAGCTGAGAGAAGACAAGATAACAATATACACGTGGTACATGTGCGTAATCAAGAGGCGTGAACTAGAGGTGTGTTCTGGAAACGTCACTGATAGGTGTCACAAAGGGGTGGCACTAACAGAAAATGTGGCAATGTCAGCAGAAATCGGAAACTTGGATGCGCACGCAGCTGCATGACGTGTAATTGGAGGGGTGCAGGGGACTTGACATTTACACTGACGGAAAGAGACAAAAGTCTGGCATGTCAGATCAACTTGTGCTTCTATCATATCTGATATCTGATGTTTAGGAACTAAGCTATCTGGGCAGAAAGGTCTCTAGAGCAGAAGCTATTCTATACTTGCTGTGAGTGCGTGTATAAGCGCCTGAGTGTCTGTATGAGAAGCGTGGGGGCATGGGGCCTTCCATGGAAGCATGGCAACGAAGCTATGAATTACTTGCACAGAGACAGGTCGGCCCTTTAGCCCTGTAGCTGAGGAAGGATGTTTACTGAAGCTAGCAGGCTGGAATGTATTTTCGGGGAGGGAAACAGATAACTCGAAGGTTATAGTCAATCTTGGCAGGCAGCAGGCTGAGCCGAGCGCGAGGGGCCGCGCTGAAAGTAAGTCAGAGTTCACGAGTACAGGGGCTGCCTGGGCAGAGATTTCTCGGAGTCAGAAGCCAGAAAAGAGGCTCGGTGGCAGAGATTCAGGGCCTACTTCAGCCAGAGCTGAAAAACGTAGGAGTACACTACAAAAAGACGTTGGCATAGCATACTTAGGAACGGACCATTCGACCCATTCATGGTGGGTCTGAAAGAGGACATGTTAACGTTGGACTCAAATGTATTTGCGTCTTCATAGCTGACACAGGAGGGAAGTTACATGCACTTTAACTCGTACATGGAGTCGGTGGGGTACTCGCTAGGGAACACAACTTGACCATAAAATTTATATTACCTCATTCCCTCCTTGTTCCCTACGGACCCTTCATGATATATCGATCCTCATAAATCGATCGGTTTGTTCTTGTAACATTATATGTTCATCTTTCTTTCTTTGACTGTTTGAGAGACAACTGGAATGTTCAATGCACGAGGTGGCACACAGTCCACATATCGCTGGCCCACACTGTAGGCACAGGCAGCAGCTGAATACTATAACAAGGCCAATGCCTAGGAATGATAAGATCTTCCATCCCCAAGCTGTCAACGTTGTCCAGAACCAACCGGACCAAGTCCAGGTGCCTGGATTCTGATGTATCTGATTCGCAATTTTATGCAGACGGGTAATAGCTTCATAGACAGATGGTGCATTTTGTGGGATGAAAACGCAGCAACTTGACCCGATGACCTTACAGGCTCCACCTCTATCTGCCAAGATGACGTCAATAACAAGACGATTTTGAAGGACAACAACCCGCATAGCAGATTGCTCCTCTGTTAAGTTACCTAAGGCGGAGGCAGTTTCATGTACTACTGCTTCAAGTGTTCTAGTTAATCTACGTATTAATTTACTATTTTGGACAGGTCCTAGAAAGAAAAAGAATCCTTTATTGAAATCAGTGTACTGTTCCCATGCCGTTTCTGTGTAGTCGACAAGTGGAATATCTCTTTTGGGTCTATTCGGTACTAGATTCGTATTTCTATGGTAATCTGGGGGAGCTAGAAAAACAGGTGGCAGAAGGAATGCAATGTAACAGGTACCATCCCAATCTGGAGGCAAACGTATGTATGCGGTATGACCACAAACAAAATAGGAGTGACTGGTAGCTTTGAAAGACGATTTACCATGATCACTGAATTCGACCACAGTAGTGCATTTACTATGACCTACGTGTACTGAACCTTTCTTGCTAACACATAATTCACCTGTGACTGGTAATACTAACATATGGGGCAGAACTGGAGCATCCTCGGATTCTACAGTAAGGATCATAAGGCTAATTGTGTAATTACCTAATCCATACACTTCATTTTCTAGATCAGTTCCTATTCGAGTGGGAAGTCCCTCTTTATCAGGATAACAGACGTCGAGCAGGACTAAGTTCAAGTTTCCCCAAACCCAGCCCCCATCGAAAACAGCAATATCAGGATCCAAGGAATTAATTATTTTAAACCATGCCCCACAGGAGCCATTGTGAGTGAACGGGTACGGAAAGAGGGGCAGAGCTCCCTTGTAATTCTGGTAGGGAGGGAGTCGGCCACATATCCAGCAGTCGGTAGCATTATTTGTCTGATGGGAGTGGTGTAACATACTAATGAATGTATTGTTGCGCAGCGCAAGTCTGTAAGAGAGTTCATGTGCAGGAAGTTCACTAAAAGTGTGTTCAGCAGAGACATTGTAAACAGATTGTCCACGCCTGAAAATAGGCCAATATATAGGTAGCAGAATGCTGGCAATAATAATTAGAATACTTAGAAAAAACATTATTAACAACGTCACTATACAGTGACTACGCAGTGATTTACAGTATGTACGTTTCTTTGCTTCTCTCTCTCTCTCTCTATCTCGATCTAGGGGATACATGTCAGAAACTATTTAACCGATTCACCTAGGGGAGGACTTAAACAATTAAACTGTCTGACTTGCTAGATCGGAGTTTCATACGATATAGTTCTTGGGGAGTCTTTTCTCGTTCAGGCACTGTAACGTCTTTTCTTTCAACACAGTCTTTGGTGGGGGTGGACGAGTCAGAGTCCTGTTTTAGTCCGTTTTTTAGTTCGTTGCAAAGTTTGATGTGACTCGTGTGGACCCACCCCTTTCTCCCCTCTATCTTCACGGCGGTCCTGGTGGTAAGGAGAACGGTCTTCGGGGACTTCCAGCGGGGCTCCAGCGGACTTTTCCGGTCGAAATTCCGGACGAGTACCAGGTCCCCAGGACGGACCTCATGCGCCTTCACATCGGTATTATCAGGGAAGGCTGCGGCAACCTGTGAACGACATGATTGGAGTGCAGACATCAAGGAGGCAAGGTAATCTGTCAACATATTGCAATCAACATCAGTTATTTTCTTCGGAATGGGCGTCCCCCACATATTCGGTGGTCTGCCAAAGACCACTTCGTACGGGGATAGCCCTGATCTTGAATGGGCGACCATTCTCATGTAGAATAGTGCCACGGGCAGGGCGACTATCCAGTCGACCCCCTTTTCCTGACAGATCTTTGCAAGGCAGATTTTTAGTGTCTGATTATGCCTTTCTACAAGGCCTGCTGCTTCGGGATGTCGGACACAGTGGAACCTCCACTGATATCCTAGCAAAAGGGAAACCTGTTTCATCAACTCGGACGAGAATGGCTGTCCGTTATCTGAATACACGACACGGGGCAAACCGTACCGTGGGAAGAATTCACGAACCAACTGTCGGGCAGTGGTCGGAGCAGTGTAGTCTGGAACTGGGTATGCTTCGGTCCAGCGGGACAGAGCACAAACAACTACAAGGACATATTTAAAACCTCGACAACTGTTCATCTGGATATAATCCATCTGGAGGACTTCAAAAGGGTGATCGGGAGGATGAAATCCACCTTGTTCTACAGGGACGCTTTTACCTGGATTGAACTGACAACAGATCATGCAAGTACGCACTTTCTGTTTTGCTGCTGCTCGTAAGTGTTTGTTGTACCAGAGATTCTGTAAACTGTCTAACATCGCCTTCTCTCCTAGATGTGCCGGGCTATGTGCTGTGTTTATCATGACTTGAACCATTGAGTCAGGGAGAAACCATATAGATTTTTCCTTCGTTATCCAACCTTGATCTGTCTGAATCCCTCCTAGTTCAGTCCATTTCTTTATTTCATCTGGCGTAGCATGTGTCTGAATGTCAATTACGTCTAGGGCGGGATCTCTAACTGTCATACACTTTATCGGTACTATTGTCTTTGTCACATCAGTAATCTGGATGTGAGTCAGTGCTGTATGTTTTGCTGTCTGGTCTGCCAGGTCGTTACCCTGGGAAACAGAATCTGTAATTTTAGTATGTGCCTTACACTTCATGACTGATATGCCCGAGGGCAAATGTATTGCTTCTAACAGCGCTTGAATGAGGGGACCGTGTTGAATCTTGGCCCCATGAGAGGTCAGGAAACCTCGTTCTTGCCAGAGGACTCCGAAGTCGTGCACAACTCCGAAGGCATAACGGGAATCAGTGTATATGTTAACATTTCTGTTCTTGGCTAGAATACAAGCTCGGGTCAGAGCGATGAGTTCTGCTGCTTGAGCAGACAGTGTGTCAATACGATGTGTTTCTTTAACTTCAGTTTCAGTGGTCACGGCATATGCGGCCACTAATTCTCCTGTACTTGTTCTCATGCATGAACCGTCCACATAAAGTGTCAGGTCTGGATTTGTCAATGGAACATCTGTTAAATCTCGTCTAGGCTTTGTTACTGCATTAATGATTTCTATACAATCATGTGGGGCTGGATCTGTCACAACTGTTGGTAATAGTGTTGCGGGGTTCAGGATGCTACAGCGTCTGATTTCTATGTGTGGCTGGAATAGTGTCAATTCATAACCTGTGAGTCGTGCTATAGTCAAGTGTTGAGTCTGGGTTCTGTTTAACAAAACCTCTACAGAATGTGGTACTTGAACTGTTAACTGATGACCTAAAACAATTGAGTCACTTTGTCTTATTGCTAACGCTGTTGCTGCTACTGACTTTAAGCACGCAGGGAGTGCTTGGGCTACTGAATCCAATGTACTAGAAAAATAAGCACAAGGCTTATGTGAACCTGCTTGATCTTGGGTGAGGACAGACAACGCTGTACCATCACGTTCTGTAACAAAAAGTGTAAACGGTTTGCTGTAACATGGTGTCGCTAAAACTGGTGCTTGACATAAGGCTTTCTTTAAGTCTTCAAAAGCTTGTGTATGTTCCTGAGTCCAAGGGAGGGCAGTCGAAGTCGCTGCCTCCTGTGTCGTTAACTGGATGAGTGGCTTGGCTAGAAATGCATACTGGGGAATCCATTGTCTGCAGTACGAGGTGAGGCCTATGAAGGCCCGCACTTCCTTTTGTGTCTGGGGTTGTGGCATATTTGCAATTAACTGAATGCGATCGGGAGTGAGCTGTCTCCCCACTTTGGACAGCAAGTGACCCAAGTACACAACTTGCTGAACACAGAATTGTAGCTTCGAAGGGGACACCTTGTGTCCCTTGTCGGCCAGGAAGTGTAAAACTGTCAGTGATGCTTTTTCACATTCGGGCTCACTTCGTGCGGTGATCAGCAGATCATCGACGTATTGTAGTAAAGCGGTGTTAACTGGCATTTGAATACAATCTAGTTGTCTTTTCAGTGCTTGACTATAGATGCTGGGGCTTTCTGTGAATCCTTGAGGTGCGCGCGAAAATTTGAAACTGCGTCCATTTAAACTGAATCCGAAGAGATATTGGCTCTCTGGATCAATAGGCACGCTGAAGAAGGCGTTCTTGAGATCAATTACAGTAAAGAACGTTGCTTCTGAATCAATAGCAGTCAATAGAGAGGAGATATCGGGGACCACAGGATACTGTGGAATAATGCATTTATTCAATTCTCGAAGATCAATCACCAGCCGATATACTGGCGGTGCATTGGGATCAGTACGTTTAAGAATCGGAATGATGGGTGAATTACAGATATTGGAGTCGGTCTCGACGACCACTCCTTGGGCAATGAGCTCTTCAATTATTTTCAGCAAAGCCACTACAGCATCGGGTGGTAACTTATATTGTCTGATTCTGGGTAATACAACACCTGCCTTGAGTGTAACGCGGTATGGTGTAATGTGCATACAGCCTACATCAGTTGGGCCTTTTGCCCACAAGTAATCTGGTACATTTTTCAATCTGACATCAAATTCACGCAGAACATAATGACCCTTGAAATCCCGCAGAAAGAGTCTAACTCCCTCCGGGGAACAGCATATTATAGCTCCTAGAGCCTTCAATGTTTTAATTCCTAACAGATTTTCTGGACATGATTTCGTGAGTAACAGGTCTGTAACACGTGATAATGGACCCACAGCCAGGGGAACTGGTTCTGATACCTCATTTACAATAGGCTGTCCTGAAAAACCCAGGGAAACATTTTGTGAGCCTGAGAGGGGTGCCCCTGGAACTTCATCATGGCTGATTGTAGTGCGACTTGCCCCTGTGTCAATTAAAAACTTTCTGTCTTTTCCCAATACTTGACTGTGTACATAAGGACCTTCTTGATCTACAGGAATCTCAATAAGAGGCAAGCCACCTTCCCTCTCTAGGCTGTTTCATGTATATCGGGAATATTCGGGGTAAGCGGACTGGGCATACTGGTACATCTGCTGTGAAACTTGCTGAGTTGCGGCAATGGGCTGTGGCTGTGGTACTGCTACGGTCTGTGCTGGGGTCGAGGAAACATGCATAGGCTGTGTACCCTGTGTATTCTGTGAAGACTGATGTTGGTTATGGTCTTGTCTAGGCGGATGCGGTCTTTCTTTAGTTTTACCTGTCGCTATGTTATGTTTCAATACTGGGCATTCATGTACGTAGTGACCTGGCTGCTTGCAATAATTGCATGTCCCTTTAACGGGAGCTGCAGTGTGACTTGTCTGGGTCGTACCCTTTCTGTGACCATCGGATGGGACCGTCTGAGCTACTAACATTTTCATCTTTGTGTCTTTCATGCGTTTTTGTTCCTGATCTTGTTCTTCTCTGATTCTGTTCTGATGATATTGTAACATTTGTAACATCTGTGATGGCGTATTTGCTTGCCATGTACTCTCGACCTTGTACACTCTATTTTTGACTAACGGTAAGGAATTCTCGACTAACTTTGATACAAAAAGATGCGGGTACGACTCGCTACTTGGCTGGAGGCCACTATTAATAATAAAACATTTCTCGAATCTTGAATAGAAGTCACTAGTATCTTCATCATGTTTCTGTTTACAGGACGATATTGCATCCCAATCCTCCTTTCTTGTTGTCAATAATCTGGGCAGGACCTGTACTATCAGACCTGGTAATGCTTTAGTTTTGTCCCCAAGGCCTAACCCTGGGACCCGTTTCTTTTCTTCTTCCTCTATTTCTGCCCAGACAATCTTTGTGTCTCCCACCTCCCATTCCTTTTCCTTTAATTTCTCGAATATACCCGTAGGCAATAATACTTTCAACATTTTCATGATATCATCATACGTGTAATCCCCCATTAATAACATGTCTTTAAGCTCTCTATGAAAACCTGCAGGGTCTTTATCATGGCATGGTACTAGTTTCTTCATTTCTAACAGTTCTAATTTAGTCAGAGGCGTGTGTACATACACGCGTTTCAAGGTTTTATCCTCACCCATAACAGGGTGCACTTCTCGTAAGGGGTTCTGACTTTCAATACCACCCCCGCATTGCATGTGGTACATTTTCCTTTCTGGAGATGGGGCGGGAACATATTCAGAGCTTACAAAGGTATCATATCTATGTCGTTGTTCTAGAATTATTTGAATTAGTTTAGTACTTAAGCCTCTCCATCTATCCATCAGTAGTGCTTCTAGTGTCTCGTGTAAGGGACCTGGATCGGAATAATGTTTTCTGTACTTGATGAGAAGGTGCTGAATCATGTATACACCTGCTAATTTCTGTTCGTCGGGGGAGAGGTTCAGAAATGTCTGTGCTACTGTGTCATCATTATATATGTCTGCATTTTCGGCCCATGATACAGCTGATCGGGCTAGTTCTTGTTCATCCATAGAATTGAGTACGTGGTACCCAACTCGATCTCGAAGCCTTTTATCAGTTTCCTGGAACTGATGCTCAGCAGAATTCGGATTTGTTAAGGCAGAGAAGAAAACTCTCTTGCTCTCTGGACGGATACCCTTCCTAAGGTAAGTTCCCTTACCTACATATGCTATTGTTCCTACATTTCTTTCGGGTTCTTCCTGTTCTTCTTCCTCCTCGGAGGGAGCCTCTTCTTTCTCTTTCTGATGTACGGCTATCACTGCTTTCCTAATTTTCTTGTACATAGAGTCTATGCAATTCTGTCTGTCATGTCTTCCATCAGCTATATTTTGACCCCACTTGTTCAATGCGTCTAATTCACTCTGATCTGTTCCGGGCCTGTCTCGTTCTCTTATTAGACAATTTATGAAAAATCGTAGTATCAGCGCTTGCATGCCAACTTTCTGTTTCTCCATGGCATCCTTAATACTGTCAGGGTCCTTTCCTGTCTGAACAAACTCATATATTCTGTCTAGACGCTCCTTCATTCCTGCATAGCATAACAAGCTATCAGTAGCAGATCTTAACCGTAATGATGCCAATATCATTAAATCGTCCTTTCCGGGTACTGGATCATATCTGCAAACTGACATGTTTTCCTTTAATGCGTCAAGGCGGGATGAATTAGAGGAGTGGGGAGACCTGTACGTGAGAGGACTCTGCATATCTCTGAGATTGAATCTGTGAGTTGGTGGCGGGGTCTGAGGACCCGCGGTCGCACCTCCTGAAGCGGACGCTTGTGCATTACCTCCCTGTGGAGTCTGTATCTGAACTTGAACTTGTCGTTTAGGTGGATCAGGCAAACGTGGTTTCGGTAGGTCGGTTTTGAGTACGGGAAGTGGCGGGGCTGGCGGAACAGGGGAGGTCTGTTGCGGTACCGGCGGAACGTGACCTGGGGGTGGAGTGCCACCCCCGTCCCTGTCAGTAGGCAGGGCACGAACAGGCAGGTTGGTGTAAGCTGGTGCTACATCGTTTAAGTATGAATTTAGGAATATGTCTTTAGTAGTTTTGTGCATTACTTTAGTTGGAACTAATGGTGACGGCAAATTTTTCGGTATTTCTGAAATGGCGTCAGGTGTACCTTCGGCCAAAAGATACATGTTGTTCACTTGACTATTTCGGATGCGATCTATTTGTTCTGATTTTACTCGAATTCCTTCAATAACTAATTCGTTTTCTTGGGCCTTTTCTGATTCTTTAAGTCTGTCTTCTCTACGAAGTGCTCTTTCAGCACGTTTATGTGATTCCTTACGCCAAAATTCTATGGCGTCTTTCTGAGATTGTCTGGCTTTCTTTTTCCGTAATGCCTCTTCTACCTTTATGATGCACTCGGCATCCCATGTTCCGTTAACTGGCCATCGGTATCTTTCCTCTAGGTGCTTGGTATAATCGGTCCATAACTCTAGATACAATATGGCGTCTATGCCATGTTTGTTATACATGAAATTACCTGGAGTGTCCCTAGGGGGGATCGGAATTTCTTCCTCTAACATCCCTTTCCTAGTTCCTATCTGCTTTAACTTGTTGAAAAACGGCATTGTGCCTACTTGATACTGAAATGCTCGATCCTTGATACTTAATTCTGAATGTAACTATTTATACAAGAAAACACAATAATGCACAAGGAAAACAATCACATTCATACCACGACATTAATCACAAAAACATTTAAAACATAGATGACTACCCCACTATACTAGATGTACTGCTCAACAGTACAGATACACTGTTGTAACAGTGCAAAAAATTCAGAAATTCGGAATACTAGATATACTGCTAAACAGTACAGATACACTGCCTAAAAACAGTGCAGACCGGACTTGCGTACCCAAACCCGTCTAGATACGACCCAGCAATGGTACTCACCGGGAAGCACGGAAACAGAAGGCCTCGGAAAACTCGACTGGACTCGACTCGATACTTCGGAAAACTTCGGAAAACTTCGGGAATTTTCGGAAAACTTCGGAAACCTGGTGGGCCTCTTGACACCTCGGACCTTGCTTCTTTCGGCTAGGCTCTGGTCGGGATCCTCCGCACTCCTCACCGCCTCGTCTGGGCACTGATCGCAGTCTTCGTCACCTCCGTGGGTCAGAGGGAGATGCAGGAAATCCTGCCGGTACGCGTATGTTCCTTCTAACTGATGGCAGGGGACAGAGCTTGCAATGCGCCAACCGGCACGTGAGGTGGGGGAGGGGTCCCTATTCGGGCGCCAAAATGACGTAAATAAATAATTTACTCTCTTAATTTCTATGCAGGTAAGTACTTAATCAATAATAACTCAGATCGGGTGAAAAAAGACAGAGTCCGTGGTGTTAGAGTTCTAAGGGTTTTATTCCTTAAAAAGGAATGGTCATGGCCAAGATATCATGTTCTGACCACCACACAGGGTGTCAGAAGGGATAGATGAGCGCGCTAACATTTTATTAACAGTACATAGCTTATATACTTATTGTACACCATTTAAAACAGTATAGAAGGCGTAACAGCTGAGAGAAGACAAGATAACAATATACACGTGGTACATGTGCGTAATCAAGAGGCGTGAACTAGAGGTGTGTTCTGGAAACGTCACTGATAGGTGTCACAAAGGGGTGGCACTAACAGAAAATGTGGCAATGTCAGCAGAAATCGGAAACTTGGATGCGCACGCAGCTGCATGACGTGTAATTGGAGGGGTGCAGGGGACTTGACATTTACACTGACGGAAAGAGACAAAAATCTGGCATGTCAGATCAACTTGTGCTTCTATCATATCTGATATCTGATGTTTAGGAACTAAGCTATCTGGGCAGAAAGGTCTCTAGAGCAGAAGCTATTCTATACTTGCTGTGAGTGCGTGTATAAGCGCCTGAGTGTCTGTATGAGAAGCGTGGGGGCATGGGGCCTTCCATGGAAGCATGGCAACGAAGCTATGAATTACTTGCACAGAGACAGGTCGGCCCTTTAGCCCTGTAGCTGAGGAAGGATGTTTACTGAAGCTAGCAGGCTGGAATGTATTTTCGGGGAGGGAAACAGATAACTCGAAGGTTATAGTCAATCTTGGCAGGCAGCAGGCTGAGCCGAGCGCGAGGGGCCGCGCTGAAAGTAAGTCAGAGTTCACGAGTACAGGGGCTGCCTGGGCAGAGATTTCTCGGAGTCAGAAGCCAGAAAAGAGGCTCGGTGGCAGAGATTCAGGGCCTACTTCAGCCAGAGCTGAAAAACGTAGGAGTACACTACAAAAAGACGTTGGCATAGCATACTTAGGAACGGACCATTCGACCCATTCATGGTGGGTCTGAAAGAGGACATGTTAACGTTGGACGCAAATGTATTTGCGTCTTCATAGCTGACACAGGAGGGAAGTTACATGCACTTTAACTCGTACATGGAGTCGGTGGGGTACTCGCTAGGGAACACAACTTGACCATAAAATTTATATTACCTCACACGGACCCTCGACATGCCGAAACGGTGAACTAGCAGGAAGTGAAACTTATCGCACTAAGCAGCAATGCCCCTCCCCCGCAGCGCCCGCGAGCAAACAAGACAAGCATTTAGTGCAATAGGTCCTGCATTTGCGAGAGGTTAAGCTATTAGCATTGTAAATTACAATGTCTTTTATTTAGATTTAAAAAAACAAAACAAAGGCATTGTCATTTACAATGCCAAGAGCTCAGACCCAGCAAATGCGAGACCTACTGCATTGCAAATGCTTGTTTATTCTGAAAGCATGACCAGTGTACCGCACAGATGAGCCGCACAGGGTATAATGTGTCTATGATTGCTGAACGTGACTGACAGATGGGCGTGGGCTGCAAAATGTTGTTGAACCTACCTTACGATTATGCCTCCACGTTGAACCTTCTTGGCATCTGTGAACCTAAAATCTCAAATTCGTCCCTTTCTAAGTGTTGGAAAATAACTGCACACATTAGCAGCACATTACCAGCACTCAGTTTATCGACCTCAGAAGATTGAACAGCCGTGTCGGCCCAGTCCGGATATGAAATAACAACCTGTGCAAACAAAAAATGTTAGCAGCGACTATTTTGGTTACTTGAGTCTTCCAGACAGCTCAGTTATTTCGTGGAGAGCACAGACGGGGCTGCTCTGCCACATTCAATAAACAGAAGCGCCACTGGCAATTGATGATCACTGTGACACTCCCCCATATTGAGCGCTGAAAAGTCCAGGTCAAGAAAAGATGCCTTAGTACTTGATTAACTGTGTAGTCAGAAACCTTCGAATAGCACGGCTATTTGCAAATGAAGGGTTGGCCTCTAAATGATGGATTTATGACTAGCTGAGGACTGGCGGTCAATTAAAATCGAGTGACTCAAAAAACATAGTGCTTACCGACTTATCAAGGACACTGTGTAACGCCGCAAGTAAAAGTGAAACAAAAACAAGCATTGGAAATGCAATAGGTCTCGCATCAGGAAAGTTTGAGCTATTGGTCTTATAAATGACATTTTTATTTATTTATGGGTTTGTTAAAAAAGCTAAATTAATAGCTTTGTCATTTACAATGCCAATAGTTATAACTTTCGCAAATGTGACATCTATAGCATTTGTAATGCAACATGTTTTTTATTTACGTGATTTAGATGTATTGATATTACAAATAACAATGGCTTTTATTTTTTTTGTTAAATTAATTGTTAAATAATGTATTTAATTTGTAATGGCAATAGCTTAAACTTTTGTAAATAACTTTTGTGAAGATTACATTCAGAGTTTTATATTGTGACGAAAATCCAAGAACAGAAGTGAAATATTAACATCTTTTTGTGATTTGTAATAAAGCGTGAACGCTTGAAAACAGCTTGAAACATTGAAAGAACATATTTGAACCAGCCTTTGACAATAAATTATGACGTAATGCAGCTAACACAAATGTAACGTGTGAAACTGCAGACTGTTATGTTCAGCCAGAGTGGAGCTTCAGAGTGGAGCTTCAGAGTGCAGAGTGGAGCTTCAGAGTGCAGCTTCAGAGTGCAGCTTCAGAGTGGAGCTTCAGAGTGCAGCTTCAGAGTGCAGAGTGGAGCTTCAGAGTGCAGAGTGGAGCTTCAGAGTGGAGCTTCAGAGTGGAGCTTCAGAGTGGAGCTTCAGAGTGGAGCTTCAGAGTGGAGCTTCAGAGTGCAGATTCAGAGTGGAGCTTCAGAGTGCAGAGTGGAGCTTCAGAGTGCAGCTTCAGAGTGGAGCTTCAGAGTGGAGCTTCAGAGTGCAGCTTCAGAGTGGAGCTTCAGAGTGGAGCTTCAGAGTGCAGCTTCAGAGTGGAGCTTCAGAGTGGAGCTTCAGAGTGGAGCTTCAGAGTGGAGCTTCAGAGTGCAGAGTGGAGCTTCAGAGTGCAGAGTGGAGCTTCAGAGTGCAGAGTGGAGCTTCAGAGTGCAGAGTGGAGCTTCAGAGTGCAGAGTGGAGCTTCAGAGTGGAGCTTCAGAGTGGAGCTTCAGAGTGGAGCTTCAGAGTGCAGCTTCAGAGTGCAGCTTCAGAGTGCAGCTTCAGAGTGCAGAGTGGAGCTTCAGAGTGCAGCTTCAGAGTGCAGAGTGGAGCTTCAGAGTGCAGAGTGGAGCTTCAGAGTGGAGCTTCAGAGTGCAGCTTCAGAGTGGAGCTTCAGAGTGGAGCTTCAGAGTGCAGCTTCAGAGTGGAGCTTCAGAGTGGAGCTTCAGAGTGGAGCTTCAGAGTGGAGCTTCAGAGTGCAGAGTGGAGCTTCAGAGTGCAGAGTGGAGCTTCAGAGTGCAGAGTGGAGCTTCAGAGTGCAGAGTGGAGCTTCAGATTGGAGCTTCAGAGTGGAGCTTCAGAGTGGAGCTTCAGAGTGCAGCTTCAGAGTGCAGCTTCAGAGTGCAGCTTCAGAGTGCAGAGTGGAGCTTCAGAGTGCAGCTTCAGAGTGCAGAGTGGAGCTTCAGAGTGTCAAGAGCAATGCCAATAGCTCTAACTTTAACAAAGGCAAAACCATTGCATTGTAAATGCTTGTTTGGAATCCTGTGGAGACGCTTTGGCAGATAGAGCACTTAGTTTCTCTAACTACCTGCTCCTGGGGAATCTTAATATCCATCTTGACCTCATAGAGTTGGCAGATTCAGCAGCTTTTCTGGATATCCTCCAGCTGGCCCAGATCTCACAATGGATGAAAGACCCGACCCATCAAGGGGGACATAATCTAGATTCTATCTGTGCAAACTTCCCCATGTTAGTTACGAAACCACTCCTGGTCACTTGGTCGGACCATTTTGCCATATTCTTTTCATGGGCCGTCCAGCGACCTCCACGACCAGCTAGTTGCCATCGCTCCCCTACCGTCAGGAAGTTGGATGCTGGGCTACTTAGCTGTCATCTGGCAGCTTCGTGTCCTCTCCTTCTCGGCGATCTCGAGGATAATGTGGCCAAATTTACTGACTGGATCAGGGGTTCGGTCACTGCTCTCTCTGCCCCGGGACATCGCAAGCTTGGGAGAGAGGCTCCTTCTAAGCCTTGGTTTACCTTGGAACTGAAGTCGCTAAAGCATGCCTGTAAGGCTTTGGAGAGAGCGTGGCGAACTAGTGGCTATTGCCCTATTGTTAAACAGGCCCTCAGAGCTAAACAGAAAATCTATTATTCAGCTATTGAGATAGCCAAAGGCCAGCATTTTGCTACTCGCATTTACCGAGCTAATAATAATTCCAAATAGATCTTTTTTATAGTGCAGAGTTTCGTAACTCCCAGTGCCCAGAAGGTGGTTGTGCCCACTTCTGACATCTGGTGCAATACTCTGTCAAAATATTTTAGGGTTAAGACTGTGGACATACAAGACTCCTTTCAGCAGGCCCCTGAATTGACCTTGACTGTTCCGCTGGGGAGACAGGAGAGAGATTCGGACCACCTTCTCTCTGTTTTCAGCCCGGTGGACTTACGGTCCTCGCTCAGAATTCTCAGTGTTTTGAAATCAAGCTCACCTAAGGACCCTTGTGCGGCTAGGCTCCTGGCCGAAGTGTCTGATACGATCAACATGGAAGTTAACCTTGTGGTCAATCAGTCGCTCCGCGAGGCCTTTGTTCTGCCTTCATGGAAGCAGTCTCTGATACTGCCTCTTCTCAAGAAGCCAAACCTTGATCCGCTGCCCCCTGCCAATTACCGGCTGATATCACTCTTACCAAGTCTGGCTAAAGTTTGTGAAAAGGCAGTGACGTCTCAGCTCACCAACTTTGTTGAGACGGCGGGCTTGCTACATCCAGCGCAATCGGGGTTCCGTGCTTCCTACAGTACGGAGTCAGCACTATTGGAGGTGGCGGAGGCAATACGTGACTGCTTGGATGCCGATGGGGGAGCAGCCTTGGTTATGCTGGATCTCTCGGCGGCATTCGATACGGTGCCCCACTCTCTCCTCATCGAGGGTCTAACAGAAATCGGCATTGTGGGCTCGGCATGGAGTTGGATCAGATCCTTCTTAGAGGTTAGATCACAGCAAGTCTGGCTTCCTCCATGTGCCTCCGTGCCTACGCTTCTCTCTACTGGCGTTCCGCAGGGGTCCTTACTTATCCCCCTGCTTTTTAACATCTATGTGACTCCGCTGGTTTATCTGGCGGAGTCTCTGGGGGCTAAGGTGATGGCCTATGCTGATGATACGCAGCTCCAGTTCTCCTGGAGGCGGGGTGATGACTCGGTCAGTGTGGTGCAGCACTGCCTTTCATCTGTGTTTCATTGGTTGGCAAACGCACAGTTGAAGTGTAACGAAGAAAAATCTGAAGTACTCCTGTTCGGTTCGTTTCCAGGGGATTTTAGGGACAGGTTGTGGCCGCCTGTCTTCCCTCGCCCCTTGACAGGTACGGGCCTGGCCACAAATTTGGGGGTATGGTTCAATGAAAATCTGAACTTTTCCACCCAGGTGAAGAAACTGACAGGGACCTGTTTTGGCACCCTGAAAGTTTTGAGAAAGTTTCTCCCCCTTTTGCCAGGCGGTGCCAAAGAGACTGTGGTCCGGGCTCTGATCTTATCCCGTTTAGACTACGCAAATGCCCTCCTGGTGGGCAGTCCGGGATATTTGACGAAGAAACTGCAGGTAGTTCAAAATGCGGCAGCTAGACTACTACTGGGACTCTCTCCAAGACAGAGTGTTCGGTCCCATCTACGTCACCTGCATTGGCTCCCAGTTGAGTCCCGTCTCAAATTTAAAATGCTGTCCATTGTCCATCAGGCCCTTTATGGACTTGGCCCGATCTACCTGCAGAATCGTTTTGTCTTCTATAAACCATCTAGACAATTGCGATCATCTGACCAGCTTTTAATACAGAACCCCCGCTTTAACGACCATAGGATGGGTGGGAGCTCTTTTACCCGCAAAGCAGGATTGGCATGGAATATGCAACCGCTGGAGCTTCGGAGGGTGCAGGACCCTGTGTCCTTTAAGAAGAAAATAAAAACACTGCTTTTTTGAGGGTTTTTTTTTTGATTGAAGCTTAGATTTCTTTCTGGAGTTAGCGCCAAATACTTTAAGTAGCTGTGCGCTCTACAAAATTAATATAACATAACAAAAATTAATATAACTTCCATTTAGGGATTCTTACCTTCAATCCAAGTCCTCACAGTCACTGCTCTTCTCTAAATCAGCCCCTAAAGTAGTCCGCTGATGATGTGGCCCTGTCATGTTCACCCCATTAGTTCTGAAGGGCCCTCAAGATCTGGCTGTTCAAACGAGCCCCCGGGACCTGCACGCACATGTTTACCCTTTCGAGTGATTAGCTGTGCTTTATAAATCCTGATTGATTGATTATAATATTTATTAGATTAAATCTCCTTAGACCCTTATGGAACTGTGCCCTGCTCAGAGAAAAGAGGAGCAGACAGGTGCCTCTCGCCGACTCTCTGGCCAGTGATGCTCGGTTAGATGGGGTGCCTCTCGCCGCCTCACTGGCGAGTGATGCCCGGTTAGACGGGGTGCCTCTCGCCGACTCTCTGGCCAGTGATGCTCGGTTAGATGGGGTGCCTCTCGCCGCCTCACTGGCGAGTGATGCCCGGTTAGACGGGGTGCCTCTCGCCGCCTCTGTGGCCAGTGACGCCCGGTTAGATGGGGTGCCTCTCGCCGCCTCTCTGGCGAGTGATGCCCAGTTAGACGCGGTGCCTCTCGCCGCCTCTCTGGCGAGTGATGCCCAGTTAGACGCGGTGCCTCTCGCCGCCTCTCTGGCGAGTGGTGCCCGGTTAGATGGGGTGCCTCTCGCCGTCTCTCTGGCGAGTGGTTCTCCGTTAGACGGGGTGCCTCTCGCCGCATCCCTGGCGAGTGATGCCCGGTTAGACGGGGTGCCTCTCGCCGCCTCTGTGGCCAGTGACGCCCGGTTAGATGGGGTGCCTCCCGCCGCCTCTCTGGCGAGTGATGCCCAGTTAGACGCGGTGCCTCTCGCCGCCTCTCTGGCGAGTGATGCCCAGTTAGACGCAGTGCCTCTCACCGCCTCTCTGGCGAGTGGTGCCCGGTTAGATGGGGTGCCTCTTGCTGCCACTCTGGCGCGTGATGCCCGATTAGACGAGGTGCCTCTCTGGCGATTGGTACTCAGTTAGACGGGGTGCCTCTCGCCGCCTCTCTGGCGAGTGGTGCTCGGTTAGATGGGGTCCCTCTCGCCGCCTCTCTGGCGAATGGTTCTCCGTTAGACGGGGTGCCTCTCGCCGCCTCTCTGGCGAGTGGTGCCCGGTTAGACGGGGTGCCTCTCACCGCCTCTCTGGCGAGTGATGCTCAGTTAGATGGGGTGCCTCTCGCCGCCTCTCTGGCGAGTGGATCTCGGTTAGATGGGATGCCTCTTGCCACCTCTCTGGCCAGTGATGCCCGGTTAGACGGGGTGCCTCTCGTCGCCTCTCTGGCGAGTGATTCTCGGTTAGAAGGGGTGCCTCTCGGCGCCTCTCTGGTGAGTGGTGCTCGGTTAGACAGGGTGCCTCTCGCCTCTCTGGCAAGTGATGCCCAGTAAGATGGGGTGCCTCCCGCCGCCTCTCTGGCGAGTGATGCCCAGTTAGATGGGGTGCCTCTCGCCGTCTCTCTGGCGAGTGGTTCTCCGTTAGACGGGGTGCCTCTCGCCGCATCCCTGGCGAATGATGCCCGGTTAGTCGGGGTGCCTCTCGCCGCCTCTCTGGCGAGTTATACCCGGTTAGATGGGGTGCCTCTCGCCGCCTCTCTGGTGAGTGGTGCCTGGTTAGACGGGGTGCCTCTTGCCGCCTCTCTGCCGAGTGATGCCCGGTGAGACGAGGTGCCTCTCGCCGCCTCTCTGGCGAGTGGTTCTCGGTTAGAGGGGGTGCCTCTCGCGACCTCTCTCGCGAGTGGTTCTCGGTTAGATGGGGTGCCTCTCGCCTCCTCTCTGGTGAGTGGTGCTCAGTTAGACGGGGTGCCTCTCGCCGCCTCTCTGGCGAGTGGTGCCCGGTTAGACGGAGTGCCTCGCGCCGCCTTTCTGGCAAGTGGTTCTCGGTTAGACGGGATCGTTAGGAGTCAGACAGACCTGCCAGAGAATCTCTTATCTGCAGGCGGTGAGAAAGCTGAGCCGCTCTCTTGTTCCCCTGAATCAGTATATACAACAAATGGCTTTTTACTATTCAATGACACTTTATGATGCAATATCCGTGTACAAACCACATGTATACGAATGAGCGTCATTATTGTAAACAACACAGAAGGTTATATGCAAATCAGGGCAAATGATAGGTAAACCTCAATCATATTTCAGCACACGCCCCTGGCCTGATGGTCTGTCCGCTGCTGGATATAGCGTGGAGGGCGGGGTTAGTTTATAAAGTCTGCAGTATGCCAAGCCTTGTAGTTTCCCTGCATTCCTTATGCAGTCGTCAGGTCCCCAGGGGGTGTCCAACCTTTCAGCATCCCCCCTCAGCAATCATGTGTCTATTCCTTGTCCACACAGGTACCTCACACATACCTTTACCACTAGCAGTGTCTTCAGGAGCAAGGAGGGGTCCCTCGGGCTCAGCCCCAGCTTTGCTACAAACATGTGACACAAATAAAGCCCCTTCACAGAAGGAGGCAGGAGCTGACACTGCTCGTCTCTTCCTTCCAAGAGAGATGTCCACAAGGCCTGCTCCCTTCCAGGCTGCAACACCCGCACCAGTGAAGCCAGAACGTGTCTCTGCTCTTAGGGGCAGATTTACAAGCCCCGTACGCCACATTTGCGCCACCGTTGCATCACTTTTGTGACACAGCGGCGGCGCAAAGCCAGCGCCATTCTACGGGGTAATTAGAACGTGACTCATCTGGGAGATGCGTCACGTTGTAAAGCCCTGCGCCACATGTGGGCATTCCGGCGCAGGGCGGGCGTTCCAGCGCAGGAACGCCTCGGAAAAGTGGCTGAGTGAAATCTACAAGATTTCACTCAGTGCTGCTTGAAGCAGGCGTAAGGAATGACGCAGCATGTTAGGCATAGGGGCTCCCGGAGTCTTGCTGGAGCTGCGTCGCGCTTCCGACGCGACTCCAGCAATGTGCCGCATTTCTACCGGGGATTGCAACACGCATCTGCCCATCCGTGCGCCTCGGTGCACTGCATTGTAAATGCGGCGCATCAGTGGTGGCGCACGGGTAGTTTGGCGCGTCGCAACTGTTCTGGCGCATCCCTGCTGATTAGCAGAGATGCGCCAGAAGTTGTAAATATGCCCTTAGTTTGGAGAGCGAACCTCTCTCCTGCTGACTACAGCAAGGAGCTTCCAGTCACAGCAGATGGAGGCTGAGCACACAGTATTAGCAAACGCCGGGTTCACTCCTCTAGGCGCTATGCTTGCGACACACACGCCTTGATGTCAAGTGGGGCCTGTTTCTCTGCA
This sequence comes from Lissotriton vulgaris, assembly GCF_964263255.1. Classification (NCBI taxonomy): domain Eukaryota; kingdom Metazoa; phylum Chordata; class Amphibia; order Caudata; family Salamandridae; genus Lissotriton; species Lissotriton vulgaris. The sequence continues at coordinate 18,152,229 of NC_141700.1, read as the reverse complement.
GCCAGGTTACATGCCACACACCAGAGCTCCGGGGCTGACTCTGAAGAGGGCTCCCGTGGCCCAAGGGCCTCTTCGGTCGCCGTGCTTCGCCGGCTTCTTGCTCTCAGATGCTTTTAACTCGCAGTCACGCGCAGGGCAGGCTCTCCAGAAACCAGGCCTGCCCGCGCTCCCGGGGCCAGCTGGCCCCGCAGAGGGCCGGCTTGAAGAGCAGCTTTCGGCTCCCAGAGTTTTGCTCAATGCCTTCCGCAGCCCTCTGAGCCTGACTTGTGGCATCGGGTGGCACCCTCGTCCGGCCACCTCTGGCCAAAGAAGCCTCCTGCTGATAACAGGGCTCTGCTGTAAGCGGGCAGATGAGCCGCGGTGAGCCGCTCTGGTACGGGCCGGCACTGACATCTTTTGTCATTATATCCTGGCCGGGAGAAGGTGTCAACATGGAAGGGACTCCAAATACTCTTCCAACCCCCACCCCCACTTCTAGGAATCACACTGTGGATACTGTACGCGTTAGTGAGGCCTGTCTGGCCAGAATAGTATGTGTGACAAGCATGTATTTGATTGCATTTTTGAAACGGTAACAGAACTTAACTGCAATGTTTAAATGAGTCTAGACAAATGTAAACACTAGCAATGTAATAGAATAATTGTGAAATATTCTGAGAGGGGGCCCTGAGGATTTTTTTTTCACTGGGGAACACAGCATTAAAACGTTTGAAGACCACTGCATTACGCCAATATTCAGATGAGGTAAAGCTTCTAACTTTTCCTTTCATGTGCCACAATTAACTACAAGTTGCAGAATCGTACGGAGTGGTAACTGTGCACCTATAAACACCTATATCAACAGCTGTGAACAAACATTGGAATGTTGAAGCTCCGGTGTTACATTTTCCTTTCCATGTTTTCTCACTGCACATTTAAATCTTTCTTGTTTTTCTTTAAGTGTTCTTTAGAACAATACTGTCTTCTAGGCTTCAGGTCAGTTGCCCTGTTCCTGTTGGCCAAGAAGCACTATCTGTTGCTGTGCTGCATATTAAACCTACTTCAACCTCAAGCTGTTCCTGTGGATTACTTAACAAAATTTGGCGACGAGAGTGACCTTCTTCTTATTGAGGATTGCAGCACAGGTGTGGAGTCATTTATCAAATTTTGTTTTAAGTGGAAAAGCTTTGAATTTAAAGACTGCATTTTTTTAATATCGATATAAAGGATTTTCTGAGCATCGTTTTGATTGCAATTGGTCTTTATTAACAGGGGGGGGGGGAGCTTTACTAATGCCATCCACATTCGATCTTTTGGGTACCACCCCATCCCCTGATAATGTGTGACCCAAATACTCAACTGAAGATTGAAACAACTTGCACTTGCTAGCCTTCAAGGTCAAACCCCTCTCTCTCAACTTCTCATCTCGCACACTTAATGAAACAGAACGCAGATATGCTGTCATAGAGAAGGAACTTTTGGCTTGTGTGTGGGCGATTGAGCACTTCAGAAATTTCATTTGGGGAAGTAAATTTGTGCTTAGGACTGATCACAAGCCATTAGTTAATATTCTTTCTCCTGGTGGCGGGTGGAATTCCACAGCTCGCATTTCCAGGTTAACCTCCAGACTTCAGGAATATTCTTTCACCCCAGAGTATGTCCCAGGGAAAAAAATGTTGTTGCAGACTTTTTCTCGTCACCCATGTTTAGTTTCTGATTGCAAAAATGTGTGTGACTCTGAAGTTGTTACTTGCTTACAATATGTTCTATCCACTTCTTTTGGTGAGATCGCTGAAGATATGTGGGAAACCTCTGATAACCAAGATCTTTCCTTACAGTCTATCAAGAAGTATATTTTAGATGGATGGCCTGATAAGAAACTTTTGAAAGAAGATTGTATGCCATTTTTCAATGTTTCAACTGAATTAGAATTGAAGAATAATTTGGTGTTCAAGTCTGGTAAGTGTGTCCCACCATTTACCATACAAAATTTGATTTTAGATGTCGCACATCGATCTCATCCAGGAATGTCGGCCATGAAAAGATTGATAAGGAATTATTTCTGGTGGCCAGCATTGGATCGTTTAGTTGAACACAAAGTAAGAGAGTGTGCTGTTTGCATGGGAAATGATAAAATGTTGAAAGTCAATGTTCCCCCTTTGGAAGACAACCTCTTGGCCTACTTCTCCTTGGAAAAAAATTGCTTTTGATATATCGGGTCCATTTATGTGTCTTCCATCTGATTCTCGTTATGCATTTGTTCTTGTAGATTACCATTCAAAATGGCCAGAAGTTAAGTTTGTTTCTTCTGCCTCTACCAATATGGTAGTAGAATTTTTTAAAGAAGTATTTTCCAGAGAGGGTTGACCTTCTGTCATGGTCACAGACAATGGGGTTCAACTTACCTCATTAGAAATGGAGAATTTTCTTAAATTACATTCCATTAAACATCATACTGTTTCCTTTTATGAACCACATGAAAATGGATTGGTAGAACGTTTTAATAGAGTTTTGAAAGGGTTCATTTCTGATGTTTCCAAGTCTGGTTCAGATTGGAAAACTCTTTTGAGAGAGAAACTTTGGCTCTACAGGATTACCCCCCATTCAACTACAGAAGTTAGTCCGTTCCGCTTGCTCAAAGGACGTGATCCTGCTTCTACCATTTGTTCTTTAGAACACTACTGTCTTCTAGGCTTCAGGTCAGTTGCCCTGTTCCTGTTGGCCAAGAAGCACTATCTGTTGCTGTGCTGCATATTAAACCTACTTCAACCTAAGGCTGTTCCTGTGGATTACTTAATATCCGGGCCATCTTCAATGGAGTGCTCAGCATTTCAATATTCTAATCAGGGTTGGGGTCCCCCTGCGCTGCGTTGGCTTCAGAGGCCTGCATTACGTTCCTGCAGGGATTCCTGTCCCATGTAAGAAGAGAGTCAAGCAGCACCTGCGTATAGTCCCTGTTGGCAAAGAGACATTATTGGCCTCACGTATCAAAAATCCATTTTGCATTCCCTAAATAGCGAATTTTAGGTAATCGCTATATAAGGAATGCAAAATTGTATGGAAGAAAATAGTGATTCCTGTAGAGTCGATATCCCAATTTGGGAATTGCTATTAGGTCGTTCCTCTGGGCCTAAAGGCCCATACGTGCGAATGGTTTTGAATTACCTAATTGATAATTGCAAACTAGATAATACAAAAACCAAGGGAGCCCGGGGGCCTAAGGCCCCCATGAATATACACATGAGTGCGCTACATGGCACTTTGAAAAATGCATTTTTGGTGCATTTTCTAAAATTGCACATGGCTATCATCGACTTAGAGTCAATGGCAATAGCGTTTCTTATATGCACAGTTTGCATTTAGAAAATGCTTGGTACGTGTGCTTAGGGAATCACAAACTGCGATTCCCTATATGGATTCGCAATTTTAGGTCATCTAAAAAAATTATGAATATCTGAAATGCACAGTCAAAGCCTTTCATACATCTTGAGAGGCTACTTTGCATTCGCAGATGGTCACATTTAGCCTATTTGCACTATTTACCATTGCAAAACAGGTTGATACATGTGGCCCATTGTACGAGTGATAAAATTGATGTGCACTTATCACGTATGTGTTCATGTGAGTCAATGAGTGATCGGAGCAGTAGCTGGTTCCGGGTGCGGAAGTGGACTTGGACTGCATGGGTATGTCGTGTTTTTAATGCGTCTGCAGCTTCTTCCTGCATCGGAGCAGCGTTGGGACGGTCCTGATGGATAGGGGGCTGGTGGGCCGGATCCTGGGTGCATCGATGGAAAGGGCCTCTTGCTTTGTTGTTTCTTTATTTGCTCTTCTTCGCCTCCAGTCTGAGGATGTCTTGGCTGCAGGGGGTGCGGATACCCACAGGACTTGGGGGGCTTGGTGTTCAGATAAGTGGGTCTGCAGATTATGCAGCTGGGTTTGAAGATGCTGAGGGCTGGCAGTGGTGCCAGTGGAGGTCCATCAGGATGGGGAAGGCGGGGTGGGTTGGTGTTGTCAAATTTCTTCTGGCCCTGGATAAGAGTTTGTGTGGCATGTAGAATAGTCTTACTGGGGGTCAGTGTGGAACCGGGGAAGCCATGGAGCTGTGTTATCCCCGTCCAGGCACATTCAGAAGTTTTTGCTTTGTAAAAGAAGAGACAATTTCACCTTCTTTAGACGAGAGCTGGTCCCAGGCCATCTTTGTTTTTTTGGTGATGTGTCTCCTGAGGGTGACAGCGGTGTCCAGGGTGAGTCTGAATGACTTGGCATTGAGTGAAAGTTGGGGATTGCCATTGTCCAGTTCCCCTGTCCTTGAGCCAGGTGTGGTCCAGCTGTTGCTTCTTGACTTGACAAATAACAAAATTCAGTCTTGGCAAGGTCAGGTGGTTTCAAGTAGGCGCTGGACATCCAGGTCTGGATGTGGCGCGGGCAGCGTTTGACCCTTAGGATGCCTGAACCATAGGCTGCTCTGTAGACGCCAGATACCTGAGGAAGAGAAGAAGGAGAGGCCAGGGTCATGTCTTCCTCAGAAGTCCAGAACCCCCTCACCATGGCTGTTACCTTACAACGCTGGAGGGAGGACGGTGACAGGCCTCTGCAGGCAGCCCTCGCGGGGGGCTTCTATACGTGAAGACATGGCGCTCAGTATCCCACAGAGAAGGATAACGGGACAAAAAGTAACAACGTAGAAACAGGACATGATGAGAAACATGGACCAAGGAGCGGATCCTGTCTGCCATTTGTCACTTCCTACCAGCATCTGAACACTCCCCTCCTCTCTAAAGTAACCCCCCTTCCCCCCAGGGAGAGCCAGGGGCTGTGATGTGCTCTGTCCTTGGGGCAAAGCAGCAACTCTTGGCCCCCTGACCCATCGGGCCCTCTTGCCTTGGAATATCAGAACAAATCACGAGATAAAGGACTGAATAACACAAACTACAAACAAAACACAACAGAATGGGCAGGTCACACACCAAAACACTAAACATGACCTCAGTCCCACAACATGTGTGCTCATTCGGACACTCTCACTTCTCAAACACACTTTTCCAAATACATGATTGACATCTGAAGTACGTTTTAGGAAAGTTGTGTTTTATTTGTGGCAGCGCGGGTGCTGTCCCGCCCCCTGCTCCAGCCCCTTCACAGAGGGGAGGCTTCAGCTGGAAACAGGTGGGTCTCAGAAGCATCCTTGACACCTGGAAGCCATCTGTGAGGTCTTCTTGCCAACAAAGAGCTCCAGGGAGGAGAGGCGGCTCTCTCTGGGCTCCCGCCATCTCCCACTTGGCGAGCGCCTTCTCACTTCTGAACAAAGACAGACTCAAAGACACAACAAATGCTGTTGGCAGCTCCATATAGGCCTGCTCTCCTCTGACGTCAGACCCCAAACACTAAGGGGTGTTTATTTTACCAGAGGAGACAGCTCCCCCATACACCCTTCCCAAAGCCCTCCCTCCAGCAGCACACCTGGAGCACTTGTCGCCTTAATTAATCTTGCATAAAATATTAAAACAAAAGACAAAAATGAATCCCTACCAGAGATTCTTGGCTCTGACTCAGGAGGGGACCATTATCCCAAAGCGCAAGCGCGTCACAGGACCACACGTATGGCGACCGGTGTTAGGTAGACCATATGACAAAGCGACACAGGGCCAGTCAAGAAGACTGGCTCTCCGACCTCCAGCAGGGACAAGGCAAGCTCTTCCAACACTGAAGATAAATCTAGGATGTATTCCCTCCTGGTAGGACATGGCTCATCCCTCTGAGCTAGACCAGTGCTATGTCTTTACTCAGAATTCGAGCCTTGTGTTCAGTTATTCTAACTTTAATGGATGTCTACAATGGGGTTTGTGGCTTAGTATCAGGCCCTGATATCTCATCTGTCACAGAAGTCATTAACACGCCCTGGTATATTTTGTCAGTCTCAGACGTCAATAACAGGCCCTGATATCTCTTGTCAGTCTCAGAAGTCAGTGACAGGCCCTGATATCTCTTGTCAGTCTCAGAAGTCAATAACAGGCCCTGATATCTCTTGTCAGTCTCAGAAGTCAGTAACAGGCCCTGATATCTTTTGTTCATCTCAGAAGTCAGTAACAGGCCCTGATATATTTTGTTACTCTCAGAAGTCAATAACAGGCCCTGATATCTCTTGTCAGTCCCAGAAGTCAGTAATATGTCCTGATATCTCTTGTCAGACTTAGAAGTCAGTAACAGACCCTGATATCTCTTGTTAGTCTCAGAGGTCAGTAACAGGCCCTGATATCTCTTGTTAGTCCCAGAGGTCAGTAACAGGCCCTGATATCTTTAGTTAGACTGATAACTCAGTAACAGGCCCTGATATCTCTTGTTAGTCCCAGAAGTCAGGAACAGGCCCTGGTATCTTTAGTTAGACTGATAACACAGTAACAGGCCCTGATATCTCTTGTTAGTCCCAGAAGTCGGTAACAGGCCCTGATATCTCTTGTTAGTCTCAGAAGCCAGTAACAGGTCCTGATATCTCTTTTTAGTCCCAGAAGTCAGTAACAGGCCCTGATATCTCTTATCAGTCTCAGAAGCCAGTAACAGGCCCTGATATCTTTAGTTAGACTGATAACTCAGTAACAGGCCCTGCTATCTCTTGTTAGTCTCAGAAGTTAGTAACAGGCCCTGATATCTCTTGTTAGTCTCAGAAGCCAGTAACAGGTCCTGATATCTCTTTTTAGTCTCAGAAGTCAGTAACAGGCCCTGATATCTCTTGTCAGTCTCAGAAGCCAGTAACAGGCCCTGATATCTTTAGTTAGACTGATAACTCAGTAACAGGCCCTGATATCTCTTGTTAGTCTCAGAAGTTAGTAACAGGCCCTGATATCTCTTGTTAGTCTCAGAAGCCAGTAACAGGTCCTGATATCTCTTTTTAGTCTCAGAAGTCAGTAACAGGCCCTGATATCTCTTGTCAGTCTCAGAAGCCAGTAACAGGTCCTGATATCTCTTGTTAGTCTCAGAAGTCAGCAACAGGCCCTGATATCTCTTGTTAGTCTCAGAAGTCAGTAACAGGCCCTGATATCTTTTGTTAGTCCCAGAGGTCAGTAACAGGCCCTGATATCTTTAGTTAGACTGATAACTCAGTAACAGGCCCTGATATCTCTTGTTAGTCCCAGAAGTCAGGAACATGCCCTGATATCTTTAGTTAGACTGATAACTCAGTAACAGGCCCTGATATCTCTTGTTAGTCCAAGAAGTCGTTAACAGGCCCTGATATCTTTAGTTAGACTGATAACTCAGTAACAGGCCCTGATATCTCTTGTTAGTCCAAGAAGTCATTAACAGGCCCTGATATCTTTAGTTAGACTGATAACTCAGTAACAGGCCCTGATATATCTTGTTAGTCTCAGAAGTCAGGAACATGCCCTGATATCTTTAGTTAGACTGATAACTCAGTAACAGGCCCTGATATCTCTTGTTAGCCCAAGAAGTCGTTAACAGGCCCTGATATCTTTAGTTAGACTGATAACTCAGTAACAGGCCTTTATATATCTTGTTAGTCTCAGAAGCCAGTAACAGGTCCTGAAATCTTTAGTTAGACTGATAACTCAGTAACAGGCCCTGATATATCTTGTTAGTCTCAGAAGCCAGTAACAGGTCCTGATATCTTTAGTTAGACTGATAACTCAGTAACAGGCCCTGATATCTCTTGTTAGTCTCAGAAGTCAGTAACCGGTCCTGTGAGAAAGTGCCTTCTTTCTGCATGGTTGCCCCCACTTTTTGTTACACTGCTGATAGCTGGAGAAAGACCACTGACTCATTGTCAGTGAAATTGCTCTCCCACCCTCGCAGCTCCACCATTAAGTGAGGTGCCCCTGCACTCTTCAGTGTTGGTGATCGAGGCCCTCCTCCACCCGCAGGTTTCCCTGCGCCTCATCCCTGGTGGTCCAGTGGACCTCTGTCTCCTTTCTTTCTTTCTGCTCCTTCACTCGTTTTTCTCCCCTTTCTATCTTTCACCTTTCTGCACCTCTGCTCTTTTGCGCCTTATTTCTGCCCATTCTCCCTTTCTCTCCCTCTGCTCCTTCACTCGTTTTTTCCCCTTTCTATCTTTCACCTTTCTGCACCTCTGCTCTTTTGTGCCTTATTTCTGCCCATTTCCCCTTTCTCTCCCTCTGCTCCTTCACTCGTTTTCACTCGTTTTTTTACCCTTTCTATCTTTCACCTTTCTGCTCTTTTCTGCATCTCTGCTCTTTGGTGCCTTATTTCTGCTTATTTTCCCTTTTTTCTTTATCCCTTATTTCCTCCCTTTACCTTTCCCCGCCGCTGCTGCCCCCGTGGCCCCTCGCCCCCCCCAGCACGACCGGCCCAATCCAGCTCCCCTCCCCGCCTCCCAGCTGTCCAGCCCTCCCCGACCCCTACTTAACGGCGGCCACTGCGGGGACAGGCGAGCAAGACCACTGACTCATTGTCAGTGAAATTGCTCTCCCACCCTCGCAGCTCCACCATTAAGTAAATGTAAATGTAAATGTAAATGTAAGCTGTTTTATAGCGCGCTCAATTACTACCGGAGTATCCTGGCGCGAATGACCGCTGGGGAACCCGTCCTGGCTTTCCCTGTGAGATGGTCCCTTGCTGGGTATCTCCAAGGTGAAGCCAGGCATCCCCGGCGTCTGTGGGGGGCCGTTGTAGAGATGAGGGAAGCTTAATGCCCAGAGTTACCGAGTGTGATCACTGACCAAAGTGGGCACCGAGGTGAGAATTATCAGTCCGCTGACCCTGGTCCACGACCCTGCCGCGTCGGGAATCGAACCCTGGTCCCGGGCCGTTCTCAGCCTCCGGGTCTGCCGCCTCTAACCAGTGAGCCACACCTCTCTACCACATTAAGTGAGGTGCCCCTGCCCCTGCACTCTTCAGTGTTGGTGATCGAGGCCCTCCTCCACCCGCAGGTTTCCCTGCGCCTCATCCCTGGTGGTCCAGTGGACCTCTGTCTCCTTTCTTTCTTTCTGCTCCTTCACTCGTTTTTTCTCCCCTTTCTATCTTTCACCTTTCTGCACCTCTGCTCTTTTGCGCCTTATTTCTGCCCATTCTCCCTTTCTCTCCCTCTGCTCCTTCACTTGTTTTCACTCGTTTTTTTCCCCTTTCTATCTTTCACCTTTCTGCACCTCTGCTCTTTTGTGCCTTATTTCTGCCCATTTTCCCTTTCTCTCCCTCTGCTCCTTCACTCGTTTTCACTCGTTTTTTTACCCTTTCTATCTTTCACCTTTCTGCTCTTTTCTGCATCTCTGCTCTTTTGTGCCTTATTTCTGCTTATTTTCCTTTTTTTCTTTATCCCTTCTTTCCTCCCTTTACCTTTCCCCGCCGCTGCTGCCCCCGCGGCCCCTCCCCCCCCAGCACGACCGGCCCAATCCAGCTCCCCTCCCCGCCTCCCAGCTGTCCAGCCCTCCCCGACCCCTACTTAATGGCGGCCGCTGCGGGCGCACTGCTGGTGCACCGAAGGCGCATCAAAGGCAAGCACGTCTGCGCCCGTCTGCGACCCGTCTGCAACCAGCACCAGGAACCCTGGACCTCCGCCCCGCCAACGGTACGACCCAGCAGCACTCCACGCACTCAACCCAGGCTGCAACAACAACTGCAAGCTAGCATCACCAGCCGACACCCATGGACCCTTCAGCAGTCACCGCTGCCGGCACACCTGCAGCACCGCCAAGAACACGGATCCAGCACAACCCGCCCACAAGAACACAACCGAACCGAAGACCCTGCAATGCATCCTCCTCAACGTCCGATCCCTCCACAAACACGCAACAGAAATCTGGGACCTCCTCGACAGCACTACCCCAGATGTAGCATTCTTCACCGAAACCTGGACCAACACCACCTCGGGACCGGACATCGCCATCGCCATCCCCCAAGGATACAAGATCTCCAGGAAGGACCGCCCCATCCACCCAGGAGGAGGAATCGCCATCGTCCACAAATCCAGCCTCCGCCTGAGCACACTCCCTGACGAGTCCACAGAACTGATGGAACACCTTCACTTCAAGATACTGGCCAGCCCCACCGCCGCCCTCCGAGGAACCCTCATCTACCGACCCCCTGGACCCCGCGGACCCTTCGCCAACTCCATCACGGACATTATCTCCCCTTAGGCCATCGCATCCACCAACTACACCCTGCTGGGAGACCTCAACTTCCACCTCGACAATCAACTGGACCCCAACACCACATGCCTCCTGGACAACCTCCACAACATTGGACTCCGCCAGATCGTGACCGAGCCCACGCACTCAGCAGGACACACCCTCGACCCCCTCTTCACTACAGGAAACTCCATCACCTTCAGCCACACCACCAAACTCCCACGGACCGACCATCGTTGCGTCCACTTCACCTTCAGAACACCCACCATCCACAGATACCAGCACCTGCTTCCACAAAGAAACTGGACCAAAATCACTGATGACCAGCTCACCTCCTCACTCCACCCCAACCATCGCGGAAAACGACGACCCCAACACCGCAGCCCGAACCCTGCATAGATGGATCTCGGACAGCACCAACACCATAGCCCCCCTCAAGAAAAACAATACCGTGCCAAGAAAGCCACATGGTTTACCACCGAACTTCGAGAGTCCAGGCGCACATGCCGCCGCCTTGAAAAGGCCTGGAGAAACACCAAATCCACAGAAGCCCACAACAACTTCAGAGCCGCCACCAACGCCCACCATCAACTCATCAGAGAAACGAGGAAAAAAGCGATTGAAGACAGAATCTCCACCCACGCACATAACAGCAAGGAACTCTTCAGCATCATCAAGGAGTTCGCCCAACCCACCAGCGAGTCTACCGACATCCCTCCCTCACAAGACCTCTGCGACAAACTCAGCATCTTTTTCCACCACAAAATCAAGAGCATCTACGACAACTTCGACGAAGACAACCAACACACTGAACCCTCACCAACCACCCCGACACCCGGAAACCAGCGATTGATGACTGGACAGCCCTCACCACCGAAGACACACTGAAGACAATGAAGTCAATCCACTCAGGGGCCCCCACGGACCCCTGCCCCCACCACACCTTCAACAGAGCCGCCAACACCATCGCACCCATGCTCCGCCAAACTATCAACCGCTCCATGGCGACCGCCTCATTCCCCGACGACTGGAAACACGCCAAGGTCAACCCCCTCCTAAAGAAACCCTCAGCGGACCCCACCGACCTCAAAAACTACAGACCCATCTCCCTGCTCCCGTTCCCAGCGAAAGTCATCGAGAAAGCCATCAACAGCCAACTCGCCACATTCATTGAAGAACACAACATCCTCGACTCCTCCCAATCCGGCTTCAGAAAAAAACACAGTACGGAAACCGCCCTCCTCGCCGCAACAGACGACATCCGCACCTTACTGGACAAAGGAGAAACAGTAGCCCTCATCCTCCTCGACCTATCAGCGGCGTTCGACACAGTCTCCCACCGCACCCTAATACGCAGACTCTACGATGCAGGAATCCAGGACAAGGCCCTCGACTGGATCTGCTCCTTCCTCTCCGGCAGGACGCAGCGGGTCAGACTCCCCCCTTTCCTCTCGGACCCCACACTGATCACCTGCGGAGTCCCCCATGGCTCCTCCCTCAGCCCGACGCTCTTCAACGTCTACATGGCTCCACTTGCCCCCATCGTCAGAACCTACGGACTCAACATCGTGTCATATGCAGACGACACCCAGCTCATCCTCTCCCTATCCAACGAGCCCAAAACTGCCAAACGCAACTTTCGAGAAGGCATGGAAGCCGTCACCAAATGGATGAAAAACAGCTACCTTCAACTAAACACCAACAAAACAGAAGTACTCATCATGGGCCCAAACCCCGACGCCTGGAGCGACACCTGGTGGCCCACCCCCCTCGGAAACCCGCCAATCCCCACAGACCACACACGCAACCTGGGAATCATGCTGGACTCCGAGCTCAAAATGGACCGCCAGATCAACTCTGTCTCATCTTCCTGCTTCCACACCCTCCGCCTCCTTCGTAAGACCTTCAAATGGATCCCCCTCGAACACCAAAAGACAGTCACTCACGCCCTGGTCACCAGCAGACTCGACTAAGGCAACGCACTCTACGCCGGAATAAACAAAAACCTCATCCGCAAGCTACAGAACATCCAGAACGCCGCCGCAAGACTGGTCCTCAACCTGCCAAAACACTGCCACATCTCCCAGCACCTGCGCACACTCCACTGGCTCCCCGTCGAGGCGAGAATCACCTTTAAGATGCTCACCCACGCACACAAGGCCCTCCACGGCACCGGACCAGCATACCTGAACAGCCGACTCAAATTCCACGCACCCCAAAGGACCCTACGATCAGCCCAGCTTTTCTACGCCGTGGTCCCCCGCACCAGAAAGACCAGATCGGGAGGCCGCTCCTTCTCCTTCCTCGCGGCCAAAGCATGGAACGCCCTTCCGCTCCACCTCAGACAGACAACATCGCTCCCCATCTTCGCAAGAAACCTCAAAACCTGGCTCTTCGACAGACCCCATCCTTGATGGAATGGAACCTGCACCCCCTCACTCCCCCCCCCACCCCTAGCACCTTGAGACCCTTACGGGTGAGTAGTCGCGCTTTAACAAACTCCTGATTGATTGATTGATTGATATACTTTGACTGTGTGTACCCTGGGTTCCTTCCAATCAGGTGCCCAGGGCCTATGTTATTTCCCTAAAACTGCATTGAAGACCAAACCGAAATGGCATCTCTGGCCACAGGTCTGTCCCTGGTAAATGGTACCACAGGTACCCAGGGCACTGTGACCAGAGGAGGCCTCTAAGGGCTGCAGCACTTATTGTGCCACCTTTGGAGGCCCTGTACCTTTACACTCACACACTGCCTTTGCAGGCTGCGTGTTTTGGTGCAGAACAAAGTGAAGAGTCGACATGCTACACCCCCCTGTGTGCCATGCCTTCAACCCATTGCCCTGGCATAGATCAGCCACCCCTCTAGCTGGGTGCCCTATACCAGTGAAACACACAAGGTGATGGACGGAGTGTTGCATATTGGCAAAACATTCACCCGCAGTCACAGATCTGGGTTTAATCCATCGTTATTTTGCTCACCACGCCACCCCAGTTCAGACATGGCCATATGCAAATCAGCCATGATCCTGTGCCTCATGGGAACAGTCCAGCCCGAACTGCCAAGCCATGTCTTCCCTGGACCAGAATCAAGCATCCTAGGACTGGTTTCTGGCTATCAGCCGTCATCAGCCAGGATAGCTTGACTTCAGTGGCGTAGTGAGCAAGGGACCCAAATCTGTGACTGGGGGTGAATGTTTTGCCAATGTGCAACATTCCGTCCATCACCTTATGTGTTTTGCCCTATACCAGTGGCCAGGGAACAGGTGCATGAGCCCTAGAGCCCTACATAGTCTAAGTCAATTCTTGCACATTGTAAGTCCAGTAATGTCATTAAGAGTATATGGTGCTGGGAGTTTGTCATTATGAACTCCACAGTACCATAATGGCTTTACTGAAAACTGAGACGTTTGGTATCAAACTTCTCAGCACATTAAACTCACACTGTTGCCAGTGTGGGATTTAATGAAAAATGCACACAGAGGGCATCTTAGAGATGCCCCAGGAAAACTAACACACTGCTAGTGTCCAAGCTGAGTGGCTGCTTTCAGCTGCCACCACCGACATGTTTCTGGACCCCTGGTTCAGGAGCCTGCTGCTCTTGGGGGTCTGAAACAATGCACATCCTGGGACGAGTTGCCAAGCCTCCTCCCCCAGGCTGGGCAGGGTCCACAAAGGAAAAGCTTCAAAGGCTTGCCACCTTTGTGAGCATCCCCAGGCTTGTAGCTGCTCTCAGGAACTGGCCCCAACCAGTTCTGACCCCCACTTTGGGCAGGAAAATCAGCAGGGAAAACAAGTGAGGAAGAGAGGTGTGCCCAGCTTTGCCAATTCCATCCCTCAGGTGGGGGAAGAGAGGTGAAGTACAACTCTCAGTCCCTGCCTCTTGCAGATAAGGGGACCAAGACAACCGCAGTGAGCCATATGCCCCCCTCCCACTGGAGGGTGGCATAATAGAGGGTGTGCCCACCCCAAGGAAGGGACCCATTGGTCCCAACCTTCACTTACCTGAAACACCCCTAAATCTAGTATTTAGGGGCTCCCCTGAAACATGCCTCCTCAGACAAGAAACCAAAAGAAGAAAAGAAGAAGAAGGATCGAACAGCCGTGCCGAAACTAAGAAGAGGAGGACACCCACTAACTTGGCCCCAGCCCTAACGGCCTGTCCACACCTCGAACCTGCAGAAGCAAAACTCCTGTTTGTCCTGCAGCCAGCAACCTCAAGAACCTCAAGGACCTGCCCTGCCTTCCACAGAAAAGACTTTCTGGCAGATGCATCAAGCAAAATACCTCCCGTTAAAATACAGAATCGGTAAAACAGGCCGATACCGAACGCAACACCAGAAAATGCTATGCATTAACCCCAAATCAGTAAAAAATAAAGAATCGCTAAAAATATCCCCTCAGTAAATTACCAAATCGCAAATCAGACAATCGGAAATAACAAACACCAAAGCTGACCTCGGAAATAACGAATCGCTATTAAAGAATCGCAATGGAATGCATGAAAAATCGCTAATACCGAAAAACGCAAAAATCGCTATTTAGCATGAGCAAAATAAGGGGAATCTCAAACAGGAGGTAAAGTTATTTGAAGGATACGAAAAAAAAAATCTAATTCGCAGCAGGTGCTGACAATCAGTAACCCTTCACAAATGCCCTGGGAAACCCCACAAGTCTTCCAAAATGGGTGCCCTCTACGTGCTTGCTAGGAGGAGGAGGATCAACGCCCAGGCTCAGCGCAGGAGGATGATCCAGGACAGGGTCTTCAGGGGGCGCATCACTTTGCTGGGGCAGACCAAGGAACAGGTGTACGATAAGTACAGACTCAACCGTGCCATGATCATGCGCCTAATAGCAGATCTGGAACCATTACTGCAGCACGAGACCCGTAGGACCAACGCCATACCAGCCCACGTCCAGGTCCTATGCTGCCTGAACCTGCTGCCGTCTGGAAGCTTCCAGGGGGTAATAGCTGAGACTGAAGGCGTGTCGCAAAGCGCATTATCACGCTTCTTCCACCGGTTCCTAGAGGCCATGCTGACATTCATAAATCGCCACATCACCTTCCCCACAACCCCCCCAGCAGCTGACCCGCACCAAACGGGAATTCTACCAGGTGGCACAATTCCCCCATGTGATAGGGTGTGTTGACTACACGCATGTCCCCAGCTGTCCTCCATCAGCCACCGAATACATATACCGCAACCGGAAGGCATATCATTCTATTAATGTGCAGGTTGTGTGCAATGCTAAGTACATCATTACGGACCTTGTAGCCCAATTCCCCGGGAGCACACACAACGCTTACATATTCCGTCACTGTGGCCTCCACAGGCGCCTGATCAACAGTGAATTTGGAGAGGGACACCTACTAGGTACATATTGATGCATCATCGTTCACTCCATCCCCACATGTATTATTGCATTCATGCTGATGACCATTCTCTCCCCATCCTGCAGGTGACAGCGCTTACGCATTGCGTGAATATCTACTCACTCCCTACCTCAACCCAGCTACACCACAAGAGCAGCGCTACAACAGAGCACACATCAGCACAAGGAATGTGGTGGAGCGTACATTCGGCATCCTCAAGAGTCGCTTCCGAATACTGCACAAGACTGGAGGTGCCTTGCAGTATGACCCAGTGACCTGCTGCCAGATCATAGCTGTCTGTGCTATCCTGCACAACATCGCCACCCGCAGGGGGATACCTATAGAGGTGGACGGAGAGGATGAACTACGTGCACAGCAACCTCCCCCCCAACACCAACAGGCGCATGTGCCCAACACAGCAGAAGGGCAACGGAGGCGGACATACATCACACGGCATAATTTCTGAGACAGGTAAGAGAGTGCCTTGACAACATGATTTGGTTTGGAAGGGCTTAATGGTCATGAACACCTGACTGGTGAAGAAATATGTAACTCAAACATGATGCAGCTGCAGTAGAAGTTAAACTTAAATTGTCCCTTCTCAACACGGGTGATGCTTGTGGCACTATAGTTGGCCCATGATTACGTCACCATGGATAGTGAGACTTTGCCACATGTCTACTTGCGTTTGCCACGTACCCCCAGTCTCCTGTCCCGTGACTCCTCCGCTTCTCCACGATGGGTGTCAGTGGCTGTTGCGCTGCGCACACTGCGCCTCCTCCCGCTGGTGTCCGGCAGGGAGACGCTGCTCACACTGGAGGCTGCCTCACTCCCCTCATCCACTCCCACACTGCTGACACTGGCTGACCCAGGCTGCAGTTGCTCCACTGCAGTGGTCACTCTCTCAAGGGCCCTTGCCACATCCCCACAATATTGCCCTAGGTCCACTTGCAGGGACACGGACCTGCGGGACAGCACAGCTGTGATGTTGCACAGCTTAGTGATGGCCTTATTGGTGGAATTTACAGCGAGCATGATCTGCCTGTGCCTCCGGCGCTCACTTTGTTGGCCTGTGACTACGGCACGTGTCAGTTCCTGCAGGCAAAGCTTGATCTCATTGTTGCCCGCAGCTACGGCTGTGGTGTGCTCACGCACAGCGTCAGTCATGTTTCCTAATTTGTTACAAAGTTTAGTCATGGTGAGTTTCGTTGCACCCATGTGGCTCCCCTGCAGGCGCTGGACACGAAGCATCCGGGTCTCAACAACTCTGTACCCTTCGGACGGATCCACTGGTCTTGCTGCTGCCCTTCCCAGGGGCACAGCCCTCTGTCTGACACGCTGACGTGCTGCTGTTTGGGTGGTTGGAGTGGCGACAGCCTGGTGTTGGACATTTTGGGGTGCTGAACTCTGCTCCGACTCCATCTCGTGCAGGGAGGGAACATCTGCAGTGCGGAGTTGTCCGCACTGGTGGTGGTGGTGGTGTCTTTGCCCGCGAGGATGGCGGTGGTGGTGTCTTTGCCTGCGAGGGTGGCGGTGGTGGTGTCTTTGTCCGCATGGATGGTGGAGGTGTTGTCCACGGTGGTGGTGAAGGGGAGGACATGGCTTCATGTCCCTGTGAGCACTCCGCATCGGTCAACACTGGTGTCTCAGAGATGACGAGGCGGCCACTGTCGTCAGAATCCATGGGGGATGCATCTGTGTGTGAAACAGTGCATAGTTAATATTTAGTTATTGTATGTGGATATCGCAATATTGTCTCTAAATAAAGCTCTTTTTTTGACAGACATTTGGCCCTTTGCTGCTGTATTCATTTCATTCACCTCTGGGGTCAGACATGCACTCATTCATGTATTGACTACAACTCCCATGGTGCAACACTGTGGTGAGGGTATGTGTTTTAGGCACGGCTACATGTGCACTGGGTCTGGCATGGGGGAGGGGGCAGGGATTGACTACAAGCTGTATTGCTACGCTGCCATGCATCTTACCTTGTCCTCCTTCCGCAGCACCAGAGGTGTCCAGATGTGTGACCCCCACAACAGCTTCCGGTTCTATAGTAGACTCCACTAGGTCCTCCAGGGCTGTGTTCGGTGTCACATTGGATGTGCCCCCACCTGTGCCTGCAGCATCCTTGACCCTCTGAGCGATCCTCTCCTTGGCCCTTTTACGCAGGTCATACCAGCGTTTTTTTAAATCGTCAATGCTGCGGTGGGTGATTCCGCAGGCATTGACTTTATCCTTGATGCGCAGCCACATCTTTCTTTTTTCAGCCTCAGGCACCTTCAGTGACAACTTCCCAAAAAGTTTGTCATTGTTGCTGGTTACACACTCAATCAGGATTTCGAGTTCCTTATCTGAGAACTTGCACTTTCTCTTCCTGTGTGTGTCCTTTCCCTGCTGGGGGGCATCCTTCTCCATCTTGACCTGCTTGCCTAGTCCTGGTTGCTGCTGGTTCAGTATGGCTCCTCAGCTCCAGTGCTCTGCCTCCTCCTCTGAGCTCCTCGGGCACTGAATGGAGCATGGGCGGTCCTACTTCCTGGTTGTGATGTCATCAGCCTGCTGCCGATGCGTCGTGTATTTTTTCCGATTTCGCTATTACCGAATTCGCAAATACCCGATTCACTAATACCGAATCGGTATTTGCTAATTCGGTATTTGCTAGTCTCGCTAACGTACTTTCGCTATATAATACCGAATTTTACCGATTCGGTAATTAATACCGATTTCATTGATGCATCGCGGTTTGCATGTCCTTAATAGCGATTCCTTATTTTTCGCTATTAACGGCATGGAGTACCGCATTTTGATGCATATGCCCCTAAGTCTCCCTTGAACACCGGATTTGGTCACCAACATACTCCATAATCCTCGAGTCTGCACCACTCTGCACCCGTCGCCCAAGCCTCCAGCCGACGCCTGTAGCCTCAATCCAAAAGGTCCCCCCGACCGCGACCAGGAGCTGGTAAGAAGATCCGACCCTAAAAGACACCCTTGCACCCGAGGCCCCAGGGCTTTGGGTGGCCCAACCGACAGTGTCTAGCCAACCCCAAGCATCCTAACTTACCGCTCCAAGTGGGGGCCGCACCCAGAAGACCTTCGTCCCAGAGCCTGCAGTGTGTTTGCAAACCATAGACTTCCCATTTAAAGAAAAAGGGCACCCAACGACACCCTACACCTGGCCACCCTAGTGCCGCTGAGGGTGCCCCTGTGGTGCTATATTGAGCCCCCATTTGCCCTGAGCTTACGTCCAGGAGCTTTGCTCCCACAACCTTATGGCCTGCTTGTGAGCAGCCACCAACCGGAGGCCCCCTATGCCCTATTGGATAACATTGGGCCTCAGCACTCTGCACCCGGCTGCCCTAGTGCTGCTGAGGGTGTAATAAGAGTGCAGCCTTGACCCTGGTGAGAAGTGCAGATTCTACCTCTTTAAAAGTACTGCACCCGGCTGAGATGCGCAGGTTCAAGTACTTCACCCCTGGTGAGAAGCGCATTTTCTCTGTTCCTTTAAAAGTACTTCACCCCTGGTGAGAAGTGCAGGTTCAAGTACTTCACCCCTGGTGAGAAGCATAGTTTCTATGTTCCTTTAAAAGAACTTCACCCCTGGTGAGAAGCATAGTTTCTATGTTCCTTTAAAAGAACTTCACCCCTGGTGAGAAGCGAAGGTTCAAGTACTTCACCCCTGGTGAGAAGTGCAGGTACTCACCCTTTAAAAGTACTGCACCGCTGGTGAGAAGCGCAGGTTCTCCCCCTTTAAAAGTACTGCACCGCTGGTGAGAGCGCAGGTACCCCCCCTTTAAAAGTACTGCACCCCTGGTGAGAAGTGCAGGTACTCACCCTTTAAAAGTACTGCACCCCTGGTGAGAAGTGCAGGTTCAAGTACTTCACCCCTGGTGAGAAGTGCAGGTTCAAGTACTTCATCCCTGGTGAGAAGTGCAGGTTCTCCCCCTTTAAAAGTACTGCACCCCTGGTGAGAAGTGCAGGTTCAAGTACTTCACCCCTGGTGAGAAGCACAGTTTCTTCCCCTTTAAAAGTACTGCACCCCTGGTGAGAAGTGCAGGTTCAAGTACTGCATCCCTGGTGAGAAGTGCAGGTTATCCCCCTTTAAACGTACTGCACCCCTGGTAAGAAGCGCAAGTTCTCCCCCTTCAAACGTACTGCACTCCTGGTAAAAAGCGCAGGTTCAAGTACTTCACCCCTGGTGAGAAGTGCAGGTTCTCCCCCTTTCAAAGTACTGCACCCCTGGTGAGAAGTGCAGGTTCAAGTACTTCACCCCTGGTGAGAAGTGCAAGTTCTCCTCCTTTAAAAGTACTGCACCCCTGGTGAGAAGTGCAGGTTCAAGTACTTCACCCCTGGTGAGAAGTGCAGATTCTCCCCCTTTAAAAGTACTGCACCGCTGGTGAGAAGTGCAGGTTCAAGTACTTCACCCCTGGTGAGAAGCATAGTTTCTATGTTCCTTTAAAAGAACTTCACCCCTGGTGAGAAGCATAGTTTCTATGTTCCTTTAAAAGAACTTCACCCCTGGTGAGAAGCGAAGGTTCAAGTACTTCACCCCTGGTGAGAAGTGCAGGTACTCACCCTTTAAAAGTACTGCACCGCTGGTGAGAAGCGCAGGTTCTCCCCCTTTAAAAGTACTGCACCGCTGGTGAGAGCGCAGGTACCCCCCCTTTAAAAGTACTGCACCCCTGGTGAGAAGTGCAGGTACTCACCCTTTAAAAGTACTGCACCCCTGGTGAGAAGTGCAGGTTCAAGTACTTCACCCCTGGTGAGAAGTGCAGGTTCAAGTACTTCATCCCTGGTGAGAAGTGCAGGTTCTCCCCCTTTAAAAGTACTGCACCCCTGGTGAGAAGTGCAGGTTCAAGTACTTCACCCCTGGTGAGAAGCACAGTTTCTTCCCCTTTAAAAGTACTGCACCCCTGGTGAGAAGTGCAGGTTCAAGTACTGCATCCCTGGTGAGAAGTGCAGGTTATCCCCCTTTAAACGTACTGCACCCCTGGTAAGAAGCGCAAGTTCTCCCCCTTCAAACGTACTGCACTCCTGGTAAAAAGCGCAGGTTCAAGTACTTCACCCCTGGTGAGAAGTGCAGGTTCTCCCCCTTTAAAAGTACTGCACCCCTGGTGAGAAGTGCAGGTTCAAGTACTTCACCCCTGGTGAGAAGTGCAAGTTCTCCTCCTTTAAAAGTACTGCACCCCTGGTGAGAAGTGCAGGTTCAAGTACTTCACCCCTGGTGAGAAGTGCAGATTCTCCCCCTTTAAAAGTACTGCACCGCTGGTGAGAAGTGCAGGTTCAAGTACTTCACCCCTGGTGAGAAGTGCAAGTTCTCCTCCTTTAAAAGTACTAAACCCCTGGTAAGAAGCACAGTTTCTTCCCCTTTAAAAGTACTGCATCCCTGGTGAGATGTGCAGGTTCTCCCCCTTCTAAAGTACTACACTCCTGGTAAGAAGTGCAGGTTCAAGTACTTCACCCTTGATGAGAGGTGCAGGTTCTCCCCTTTAAAAGTACTGCATCCCTGGTAAGAAGCGCAGGTTCAAGTACTGCACCCCTGGTGAGAAGCGCTGGTTCTGCCCCTTTAAACGTACTGCAACCCTGGTGAGAGGTGCAGGTTCTCCTACTTTAAAAGTACTGCACCCCTGGCGAGAAGTGTAGGTTCTCCCCCTTTGACCGTACTGCACCCCTGGTAAGAAGCGCAGGTTCAAGTACTGCACCCCTGGTGAGAAATGCAGGTTCTCCCCCTTTAAAAATACTTCACCCCTGGTGAGAAGTGCAGTTTCTCCCCCTTTAAAAGTACTGCGCCCCTGGCGAGAAGTGCAGGTTCTTCCCCTTTGAAAGCACTGCACCCCTGGTGAGAAGCGCAGGTTCAAGTACTTTCCCCCTGGTGAGAAGTGCAGGTTCTCCTCCTTTAAAAATACAGCACCCCTGGTGAGAAGTGCAGGTTCTCCCACTTCAAAATGCTCCCCTGGTGAGAAGTGCAGGTTCTCCCCCTTTTAAAAGTACTGCACCCCTGGCGAGAAGTGCAGGTTCTCCCCCTTTAAATGTACTGCACCCTTGGTGAGAAGCGCAGGTTCTCCCCCTTTAAAAGTACTGCTCCCCTGGCGAGAAGTGCAGGTTCTCCCCCTTTAAATGTACTGCACCCCTGTTAAGAAGAGCAGGTTCTCTCCCTTTAAAAGTATTAACCCCTGGTGAGAAGCGCAGGTTCTATGTTCCTTTAAAAGAACTTTCCCCCTGGTGAGAAGCAAAGGTTCAAGTACTTCACCCCTGGTGAGAGCGCAGGTACCCCCCCTTTAAAAGTACTGCACCCCTGGTGAGAAGTGCAGGTACCCCCCCTTTAAAAGTATTGCACCGGGGAGCGTGGCCAAGATGGCGGCCCGAGAAGACGCTGGCTTGTGTGGCTCCTCAGCCCTGAACCCCATTTAGCCTTAAAATTGCCTGCAAACCCCTTATACACTCCAGCGAGGGGCTTTCTCTTGCCCAGCACCCTGCGAGCTTCCTGCTGGGTAACGGAGGAGTCCAGAAGAGCTCTAATTCGGCAGCAAATCACCTAGAGCTGGACCGGGCGGAGAGCAGCAGAGCAATGGCGGCCATGAGCTGAGGCGGCGGCTGCTGTCCTGGGGCTGTGCCGCACACCGAGGGAGAGACGAGACGCGGCCTGAGTGGCGGCCGGGGCCCGGGACTGGCTGGGGAGTCCCGGCGGACGATTCGCCAGCGCTGGCCGCGCTCGTCTCTGGGAGCCCAACGGCGGGCGCGAAAATAGAGGTCCTGGCTCCGGGCCGGTAACGCGGCGCGGATCCGACGCTAGAGCGGAGAGGAAGGAGCGGGCGCCGGCCCTTGGCTGGGGGTCTCATCGTGGAAAACCAGCGGAACCCGGGGTCGACCGACGTGCACACCGGGACCCGGAGCTAGAAGGTGGGTCCTTGCAGACATCGTACTCGGAACAAGGGCGGATGCAGCGGCCATAGGAAGGCGACAGGTGGCAGGCGCGAAAACAGAGGGCCTGGTCTGGGGCCTACAACAGGTTCAAAAGCGCGACCTTGCAGCGGCCCTGGCGCGGATGGCAGCCTACGGGCCGACAGCAGAGGACAGCGGGGGCAAGACCGAGGGGAAGTGAGACACATCGCATCGGGAGCCTCGGGAAACCCCCCGGCCGGGGTCGTGGTCCCCGGCTGCCGCGTGGTCGCGCCGCTAAGGGAAGCGGCCAGCACTGGAGGGTCGAGAAGAGACGCAGAAGGCCCGTGAGTACCGGACCACCTTGTTGGCACTGTGGGTCAGAGTCAAGGACTGTGCTAGCGGGGCGGCGGGCGGAGGCATGGGTGGCCGCCCGGCTCCGGCGGAGGACGCGGCAGGGACCCTGTCGCGGGCCCCACACGGGGCACCAGGGGATATCGGCACAACCCGGAATTTGCAGAGTAGTGATGGGTACAGCACAACCCCGGTGAGATAGACAATGGGGGCCTGGAAAAGCCTTGTGAGGGCCATAGTGCTGGAGGACCCGGCCGATAGCCTACAAGAAGCGACTGGAAGCTCAGCACGGTGCCACCGGCATTCCTATAGACACATCCGGGACACTCAGGTGGGCCCCCACGTCCAACACAGACACGGCGGCAGCGGCGTGGCCCCCTCGGGAGGCGGCACGCGGGGTGTACAGAGACTAGCGCAGGTACCCCACCTCCGCACGCTGTTCTAGACCCGGGCCCCGGAACCTACAGCACCACGGGAGCGGGAGGACCCTGGGGACCGCAGGAAGGATAAGAAGCACGGTCTTCAGTGACGGACATCTCGAAACAGCTGGGGAGTTGCGCCTCGTCGACGGGGCCCCCCGTTGCGCCTCTCGAGATACGACAAAAGCACAAAAGTCGAGGTGGCCCACCCTGACGCCTCGGAGGGCCCCCGTTGGACACCTCGGAGCGGTCCCTGACGAAATAGAAGACGCGATGGCCAACATGGGACGCAAGGGGACTCGCACAATCCCAGACATGCTTATTAAGGGTGCCGCCAAAGGAGACAAGAACCAATCCTCCCCGGTGTCGACGGGTAGCACGAGACAGGACGATAGCGAGGCACCCATCACCAAGTCCTTCCTCGAATCCCTCTTCAACTCCCTCAGAGAGGATTTCAAACTTTGCAGCAAGACCTGGCCGCAGAGCAGCGTGAACTCCGCCGTGATGTGGATGGCCTAGGAGAAAGGATAGCGACGGAGGAAGAAGCGGACCAGGAGCGAAGAGGTGGAACTTCTCAAGCAGGAGGTCATCTGTCTCCAGGAGCAACAGGTGGATCTTCAAGCACATGCAGAGGACCTTGAGAACCGCTCCCGGAGGAACAACATCCGCGTCCGGGGTGTGCCGTCCAAGCCGGAAGGGAACAGCGTATCTTCATATTTGCAGGGATTATACAGAGACATTTTAGGGGAAACTGCAGATTTTGAGATCCGCATAGACAGAGCCCACAGAGTTGGCCCAGCGCGGCGTGCATCTGCCCCCCCACCGGATATCCTAGCCTTCCTGCCTGATTTCCCTCTCAAGGAACGGATCCTCCTGGAGGCCCGGAGTAAACAGCCCCTCCGCTTCCGGGGTTACCCGGTGGCCCTGTATCAGGACCTCTCGGCCATCACCCTCCAAAAGCGGAGAGCATTCAAGGTAACCACAACATTCCTGTGGAACAATGGGATCCCCTACTCCTGGGGCCATCCCTTTCGGCTCGTCTTCAAGTGGAAGGGGTCCTTACACCAACTCCGCTCCCTCCAAGACACCTGCAAGCTCCTGGAGATCGACCCCGGGGAGGATGTAACAGAAGACAACACATCACCACGAGCCACACAGGACAGATCCAGGCGGAGGTCTGGAGGTGAATGGCAACGAGTGGGGCGCAGACGGTCCCCTAAAGCAGAAATGAAGCCGGATCCGACGACGGTGGCTCTGGAGCAAGCGGCCGCTATACAAGAAGTATCCAAGGACACAACAAACTCGCATTGAAGCAGCATCAAGTTGGGGTTTGCTCTTCTCGCTCTATGCCCACACGGGCAGGGGAGACGGGCGGGGGCCAGCGAGGTCGCCACTGCCACACTACCCTCTGGACATTTATCACCGCAGGTCTGAACTGGCTCTGAAAGACCTGGGACTATGGTTTGCTTTTGGAGTTTCTAGTTGGGGTTAGGGTGGGAGGGGTGGGGGTGGGGGTGGGGGGGCTGGGGAAGGTAGGGGTCTGAAGGATTGTTCAAGTTCTATCTGCAGGGAAGGGGAGGGCGGGGGAGAGGGGGGGTTGTCCAGTGCTCCGTTCCATTCACACTAGTCCAGATCCCATCCCAGCGTCCCGCATCCCTCCTGGTGCGGGGACTAGCGGGTCTGTTTCCAGTGGTCACCATGCCGTCTACAACCCTTAAGATTTTAACCTTGAATGTGTGGGGTCTAAACAACCCCGTTAAGCGACGTGCCATTTTGTCCCTATTAGAGAACGCCCGGGCAGACATCTGTTTACTACAAGAAATCCATCTGATGGCCCGCGACTGTCATAGACTCCGTTCCCGAAAGTTCCCGACTCAGCTCTTCTTCTCGGGCCCTAACAAGACTGCAGGGGTAGCGATCTTAGTGGCACGGACATTTAAAGGGGAGGTTCTACATAAGTGTGCAGAACAAAGGGGTAGACTGTTAGCTTACCGCTTTGCCCTGGGAGATCTATTGTTTACAATCGGGTCCATCTACAGTCCTAACGACGGCCAGGAACACTTTCTACATTCAGCCCTCACTGACGTCACAGACACGCCTGATAGACACATCATACTGGGGGGAGATCTCAACATGGTGTTTGACACAGTCCTGGATAGGTCAGCACAACGCGTACCCCAAACCGGAGCGTTCTCCTCCAGCTGCACAGACCGGTTAGCAGAGCTGGACCTCCATGACCTCTGGCGCAGCACACACCCACACGACAGAGAATACTCTTATTACTCCAATGCACACAAAACCTACGCTAGGCTAGATCATCTCTTGGTCACTGGCCCAGTCTGCGCTCTATCCACCTCGACGGAGATAGGGGCGCTCTCGCTCTCAGACCATGCACCAGTCACCACCACCCTCACCTAACCATCTGACTCATATCCCCCAAGGGTCTGGCATCTTCGGGACACTCTATTGCATAGAAAAGATGTGGTGAAACGCATTCAGGACACTATTCACGACTATCAATTACACAACGCTAACGATGACATGACGCAGGCGACGCAGTGGGCATCCATGAAGGCGGTGATCCGAGGAGAATTTAAAGCCCTCTCTTCAGCAGAGAATAGAGACAGGCAACGCAAACGGGACGAGCTTACGCAGAGGGTGCAGGAGCTGGAACAAATGCATCAGCGAACAGGGGCACCTAGAATATGGAAACAACTTAAAGTGGCCAGACACCTCCTGACAGCACTAGATATGGATCGGGCGGAATACGCAGCCCTACGGCTGCGACATGCCTATTACACGGGAGGGGACAGATGTGGCCGGTTATTGGCAAGCAGGCTCCGAGTCATGCGCCAACAACAGATAGTGAAAGAACTCTCCTGCCCCGATGGGTCTACGGTCACAGATGACGCAGAGATCGGGGAAACGTTTCTGGACTTTTATGCGACTCTTTATACCAGTGACTATCTGGACAGCCAGGCAGCGGCCGAATATCTGGACTCTGTCACACTTCCCTCTCTAGCGCCCTCGCAAGCGGAGTACCTGGACAGGGATATCCGCATTGAGGAAGTGATCTCTGCCATAGCCAAACTTAAGCCGGGGAAAACCCCAGGGCCGGATGGCATCACGGCCCTTTTTTACAAAACATTCTGCACAACATTAGCGCCGATTCTCACCCATCTTTTTAACACCTTCTCGGAACCCCGTGCCATCCCCCATGACCTTCTGCGTGCGTCCCTCACAGTCATCCCAAAACCTGGGAAAGACAGAACCAAATGCGGATCATACAGGCCCATCTCATTACTTAACGTAGACCTCAAATTGTACACGAGCATCCTAGCGGCTTGACTGGGCCCCCACCTACCAGGACTTATAGACCCGGATCAGGCGGGATTCATCCCGGACGGCCAAACGGTAGATCACACCAAGAGGGTTACTCACCTCATAGAAAAGACTTCCCGAATCCCCGGAGAATGTATGATGCTGGCGGTTGATGCCGAGAAGGCGTTCGATCGGGTTCACTGGCCGTACCTAGAGATGGTCCTGAAGAAAATCGGCATTGGGGAGAAATTCTGCACCTTCATTTTCAATTGTTATAAATTCCCTACGGCAGTGGTCCGAGTAAACGGCTATAGCTCACGGAGCTTTGACATCGAGAGAGGCACGAGGCAGGGATGCCCGCTGCCGCCCCTGCTCTTTGCTTTATATATGGAGCCATTCGCTCAGAGGATACACCAAAACAAAACAGCGACGGGGATAAAGTTTGGTGGCTATACACACACCATTAGCCTCTACGTAGACGATGTCTTGCTTACGCTTGACAACCCACAGACGACCCTGCCTGCATGCATGGCGGAAATAGATGCCTTTGCGGCGGTGGCCGGATTCAAAATGAATACTGACAAATCGATGGCCCTCGACCTATCCCTGAGACCCCCTACCAAAACATACCTGCAGACCCTCTTTCCCCTCCAGTGGTCGGCGGATGCGGTGCCTTATCTGGGGATCCAGTTGACCCCCGCACTCCCCACTATGACAGCAGTCAACTATAATACACTTCAAAGGAAAATACGTGAGGAACTGGGCCGATGGAAAAGCCTCCCCCTCTCTTGGCTGGGCAGAATAGAGGCGGTCAAAATTACCGTTTTGCCCCAAATCCTGTACCTCTTCCGAGCACTACCGCTCCAGCCTCCTGCAGGTTGGATTCGGCAAACACAGACTGACCTCGCCCGCTTCATTTGGCAAGGTCGGAAGCCGAGAATGAAGAGGGCACTGACCACTTTGGCTCCTGAAGCAGGGGGGTTGGGAATACCGGCCTGCATAAATACTTCCAGGCAGCGCAACTACGCTATCTGGTGGAATGGAGCAAGTGGGAGTCGGGAAAACACTGGCTATTCCAGGATCAAGCAGTGGCAGGTCGCCCGCTTCAGGAAATCCCCTTTCTCAGCACAGCCGCCCGACCGGCTAATCTTTACGCTTCATTCGTCATGCGGATTCCACTAAAAGTGTGGGATGCCACTAACACCGTACATGAACTCACCACCTTTCCCTTGCCGCTTACGCCCCTGGTCAATAACCCAGACTTCTCTCCGGGCATGGCCAAGGGAGCCTACACCCATTGGCGGCCGGCGGGATGTCGCTGCCTCTGTCACATCTATGGCCCACATGGTGTGCTCCCCTTTCCACTCTTTAGACAGGAATATAACTTCTCCGAGACGGAGCGGATGCGCCACCTCCAAGTCCGCCACTGGGCGCTCCAGCCACAGGTGAGGGAGACAGCAGATAGGAACTTTCAGCCATACGAGAGATGGCTTCCTATCCCGCACCTCAAACACCAAATTCATATCTGATCTTTACAAATTCCTTCAACCACAACCGGCTCATCTTTATAATCCGGGCAGGGAGTGTTGGGAGCGAGAGCTAGGCAGGACCCTGAGCCACAAAGAATGGGACCAGATCTCCTACAGGGCACGCCACTCGGCATGCCACACCGGACTTACAGAGACATTAACTAAAGTATCCACATACTGGTACTACACCCCGGAGCGGATAAATGAGATGGACCACGGTAAAGATAAAAATTGCTGGAGGGGATGTGGACACACAGGCACGCTACTGCACATCTTGTGGGACTGTCCCCTGATACAACCGTACTGGACACAGGTGATAGACGACATTGACACGCACTTTCATACAGAATTGCCTCGCTTTCCCGCCTACATCATACTAGGGGTCCCTAACCCCCTGACATACCCTCTGCGCTCACGCAGGGGACGCAAGATGGCCATCGCACTAGGCTCTGCGATACAGAATATCCTAATACACTGGCGCACCACAACGGTCACTTCAACTACAGGTTGGCTTCATAGGCTGTGGTGTGTGTTGGGGATGGAGAAGATGTCACTTACTTTAGCCGGGGACATAGATCAATATGACGAGCTTTGGCAGCAGTTCCGCTCACTATTGGTTACTGAATTCAGAGAACTTACCTGCCCAAGGTATCTCCGCTTGCTGAGACTCACTGGACCTGAGGGGGAGGCCTCCTGAGGGGGGGGCGGAGGATATATGCATCAAGATCTGGCGAGCTGAAGCTGGGAGGGACAGATTCGAGCACTGGACGGGGGGGGCGAGGGGAGGGAAGGGCAAGGGGAGTTTGGGGAGTGAGAGGGGGGGTTTCCACCTGGTTGGCACTATGTAGCACCCCTTGTATGTCAATGCTGCCATGGGTTGGAAGGGTATTGGACTGCTATGCTCACTCTATTAAGGGTTCTCTTTGCCTTTCACACGATTAAGATTGCTATTGCCTGTGCAACATTTGTGTTGACTAACTTGTTTTCCAGGTGCAGATTTCAAATAAAAAGATTTAAGCCTAAAAGTATTGCACCGCTGGTGAGAACTGCAGGTTCTCCCCCTTTAAAAGTACTTCACCTCTGGTGAGAAGCGCAGGTTCAAGTACTTCACCCCTGGTGAGAAGTGCAGGTTCAAGTACTTCACCCCTGGTGAGAAGTGCAGGTTCTCCCTCTTTAAAAGTACTTCACCCCTGGTGAGAAGTGCAGGTTCAAGTACTTCACCCCTGGTGAGAACTGCAGGTTCTCCCCCTTTAAAAGTACTTCACCCCTGGTGAGAAGTGCAGGTTCAAGTACTTAACCACTGGTGAGAAGTGCAGTTTCTCCCCCTTTAAAAGTACTGCACCCCTGGTGAGAAGTGCAGGTTCAGGTACTGCACCCCTGGTGAGAAGTGCAGGTTCAAGTTGTAACGTCCTGATCGTCTCAGGATCGTAAACAGACACGAAATGAGGACGCAACCACTTGTGTACGTTTTAGTTATTTAATAAAGGTAAAATAATACAAATAAGGAAACGAAAGTTAGGGTTACTGGAATCCTCCAGTCTTTCCACGTTACCAACCCACAGCTCTGTTGTATCTAACCGTCCTCTGCAATTACGCCGGTCCCGGCGTAAGCCAACAGAGGGCAGAGAAGAAATGGCCGACAATGCCAATCGGTATGCTGTGAGGGGTCCGCAGAGTGATGTAGTGCAGAGGAGACAGGGAAACACCCAGCCGGGGTCTCTACCTGAAGGGAGCAGTCGCTCGACCTCTTCCTCGTTATGCACTGGGATCGAGAGC
The DNA here is from genome assembly GCF_964263255.1 of Lissotriton vulgaris. Classification (NCBI taxonomy): domain Eukaryota; kingdom Metazoa; phylum Chordata; class Amphibia; order Caudata; family Salamandridae; genus Lissotriton; species Lissotriton vulgaris. The sequence goes on along the minus strand of NC_141700.1, from coordinate 18,122,502 downwards.
AGTCGCTCGATCGGTCCTATGGACCTTCTAAACCGTAACGCGGAAAACACCTCCTGGTGTGCGTTACAGGTAGTGGTCCTGGATTAAGGGTCGTGCTGGGAGCTACGGCTCCAACCAACACACGGGTCAAGACACCTAGACTCAGCCGAGTCAGGGCCACGCTCAATGGTAGTCCGGTAGAGCTTCCGGGACAAGAACAGGGTAAACTTGGCAAGACATGGCCCAGGGAGTAACGACTCGACCTACCTCCGTTCAAGCCTGACGGGATCACCTCTTCGGGACGCTGCTCTCCACGAAGCAGGTACATCGGTGTAAACACAATATCCGACAGTGTTCTTCTGTTGGGTTCCTCCTTTTATAGGGCGTGTTTACTGGAAATTATGTAACGGGTCTCTTGTTTACATAACATTACCCACTAAGCCTCCTGGGATTTGTAGTCCGTATTTCCCAGGTGCCGGATTCCTTTTCCGACGGGAAATTTCTTGACACAAGTATTCACCCCTGGTGAGAAGTGCAGGTTCAAGTATTCACCCCTGGTGAGAAGTGCAGGTTCTCCCCCTTTAAACATACTACACCCCTGGTGAGAAGCGCTGGTTCTGCCCCTTTAAACGTACTGCAACCCTGGTGAGAAGTGCAGCTTCTCCCCCTTTAAAAGTACTGCACCCCTGGCGAGAAGTGTAGGTCCTCCCCTTTGAACGTACTGCACCCCTGGTAAGAAGCGCAAGTTCAAGTACTGCACCCCTGGTGAGAAGTGCAGGTTCAAGTACTTCACCCCTGGTGAGAAGTGCAGGTTCTCCCCCTTTAAACGTATTGCACCCCTGGCGAGAAGTGCAGGTTCAAGTACTGTACCCCTGGTGAGAAGCACAGGTTCAAGTACTTCACCCCTGGCGAGAAGTGCAGGTTCTTCCCCTTTAAACGTACTGCACCCCTGGCGAGAAGTGCAGGTTCTCCCACTTTAAACGTACTGCACCCCTGGCGAGAAGTGCAGGTTCTCCCCCTTTAAAAGTATTGCACCCCTGGTAAGAAGCACAGGTTCAACTACGGCACAGTAGGCTTGCCTTTTATCACTAGGCTTGCCTTTTATCACTGACAAGGCTTGCCTTTCATCACTGACACCATAAAGATGCAGCCAATCCTGGTATGGCACCGTCTTTGGTCATCAAATAAGTTAGTTCTCTTTCAAAGTCTTTTGAAGGACTGCCTTGCTCTTGAAAACTCTGTAAAGATTGGTTGGCTCCGGTACGTTAAGAAGTTCTTGTACGATTTGGGCCTAGAAAAATATTACCATAATCCCCCACTAATTGCATAGTTGTCAAGAAAAAAGTTAAAAACTCAGTGCCTATGTCATCTAGCGGACCTACGTTTGTCTTCTGAAGCCAACAAACCCTCGGTGCAACACTGCTTGTTGATTCAATCCTCCGTGGCCATTCAGCCCTATTTCGTTTGGAATTTGAACGGCTACGACAGGTTTCTGTTGACCCGATCCAGGTTTAACATCTTCCACCGCTTGGTCTCCTTTCCAAAAATTAACGATTGGTCAAAGTTCCTACCTCCTTGCCCCTGTGATGACATGTCAACCCAATCTTTAATTCATTTGACCCTTTTTTGTAAATTTTATACAGAACCGAGAAAGCATTGGCTAGTTCCAATTTTAAAAGGTTTAGGTTTACGCCAATGCCGCTCTGCCTTCATGGTCCTTCAACTTATGGATTCTGATTGGTTTGCACTAAATATTGCTGAATTTTTGAAATTTTGTATTCGTCCTAGGAGTAACCTATAGCACCAGCACGATCAGGGCTCGAGTCGGGGCACCACGTGGGTGGACGGCGTCCCCCCACTTATTTTACCGGGTGGACGCCATCCCCACTGCCCAAAAGATGGAGTCCGTACCGAGTCTGCACCTGCGCACGAGTGATAGCCTTTCAAATGCACCTGAGACTCGGACTAAATCTCCCCTTCCACCTCGCGCCCTCCCCTTGCCATCCTTTCTCAGACAACAACCGAGGCGCCAAGGCTTCAAGGAGCTGCGCTGTCTATACGTCGAGCATGTCACTTCCAGGGACCCCGACAGATGCCCGTAGTGCCTACGGCCCGAGTCTGTGATAATCGTGTAATACGAGGAATGTATAGTGTGTTCTTGTTTTTTGAGTGCCTGCCACTTATTGCAGTATTATACCTCTACTTGTATCTTGTATGTATTCACGCATTTCAGACGGAGACCAGCACATTTCGTGATGTCACTTCCTGTCGTGACGTCACTTCCGGGGACACCACCTAACTTGGAGCGTCCCCCCACTTCTTTTTTTAGGACTTGTGCCCTGATACACTTTCAACTCTTTAACTGTCATAAATGTAACCAGCTTATCTGTATGTACTTTTATGTTTTTCTTAAATGAAACCGAATAAAGTAATTTTGAAGTACTGAACTCATTTATAAAAAGTGACGCATCGCTGCGTGAAAACAGCGATGCGTCACTTTTCACTGCGACACCAATGATGCGTCATATTTACAGTATGACGCATCATGTCGCAAGGTGTTACAGATACGTCAGTATTTCTGACGTATCTGTAGGCGCAAAAGTGACGCATTGCTGGAGTGTGTCACAAAAGTGACGCAACTCCAGCAATGTGTCCTTTCACATGGGGCAAGCCCCATGTGAAAGGGCCTGCGTCAGTCTTACGCCTGCTGTGAGGCAGGCGTAAGAAATTGACGCATTTGTGTCCTAGAAGTGGCGCAGTGAAATCTTATAGATTTCACTGCGTCACTTCTACGAGGCTTACTTGCATCAGAACGCCCGCCCTGCATATATTATACCTGACGCGGGTATAATGTGATGCAGGGCTTTACAAAGTGACGCATCTACCTAGATGCGCCTGTTCCCGGGAAGCAGCACCACCGCTTTCATGGAATCCAGGCCCAGCCAGAGCCGACCCCCTGACCTGGGAGCAGCCGCCCCCCTCCAGGATTTATTAAACGTGTCCCTGCCAAATGATTACTTTTAGCAGCTCCTCGAAGCCTGCCCGACCCGCGCCCCCCCCCCCCCCCCCCCCTGGACTCCTTCCGCCTCATTGGTGTGGGCGTCTGCACCGCGTGTGCACATTCGTGTAATGAACACGAGGGCACGAGGCCGCTTCAAGCCCCGGCCCCGGGGGTCAGGAGACAGCAATATTGTGGGGGGCAGTGACACCCCCGGGACGTGAGCCCCGACCTTGCAAACATGAACAGATATGAAAGACCGCAAGGCTTCAAGTAGAACATAAAAACACAACGGAAAGCAATATTATGCTAAAGGAGCACGAGTGTCATTGGTGCAGCAGGTGCAGTGGCACCGAGGCCTAAGGATCGGAGGGACTCAATGCATCTCCGTTATGAGGTCTTTCAGTTTGACTTTTTTTCAGGTTGGGCTGTGGCACTTTTAAATATCAGGCGTTTGCTGCCACCTAGTGTTCATTTTAGAGCCTTTTTTCCAGCTCTAGGCTCCCAGCACGCCCCTGGAGGCCCAAAACACAGCAGACACGGAGTCCATCTGACATCACGAGCCCCGTTTGATGCTCAGCTTTGTTTCTAAAAGGGTGGAGGGCGAGGTGGCGTCAGCGGCCTGGCCTCGCGCGCAGCAGGGCCTAGCAACGCGCAGCGCAAAAACACACACCACACAGCTGCACGCTGTTTGGTCTTCTGCCCCTTTATTTATCTCCTCTGGGTGAGCCCGCCCCGAGGTGTGCTTCGGGGTTCAACTTGGTCTTGCAGAGGCCGGGTGGCTCTCTACAGCCCTCCTTGCCTTTAGTGGCCACGACCAACTCAGCTACTGCTCCGGATGCAGGAAACACACAGTGGGGCTTATTTACAAGGCCCTTGCGCCACTTTTCCCATGTTAAAAATGACGCAAAAGTGGCGCAAGTGCCTTGTACATCTGCCCCAAAATCTCTGCGTCGCTGACTTGGGGCAGGATTCAGCCGGAGACCATACGTCTGGCTCCGGGAGCTGGAGCTTGGCCTTGTTCCCCCTGGGCTATCCAGGGCGGTGTCAATTCCGGGGGCTCAGCAATGCGGGGTTTTATTTTTAATCACTCCGCCGGCTCCCTCTGGAGCACGGCTCCCTCCTCCCAGTGCAGGGGAGGACGCCAGATCAGCAACTTCATCAAGTTCTCCTTCGGGATAAACGTCTTGCTCTCGGTCTGGTCGGGGTCCAACCACCTTCTTGAACCCGGGCACGTTCCTGGTTACCACTCGTGCCCCTCGTCGGGTGGAGATCATGGTTCCATTGGTGATAATGATTTTCCACACCTCCGGCTTCTAGGGTGTCCTGAATTTCCAGACAGGATATCTGTTCTTCCTGACCACGTAGTTGCCCATGCACAGCGAGGATGACTGTCTTCTGCACGAAACTCGCCTTTTGGTTTGTAGCCTCTCTCCTGGCCTTGGTGGCCTCGCCGTCAAACTCCGCTGGGAGCTACACTGGATCCGCTGGGATGCTGCCATGCGGGGGCTTTTGGAACAAAAGATGAGATGGGGCACAAGCGTTGATGCTGTAAGAAATTGATGGAGGCAGCTTTCGGCGTCTTCTCCCTTTTCGACCCCAAACCGCAGTGCCCAGTTGAGGGTCCGTATGAAGTGTTTCACCTCACCGTTGGCCTGGGTCTACTGAGGCGGGATCTTCCGGTGCCGTATGGCGAGAGACACTAAAAAGTCTGGGAACGCTTTACCCTGGAATAGTGTCCCATTGTCCGACTTGATCTCGTCTGGGAGGCCCAGCATTGAGAATGTTTTCTCGAGTACCACCTTGACTTGCGGAAAAGCTGTGGACGACACAACCTCCACTACAGGAAACTTGGAATGCGAGTCCATCATGACAACGGGGCTGTGGCCATCGGGGAAGCAGCCGAAGTCAATGTTGACTTTCAACCATGGTTCGCGGCTGGGTCCTTCAGTGAGGCCTGGTGCTGGTGCCGGATTCCTCCCTGTGATCGTGCATGAGTGCCATTGGCCAACTGCCTTGACTACCAAGGCCTCCATTCCTGTGAACCACACTTTTCTGTGGAGACGGGCCTTGGTTTTTTGCCGCTCCCTGGCGCACAATATAGGCAAGATCAACAACCCAGTTCCACAGGTCCCTTTGAATCATAATTACTTGGCATCGCAGCACTACTCCTTTATTTCCTTCGATGAGCTCATTGTGCTTTCTCCACAGTTGCTGCCTCGTGAATTGGTCCTCTGCAGTCAGCGACCGGGAGCCAACCAGAAAATGCTGCCAATTCCTGTGTGTCAACACCTCTTTGACCTTTGCCAGGTTCCCTTCCTATTCGGTCGCTATCTCCTCGTCAGTGTCCTGTGACACGCCTCTTGGGTAATCATCTTGACAAACTCTTCCGTGTGCTATTCTTTTCTGCAAGGCTGCTGTGTAGTCGCAGCGACGGGGTGGCGCACCAGGTAGTCGACTGGGCTGCTGGCACCAGGGCAAAATACAACATAAACTGGTAGGCCTGGAGCTGCAGCACCCACCTTCCCATCCTGGGGAGTGCTAGGCGCGTGGTCCCAGTGAACAGGGGCATTGGTAGCTTGTGTTCTGCCACCACCCTGAATTTATGGCCATAGAGATAGAGGTGGAAGTGCTGACAGGCCCACTACACGGCAAGAGCCTCGCTCTCAATTTGGGCATATGTTACATCTCCTACAAACCTATGTCTATCACCCTTTCCCTGTGTTATATTATATTATTCTCAGTCAGCTGGAGCATGCATAATGTTTTCCTTCTAATGACATTCTGTGTTCTGGAGATGTGGTTAGGTAACTGGGAGTAGCTAGCTGCATCTGGAGCTTCCAAGGACTGAACCGACAATGCTGTGCTGAGAATAAACTTCTATCAAATTTACTTGAATGCTGGATTTAATTCTAACAAAACAGGTGATGGACCGAATGTGGATCAATGTCACACATTCATCCCAGTCCAAAGATCTGGGCCCAAATCCATCGTTTTTTTGCACTCCACACCACCCTGGGTTAGACGATGGCGATATGCAAATCAGCTCTGACCCTGTGCCCCATGGGAACAGTCCAGTCCGAACTACAAAAGCCATGTCCTTCCCAGAACGGAATCAAGCATCCGAGGACCGGACCGGTTTCGAGGTAACACCTCTCATCAGCCCGGCTAGCTTGACTCCAGTGGTGTGGAGTGCCTGGGACCCACGTCTGAGCATCCCCAGCGCTCCACACCACTAGAGTCAAGCTAGCCGGGCTGATGAGAGGTGTTACCTCGAAACCGGTCTGGTCCTCGGATGCTTGATTCCGTTCTGGGAAGGACATGGCTTTTGTAGTTCGGACTGGACTGTTCCCATGGGGCACAGGGTCAGAGCTGATTTGCATATCGCCATTGTCTAACCCAGGGTGGTGTGGAGTGCAAAAAAACGATGGATTTGGGCCCAGATCTTTGGACTGGGGTGAGTGTGTGACATTGATCCACATTCGGTCCATCACCTGTTGTTTTTGGATTTAATTCTAACAGCATATCTCATCTCTGACAGCGCTCGGCTTGCATACACCACTGGTAACCAGTCTTTGCTTGTGTTTTCCTGCAAGAGTACGTCTCAGAGGCCGACCAGGCTTGTGTCCACAATGAACTCCGTGCGCCTCCCTGGGTGGAAGTAGACTGTGGTAGTCTTGTCTATCCGAGCATCCTTGATGGCATGGAAGCCCGCGGTTGCTTGTGAGCCCCATTCTCAGAGCACATCACTACGTGTGATAGCTCTCAGGGGGTTTGACCGGGATGCGAGGTTTGGTATGAAGCGGCCACAGTACGTAGCTATCCCTAGAAAGCTGCAGATCTCCATCGGGGTAGTGGGGACCTGCACAGTCTGGATGGAAATAGTTTTCTTCAGATCTACTTGGAGACCATCACGTGAGAACACGTATACGAAGAATTAGACTTAGTAAAACGAGTACTTGGCCTTGTTCAGGGTGAGTGTGTCTCAGAGGTGCCCATGATGGTTTTTTAGGCTGCTAGAGAATATCAGAAAGTCGTCACTGAGGTTGAGGCCACCCAGCATTGTTGAGGTCAGCTACGATGTCATCCATGGTGGGCGTCAGGTGGAGTTTACTCTTGACGGCCTGGTTGGAGAGACACATCTCAACGCAGAGTCTGATGGCTCCCAGCTGCTTGGGTTACGGGGCAACGACCAGAGGCAACACCCAGGGGGTGGAGCTGGTGACCTTCTCAATGATGCCAAGGTACTTCCAGTGTTCATTGCCCTTTTTCCACCTATGGTCTAAGATGGAATGGAACTGTGTCTCCGTGATGTCGGCTGGATGGAGGTGTCAATGTGCAGTTTAAACTGTTTGTACTTGAGCTTATCCAGATCTTTGATTAACTGTGGTAATTCATGCAGTATGGAGTCTGCATGTGAGTCCTGAATCTGGTTGACAAAGAACACCAGCCCCAGGCCCTCCGCAGTGTGGCAGCTAAGCAGCGTGCCTTTTCTCCCCTCCGGGACATGGAATTTGGCCCTGGTGGTTTGCTGCTCGCTGGCCACCTCCACTTCAGTTACCCCCCGCAGAGGGAGGGGGGTCCATTGCCCCGTAGGTGTAGATCTTTGCCTTGGTAGGGGAGTGCGGTGGACATGGCGTGAGGCATTCCTACTGCTCGGAGTCTAAGACATTCACAGGCGTCCAGTGTCGATGAGGGCTCTTACGGCAGTGGTCGCTACTCAGACAGTGCACATGGCAGGCAGCCGTTGACGCCGATCGGTGCAGCTGGTGAAAGATACCACAAATACTTTGTCTTCCTCTTCCTCAGCATTGAATCCGGGACCTGGTGGTGTGACATCTTCTTGCACTAGAGGGTCCTCAAGCAAGAGTTGCTTGATGTTGGCTGGCATCCTACGTGGTGTTATGAAGGCGGCCTTCGACCTTCCACTCACACAGACCTCTGCAAAGTGGTTCGGCTTGCGGCACCTGGAGCAAAGTGTTACTTTTGCAAGACAGAGACCAGGCGAGGAGTGTTCATCACCACAGTTTTCGCAGGACCCACTTATGGGTGTTTCTGGGCCGTGCGAGCAGGGCCCAGGTCTTTCTGGATGGCATCCACCCTTGGGTCTGGTGGAGCAGGGTAGAGCCGGGTGCCTACAGAGGGCCGCTTTCATTTCTTTGGCTCAAGAATTGGACAGCTTGTGGGACCGAGCTAGTATAAGGATATTGTCAAGGGATATCCCTGGCTGCCTGAGGTTTAGCCGTCGTAACATCACCGACTGGTACCCTTGGATGAGTTGGGCCAGTATCTCCTCCCACTAGTCGTGAAAGGTACATGTGCTCCCAAGTGTTCTCAGGCATGCACAGAAGATGTCAACAGATTTGGTAGCTGACTGTTTGGCTGGGCGCACTTTGAAACGCTCGAAGCCCTGGTTGACCTGGGGTCAAACTGCCTGTTGAGTGCCAGCCCTGCAGCATCGTCATCGTCACCTGTGTCCGGAACTGTCTCAAATAGTTTTGTACAACTTCCCGCCGCCGTGGTGCATAAGCAGCGACCTCTTGACTGCCCTTCTGTCATCCTTGTGCTTCTGAAGTATTGGTTGAGGCATCCGATCCATGCCCTCCAGCAAGGAGCTGCTGTTGCGGAGTCGGAGAGTTCACTGAATGGCAGGAGGGCTATCACAGCCGTGTGGTGTTACGGGGGCTGCCGGCATCCCTTGGCAGTGCCGATGCGCTGGCTTATGGCGGGGTGCTCATGATGCGGGAGCTGGGCTTGTGAGCACATGAGGCTGAAGTGGGAGAAGAAGGGGGGCGGCCAGATCTGGCGAGCCATTATGTTTGTCCCTGATTTGCCTACAGAGATTCCCTGCATGACACCCCTTTTAATCTTGTGTGATGTGGTATTGTACTGTGTCCCTTATAATTGGTCTTCCTTTGTATTATATATAATTTTTTTGTTTTTCGTTACTCACTCTTGCCTTTTATTCCTTCAGCGGGTGGCAGACTCCAGTTTTCCAGCAGTACAGCAGTACCTGGCCGCAGGGCGCCGTAGGATCGGGTGTGCGCTCTTCCAGGGCTGAGGGACTAGGCCCACTGAAGGAAGCATGAGTGAGTATGAACTGCCGCCAGAGTGAGGCAGGGCGGGCCGCACCTTGCGTTGAGCAGGTAGCTTGTGGGTGAGAGCCGGGCCAGCTGCCGGGCACTCACTGGTGCGTTGCTGTGGTCAGGCGTCGGACAACCAATTTGGGGGAGTGACATGCCAGGGCTCAGTGGGGCTCCGTCTACATCCCTCGAATACCAGGAATCTCCGGAGTCATCTAAGGAGGCCGCAGGGGGCCAGAAGTAGAGTGGCAGGCGGATCACCTTCAACGAGGTGAGGTGCGATCACTGCACCATCGTCGTATTACAAGAGTGATGGGGACACAAACCTTTACTCCCTGGACTCCAGGTGTGCCCCCTGCAAACTCTGAACTTTTTTTTTGCAATGTGCAGTTCCTACAGTGTATCCTTTGAATACCATCCTGAGGTGCTCACCACCCTTCTTCTTTACCTGCCGGCTCAACCTGCCCCTCAAAAGATGCTTTTAACCTTTGTTTGGACGTGGCACTCACAACTTCGCACTAGAGGGAAGGCGAGCTCTGGCGACCCCTCTCAAGAAGTGAGGGCCACCTCACTGGGAGCTGCTTTCACAGGACGTTTAGGGGTTATCTTAAGTGAAGAGGTTCAGCTCCAGAGCCTACTCAGGCTCAGGCTGCTGGTGAAACACGTACGGGACTCACCTGCTGAAGTGACGGGCCCTCATCTTCCTCAAGTCAAATAACAATAAAACAAAGAGATTAACAAACCCCTATCGATAGCGCCTAGAAAGGGGGGAGGTGGTGCTTCGCCTTGTTGGAGGAGACAGCTTATCTAAATCGGGAGCTGCAAAACCCTTTACCAAGTATGGTACGATAAACCTTCCACTCCCTCACCACACCCTTATAACCACAGCTCCTTAGCATTACCCTGCCTCACCATATAAAAAATACTAAGAGGAAATATTAACAAAGTGGGGGCATGCCCAATATTGAAAAGTCTGCTGGAGAAGACCCCGTGTCAATGCCACATCCCAGCCCCTCCCCCCTCGTCAAACCACTTGTTGGAGACTGCGGTGACCTCTAACCACCAGTCCATTAAAGGGGCCTAAAAAGTATGACGTCTTATTAGTACAAAACTTTACCCAAAGTTCTTCTTACTAAGAGAAGATCAGCAGCCGCCTCAAGCACTGGAGATAGCACCCCCCCACAGCCACGAGGCGCTAGAATCCTAACATGTAGGAGGTCAGAATGGCCCCAGAAGTAAATAACCCCCAAGCATGTATACCTTCTGCATTCCCCCAAAGCAAGACGAACCCTGGCCCTTGAGTCTGTTTCCAAAGAAATCCAAGGGAGCTCGAGGTCATTTAGCCTGCTGAAGCCCAGACTGTAGAGCAACCACCTAGTTTGCTGTTTGGGGTGTGGCATTTCTGGAAAAAAAAGGTCACCAACCATCTATGACGGAGTTTGTCAGACATGACTCGTCACCTGTAGGAGGCTGGCCCTGTGTAGGATATTATCACTAGGTGGTGATAAAATGCACAGAGTCTAGGGATTCCCCAAAAATGTACAGGGCTCAATGCAAAACCCAAAGTGCTCTATTAGTGGTCGTGTGGGCGAGCGGCCTTAGGCCTAACACAGAGGAGTGTGAGACATGTCATGATAACCTGCAGTGATCAATAATGGACACACGACTCGAGAAGGAGATCCAGGCCAATTTTATAAACATACTTTGTGTTTTATTTTAAGACCCAGGTCGTCGTGATAAGGTATGTTTTTTTATTAAAAATAAGCTAAGTACCAAAAGTGCACCACCAGCGGCACAGGGGCGGCTGGATGCACAGGTCAAAATCGGAGTTCGACCCAATGCTTTCCAATGGAGACAGAGGGTGCCTGGAGCCACACTGCTTGCAGGTAAGATCAGTTGCAGTAGCCAAGCTTTGGGGGTTAGGTTAAGCACAGGGGGACCACAATACAGCCCCAAGAGTACACCGCCAGCAGCACAGGGGCTGCCGGGTGCAAATTCAACATCGGGTGCCTAATGTTTTTCAATGCGGATCTTCTTGACAGTAAAGAGGCTGCAGACGTGGAACCGGAGGTTGCAGGAAGAAGACAAGCGACAGGAGAGGTAAGTTGGGATGTAGGGGGTCGTAGGGGTATCATTAGTTCATCTCACCAAGGTCCATGAGCTTTTGGTTGCAGGGGGGCCTTTGGACATCAGAATCTTCTTGCCGGTCAAGGTCGGGTGAGTCTCTGGATTCACACTGCAGGCGCCGTCGTGGAGGGGAAGAGAGATCAGCCAATGCTGGACACGGGGTCAGGATCGCCTGGGAGACTTCACTGCACAGGGGAGCCACTCAGACTCGGGCCGTGGGCGTCAGGTGCAAAGTGGGCAGGAGATGCGGATCCGCCTAGATCCGGAGTCAGTTTCTTCCGGACAGGTCCACTGTCCTCGGGAGATTGGAGTCTTTATTGAAGGCAACAGTCCTACCAGTTTTGGAGGTTGTTGCTGCAAGACAGGTCGCATGGTCGTCTAAGCTGGAAACAGGCCTGTAGGGCTGGGGCCAAGGCCGTTTTCATCTTCTGGCTTCTGCTGCAGGATGTCTTCTTTCTTCTTAGGTCGTCATAGATCTGAGGGTCAGGTCTAAGGAGCCCCCTTAATACTAAATTTAGGAGGCGTTTTAGGGGAGTAGCTGGTAGGGCCAATGGCTGCACCCTTTATTATGCCACCCTCTTGTGGGAGGGGGCATAGACCTAGCCCTGAATGGAGATGTCCCTGTATCCTCAAGATGGCGGGGACTACCAGTTGTGCTTCACATCGCTTCCCCCCACCTTAGGGGTGAGCAGAGTTCTGTCTGCACACCTTTTTTATTTACCCACCGGTTTTTCTGCCCAAAGTGGGGTTGTAAACCAGGGGCTGCAATCTACTGTTTGCAGCAGAGGCTGGGGTTGCATTAGAAAGGCAGCAGGCCTTTAAAGCTTTATGCTTCGAGCACTGACCAATCCTGGGGAAGGAGGCATAACACCTCTGTCCAGGATGTGCATTGTTTCTGGTACCAGAGAGCAGGGGCCCTCTACCCAGGGGTCCAGAAACATATTTGGTGGTGGCTGGCTGCCTACAGCCGGTCAGAGCCAACATCATGGATGGTAGCGATTCAGGGGGCACCTCTGAGGTGCTCTCTGGTATTGCGAGGAGCAGGTTGGTACCAAACACTACTATATTTAGTAAACCCATCATGGTGCTGTGGAAGTCGAGCTGTCGAGTTCCCAGCCCATGTACTCTCTATGGCTTCACTGGCACCTACAATATTGGATAATGGTGCCCAATATTGTAGGGGCTTACCTGCTCATGCAGATATGCCCTCACCTGGAGTATAGTGCCTTAGGGCTGTGAGCCCTAATAGAGGGGTTGTAGGAGAGTAGGGTCTGCTTTCCTATGGTCACCCCACTTTTTGCTTCACTGGTTTTCGACTTAATGTGGCTGTGGGCCTGCTAATCAGACCCACAGTCCAGCTGCTCTCTCTCTAAATTCACTACAATGTACTTTAGGTGCATTACCAATTAGATACTGGGTCACCTTATGAGCCCCTGTACAGTGTTCTATAGGTACCCAGGGCATAGGTGCATCCAAGGCCTACCAGGGGCTGCAGCATGTATTATGCCACCCCTGGCTGGCCACTCACATTGACACAACTGGCTGATCACTCAGCTGGGGCAAGGTCATGTAACCACCCCTTGCTTAGATATAGTATTCCTATATCTAACCTTATATCTAGATACATATACACCTATAAGTCACTCCTGAGCCAGGCCCTAACAATCCTAGAGGCAGAGTGCTTGGTTTTATGTGAGATGGTTCTCTAGCATGAGCTGAGCCTGTCTGCAGCTTTCGGAACCATGTCCTTATAGCTGTTCTAGGATATTGCCATACCATATACTCCTAAGTGCATTATGAACCTCGCGGTTAAATGCTAACTCTGGTTTGGCTTTATCAAAACATGTCGAGTAAGGTGTCATACGTTTTGGAATACTACCTACTCGCCAGTTCTGGCGACAGGGGTAGCATTCCACCCTTCTAGAGGGAGAAGACATGTTGTTCCTACTAATCCCGGTTAAAGTTAACCAGAGCCTCAGCATCACAAAATGGATGCTGCTGCCACAGACACAAGTCTGACCTCCTGCTGCTGGGAGTCCTTCCAGCGAGGGAGGCTTGGACAATAGGTTTCCTGTCTTGGGAGGTGCTAGCACCACCCCAGACAGGCTCTTGTGTATTAGGGCACGGAGGGCTGAAAGACATGAGACATTGCCTGGGGCACACAAGGTGTCCCATGCATAGTCCAGTTCAAACCAGTGCTGGGGCACTCCAGCCCCAGCTCTGGTGCAAAACTGGACAAAGGGAAAGGGGTGTAACCACCCCCTTCCCTGGTCCCACCCATAGGAGGGACCTAGCAGGTAATCCAGCCCCTAGATTAGGTATATAGGTAGGAGCTGAGTCCCAAGACTTTAGATTTATCCTGACTGAAACTCTGAAATGAAACTCTGGACCTTCGACGATCTACTTTGCAAGAAGACGACTGAAGAATCTACCTTGTGGTCAAGGAGTGACCACCCTGCACAAGAAGGCACCATCCAGCAATCAACGGCTTGCTTTGTCGATGCTCCAGCCGGAGCCCGAGCACAGAGCCTGACAAGAACCGGACTTCCAGACTTCCTTCAGCGCGATCCACAGCCCCAGCAAAGCTGAGACCCGTGGAGGCGACGCGAGACGTGGTATCTGCCATCTTGAAAAGTCATTGACTTGCTTACAGTGCAGCTTCTGAGGCATCCTCGAAGCTGTGCATTGGAGATTGAGAAACCCCAGCCCCGAGCATCATCTGCACCGAAGATCAGCCCTGCACACTCCACGAGTTCTGCGTGGGGCCCTTCTGCATTTTCCTGCTCGACGCGTCTGCCCGGTCACTCGCCCGTTGGCTAGTGGCCATCTTGGCGATGAACCTTTGAATTTACACCGCTGGTCTGGTTGCTCCAGACTGGCCCCTGCTTCCCTGAAAAGAAGCAGACCATCAGACCTTGCTGGTCTGATTAAGAAGCCAACTTCGATTCCTGCGTGGGTTGCCTTTGCCAAGGCTTGTCCATTCCGGAAGCCGACACCGCTGACAGCGAGAGCCTTCGTGGGACAGTCCGTGCCTGACTCCTGGTCATCGTCGATGCCTCCTGGTCCACGTGGCTGCAGAGACAAGCTTCACGACATCACCTGATTGCTTCGCGACATCGCCTGGTTCCTTCCTGGTCACTGGCTAGTGACCCAGACTCTGTCCCCTCTGCTTTCAGGTACTCTTCATCCTCGATCCGACCTTGGATCCACCCGGACACTTCTCTCCTGGTCGCCTGCAGCATCTTTCTTCACGGCTCCATAGGATTTAGCGACAAAACCCGACACACATTGACACCTATGCACCCGCTTCCTGTGGGTGAGGTAACACGAGTACTTCAGTGCTCCTGTGGGTATTGACTGACCAACTGTCTAGGTTTCAAGTAACTTTCATTGAGTCCAGTCAGAATTGTCCTAAAAGAACTAGTTTCTAACTCTTTCGTTCCCATTCATTCTCTATGGTAACTTGCGTGTGAGTAAAGGCTCTGCACACGCCTCCCGTGGGCCTCCTGCTTCCTATCCCTTGATAGTACAGTGTAGCCCCAGCGATTCCCTAGGCCCTAGGCCTATTCCTTTTTTCAAGCAGTGGTACCTATACCACTATTTTAGTATATGGTTTAGCGTGCCCCTAGGGCCCTACTGTATTTTGTGCAACGTTTTGAATTTTAATTAAGTATCTTGTTATGTGCTTGTGCCTCTGACCTCATAAAGAGTTTAGAGGGATTGTCTAGAAATGAATACATATATATTTTATATATATCCTGTGTGGTGTCCTTTCAATTGGTATTTAAAGGGGTTACATATGGTAAAACAGCTGGCTTCACATGCCCTCTTGAGTTTAGCCTAAGACTGCTTTGTCCATGCTACCACTAGAACATACACGAGACAGTTATATTGCCCCAAGTAGTGGATGTGGTTGTGAATGTGGGTCTGGACACACAGCAGGGTGCTCTGCAAGGGGAAAGGCAAACTTCAAATATAGGGCATGTTGAACATCGGAGCATGCAACAAGAATCCACAGAGGAGGGGGAAGTACCCTTTGTGCAAACAGTAGTACTGGCAGATGGTTCACGTAAAAGCGCAAAGGAACTTGTAAATGAGCCTGGAGTTGCGAAAAACGGTCATGAACGTGCACCCACTGAGACTACCACTAGTACAGAAAAAAAAGGGCCGAATACCAGGAGCACAGAAAAAGTGCAAACTACAATACCTATAATTGTAGCAACTGGGGTTAAAAAGGTAGCAGAGTCAAACAAGGGAGCAATTCCTAAGGATAAGGATAAGGGTAAGGGTGAAATTAAAACTCTTAAACCGTTTAGCTCTGTCATAGTACCAGATTCTTGTAGGGCAAAACAGGAAAAAAACACAGATACGCTAAATAGACTAAGACGATCTTCTCCTAAAAAATCTTCTCCTAAAAGGTCACTTTACAGCGATGATAGTGACGATAATGGGTTGGCGGAGGAGGAAGAAGAGGAAGAGGAGGAGAATGATGAGACGGGATCATCGATTACTTCTTCTGTAGAGTCAGAGAACTTTTCACTGAGTGAATCCCAAGAGTCTGAGACTGGCTCCCCGCGGCTAGAGAGGGTGCAGATCAGTGCTGTGAAAGAAAGAAATTTGAAACCCAAAATTAAAACTAAAACTCATATGACTAGGGGAAGGTCCCGCGTAAGAAATAGCAAGGTAGGAACTCTGTCACAAAAGGGAATATCTAAAATGCCGGATTGGGATAAGTCAGGTACAGATATAGGGCACAGCTTACAAGATGGGGCCAGAGGCGGTAATCTGCAGGAGGTGCAGGAGGTGCACCAAGAGGAGCAGATTAAGGATCAATATCAAAAGTGTGAAGAGCCGCACAAGGATAAATTTGATCTTTTACTCTCCACAATGCAACAGATACAAGGGGAAGCCCGGCTGGAGAGCCAAAGAGCCAAGCGGGCTAATAAGAAAATACAGAGATCTCTCCACAAAGTACAGGAAATGTGTGCTGAAGCTACAGGCAGATTGACGGAGGTCGAACAGAGGACCGGCAAAATGGAAGATGAGATGGTAAAGATGCAAGAATTTAGGCAGATGCAGGAGAAAACAGAGTCTGACATACTCTGGAAATTGGAAGACTTCGAAAATCGGCAGAGGAGAAACAACATAAGACTACTTGGAGTGGAGGAAGGCAAGGAAGGAGGAGATATAAGAACCTTTGTTGTAGATTTGCTGAAAGGCGCTGTCAGGATTCTCCCTAACACAAGGTCAGCAAGAGTCCTAAAGTCACGAAAACAGAATTGGAGCCCGATCACTTCCTGGTCTGACGCATGGAATTTACGAAATTCCAAGATGGCGGAAGAATCAGGGAAGTTAGCAGTCTAGTGTCTTGGGCGTTCTAGAGCAGAGTACAGGTGACGCGCGCGCTCTATCAAGGCTGCGCACTTCACCGCGTATCTTGCCCGAGTTAGTTGAGGTATTTTAGCGAGTTACAGGAAACTATAGTAAGTGTTCTGTTTTAGAGTTCAGGGTATTAGGAAAGTCATAGTAGAAAGGAAATACACTACGCTATCACCCTGTTAGCGTTTAACGTCGAGAAAGAAGAAGAATTTCCTGTCAGAAAAGACGTGACAGAGACTCTCCGTTGCTGTGTCATCTTGCACATTGCCAGCGGAACGTTGGTGAAACTGCGCGAGTGAACCTCCGTGTTCCAGAGACTTTAAGGAGCCTGCGAGCCTGAAGTGATCCGAACTTCAAGAGCTAAGTCATAGAAAAGACAAAAACTGTACTGCATACATGTGAAAGAGTGATATTTGACTAAACTGTTTAGGAGGCTAAGAGTACTCTATAGCTAAACATCAGTATGAACATTTGAACTTAAAGAGAAAAGTTGTTGTATTCAGTAGCATGTTCGTGAGCCACAGAAAATAAGAAGATAAGAGACGCTTACCTGGATGTTGTGAAAAGTATCGCTTCAGCAGAAAGGGCAGAGATATCTGAAGAAAAAGAAATTAAGAGTTTAGAACCGAATTCCATGCATTTGAATTACAGAGAACAAGTCAGAAGAGGTTAATTCCTACAAACACAATAAGAGAAAGATTAAAGGTCAAGGAGTTGCAAATAGTGGTAGGTTAAAACACCAATTCCCTATGTACAGGCTTAGAAAGAAAGAAATTAGAGAGAGAGCTAATAGAACATTGATTTCGTTACAGTGAGATGAAACACTAAGAGCAGTCCAGATTAAGAACAAAACTCTCAGAGAAATAGAAGAGAAGCAGGTCTACACAGTTCCTTGGGTATGTCTAAAAGTCAGTGAGGGGAAAGGGAGTGTAGGGTATTGTTAAAGGTTCTCATAGTTTTTTGCTTGTGCTTAGTATTCACAGAGATCTTGCTGGGCAGACTAAAAGCCTGAGAAGGATTCGCTAGAGTATCGAGGAACCAGGACCAGTCTCTTCTGTGCTTTACTTTCTTATGGTTATTTTCTCCACTTTTCCCCTTCCCTTTTTCTGATTGCCTGGAGTTATGTTTACACTCTGACTCCGGATGATTGGAGAGAGGGAGTCGGAAAGTTAGCATCATCTGTTCCTGTGCAAGTCGACAAGAATTGGAATTCGTGGACTCTGACAGAGTGAAGTGCCCACGTTGTAAATTTGCACCCGAACAGAATGGTTGAAGGGGTTAATTTGCAGACCTTAGGGGCGGTATTAGATTCCATACAAAAGGAACTAGTGTCGGTTAGAGAGGAGAATCAAGGTCTGAGGCAAGAGGTGATAAATGCTAGGAAGGAGACGGCAGAGTTAGTGCAAAGAATGAGACAACCACTTTCAGGAAATAGAGAAACTCCCACCACGTCCACTAGGGAAACAACTAGGTTAACTACGCAGGTGATACACTCATTGTCCCCAGTCATTCCCTTGGCAGCACCGGAGAGATTTAGTGGGGATCCACAGAAGGCACAAGTGTTTATTTCCCAATGCACCTTACATTTCATGTGTCGTCCTTCTGTCTTTCCCGATGCACAATCCAAAGTGGCCTTCGTTTTATCATATCTGAGTGGAGACGCTGCCGCGTGGTCAATGCCCATCGTTTCTCGAGACGACCCTCTTCTGCAGAATTATGACGAATTTAAGAAGGAATTTTTGCGCATATTTGATCGAAGGCGAATTTCCCAGGCTGTAGATAATGAGCTTCTGGAACTAAAGCAGGGAAACAGAGACTTGGTGGCGTACTTGGCCCAATTTAATAAGTTGGTAATGGAAACTGACTGGCCGGAAAATAAGAGGACAGCAATTTTTTATCGAGGTCTACGTGATGAACTCAAAGATGGATTGGCGCAAATTCCCAATCGACCAACAGAGATATCGGCCCTCGTAGATTTGGTTCTCGAGTTAGATTTCCGGCAGGGGGAACGACGAGGAGAGAGAAGACGAGAATTTCGAAGCACAGTGCCTCGATTTGACAGAGCCAAGCCTGAAGTTGGGAAGGTTGCAGAAGGAACCAATGGCCAAGAACCAATGCAGATAGGGGCAATAAGAGGTCCGCTTACTAAAGAGGAAAAAGAAAAGAGACGAGCCAATAATTTGTGTATGTATTGTGGTTCGAGCGGACATTTTGTAAGGAATTGTCCAAAGAAGCCAAAAGGAACATACAGGCCGAAGGAAAACTAGTTGCACCACCTGTAGAAGGAGTTGTACAGGTGGATGCGAGTCAAGATTCAACTCCACAAGAGCACCAACTGGCCAATACTCTGCAATCATCGTCCCCTCACCTTGTGTTATCAATGACCATAAAGTTCCGTCAAGAAGTTCGAGAGAGAGTGATGGTGATGGTGGATTCTGGGGCGACCGGAAATTTTTGTGACCAACGATTTGCGACCAAGATAGGGTTGAGAGCAATATTAAAAGATAAGAGTGAACCAGTTAGAGCCATCGACGGGACAAACCTATCTTCAGGACCCATAGTCAGTCATACTGAACAGGTGCAGTTGGTAAAGGAAGATGGACATCAAGAAGAAATCCAGTTTAACCTAATAGACGCACCACAGTTCCAGCTAATCCTAGGACTTCCTTGGCTCACGGAGCATAAT
Organism: Lissotriton vulgaris; assembly: GCF_964263255.1. Lineage (NCBI taxonomy): Eukaryota > Metazoa > Chordata > Amphibia > Caudata > Salamandridae > Lissotriton > Lissotriton vulgaris. Next base: position 18,103,250 of record NC_141700.1, on the reverse strand, counting down.
CCGACTGTAGATTGGGCGGCAAGAACTATAGAAATGTCTTCGGATTATTGCAAGCATTATTGTTTTGGAAATCAGAAGGAAAAAGATCAGGAAAATCCAGCTCAAGCCCTGTGTTCTGCGAATGCAGTTGTGTGTGTGATCAACACACAGTCCATTCCATCGCAATATCAAGATTTTGAAGATGTATTTGACGAGCAGGAAGCTGAGCAATTACCACCTCATCGGGTGTATGATTGTAAAATAGACCTTGAACCAGGAGCGAATATGCCATGTAGCAGAGTTTATGCCTTAACGGAAAAGGAGCATGACCATTTAAAGGAATATATACACAAGTACTTGGCGAACTGATTTATCCGTCCTTCCCAATCTCCAGTATCCTCGCCTTTGTTTTTCGTGCCGAAAAAGGAAGAGGGCGAGTTACGAACTTGCATAGACTACCGCGCCATCAATCGGATCACTAAGAAGAATAGGTATCCCCTTCCTCTCATCTCAGTTTTATTAGATCAAGTGAAAGGAGCTCAAATATTTACCAAATTGGATTTGAGAGGGGCCTATCATCTCATTCGAGTAAGAGCTGGTGATGAGTGGAAGACCGCCTTTAGGACTCGATTCGGATTATTTGAATACCAAGTGATGCCCTACGGCCTATGCAACGCCCCAGCTGCGTTTCAGCACTTCATAAATGATGTTCTCAGTGAGTTCATAGACCAATGCGCAATCGTGTACATAGACGATATTTTGATCTACTCTGCAAACACACAGGAACATCAGGGTCATGTGAGAAGAATTTTACAAAAATTGAGAGAGAACAAGCTGTTTGTCAAGTTGGAGAAATGTGCCTTTGATGTCACTGAAGTAGAATTCCTGGGGTTCGTGATCTCACCAGCCGGAATACTCATGGATAAACGGAAGATTCAAGCAGTCCTGGAGTGGAAGTCTCCAACCAGTGTGAAAGAAGTGCAAGCCTTCATTGGCTTTGCCAACTTTTATCGAAGATTTATCAGTGAATTTTCTCGGCGAATTCTTCCCCTCACAAGTCTATTGAAAAAAGGGGTGCAGTTTCAGTGGACTGAAGAGGCGGAGTCAGCATTCAAAGGTCTGAAGGAAGAATTCACATCAGCTCCCATCCTTCTTCATGCGGATCCATCCGAGCCGTTTTATGTGGAAACGGACGCCTCAGATCTGGCGGTTGGAGGAGTACTTTCTCAGCGAAATAAGAAGACGGGCCAATTACATCCAGTGGCCTATAGATCTAGGAAGTTGTCGCCTGCGGAAGTCAATTACACAATCACTGAAAAAGAACTGCTGGCAATCAAGGACGCCTTCAAGGAATGGAGACACTACTTGATGGGTGCTCATCATGTGGTTACGGTATTCACGGATCATCGAAATCTAAAGTTTTTGAAGTCCGCTCGGACTTTAACTCCAAGGCAACTTCGTTGGTCGTTATATTTCGCTGATTATGATTTTGTCATCACATTCAGACCAGGGGCGCAGAATGGCAAAGCGGATGCCTTGTCCCGGATGGGAACAGGAGAAGAAAAGAACCAAATTAAGACACAAGCGATAATCCCTGATTCCAAGATAATAAGTGTTGTGGAAACTCTGAGTGTGAAGGAACAGATAACTCGAGCCTTGTCTCCAGAGGACATGTTAGAGTGGATTCAGCTAGAAGGTGGCAGAGAAATAGTAAATGGCCTACCTTACCACTCGGGAGCCTTGTATGTACCAACATCCGAATTGCAAAACCAGATCATGAAAGAATGTCACGATCATCTACTGGCTGGACATAAAGGAGAGTTGAAGACTATGGATTTGGTGAAACGAAGTTATTGGTGGCCACACATGAATAAGGACATAGAGCAATACGTGAAAACTTGTGAGATATGTGCACAGGGAAAGTCAGAACGACAGGCACCCAAAGGTTTGTTACAGCCCTTACCCACTCCTCCTTATCCTTGGCACACCATTACCTTAGATCTAATTACAGAACTTCCCTCTTGTCAAGGTTACAATACCATCCTAGTAGTTGTAGATGCATACACCAAGATGACGCATTTTGTAGCCATGAAGGGAATTCCAACAGCCAAACAGCTAGCTACTCATTTTAGTGTGCAGGTTGTGCGGTTACATGGCATTCCTAAGATTGTCATTTCAGATCGCGGCTCCCAGTTTGTGTCTCATTTCTGGAGGGTTTTTATGAAGGCTCTTGGAACTGAGACACGATTCTCCACCAGTTTCCATCCGGAAACGGACGGACAGACTGAACGAGTGAATCAGGAGGTAGAACAGTACTTGAGGTTATTCACCTTAAAACAGGGTGGGGAATGGCTGGACTATTTGTGGGCTGCAGAATTTGCTCATAACAATGCCACAAATGTGTCCACGGGTTATTCACCGTTCTATTTGAACTATGGAAAACACCCGAATTTCTCCATGCTGGATGTTTCACTTCCAGTATCAGCAGTCCAGGATTTGGTGACTCATCTGTGTCAAGTACATGATTCTGCATCACAAAATTTAGAGCAGGCCAAGATTAAGTATAAGGGGTATGCAGACAGGAAGAGGAGAGATTTCCCACATTTGGAAATTGGAAGTGAGGTTTGGTTAAATACCAAGCACCTACGATTAAAGGGGAATAGAAAGTTCCAGCCTCGATTCATTGGGCCTTATCCTGTTGAAGAACAGATTAATCCAGTGACCTATAGATTGACACTACCCACGAAACTCAAGGTTCACCCAGTCTTCCATGTTTCGTTATTAAAGAAGGTGGTTCAGGGTTTGAGACGAGAGAGAGCTCCACCACCGATTCAGTTGGAAACTGGTGTGGAGTTTGAGGTAAAGGAAATTCTTGACTCCAAAATAGTGAAGGGGATCCTGTACTATTTGGTGGATTGGAAAGGCTATGGGCCAGAGGAGCGCTCCTGGGAGTTAGAGTCAGATGTTCATGCACCCAGATTAGTACGACTTTTTCATCAGAGGTATCCAACCAAGCCCAGAATGGGAGGACCTTCTTTGGTGGGGGGTACTGTCAGGATTCTCCCTAACACAAGGTCAGCAAGAGTCCTAAAGTCACGAAAACAGAATTGGAGCCCGATCACTTCCTGGTCTGACGCATGGAATTTACGAAATTCCAAGATGGCGGAAGAATCAGGGAAGTTAGCAGTCTAGTGTCTTGGGCGTTCTAGAGCAGAGTACAGGTGACGCGCGCGCTCTATCAAGGCTGCACACTTCACCGCGTATCTTGCCCGAGTTAGTTGAGGTATTTTAGCGAGTTACAGGAAACTATAGTAAGTGTTCTGTTTTAGAGTTCAGGGTAATAGGAAAGTCATAGTAGAAAGGAAATATACTACGCTATCACCCTGTTAGCGTTTAACGTCGAGAAAGAAGAAGAATTTCCTGTCAGAAAAGACGTGACAGAGACTCTCCGTTGCTGTGTCATCTTGCACATTGCCAGCGGAACGTTGGTGAAACTGCGCGAGTGAACCTCCGCGTTCCAGAGACTTTAAGGAGCCTGCGAGCCTGAAGTGATCCGAACTTCAAGAGCTAAGTCATAGAAAAGACAAAAACTGTACTGCATACATGTGAAAGAGTGATATTTGACTAAACTGTTTAGGAGGCTAAGAGTACTCTATAGCTAAACATCAGTATGAACATTTGAACTTAAAGAGAAAAGTTGTTGTATTCAGTAGCATGTTCGTGAGCCACAGAAAATAAGAAGATAAGAGACGCTTACCTGGATGTTGTGAAAAGTATCGCTTCAGCAGAAAGGGCAGAGATATCTGAAGAAAAAGAAATTAAGAGTTTAGAACCGAATTCCATGCATTTGAATTACAGAGAACAAGTCAGAAGAGGTTAATTCCTACAAACACAATAAGAGAAAGATTAAAGGTCAAGGAGTTGCAAATAGTGGTAGGTTAAAACACCAATTCCCTATGTACAGGCTTAGAAAGAAAGAAATTAGAGAGAGAGCTAATAGAACATTGATTTCGTTACAGTGAGATGAAACACTAAGAGCAGTCCAGATTAAGAACAAAACTCTCAGAGAAATAGAAGAGAAGCAGGTCTACACAGTTCCTTGGGTATGTCTAAAAGTCAGTGAGGGGAAAGGGAGTGTAGGGTATTGTTAAAGGTTCTCATAGTTTTTTGCTTGTGCTTAGTATTCACAGAAATCTTGCTGGGCAGACTAAAAGCCTGAGAAGGATTCGCTAGAGTATCGAGGAACCAGGACCAGTCTCTTCTGTGCTTTACTTTCTTATGGTTATTTTCTCCACTTTTCCCCTTCCCTTTTTCTGATTGCCTGGAGTTATGTTTACACTCTGACTCCGGATGATTGGAGAGAGGGAGTCGGAAAGTTAGCATCATCTGTTCCTGTGCAAGTCGACAAGAATTGGAATTCGTGGACTCTGACAGGCGCCTTCCCAGAGATGGACACATGGGACTGGGATAAAGAGGTGCAACGTGCGCACCGATTTCCTCTCATACAGAAAAAAGGTAGTGCGGACTCAAGAGCAAGGGCAATTCTTGTCTATGTGGGAAACTATTTATTAAGAGAGGAAGTAATTATGAAGGCTAAACCCATGAAGAAAAGAACTTACAAGGACATAACTTTTTTTGCCCGTCCAGACTTTTGCCACACAACAGTGGAAAGAAGATGGCGTATGCGGCAACTTATAGTACCATTTCAGAATATAGGCTGTGAAGTCTATTTGCTGTTCCCTTCTCGCCTCAAAGTAGGCTTTAATGGCCAGTTCAGAGTCTTCTTCTCTGAAATAGTTGCACAAGAGTATTTGACTTTTCTTCGAGAAGAGAGAACACACAGAGATCGTAATATACAAACCGATCGTACAGAAAGCTTAAAACAAGTAGCTTCTATAACTAAGAAATAATTGAGCCTTTTCTCGAATATTATGAATAAATCTTTTAAAATGATGTACCAAGGGGGAGTGGCTGGGGGAAACTCCCCTGGGGGGGTGCGGCTGTCACACATAGGTCAGGATTGACCTATTTGCCAGTAAGGGAAGGGGGGGGGGAGGGAGAAGGGGGAGTGGGGTGGGACTCAGGGGGGGAACAGGGCACGGCAGGATACACAATAGAGAGACGGAGTTCAAAAAGGGCATTTTCAAGAAAGGGGGAACAGGTGGGGTGGCGAAAATTTAAAGGAGGCAATATAAGAAAAAACGTCAATGGAGTATTGATAATATGCTGGATAATTAAGTGGCTAGAGTACAGAAGAGATTGTAGGAGGGAAAAGATATGTGATAATGTGTACCATGGGTGTTAAGTTTGTAACATGGAACGTATGCGGTCTAAATGATCCCCAAAAAAGAGCAAAAATTGTGGTAGCCTTGAAACAAATGAATGTGGATTTTGCATTTATACAGGAAACCTATATTACGATAACACAAGCATACTTCCTGAGTCAGTTAGGATTTTATCTATTAGTACATTCAAGCCAAGGGGTCAAAAAAAGAGGGGTAGCTATTTTAGCTAGAAATAATAATATTTTGACCAGGAAGAAAGCACAGGACAAATGGGGAAGATGGGCCATGGTTGAGTGTTTTATAGATGGAGAGTGGATAACGTTTGTAACTGTTTATGGCTCAACAGAGGATGACCCCGAGATTTTTCAATTTTTAGATGTCGAGCTAGCAACATGGGCACCAAAAATTATACTGGGAGGTGACCTTAATATAAATGGAGCTGATGGGTTAGGACTGGGTTCCTTTGGGAAATATAAAGGCCGGAAAAAGAAAGTCAACCAGGCACTACATAGCTTAGTCTTAAACAACGCTCTCTCAGATGTATGGGGGAAAAACAGATTGGACAACAAAGGCTTTACATTTTACTCTGCTCCGCACCGAACATGTGCAAGATTAGATTATGTTTTCGTTTCAAGCACCACTATTTCAAATTCAAAGATTGAAAGACTGCCACGGATCTTTAGTGATCATAACCCCTTAGTACTTACAATGACAACAAAAACAAACACTAGACAATATACAAATTGGACCTTCGAAAGAGAGCTATTGAAAGATGATAAATATATAGAACATATGAATAAATGGATTATTGATTTTTTTATTTTCAATAGGGACACAGCAGAAATGGGAGTGGTCTGGGATACTTTTAAAGCTAGTGTACGGGGGGAAACAAAGAGCTATAACTCTTATAAAAGGAAACAAATACAGCTGAGGAATTTAGAGCTAGCTGAGAAGGTCCTTAAGGCAGAGGAGAACTTAGAAAATTGTGTTTTGACGGGGGGGACTTGGAAAAGGCTTTGACAGAACTAGTGAAAGTAAAAGGTGAGGCAGAGGGTGAAATCGCTAGTAAAGCAGCGAAAATCTACAATACTAAAAGAGAGAAGTGTTATGAGTTAAGCGAGTCAGTAGGCAGAATCTTGGCTACTCGGACAAGGCAACAAGAAGCTGTGGGTATAGTTAGAGAAATTAGGGATACATCGGGCACGGTTCACTCAGAGTCGAATGAAATAAGGGAAGTATTTAGGACATTTTATGAGAAGTTGTACGACGATGAACTAGAGGGTCGAGATTCTCAAAGAGATAATGAGGAAATGAAGGAGTATCTCCAAGAGATCCCTATAGATACAATCGAGGAGGATGAAGCAGATGGATTAGAGGGAGTCTTGCAGACAGAAGAAATCAAGGAGGCAATATGGAATCTGCCCTCTGGTAAAGCAGCAGGTCCTGATCAAATTCCTATAGAGTTTTACAAAGTATTTTGGGACCTCCTGGTAGAAGAGATAATGATGGTTATGCAACTGGCACAGCTGGGCAAATCAGCACCTAAGTCATGGGGGAGTGCTGAGGTGGTAGTAATATTAAAAAAAGGGAAAAACCCAGAAGATCCAGGATCTTATAGACCCATTACTTTACTCAATGCGGACGTAAAAGTCTTCTCCAAGGCATTGGCATCTAGGCTTGCAAGAGTTATCGATAAAATAGTCAGTAGCTCCCAACATGGTTTTATACCAGGGAGAGGAACTACCCACCATATACGAAAAGTAATAACTTTATTTGATGTTACTTCAGTCACAGGAGACCCGATGGCAGTGATGTTACTTGATGCAGAAAAAGCATTTGATCGGGTCTCCTGGGGCTATCTTTGGTATGCTCTGGAAAGAACAGGCATTAAACAAGGTTTTATTAAAGCCTTACAAACGCTTTATTTAAAACCGGTAGCAACTTTACGGGTGAATGGTGGAAACACGGGTCAATTCCAAATAAAAAGAGGTACAAGACAGGGGTGCCTTTGCTCACCGCTATTGTTTGCTATATACATGGATCCACTAATACGAAGAATAGAGACATCTGAGACGATTGTACCCCTAACAACATTCATCGGGCAATGTAAAATCTTAGCTTATGCAGATGACATTGCTGTAATCTCTCCAAATCCCTCTGAATCTATAGAACACCTGGAACTCGAGGCGATGAAATTTGGAAAGATATCGGGGTATAAATTAAATACATCTAAAACGCAGATAATAAAAAATTCGTTTACTCCATGTATAGACAATCGAGTGACGCAGGAAGGCATGTATCTAGGGGTTATCATTTTGGCAGATCTGGATGTGTTAGTAGAAAAGAACATCATTCCTTTGATTAAGAAAGTAGAGAAAGATCTGGATAGGTGGGATAACTTGCATATGTCAATAGTGGGGCGGACAAATATAATAAAAATGCTGATACTCCCAAAGTTTTTATATTTATTCAGAGCAATACCTTTATTATTTGATGTTAAAATATTTAAAAAACTAGAGTGTATAATAAATAGATTCATCTGGGCAAAGGGGAAAACGAGAAGAGCCCTTAGATTCATGACACTTCCGAGAGAAAGGGGAGGCTGGGGAGTTCCAGACTTAAAATCTTATTACTGGGCGGCAGCTCTACAAAATATGATTGATATGCTGGGAGGGGAAGAATCAGAAGAGTGGAGCAAATTTAAAACACTAGCAATTTATGGACTAACCTTGGGAATGGAAGTGAAGGATGTTTTGTTGAAATTTACAGAGGCTAGCTATTACAAGAGGACAAAGTTCAAGACGCTTATAGCAGCATATGAAATTTGGAAAAGTTTCTCTAAAAAAATAGGTTTGGGGAAATATAATGTGTACACCAGACTCTCACATAACCCAAATCTCCCACAAGATATTTTTTCGGGGTTCATGTTTGCTGAGTGGGAAAACAGGGGAATTAGAACTATAGGGGATGTAAAGGGGGACCAGGGGAGTCTTCAATTCTCAGATTTACAAGCTAGATTTAACCTAGAAACTAGGCAATTCTTTAAATACTTACAAGTTAGGAGTTTTCTCTTGAACAAAAAAGGAGGCGCTCTGGGATTCAGGCGCAATCCAATTATGGAAGTAATTCAAAGTGGGGAAGATTGCACAATTAAAAGGCTCTATGCTGAACTGATAAAATCAAAACAGGATGACCTTCAAAAATGGAGTGAAAAATGGAAGGATAATCTTAATATTAGCTGTGAAAGTTTTGGTATCTCTCTAGAAAAGGGTTATTCTTTGTTATGTTCAGCACCATTGCAGGCGCAGCATTATAAAACGATATATCACTTATATTATACACCCGCTAAAATAGCACAATGGGGAGGTACAGTGGGTATTAAGTGCTATAGGTGTGGAAGCTCTGATGCCGATTTACAACATGTATTTGCAACGTGTCCTCATCTAGATTCACTAAAAAAAGATATTGAACGTTTCATAAATAATATTTTAGGAACTGAAATTGTGTTAACCTCCGGAACTATATTACTAGGAGTTAATCTGGAGGACGCACGACCATTTAGCGGGAGGGAATTTCTATTTGTTGCAATATCTGTTATGAGATTATGCATAGCCTCTGCATGGACTGACTCTATACCTCCTACCTTCCATAAATGGCTGGCTAAGTTATTAACAACATACAATGTGGAGAAAGAGATCTACGCAAGGAAGGGAAAAAGAGGGAGGAAACTGGGCAAGATAATATAGGACCCTATCACGCGGTGGAAAAATGATTGAATAGTTTAAAATTGAGTTTTGTCTGAAATTTGGTTAAATGAGGATCACATATGAGTTATAAACTGGTATGTTGGTAATAATGTGAGAGATTTATTTGATTTTATGGAAACATTAGAGAAGGGTAACTTTGTTTGATTGCCTTAGGTTATACAATTTGGAATAATATTTTGGATCATATTACCTTACTCCTTTGCCTTAACTGGATGTCGCTTTCTTTATTATGCCTGTCGTTGCTTTATTGTTGTTTTTTCTCAATGTCATGCATTTTTTCTCAATTAATATTGCCGTGCCCTGTACATAACTGTACTGTAAAACATCTCAATAAAAATATTTAAAAAAAAAATAAAAAAGGATAGCTGGTCTATAAGGTTGACTTACAACCATCACCATAAGGGTTGTTTGGACTGGTGCAAGGTGCTCACTAGAATAGTGAACATCATATACCAGGCCACCTTCTCACATTGGTGTGCAGCGGTTGGGATTGGAGCTTGCTGTTGTTTTTCCAATTGTAATCTTTGCAATATCATTTGAAAGATCGCATAGGTACCTATAGGTACATATAAAACAAGATTAGAATACTTAAGTTCTACTGAACTTAGTTGTTGTAGAGCAAAGGGCCTAGCACACCCTGACTAAAACTCCTAGAGAGGTTTAGTAGGAAAACACTTAGTCTAGGTAGGGGCACACACCCACACCTCACTAGAGAAATGTCTGGCACAAGTGAGTCCAGTGGACCTCTTCCTGTGGTGAGTGACCCTCCCAGGGCACCCTCTAAATTTGCTATCCTCGGTTTTAAGGAACTGAGGCACTTGTGTACCACAAGAAAGCTGAAACAAGGGGCTAACCCTACCTTTCAGCAACTCCTAGAGCTTTTAGAAGAGTCTGAAGCTCTAAAAGCCTCTGGTTCAGGCCCTACAGGAAATGCAGATGAGGTCCTAACATCTTCAGATGATGCCACCGACCCCCCTATCATAGATGATGAAGAGGATGAGGTTGGGGAAGAGTCTGGGGAAGAGGTAGACAGCCAGGTCCAAGTTAGGAGACTTAGCCAGGCTAACCTAAGCCTACATGGGGCTGTAGATGGGCTAGTCCCATGCAGACCTATTAGTAGAATTAACCAGAGGTATAGGAGGGATACATCTCTCTCAGGAGACTCTATTCACCCCAATGCTACTAAGGGTTCTCAGAGGGGAATGACCTCTCCTCAGAGGAGAGAACACCAGGCTAGGATGAGGGAAGTCAATCTCAGAATTGAGAGAGAAGAACTTGCCCTAGCCAAGGAAAAACTTGCTTTTGACAGAGAAAGGAAGTTAGGTGGGCTAGAGCCCACTGGTGGCAGCAATATCCCTATGGATAAAGACAGGTCCTATGATCATAGAAAAACCTGAGTAAGATTGTGCCCCCTTACCAAGTAGGGGATGATATCCACAAATGGATAACTGCTTTGGAGAGGGCCTGCAAAGTACAGCAGGTACCCCAAAATCAGTGGGCAGCAATCTTATGGCTCTCCTTTTCAGAAGAGGGTAGAGATAAGCTCCTCACAGTTAGTGATGATGATGCCAACAATTACACTGTCCTGAAGAGTGCTCTGATTGATGGGTTTGGCCTAACCACTGAACAGTACAGGTTAATGTTCAGAGATACGCAGGAGACACAGACTCAGGACTGGACTGATTTTGTTGATTGTTCCACTAAGGCTCTGGAAGGCTGGTTGTTGGGAAGTAAAGTTAAGGAGTATACAGGATTGTATATTTTGATCATGAGAGAGCAAATACTTAACAATTGTCAGAACCAGCTGTTGCATCAACACCTGATTGACTCAGATCTGACCTCTCCCCAAGAACTGGGAAAGAGGGCAGATAAGTGGGTCAGAACCAGGGTTAAGCAGAAAAACCAGGTCCAAGGTGGTGATCAGAAAAAGGCAGACCAAAAAGGTGGGGATCAGAAACCAAAAGACCAGAAGTCTTCTACAGGGCCCCAAAAGTCCAATGAGGGGGGCCCACAACTTCCAAGAAGAAGAAGAAAGATGGCCAAAGAAAACCTTGGTGTAATTTTTGTAAATCCACTAGTCACTGGACCAGTGACTGCACCAAGAAAGATTCAGCCCCTACCACAGCTGCCCCTAAGGCAACTGCACCCCTAATTCAGCTGGCAGTGGTAGTTCTCAACCCAAGGCTAAAGTAGGGTTAACCCTGGGAACTGAGATGGATTCTGGCCTAGTCAGAATACCAACTCAGGCTGTTCTTGTCTGTGATGTGGACATGGCTATGTCTTCTACTGTGAGTCCCAGTACTCTGGGCAAGTACAGGCAAACACCTTTGATAAATGACAAAGTGGCTCAGGCCTACAGGGACACATGCGTCAGTGTCACAATGGTGACATCTAACTTTGTGGACCCGGGACAAATTGTACTGGGTGACAATTACCTGGTGACCAATGCTAGCAATGTCACTACCACCCATAATGTGGCACTTGTTGATTTCTCCTGGGGAGGGGTAACTGGCCTTAAAAGAGTTGTGGTAAGTGCAGATCTCCCAGTTCAATGTCTGTTGGGCAATGACCTTGAATCCTCACTATGGTCAGAAGTGGAGTATAGGACTCATGCTGAGATGTTAGGTATATCATCACATGTCCTTGCTGTGACCAGGTCACAGGCTAAAAGGTGCCTCACTGAACAGGCCTTGGATCCTGAAACTATGGACCAAGTGCCACCCAAGAGAAAGAGCAGTAGGGTAAAGGCAGTGCCTTCCCCACTGCCTACAAGTGAAGATCGGCCTTCACAGGAAGCTGATTTTGAGACCTCTGAAGGAATTGTTCCAGAAGAGCTTGAACCTGACAAGTTTGAATTTCTGGGGACAGGGGGGCCTTCAAGGGCAGACTTGAGGCAGGCACAGTTAGACTGTTCCTCTCTTGAACCCCTCAGACAGCAAGCTGCTTCTGAGGCTGCAGGGAATGCTACAGGTACCCACAACGTTTACTGGGATGAAGGACTCCTTTATTCTGAGGCTAGAGACCCCAAGCCTGGTGCTTCCAGGAGGTTGGTCATACCTCAGGCCTTTAGGGGTTTCCTTCTTACCTTAGCCCATGATATTCCCCCAGCAGGACACTTGGGCCAGAATAAGACTTGGGACAGGCTTGTCCCTCACTTTCACTGGGCCCATATGTCAGAAGATGCCAAGGAGTTTTGTCGCTCCTGTGTGACCTGCCAGGCTAGTGGCAAAGCAGGTGGCACCACAAAGTCCCCCCTTATACCACTACCTGTGGTGGGGTTACCCTTTGAAAGAGTAGGGATTGACATTGTTGGACCAATGGATCCCCCAACAGCCTCTGGGCACAGATTTATACTGGTGATAGTGTATCATGCCACCAGGTATCCAGAAGCTATTCCCCTAAGGACCACAACAGCTCCTGTTGTTGCAAGAGCCCTCCTGGGAGTTTTGTCAACAGTGGGCTTTCCGAAGGAGGTTGTCTCAGACAGAGGTGCAAACTTTATGTCTGGATATTGGACTACAATTTAGAAGGAGTGTGGTGTAAATTAAAAATTCACTACACCCTACCATCCACAGTGCAATGGACTTGTTGAAAGATTCAACAAGACCTTAAAGGGTGTGATCAAGGGTTTTCCTGAAAAGCTTAGGCGAAGATTGGACATCCTTCTACCCTGCCTTCTGTTTGCTTACAGAGAGGTCCTACAAAAGGGGGTTGGCTACAGCCCTTTTGAACTCTTGTTTGGGCATCCTGTAAGGGGACCCTTATGTCTGGTGAAGGAAGGATGGGAGTTACCTCTTAAACAGCCTAAACAAGACATAGTGGACTATGTACTTGGTCTCCGCTCCAGGATGGCTGAGTATATGAAGAAGGCTTCTAAAAACCTTGAGGCTAGCCAAGAACTTCAAAAAACTTGGCATGACCAAAAGGCTGTGCTGACTGAGTACCAGCCAGGACAGAAGGTATGGGTGTTGGAGCCAGTGGCCCCAGCAGCACCCCAGGACAAATGGTCTGGACCCCACACAATTGTTGAGAAAAAGGGAGAGGTCACCTACTTGGTGGACCTAGGAACTCCCAGGAGCCCCCACAGGGTGCTCCATGTCAACAGACTCAAAGCATATGTTGACAGGGCAGACATGGGCTTGCTCATGGCTACATGGCTACAGATGAGGGGCAGGAGGAAGAGAGTGGCCCTCTCCCCGACCTGTTGACTCAGAACCCTGATGATGGTTCAGTTGATGGTGTGGCCTTAGCTGGCAGCCTCACTGGCCAGCAGCAACAGGACTGCAGACAAGTTCTGCAATCTTTTAGACATATGATTTCACTAACACCTAGTCAGACTAACTGGTGCACCCATGGGGTGGACACTGGTGACAGTCTACCTGTGAAGAATAAGATCTACAGACAACCTGACCATGTCATAGACTGTATAAAGACTATGGTGCAAAAGATGCTGGAACTGGGAGTGATTGAGCCATCACAGAGCCCATGGGCCAGCCCAGTAGTCCTTGTACCAAAACCTCACACCCAAGATGGTAAGAGAGAGATGAGGTTCTGTGTGGCTGCAGAGGTCTCAATGCTGTCACTAGGACAGATGCTCACCCAATTCCAAGAGCAGATGAGCTCATTGACAGATTGGCTTCTGCCAAGTTTTTGAGCACATTTGATTTGACAGCTGGCTATTGGCAAATCAGGTTAGCTGAGGATGCCAAGGCCAAAACTGCTTTCTCAACCCCAGGAGGTCATTATCAATTTGTGGTAATGCCCTTTGGTTTGAAGAATGCACCTGCCACTTTCCAAAGGTTGGTGAACCAAGCCCTCACTGGGTTGGATGACTTTTGTGCAGCTTATCTAGATGATATTGCTGACTTCAGCTCCACCTGGGAGGATCACCTGATCCACCTGAAGAAGGTTTTAGAGGCCCTGCAGAAGGCAGGCCTAACTATCAAGGCCACAAAGTGCCAGATAGGGCAGAGTAAGGTTGTGTACCTGGGCCACCTTGTAGGTCGGGGTCAGGTTCAACCACTGGAGAGTAAGATCCAGACCATAAAGGACTGGGCTCCTCCAACCACCCAGACACAGTTCATAGCTTTCTTGGGCCTGTCTGGTTAATACAGAACGTTTGTTAAGAATTATGGGTTCATTGTGACACCACTTAATGACTTGACTTCAAAGAAGATGCCAAAGAAGGTTCAGTGGACAGTAAGCTGTCAAAAGGCATTTGATGACCTGAAGAAGGCCATGTGCTCTGCACCTTTCTTAAAGAGTCCAGACTACTCCAAAGAGTTCATTGTCCAAAGAGATGCTTCTGAGTTGGGGGTGGGAGCTGTAAGTTCACAACTTAATGAGATGGTCAAGACCAGCCCATTGCTTTTATTAGCAGAAGGCTGACCCCTAGAGAGAAACGTTGGTCAGCCATTGAGAGGGAGGCCTTTGCTGTGGTGTGGGCCCTGAAGAAGTTGAGACCATACTAGTTTGGCACTCACTTCAAGATTCAGACCGACCATAAGCCCCTCGTGTGGCTAAATCAGATGAAGGGTGAAAACACCAAACTGCTCAGGTGATCCATTTCCCTACAGGGGATGGACTTTACAGTGGAGCACAGACCAGGGACTGACCATGGCAATGCAGATGGTATCTACAAGTACTTCCACTTATAACATGAAGACACAACTGGTCAAGGTTAGTCTAATGTCCCTGCGTTTGGGGGGGGGGGGGTTGTGTAGGAGAGTAGGGTCTGCTTTCCTATGGTCACCCCACTTTTTGCTTTTTGCTTCACTGGTTTTCGACTTAATGTGGCTGTGGGCCTGCTAATCAGACCCACAACCCAGCTGCCCTCTCTCCAAATTCACTACAATGTACTTTAGGTGCATTACCAATTGGATACTGGGTCACCTTTTGGGCCCCTGTTCAGTGTACTATAGGTACCCAGGGCATAGGTGCATCCAAGGCCTACCAGGGGCTGCAGCATGTATTATGCCACCCCTGGCTGGCCACTCACATTGACAACACTGGCTGATCACTCAGCTGGGGCAAGGTCGTGTAATCACTCCTTGCTTAGATATAGTATTCCCATATCTAACCTTTTACCTAGACACATATACACCTATAAGTCACTCCTATGGCAGGACCTAACAATCATGGAGGCAGAGTGCTTGGTTTTATGTGAGATGGGGCTCTAGCATGAGCTGAGCCTGTCTGCAGCTTTCGGAACCATGTCCTTATAGCTGTTCTAGGATATTGCCATACCATATACTCTTAAGTGCATTATGAACCTCGCGGTTAAATGCTAACTCTGGTTTGGCTTTATCAAAACATGTCGAGTAAGGTGTCATACGTTTTGGAATACTACCTCCTTGCCAGATCTGGCGACGGGGGTAGCATTCCACCCTTCTAGAGGGAGAAGACATGTTGTTCCTACTAATCCCGGTTAAAGTTAACCAGAGCCTCAGCATCACAAAATGGATGCTGCTGCCACAGACACAAGTCTGACCTCCTGCTGCTAGGAGTCCTTCTAGCGAGGGAGGCTTGGACAATAGGTTTCCTGTCTTGGGAGGTGCTAGCACCACCCCAGACAGGCTCTTGTGTATTAGGGCAGGGAGGGCTGAAAGACATGAGACACTGCCTGGGGCACACGCGGTGCCCCATGCATACTCCAGTTCAAACCGGTGCTGGGGCACTCCAGCCCCAGCTCTGGCACGAAACTGGACAAAGGGAAAGGGGTGTAACCACCCCCTTCCCTGATCCCACCCATAGAATGGACCTAGCAGGTAATCCAGCCCCTAGATTTGGTATATAGGTAGGAGCTGAGTCCCAAGACTTTAGATTAATCCTGACTGAAACTCTGAAACGAAACTCTGGACCTTCGACAATCTACTTTGCTAGAAGACAACTGAAGAATCTCCCTTGTGGTCAAGGAGTGACCACCCTGCACAAGCAGGCACCATCCAGCGATCAACGGCTTGCGTTGTCGACGCTCCCGCCAGAGCCCGAGCGCAGAGCCTGACAAGAACCGGACTTCCAGACTTCCTTCAGCCCGATCCACAGCCCCGGGAAAGCTGAGACCCGTGGAGGCGATGCGAGACGTGGGACCGGCCATCTTGAAAAGTCAGCAACTTGATTACCGTGCAGCTTCTGAGGCATCCTCAAAGCTGTGCATTGGGGATTGAGAAGCCCCAGCCCTGAGCATCCTCTGCACCGAAGATCAGCCCTGCACACTCCACGAGTTCTGCGTGGGGCCCTTCTGCATTTTCCTGCGCAACGCGTCTGCTCGGTCACTTGCCCGTTGGCTAGTGGCCATCTTAGCGACTAACCTTTGAATTTACACTGCTGGTCTGGTTGCTCCAGACTGGCCCCTGCTTCCCTGAAAAGAAGCAGACCATCAGACCTTGCTGGTCTGATTAAGAATCCAACTTCGATTCCTGCGTGGGTTGCCTTTGGCAAGGCTTGTTGACTCCATTCCGGAAGCCGACACCGCTGACAGCGAGAGCCTTTGTGGGACAGTCCGTGCCTGACTCCTGGTCGTCGCCGACGCCTCCTGGTCCACGTGGCTGCAGAGACAAGCTTCACATCACCTGATTGCTTCGCGACATCGCCTGGTTCCTTCCTGGTCTCTGGCTAGTGACCCAGACTCTGTCTCCTCTGCTTTCAGGTACTCTTCATCCTCGATCCGCCCTTGGATCCACCCATACACTTCTCTCCTGGTCGCCTGCAGCATCTTTCTTCACGGCTCCATAGGATTCAGCGACGAAACCCGACACACATTGACACCTCTGCACCCGCTTCCTGAGGGTGAGGTAACACGAGTACTCCGGTGCTCCTGTGGGTATTGACTGTCCAACTGTCTAGGTTTCAAGTAACTTTCATCGAGTCCAGTCAGAAGTGCCCTAAAAGAACTCGTTTCTAATTCTTTCATTCCCATTCATTCTCTATGGTAACTTGCGTGTGAGTAAAGACTCTGCACACGCCTCCCGTGGGCCTCCTGCTTCCTATCCCTTAATAGTACAGTGTTGCCCCAGCGATTCCCTAGGCCCTAGGCCTATTCCTTTTTTCAAGCAGTGGTTCTTATACCACTATTTTAGTATATGGTTTAGTGTGCCCCTAGGGCCCTACTGTATTTTGTGCAACGTTTTGTATTTTAATTAAGTAGCTTGTTATGTGCTTGTGCCTCTGACCTCATAAAGAGTTCAGAGGGATTGTCTAGAAATTAATACATATATATTTTTATATATCTCCTGTGTGGTGTCCTTTCAATTGGTATTTAAAGGGGTTACATATGGTAAAACAGCTGGCTTCACATGCACTCTTGAGTTTAGCCTAAGACTGCTTTGTCCATGCTACCACTAGGATAGCTGGTCTATAAGGTTGACTTTACAACCATCACCGTAAGGATTGTTTGGACTGGTGCAAGGTGCTCACTAGAATAGTGAACATCATATACCAGGCCACCTTCTCACATTGGTGTGCAGCGGTTGGGATTGGAGCTTGCTGTTGTTTTACCAATTGTAATCTTTGCAATATCATTTGAAAGATCGCATAGGTACCTATAGGTACATTTAAAACGAGATTAGAATACTTAAGTTCTACTGAACTTAGTTGTTGTAGAGCAAAGGGCCTAGCACACCCTGACTACAAGTCCTAGAGAGGTTTAGTAGGAAAACACTTAGTGTAGGTAGGTGCACACACCCACACCTCACTAGAGAAATGTCTGGCACAAGTGAGTCCAGTGGACCTCTTCCTGTGGCGAATGACCCTCCCAGGGCACCCTCCAAATGTGCTATCCTCAGTTTTAAGGAACTGAGGCACTTGTGTACCACAAGAAAGCTGAAACAAGGGGCTAACCCTACCTTTCAGCAACTCCTAGAGCTTTTAGAAGAGTCTGAAGCTCTAAAAGCCTCTGGTTCAGGCCCTACAGGAAATGCAGATGAGGTCCTAACATCTTCAGATGATGCCACCGACCCCCCTATCATAGATGATGAAGAGGATGAGGTTGGGGAAGAGTCTGGGGAAGAGGTAGACAGCCAGGTCCAAGTTAGGAGACTTAGCCAGGCTAACCTAAGCCTACATGGGGCTGTAGAAGGGCTAGCCCCATGCAGACCTATTAGTAGACTTAACCAGAGGTATAGGAGGGATAGATCTCTCTTAGGAGACTCTATTCACTCCAATGCTTCTAAGGGTTCTCAGAGGGGAATGACCTCTCCTCAGAGGAGAGAACACCAGGCTAGGATGAGGGAAGTCAATCTCAGAATTGAGAGAGAAGAACTTGCCCTAGCCAAGGAAAAACTTGCTTTTGACAGAGAAAGGAAGTTAGGTGGGCTAGAGCCCACTGGTGGCAGCAATATCCCTATGGATAAAGACAGGTCCTATGATCATAGAAACCTGAGTAAGATTGTGCCCCCTTACCAAGTAGGGGATGATATCTACAAATGGATAACTGCTTTGGAGAGGGCCTGCAAAGTACAGCAAGTACCACAAAGTCAGTGGGCAGCAATCTTGTGGCTCTCCTTTTCAGAAAAAGGTAGAGATAAGCTCCTCACAGTTAGTGATGATGATGCTAACAATTACACTGTCCTGAAGAGTGCTCTGATTGATGGGTTTGGCCGAACCACTGAACAGTACAGGTTAATGTTCAGAGATACCCAGAAGACACAGACTCAGGACTGCACTGATTTTATTGATTGTTCCACTAAGGCTCGGGAAGGCTGGTTTTTAAGAAGTTAAGGAGTATACAGGATTGTATAATTTGATCATGAGAGAGCAAATACTTAACAATTGTCAGAACCAGCTGTTGCATCAACACCTGATTGACTCAGATCTGACCTTTCCCCAAGAATTGGTAAAGAGGGCAGATAAGTGGGTCAGAACCAGGGTTAAGCAGAAAAACCAGGTCCAAGGTGGTGATCAGAAAAAGGCAGACCAAAAAGGTGGGGATCAGAAACCAAAAGACCAGAAGTCTTCTACAGGGCCCCAAAGGTCCAATGAGGAAGGGGGGGGGGGGGGGGGAGGGTCCCAAACTTCCAAGAATAAGAAGTAAGATGGCCAAAGAAAACCTTGGTGTAATTTTTGTAAATCCACTAGTCACTGGACCAGTGACTGCACCAAGAAAGATTCAGCCCCTACCACTGCTGCCCCTAAGGCAACTGCACCCCCTAATTCAGCTGGCAGTGGTAGTTCGCAACCCAAGGCTAAAGTAGGGTTAACCCTGGGAACTGAGATGGATTCTGGCCTAGTCAGAATACAAACTCAGGCTGTTCTTGTCTGTGATGTGGACATGGCTATGTCCTCTACTGTGAGTCCCAGTACTCTGGGCAAGTACAGGCAAACACCTTTGATAAATGACAAAGTGGCTCAGGCCTACAGGGAAGCATGTGCCAGTGTCACAATGGTGACACCTAACTTTGTGGACCCTGGACAAATTGTACTGGGTGACAATTACCTGGTGACCAATGCTAGCAATGTCACTACCACCCATAATGTGGCAGTTGTTAATTTCTCCTGTCGAGGGGTAACTTGCCTCAAAAGAGTTGTGGTAAGTGCAGATCTCCCAGTTGAATGTCTGTTGGGCAATGACCTTGAATCCTCACTATGGTTAGAAGTGGAGTATAGGACTCATGCTGAGATGTTAGGTATATCATCACATGTCCTTGCTGTGACCAGGTCACAGGCAAAAAGTGCCTCACTGAACATGCCTTGGATCCTGAAACTATGGACCAAGTGCCACCGAAGAGAAAGAGCAGTAGGGTAAAGGCAGTGCCTTCCCCCCTGCCTACAAGTGAAGATCGGCCTAACCAGGAAGCTGAATTTGAGACCTCTGAAGGAATTGTTCCAGAAGAGCTTGAACCTGACAAGTTTGAATTTCTGGGGACGGGGGGGGGCCTTCAAGGGCAGACTTGAGGCAGGCACAGTTAGACTGTTCCTCTCTTGAACCCCTCAGACAGCAGGCTGCTTCTGTGGCTGCAGGGAATGCTACAGGTACCCACAAAGTTTACTGGGATGAAGGACTCCTTTATTCTGAGGCTAGAGACCCCAAGCCTGGTGCCTCCAGGAGGTTGGTCATACCTCAGGCCTTTAGGGGTTTCCTTCTTACCTTAGCCCATGATATTCCCCTAGCAGGACGCTTGGGCTAGAATAAGACTTGGGACAGGCTTGTCCCTCACTTTCACTGGGCCCATATGTCAGAAGATGCCAAGGAGTTTTGTCGCTCCTGTGTGACCTGCCAGGCTAGCAGCATAGCAGGTGGCACCACAAAGGCCCCCCTTATACCACTACCTGTGGTGGGGTACCCTTTGAAAGAGTAGGGATTGACATTGTTGGACCAATGGATCTCCCAACAGCCTCTGGGCACAGATTTATACTGGTGATAGTGGATCATGCCACCAGGTATCCAGAAGCTATTCCCCTAAGGACCACAACAGCTCCTGTTGTGGCAAGAGCCCTCCTGGGAGTTTTCTCAAGAGTGGGCTTACCGAAGAAGGTTGTCTCAGACAGAGGTGCAAACTTTATGTCTGGATATTTGACTGCAATGTAGGAGTGTGGTGTAAATTACAAATTCACTACACCCTACCATCCACAGTGCAATGGACTTGTTGAAAGATTCAACAAGACCTTAAAGGGTATGATCAAGGGTTTACCTGAAAAGCTTAGGCGAAGATGGGACATCCTTCTACCCTGCCTTCTGTTTGCTTACAGAGAGGTCCTACAAAAGGGGGTTGGCTACAGCCCTTTTGAACTTTTGTTTGGGCATCCTGTAAGGGGACCCATATGTCTGGTGAAGGAAGGATGGGAGTTACCTCTTAAACAGCCTAAACAAGACATAATGGACTATGTACTTGGTCTCCGCTCCAGGATGGCTGAGTACCTGAAGAAGGCTTCTAAAAACCTTGAGGCTAGCCAAGAACTTCAAAAAGCTTGGCATGACCAAAAGGCTCTGCTGACTGAGTACCAGCCAGGACAGAAGGTGTGGGTGTTGGACCCAGCGGCTCCAGCAGCACCCCAGGACAAATGGTCTGGACCCCACACAATTGTTGAGAAAAAGGGAGAGGTCACCTACTTGGTGGACCTAGGAACTCCCAGGAGCGCCCACAGGGTGCTCCATGTCAACAGACTCAAAGCATATGTTGACAGGGCAGACATGGGCTGGCTCATGGCTACAGATGAGGGGCAGGAGGAAGAGAGTGACCCTCTCCCAGACCTGTTGACTCAGAACCCTGATGATGGTTCAGTTGATGTTGTGGCCTTAGCTGGCAGCCTAACTGACCAGCAGCAACAGGACTGCAGACAAGTTCTACAATCTTTTAGACATATGGTTTCACTAACATCTAGTCAGACTAACTGGTGCACCCATGAGGTGGACACTGATGACCGTCTACCTGTGAAGAATAAAATCTACAGGCAACCTGACCATGTCATAGACTGTATAAAGACTGAGGTGTAAAAGATGCTGGAACTGGGAGTGATTAAGCCATCATAGAGCCCATGGGTCAGCCCAGTACCAAAACCTCACACCCAAGATGGTAGGAGAGAGATGAGGTTCTGTGTGGCTGCAGAGGTCTCAATGCTGTCACTAGGACAGATGCTCACCCAATTCCAAGAGCAGATGAGCTCATTGACAGATTGGCTTCTGCCAAGTTTTTGAGCACATTTGATTTGACAGCTGGCTATTGGCAAATCAGGTTAGCTGAGGATGCCAAGGTCAAAACTGCTTTCTCAACCCCAGGAGGTCATTATCAATTTGTGGTGATGCCCTTTGGTTTGAAGAACGCACCTGCCACTTTCCAAAGGTTGGTGAACCAAGTCCTCACTGGGTTAGATGACTTTTGTGCAGCTTATCTAGATGATATTGCTGTCTTTAGCTCCACCTGGGAGGATCACCTGATCCACTTGAAGAAGGTTTTAGAGGCCCTGCAGAAGGCAGGCCTAACTATCAAAGCCACAAAGTGCCAGATAGGGCAGAGTAAGGTTGTGTACCTGGGCCACCTTGTAGGTGGGGGTCAGGTTTAACCACTGGAGAGTAAGATCCAGACCATCAAGGACTGGGCTCCTCCAACCACCCAGACTCAGGTCAGAGCTTTCTTGGGCCTGTCTGGTTAATACAGAAAGTTTGTTAAGAATTATGGGTTCATTGTGACACCACTTAATGACTTGACTTCAAAGAAGATGCCAAAGAAGGTTCAGTGGACAGTAAGCTGTCAAAAGGCATTTGATTACCTGAAGATGGCCATGTGCTCTGCACCTATCTTAAAGAGTCCTGACTACTCCAAAGAGTTCATTGTCCAAACAGATGCTTCTGAGTTGGGGGTGGGAGCTGTACGTTCACAACTTAATGAGATGGTCAAGACCAGCCCATTGCTTTTATTAGCAGAAGGCTGACCCCTAGAGAGAAACGTTGGTCAGCCATTGAGAGGGAGGCCTTTGCTGTGGTGTGGGCCCTGAAGAAATTGAGACCATACTTGTTTGGCACTCACTTCAAGATTCAGACCGACCATAACCCCCTCTTGTGGCTAAATCAGATGAAGGGTGAAAACCCCAAACTGCTCAGGTGGTCCATTTCCCTACAGGGGATGGACTTTACAGTGGAGCACAGACCAGAGACTGACCATAGCAATGCAGATGGTCTCTCCAGGTACTTACACTTAGAACATGAAGACACAACTGGTCAAGGTTAGTCTAATGTCCCTGCGTTTGGGGGTGGGGGTTGTGTAGGAGAGTAGGGTCTGCTTTCGTACGGTCACCCCACTTTTTGCTTTTTGCTTCACTGGTTTTCGACTTAATGTGACTGTGGGCCTGCTAATCAGACCCACAACCCAGCTGCTCTCTCTCTCTAAGTTCACTACAATGTACTTTAGGTGCATTACCAATTGGATACTGGGTCACCTTATGAGCCCCGGTACAGTGTACTATAGGTACCCAGGACACAGGTGCATCCAAGGCCTACCAGGGGCTCCAGCATGTATTATGCCACCCCTGGCGAGCCACTCACATTGACACAACTGGCTGATCACTCAGCTAGGGGCAAGGTTGTGTAATCACCCCTTGCTTAGATATAGTATTCCCATATCTAACCTTATATCTGGACACATATACACCTATAGTTCACTCCTATGGCAGGCCCTAACAATCCTGAAGGCAGAGTGCTTGGTTTTATGTGAGATGGTGCTCTAGCATGAGCTGAGCCAGTCTGCAGCTTTCGGAACCATGTCCTTATAGCTGTTCTAGGATATTGCCATACCATATACACTTAAGTGCATTATGAACCTCGCGGTTAAATGCTAACTCTGGTTTGGCTTTATCAAAACATGTTGAGTAAGGTGTCATACGTTTTGGAATACTACCCCCTCACCAGTTCTGGCGATTGGGGTAGCATTCCACCCTTTTAGAGGGAGAAGACATGTTGTTCCTACTAATCCCGGTTAAAGTTAACCAGAGCCTCAGCATCACAAAATGGATGCTGCTACCACAGACACAAGTCTGACCTCCTGCTGCTGGGAGTCCTTCTAGCGAGGGAGGCGTGGACAATAGGTTTCCTGTCTTGGGAGGTGCTAGCACCACCCCAGGCAGGCTCTTGTGTATTAGGGCAGGGAGGGCTGAAAGACATGAGACACTGCCTGGGGCGCAAGAGGTGTCCCATGCATAGTCCAGTTCAAACCGGTGCTGGGGCACTCCAGCCCCAGCTCTGGCGCGAAACTGGACAAAGGGAAAGGGGTCCACCCCTTTCCCTGGTCCCACCCATAGAAGGGACCTAGCAGGAAATCCAGCCCCTAGATTTTGTATATAGGTAGGAGCTGAGTCCAAAGACTTTAGATTTATCCTGACTGAAACTCTGAAACGAAACTCTGGACCTTCGACGATCTACTTTGCTAGAAGACGACTGAAGAATCTCCCTTGTGGTCAAGGAGTGATCACCCTGCACAAGCAGGCACCATCCAGCGATCAACAGCTTGCTTTGTCAACGCTCTCACCAGAGCCCGAGCACAGAGCCTGACAAGAACCGGACTTCCAGACTTCCTTCAGCCCGATCCACAGCCCCAGCAAAGCTGGGACCCGTGGAGGCGACGCGAGACATGGGACCGGCACTCTTGAAAAGTCAGTGACTTGTTTACTGTGCAGCTTCTGAGGCATCCTCAAAGCTGTGCATTGGGGATTGAGAAACCCCAGCCAGAGCATCCTCTGCGCCGAAGATCAGCCCTGCACACTCCACGAGTTCTGCGTGGGGCCCTTCTGCATTTTCCTGCTCAACGCGTCTGCCCAGTCACTTGCCCGTTGGCTAGTGGCCATCTTGGCGACGAACCTTTGAGTTTACACCGCTGGTCTGGTTGCTTCAGACTGGCCCCTGCTTTCCTGAAAAGAAGCAGACCATCAGACCTTGCTGGTCTGATTAAGAAGCCAACTTCGATTCCTGCGTGGGTTGCCTTTGTCAAGGCTTGTTGACTCCATTCCGGAAGCCGACACCGCCGACAGCGAGAGCCTTTGTGGGACAGTCCGTGCCTGACTCCTGGTCGTCGCCGACGCCTCCTGGTCCATGTGGTGCAGAGACAAGCTTCACGACATCGCCTGGCTTCTTCCTGGTTCCATCCTGGTCACTGGCTAGTGACCCAGACTCTGTCCCCTCTGCTTTCAGGTACTCTTCATCCTCGATCCGCCCTTGGATCCACCCGGACACTTCTCTCCTGGTCGCCTGCAGCATCTTTCTTCACGACTCCATTGGATTCAGCGACGAAACCCGACACACTGTGACACCTATGCACCCGCTTCCTGTGGGTGAGGTAACGCGACTATCCAACTGTTTAGGTTTCAAACAACTTTCATTGAGTCCAGTCAGAAGTGCCCTAAAAGAACTAGTTTCTAACTCTTTCGTTCCCATTCATTCTCTATGGTAACTTGCGTGTAAGAAAAGACTCTGCACACGCCTCCCGTGGGCCTCCTGCTTCCTATCCCTTGATAGTACAGCGTAGCCCCACCGATTCCCTAGGCCCTAGGCCTATTCCTTTTTCGAGCAGTGGTACTTATACCACTATTTTAGTATATGGTTTAGCGTGCCCCTAGGGCCCTACTGTATTTTGTGAAACGTTTTGTATTTTAATTAAGTAGCTTGTTATGTGCTTGTGCCTCTGACCTCATAAAGAGTTCAGAGGGATTGTCTAGAAATAAATACATATATATATCCTGTGTGGTGTCCTTTCAATTGGTATTTAAAGGGGTTACATATGGTAAAACAGCTGGCTTCACATGCCCTCTTGAGTTTAGCCTAAGACTGCTTTGTCCATGCTACCACTAGGATAGCTGGTCTATAAGGTTGACTTTACAACCATCACCATAAGGATTGTTTGGACTGGTGCAAGGTGCTCACTAGAATAGTGAACATCATATACCAGGCCACCTTCTCACAGGGGTGACTCAACTATACTGTCAGGCAGTGCTAGCTGGCATGGAACCCAGGCAGGGTATGTCAACTTTGTTGTTTTCTCCCTCACAGGGGTATGCTGGCTGTAAGGGCAGTGCATGGTCCCAGTGAGGGGGCTCCCAAGGGATCCTCCCGGCCCTAGGTAACCAGGGTACCATTTACTAGGGACTTACAGGAGGTACAAGTACCAATTGGGGGTTTGTTTTAGGGAAGGAGCACTGGCACAAGGACCCTGTGCACCACATTTGAAATGACATCAAAATCAGGCAACAGGTGGGGGGCTAACAATGCAAAAGAGGCAATTTCTCACACCACCAGAGATCAACATCTAGTGGACACTCATGGAGCAGAGATTATCCCAAAATTAAGTGACCCGATAATGCTTGGCAGTCACCGGAAAACTCAGATGCAGATGGTGGGCAGGATGTACCCAAATGTGGAAATATGTGTCTTTCAAAGGTCAATCAAGAAGCCAACCTTATCCGAACTGGGCAGAGTACACACTGAAGAAGGAAGAGTACGAGAACCTAAGATGGGTCAAAGAAGTTGATCCTTCTTGGCATGAAGAAGTATACATAGCAGACTCCTTTACCATGCCCCAGTGGTGGCACACCTCTTGAAGGGCACCTTCGTAGCAGAAAGACGTTTATCTCAGTCGGATTCATAAATGAGCGTGGATGGTCGCGTCTTCTTGTTGGGCGGTGAATTTGATGGAATACTTGTCTCTGAATGGGGCAACGACTCACAATGTCCTCCTATTGGTGAGTGAGGACATAACCTCAGTGGTCCTCTGACAGGAACGGTGCGTTCGCTTTTAGGGGCGAGATATCACTGCTCAGGGGCTAAGATCCCTCTACCCTGAGGTCCCCTAATCTAGTTGTAGTATTGACACAATGTTTACTATTAACGTGGCTACCACTGTTGGGACGTCTGTTGACCGTGGCACAGCCGTCTCGCACACGTCGCTGCTTACCTCCCTTATTTACTTAGGGACAATGTTGCTTGCCATTTGAGAGACAGCTTTTTTTTTTAAAAATGTGAGAATGTATCTCGTCAGCAGGAGTACTTGTCTACAAAGGAACTTTTATGAAATATAGGCCTTGTAGACAGGATTTGCACAAGTGATTTTTGCTGTGCAAATTCAAACATTTATCTTGAACAAGACTAAAGGAGTAAAAATGATATTTCAGATATATAGCAAAAGAATACTTTCAGACAGAAAATGGGTTTGGATGAATTAATGATCGGAGAGGGAACAATACAAAGAACTAGATTTGATGTGCCTAGATTTCATTACAAGACGGGAGGCTACCTTTATCCAATAACCTTTTATTGCTGCCCCAACATGCAGCCCTTTAAAGAACGTACATTACATCAAAAAAAAAACATTCCAATAAGAACTTTTAAAACAGCATATAACTCCATAGTAACTAGG
Organism: Lissotriton vulgaris; assembly: GCF_964263255.1. Lineage (NCBI taxonomy): Eukaryota > Metazoa > Chordata > Amphibia > Caudata > Salamandridae > Lissotriton > Lissotriton vulgaris. Next base: position 18,076,388 of record NC_141700.1, on the reverse strand, counting down.
CACCGTCCTCTTTTATTCGCTGCTCCTCTACAGGCAAATATGCCTTCACTGTACTTTAGCTTGACCTAGCTTGTATTGGTCCTAATTATAACCTGTTTTCTTACCTTGGAATGTCTCAGGTAACCGTCGCAATGTTCTTTCTTTTCACTCCCTTCCAATTTTTGGTTGGGTTATTATTATGTTTTTCTTCAGGTTTCTTTGGAAGCATTTGTACTCTTAAGCCTCTTATTTCGATTTAAGAGGTCTTTTAGGGCTGTCTATGACTGCTTTACGTATCCTCTAGATGAACTTGCAGTGCTCCGGAGACATGGGCGTTTACCCGCGACCACTCGCTATTCTTTCTTTAACCGTGCAGCCCTGAAGAAGGCACAGGCTAAAGTCAAATCTCCCTCTGACTAGAACAGGGAGGTAGAAGATCTGCGGGCCCTTGGAACTTCCTATTACCTCCTGCATTTCTTTTCTGTTCAGCCGTGTGTCTTGTAAAGGTACATGGCCGATGTGAATCCCCCTGGAATCGTGAGGCAAAGGAGGAGGCTTCGCCCTTTGTTGGCAGAGTCGGGTGTTAAGGGTATGCCTATGCAGGTACCCGTGTCCCCTTGAAATCTCGACACCCCGTCTTCAAAAATAAAACAGGACTAACCTACAAAACAGCCTAGTTTGCTTGGGCTTAGGCCATCTTAGCAAGACGTATCTAACGTAATGCGTTACCTTAGCAACGTGGGTAACGCAAGCTCTTAACTGCCGCAATCAACTGCGCCAGTAGGAGAAAATTGTTAGAGGCATCTAAAATTAAGGTTTATTGGGATACCCTTTAAAAAAAAGGGAAATAATAACAAAGGAAAGGGAAAGGTATATTCCATTGGGCAGGTTCATACTCAGCCCCCCCCCCCCCCCCCTTCAAGGTAGTTTCTTTTCTTGAGACATCATGTCTGATAATGAAGTGCAGGGAACTGTTGATCCTCCCCTCAATGAAAATATGCTTATGACATTTTTTGGGAGGGACTTTAAGTCCTTCCTGAAAGAGGCGGTCGGCGCTGTTCTCACTAAAAGGAAAAGGCTTTCTCCTGCTGAGGAGGACTCCTTGGTCCTTTCAGAGGAGGAAAACCCCTTGGCCTAGGAAAGGAGGTAAGGCCTACTTTCTGTGGGCAGGCTGAGCGCTGCAAGAGTGAAAACAATCTTTGGGTAGCCTGAGCGCTACAGATGACCCAGCTGTACATGGTGGAACAATTAGTAAGAGCAGCCATATTGGCGCAATTAGCATGGGTGTCCCTCGTCGCACAAAAAGATCGACTGACCTTCTTGGCACAAGAGACCGCAGTTTTCAAACTGATAATGAGGAACCCCAATTTGGAATGGACTTTGAGGAAGAGGCCGGCGAATATGTTTTCGATCCACTAGACACCTTAGACAGTAGTTTCATTGATAAGGATCTGGACCAGTCTTCTAGTTCAAAGGCAATTAAAGACCCTTTGGGTGTGTAGATGTTGAATCCTATTCTTGAATTCATTCAGAGACATGTTTTGGACGGACACGCCACCTGGTTGGAGCACCCCACTCTCTATATACATTGTGCATCGGATTTAAAAGAAGCCATAGTAACTAAGTTGTGCGTCCCACACTTCCTCTTTTTGAATCCTATCCATATCACACATCAGATAGGGTCAGATTGGTGGCCTATGAGTCACATAACATCTTTTATTAAGTTCTGGATCCACAAGTCCCTTGATAAGGAGACGCGAAATTTAATGAGGGTGGAGTGTCCCAGGTCTTTCCTCGATAACAAATCATGGATGACGCCTAATTCAGATCCAGAGTTAATGATCTTCCTGTTTAAGTCAGGAAAGGACCCTAGGAAGGGGCTTGAGTGCTGCCTTAAACAGTGCCACGATAAAGTGTTAGACACTCTGGGTCCACTTGCCACAATACTGGATTTGGCTGAGGAAGACTAATTTAAGGGCATTCCCGTGTACATGGAGCTTCTCCGTGGCTGGAGTCAGCTGGCTTTATGCCTCCTCGGGAATGCCAATGCTGGCTTAACTGCCACACCTCCTCACGCCGGAGCCCAGAGCCTGACAAGAACCGGATTCCCAGCATACTCATCTCGTGGTGCAACGGGCAGCAAAGTGTTTTGGGCAGGAGGTTCACTTGCAGATATATTGAAAGCGGCAGACTGGTCAAGTGCTTCTACTTTTGCAAGCTTTTATCTTAAGCCTGTAGGGAACATGTGAGCAGTGTGGCACTGGGAAGCTTTAAACACTCATAATTGTAGCCTCCGATCTTGTAATGAAATGGCGATTCTCCAATGATCATACAGAGAGATTCTTGATTTCATCAAAGACTAAAGAGGCTAACATTAACCTGTAGGAGAGTAGGATCTGCTTTCCCATGGTCACCCCACTTTTTGCTTCACTGGTTTTCGACTTAATGTGGCTGTGGGCCTGCTAATCAGACCCACAGCCCAAGCTGTTCTCTCTCTAAATTCACTACAATGTACTTTAGGTACATTACCAATTGGATACTGGTTCACCTTATATGTCCCTGTACAGGGTACCATAGGTACACAGGGCATAGGTGCATCCAAGGCCTACCAGGGGCTGCAGCATATCTTTTGCCACCCCTGGCTGGCCATCCAAATTGACACAACTGGCTGATCACTCAGCTGGGGCAAGGTGGTGTAATCACTCCTCGCTTAGATATAGTATACCTATATCTAACCTTATATCTGGACACATATACACCTATAAGTCACTCCTATGGCAGGCCTTAACAATCCTGAAGGCAGAGTGCTTGGTTTTATGTGAAATGGTGTTCTAGCATGAGCTGAGCCTGTCTGCAGCTTTCGGAACCATGTCCTTTAGCTGTTCTGGGATATTGCCATACCATATACTCTTAAGTGCATTATAATCCTCGCGGTTAGATGCTAACTATGGTTTGACTTTATCAAAACTAGTCGAGTAAGGTGTCATACGAATTGGGATACTACCCCCTCGCCAGTCCTGGCGACGGGGGTAGCATTCCACCCTTCTAGAGGGAGAAGACATGTTGTTCTAACTATTCCCGGTTAAAGTTAACCAGAGCCTCAGCATCACAAAATGGATGCAGACACAAGTCTGACCTCCTGCTGCTGGGAGTCCTTCCAGCGAGGGAGGCTTGGACAATAGGTTTCCTGCCTTGGGAGGTGCTAGCACCCCCAGACAGGATTTTGTGTATTGGGACAGGGAGGGCTGAAAGGATTGAGACATGCCTGGGGCACACAAGGTGTCCCATGCATAGTCCAGTTCAAACCGGTGCTGGGGCTTCCCTGCCCCAGCTCTGGCGCGAAACTGGATAAAGGGAAAGGGGTGTAACCGCCCCTTCCCTGGTCCCACCCACAGGAGGGACCTAGCAGGTAATCCAGCCCCTAAGATCAATATATAGGTAGGAGCTGAGTCACTAGGACTTTAGATTATCCTGACTGAAAATTTGAAACAAAACTCTGGACCTTCATCACTCTACTTTGGAAGAAGACGACTGAAGAATCTCCCTTGTGGTCAAGGCGTGACCACCCTGCACAAGTAGGCACCATCCAGCGATCAACGGCTTGCTTTGCCGCCGCCTCCCGCCGGAGCCCAGAGCCTGACAAGAACCGGATTCCCAGACATCCAACAGCCCGATCCACAGTCCCTGCAAAGCTGAGACCCGTTGAGGCGACGAGAGACGTGGGACTGGCCATCTTGAAAAGTCTGCATTGGGGATTGAGAAGCCCCAGCCCTGAGCAGCATCTGCACCGAAGATCAGCCCTGCACACTCCACGAGTTCTGCGTGGGTCCCTTTTGCATTTTCCTGCTCGACGCGTCTGCCCGGTAACTTGCCTGTTGGCTAGTGGCCATCTTGGCGACGATCCAGAGAAACTACACAGCTGGTCTGGTTGCTCCAGACTGGCCCTTGCTTCCCTGAAAAGAAGCAGCCCCTCAGACCTTGCTGGTCTGAGTAAAAAGCCTACATCGATTCCTGCGTGGGTTGCCTTTGCCAAGGCTTGTTGCCTCCAATCTTGAAGCCGACACCGCCGACAGCGAGAGCCTTCGTGGGGCAGCGAGTGCCTCCATCCTGGTCATCGTGGACGCCTCCTGGTCCACGTGGCTGCAGAGACAAGCTTCGCATCAGCACCTGGTTGCATCCCGGCATCGCCTGGTTCCATTTTGGTTCCACGCTGGTCACTGGCTAGTGACCCAGACTCTGTCCCCTCTGCTTTCAGGTCCTCTACATCTTCGATCCACCCTTGGATCCACCCGGACTCTTCTCTTCTGGCCGTCTGCAGCATCTTCACTTCAAGGTTCCATAGATCTCCACGACGAAACCCGACACACTTTTGAACTTGTGCACCCGCTTCCTGTGAGTTAGGTAACGCGAGTACTACGGTGCTCCTGTACAGGTTTACATCCCTAGTGTCCTAGTTTCAAGTGGGTAAGTTCTAGTCCAGTCGGAAGGCTCCTAAATCTTTACTTTATAACTTTTACGCACCCATTGACTTCAATGTGTACACTCGTGTGCTTTTAGACTCTGCACATCCTCCCGTGGGCCTCCTGCTCCCTAACCATTGTTAGCTCAGTGTAGCCCCAGTGATTCCCAAGGCCCTAGGCCTTACCCTTGTTCCTGTTGTGGTACTTATACCACTTTTTTAATATATGGTTTGACGGGCCACCCGCCCTATCCATAATTGTACAACTTTTGTCTATTCTATTAAGTTACTTGTTTTGGGCTTGTGCTTCTGTGCTCATAAAGAGTTCAGGGGTTTGTTTAGAAATAAATACATATATATTTTGAATATATATCTTGTGTGGTGTCCTTTCATTTGGTATTAAAGGGATTGCATATGGTAAAACAGCTGGCTTTGATGGAGCAAGGATTCGCACGTAAAGCGCCTTGCTCACATACAAGAACCTCGCCTAATGTATAATCATATTAATCCAGTTATTCGTCATTTATTATGCGTCTTCCCAAACACGCGGGTGTCCCCAGGATGCTTGCTTGTATGTCTTTTCCATACTAACGAAGCTTGCACTAAAGAAACGGCTGCTTCGCTGAAATTCAGTCTGCGCATGCGTCGGTCATACCCATGTGATGTGACGCACTCGCATTCTGGAGGGAATATATTGCACATGCGCACTGTTGCAAACATGGCCGCTTGGCTTTTACCACGCTCTGTGCTTGCTACAGCTGCTTCAGCCTTTCTGTAATTTCGCACTAAAACCGTAACGCTATAGTTATTATAAAGTAAGGGATGTTTAGAATTTTATCATGGTATACAGTGTGATCATTTTATATGTGATTTTAATTTGTTTTCGCTTACTTTTCATGTACCGCGTCTCTGGGGCTGGGAAATTCGGGAGCGGAGCCATACTTGAGGCTCTGCTGGGCTCCAACATGTGACCAGGGAGAAACTCTACTGCGCAGAAGCTGAAACAAGCCAGCTGGCTCCTGAAGCACAATGCGCCTGAGAAACTCTCTGGGAAGACCAAATCTCACCTTGGAAGAAGCAATTCTGTTGCTACCTATTATGAACTTTACTGTATTGCTGTATTCTTATGCATGGGAACGTGAACCCAAGGGGCGGGTAGGAAAATTATAATATTGAGGGTGAGAAAGTCGAATTCTAGGAGGTGGTAATGACCGCACCACCTCTCCTGACCAATCATAATGTGGGAAACTGTCACTTGCAACATTAGTGGGTGGTCTGAGGGACCCCAAAACAGTATAACTGCCCTAGTTTAGCTTAGGAAAATTGTCCGACTTGTCCGAGTAGCAGACCTGTCACTGACCCTATGAACTCTATAGGTACTCAATCTGAAAGTGCTGCGGAGCACTCTGTCCATACTTTCCACAAACTCCTAAGGGGTGGAAATAATCCTAAGTGCTGGCGAAGCACTTTGCTGGGAAAATTCAAAAACCCAATCGGGGTTGCTGGCGGATTACTTGCAGGAGAGGGGTAACGCAGGCATTGCTGTCCGAAGCTGTAGGTGTTGGTCGTACCCTGGGAGGCCCAGTCTTGACCCAAAACCTGAGGGGTATCCTGTCCTGAACTGTCCGTGGGCTGTACCTGCTCGCATTCTGGTATTCCAAATCCTTGAGGGTCCTTGTCCCTGTCTTTTCCAAACTGACCTGTGGCCAGGGTTAGTCCTCACTCCTATTTAGGTAAATATAAACTGTGGGTTTGCGTTTTCTCATAGTCTTCTCTCACTTAGACTCATATCTTTTTCTCTTTCTTAAGGGAATATTCTTGACTTTGATATTTGTTTCTGAAATGCCAAATCATATATGTTTTGCTTATTAGATTTGTTCCACATCTCTCCCTTCCTTTAGAACTTTGCTGAACTATTGAATTTATTAGTATGTTCCAATTTTTCCCTTTCCTTTAGTACGATTGCGGTGAACTTAGCAAGAATAGTCTAAAGAACTTAGGTTAAGTACATGGTTTAGGTCCCATTCATATCCTATGTCCTAGTATTAAGTTGCAGTGACTAGTCTTGTTCTAAAAATCCCTACCTTTAGTCTTCCCACATACTCAAATGGTCCTAGTTTTAATTCATAGTTACCTAGTGTTTTTGATCTTGATGATTGACGTGTTATTCTGCATATCGCTTATTGCCTTGGCATATTTTCTTTGAACTTCTATATAAAACTTTTAACTTCATCAGGTGTCTGTGGTCATTTTACAGAAAATTGTGGATAAGTATGTTCTGATTTATAAAGGGTATTTTTCCTAGGTCCCCTGTCTACTATTTCCCTGATAGCTCCAGATCTGTCATAAGTATTTTGCCTGTGGTAAGTCGGGTACATGGTAAGCAGAGGTGTGAAGCCAAACCTTAATTGCTCATAGAAGCGTGCAGGAGGAGAAAAATAAGTCATCACCCGGTACACCCAAATGTCATTTGTTGTATTGAATTTGCACGCCAGGGCCCAGTGCGTGTAAGAAATTGGTAACCTCGGTGACCCGGGTGAACTGTGCGCTCTATCAGTAATTTTCTGGTAAGCAGAGGATGGTTTGGACTAGTTAGATTAGGTAGACAGGATAGCTGATAAATAAACCGTGAAAATAAAATGTGCTGCTGAAATTTCTATGCTGCTGATTTTTTTTATTACATTGATTTAAAGATTTTGAAAAGTTTTTAGGATATATATGTCTATGTATATGAATGTTGCATTGCTGCTATTAGTGTGTATGCTATATTAACAAAAGAATTGTTTGTAAGTGTTCAGTGTAGTCCGAATCCCCGGGGAAGTATTTAGCTAACGGTGAGCAGAATCCGGTTAGCTGTTGAAGTCACTAGTTTGAGTCATTAGTGCAGGGTTAGGAATAACTGGAAGCACTAATTAGGACCTTTGTTTGCATCTGAGTAAATGATAGCTACGGGTCCTTTATAAAACTTTCATTGCGATATCACCTAGTAAGGGTCGCATGCGGAAGGAGTAGTAGGGTCTCCGAGGCTTGAATGGTAAGTAAATTAGTCCGCTGGTGAAAGCCTGACTTAGTATATATCCCAGGAAGAAGTGGATAAGTCAGGGGAATAACAGGTTCTATTTTACGTATGTGAGAGGTTAGGCAAAGAAGTCTACCTAGAGTGAATGAAAAGTAGACAGAAGTGGTTTACTAGCAGCGAAAGAAAATTCTTTTATCTCTTTAGAACACTCAGACATAGTGGCAAACGTTGCGTGTTGTTGACTAAGATTTGCATTCGCACTTTAGGGAGAGTAAAAAGTTTCCGTTACCTTGTGAAGGAGGGAGTCGGTCGAAAGACTGCCCTGACGTCACTCCGTGCCACGCTGGTATTGGTCAAAACAGCGGGTGTGTAGTGAAGCCGAATTTGTGAAGGAGGGATGAGTGCCGAAGCGTGAGACTCTGTCTTGCGAAAAGGCCGCGCACCCATTGGTTAAGGATTTTTGTATTCTCTAAGTTGATTGGGTACTACGAAATAAAAGTCGCAATAGCATTGGAAGCACAAAGGTAAACAAAATTAATCAGGCCGAGTTAGAAGCGAGTCTGGAGAGTTGTATGTGGTATCCAGATTTTATACCGAATCCAAAGTATCTAGGATTTCATAAGGAGCAGATTGTACGAGGTAGACCGCACATGATGTATGGAATAAAAAGGAAAATGTCATTTACTGATAAAATAAAGAATTTTTTCAAAACTGACAAGCCCATTAGAACGAGGGAAGGCGTGCTCATTCCCCCGCCAAATACTCCTGCCTCTTTCATGATGTTTGATAAAGGGTACCATACCTGTGTATGGTTAGAAAACTGGGCAAAGTATACTGCAGATGACGGAGTCCTAGCATTCCCTGTTGAAGGTACATTTAATGGTCGGATCCTGTTTAACTTAAGGACCCGCATGAATGAATTACATCCTAGACCTAGGTTGACCCAGTACGAAGCTCTGGAAGAATGGGAGATTGAGGCTCTAGAAAGAGATAGACCCCGGATGGACAAGGGAGTAAGTAAATGGTATCCGAGGGTTCAAGCGCAAACCAAAGAGCAGAAAATGAAACAGTGGAGGCAAAACATGATCACAGAGGGATTGTTTCCAATGATGGGGGTGTTAGAAGAGGGGAAAGGAAAATGTAAAGAAAAGACCCATCATTTAATGCCCGTGGGGGACTCAGAAGATGAGCACCTAGAAGATTTGTTAATGAAAAATCCACCTCCCTATGTTGCAGAATCAGAACCTGTGCATTCTCCAAACCCATTTTCGAAATATCCCAGATGTCGGAGGGATAGTGATACAGATGGAACGGGTACAGACAGTAAAACCAGTAATGGGGATGGGTTTTGCAGACCAAAATCTACGGTCCCAAATTATCAGCCGTTCGGAGAAGATCCACCTCGGTTGGTCACTCCGACTGCTCCAAGTATTTATCCTCCCTTGGTACCTCAGGTATTGCATGACAATTCCGCAGAAAAGGCTTTGCGAGAAAAGGAAAAAGAAGCCCTGGCTAGGCAGCGAGATGATTTAGTTCGAACCATTGCCCAGATACATCCCCATCCTGATTCCCTGACTATTCCAGTAACTATTGGTCCTGCTATTCCACTGTATAGGGATGACCTGGCTAGTCCTCGTCCTCCTGTTATCACCCCAATAATGCCAACTCCTAGCATTCCACTCCCGAGAAAAGAAATGCTCATAGATGATGATCAAGAAAGTGAATGTGAATCAGTGGTTCTGATGGATATGCCCATCAGGGAAAACAGAACTAGCATGTCAGGATCCAGAAGTCAGAATAAGGCAAAAGAGGTTCTGATTGGAAGTACGTCGGGGATTAGGAGTGCCACAGTAGTATCCCCAGAAGAATTAGACAGATGGACCAAAGAGCTGGAGAAAGAGACCACTCCCCAACCCAAAGCATTAGAAATATATAAATTGAGAATAGAAATAGAAGAGATGATGGCTGGAAATGTGGGAGTGGAACGCCTGAATTCTTTCAGTGAAGAAGAGTTACTGTTCATCAGTAAAAACCTTACCCGAAACGCTAGGTTGCTCCATGAAAGGTTATTGGACACTGCCACAGAAATGGGGATAGATATCAGTCGCTCCAAAATTCTTCAGAAACCCTACAGAGTAGATTTTACTGACAAAGACTTGGAAAGCTTAAATGTAATGGGAAAACAGATCCAAATAAAAGAATTACTGAAACTCTTACAGAAATGGGGGGATGTAGGAAAGTGGAGAACCCGGTGGGCAAAGAAAAAGGAAGACAGTAGAGCGAAATCACAAGCTTCAGAATATGTACTGAAAGAAGTAACTCCCGCAGAAAAACTGTGTCCCATGAGAGAGGTCCCAGGGGGAAAATATGTCCATGTCCCTTGGTCCCGACAGGATATTGTGTCATTTACTAATGACTTCCCGAAATTACGGGAGAAACCAGTCGACTGGTACAGACAGGTCGAGCGATTCGTAAAAGTTCAGAAATGTCTTTTGAAAGACCTGGATGGGTTTTTCGACATTGTGGTTCCTGTAGATTTGTGGACCGACTGCAAAATTGAAATTGATTGGCCCAGTGAGGAATATGCAAGAGACGACAAAACAGGAGCTCCCTCGTCTGAAGTAATGAGGAAGTATGAAAAAGGTGCCCGCAAAGGAAACAGATTGGACCAAAATAGATAGAACCACCCAAGAACGCGACGAATCTGTCCATTCCTTTTATGAAAGGTTACTGCAAGTATTCAAAACTTACAGTGGTATCGATAATGTAGACATGAAAGACATGACCCATTTCAGTTACAGATTTGTGCTAGGATTAAGGCCTGAAATATCACAATGGATTCGAGATAATAAAATCAGTTGGCAGGGAAAACCTATAGATGATGTCTTGAAATACGCAAAATATTGCGAAGATGAAATTGAAAATAAAAAGAAGGCTCTCAAGGAAAAGGTAATGTGGGCACAGGTGAAATTAGCTGAACAGCAGGAAAAACAGTTAAGTAAATTAAATTCTAATAATAATGCTCAGAATACCACTGCTGGGGGAGGAGGGAAGCCCCGAGCTAAAATGAGTCGGGAAGAGGCTATGAAGAAGTTTCCGTGCCATGGGTGCGGCCAGATAGGGCATTGGAGAGACGAGTGTCCACACCTGCAGGCCGGTAATGACCCTGTAAATGGTTTAAATCCACAGGTGCAGAAAGAGGGGACAAGAAAGAACCAGCAACAGGTAAAATTACCTCCAGTACCTCGCACTCCTAGACAAAATTTTAAGAATCAGGGTCAGCAGAATGAGAGGGCGGAAGTATGGGAAGTCGAGAATGAAAGAGATGCAGTCATACCACAGTATTTGTTAAATGATACCTTCCTCTGTGAAGATCAAGATTGACGGGGCCTGAGAGGGGAGGACGAGGAGTGCGTGCTTGGCGCCTCCTTACCGGTAGACCAGACTGGACCATACATTGAAGGAAAGGTTGAAGGAAAAGATGTCACCTTTCTGTTGGACACTGGTGCTACCAGATCTACTGTAAGAACAGTGGATGTTCCTAACCTACCCCTCTCGGGAGAAGCGATCCAAGTAGTGGGTGTCTCCAATCAAATAATAAGTACTCCAGTAACTGAACCAATGGAAATTTCTATAGGGAATTTTAAAGAAATGCACAGATTTGTGGTCTGTGATTCCAGTCCTGTGAACCTGCTAGGACGTGATTTGCTGTGCAAGATGAATTGTACCATCTATTGCACACCAAAGGGCGTCGAAATTCAGACCCCCGATGAAGATGGTCTGTACAAACTGATGTTGGTCAGACAAGATTCTGATATTAAACCCTTGTCAGTTGAGGATTTACCTGAAGAGCTCCAGTTAAGAGTAGTACCAGAAGTGTGGGACTTCACAGGAAAGGATGTAGGCTTAATGGCAAATGTGGACCCAGTTAAAATAACAATAAAAACGAATGCTGTATACCCTAAACCAGACAGTACAAAATGAGTGCAGAAGTGAAAGCAGGAGTAGCGACCGAGATTACCAGGCTACTCGAAGCAGAAATAATAGAGGAAGTGATGAGCAGTCCCTGTAATTCGCCTATCATTGGGATCAAAAAGCCTAGTGGAAAATACCGGGTGGTGCAAGATTTGCGCAAGGTAAACCAAATTGTTGTGCCTTGCTGTCCTGTTGTGCCCAACCCTGCAGTGATACTATATCAGATTCCCTGGAATGCAGAATGGTTCACTGTCATCAACCTGTGCCATGCATTCTTTTCCATCCCATTGCATCCAGAAAGCAAGTTCCTTTTTAGTTTTGAATTTGACAGTCATATCTATGTCTGGAATCGTGTCCCCCAGGGGTACACCGAAAGTCCATCTATTTTCAACCAGATACTAAAGAAGTGCCTTGAAACCCTAGTGCTGCCGAGAGAGTCTGTTTTGGTGCAGTACATAGATGACCTATTAGTGGCATCTAAAACCCAGACGGACTGTGTTACCGACACAATTGCCTTGCTGAATCACCTAGGAAAGGGAGGACATAAAGTGTCGCCTGACAAGCTACAATTTTGTAAGAACTCAGTGAAGTATCGGGGGCACCAGATAGAAAAAGGAATCAGGAAAGTTACTACAGAAAGAATCAAAATAATTAAAGCAATGGAACTGCCCAGAACTCAGAAAGAGGTGAGAATGTTCCTAGGAGTTGTGGGTTACTGCAGACAATGGATTGTAGGATTTGCAGCTCTAGCAAAACCCCTGATAAAAATGACCAAGAAAGGAGTAGAAGACCCCGTCAGTTGGGACAGTGAAAGCATGAACGCTTGGGTAACTTTGAGAAACTGTCTATGTACCGCTCCTGCATTGGGTATGCCTGATTACACTAAGTCCTTTGAGCTATTCTGTGACACGAGAGAGAATTGTGCTCTTTCAGTCCTGACCCAGGAGCACGGATTAGTTAGACGACCGGTGGCCTATTTTTCGGCCACCCTAGATCCGGTGGCTGCTGGATTACCTGGTTGCCTGAAAGCAGTGGCTGCTACTTGCGTCAGTCTGGAACAGAGTGAGAACATTGTCATGGGACATCACGTCACTGTATATGTTCCTCATTCTGTTGTAATCCTACTGACTAGAACTAAGACCCAGTACCTCACACCTAGTCGGCTGACTAAGTATGAGAGAATTTTGATTGGTGCTGAAAATGTAACCATTTCCCGGTGCAATGTCCTAAACCCTGCAACCCTGTTACCTGTTCCTCTGGATGTAGAAATTGAAGAGGGAGGGGAACATAATTGCATCGATTTAACTGAATTCAGTACTAAGCCCCGTCCTGACATCCGTGAAATAGCATTACTTGATGGAGATCTTACCGTCTTCGTAGATGGCTCGTGTTTAAGACATGAAAGTGGAAGACTGTGTGCTGCATATGCTGTGGTCACATTGACGGAGACCATAGAAGCATCTTACCTATGCGAAGTGAAATCTGCACAAGTGGCAGAGCTCATTGCGCTAACAAGAGCATGTAAGAGGGGTAAGAACAAAAGAATAACTGTTTACACCGAAAGCCAGTATTGTTACGGGGTTGTTCATGACTTCGGCCAATTGTGGTTGCAAAGAGAATTCATGACTTCCTCAGGCACCCCTATCAGAAATGGAAAGGTGGTGCATAACTTACTGGAAGCTATCCAATTGCCCAAAGAATTGGCTGTGGTCAAGTGCGCGGCTCACAAATCTGGAAATGATGATGTGACCGCCGGTAATAGGTACGCTGACCAAATTGCCCAATTTTGCGCCCGATACCAAATGTCCCTCCAAATTGCGTTGTGGGGTGGAACCAGCTGCCAACTTATGTTGTTTGAGAATGTGTCAACGTGGGAAGAATTAAAGGATTTGCAACAGGCAACAGACAGGCAAGAAAAAGGCAGGTGGGCAGCAGATGGATGCAAATTGAGAGATGATGGTGTGGTGGTAAACTCGACTGGGGTGCCTGTACTGCCTGATAGCTTGATAGACCCCATGATCAGAATGATACATGAACCAACACATATGGGAAGGGACGCAATGTGTCGGGTGTTTGACAAGGTGTTCTGTAATTCAAAATTCAGGAACCAGGCGGAAAGGCTTTGCCAGAGGTGCCTAGTGTGTCAGCAATTCAATGCAGGAAAAAGGACTGTAGTGGAACAGAGTACTATTGGAAAGGCGGTAGGTCCCTTTGTCAGAATGCAGGCAGACTTTGTAACAATGCCTAGGTGTCAAGGGTATAGATACATCTTAGTCATAGTTTGCCTATTCTCCCGGTGGGTGGAGGCCTATCCCGCAAAGAAAAATGATGCCCTAACTACAGCCAAATTATTGCTCAGGGAGTTGATACCTAGGTACGGAATTCCTGAGACAATCGAAACGGACCAAGGTGGGCATTTTGCCAACGATGTCCTAGAGGAACTCTGTAAAGCATTCAAAATGAAGCAAAGACTGCATTGTGCCTACCGTCCAGAGGCTTCTGGGGTAGTGGAGCAAATAAATGGCACCCTGAAATCCAGATTGGCCAAAATGTGTGATTCTACAAAGATGAACTGGATAGAGGCTTTACCCCTTGTGCTGATGAGTATGAGAAGTATCCCAAACCGAAAAACTGGCCTGAGCCCCCATGAAGTGTTAATGGGAAGAGTGATGCGGCAGGCATGGGTGGCCGGACACAAACTGCTAAGCATTTCTGATGATATGGTATTAGAATACTGCAAGCAGCTGGGTGACCAAGTGCGTTCTCTCTCTCAGCAGATTGGAGAGACAGCTGACGAATGGCCAAAGACTCCAGCACATAAACTGCAACCAGGAGATTGGGTGGCGTTAAAGAAACACACCCGGAGCAGTTGCCTGAAACCGAGGTGGGGGAAGCCAAGACAAGTGATCCTCGTCACTACAACTGCTGTAAATTGTGCTGGTGTACCGAAGTGGATCCACGCCAGCCACACGAAGCGGGTAACTGGAGAAAACGCGACTGGAGCTGAAGGCAGCGCAGCTGAGGAGGCTTCCGAGGAGGAGAGTCCGGAGCTAGCTGACATCGAACTGCCGAGCACAAGTCGAGACGTTGAGTGGTTCCCCGCCGACGACCAGGTTCATGATCCAATACGAACCAGGAAATATTCCTACTTAGAGTGGGATAGCCCAGGTGAGCTAGAAATAGAAGAAGGAGAAGGTCAGGTCAACGACAATCACATCACACCTGATCAGGAAATAGGCCAAGTAGGGTCAGATCGAAACATCGAGACTCCTCCTGAAACTCCGGAGTCTAGAGAGGGACAGATAATAATTAGAGCTGACGTTCATGCAGAAGAGCATGATCAGGAATAGATAGAGATAGACCAAAGTGTTCAGGAAACCAAAATAAAATCAACCGAAAATAAAAAGCAAGTACGATTTGAACCTGAACAGGATCAGATTAGGGACCAGGCAGAAGAAATAGATGAAAGACCTGGAACTAGTCAGACAGGTAGGGAAACAGAAGTGCCACAACAAAAAAGTAAAAAGAGTGCACGAGGAAGGACACGTTTCCTCAACTACTGGGAGGCACGGAGGTAGAAGTGCACCCCGATACGTCAAAAGACTGAGGCTCAGACTAAAGACAGTCGAAGAAAAACTGAAAGACCGAAAAAGGGCTGAAAGTGAAAGACAGGCAGCCCGAGGCAAGTCGCTAAGAAAGAGCGACAGAGTAAAGAAACAGAACCGACTGTATCGGAGCCCTGAATGGACTTACTTTGTGTTGGAAGAAATTGATGAGCCCCACCACAGTGGCAAAAGTGACGAAGAGTCCATCACTGATCGGAGTTCTGACGAAGACCCTCCTTGAGAGAGCCTCGAAGTGAGCCTCTGGTACAAAGAAACGAAGAAGAGTAGCAAAAAAAACCCACCTGTAAGCTAAAATGTCTGATTCGAATGTCTCTGGAAGGTCCAGATTTGGGTGTTGCAAAACCTGTTGTAAAATATGCTTATGTAGTATAGCTATGCTAATAGTAATGTGGATAGGACTAACAGTTTTCTTACCTTTTATGATAAGTAAAAATCCTAACTTGTCCCCTACTGAACCAGAAGCAGTAGACGTAGGGGCCGTACAGACTGCAGACACACCACGAAGCTTAGAAAGACGTGACAAACAATTGAGTCTGACACACACACGACCTAATTTAGAAGCATCAGATGAGGATGGACTGCACTTTCACAAAATGAAAAACAGGACGCATCTAAATGTTTTTGCTAACTTGTTAGTGCATTACGTAGAAGCTATGGAAATAGAGGACTGTTATGTCTGCATGAAGCTACCAACCTCAGTGGCTGAAGGCGTGACATATCACCATTTACCTTTAACCTATGGAATTTCTTGTAGTATATTAGCTAGCTTGTTTTATAGGAGCACTTTGCAGTACTATTATTCAAATGCTGACGTAGTATTTTCTGAACTTCCCATTAGAGGACACCTGAACCTTGTGCATGTTAGGAGTGAAGTGACCCGTTATATGGGAGAATATTTTCTGACTATAGGCAACATAGATTTAGACGAAGCAAGACAAGCTAATCTGACCTGTTCTCTGCAAGAGCAGGAAAAGATGTTTATAAAGATGGCAGACAGAAGGAGAGAAAAGTTTCAGAAGAAGGCAAATGACGAAAAGGATAGAGTCCCTAAGTGGGCTGAGCACATGGATAACACCTCGCAAGGCGAAGCTAATCCTGCCTTGTTGTTGGATTTTGAACGAAAAGGGAAACTTTGTATCCATAGGGAAAAGACAGAGTACTATAACAATGTATTCATCGGTTCCAGCGAGTGTGAACATAATTACAAGGTAATTGGAGGTTGGGGTTTCAAAAATGGGTCAGAACCTGTGTTTCCCGGAATATATTATATATGTGGGAACAAGGCTTATTTCAAATTACCGGACCACTGGTATGGAAGCTGCTACTTTGGCATTGTTTTCCCGAAAATATACCATGTGAATAATGCAGCTGGAAGCGATGAAGAGACTAATGGCTTAGTGCGTAGTAAACGTGAGAGTTTAGGTGAAATTATAGGTGATATTTTTAGTGCACTGATACCTGGAATGGGGGTAGTTCTGAACACTCATAGAATCTGCAAATTGTCTACAGTAGTGGACCGGTTATCAACGGACACTGCTGCTGGATTCCTGATGGTCAATACTGAAATGGTTGCGATCAGATCAATGGTTTTGCAAAACCGCCTTGTTCTTGACACCCTATTAGCAAAAGAGGGCGGAGTCTGCAGAATGCTGAAGGCGCAACATTGTTGCACTTACATTCCTGATAAAAGTATCGAATTAAAGCAATATGTGAAGAACATAACTAATTTGGAAAAGGAACTCAAACCATTGGAGGTTGACAGTGCCTGGACGAGACTGACTGGAGGTCTCTCCTCTATAGGTAGTTGGTTTTCTAACCTAGGTAGAAATATTTTGTGGAAAATACTGATGCCAATAGTTGTGATAGGCGTGGTTGTATTGATCATCTTCATCTGCTGCAAATGCCAGAAATGCAAAAAGAAGTACCAAGTAAATAAGAGGGGGTGAAGAGAAACATTGATGAACTAGAATTAGAAGAATTAAGGAATGAAGTCTACAAAAAGGTGAAAAATCACCACTCTCATAGAGAAGCTGAAAGAAAAATCAACAATAAGTTTGTTGAAATCCAAATGAGTGATGTGGATGAATGAAAAAGTTGGCATCTGTTTCCTTTATGTGGTGATGATAGTAAATATCATCAAAGAGGGGATTGATGGAGCAAGGATTCGTACGTAAAGCGCCTTGCTCACATACAAGAACCTCGCCTAATGTATAATCATATTAATCCAGTTATTCGTCATTTATTATGCGTCTTCCCAAACACGCGGGTGTCCCCAGGATGCTTGCTTGTATGTCTTTTCCATACTAACGAAGCTTGCACTAAAGAAACGGCTGCTTCGCTGAAATTCAGTCTGCGCATGCGTCGGTCATACCCATGTGATGAGACGCACTCGCATTCTGGAGGGAATATATTGCACATGCGCACTGTTGCAAACATGGCCGCTTGGCTTTTACCACGCTCTGTGCTTGCTACAGCTGCTTCAGCCTATCTGTCCTTTCGCACTAAAACCGTAACGCTATAGTTATTATAAAGTAAGGGATGTTTAGAATTTTATCATGGTATACAGTGTGATCATTTTATATGTGATTTTAATTTGTTTTCGCGTACTTTTCATGTACCGCGTCTCTGGGGCTGGGAAATTCGGGAGCGGAGCCATACTTGAGGCTCTGCTGGGCTCCAACATGTGACCAGGGAGAAACTCTACTGCGCAGAAGCTGAAACAAGCCAGCTGGCTCCTGAAGCACAATGCGCCTGAGAAACTCTCTGGGAAGACCAAATCTCACCTTGGAAGAAGCAATTCTGTTGCTACCTATTATGAACTTTACTGTATTGCTGTATTCTTATGCATGGGAACGTGAACCCAAGGGGCGGGTAGGAAAATTATAATATTGAGGGTGAGAAAGTCGAATTCTAGGAGGTGGTAATGACCGCACCACCTCTCCTGACCAATCATAATGTGGGAAACTGTCACTTGCAACATTAGTGGGTGGTCTGAGGGACCCCAAAACAGTATAACTGCCCTAGTTTAGCTTAGGAAAATTGTCCGACTTGTCCGAGTAGCAGACCTGTCACTGACCCTACGAACTCTATAGGTACTCAATCTGAAAGTGCTGCGGAGCACTCTGTCCATACTTTCCACAAACTCCTAAGGGGTGGAAATAATCCTAAGTGCTGGCGAAGCACTTTGCTGGGAAAATTCAAAAACCCAATCGGGGTTGCTGGCGGATTACTTGCAGGAGAGGGGTAACGCAGGCGTTGCTGTCCGAAGCTGTAGGTGTTGGTCGTACCCTGGGAGGCCCAGTCTTGACCCAAAACCTGAGGGGTATCCTGTCCTGAACTGTCCGTGGGCTGTACCTGCTCGCATTCTGGTATTCCAAATCCTTGAGGGTCCTTGTCCCTGTCTTTTCCAAACTGACCCGTGGCCAGGGTTAGTCCTCACTCCTATTTAGGTAAATATAAACTGTGGGTTTGCGTTTTCTCATAGTCTTCTCTCACTTAGACTCATATCTTTTTCTCTTTCTTAAGGGAATATTCTTGACTTTGATATTTGTTTCTGAAATGCCAAATCATATATGTTTTGCTTATTAGATTTGTTCCACATCTCTCCCTTCCTTTAGAACTTTGCTGAACTATCGAATTTATTAGTATGTTCCAATTTTTCCCTTTCCTTTAGTACAATTGCGGTGAACTTAGCAAGAATAGTCTAAAGAACTTAGGTTAAGTACATGGTTTAGGTCCCATTCATATCCTATGTCCTAGTATTAAGTTGCAGTGACTAGTCTTGTTCTAAAAATCCCTACCTTTAGTCTTCCCACATACTCAAATGGTCCTAGTTTTAATTCATAGTTACCTAGTGTTTTTGATCTTGATGATTGACGTGTTATTCTGCATATCGCTTATTGCCTTGGCATATTTTCTTTGAACTTCTATATAAAACTTTTAACTTCATCAGGTGTCTGTGGTCATTTTACAGAAAATTGTGGATAAGTATGTTCTGATTTATAAAGGGTATTTTTCCTAGGTCCCCTGTCTACTATTTCCCTGATAGCTCCAGATCTGTCATAAGTATTTTGCCTGTGGTAAGTCGGGTACATGGTAAGCAGAGGTGTGAAGCCAAACCTTAATTGCTCATAGAAGCGTGCAGGAGGAGAAAAAGAAGTCATCACCCGGTACACCCAAATGTCATTTGTTGTATTGAATTTGCACGCCAGGGCCCAGTGCGTGTAAGAAATTGGTAACCTCGGTGACCCGGGTGAACTGCGCGCTCTATCAGCTTCACATGCCCTCTTGAGTTTAGCCTAAGACTGCTCTGTCCATGCTACTCTAGGATAGCTGGTCTATAAGGTTGACTTTACAATCATCACCATAAGGGTTGTTTGGACTGGTGCAAGGTGCTCACTAGAATAGTGAACATCATATACCAGGCCAACGTCTCACATAACCCTCCCCCACCACACCCATGTGTTACTTTACAATGATAACATTGTAAATGTTTTTGGTTGTGGCTTATGCATTATTGTTTAGTGTTTATTATTCAATTATTTTATCTGAGCAGGATTATAAATGTCTTCTTGCGCTTCTTTCCTATTGGTGTCACTTGATTTTTCTTTCTTTTCCAGAGAATTCATTTCTGTGAGACTTTTACGGACCAAGTCAAGTGCAATTAGTTGAAGTCTTCAGAAACAAGCACTGGCGTTGCCAATAGGTCTCGCATTAGGAAAGTGTGGGCTATTGGTATTGTAAATGACAATTATTTTTTTAATATGTGTTGGCACTGAAAATATATAAATTAATAGCATTGTTATTTACAATGCCAATAACGATATATAAATATAAAATGTCATTTACAAAACCAATAGCTCCAACTTTCCAAATGCGAAACCTATTGGCAACGCCAGTGCTTGTTGTAGTTTTTGTCATACAGCGTAAACTCGAACCGAAGGATGAAACGCTTTACACAAGCGCCGATTACATTACACAAGGACAAGTTCAATTTTATTGTGAGGCACAGGAAGATTGAGGTAGTTGCAGGGAATAACAGAATGCCGAACCTTTGCCGAGACTCGAACCTGCTGGCTCTCCGGTTCTAAAGTCGGCAGCTCTGGTTATAACGCCACTGTCTCCACGTGCACACAACTCTGTCATGATAGAATGTGGACAACGTAAGCCTTACCCTTCGAATGCATTGAACAGAACTGTGTCAATAAGTGAAGAAAAAAAACATAATTATAGATCCATTTGGAAGTTCTGGTCGTTGTAAGCATTATGCAGAACGTGTGTGTACCTGCATAATACCGAGAAGAACAAGAGAACCTCACAAATGCTGTAGATGAGAAAATGGATTCTCTTTGAAATTAATACTTCTGCTGCCATTTGGACAGTATTGAATAAATCACTATTACACAAAGCTGAGATATAACTCAGGGGCTACATCTCTGAGCGCAACAGGGAGAGAGATTGATATTGAGAGAAATATTAAAGTGAAATCAGAACGACCGTTTACATTTCAACTTTACCCCATAATTATTTATACGCTACAATAGTCCCTGTCTGGGGAATTTACCAAAGAATCAAGACCCAGGCTGGAGCCGTGGGGGTGAACATTTCAGGATACTATTTATGTCGCGATCCTGGGACCGTTTAAACAGCAGACATTAAGCCCTACTGTATTCATGTTCAACCACTTACCGTGTAGCAAGTACTTAATCTCACTGGGGGCCAAGACTCCGGTATACACAGGCATGCATCTGTAAAGAATGGGGTAGCAATCAGAATACCTACGGCTACGGCAGACGCCGTCGAGGAACACTAAAGGTCTGTTAGATGTGCTACCGTAAACCGATTTATTACAAGGTACTTTTCTCACCGCTTGTCTCAATCACATGAAATGCAACTATTATATCCTAAACATCCTGTAGATAAACTGCTTTCTTGCATGCTCTGTTACTACTAGTGCGCCTTTGTGAATCGTTCAATCGTTGTATTTTGACCGTCTTTGTTCGAAGGGCCGCGCAGGCCTGTCTTTTCTAGCCAGCACGAGAAGATGACATAGTTAGAACATCAAGAACACAAATGTCAGCGGGGGCCACTAGAAACTGGAACGGCGACGGCGTAAAGAAAACAGCATTACATTCAAAGAGAACTGGAAACTGTATTAGATTTCATATATTAGTGATAATGACCAGAGCCATTCTGTTCCACTTCTCTACAGAAATACCCAGTTGATTCTACCTACAGAACCGCAGTGTCATTTCTGTTACGGTTTATCGCATGCCCCCTACGTAATTATGGACAAAAGGCTCACTTTACTGTGGCTGTTTTTCCTGGTTTTAATTCAAATGTATTTTAACGTTCTAATGTTAAGAACTCGTGTATACTAACGTTCTAATGTGAAGATCTGGCGTACACTTAAGTTCATGTCAAGAGTTGGCGTATACTAACGTTTTAAGGTTAAGAACTGGCGTATACTAATGTTAAGAATTGGCGCATACTAACGTTCTAATGTTAAGAATTGGCACATACTAACGTTCTAATGTTAAGATATGGCGTATATTTACGTTCATGTTAAGAACTGGGGCATACTGTTTTATTTTATTTTAAAAGTTTTATATAGCGCTAGCTTAACCCCTGGGTATCAGAGCGCTTTACATACACAGAGTAAAGACATTCTAAGGTTAAGAACTGGCGTATACTAACGTTCTAATGTTAAGAACTGGCGTATACTAACGTTCGAGGGTTAATAACTGGCGTATACTTTCGTTCATGTTAATAAGTGGTATATACTAACGTTCTAAGAAGAATTGGCGTATACTAACGTTCCATGTTAAGAACTGGCGTATACTAACGTTATATGTTAAGAGCTGGTATATACTAACGTTCTAAGGTTATGAACTGGCGTATACTAACGTTCTAAGGTTAAGAATTGGGGTATACTAACGTGCTATGTTAAGAACTGGCGTGTGCTAACGTTCTAAGGTTAAGAACTGGCCGAGGGACTTTCCGACTTCATCTTGCTACACTTTTCAGGGCAGTTCTAACAATTTGGAGTGGACTACACTGCGCAAAACCATGAACACACTACCAAGCATCTCGTTTTAGAGGGCAATATTTAAATCAATGCTGTCCTATTGTACGGTGTCCTATTTAGGAAGCGATTGTAACATTTTGTGCTGCTAGGGAGGCGAACGTTGTTTAAAGGGCCGGGTTTCCCTTAAAGTGGCAGCCTGCAGGCTGCATGGGGCGCAGATCCAGTTACACGTTGCTTTTCTTCTGGTGAGTGAGAAAGTGGGGGCAGGGTGAGGAGGGGGAGGGGTGACTGCTGCCGCTTATGGGCGAAGCTTTCTTATGTCGGTGTACAGTTTACTGCAACTTCGATGTCGGGGCATTTATTAACACCACAAAGTTAAAATGGTTCACATTTCAGTCACTTTAAGTCTAGGTACCTATAGCTTCTGTTGCAGTGTTGTGTGTGTCACACACCGGGTTGGGAAGCTATCACGAGAACCGTATGAGGATTCCCCTGTTCGGAGATGAATGGACTCTGGATGTATCGGCACGATTTGTCCCAAGTTTTACCATGCGAAAATTATTTGGAAAAATAAAAACAGCGGGGAGCGCTGCTTGCACGACAGATGTAAATTTATTAAAATGCAGAGTTTGCGTCCGAATTAGGGTTTTAGCGGTGGTAGGAATACATCATATCTACAAGCCATAGTGATTTATTTTGTTTCTTGGAGGGGGAGGCAAGACAGAGGCAAGGAGTGTGGCAAATGGCCGGAGAGAAGCCGGACGGGGGCGGGAGAGCCTGGTGGGGGGGGCGGGAATGCGAGCGAGGTGAGGAGAATGGAGGGGGAGGCAAGACAGAGGCAAGGAGTGTGGCAAATGGCCGGAGGGAAGCCGGATGGGGGCGGGAGAGCCTGGTGGGGGGGCAGGCGGAGGAGGGAGGGAGGGAGGCTGATGCGCGTGCTTGTTTGGTCACGTGATTCACGCGAACTTAAAGAAAACCGCACGAACAAAACCCTTGGTTTCACGAGCATTTTGAGCACTTGAATTCTCGCTCCGCTCAATGCCCTTGCGCGCATTGATAGGTCGCGAGACCTAAAAAGCAATGTGGGATTCACTGTTTTAAGTCGCAGCTTTAAGAGGAAGATGGAGTAGTTTCTTACCTGTAACTCCAGTTCTGTAGTAGGGGTATCTCTGTTATAGTCATAATCTAGTGAATAGTCCCGCTCATGTGCGGGGACCCCGGAACAATCAAAAATAATCTCTTAAACTGTCTTCTGTGCAGTCCTGCATAGACACTTAAGAGAGAATTAAAGACAAATAATGCAGCCTATACCTGCAAGGCCTCACTGTTCAGTACTTCAACTAGAAATGCAAAGGATATTCCACCAATATCATATTCAACACAGCCTGCCAAATTTCACCCATAGAGAAACTTCCCCTTCACAAAATCCTTGGAATGATAGAGCGGAAAGGATGGACAGACAAGCCCCCCATAGGCTGCCATTATGTGGCTTAAAAAGGGATACCGTGCCTTTAAGGAAACTTTCCGGAACTCTCAGTATCCCAGAATGGACAGCAAATCCCTCCGCTTTCAGTTCTTTTTGGAGGTGTATAAAGCTAGACCTGTAGCATTCGGTACTTCATAATTTCTCCACCGGGGAGGAGGGCGGGCGCTTATGACTATAACAGATACCCCTACTACAGAACTGGAGTTCCAGGTAAGAAACTACTCCTTCTGTAGTAGGGGATCTCTGTGTATAGTCATTATCTTGTGAATAGAATGGCAAGCCCATCCCCACAACCAAACCGGCGGTGGAGGATAGACAACACCACTACTGTGCAAACAGATTTCGCAACGAAGCCTGCCCAACCTGAGCATCGGCTCTGGCATCAGAGTCCAGACAGTAGTGCTTCGCAAAGGTATGGACCGACTTCCACGTGGCAGCCCTGCAGATGTCTGCAATGGGAACATTACGGAGCAAAGCTGTTGTAGCTGCTTTGCCCTTGGTGGAATGAGCCTTAGGCTTACCCCCTAAGGTCTTATTAGCCTTTGATAACATAACTGGATTCAGGACACAATCCACCTCGAAATGGACTGTTTAGAGGTAGCAAGACCAGTCCTGACCGACCTATAGTTGATAAACAATTGGTCTGACCTACGAATATCCTTGGTTTTATCCAGATAGAATTTCATTAGCCTTCTGACATCCAGGGAATGAAGAGACCTTTCCGCTGGAGTGGAAGGATTCTGAAAAAACGTAGGCAAAGTTATAGTCTGGTTAACATGAAAATCAGAAATCACCTTAGGAAGGAACTTAGGGTGAGTACGCATCACAACCTTAGCAGCATGAAATACAGTATAAGGTTCCTGGCAACACAATGCCTGAATTTCACTCACCCTGTGGGCCAATGTAATGGCCACGAGGAACGCCGCCTTCCAGGACAGGTGCTGCAGCGAGGCCTTATGAATGGGTTCAAAAGGGTCCTTCATCAGCCTGGACAGCACCACATTCAGCTGCCATGAAGGCGAAGGAAGCCGAACAGGAGGAAACACTTTCTTCAGGCCTTCCAAAAAGTCCTTTATCACAGGAATCTTGAAGAAGGATGTCTGTGAAGGGCATTTCCTGTAGGCAGTCAGCGCAGCAAGATGAACCATAATAGAATGGAAATTAAGGCCAGACCGCGCCAAATGCAAAAGGTATGGAAGGATGATATCTTCCTTGCATGTCGTTGGATCATAGTTCTTGGACGTGCACCAGATGCAGAACCTCTTCCACTTGTAAGCATAGGAAGTCCTAGTGGAAGGACGCTTAGCCTCCTTCAGTATGTCCATACAATCTTCAGGAAGATTCAAATGGCCATATGGCACTATCTCAGGAGCCATGCCGCCAAACTCAAAGACGAGAGGTTGGGGTGCACCATCTGCCCCCCGAACTTCGTGAGAAGGTCCAGCCGGCACGGCAGCCGTATGTGAGGAAGGAGAGACCGGTGAAGCAGGTCCGTGAACCACCACTGTCTGCCCATTCTGGGGCAATGAGGATCATCCGCGCCCTGGACTAGGACAGCTTGATGAGCACCGCCGGAATCAGGGGAATGGGCGGAAAAGCGTACAGAAAGCTGTTCGACCAGTTGATCCATAACGCATTCCCCAGAGTCCCCTGCTGGTAATACCTGGATGCGAAGTTTCAGCATTTGCATGTCGGCGGTGGAGAACAGATCCACGGCTGGAGTGCCCCACCTGGCGAAAACATCTTCGAGCACTTCGTCATTTATGACCCACTCGTGGTTTTCCTGCATCAGTCTGCTGAGTGCGTCTGCCTAAGCATTCTGCACACCTGGCAGATGGGTAGCCGTTATCGTCAGTCCTCTGGCTAGCAGCCAGTGCCAGATCGCCTGCGCTTCCTGTGACAGTGTGCGCAATTTTTAGCCCCCCTGCTTGTTGAGGTAATACATCGTGGTCATATTGTCCGTCTGTACAAGCAGAGAGTTGGTCTGGAAGGACGGATGAAAGGCCTTCAGCGCCAAGTGAACAGCTCTGAGTTCCATGAAATTTATGTGGTACGTGGACTCCGACGGGGACCACGTCTCTTGGATCTGTAACTGTCCGGAATGCGCTCCCCAGCCGTGGAGAGAAGCATCCGTCACGATAGTCTGAGTAGGAATGTCCTTGTGGAACGGAACCCCCTTGAAGAGGTTCTCTGCTGAACACCACCATCTCAGGGACTGCTGAGCGTGCAGAGACAGTCGTATCCTGTCGTCCCAGTTTCCTCGCCTCTGGTCCCACTGATCCTCCAGACATTCCTGCAGCGGCCTCATGCGTAGACGTCCATGTAGAGTGAGGAAGATACAAGAGGCCATCGACCCCAGTAGAGAAGACACCGTCCTCACTGTTGTAGATGGAACAGCCATGAGAGCCTGAGCCTTCCGAAGGAGCGATAAGCGTCTCTCCTCTGAAGGAGACGCGCTTGTTGACAGGGTATTGATGGAGGTTCCCAAGTACTGTAGGCACTGGACCGGAGTCGGGAAAGCCTTGGACATGTTTATGTGCAACCCCAGCTGGTTCAACAGAACGGCTGTCCTGTTGAAGGGCAATTTCGTTTCCTGGAAGGTGTAGGCTTTGATCAACCAATCGTCCAGGTAAGGCTAAACGAACACCTTGTTCTCTCTCAGGTGTGCCGCCACCACTGCCATGCACTTTGAAAATATCCTGGGCGCAGACTTCAGTCCAAACGGGAGTAAAGTGTATTGATAGTGATTGATGCCAACTTGGAAGCGCAGGAACTTCCGGTGTTTCCGTGCAATGGGCACATGGGAGTATGCATCCTGCAGATCTATCGCGCAAAGCCAGTCTCCCCTTTGCAGCCGAGGGTAAATCTGGTGCAAAGACAGCATGCAAAACTTCTCCCTGCAAATCCATTTGTTTGCTTGTCGCAAATCCAGAATGGGCCTGAACTCGTTCTTGTCTTTCTTGCGTACCAGAAAGAAGCGTGAGTAAAGACCCTTTCCCCTTTGAGACAGAGGAACGTCTTCTATGGCCCTTTTTCTTAACAGGGTATCGGCCTCCACCTGGAGCTCGTGCAGTTGGACCTGCGAGCAAACCGGTGGAATCGCTGGAGGCGGGCTGAGAAAACAAAGACTGTATCCATTGCAAACAATATTCAGCATCACTTGTCCTGAGTAATTTTTTTCCACTCTGTCAAGTAATTTTGTATGCTTCCCCCCACCGGAGCAGGTAACGGACGAGGGGGAAGTAGCAGCTCAGGGCTTAGACCCGGTCAGGCCCTTGCTCGCGGAAGACTGCTGACCACCTCTGCCCCTCTGGCGCTTTTGAAAAAAGGCAGCCGCTGGTACTGCTGCTGCTGCTGTCCAGCCTGCCGACCTTGCCCTCTACCCTGCGCACCGTAACGCCTCTGGAACAGGCAGAAGGTCTTCCTCTGTTCCTTCGGCTTCTCCAACCCGACAGCCGCCAGGGTTTTAGCCTCCGCCTTCATGCGGGCCATCTCCTCATCCGCATGTTTGTCGAACAGGGTCGCCCCTGAAGAACAAGTTACTTACCTTCGGTAACGATATATCTGTAATAAACAGTAGTAGGTATTAGATTCCTTACCTTAGAATATCCCCAGGCGTCAGACTGAATCCGGAAATGTTTGCGTAGCAGTACCCTTGCGCGGCGGTAGGCGTCGTCTGCCACTCCTCGTCCGTTGTCGGCGTCGTGGGCGCCGTGATGATGTCGTCGGAGTACTTAGACGCCGCCTCCGCGTGCTGACTTCAGTTCTTAGACACAGCTTTTCCGCGCCAGAAACGCAGAGCCATGTTAAAAACCAACACTGGTGCCATTGAAACTAGGGCCCTGAAAGGGGATGACCTTAACCCTAGATATCGGTTCGCAGAACGGGGAGGATGGGTGGGGCGGTAAGGAATCTAATACTAACTACTGTTTCTTACAGATATATCGTTACCGAAGGTAAGTAACTTGTTCATCTGAAAGAAACAGGTTAGTATTAGATTCCTTACCTTAGAATAGATACCCCAGCAATACCAACCCCGGTGGTGGGTCTGCAAACCAATAATCCCACCAGAAAGTCCTGGAGGACGGAACGGCCAAAGAAGCCATCCCTCCGGACTTGACTGTCCAGGCAGTAGTGTTTTGCGAACGTGTGCAGCGAGGCCCACGTAGCTGCCTGACAAATGTCCTGCAAGGGGACTCCCCGACCCAGGGCAGTAGTAGCCGCCGTGGCCCGAGTGGAATGGGCCCTCAGCCCAACAGGAGGTTCCTTCTTAGCCAAGGAATAGCATGCCTTGATACACAACACGACCCACCGAGAGATGGTCCGCTTGTGTACCGCCCGTCCCTTCTTAGCGCCCACGTAACCAACAAAGAGTTGGCCATCCACCCGGAACTGGCGAGTGCGATCAAGATGAAACGAGAGCGCACATTTTGGGTCCAGACGGTGGAGCCGCTCTTCCTCTTTTGAGGAATGCGGAGGCGGAAAGAAGGTGGGCAAGGTGATAGACCCGATGTGGAAGGCCGTGACAACCTTGGGCAGGAAAGATGGTCTAGTCCGCAACACAACCTTGTCCGGATGGACAGAAAGGAAAGGAGGTTTGGAGGAAAGAGCCTGGTGCTCACTCACTCTCCTGGCAGAGGTGATGGCAACCAGGAAAGCAGTCTTCAGAGTAAGAAGGCGGAGAGGACAGTTGTGAAGTGGCTCAAAGGGAGCGCACATCAGATAAGTAAGAACCAGGTTCAAGTCCCACTGAGGCATCACAAATGGAACAGGTGGAAAAGTGTGTGTGATGCCCTTCAAAAAACGAGTTACAATAGGGGACTTGAACAAAGATGGTTGATCAGGCAGCCTTAGAAAGGCTGAAAGGGCAGAAAGGTAGCCCTTGATAGTTCCCAGAGCAGAGCCCTGCTGGGCAAGAGAAAGAAGGAAGAGAAGAACTCAGAAAGAGGGGCAGAGAGAGGATCCACAGCCTTTGCTGTGCACCATGCCACAAATCTGTTCCACCTGCAGGCATATACCGACTTTGTGGAGGGCCGCCTGGCCGCCAGACTTATATAACAGACTTCAGGAGGCAAGTCAAATGGCCTCAACTGTCGCCGCTCAAACTCCAAGCATGGAGGTGGAGACTGGACAGGTTCGGGTGGAGGACCGTCCCCTGCTGCTGCAACAGAAGGTCCTCCTGAAGAGGCAGACGAACCGGGGGATCGACTGGGATACTGAGTAGCTCGGGATCCCAGTACCTTCGTGCCCAGTCCGGAGCCACAAGGATGACTTGGGCCCGGTCACGTTTGATCTTATTCAGCACTCTGGGCAGAAGTGGTATAGGCGGAAAGGCGTACAACAGACCGCAACTCCACTCGCGACGAAAAGCGTCTCAGAGCGAGTGCCGCATTGGAAATTCCAACGCACAGAACTGATGACATTGCGCGTTCTCTTCGGTAGCGAATAGATCTAACCAAGGCTCTCCCCACTGCAGAAGGAGACCTTGCGCCATGTCCGAGTTCAGACGCCATTGATGATCCATCATGCACCGGCGGCTGGGTTAGTCCGCCCTGGCGTTCAGAGAACCTGCCAGGTGTTGAACCACCAGGGTCACGCCCTGATGTTCCAGCCACTGCCAGAGGCGCAGAGCCTCCTGGCAGAGGGTCCACGACCCCACCCCACCCCCCTGTTTGTTGCAGTACCACATGGCGGTGGTGTTGTCCGTGAACACCTGCACTACACTCCCCCGGACAGAGGGGAGGAATGCCTCCAGTGCAAGACGAATCGTCCGCAGCTCCAAAAGGTTGATATGGAGCCGGGACTCTGCCGGAGACCAGAGGCCTCTGATCTCCGCCTCTCTCATGTGGCCTCCCCAGCCCTGGAGGGACGCGTCAGTCACAACTACGTGCTCCGGTTGGGGAAGGGAGAGGGATCTGCCGCTGACCCAATCGCTGTCCGTGAGCCACCACTACAGCTGTCTCGCAGTGCCCTCCGAGATCAGGACATGGTCGGACAGGTTGCCCGGATGCTGGGCCCACTGAAACTTCAGGTCCCACTGCAGAGCCCACATCCGCCAACGGGCGTGATGCACCGGAAGGATGCAGGAAGCCATCAGACCCAGAAGCCGCAGCGTCACCTGACGAGACTCGGGATCAAGGCTGAAAGATCGGAATAAGAGCCTGAATATCCCGAAACCGCTGCTCTGGGGCATAAACCCGAAACTGGGCCGAGTCGAGAACCGCTCCGATGAAGAGGAGCTTTTGAGAGGGACACAGGTGTGACTTCAGCACATTGATGGAGAACCCCAGCAGGTGCAGGAGGTCCGCCGTCGTCTGGAGGTGGCTGACGACTATCTGGGCCGAGCCCGCCTTCAACAACCAGTCGTCGAGGTAGGGGAAGACTGAAACCCCTAAGCTGCGCAGATGAGCTGCGACCACCGCCATCACTTTCGTGAACACCCGTGGGGCGCTGGTAAGGCCGAAGGGGAGCCGGTAAACTGAAAATGCGCTTGGCCTACCGTGAACCGCAGGTAGCGCCGGTGGGCGGCAGGACGGCGATGTGGAAATAAGCTTCCTGCAAGTCTAACGCTACCATCCAGTATCCTGGGTCCAGGGCAGCCAAGACCTGAGCCAGTGTCAGCATTTTGAACTTCTCCTTCCGGAGGAAGCCGTTGACGTTCCGCAGGTCCAAGATAGGGCGTAGGCCCCCTTTGCCCTTCTTGGGTACCAGGAAGTAGTGGGAGTAGCAACCACACCCTACTTCTGGCCCAGGAACGCGCTCAATGGCCCCCTTGGCCAAGAGGGCTGTAACTTCCTCCTGCAGAAGCCGCAAATGATCCCCCGATACGCTTTGGTATTTTGGTGGCATGGCTGGAGGGGTCGTCTCAAAGGGGAGGGAGTAGCCCCTTCGGACGATTTGCAGCACCCACCTGTCCGATGTGACAGTGCGCTAGTGGGAGTGGTGATGGCGAACCCTGCCCCCCACTGGCGTCACTTGGGCCTGAAAGCACAGACTAGGAAAGTTTTGAGGCGGATGCTGCAGGGGAAGGTGTGGACTGGCCTCGTCGTTGTCCCCGACCGCCTCCACGGTGGTTTCCACGGCCGCCACCGTGTTGGATGTTAGTCTGCGGTGCGTGGCTGGCAGCACGTGTGGGGGCGCCCCTTTCTTGGCCACAAAAGGAGCGAAAGGCACCCATTTGAGGCAAAATCATCCTACTTCTCCCACAAAATCTTGGAGTCGGCCTCCAAAGCAAAAGACATCTTCTCGATTGTCAATGAGCTCTCCCTCCCCGATCGCGTCACTCTCCCCCACATGCCTACTCAGGCTCTGTGCGACGAGCTTAATGCCTTCTTCCAGGACAAAATATCCACGATCAAAAACAATATTCCCTCACCTTCCTCGTCCCAGTCATTCTCACTTCCCCCCGAAAACTCCCAGCAATTCCACACATTCCCTCCCATTTCCATCACCGAGTTCCACAGCCTTCTGCACAAAGTCAGTTCTGGGTCTCCCAACGACTGCTGTGCCCTGACCCTGCCCTGGCCCTTCTTAACACCTCTTTAGCCACCGGAGTAGTCCCAGATTCCATCAAGCAGGCTGTAGTGCTACCCATTCTAAAAAAGGCCAACGCAGACCCCTTAGTCTTGAGCAACTACAGACCCATCTCTCTTCTTCCCTATCTGGGAAAGATCTTAGAGACTTATGTAACTCGGTGCCTGAGTACCTTCATTGAGAGCTCTTCTTTTCTGGACCCCCAACAGGCTGGCTTCCGCCCCCTCCATTCCATCGAGGCAGTTATTGCGGCAGTCATGGACACCTTAAGAACAGGAGCGGACAACAACATCCCTCAATCCCTCGTCCTGTTAGATCTGTCGGCGGCTTTTGACACGGTCGATCACACTATATTGATCGACCGTGTCACTAACGCCGGCATTCAGGGCGTTGCTCTTGATTGGGTCCGATCTTTTCTTGACGGCCGCTCTCAAGCAGTTCACCTCTCCACCTTTTCTGCTCCCCTCTCCTCCCTTTCCTGTGGTGTCCCTCAGGGTTCGGCTCTATCCCCCCTCCTTTTTAATTTATACATGCAACCCCTTATGGTTTCTCTTCGCCACTCCCCTGCCACCATCTATAACTACGCAGATGATCTGCAACTGATCTTTCCTTTGGTACCTCGCCCTCTTCCCGCACCAATTTTCAAACCACCATATTATATATCTCTGATTGGATGGCTCACAGCCAGCTCCAGTTAAATCCATCCAAGACGGAACTTGTCCTGGTGGGTGGACTGACCAATCCGTGGGATGACAATTACTGGCCCTCTTCTCTTGGCGCCCCCCCTTGCCCTGTCAGCTCCGTGAAAAGCCTTGGAGTCGTCATCTCTGGTGATCTGTCTATGAAATCGCAGATCTCGGCAGTAACATCATCCTGCTTCTTTCATCTGCGCAGGATTCGCAAGATCTGTCGATTTCTCACCAGAGAGGCACTCATCTTAGTCATCTTGGCTCTAGTCATCTCCAGGGTTGACTTTGCAAACATCTTATATGTGGGGATCCCTGCTTACCAGCTCCAGAGACTCCAACTGATCCAGAATCAGGCCGCCCGCTTGGTGTTCCACCAACCAAAACACCAGCATGTCTCCCCACTGCTGAGGAGCCTTCACTGGCTTCCAGTGGCCAAACGGTGCACCTTTAAAATTGGATGCACTATCTTCAAAGCCCTTTACAACCTGGCGCCCGCTTTTATTTCCTCCAAGCTAAAGCGGTATTTACCAACCCGTAACTTACGCTCCTCCGCCGACAATCTCCTGTGCATTCCCCACAACCGATCAAGAAACATGGTGGTTTGCGCTTCTCCTTTCTCTGCCCTTCCTTTTGGAATTCTCTCCCTTCCTCCTTTCGTCACTGTCCTTCTTATGAGCTCTTTCGTAAGACATTAAAAACGTTCCTCTTTAAAGCTGCCTTTGAGTAACCATCTACCCCTGACCGCTGTGTTTGTTATGAGCGCCAAGAAACCGTTTCGGTGTACGTGCGCGTTATAAGATTTTTTAACATAACATAACATTTGCTGGCACGGGGCCGAGAGGCCCAAGGACTTGGCCGTAGCCCTGGAGTCCTTAAAGCGCTCAAGCCCATGGTCTGCATTGTTGCCGAAAAGGCGACGGCCATCAAACGGCATGTCCATGAGGGTATTCTGGACATCCGCAGAAAAGTTGGCGGACCTCAACCAGGCGTGGCGACGAATCGCCACCGACGTTCCATCGCTCTGCCCAGTGAGTCGGTGTTATCCAGCCCACACCGGATGGAAAAACGTGCCGCATCTTGACCCTCCGCAAGGGCATGGGCGAGTTTAGCCTTGACCTCCGCCGGGCATTGTGGCAGCACGTAAGTGACCGTGTGTAGCAGCCCAAGAGGCATGCGGTGTTGGAAGACCGCAGTCCCAAACTAAGGGAGAATATCTTCTTTCCATAATTCTCATACCTCTTGGATTCCGGATCAGGCGGAGCTGACGGGAATGCGGTCTGGGAGTTAGAGGCCTGGATGACCAGGCCCTCTGGGGTGGGGTGGGTGGACAAGAAAGCAGGGTCGCCCAGGGCCGGGCGGCGGCGTCTGGCCACGTTCCTATCTAAAGGCTGTCCTGTAGCGGGCTTGGACCAAGTGCCCAAAAGAACGTCAGTTAAGGCCTCATTAAACGGCAGCAGAGGCTCAGCCGAGCTTGACTGCGGTTTAAGGACCTCAGTGAGGAGGTTAGTCCTCACGGCCGCGACGGGGAGCTCAAGGGCCAAGGCCTTGGCTGCCCGCATCAACACCACACTGAAGGATGCCCCCTCATCAGTAGCCACGGTAGGAGGTGAGACAAAACCAGTGTCTGGCGAAGTGTCCAGACCACTGGCATCCCCAAGACCTGTCCAGTCCTCCTGGGACTGACACTCACGTGTCAGAGGGTCTTCAGACCCATCCCAATACTCCTCATCACCCATCCCCTGATAATCAGGGTTGTCAAATGATGGGGCCGGTTCATTGAAGTAAAACTCCCCAAGCGGTGTTGAGAGAGGCGCCGCTCCGGCGCCGGAACCGGGTCGAGGGAGGCATCAGGGATGGCGCCGCCCGAGGACGGCGCCGGAGGTGACACCTGAGGGACCGGCGCCGGTGAGGTCGTCAGATCGACCGGCGATGATCCGGATCCAGAAGCGGATCCAGCGGCGCCAGGCCCGAAGGCGCCGTCGGGGCCGAAGCACCCGCCGGCGTCGGTGCCGAAGCACCCGACCCGCTAGGGCCCCCAGACGGGTCCACTGGGCCCGGAGGCGCCGCGGAGCCTGCCGGAGGAGTGAGGGACCTCATGGCCATGAGGAAACGCTCAACCTCCTCCGGCGTCGCTTGCTGCCCAGGGACCGGAGGGTATGGGGCAGGTCGCGACGCCCGCGACTCCGAAGGAGCCGCGTGGGTGGTGTCACCCGACGGACGCGGAGCCGCAGACGATGCCTACCGACGCGCAAGGGCACTGCTACGCAAAAATTTCCGGATCCAGTCTGACGCCTGGGGATATTCTAAGGTAAGGAATCTAATACTAACCTGTTTCTTTCAGATAACGGTAGGTTGACGACCCTCTGCTGCGCCTCTGGCTTCAGTGACGTCAGACGCAGCAAGGCGTGGCGCCGCAGGTTGATCCCATGGCAGTACCCGTGGGCTGCCAAGAGCGAGGAATCCGCAGCCGAGCTTATCACCTGGTTGGAGACCATCATCCCCTCATTAATGATCTCTTGGAAATCCTCCCTTCTATCCCTGGGAAGGTGTTCCAGGAACTGCTGCAGGGACTCCCATAAGGCCCGGTCGTAACGGCCCAACAGAGCCGAGGCACTCGCGGAGGCCGTACTGCAGACTTTCCTGCCGGGCGATTCCATCAAGCAGCTCTCCTTGTCAGGAGGCACCGTTGACGACGGGGCGGTGGCGTGCTGTTTTCTCACCGCAGTTACAATCACCGAGTTCGGTACAGGGTCCGAGCGAAGGAACGCCGGGTCTGAGTCCAGGGCCCTGTATTTCTTTTGCAGCCTGGAAGGTGCCGACTTTGTAGCGGCAGGGGTGAGGAAGAGCTCCATGGCAGGTTCCTCCAGCCCTGGCAACAAGGGCAACAAGGGGCGAGACAGCTGTTTCTTGTGCAGGATCTCGAAGAGGACTGAAGTCGATGGCGTGGGCACCGTGAGTGTAATGCCCAGTTTTGCCGCCCCACGTAACAACACCTCTTGGAAGGAGACGATGTAGTCTACTGGAGACACCCTCGTCCGAGGGGAGTCCGACAATGTGGGTGAATAGTCCCGGGCACTGGACGAGTCAGTGTGGCGGGACCCAGACCTGTCCCTCCTGTGGCGCCGTTTGGACCGTGTGGAAGAGCGACGGTCACTTCTAGATCTGTCCCTCTGTCTGGAGCGAGATCTCGACCTACTCGGCCTCGGTTTGTCCACTGGCCGTAAAGGAGGGAGCTGTGGAGGGGGCGGGAGCCTAGGACGTGGAGGCCCAGTAGGCGGTGTCGGGAGATGAGGCAAAAAGTGAGACCTCGGCGGCGGTGGTGGAAGAGGAGGAGGGTTATGAGGAGGGGGAAGAGGCGGTGGAGGCGTAGGATTATGCAGAGGAGGGTCCTTGGGCAAAGGGGGAGGTGTAGGCGTCCTGGGCCGTGAGGGCGAAAAGGTCTGGGAGTACTCCGAGCCCGGAGACTCTACCACTCTCCTTTTCTGCGCCGGTCTTGACGGGGGTGACTTCGAGGCTGACCTAGTGGACGAGCGACGGCACCACCTCGACCGTAGGCTCGTGGAAGCCAAGGAAAGGCTGACTACAGAGCCCTGGGACTCCGACCTGGCCTTAGAACGCCCACTGGAGGTCGATTTTCTCCTTCTCAACGCTAACCTCCTCTTCGACGTTGATGATCCCCTTTTTGACGTCGATGACCTCCTTCTCGACCCCGATGATCTTCTTCTCGACGGCGAACATCGAGTAGATGCTCGAACGGCGTTGTCGCCTCGACGGTGAGCGCCGGTGCCTTCCAGACCCTGCACGACGTCAATGGCATCTCGACGACGAAGCGGTCCTCACCATCGACCTCGTCCGAGGTCTCGACGTCGAACAGCGACGTCGCTTCGACCCAGAGCCCTGGGGCGACGGGGAGCAGACGGCGGTCATCCCTCTTGACACCGACGTCGAGGGTATCGATGTCGATCTGAGCCGTTTTCTGGCCTTCTCTTTCCTGGGGAGCCCCTCAGAGGCCGAAGTACGGGCAGAGGAAGAGGCCTCTCCATGCCCAGACCCACCTTGACCATGCTGTCTTCTTTGCTCCAGTCCTTGGAGCCGAGTCTTCTCCCTGTCCTTCAGGGTCCTGTTGGAGAACTGCTGGCAGATCTCACAATCCACAGGGACATGAGAAGAAGGGCGACAGAGGATACACACCCTGTGTCGATCAGATTTGGCCTTCTTCCTGGCACACTCAGGGCATTTGTCAAATAAGGAAGGCATATCTGACAAAAGAGTGGCCAAACTCACCAGAAATCACCAGTAAAAGGAAGAAAGAGCAAAAACATGTCGAGAGAAACACTCTAAACACTTGAAAAGTGCAAAAAATTAGACAAAACACCCAAAAAGGGAGAGCTCAATGCGCCAGGGTCCTGCTTGCAGGAGCCGGAAAAGAGAACTGAAAGTGGAGGGATTTGCTGTGCATTCTGGGATACCGAGAGTTCCGGAAAGTTTCCTTAAAGGCACAGTATCCCTTTTTAAGCCACATAATGACAGCTTATGGGGGGCTTGTCTGTCCATCCCTTCCGCTCTATCATTCCAAGGATTTTGTGAAAGGGAAGTTTCTCTTTGGGTGAAATTTGGCAGACTGTGTTGAATAGGATATTGGTGGAATTTCTTTTGCATTTCTAGTTGAAGTACTGGACAGTGTAGCCTTGCAGGTATAGCCTGCATTATTTGTCTTTCTCTCAAGTGTCTATGCAGGACTGTACAGAAGACCGCTTAAGAGATTATTTTTGATTGCTCCGGGGTCCCCGCACATGAGCGGGACTATTCACTAGATTATGACTATACACAGAGATCCCCTGCTACAGAAGCCTCGTTACCATGGTGTTATATGCTGTATTGAAAGCTCTTATTGTAATGTTTTTATTCATAATGAAATGTACGTTCTTTAAAGGGCTGCATGTTGGGCAGAAATAAAAGAGTATTGCATAATGTTAGCGTCCGTAGTCTTCGATGAAATCAAGATCATCTCTGTATGATAATTGGAGAATCGCCATTCTCTTTGTGTGACACCCCAAGAGCACCTGGAAATCATTGGTTCAGGGAAAGGAAATGTGCACTGAGGCACCTGCTGTCAGTGCCCTGAACAGAAGGTTCAAGGGGAGCACGGACTCCCCTAAAGGACACGTTCGGCTACTCTCAGTTTAGGGTTAGCTGCCTACCCAGTTCACTGTTTTTTCTTTTTTTTTTTTAAATACAGCAATATGGAAATTCACTTTAACTGCTTATCTAGTACATTAAGCCTCTTCTGTTGTTGCATGTCAGGCTCCATGAACGAACTGCAAAGAAACCCACAGGCATTCACTGGTAACTGGAAATGACAAGCTGTTATCAACACGCCAGCATCACACAGGGTTCCTCAGGTGGACTTCACACCTAGCTAGTAGAAATCTCCCATGGATACCATCAGAGTCCACTGCTTACCAGCCTATGCACTGAGTGCAAACACCTCTTTCAGGTCAGAAGTAAGAGTCCCTATTGGTTTACGGTCTGCAAACCTTGGTCGCAAGCACACTCCTCGCCACCACCCATCTGAACCTAGCTAGAATCTCCATCTACCTCCATCTTATCAAACCTAGTACATGCTCGACAACATCTTCCTACAGCGCGCAGAACACATCAACAATGAAAACCTGCTTACTGTTCTCCTATCAAGGTTCACAAGGGTCATGGAATCAGAACCTCCCGCCACCCATTAAAAACACCACATGACGTATCCAAAATGCTAGACGCCGGTGATCTTACAGCAGCATTCAACAAAACTGGTCACAGTTGATTGGTGTCCCTCCTTGAAAGCAGCGTTGGCTTTAAGCAAATAGTTTTTACTTAGTTTCCCTCCTTACTCTCCAACCATTCTCAAATCGTCAAGATAGAGCGCTGTCTCGGATCCTGCTCCAGTCACGAATGGGGTTCCGCAAGGCTCTTTGCTAACCTCTACACTCACTAACTTGTGTCTGAACCATCTGTCTGAAATTTGCAAAGGGACAGGTGTCACAATTCCTCAACAGGTAGATGACAGACAAGTTTTGAAACTCACAACACTTTCAGACACACTTGCCCTATGAACTGCCCTTCAGACATGGATAAAGGCAAACTACCACACCTTTGCCCATAAAAAGGCAGAATTTACTGTTATCTCCTAAACACAAAAAAAATATTGTACTCTAACCTGCTGTGGCATCTTAACATTACCAAATTCTCTCCCTCTCTTTCGCAGTCTTATCCCTTGGATTCACATAAGACTCCTTGCTTCCTGTATTACCCCATGTAAAAATTGCAAAGTGGCTAACCTTTAATTGCAGGTACTTAAACAATGAAGCCGCTCTTTCCACCGGATTGCCTAAAAACGGTTGTGTGCACACTATTTCTCTCATCTTGACCTCGACAATGCTGGTCTGACGAGGTGATTCCCTATCTGCCCTGATGTCTCTCATATGTGTCCTACATGCCACAGCCAGACTCTTCTCTTCGTTAATGAAATTTGACCACATCATTCCGATCCTAATTCAATTAATGCTGTGATGTTTAGCCTACAACGCTCTCCACTCACAATCTCCACCTTCCTTGGAAATCTACTCAAGACATCCGTTGGGACAAGCAACATTAGGAACAAACATAGCCTTCTTCTGGGCATTCCTACATTCGGAATCTCTTGTTTCGTCAATCATTCTTGACAGCTGCCTCCCTCCTCCCGAAGTCTCTGCCTGTAGAAATTAGGACCAAACCTGCCCTGCAGTCTTTTAACCATCTTCTATAGACCCATCTCTCTTAACCCCCTTCTATTCTCTTTTCGAACAGATTATGGCTCTTGTATTCTCATGTCTCATCTCCTCCTACCTTCTTCCCCCCATCCTGTTTCGGCTTCCCTTTTTCTTCTCTCCTTTTATACCTTTCCCACTCTTGCTGACCCTAACATCCAGCTTCTCTCGTTGTCACTGCACTCTTGTTCCCCTCCATGCTACCCAACCTTGCACTTCCCTCCCATACAACACTTCTCCTCAGCTATCCCTTGCCTTCAACACCTCGCTCCTACGTCCCTTTTGCCCACTTGGGCCTCTCTTCCTCCAGGTCCCTCTCACTCACTCATCCCACTCTAGTTCTCCTCGGCTCCAATCTTCTCACCGTCCCTCCATTTCTCATTACTTTTTCTGATGTATCTCCACCATATGTATTCAACTTACAGGCACCTCATTCGCAACAATGGAAAGTTCAGTCAACTTAAACATTCGGGCCAAAGAATTCTCTCTGCCTTGACTAAGTCCTGTGAGCACATAATTCAACCAGCAAGACTATGCATAAAACCTGCAGAAACTACCCAGTAAGTTAGGTAAAACTAATGCCCCCGCGCTGGTTTCACCCAGCGGTTAATAATGGATGAAAGCACCATACATGCTTTCTTAGAACTTACAACTAGTAAACAACTTCAGGCCTCAGCTTCCGTCAATCATTATCTGTTGTCCTGCTGGTTCAACGAAGGGGCTTAACCGCATTAAGTTACTTGTGGCTTTGTTACCGTCTAGAAAGCATGCAGTTGTCAAAGACTAAACCTCATCCTGTTGTCTATCAGTAATAATTCCCCACCTCTATTGGATGCTGGAACCTATATGCAAGCCTCAGGATTTTTCAACCAGCTCAAAGAGGCCACTTCGGTTGGTATCTGCACGCAATCGGATAACTGATCCAGAAGATTAGGAGAAATGGTAAACCTTATGAAACAGCCGACAAACACCCGCTAGAGATACTAACAGGCTCACAAAACGATAACCAGCCAACCATTACCCATATGACGCAACATCATTTGGAGCCTACAAATGAGTATACTGTGAGCAACGCCTCAGGATGGCGTGAGTGTAAGGTAGTAACAAATGCATTTTGTCCTCCCCACTCTCACCTAGGTATAGCAGTATACCTACGTGTAGCAAACATCCATGCATCTCCAAGCCCTGCTTGGAGCCTTACTCTGGCCATCTAAGCTTCTCTTTGTCCACACAATCTTCCAGCCATTGCAGCAGGCTGTGGCGTGCCAACTGTTGGAGAAGTCAAGCACTCGCCTGGCAAACCATTCACTCCATCTAACCAGACAGGCAATGAGCCCAACAACCTAAACCAGGATTGTAAGCGCGCCGCACAAAGGACATTTTCCAATCACTGCGCCTTTTTCTAGTAATCCAAACTCTTGCCTCTGGAAGCAGAAGCCTACCAGAGGCCAACACTGCACTGGTTGTAGAGAGCTCAAAGAGCTGCTTTGGGCAACACAACATGCATTAGAGGGGAGCAAACACTGGGGAAGCAAGTCAGAGACAGGAGAAGAGGGGCTGACAGAAATGAGAAGAATAGCAAGGTAGACCACTGAAAATAACCATGCACTAGTCAGTCAGAAAAGGAGAAAGAGGGCACATGGCCCGGAGACAGAGAAGCAGGGCACAGGTAAAGGTTCACTAAATGGGTGCAAGTCTCATGAACTGAAGCCCAGTTTCAATCACCAGTGCAAGTCTCACATTTCTAAGCACCATTTCCTTCACTGTTTGTAAGTCTCACTTTTGTGGAATACTGCTTGAACCAGTAGGTGCCAATCCTGTACAACGCGCATCAGGCACACCCACCAGTTAATCTGTTTCTGCAACCACCGGAAGTGAAACAATTCCAAACACGAATACACTTGTGAGACCTCTGAGCCACTGCTCCACCATGCAAGAGGCAGTACCAAAACTCAGAAGATGTGTTCAATCAATCAAGGGACAACAGAGAGAACCACTAGGCCAGCTCCATCACTTTCAAAAAGTTTATTCACGCTTCTCAAATTGTTTTTTATAAATAAACAATAAATAAAAAAGGCAGAAAATCTCTTTCATTGTAAGCTATGTGCACGTCTGTTCCGAAGAGAAGTTCAACATTTCTTCGACTTGGGATATGGAAGCGATTTGATTGGCTGAGAAACAACAATCGATGAGGAACCAGATGGTTGTGCCGGAGCACCTGTGCGGCAAAATGAAGGCCCCCGCACCAGAACCCACAGAAGGTGTGGCAAACACATCCAAGATGCACCTGCTGAACTTCTGAGGTGCACAAACACTGACTTGGAGGGCAACCCCTGCGGTACCCTTCATTGGCAAAGAGGCAAAGTCCCAGGACCCCCGGGCCTGTGCTTGGTCTTTACAAGTGTGCAGAATGGGTACAGTGGGACCCCCTAAAGACAATTCGTTTTCCTAGATAACTTAATCTAAACTAGAAACTAACACTCTCGCAGTTCTTTCAAGTGTTGCTAAGCTGAAAGACTCTGGCACAACGTTTCTCATACCGTGTCCCTAATCTCTCAAAAAACACTAACTCTGCACTAATGCCTTTTTCAGACTGACTGAAGGAAGGAAGTATTTCCAAGGCCTAGGGGAATGACCGCAGGCAGATCCTTTGGTCAGTAAACGGATCTCCTCAAGAGATGCTTTCATATTCTCCCTTTGACCCAATTGGCACGAGATCTCCCCACCACCTCCTGAGACAGAGGTGACTCGAGAAAGTGCACTCCTAATATTGCAACAAGCATTATCCAGGTGGTCGAGCCATTGCTATCCGCTCAATGGCCAATAGGTCAGACAATAACCATGGATCATTTCTCCTCTCCTAGAAGGAGGACATATACTTCTGTAACTTAGCCAGTTCTTCTGAGCTGCAAAGTCCTTGTGGATCACCCTCACTTCATGGCCGGACAACCCCTGCGAATTCAGAAACCAAGTGCCTTGAAGTCCAAGAACAGGAACAGAGGCAGGCAGGAGAGTCTGGACCAAGGGAGAGAGAACGGGCGCCTCTTTGGAAATCTTGGAGGCACCATACAGCTGTAGATTTAAAGGGACCCGTGTCCTGTATTCCGCAGCAGAGCTACAGAAAGTGTCACTGCTTGTTCTCTTGCCTCACTTGCATAAGGCAATCAAGTCACTGAGAAAAAGATTCAGAATGAACCAAAGGCGATGCGCAAGAGGGGTGTGTCGTCAGGAAACTGTTTAGATCTCGGAGGCCAATCAGCCCAAAATCCGTA
The DNA here is from genome assembly GCF_964263255.1 of Lissotriton vulgaris. Lineage (NCBI taxonomy): Eukaryota > Metazoa > Chordata > Amphibia > Caudata > Salamandridae > Lissotriton > Lissotriton vulgaris. Next base: position 18,034,526 of record NC_141700.1, on the reverse strand, counting down.
ACCGACAACGACACTTGGGTGGCAGCATCTTCCGAGGCATCATGGCCCAAATCCACATTGGCAAGAAGGGGGCGCCCCTCGTTAATTCCCCCTGGGAGAGCAAAGTCCAAGGTTATGCGCCCACCAACACTGGGAAGCATGTCCTGAGGGTCCGTTGGGTCTGGACCTGCCGGCAGCTGGTAGAACCCAGCTTCCGACGCGTGGAGAAGGCCCCTGTCGCAGAGGGACGTGATCTCGGAGGGTTCGTCCACAGGGTCAAAAGAACAATTTGTCTCAGAGGGAGTGCTACATTCATATCCGTGTCCAGAACCGCTCAGGCTCCCCACACTGCACGCTGTACTCCCCACACTGCCAGGATCTGTCATGAGAGAAGAAAGAAGGATTTAGATGCAGAAGTACTCGCAACAAATACACAAATGCGTGCAACACAGACCAGGAAGCTTGAATAATCTCTCAAACACAGACAGACAGATGCATGGCTTGCAGAAGCCCATGCATTCATGGATATACACACACTGCGCACATGCACACTACATACACCGGAACACACATGCAGGAATAATGTCATGCACAGAAACAGGCACATAAAACCTGCTACAAAAGATCTAGAAAAGAGCCCATAGCTGAAAACATCTTCAAAATGGAGATTGCAAATCCCCAGTCAGACAAAGAATCATGACCAGGACCCTTGGTTTCAAAAGATATTTGTGAAGAGTACCCGTTTTAAGAACCTGACAACAACGCAAGTCGGGGAACTTTTGCGAAAAGATGAGAAGAGGTTGGCTAGAAATTATACATATAATATCTTGACCTTCTGAGTCCGTCTATTGCAAAAAGGATCCAGTGACCAACACTGACCTCAAGGCCCTTCGATTAAAGCATAAGCTGGCCAGAGAGAGAAGAGTGTCGTGAGGAGAGTGCTCAGCTCGTTTACAGGGCCCTCTGCCACTCCTCTGAGCCAGAGCCACTCCAAGAAGGAAAGATTAAACATGAGTATTTGATCATGAAAGGAAAAAACTTTACTGGACTAATAACGTTTTTCACAAGGAAGTCTCGAAGGCCACTTAAACAGTGCCTCTGGCAATCGTCTACAAAGATAATTGTGCACTCCAGAGCTGCTAATCATTTCCAATCCATTCTGAAATATTTCACCGAATAACAATGTTAACTAATACTACTGATGAAATAAGAATTTGTTTTGGGTTTGCACACTAATGAAATGCGAAAATTAACAATTCTTCAGAAACTAAAACAATTATCTCAGCAAATATTATTATTTTATTCCTCGAAGAAACGTGGTTTCCCACAGGCAAGCTTGATGCTCTATACAACGTGTTTGAACCTTGCTGAATCTCAAATCTTCTAGTAAAACAAACCTTGCTTCCCTTTTAAAGCTTAACCAAACAGTGCACAAGTCTTCTGGGAGACTAAATGACTCCCAATCTTTCTAAAGCAAGAATAGACCTTCACACAGCAGCCAATCGACAACTGGTGGACCCGGAGCACGAGACCGAAATCTGCTACCATCTTTTGTTCAATACAGAAGTATTGGGTGAATATCTGAAAGGAGGTTTTTGGATAAGGTTCCTTTACGTCCCTAGAAGTGAGATATGACCCCTGAGCGCTGGTCTGGTGTAAATAGAATTGACCTTTAAATAGCCAGCTGCTTGGGATACGAACTGTTCCATAGGTCAACAGAGTGTGTTAAGGGCCCCACATCATTAGCCTGGTCAGAAGGACTTACCTGCATTATCCATGCCCAGGTGGTCTTGGCTAAAGTGGGAGTCCAGGCAGTTTGGGGCGGAGGGCACAGGTAGAGAACTGTGGGGTCGGCTGATGCTTTCCATATCACCACCATCCAAGTCATTGTCCATGTAATCCCTGCACCATCAAAGAGAGAGGGAGAGCAGGTGAGACAGTGTAGGCAGGTTCACAATGATCAACATTACAGTAAGAAGAAGGGAGAAAAAGCATGCACATGAAAGCAGGTCACGGATCGTACAACTCGGGCGCAAGTGGAATGTAGCTGGAGAAAAGGTAGGGTAAGGTATTCTGGTGCAGGGAGCTCAATTAGAAGGAAGAGGGAACGGTGATGGGTGATGATGTAATAAATAAAAAAGCGATGAGGGGAATGTTCGAATTAATCTCAGCCACTGGTAATTTCTCGGTGCAACATCCCACATCCATTGTTATTCTCACACCATGCAACCTCAGTTTGGACCCATCATATGCAAATCAGTCTGGACCCTGCTCCTAATGGCAGATCCTCCCTGAGCGGAAACAGAAGCAACCAAAGACCAGTGTCGCCTTGACTGGGGCTCGTTAGTCGGGTGCAGCATAGTTCCAGTAACTATGTGCACGGAACCTATTTCTGGCAAACCCGTCACCACTTAGGGCATTACACTGAAGTGTGCAAACAAGTGATGGATGGAATACTTGGATTAACCTCAGAAACTGCCAATTGCTCGGGTAGCATTCCAACCCAAAATTCTTTTGCCCACCATGCCACCTTAGTTTTGCTCCATCAAAAGTAAATCAGTCTTGAGCCTGCTCCTCATGGGAATAGTCTAGTCCGAACTGCCAAGCTAGGTCCTCCCTGAACTGGAACACAAGCAACCCAGGACCGGTTTCACCCTGATTGGGATCACAAGTCGGGCACAGCTTGATTTCAGTGAGCACAGAGACCAAGTATGATAAAGTAAAATCACTTAGGGCCAGATGTAGGTAAGTATATTTTACCGATTCATAAATACCGAATTTTACCGATTCGGTATTTATGAATCGGTAAAATAGAAGGGGGGAGATGTAGATCGAATCGGTAATTGAATTACCGATTCTGTAAGAATCGGTATTTACCGAATCAGTAAATACCGATTCGGTAATGCCCATTGATTCCTATGGGCATTGAAGCCCATAGGAATCAATGGGCATTACCGAATTGGTATTTACCGATTCGGTAAAACCGAATGTTGCAAGGGTGCAGGGGGTGTCACTTTGACACCCTCTAGCACTCCGAATTCAGGCATGTGTGACATGTGGCACATGTCTGTCACATGCCATAGATGTGCATGCACACATGTGCATGCACACCTGGAATCGGTATTTTCCCACCCAATTGGATTGGGTGGTAAAATACCGATTCGGTAAGGCCTGTGGGACTCAGAAGAGTCCCACCTACATCTCAAAATTACCGAATCGGTAATAATACTGATTCGGTATTTTACAGATTCGGTAAATTTACAGAATCAGTAAAATAGGGCCCCTACATGCCAAATACTTGATACCGGTCAGTAACGGCCGAAATCGGCCGTTACCGACCGGTATTTTGGCTCCTACATCTGGCCCATAGACCGTAATACTGGCAATAACACAAAAAGAAGAGACAGTGGGTTACGCAGCAAGTCAAAGAATATGTGGTCCTTGCGGTAGTGGATTAGGAAAAGAAGGAAGGCGAGAATGCAGAATACAAGACATGCAAGTTGTGCACTGGTAATAAAAGGAGAGAGTAAGAAGAACAGTTGAGACGGTATTTCATCGATCAATGGACTCTAACACTGTTCGAAAGACAGGTGGCCTGCCAGCGGAGACACCATGGCATGGTGTATGATGAAACCAGCACTATTAGAAGAGAGAGCAGAACGTAGAGGGGCGAGGGAGCCAATGGATGAGTGGGTGTGTGAAGTAGAAAGCAGCACACACAGGAGATAGCAAGAAAAAAAACATGGACTCATATGGAATTCTTGAAGCAGAGTAATTTCATGGAAGTGATTAGTAGAAGAATGTTAAGTCATGCAATCAGAAGAATGGTACAGAATATATGCTCCAGGGGAGGGACAAACAAAAGAAGAGAAAGGAAAGTCCTCCAATTAGAAGGAAGCAAATGAGATGGACATGAAAGTCAACCAGTGAAAATAAATATGCTGCCCCAAAGCCCACTTCAAGTATTGGAATGGTCCACAATAGGTCTTCCAACAATAACAAGATTAAGTTCACGGTATAAGATCTAAAAAGGAAAGAGGATGGGTGGGAACAACATCAGAGTATGAGCAATCTTAGTACCACTGGAAATAGGCGGGAGAGGAGGACGGATGAGACTGCGCATCACAGACTGTATAAATGGAACAAGTATAGGAACACGCGTCACAGATCCATACAACCCCAGCACCATGAGGAGAAAGAGTACCCTCTTTCTCCTCATGGTGCTGGGGTTGTATGGATCTGTGACGCGTGTTCCTATACTTGTTCCATTTATACAGTCTGTGATGCGCAGTCTCATCTGTCCTCCTCTCCCGCCTATTCAATATTACACCACTGGAATGCTAGGAGTTTCCATAAAGACAATGCGGCGACAGAGACGGTACTGCCTTGTGGACATCCTCGGCCACAATTGCAATGATTCTATTGGGTCTGTGCCTTTTAGTTAGAACTTTCAGTGGGTGGAACTTTCTGATAGCATTGAAGCTCTTCCATCGAGGGCTATGCATATCATTCCATGACTTTCCGTCAACGGGTCACTGCTGCGGCCTCAAGCCTGGGTCCATAATTTCTGGAGGGGACACAAAACGACTAGTCTAGCCCAAACAGTATTTTGAAATGAAGTATGCAAAGACAGGAGACCCTCTTGGTTCCTCCAAGCTCTGAGAATCATTTCAAAGAATCTGTGGTGAAGCTGCCCGGAAGACAAGGGAAAAAAAGCAAATAAATGTATGACACAACGAGCACGCCTCTGGGATAGCATTACGTACATGACTCCGGTGTGCATGCTGCACTTCTTCCGGCCAAAGCGGGTCTGCTGTGCAAAATAGTCATACCGATCGGATTTCTTCCACGTGTAGTAATACTCCACACACTCGCCAACAGAGCGCGTGCGCACCTTAAGGGACGGGAGAGAAGATGTTACAATGAGAAAGTGGACGTTGGGATGACAGCAGTAAAAGGACTGGTAGACGAGAAGTAAAACATGTTTTTACTGAACACTTGGCTAAAACAATTTCTTAAAGGACATAATACCAAACAGATGGCTTTACCTTGTTTGCTTGAATGAGATGAAAGTTCTTCCCATGCACTCTGAACCCGTGTTCAAAGTTCCGCCTTTCTTCTCCACTCCAAGCACAGAGTTCATCTGCACAAAAAGAGGCAGAGGGTGAGAAGCATGCAAGAGATACAGATTAGAAAGTGAAAAGCCAAAGGCAATCTGAAAAACAAAGAACAGGAAGTATAAACAAAGAATAAGGAAGGGGAGGTGACAGAATAATGGAAAACAAGAGAAAGGTAGCTTAAGAGAGAGATACAGGCGTCACATGTTAAGAACAACCGAAGGTGCAAAAGGTCAGTGTATGGCGGTCCAGAAACCCTGGGGGCTGTCTGCAGGGCACATCTATGCATGGAGACGCCTTACAGACGGGTGAGCAACAACTAATACTGAGTATGCGGACCGATCATCTGATTTGTGAAGACGCTTAAGACATTGTTTGGTTGTAACACTTTCAGATTCTTAATTGTTTAACATCTAGGGGGCTCCTGGCTACTAAAGTATTCTGCACACTGGTTCAACCAGGAGGCCATATCCCCAATGCTATCTTATCAACTCGCCCAAAAAAGGCCAAGCATTTGCTTGCAAGCTCAGTTCTAAATATTGATTTTCCTACAGAACCACATATGAGTAAGTAACCTTTCTTTAAATGGTTGGCCTGACAATGGCTCAAGTTTCGTCATTAAACCAGCAGCTTGATCAAACACCATTGTTATGTGTATGAACGATTCAGTCTGTTTCAGAGTGTTGAGCAAGATACCTTAAAGCAGTATCCCATGTAACTCGCTGTAAAACTAGTTCTTTAAACTCTTTCACTTTCTACATTTATGTGTTGTGCACTACACTAACATGTCGCGGTTGGTTCTGGAAGCATGTAGAGCGCAGCCGATCCGAGCAGCTAAGGAATAGGAGTTTGCTTTTATATCTGTTTAGATGAAAATAAGTATCCTTCAGCTGTATCTGCTCACACACCATGAGCAAATTAAAATAATACTTTGCAGTAACAGTAAAGACCATATGTCAAGTGTCTGGAGATGTGCCTGTGACAAGGAGGCAAACACATCAATGAGGGTCAGTGATCCCATGCGGTTAGCTGAAAGGTTAACATGAAATTGGCTTTACAGCACCCCATGACCACTGGACTCTTGAGGGGACCCTCCCATCCAGGTGACACACGAGGAAAACCCCCTCCAGGTTGCACAAAGACAGGATCTTTCTACCCCAGCATTTTTGTTTTTAGGAACCTGGACTAGCGATGACCATTTTTAGAAAATAATCTCCATTATGGATAAGGAGAGTTAAGGCAAAGACAATCAAGATGGAAGCAGAAATGACATCACATTGAGGGTTGGGAGAATGCTGTAGTTAAGAATGTCGATGAAAGAGAGGAAAGAAAAATGGGAATTCTCAAGAAGCATTCGGGTTAGGAGATTACAGAGCATCCGTTTGTAAAACTTATAAATCATGAGATTCTGACTCCCCCTTCTTACACCATGTTGGCACCACTTCTAGTTAGAAGGGCAGCGGATCCAGGGGGGGGGGTGGGGGCAGGGTACTATAACAGCAATATAAAGTTCTGTTCTCTCGATTTACTACTATGAGATACACAAACTCGGAATATCTTCCCCTTTTATTCCGTGTTGTAAGAAAAACTCCAGCTGTGCTAGGTGAACGATTATGAGATAAACTATCAATCTTTTGGCCCAGTTACCCCCACCATAAACAAAAGGCACAAAACTTCTTGGTTAACCTGAAGGACATACAGAAACTACTATAATTATTTTTCCCCATAGCTCCTACACAACAAAATAAAGTCCTGGTGACTTTGAAATAAACTATAATCTTCTGCCCCTGTAGCCCTCCTGGAACAAGACAAAGCCATGCCAGGCTTGGCCTCGCCCCTGTACCAATCATTACAAGGGGTTTCCTAGGAGTCGAGCAGACCTGGGAATCTTGTCTGCTTCAATCTGAATGGAAGTGTTCATCAGGCCACAGAAAGGTCGGTCCATTCTCACAAACAAGCAGGGAGTTTGTCATTCTTTGACCTTAGAGAAATGATTCTGTACATTCAGCCCAAGAGGATCTACCACTCGCTATTACTACATAACAAAGCTAAGACTAGACACATAGCAGAACATTCCTTGGAGCACTTTCATTCTTGCGACAGAGAAGAGTAGAACAGGCCAACGCTACGACTAGAAGATGTGGGGACGACTTACCCTGTATTACTTTGACGTTGAACCGCAACCTGCGAAGCGCCTCTTCTGTATTGAAATTACATTTCACAAGTTCATAGAGAGCCTACGACACAAAACATAATATCCAGTCAATGAATGCAAAACGAGAAGCACTGATCAATGAGCCTGAAAGAGGCCGGCTACCAGTGAAACAGAAAACATAAGCAACGCGTCTCCCTGCCCACAGCGGGGAAAGACCGGCTGGATTGGGTCTGGGCACCTTTTCGTCCAAACCTAACTGCAGCGTTACTACCTCCTTTTCATCAAAAAGAATATGAAAACAGACCTAGCGAGAGAATGAATACAACAACCTTCTCTGTTCACAGAAATACATTCATGTGCCTCTCTGAGACACTACAAACCCTAATCTCCAGTGATGTACTCTAAAGAATGCAAGCTATGTCTCTACGTTCAATCACAGCAAACAACCCTCACCAGTTGCATGTAGTTCAGCCTCTAAGTAAACTATTGTCCGCTGGCATGATTGAGCTCGCTGCTCTATGTCGCTGGCTGTCTTCATCATCTATCACTGGTGTGAACGCGGACCCCAGTTCAGGTCCCTAACTACCAACAGCACTTCCAGTTTATATCTGGTTGGCGATCTCCCTGGGTCTACCCAAGAACCTTTTAGGAAGACTTGAAAATGTCATACATGTCTGCCGGCTGGCAGCCTTGATGAAGGAAAATGGATCGTCTGTGTGACCTCTGTATGGTGCACAGCAGCCCAGAAACCTGAAGGATGTTCATGGGCACACATCAGTCAGCACCTGGCACTCGGTACCGAATAATAATCCACATTTGGAAAGCGCGAACAATCACCCATCAGGGTCTCTAGGAGCTGGGCCGTCGGGAAGATTAAGCAAGCTTTTGCTCAGAGTCACATGGTGCTGGGCGGACCTGCCGCTGGAGCCGGGGATAGAACCGTGATCCCCAGATTCCGGAGTCAGTCGCCCTGGCCGCGGCGCCACACCTCTTCCACTTCTGAAGGATGGGAAACCAGTCTTTACTATGGCTCCCAGGGTTGGCACGCATTGTGCTTCTTTCATTCTACCATAAACCTTACAGCAGAGTAGCCAGAAAACCTCTAATTACACAACCAGCAGATCACTCACGGTTATAGATCAAGTGCTTTGAGGACTTGTGCTCAATACTGAGGCGTGCACAGTTGTACCTGCTCGTTGTCTTTCACAGCCTCCCCTTCAGGCAGGCTGTCGTTGCACACCTCATCCCATTTCCGCTTGGCAGCACGATAAAGGAACTCCTCAACTTCCTGCTCTGGGAGAATATTGGGGTCCCACAATAACAGGTCCTCTGCCTCTGACCCTGAGAAGAAAGAGAGCAAGTGAGTTTCAGAAGGCAGCCACAGCACAGCGTCTTCTTTCTGCTATGGTTTTACGGTACCAGCAGTGCAATATTCCATCTTTAGAAGGCCTCTGCCCATCCTTTCAGATGCTATTACTTGCACTCCCTTTCCACTTTGTAACTGAGTTATTGATGTTGTATGAAACCAAAAAAATATCATGAATTAAATTCACTATAAGAAATGTGTATTTCTAAATATATGTATTACGGTAGCAACCAGACCACACATGTACTGAAGAATAAACAAACTCTAAATAAACTGTTGGAAAATCGAAACTTAGAAGTGAATAAACTCCCTAGCCCTAATCGCTCCCTCTGCGTCCATCACTCACCTTGTTCACTCAGAGGATCTATGTGAAGAGGCGGCAAGGCGACTTGGTACTGAGGTCCCACCATGATCTCCTACAAGAGAAGAGTTAAAAGGGAAAGCAGGGTCAATGGAGCTTTCTTCAGCGCAGGTATCCAAAGAGACTGCACATCAGCAATGCAAGTGACCTCTGAACCTGCAGCGAAACAACGAGTCTGGACTAGCACCTCAGCTGCAACGGCTCTCCATGCGGACACCTGCCAACGTAGGCTAAACCAGGAACCTGTTACGCCACATACAGACCCACCCTCCCACTTCAAAGGGCAACACTCCTGGAAGTGATATACAAGCGTAAGTATTTGTCGCTGCACAGGTCAACTAACGACGACAAGTAAACGGGACAAAAGAGAGAGGTGACATTATTTACCACTGCAACTGTGAAATTTACATCATTACCTGGAGGGAGCTTTGCACCTCTCACTCCTAAAGTTACTACTGCCACACTCATCAGCAATTTGTGCTGAGGAATATGGGCTCTTATCAAAAATGAGAGTTTTTAATAAATTTGCAAGAGCGGCACATCCGTAGTCAAGTTATCCTGTGACCAGATTGCACTACAATTGTGGGAATGCACTGCACATGTAGAATGACTCTTCTAATCACTGAAGAAACTTTGTTCAGTGGTGGTTCATGAATGCACAAGTGTCTAGTCCCACCAGAGAAGAAGAACGAGATTGGGTTTCTCACCTTCTTATAGTCGTTCGATGGTAGAGAATCATCAAAAGAGGAAGTGGAAGCAGAGGAAGAAGACTCCTTGTCTTCGTCTGCGAGGTAATGTGCTGTTAGGGAAGAAAGGACTAGGTTAAGAGGCTGTAGGGCACACTCCTCCATTCTTCAATGACAAACAAAGTACTTCATGAGCTAGTCCATGTCCAATTTAAACAAGTCTTGCTACAAGATCCAGTGACCAGACAAGACAGTCTGAGATTGTCAATCCTTTCACTCACACCAGGGTTTCTGGTATCTGAGACCATCTACGTGTTCCTCACACCTGGTCCCCTTACTGAACACCAGTGGCACTGCCACTTTCCCAAGACATCACCACCCCCTTTTGTACCGCTTTTGGCCGCCATAAGTGTGGCAGGGTATGCTCAGACGTGAGTCCCTTGCTCACTTTGCCACTGGATTCAAGCAAGCCTGGCTGATGACGGCTGGAATGCCAGAAACCGGTCCTTGGAAGCTTGTTTCCGGTTCAGGGAAGACATGGCTTGGCAGTTCTGGCTGGACTGTTCCCATGAGGCACAGGGTCAGACTGATTTGCATATAGCCATGTCTGAACTGGGGTGGCAGAGTGGGCTAAAGAACGGTGATGGATTAAACCCAGATCTTTTGACTGGGTGTGAGTGTTTGATTGATTCAGATGCTCCGTCCATCAACACCCCCTTTTGTACCACTTTCCCAAGACGGCACAGCAGCAGCCCAGTGGGATGGCATCACTACCACCTCAACAAGGGATACAACATGTCGGCTCTGAGCACTAGGTATTAAACACACTGACCCAAACAACAGGGCGGAGGGTTACGTTTTAAACCTGTGCTCCCTGCTCCTTCATGTGTGTTCATGTCACTAAAATAAAAAATACCCCACATGATAGCAGCAGGACACACTTACAGCCAGTGGTGCTTGGAAATAGGTCTGAGGCCGCATGAGAGGTCACGGAAGGAGTAAGCTCATCTGCTGAGGACTGCGTCTCTTCTTCTTCTTCCCCTGAAAGCAAATCTTTCGCAATCTGTTCCTATCATGAATAAAATAAATAAACAAATTGTTACAAAAGCCTACAATGTGGGGAGAAATGAGGCAAATATAGGTTCTTTCTGGGGCACATTTGAAGATACGATCCGTGTGCGTTATTTTTATTCTTTTAAAATGAGTTTTACCATTTATAACTTAGGATAAATTCACAGAATACAACACAAAGGGCATACATAGCAATCATAAGTGCTTCAAGTAATATATTTCCACTAATTGTTAATATCTATATTATTTCAAAAATATCCTTCCAATAATTTACATTGTTAACATCTACTTATAATGCTATTCAATTAAAAAACACATTTTAAAACTTAGTTATAGTTAAGAAAACTTTATTTATTCTTTCTAAACAAATCACACTTAAACGACCTAAACATTAGAATTTCTAATATAGGCACCACATTTAATTGACTATAACTATTTATTTTTTCTATACAAAGCAAACTTAAAGTACACAAAAAGTAAACATTTTAAAGTTAGTTATATCTTAAATTTATAATTTATGCACCAACTTCACATTATTATAACTAGTACACCTCCATACACACTGCTTTCTGCTGGCTGACCACAAAACAATAACTATAACTCTACCATGCACTGCTTATACCCTTTCATATTACATCACTTATAGCATGTGAAATCATAACATTTATAACAACTCTTATGACGTCTCAAATCCCATAATTTCAGAGAACACAGTTCCTTTCAAACCTCAAATACAGCCTTATCCAACATATCTAAATTTATTGTATTTTCTAAACAACCAAAGGCTCTTATTAGAGCCACCCTATACTATGTATAATTAAATATTGTGATTTTTTTCTTCAAGTTTACTCGTACTACAGTACTTCCTACAAGCTAACGCGGACTACTGCAGCAGTCTGTAACTTAAAAAAACATACCCATAATAAGTGGCATATCTCTACCACTACTACCTTATGTGGGCTTTCTGAAGCCACTTACAGTACATTTATAACCTCTTCTGCTCTATTTTTGATATTCATTTACAGCACACAACCTCTCTTGCCAGTCCAACATGGCTGCCTTTTCACAGTGGACTACCTGCCAGTAGCCAATCATACTTTGTGATGTTATAGCTATCTACTGTGGTAGTACTGCAGCACTATTGTGACAACCATTATCCCCAAGTTGTTTTTCCTTATAAGTTAGTCAGTAGTAAACCAATTTAGATGCCATGTGAAAAAGGATCACCAACACAGTACACTATACATTCCTGTGAAATTTCATTAGAATCCGTTCCGCCGTTTTGGCGCTACATCTAATAAAAAAAAGTCTATGTAAGATGCCTGGGGGCCCACATCTTTTTTGGGACCCCCCTTTTTTCTTAGCACCCCCTAAATCAAATGCCGCAAAACTTTCCATTATCCACCAATGTACAAGCAGGAATAGTTCTGTTAAGTGTCAAGGAGATTCTTCAAATGGGTGCAACGTTATTAAGGGGCAAAAATGCCCAAAAAAATCTACCTCCGGCAACCCTAACTATAACTGCAGAGTGGTTACTGCCACTCTGTAATGTAATATATAAATATATGCCCGAGTGCAATCAGGATTCTAATACAAAATGACGCGTTAACAAAAATAAATAATACAAATGAAATTTTTTTATATTGTCTAAAAAAACAACGGCTAACCATTCTTGTGTATTTTCAAATTAAAATATCTTTCAAACATTGCTTTCTTCTCTGCTGACCAGGCATCGAGCTTTCAGATCTTTTCTCATTATGTAGATTCAGTATACTTACTCAAAATAATCAATCAAGGGTTTATAAAGTGCAGCTACTCCCCTGAAAAGGTTTCAAAGAACTGAAGGGGGGGGGGCAGCTTGTGTATGTTCACAGTGATTCGAAGAGCCAGGTCTTGAGGGCCTTCAGGAACTTAGAGAGTGTAGGTGTCTGTCGGAGGTGGGGAGGGAGGGAGGGAGTGACATGCATGGGTCGCGCAGGAGTGTCCTCCTGTTCTTGTGTTCTTGATGAGTGGCATAGTCGCAAGGGAGAGCTGGGTTGAGCGGAGGGATCTTTGGGGTGTGTGAAACGAAAGGCAGTGGTTCATATAGGCGAGTCCGGTGTTGTGAAGGGCCTTGTGAGCGTAGATGAGAAGCTTGAAGGTGATTGACCTCTCGACTGTGAGCCAGTGTAGTTTCTGTGGGTGTTGACTGATGTGGCAGTGGTGCGGTAGGTTAAGGACTAGTTTGTCGACGGCGTTCTGGACGTTCGCGTGTGAGGTTCTTGTTGATCCCAGCATAGAGGGCATTGCCATAGTCCAGTCTGCTACTGATGAGGGCGTGGGTGACGATTTTCCTGTGTTCGAGGGGAATCCAGTTGAAGGTCTTTTGGAGTAGGCGGAGGGTGTGGTAGCAGGAAGAGGTGATAGCGTTGATCTGGCGGTCCATTTTGAGTTCAGAGTCCAGGATGAGGTTGCATGCGTGGTTTGTGGGGGAGGGAGGGTTGCAGAGGGCGGGGCCAACAGGTGTCATTCCAGGCATCAGGGTGTGGGCCCAAGACGAGTACCTCGATTTTGTCCGTGTTGAGTTGTAGGCAGCAATTCTTCATCCACCTGGCGACTGCTTCCATTCCTTCTTGAATGTTGTGCTTGGAGATGTTGGGTTCGTTGGATAGGGAGAGGATGAGTTGGGTGTCATCCGTGTACGATACAATATACTGAGTCTGTGTGATCTGACGATGGATGCAAGCAGGGCCATGTAGATGTTGAACAGGGTGGGGCTCAGTCGTGAAAATCACTTTTTGAAATAAATAATGGATAAAGCAAACTTTTTCTCTTGAAGGAAGAATGTTGGGTTTCTTGGGAATGAGATCGGGGTGGTGTATGCGCAGTCTGACCTCATAGATCATCTATACAGCGTACTCTTATGGAATCCATGTATCATATCACATTTCCACTAAGACTCCCAAAATCACTGCACCTTTTCATATCTAGAGACCCCCCTCAAACCAGACTGTCATATTTCTACAAATGTCCTAAAACTCCTGAACGAATGTCTCATTTTCAAAAGTCAATCCAAAACCCTTATTCCATGTAACATCTGCAAACACCCTCTCACCCCCTTACATACGGTCACATTTCCACAAGTGTTCCCTAAACCAATGTACCTTCCAGTGCTTAGTTCGTAAAAGAATGAGTGAAGGGGCCAAACTTTTGCTTGCTCAGAAGCCTACATCCAGAGCTATGTATTGTCTGTGGGCTGAATACCAAGGCTGTATAGTGTTGATTCTATGTTATGCCTATTTAATCCACCATCAGACACTCGCGCTCCCTTTATTCCACTCTAGAATGTCATGTTTCATCCCTACGTTCTGCCTTTCTCTTCCTATTTCTTTCCTCCTTGTCTGTATAGTTCTCTTTCTTGCTCTGGATCATGGTCTGGTGAGGCAAAGTAAGTACCAGTTCCCAGAAAAAAGGGCTGGTGGTCGCAATCAGTTCAAATTAAGCACAGATTTTCCTACTTCTACAGATCCTCCCAAAACACAGCCACATCTCCATGGCAGAGTACCAAAGACATTGCGCTCCTCATTATGACGAATTTATTTCACAAGTTACTCAAGTGTCTTATCCAAGAACCATCTAGCGCTACATAAAGGATCAACTTTAGGTTCAAGTATTTTTCAAGTGTATTCCTATCTCTGCAAATGTTCTTTAAATGCAAGCTGAAAGGTCTATACCCGGCTCCTAACTCCATCCACACCTGTGTTTTATGAATTACTCTTCTGGCCTCTTCACACAGGATGAGTTTTGGTGAGAGAAGTTTAAGGAATAGCAGTCTTTATTACTTCAGTTTTAAATCTTTTCCATCACTTGATTCTGGTAATTTGTAATTTCACAAGCAGCTTGTATTTATATTTACCAGTATCAAATGACCCCTCAGAGTTGCTATATCTGATGCATTATAAATGTTCATCTGATGCATTATAAATGAGCTGTTATTCTCATGCAGTCCCGATACAGCGCACGTGGGACATCCGTCTCCTTGTACATATACATTACAAAACTCTGTAATGCCTTAAATGATTCCAGCGTCTGATAAAATTTATCATTAAAAATCCAACACTGGTCTTAAGTGACTGAGAATCCACAGACTTCAGACCAGAAGGACACCACTCCTTGGATTCATGCAGCGCGGAAGCCCTTAGTGTGAGTGGACAAAGCCCCTGCACCTTGGCAGTGGCCGAGAGTGACTTACAGACAGGCACTATAGCTGTACCTTGCCACAAAGCACTCACAATTTCCATCTGACCGACTGGGACCAAGTGCTGCACAGGAGAAATTGCATTCTCTATAATCAGTAGGCAATCCACACTTGTGACAATAGTGAACAACTAGAAGCCACAAGGAAGATAGTGCTTGGAGGAGGTATTTTATCGTGTCAGTGTACCCTGTTTTCAAATCTTAAAAGACAAGAGATTTATAGACACACCAGTGGGTACCTGTTAGCAGTATACTAGTCCCTGATGGAATTTATGTTCATTAGATGTCCAATGATGGTACTAAAACTGGTAGATACACACAGATGCACACTGTTGCACATGTACACGTGGGTGATCACCAGGAGTACTGAGCACCCACTTATCTGCTGCAGTGGTCAGCATCGTATTCTTATTTTCTGTAACTTAATGCTGGATTAAGCATCGTGTTGACCAGCCTCTTCAGAAGATCTTTTGCTTGCTTGCATATGTTGATATTATTTTGAATTCTTTAAGCTGCTGAAAATTAGTGATAAGGTGATTCTAATCTGAACACCCGAGACTAGTCACTGAGAAACCTCTATGACTCTGGTTATATTTGGATTGAGCGAAGGACAATCATCTTCATATAACAGAGGGGGAATTCACAGAGCCAAGTGTCCCTTTTCCTTTCAAAAATGAAGAAATGTAGCATCCTTCCACCTTGAAGGCTGACTTTGGTCATTCTCTACATACCCGATGGCAAGAGGTGCTTAACACTGGGTAGTGCCCGAGAAGCGATTGTCAGACTACAGCTGCACCATGACAATTATGGTTTCCCTGAAGTTCATTTTATTTACCTTTAATTCCATGTGACTTTTTCCAATATTTTTCCAGGAACAGAGTTCAAGCATTCAACAATGTTTTGAAGCAGACACATGTTCCTTTTGTATTAAATTGCTGCTACAGAAACTCAAGACTTTGAGTGATGTTCATTTTTGTGGTCTCCTCTAGATCAGCTTAAGAGTCTACAACTATTAGTAGTGTTACTTTGTGCCCACATTAGTGTGAGAATGTTGTTGTTCAAAACCTATCAACAAGCTCAAAAAACAAAAACTAATTATGAGATACTCTCTATGTTCAAAAGGTTTGTTAAAGGATGGAAACCACCAAACCAGAACTCAAAGCTCACGGATTATAACAATAACTGAGGAAAAAGTCTTATTCATCAGAAAGATGATCACAAGTTCAGGTGCAGCCAACAGGTTCCATTTCTGATGGTCAAAGCACTCCCAGGACATGCAGACACTTGCTACACAGACATCTTTACCTTATCCAGGGTCATATCTGGCAGGATAGCGGGGACATCATTGCTCTCGCTTTCCTGTTCCGAGATGGGATCAGAAGCTTCGTAACCGTAGAGTGCAAGAAGCTCCTCGAATGGCATGTCGGTGTCCTGAGGAAAAACACAAAGAAAAAAGAAAGTGAAGTCAAACTCAAAGGAAGGTGTAAAAAAGGATGCGCAATGCAGGCAGAGAAACAGTCCAGACAGTTGCAGATACCAGGAGATGGTGCTGGAAAGAACATGGCCAAAGTCCCCATCTATAGGACCCTCTTCATTCTTTCCACCTCTGGCCCAACATACAATGCAAACCCCAGCCGGCTGCATGCACAGGGCCAGGCCAGGGGGCTAGCCACAGCTCTCACTTGCATGGATTGGTCCTTCAACCATTCTAAGGCCCTTTCATAATCGGGCTTGTTGCCTCGAGGCCCCACCTTGTTTCTGAACTCCTTCGCTCACACTCGCTGCTCCTTCTTTTGCTCTTCCTTCGATCTCTCTCTCACTCTTATGCCCTTCACTTGTTCTTATTCACTCTCTACCTCACTCTTTGTGCCATCTTCCTAGGTCTGTTCACTCTGTCCAACACACTTTTGCCCGCTATCCTTTGTGCAAGATTTCCTTCGAGACCAATTCCTTTGTGCCCGCTTTCCTTCGGGACCGATTCCTTTGTGTCCGTTTTCTGCTCTCCATTTTCTCTCAATCTTTGTGCGTATCATTTGTGCCCATTTCCTTTCTTCACTCTCTCACTCGTTTTCCCCACCTCCCTTGGTGTCAGCTTTCCTTTGAGACCATTTTCCTCTCCGCTCGCCCCTGAGACTCTCCCGCCTCCTGTCTCCCATGCTTTAATGGCGGTCTTTATATGAGTTTTCCACGCGTGCGCCGTGCCTTCTCTTGCCTTCTGCACCCCACCCTTCCCTAGCCACACCCCCTCCCAGGACCTACTTAACGATCGCCTGTGCCACTGGCATGCCATGCCTGCCAAAGGCAAGTCCTTTTGTGTCTGTCCGTGCCTGGACCACACCCAGTGCCACAAACATTAATCCGCCCGAACACCACAGCTGCACAGCCTCCTACCTACAAGCACTCAAGACCAGATGTCGCCACAACAGCTGCTTCCATGCCTCTCCCCGCTCCATGGTAGGATCTTTCTCATGCACTAACTGCCACTTCACCTGCACCAGTACTCCCACTGCACGCACCACGCATGCCTCACCCCACGTGGCATAAATGCTCCTTAAAACCAGATTTCTCAACGAACACGACACCGAGAGCTAGGACACCATTTGTACATATTCCCCAGACATACTCTACCTAACCGAGACCTGGCTCAACCCCCCGTCGGCACCCGCCATAGGCATGGCCATACCAGTGTGTTACAAGATCTTCCGCTAGCACAGACCGAACAAGTCAGGAGGTGGACTCTCGGTCATCGACAAGGATTCCACCACCTACAACTATTCCACCATTGAGAACACGAATTTCATGGAAAATATGCACTGCCGACAACTAACCCACAACCACACCACCATCAAAGGCATCCTCGCTTACCGAAATCGCCAAACCACACGCCACCTTCAGCAATCTGCTCACCGATTTCATCACCCTAATCACCAAACGTCTTAATCTTACTCGGCGACCTCAACTTCAATCTTGATGATCACAAAGATCCCAACTCCACTGACCTACTTGAGAGCCTAGAGAACCTCGGACTCACCCAGCTTGTCCCAAGCCCGACCCACAAGACAGGACACCCTCGACACCATTGTCACATTCAGCAACATGATAAAATTAAGCCACTTCACTCATTAGGACAGACCACTCCATCGTCCACTTCTTCATCGATGCACCCAACTCCCCATAGCTCAAGCTAATATCAACCTCAGACACCGCTGGAACACGATAACGGAAACAGACTAGACAGACGTCCTCAGTACCAACCAACCAACGCTCATCTGCGACCTGCACTCTGATATTAAAACCTTCAACAAATGAATCCCGATCTGCGCAGACACATTAGTACCCCTGAGGGTCGCCAGACAATCAAAATCCAACACGCGAGCCAGCTGATACACTGAAGACGTTAGTAACTTCAAACACCACTGCAAACAGCTGCAGAGAAGACGGAGACATTGCAAGAAACACATTCAAATCTGAGCTCAGAAATTATCACACCCAAATCAATGAGGCCAGATAAGTTAACCTTGCTTTCGGACTGGAAACCAGCACCAAAAACTACAAAGAGCTTTTCAACACTGTCAAACATTTCTCCAACTCCCCAGCCGCCACCAAATCCATCACCAATTGCAAGACCTTTGCGGCAACCTCTCTGAATTCTTTCACAACAAAATTCTCAAGATGTACAGCAACTTCGACCCCCCAACATATGACACAAGTCCTCATCAAACAGCTGCCCACCGCCACCAAATCTGACCACCAGATCCCAAATCGGAAACCATTCACTCCAGAAGACAGAGCAGAAATCATGGGAACATAACACTCCGGTAACACACTGACCCCTGCCGCCAACATATCTACAACCTAGGAGGAACTCAGCTCCCACCTCTCAACCATCATAAACGCCTCCATCCAAACCAGAACCTTACCGGACAACAATATCACATCTCTCCTGAAAAAACCCAGATCAGGCCCAAAAGACCTCAGCAACCAGAGGCCCATCTCACTTCTGCCCTCCTGATACAACGTTGTGAAGAAAGTTATCAACAAACAACTCTCCAACCATCTTGAACACTACCACCACCTCCTAGACATCTTGCAGTTTGCATTAAGTAGCAACCACCGCACAGACACCGCTATCATCACAGCAAAGGACGACATCCGGACTATCATGGACAAAGGGGAAACTGCAGCGCTTATACTACTCGACCTTTCCGCATCCTTCAATACCGTCTCCCAAAGTATCCTCATCTCAAGACTCAACAACTCCAAAACACATGGTCCCGCCCTGAGCTGGCTGGCCTCCTTTCTCTCCAATGAGGACCCAGAGAGTCAGACTTCTGCCCTTCACCTACGAACTCGAGAAGCTCGTCTGCGGAGTGCCTCAACGATCATCGCTGAGCCCCACCCTCTTCATCGTCTACATGGCACCTCTTGCTCACGTCATATGATCACACAGAATCAACATGGTCTCCTACACAGATGACACTCAGCTCATCCTCTACCTCACAGACAACAACCACACCACAAGGACCAACTTCACTACCTGGATGAAACAGAACTGCCTAAAACTCAAAACCGATAAAGAATTCTTGATCTTCAGAAACAATTATTATTATTTATTATTATTATACTCATGATAGGCGCAGCGAATAATCCCCAGGGGGATCTCTCGGCGCTGGAGAAGAGAATACCAATGAGCAGAATAATCCTTAAACAACCAGGTATTGGGCAATTTCTTAAATCGAAACAGATCGGATCTCCTTGGGAAACAAGAGCTCTCCATGGAACTCCTTCTGCTGGCTAACCGACTTGGGGCCCACCCCCACTGACCAAGCTAAATTACCTCTGCACCTTCTTGGACAACAGAATCACAATGGTCAAACAGGTGAACACTGCCATCTCATCCTGTTTCTTAATACTACGTATGCTCCGTAAGATATTCAACAGGCTCCCCACTGACACCGAATGCCCAGTTACCCAGGCCCTTGTCACCAGCAGACTAGGCTACGGCAATGCACTTTATGCTGGCATCACGAATCAACACACAAAAGACTGCAGATTACCTAAAACGCTGCTGCCAGACTCACTCTCAACATCCCCAGCAGATCAAACAAAAGCCCCTCCTCAGAGTTACACTGGCAACCAATTCAGAAGCGCCACCAGTTCAAACTGCTCACAGACGCATACAAAGCCCTCCACAACACCAGACCTGCCTACCTCCACCAACACATCAGGCAACTACACCCAGCCACACCTCCTCACACAGACACCCCGCATCCACGGAAGCACATCAGGAGGATGCTCTACATCGCTACCCGTGTTCTGCAACAAACTAAAGACCTGGTTGTTCAACTAGGAGCCTGAACGACGTACTCATCTACTCCAGTGTCTGGCTACCACTCAGTGATAAGCGTGCTTTACAAATCCACCTAACATTCCACAAGACAGGAGACGGTCCAGAAAGTAGCGTGGGCATCCTAGGTGGTCCACGGAGCATCATTCATACAGAAAAACATACTAAAAGGTAGATATGGTGTGAGGCAGGGTGTCATCTGCTGGCCTTTGGGAAGCAGTTTACAGCATGCACAATTCACGTTTAGTTTTTCATTCTTTCATAAAAAGTAAATTTTCCCACTATGGAATCAGAGATGCTGTGACTGGTTATGATAAGTGTCTGCTGGTGCTGTCAATGAAAGGGCTAACAGCAGTCTCTTTAAAATGTCTTTTTACCCAACACAACAGCTCACATGTGCACCTCCTCACCCTCTGGACAACGTTTTATACTGTGTCCCTAGTGTTCTGCACGTATGCGCTGTGCCTGTGAGCAAAGTATGCATTACACCTGCCCGCCAACCAACCTGTGCCTATCACTGCGTCCACAGGCAGATGTCCAGCCTTCCTTTATGTCTTTAAGTCCACACTCTAACCTCTACATACCTTTATCTGGCAATACATTAAATGCATGTGAAATGCTCAATTTTGGGCACCACTTCCATATAATACATTTTTAATCATCCCGCTGTATTTTATTTGGGTTACTTACAGAGCGCACTTACACTCATGGGTAGAGTCCCATGGCTTTTTGTTGCAGAATGCGTGTATCCATTTTTATATTGTAAACAAGGAAAACTCCCATACACCTCCCCCTTATGTACTCAATTGTAACAAGCTGGATGGAAAGGGGACAATGTTGTCCCCTCCCATCCATCGCACAGGCGGAGTTCAAGGGTGTGGGGCTACCTGTCATGTCATGGTAAGGAATTAAAAGTAGTAAAGCAAAGGGTTGGGTAACCGGTAACACATCTGAAAAATATGTGGCGTACTGAACCCTTACACTTTCACCGATACTAATTTTCCAAACATTAATCTGACGATACCCATGTGACGAAGCCTTACACCCAGACAGACATCAATATAAGATACATGTGCAAAGTAACATACCTATGTACTGTACTTGGAAGTCTGCAAACGACTATGTACTCACAACCCTCTATCCTACCTGAGTACTTGATCTGTGCATCTGAACGTACTTATGTATCTAAGCAGGACTTCAGTAAAACCTGCAAATTTATACCACAATCTTATGCACAGGTTTTATCATACGCAAGATCTATACCCAGAGCTCTACAGACACTCAAACCAGGCTATGTATGACACGCATGTACGATACCTGTGCATCGCCAAAGCCTTTCCCCAGCTCCTCCATGACCTTGTCTGACGTCCCGTCCTCATCTCCTTTCTCCTCTCGGATCCCATAGCTCTGGGACAGGATCTCAGTCAGGTTAAAGCGGTGATCAGCCGAGGCCATAGAAACCACTGTGGGACAGAAAGTCAAGTAAGAATGCAGGTGGAAAAGCAACAGCAGTGAGAAGTCTGCATTAAAACAGCATCTTATGTCGAATGCTACTGATTCACAGACCAAGGCAAGCTGAAGAATTTGCTACCTGCTAAGAAATCAAAGTGGATGCAGAAGGCCCATACTTTATTCAGGCAGGGCATTCGTTTGTCACTGAACCACAGTAATGGGAGAGAGCGTGGGTGGTTCCAGTGGGTAGCGTGGGTCACAGTTGGTCCAAGCTCAAATCTATGTTATATCAACAAGAGGTCTAACTTGAGCAGGAGAAAAGGCCTTCCTGCTCAAGGAATCGACTATATTTTCAATACTGAAGTCAGGCTCTTCAGCGAATGACACATCTACGGGAGTGTGGGGTGGGGACCACCACGCCCGCAGCAATGGGATATCTTTAGGTGTTCTGACTTCATGGTATCAAACTGCTCATTCGCTGATGAGTCGGCTTGCTACCATTTATCTTATGGTTAGAATTCTGAATCCATAGTGGGTTGAATTCTGTTGAGGCTAACTTTAAAGACGTGGTGATCTGTTCACAGGCGAGCTGTTGTTCCTCGGGCCATTGATAGGTGCACAGACAAGTCAGAATTTTTAGTCTCAATGACGCAGAATCCTCAAAAGTCGCAAATGCGGTCATCGACAGACCTTTAACAATAAAGGCTTTTATAGCGCAAGTAAGAATTCTTAAATTATTTCCACAATGCACCAATGAGCCCCCAGGAAGGCAAGAAGCCGTCTGATAGAAACATCAAAATAATGTACAATGGGAGTCGTGTGCTTATTTTCATTGCAGAATTCTTGTAGAGCTCTTCGAGAGCTATAAATGTCTACGATATATGGTGCATGGCAAAACAGCATCCTCATGAAAATCATGTAGACTGTACACATTAAGTTGTTGCACACGGCTTCTGGCACATCTTGAATCCATGCAGGCATGAACGAATACATAAGAGAATTAGAAAACTATAAAATACCTGCTACTGTCTGAAATCCGCTATCCACAGGACATTGGTTGTGGGATGGGTAGGACACCATCCTTGAATTTTGCCGTCCAACCGAGGCCTATGAAGGGAAAGACAACAGCAAGTAAGAAACAGCCAGTGGTCCAGCATCACCGAGTGCAACCTCGAGGTAAACCATAATCTCCATCAAACTGTAAAAGCAAACCATGGCTAAAAACATACGTGGCGACACAGACCACTACATGCTGCTGCCATGCGAACACCTGAGATCCAAGGTGGAATCCCATGAAATACCACCGTCTGTGAAAATCACATTCCTCTTTGGCCGAGCACAGCTGTGGCTGCACACAAGCAGTTACAGCAGTATCTGACACCCTTGGTGACCAATGTGAGGACAGGACATAACATTACACATAGATGAGATATGAAATCATGCCTCATCTTACCTCGCAATACATCTCTGGAAATCTTGACGAGGTTAAAATACCACCCTCCGTTGTAACAATCCACTACCCTTTTCTCCACCAGCCTTCCTGTACCTCTTAGCATTCCAGACTTCCAACTATCCATAAAATCACTATAGATCTATGTTCCGTCCAAACTATACTTGTATATATTCTGCCTATACTGGGCAAAGGCCATCAAATCCAAACAACACCACAGCCCTCGTAAAACACGCTTAGTATGTGAACACCCATACAAATGAGACACTGACTCCCGCTACTCAAACTTGGAGCTCCTGTTAACTCCAATCATGGACAAACTACTGGATATCCTTCCTCTACAACACAAACCCAGCATGTCCTCCCCTACTACTAACCTTTCTACCCAGTGTAACGAGAACAACTCTTAGGAACTAATGATCAACAAATGTAATAACTCTTTAATACTGCCTTGTACAGCATGCAGCTGTCACCTATACCGCGACTGCTTAGAAAAGGAAATAATATTAGCACGTTAATAAAGTACATATATATATAACAGGTAAAATTGGAATTAAAAAAAAAATTCTGTGAGTGTGAAAGAGTTTAAAAAAGGACGGCTAAAGATAAGTTTGTATCCTCAACTCATGGGAGCACCATAACAGCAAAGAGAATCTTACACAGAGAATCGGTGGCCTCACCTGAAGCATTAGTATGACCTACCAAAAATAGAGCATGTGTTAGGAGCAAAAAAGACAAAGTGATAGCAGAGTCTAGAATACTGCCGCATGTGTTAGACATTGAAATGCTCCAATCTTCAAATAAAAATTAAATTTTGATTTAGTATATTTTTCTTGTGAATGAAATAGAATATTCTATCATTTGAGTCGGAGCTTGGTGTATACGTGTTTCTGTTTGTTTGTGTATTACTTTGAGGTTCAGTTTGCAAAAAAGGCTTACATCCATGTCCCAGATTACCTGTAGTGATTCAGAGGAGGGTCCTCATATTCAAAAAGTTAAGAACTGACTTGCTGACCAACAGCAAGTAACAAGAAAGTGATTACCCTCTTTTCATTTAATACAGCTTGCATACTGGTGCAAACGCAAACAAATAACTAAAGGCTGGACACTTCATTGGTTGACTTGTTTTAATCAGAGCTGGCCCCATCTGCCCCTTAGTGCAGTACCATTGACCTGCCAGGGTTTTAGGGCAGATAGAACTCAAGCTGTACCCTAAGATCAGACCAAACCTAACCGTGATCTCAGGCGAAGCAGTTTCCACATCTGAAACTTTCATTACTGCATCCAGCCCCAGGGAATCAACCACTGCTAAGAAGATGAAATTGCCACCTCCTTTAAGAGACTCCACAGGTTGTCAAAAACAGCTATCCTGGCAGCGCAAGCACAGATCTGTGTGAAAATGAGCTGCACCCAAAGACCAGTGGTCAATTTAAATTAAAACATTTGTGAACTGTGACTTCTTATCCTAGGTAATGACACCTATTTACTAATGTAAGTGACCAAAGATGCCAAGAAGACACCTCTAGCAGACGTGTAAATTTAATAAATGTGTGTTTATTCTCCCAGGATACATATTCTATAGTAGTTTCCCCCCTCACTGAAGAACTCTACACAGAATTTGTAGAGGTCAAGATCAAATGCAATCACGTGTTTTTCATGACATATTGCCAACGGAAGTCGCATGAAATCCGAAAGTATGCTTCAATGGAATTGTGTGCTCTGCACAAGGTGCAACAAGTGTTGTCTCTTAGCATGCTTAAGAGTCTGAAGCTCCAGATCATACGGCTCCTTGTCAAAAGGATAGGACCAGGAGGCACGCTTCACCTCCGCCCAGGCCCTTTCATGCCCTTCTTGGCACGTGGTCCTGGTGAAAGGAGGAGTTCATGATCCATTTCTGCAGTGGGCGAGAGGCGCAGACCGCTTTGGACAGAATGGTAGTATCACATGGATAGCTTGACAGTTCACACTGGAAAACATGACTTCCCCTGCAAACACGAAGGAGACTCAATGGCACCAAGTCAATTATCTGAGGCAACATTAGGCTCTGGAGTAGATGCGACAGGGTGAGGAGCAGTCACTGCAGAGGCAATCACACATAAGACCATTCACATCTTCTTCTTGAAGAAGTCAGCCATTTTTGACGAGTACTAATTAGATATGTGATCATATTTAGGAATATTTGGAGTTTGAGATCCACCAACGCTGAAGACTTTTCCGGTCCGATTGTTGATGATTTTATTTGGTTTTAAAGATGGTAGCCTTCGCGTGCAGTATGTAGATTTGTATTTTTCCCTGTGCTGCTTTAGATTTCAGGCCAGGGAGGGCAAAGGCTTTGGAGGGAACACGTAGGTTATTCTTTCAACTTTTAGGAAGGTGTGAATCAGCCTTTGGCTGTTGTTCCTCTTGCGTTAGGAGTTGGTGTGAAGAGATAGCAGGGCTCAACCTATCCAACGATGTATTCCTGGCATACCTGCTCCTTTTGTACCTGCTAGAGACCGGCTCACTTTCTAGATGAAGGCTATGGAGTATTAAAGTACTATGGAGTGATCGGAACGGTCAACATGCACTTCTACTCACACGTGTGAGTTTGCTATAACCAGGCCAAGGCTAAATTAGATCCCTTGCAAAGTGCGAGTTTTTGTGACGGTTCGAATAAGCCCTTTCAAAACAAAATGAAAATTGTGCAGTTACTATAGAATCAGCATTCCACTGCAAATTAAAGTCACGCAGAAGCTCTTTGGAGGAGGCAAGGCACAGGATCGGTGATGTTGGTCAGTTCCTCTAATGCTTTACTGATGACAGGCAATGATACACCACTTAAAAGTTTTTTTGTGGAGTTCTGGACACCCGAATGTCAAGATGCATGCATTCAACAGTGTGCGTTTTGGAGGCAACTAGCCCTGTGCATTTAATGTGATCGCTCAGTATTTATTCTAGCTTCTTTGACACTTATTCTGTCCTATCTACTCCTAGGCAGAACTTGGGATCTATGAAAAGCCAACAAACATGTGGCAGGTTTAGCCCAGTGGGAGGGGCAGGTAGGTCTCTCTGCTTGTCAGAAGACATCTAGATTTTATTGTCCGTTTGGATCCACAAAACCACGGGCATGAGCTGCAGCTGGTCTACATGTTCATTAGGAAACGTATGATCCCAGACACTGGCACGCATTTGTATTGTCATTTATCTCCGTTAGCAGAGAGAAGATATTGTGGCAAATTTACGTGTTATGTGGTAGTTTTTAGGTTATTAAGAATTCATGTTTGACTAGCATGCTTAGAGTACGAATCCCGATAGGCACCGAGCAGCCAGATACAATGCATCTACTGAGGGAAAAATCTTGCTCTGATAATCTCAGTATTACATCTGTAGTAAACTAAATGATCCTAGCTGTGCCTAGGCAGTCGCTGACAGTACAGATCCGGCACCTGTTAGTAGGCCCACTCTTTGGTGAGGCAGGTCTAAGTCATCTACAGATTTAATCGACTATCTCCACCTATATCTATCTCACATGGTTCAGTGCTGAAGACAAGCTGAGGAGACTGATCGCGATGCAACGAGGGAACGACGGACTCAACCGAGATGCCCAAGTGAAGAGAATCTCCACTGGTCACACACACACCAGAAAAAAAGATCATAATCAACAGTGGATTCCATAAATCTCACCAGGATGTGGTTAGATTGCCACCCTCTTTTAACAACATGGTTTGGACTATGATAAAGGCAGGGTGGGCGACCCCATGATCTTTATTGTAGCACTTTGCCAAATACAGTTCTAAGCATCGTTTTGTCGTCTCCTCCTTTGGAGTCTCCCAGTGCGGGGTAGGTTTGCATCACTGATATTTCAGAGAGCGAGCCACACCTTACAGGGGCTGCGGCTCAGGAATAACACCTGTAACGGGATTGCAAGTGTAACTACCTCCAAGATGATATAGCCAAGGTAACAAGTCGGACAGCCTCAAGCAGGCGTTAATGTATTATGGTGCTCAGGGAGGGGACATGCCCCCCCTGCACTGCCCTACAAGCATCTTATTCTACCTCTGTACTGTGCACTGCATCCGCTTGCTGTTCACTGAACCCACTTCAGCACGCAGTGCACCAACTGGCGTTGCACTGCAAACCCTGCTTCGTACTCATTGCTCGACATTGCAATCTACTGCTTTGTAAAATGCACAACTTGGGCTGCACACACTTGGATTACAATGAAACTTCCCTCCTTCTTACAACCTCTGGAATGGCACTGCATCGTAATCGCACTGCAAACACTTGCTCCTCCCTCTACGACTTTGAAGTGTGCACTCTAGGTTCTACACCTGCAGACATTTCAATAGTTCAGTCCTTGCACTGAGCACAAACGTTCTTCCATAGCTCCACAATATTTGTGAATATACCAATACTTGCAGTGTTCGGCAGGTATGTTCATGGTGTCCTGCGCAGCAACCTGTGCATCCTTCACTGACCTCTTGCATAATGCACCCCTCCAATGCGCACGGAGGTCCTCCTATTGCCTGGTGCACATACTTTCAGTGTGTTGTGCTGCGAGTATACATACTGTAGCAGTTGCACTGCACAGACGCCTTTGTGCATCATTCATCGCTCTTTCTCGATTGTGTTACCTGTGTGGACAATACACCTACTTGCATATTTGCACCATTCATAACCCTTGCATTGCATCGAGGCATGTGTGCAACAGGAGCCTACTTGCAGTGAGTTCTTCAGCCCATGTACAGCATCCTTAGTGCACGAGACATCGCTCATGCAATGCAGCCCATACACTGACAGCTGCATTGCACAGCAGCCTAAGTGCACAACACACCGCCTTTACACTGCTCTGCAGCTCATGTACATGCCATGCCCGTTGCACTACACAACTTAAGTGCATGACACACCACCCGTGCACTGATCTGCAATGGCAGTTGCATTGCACAGTAGCCTAAGTGGATTACACACCACCCTTGCACTGCTTTGCAACCCATGTGCATGCCACGGCAGTTTCTTGCACAGCAGCCTAAGTGCATGACACACTTCCCTTGCTCTGCAGTTCATCTATATGTCCAAGCAGTTGTATTGCACAGTAGCCTATGTACGTGACACATCTCCCTTGGACTGCTCTGCAGCTAGTGTACATGCCATGGCAGATGCATTGCACAGCAGCCTAGGTGCATGCTATATCACTCTTGCACTGCTCCGCAGACTGTGTACATGCCATGATGGTTGTATTGCTCAGCAGCATAAATGCTTGACACTCCACTCTTGCCCTGCCCTGCAGCTCCGGTTCATGCAGTGGCAGTAGCACTGCACAGCATCCTATGTGCATGACACACCGCCCTTGCACTGCTCAACAGCCCATATCCACGCCATGGCAGTTGTACTGCACAGTAGCTTCAGTGCAAGAGACACCACCATTGCACTGCTGCCCATGTACATGCCATGGCAGGTGCATTGCACAGCAGCCTAAGAGCATGAAACACCGCCCTTGCACTGCTCTGCAGCTTGTGTACATAGCATGTCAGTTTCTATGCATTGCAGCCTGGGTGCATGACACATCGCCCTTGGATTGCTCTGCAGCACATGCACACACTGTACCACTGCTGCGCTCTGCAGCCCCCATATATACGCTGGCTGTGCCAATGCATGACAGAACTTGGGCACAGACGCTTAAGTGCATGACACTGGCCCCTGTATTGCTCTGCAGCACATGCAAACACTGTGTCATTGCATTGCTCTTCAGCTCATGGACAATGTACCACTGCATGGCAAAGCAGTTGCACACAGTGGCCTTGCACTACAATGGAGCCAATGTACCTGAGTGCACGGCACACCGTCCTTGCATTACTCCGCAGGCCATGCACACGCTCAGCCATTGCACTGCTCTGCAGCCCAGGTACCGGAGTGCATGACACACTGCTCTACAGCCCATGTAAACAACTGTGCCATTGCACTGCACAACAGCTGCGCACGCTGTGCAGGTACATTGCTCTGCACAGGCTGTGCTGGTGCATTGCTCTGCACAGGCTGTGCAGTTGCACTGCTCTGCAAAGGCTATGCAGATGCATTGCTCTGCACACACTGTGCAGGTGCATTGCTCTGCATAAGATGTGCAGGTGCATTGCTCTGAACAGGCTGTGCAGATGCATTGCTCTGCACACACTGTGCAGGTGCATTGCTCTGCATAAGCTGTGCAGGTGAATTGCTCTGCATAAGCTGTGCAGCTGCATTGCTCTGCACAGGCTGTGCAGGTGCACTGCTCTGCAAAGGCTGTGCAGGTGCACTACTCTGCACAGGCTGTGCAGGTGCACTGCTCTGCACAGGCTGTGCAGGTGCATTGCTCTGCACACGCTGTGCAGATGCATTGCTATGCATAAGCTGTGCAGGTGCATTGCTCTGCACACGCTGTGCAGATGCATTGCTATGCATAAGCTGTGCAGGTGCACTGCTCTGCACACGCTGTGCAGATGCATTGCTCTGCACACGCTGTGCAGATGCATTGCTCTGCATAAGCTGTGCAGGTGCATTGCTCTGCACACGCTGTGCAGGTGCATTACTCTGCACAAGCTGTGCAGGTGCCACGCTGTGCATTGCTCTGCACAGGCTGAGCTCTTGCACTGCTCTGCAGCCCATTCACAAGCGTTTCCATTGCATTGCTCTGCAGCTCGTGGACACGTTGTGCCATTGCTGTGCATCGCATGCACACGCAGGGCCATTGCACTGCCCATGTACCCCCGTGCCATTGCATGACGCTGCAGCCGGTTGGCATGTTTGCAGCAGTGATGCCCTCAGCAGGCCCGCTGGCCTGCAGCCCGGGCCCGGCGCGGCCTCTCGTGCACCGGGCGGGGTGCAGGGCTCTCCCCGTGACTCTGCTGCTGCGGGGGGGCCCGCTCCCTCCCTGGAGACGGGCTTGGGGGGACACACGCAGGCTGGAAAGTTTCGAAAGGGGCGGGGCTCCGGTCGCGCATGCGCAGAGCCGGCGGCTCACTATCTGGCAGCCTCGTTGTTTCTTATGGCTCAGTATTTGGCAGCTCGGTTCCTGGGGGGCGCCATCGGGGGCTCCCTGGGCCAGGTCTCCGGTCCGAGGGTCCCAGACCGGCCTCTGCCCCCTCCCCCCGCCCGGGAGCCCCCCAGCCCGCCCCTCCCTCCACCCTCTCCCGTGGCCGCGGCCTCGGCTCCGCTCACCTCCGCCATGGCGCCGGCTCCGTCCGATCTGTGTGCGCGAGCGGCGCAGGCACCCGGATCAGGCGCGATCCGCTGATTGGCTGCCGGGGATGATGGACGTGCCGAGCTCCGGGGCGGGACTTAGAGTGATGGAAGGACCTTAGGGGGCAGCAGAGAGGCCCCAGGGGCAGAATAGAGGCAGAAGAGTCAAGAGCAGGAGAGAGGGAGCAGGAGACAGCCCTGAGGGGCAGAAGAGACTCCAGAATATGACACACTAAAGGAAAGAACAGACCTAAGGGGGCAGCAGAGAGGCCCCAGGGGCAGAATAGAGGCAGAATAGAGCAAGAGCAGAAGAGAGGGGGCAGGAGACAGCCCTGAGGGGCAGAAGAGACTCCAGAATATGACACACTAAAGGAAAGAACAGACCTAAGGGGGCAGCAGAGAGGCCCCAGGGGCCGAATAGAGCAAGAGCAGAAGAGAGGGGGCAGGAGACTGCCCAGAGGGGCAGAAGAGACTCCAGAATATGAAACACTAAAGGAAAGAACAGACCTAAGGGGGCAGCAGAGAGGCCCCAGGGGCAGAATAGAGCAAGAGCAGAAGAGAGGGGGCAGGAGACTGCCCTGAGGGGCAGAAGAGACTCCAGAATATGACACACTAAAGGAAAGAACAGACCTAAGGGGGCAGCAGAGATGCCCCATGGGCAGAATAGGAGCAAGGATAGAGGAGAGGGGGCAGGAGACAGCCCTGAGGGGCAGAAGAGTCTCATGAGGAGCAGAAACGACTACAGAATACGACACTAAAGGGAAGAACTGTCCTAAGGTGGGACAGAGAGATCTAAGGGGCAGAGTAGAGGCCAGAGCCAGAAGGGCAGAACCGATGAGAGGTGGCAGAAGACAGCCCTGAGGGGCAGAAGAGCGTCATTAAGAGCAGAAGATAGGACAGAAAATGACACTAAAGTGAAGAACTGTCCTAAGGTGGGACAGAGAGACCTAAGGGGCAGAGTAGAGGCCAGAACAAGAAGGGAAACACAGATGAGAGGTGGCAGGAGACAGGTCCTGAGGGGCAGACGAGTGTCATTAGGAGCAGTAGAGACTCCAGAATATGGCACTAAAGTAAAGAACAGTCCTAAGGTGGGACAGAGAGTCCACGGGGCAGAGTAGTGGCCAGAGCCAGAAGGGCAGGACAGATGAGAGGTGGCAGAGGAGAGTCATGCGGGTCAGAGGAGAGACCAGAACAGGACAATAAAGAGAAGAACAGACCTAAGGGTCAACAGAGAGGCCTGGGGGGGCAGAATAGATGCTAACACAGAATCAGGAGGTTAGAATAGATGTGAGGTGGCAAAAGAGAGTCTTGAGGGGCAGAAGAGAGGCAGAATAAGAACATGAAGGGTAGAAGAGATGTGAGGTGAGAGAAGGGTGTCCTGGGGGCACAAGAAAGTCCTGAGGAGGAGAAAAGAGTTAAGAACACTAAAGGGAAGAACAGTCCAAGGTGGGACAGAGAAGCCTGAGGGGCAGAGTAGAGGCCAGAGCCAGAAGGACAGAACAAACAAGAGGTGGCAAAAGACACCCCAAGGGACAGAATAGTATCATTAGGAGCAGAAGAGACGACAGAAAATGACAGTAAAGGGAAGAACAGTCCTAAGGTGGGACAGAGAGGCCAAAGGGGCAGAGTACAAGAAGGGCAGAACCAATGAGAGGTGGCAGAAGAGAGTCACAAGGATCAGATGAGAGACCACAACAGGACAATAAAGGGAAGAACAGACCTTAGGGGGCAACAGAGAGGCATGAGGGGCAGAATAGAGGCTTGAACAGAAGCAGAAGGGGTAGAACAGATGTGAGGTGGCAGAAGAGAATGCTGAGGGGCAGAAGAGAGGCAGAATAAGTTTAAGAAGGCTAGAAGAGATGTGAAGTGACAGAAGAGAGTTCTGGGGGGCAGAAGAGAGGCAGAATAAGAACATGAAGGGTAGAAGAGATGTGAGGTGAGAGAAGGATGTCCTGGGGGCACAAGAAAGTCATGAGGAGGAGAAAAGAGTTAAGAACACTAAAGGGAAGAACAGTCCAAGGTGGGACACAGAAGCCTAAGGGGCAGAGTAGAGGCCAGAGCCAGAAGGACAGGACAAACAAGAGATGGCAAAAGACAGCCCCAAGGGACAGAATAGTATCATTAGGAGCATAAGAGACGACAGAAAATGACAGTAAAGGGAAGAACAGTCCTAAGGTGGGACAGAGAGGCCAAAGGGGCAGAGTACAAGAAGGGCAGAACCAATGAGAGGTGGCAGAAGAGAGTCACGAGGATCAGATGAGAGACCACAACAGGACAATAAAGGGAAGAACAGACCTTAGGGGGCAACAGAGAGGCATGAGGGGCAGAATAAGGCTTGAACAGAAGCAGAAGGGGTAGAACAGATGTGAGGTGGCAGAAGAGAGGCTTGAACAGAAGCAGAAGGGGTAGAACAGATGTGAGGTGGCAGAAGAGAGTGCATAGAGGCAGAAGAGAGTCAGAATAAGTGTAAGAAGGCTAGAAGAGATGTGAGGTGACAGAAGAGAGTTCTGGGGGGCAGAAGGAAGCCCAGAAGAGAGGAAAGTCTTGAACACTAAAGAGAACAACAGACTTAGCAGCGAGGCCTAGGGGACAGATTAGAGGCCAGAGCAAGAAGGGCAGAACAGATGAGAGGTGGCAGAAGAGAGTCCTAAGAGGCAGAGCAGATCTGAGGTGGCAACAGAGAGGCTGGTGGGTCAGAACAGAGACCCTGCAAAAGAATGTACAGCAGAAAGATTTGAAGAGGCCACAGAGAGGCATAACAGGGCAGAATAGATTCATGAATTGCATAACACGTCTGAAGGGACAAGAGAGATACTTCAGTGCACTAGGCAGAGGCCTATAAGGCAGAAATGAAGGCTGTGGGTAGAGTAGAGAAATGAGCGCCATTGGGGGCTTGGGGGACCGAAAGAGGCTTGAGACTGAAAAAGTGCGAAAGGTAGAACAGAGGACTGACGGAGAGGACATAGGAATGGGGGAGAACAAGGGACCGTGAGAACACAGAGGCCTGAAAGGCAGAGCAAGGGCCTAGATACAGGGCAGAGGCAGAATGGAGACCAAAAAGGAAGAACAGAAGCTTTAGAGGGCAGGGCAAAGGTAGAAGTTAAATCTGGGGCAAATCAAAAGCCTGAATGGTACAACAGATCAGAGGAGGCACATGGTAGGCTCAGAGAACACTGCAGTGGTCTTAAATTAAAACAGAGACCAGAGGGTCCGAACTGTGCACCAAAGGGGTTAAAGTGAGACAAGTGGGGCAAAACTGAGGCTTGAGAAGGCAGAGGTGTGAAGGATCCCTCAAGATTAGCACGGCGGCATGAAATCGCAACGGAGAACTGGTGAGCAGAAACAAGAGGGCCAGAACACGGGTCTGAGGGAATAAGAAAAGGGGCATTACGACAAAGTAGAGTCAAGGTGCCGAAAGAGGCCTAAAAGGAGGAGCAGAGGATTACTGGGCAGAAAGCAAGGTAGAGTACAAAACAAATGCACACAAGGGCACAGCAGAAGCCAGAATGAAAAAACAGAGGTCTAGAAGAAAAACAGTAGGGGCAGAATAGGGTCAAAACAGACCTGAGGCAGTGGGGCTCGAAGCAGGGGTGTGCAGGGTGCTGCACCACACCCATATATCATTTTTTATAGAATTCAGATGGATAAATAACAACAAATGCCTTTACTTATTTCTCTTGAACCTTCGTTTGACAGAGACCTTGCTAATTCTTTTAGCTCGGAGAGCTGTGTTTATGACTCTTTTCTGTGACTGCGTGTTTGGTGTAGTTTGTAATTTTACATGATGACATTATTGCTGGTGTAAAGGTAAAAGGAGAAGGCTACACCGCTACAGTATTGCAGAGGTTTTCTAACACATATAAATAAATATTTGCTTCCTATACAAAGTCAAATACAAATATTTTTAATGTATATCACCAGCTTTGAATGTACATTTGTGGCATGTAAGGAAATAAGTTGCTTACCTGTAAGTCTGGTTCTCCAGCAGTTTTATCTTTTAATGATTCACATACTTGAATCATTCCAAATATGGTGGCAGGGAATGATTCAACCTTGTGAATCTATAATAGAACCAGTGTTGGAGAAGTCAGTAGATATCGATGGCCAGTTCCCCAACTCTGAAAATTGTTCCAGCACCTGCAGCGTGCAAACCACAACAAAGGCTTGAGAGGTCAGCATAGTGCCTTGTGAATTAGAGATGGCGGTGCAGTTTTGGCTCCTGATGGACTCAGTAGAACAGTGACTTAAGTGCGTGGGTGATAGAATTCATGATGTACAATGTTCAGTTAACGGTTACACGCTGAGGAATAAATATGTGTAATATCAAGCTCCGTGTGCGTCGTGATCTTTTGCATGTACCAGGGCTGGAGAGGAAGCTACAACTGTCGACGAGATAGGGGATTACTTAAACCCGCAACCTGAAGAACAGAAAATAATCTCTCAGAGAGTTTGCCGTGGTCCAGCAAACGTCTCGTGCATGACATGTGTGCCTCAGTCGAAGGGAAAAAAATAGATGTATGTGGAGTCAAA
The DNA here is from genome assembly GCF_964263255.1 of Lissotriton vulgaris. Taxonomy (NCBI): domain Eukaryota; kingdom Metazoa; phylum Chordata; class Amphibia; order Caudata; family Salamandridae; genus Lissotriton; species Lissotriton vulgaris. The sequence goes on along the minus strand of NC_141700.1, from coordinate 17,999,585 downwards.
GAGGCACTCCTGCCAGCGCAAGGCATGCGAAGAAAGTGAAGGCCTTACAGAAAGTTTGTCATTGGCTGAGAATTTGCTAGTAAAGTCGAGACAAAAGATACTGCACCACAGCCTAATACAGAACCATCATTCATACAGTACGACAACGCTAAAGGCATCGACAACCAGGTACAGAGAAGGGCTAAAGTGACTGATAGTCAACGGCAAAAAATCGCTAAACACAAAAACATTTCTAATGCAAAGAAATGCTAAAGGCAGTACAAACCAGGTACCACACCAAGAAATGAGATGGGTGAAAAACATGTGCAAGAAACAAAGCCACTACTCACCGCCAAAGAAGAAGACAGCGCCTCACAACCAGAGATTGGGCTCGTTGACCTAAATGTTAGCACACAGCTAATGCTTAACGAAGGTGAAAGACACAGTGTGCAACTGACACAGCCGGAACGGGCTTCAGTCTCCATAGCAGAAAGTTCAACAGATTACGATGCTGCCGCAATCTAAAAAACACTGCCTCCCTTCAATACCTCCAAAAAGCAAAATATTGGTGCCAGATAGGCTTCATGGACCAAACCTTTCGGTGATTTCATTGATGCGATGGATGAATTAAATGACAAAAATATCATTAAAAATCTAAAGAATTTGGCGGGCAAAGTGGTAGAAGAAGTGATAAACAAAATACCACAAGGTGACGAAGTGACATACTGTCAAATCAAAAAGGTGTTAATCACCAAGTTTAATTCAACGCCGAATGTCGACTATGAAAGATACATTTTCAGACAGGAAAGGCAGAAAGCTGGTAAAACTATGGATGAGTTTGTAGAAACAATCTTAAATGAAAGAGAGTACCCTCTGGACCCACAGGAACTGGGTAGAGTAAATTCTAAAAATCAAAGTTGTTCCCTGCATTATAACTTAGAACGGGGATATCACACAACCACTCAACTCCTAGTCAATCACCTATCCTTATACTCCTGATTCTTTCAGTCAAAAACTGGCTTGTATCCAGTTTCCCAGCAATAGTAGAACCACAAATGCAAAATATTGTGTAGGAAAAAATATTACATCATTTATTCAGTTGCACAGGTTTAAAAACACATGAATTCATACACATAAAACGTTTTTTTCTGTTACTTAATACAGTGCCTAATGCTTAATCAAAAAAATGTATACAGTAATGCACATAGTTTCATAAAGTTAAAAGCATAAATTTAAAAATAACTAAAGGTTGTCAACGCGTTTTGATGGCTGGCACTTTAGGCCCCACCTTCCTCAGGACAAAGTTTATTTTATAAGCACATAGATCTGTGAATAGAAGAAGCCAGTGTTACAATGCAATCTTCATTATGATTTCATATTCACATTACATCATCTTTTTTTATTTATTTATCCCTACATTTTGACTCTTTTGTGGTTGTACTATACATAACCCGGAATTTATACTAGCCCCCCTCCCTTTTTATTATTAGTTAAGTTCTTTCATTCATTCCTTGGTGGCACGGGGCATAGTTATGCCGCATGCATTGTTGGAGCTGTATCTTATAAGTCTCTAATACCTCTCCCTCGTGTATTTTCTTGAATCATTCCCATACCTGTTGATGGTATGAAGGGTATGTTAGCACACAGCTAATGCTTAACGAAGGTGAAAGACACAGTGTGCAACTGACACAGCCGGAATGGGCTTCAGTCTCAACAGCAGAAAGTTCAACAGATTACGATGCTGCCGCAATCTTAAAAACACTGCGTCCCTTAAATACCTCCAAAAAGCAAAATATTGGTGCCAGATGGGCTCCATGGACCAAACCTTTCGGTGATTTCATTGATGCGATGGATGAATTAAATGACAAAAATATCATTAAAAATCTAAAGAATTTGGCGGGCAAAGTGGTAAAAGAAGTGATAAACAAAATACCGCTAGGTGACGAAGTGACATACTGTCAAATCAAAAAGGTGTTAATCACCAAGTTTAATTCAACGCCGAATGTCGACTATGAAAGATACATTTTCAGTCAGGAAAGGCAGAAAGCGGGTAAAACTATGGATGAGTTTGTAGAAAGACTTGATTTGCTCATCAAGTATAGCAAGTTCAACAAGTTCAATGATGAAGATACCATGCGTCTCAAGGAAGTTTGCTTTTAGATGATTTTAGAAGTAATGTTTAACCTTTCATCCCATTTATGGTATGCTGGCTTTTTAGATAGCTTTTTATATCGACCCCTAGTATGAGGAGTGGGTGTTATATTCCAGAGTTAGGCCCATGTAGGGAAGCAGCTTATTTCTTTCATTGCCCTAGAAAATAACATTTCAGCTATGAACTTTTGCACACATTTGCATGCTCAACAATGTTGTATTAGTTTCTCTGAAACTACTTTGTTTACACATCCAGCTTTGCACAACACTATCATGACACCTTGAACATCATGTACTAGGCCTCTAGGCACTGGGTACACAAGTCCTCCTATCTTCATCCATGAGGTGATAACAGCTATCGAAATCACTAATCTAATGCACACATATTAAGGCCACCTTTTATTATAAATATTAGGCATCCTAATAGTTTGGTAGCGGAGGCACTTCCGCTGACACAGAGAGTCATTGAAAGCTGAGAATCCACTATGCAGCGGTCTGACATCTCGCGAGGGGTGTCCAGTTTGTGACAATGAATGAAATGAAAGGAAAATTTATAAAGCGCAGTGGTTACCCTGAGGTGTCCCCGCGCTACAGACAGATGCAAGCTGATGGAAAAGGAAAGTTAATCAGGGTGGGAGAACAGTAGACTTTTTAGCTGTTTGCGGAAACAAAGTAGATTAGATTCTGATCGCATGTTGAGGGGGAGGGAATTCCAGAGTTTGGAGGCATTATAAGAAAAGGAGCGGCCTCTACTTCTGGATTTTTTAATCCTGGGGACTGTGACCAGCGAGGAGGAAGCTGATCTGAGGTGTCTTACAGGATTTTGAGGGGTAATCAGAGAATGATTTATGGATGGACCAGTTTTCTAGTAGGCTTGGTGGGAAATACAAAGGGTCTTGAACTCGATTCTACGCCTTACCGGTAGCCAGTGTAAGGTCCTCAGACCGGCCTTTATTGGGAAACGCCGGGGTATTTGGAGAAGAGTCTGTGCCGCAGCATTCTGCACCACCTGAAGAATGTTGAGAGTGAGTTGGGGGGCACCTAGGTTCAGGGCGTTTCCGAAGTCTAATCTGGATAGGATTAGGCCTTGAACCATTATTTTCCTTTCTTCAAAGGGTAGTAAGAGGAGGATCTTCCTAATTAGCCTGAGAAGGCCGAAGCAGGTTGCTGAGAGTTTGGTGGCTTGGGCATTGAAGCTGAGGGTTTTATCAAGCCATATACCAAGGCTCTTGATTTTTTCCTTGGGTGAGGGAGGCGCGCCCAGGGAGGGGGGCCAAAGTGATTTGAGAGCTAATGGGGAGGGATTGCCTAAAAACATTAGCTTGGTTTTATCACCGTTCAGTTTCAGGTATGATTGGGTCATCCAGTTTGAAACTTCTTACAAGCAGGTCCGAAGGTTGTCTGGGTTTGTGTTAAGTTGGTTGAGGGAGACCACCAGCTGGGTGTCGTCCGCGTATGTGATGATTTTAATACCGAATGGGCGGACCACATCAGCTAGTGGCCCCATGTAGACATTAAACAATGTGGGGCTCAAGGATGAGCCCTGGGGGACGCCGCAAGGAAGAGATTTGCTTGGGGAGATGGAGGAACCCTCAAACACCTGAAAGGAACGTGCAGTGAGGAACGATGCAAGCCAAGAAATGGCCGTGCCCGAGATCCCAATGTTAGTAAGCCGTGAGAGAAGTGTGCTGTGATTGACAGTTTCAAAAGCGGCACTGAGGTGCAGGAGGATTATGGCCGCTGATCCTCCCTGGTCCAAGATCTTTTGTGCCTTCTCCGTCACTGCCAGTAGCGCAATTTCTGTTCCATGCCTGGGACGAAAGCCGGTTTGGGAGGCATCGAGTAGATGGTTAGATTCGATGAAATCTACCAAAGTGGCATTGGCGAATTTTTCCAGTACATTGCTCACCCAAGGGAGCAGAGAGATGGGCCTGTAATTTTTTAACTCGGACTGGTCGAGATTAGGTTTTTTTAAGAGGGCCCTAACCATCGCGCGTTTCTAGGGTAATGGAACAACGCCTGAACCTAGGGAGGAATTCAATAGGTTGAGCACTGTGGGGAGAATGGTGTCGTTGACCATGTTCAAAGAGCGTGGGTTAGCTGGGTCATTAGGAGAGCCTGATTTCACCTGAGGTATTATGGAGTTTAATAGAATGGGGTTGAGTGGCGGGAAGGCTTGTAGGGTGACCGTAGGGTAAGTGTCAGAGGTCGGGGTAGTTGAAGATCGGGGGAAGGCAGAATAGATGATTTGAATTTTGTTCGAGAAGAACTCTGCTAAATCATTACAGCGGGCTTGTGCATTGCCCGGGTCTAAGGGCTGCTCTGGGCGCTTCAGCAGGGTTTTTGCGATCCTATAGATTTCTTTTGGTTTAAATGCCGCTGTATTGAATTTTTTCTGCGGAAAAAATAGATTGGGCCGTCTTTCACTCTATCCCAACAGGTGATGGGGTTGGATCGTCCCTTGTGGTGATTCTTGGCTCTACACCCACACGCACTCTAGGTACACTTAGAGTAGGGTCGGCATAGTAGGAGTACGCTAGAATACTGCCTTATTTATACACCTGCTTATATACAATTGTACCGCACCATGGTAGAACTATATCTACTATTTACATTTTTGGTGCTCGTAATCACGCTGATCTGCTTCTGTTTACTATTCGTTGCAGCACACGTATTTTATGCAAGAATAACATTGGTTCAATAAATATTATTGAAAATGTCCCACCCACTGTGTATTCTCTGTATACTTCTATGAGAATTAGTGAGCACAAGTGACAGAGCAAAGGTTCTGTACTGTTTCCACGATTCCTCAGGAATCAGGGTTGTAATGTTCAGTGGTTGCCAGAAGCCATTCGCTCCCTGCTAGGTTAGGGGGCTTACAGCGGCACTGTGAGCTAGCTGGTCCTTTGGCCAACATTTCCTGTGGGGGCGGTCAGGAATCAGTCTTGACACCAAGCCATTAGTTTATGTTGTCCGAACAATGCACAGGTCCTACGGATTGGTAGGAACTAGACAACAAGAGTGGTAGATGCTTGTCTCTCCGATTCCTTCAGCTGGCGAATGCTGAAAGAGACACTCAGCTTGTAGTGAGTACTCATGGCTGCCAGAGTGGAAGGAAGAGCTGACAGACAAGCAGTTAACCTAGAGGCTGGAATGACCCAAAACGAATCAGGGCTAAGTGTGAAAAGCAAGTCGAAATGCAAGGTAAAAGGCCATAATGTAAAGTTTCCAAAGAAATAGAAGTTGTGTTTTTAAAGTGAATTTATCTTTCTGCATGAAAGCAAATGTGCTGGCATTGGACAGATGTGCAACAGCTTTGGGAAAGAGAACCACTTTGTCATGGTTTGCAAAGGGAGGTTAAGATCAAGTGCATCACACTGAGAAAACCAAATAGAGTAAAGATCAAAGGACAGATTTACAAGCCCCTTGTGCCTCTTTTACACGCCGTTGCGTCACTTTTGTGAGGCAGCAGCGGCGCAAAAGATGCGCCATGGTGCGGGATATTTACAACGTGACGCATCTGGGAGATGCGTCACGTTGTAAAGCCCTGCGCCATAAGGAGGCGTTCCGGCGCAGGAACGCCTCCTAAAAGTGGCTGAGTGAAATCTACAAGATTTCACTCAGTCACTTTTAGGCCAATGCTGCGTCAAAACACTGCGCCTGCTTGAAGTAGGCGTAAGGCTTGACGCAGCATTGGACTGATAGGGCCCCCCAGAGCTTTGTTGGAGCTGCGTCGCGCTTGCAACGCAACTCCAGCAATGTGCCGCCTTTACGGCAAAGATGCGTGACGCATCTGTGCCGTTTTTGCCCCATGGTGCGCCGCATTGTAAATGCGGCACACCATGGGTGGCGGAGCTGCGGCGCACAATAACTGGCGCATCCCTGGGATGCGCCAGTTATTGTAAATCTGCCCCCAAATGCGTAATGTCAAGAACAAATGGATGCCAGAAAATTCCAGAGACGTTCCAACCACGCCCACAAGGGGAACATCATTTACAACGCGGATTTTACTCCGCAAGGCTTTCACAACGCGTCCGTTACAATGCAAGTCATAACCACGACTTGCGCTGGAGGGCACTAGAGGATTAAGAATAGTATATTTACTATTCCAACACCTTCCCTAGTGTACACGGGGACTGGTGTTAGAATAGTAAATTATACTATTCTCAATCCGCGCCCCCAACGCAAGTCGTGGTAACGACTTGCGTTGTAGGGGACGCGTTGTTAAAGCACGCGTTGTTATGGTACGCGTCGTAACGTCGTACATCCCACCCACAAGGCCAAGTGCCCACATCAGTTGAGGCAAGTAGAAACTGAATGACGTTGATTGTCGTAAAATTCCTCGGCTAAAAGTTTGTCACTGTCATTGTCAAGCGACAGTGAGGAAGATAGGGGTGCAATGTCAAGCTTAACTGCTGGATGACATTCACATGTAGGATTAGCTTCTTGCAAGGAAGAATGCCGGTTGCAGCTAGGTCGACAAGTGAAAGTGTGAAATTCATTTGGACACTGTCGCAAACCAAATTAAAAGTGAATGAGTGCTCCATACCATTTATCATAGACAGTGGCACGTTGATAAACATTATGCCAGCAGAAAAGTACAATGAGCTGTCTTTAGAGCCCTGTTTATCCCAATCGAAAACCAAAGTGTATATGTGGGCTGCTTCGACATCATTGCAAAGTCATGGTTCATTCATAGAAACAGTGAAGCATAAAAAGGCGCAAGTACAAGCACCAACTCATGTTCTCTAAGGCACTTCATTGAGTGCATGATAACTTAGTTTCAGTACTGCTGCTGACATGGGACTGATTTCTGTAAATTACAATGTCAATGCCAATCATAAGATAGTAAATCACTTTCCATCCTGGTTTCATGGACTAGGAAGACTTAGGACCATGAAAGTGCAACTTCACATAAAGGAGAACATCCGTCCTGCTGCTCATGATATCTGCGAATTGCATTTAATTTACAAGAGGCTGTTGAGAAAGAACTTGAGACACTATTAAAGCACAACATCATTGAGCAATCCACTGGTCCGATGCCATGGGTGTCACCCATTGTGGCAGTGCTGAAGAAGGATAGTGGAGGAGCCGTGCGTATCTGGTTTGACATGCGGCAAGCGAACTAGGTGATTGAAAGAGGATGACATCCAGGTCTGCACATTGCTGATATGATTACGCAGCTGAATGGAGTTAAAGTCTTTTCCCGGCTTGATTTGAACAAAGGTGTGACGACGACCTACCAGCGGACCCCTCCTTGTCTCCCTCTTTGTCTGACCCCATGCCCCCTTATCTGTCACCGTTTCCCCTTTTGTATTTCCAGCCTCCCGCGGTCTCTGAAGAACAATGATGGCCCTTTAAGACGGCCATTCCGTCTTACGCCGATCATGTGACCTGGTCAACTGATCATATCCCCTTCAAAGACGCCGACAGGAAGGACGGCGGGGTCTCTTCGCGGGTCTGAGGAACGGAGGAGTCGATAGCCTGGGGAGCGAAAGGAGGAGCAGAAACTTTTGTGGTAGCGCCGGGATTCGGAACGACTGCCTCCTTGGATCTCACCGACCATCCGGTTGAGGAGACGACTGCGAAGGGTGAAGCACCTGCGAGGAGTGAAGAAAAGAAGGAGCCGGACTCTCTCCGGTAACACCTGCAGTCCAGCCACAGCCCCGGCGGGTCGTGGCTCCAAAAGGTACGTGGCCATTTGGGTGCCTTATGGGCAAGAGGGACGGCCGGGGAGAGGGAGGTCCCATCCAGCTAATTCTTATACATAGAGTACAAGAAACCTCACGGTGGCGGTTCGGGTGCTTACTCCCTCACTCCCTTCCCTAATTTGTGGCCTAATCGATAGAAAACACCTTCCTTACCAAATCTTTTTTTTGGTGTTTTTTTTTTTTGCCTGACAACCGAAACCACTTTGAGAGACCCCATTACAAGGACGAGAAGCCTCTTTCGCCAAGAAGCCCATTCTCTGGAATAAGAGACTCCGTAAAGAGAATTAGAACAGTTTTACTTCCTTATGTTAAAAGGCCACAATAAAAGTAGGTTACCTTATACTTACTTCAGGTGTCCTGTCTCTGATCTCCTTCTTCGCCTCCTGACACGTGGTGTCAGAAGTGGGATACAGTGCATGCCTCCCATTTCAGAATGGAAACCTCATTCAACAACTAATTTGCGGCCAAGAGAAGTTGGAATGGGCTGTAGAAAAGCAAATGAACATGGCCCATGTGGACAGAGAAATGTTTAAAGACACTATGACCCATCAGACTGAATGGTTACAAAAGGTAGCAGATGACCGATTGGAATTGACAACACAACTCCAAAATCGTGCCGGGACCGGTCCCTATGTATCCTTGCAAAAATATGTTACAGGCGAAGATCCTGGCGCATTTTTTCTAAATTTTGATAGAGCGGCCCGAGCGTCAGGGTGGCTAGAGTCTAAGTGACCGTTCTTTTTGGCACCTCTCCTAAACAGAGAGGCCCAGGCTGCCTACCAGGTGGCAAATGTGGACGGACACACTCCTTATCCCGAGATAAAAGGGATAATATTGGATCACCTTGGTATGCACGCCGAAGCGTACCAGGTTAGATTTCGTAAAGAACGAGGAATAGCTACAGACAATCCCAAGACTCTCTGGTTCAAACTCAAGGCTGCTGCCGATAAATGGGGAAAGCCTCAGACAAACTCAAAGGAGGAAATTATGTTCCTTATCTACTTAGAGCAGTATCTAGAAGCTTTACTGTATCCCATTCAACGATGCTTAAGACAACAAACGCCTTTGACGGCCAAACAGGCAGTCACTATGGCCACTTCCTTCTACCAGGCACAACCACGTTCTTCATCCTGGGAAATAGAAAAATCTGCTTGTCCCCCTCAAACTAATAATAAACCAGAGCAGAAACCCACCAAACCTAATACAGAACCCCATAAAATTAGACAGTATCGTCCTGAGGCCATATCCATTAAGGGTCCCCAGTGTTTCGAGTGTGGGGACTGGTGTCATATACCAAGAAATTGCCTCAAGAAGAAAAGTACAGAAGAACCAATGGACATAGGCTGTGTTCCCCAGTCTATCCTGTACACCGAAGAAATGGGACCACGTTTCTATGTAAGTGTCCTCATTGGTGGAACCAGGGTTAGAGCCTTATTGGATTCCGGTTGCAAACAATCGGTGATCCGTCACTCCATAGTACCCTCTCCATTTTCACCAACCGATAATGAAATACCCATTTGTTGTGTCCATTGTGACATAAAACTCCATCCCCTTGTCTCTTTACCTATTACCCTACCAGATGGTGTTGTATTGAAAGCCAAAATTGGGGTCCTACTTTCCCTCCCTGAGGAATTGATACTGAGTCAAGATAATCCTTCCTTCCTAACCCTTCTACGACATACAATTCAACCAATCGATCCCAGAACTCTTTCTACGCCCTCCTTTCTTACTCAAGCCCCATGGCAATCCGACAAAAGCTTTAATTATAATCAACGCAATGACCCCACGTTACAGGTTGCATGAACCCAGGCCAGACAAAATACCATAACACAGAACATAAGTTATCCAACTTTCCACATAGAAAAGGAGCTTCTTTATAGAATAGCGAAGGAAGGTGATACCCCACAACTCGTTGTTCCCCAAGCTTTTAGAGAACAAGTTCTTTTCTTCACGCACTCACACCTCCTGGCAAGTCATAGAGGCACCAAAAAAAACCACTGAGATGATACTACACCATTTCTATTGGCCCGGTATATTCGCCCAAGTCGCAACATTTTGCCAGGAATGCGAAGTCTGCCAGATGAAAAATCCCAATAACCCCCACCAATCCCCCTACAACCTCTCCCTCTCATCTGTACCCCATTCGAGAGAGTAGGTATGGATCTTATCGGCCCTCTCCCCAGAACAAAAAAAGGTAATGTGTACGCGCTGGTGGTTGTGGATTACGCCAAACGCTATCCAGAAGTCTTTCCCCTATCTGCCCCTACAAGTCAGAATATCAGCGATCGCCTTTTGGAACTGTTTTCCCGTGTTGGTGTTCCGCAGGAAATTCTTATAGATCAAGGGACCCCTTTTGTCTCCAAAATAATGAAAAAAGTGTGTAAGTCCCTTGATATATCCCATATTAAGACGTCTGTATACCAACCTCAGACCAATGGTTTGTGTGAACGCTATAATGCAACTTTGAAATTGACCCTAAAAAAACTATTGAGTGTGGAAGGGGAAGACTGGGATAAGTTACTCCCTTTAGCCCTATATGTAATCCGTAGTCAGACACAATCAAGTATAAGTTGCTCCCCTTTCCAACTCCTTTACGGCAGGGAACCCAGAAGCCTACTTGAGATTACGAAGGAGTTTTGGGAACAAGAAAAAGGGGTGGAAACTAAATCCTTCCTTGACTACACTCTAGCATTACGAACACTTCTACAGAAAATGAGGGAATTCGCTGGCAAAAACCTAGAAAAAGCCCAATCTAAACAACAAGTATTCTATAACAAGAGGAACAAGCATTTGCAATGCAATAGGTCTCGCATTACTGTTAGTTTGAGGTATTGGCGTTGCAAATAATTATGCAACACCAATAGCTCATACTTGGTGCATTGCAAATGCTTGCCTAGTGAGCAAGGCACCAGCACTGCATGACTAGTTGCAGTATAGCAGCTGCTTCTAGAGGTTCCTAGTGAGCAGTTTTGAGAAGTTGCTGCTGCTACATTACAAAGTAGCATTAGTAGAATTATTTACTTCGTAACTTCACTTCAAGGCTTCGAGAAGTGGGCCAGGAGTTTCGGGTTGGGCCTAGACCGGTTTTGTTTAAATAATTTCACCACCCTCTGAGCGACGCATGCCCATTTTCACTTAAGGAAATACTGAAACAGAGATGTCGAACACGTAGGTGAAGACTCTAACGTTTTTAACGAGACGGTCCAGAGCCGGCCTTAGGCATGTGCAAGCTGTGCACCTGCACAGGGCCACCAAACCCCAGGGGCCACCACGCCAATATATATCTTTAATATATTTATCCTCTGAGGATGGATACATATTTGTGTGGCGGCCCCTGGCAGGGATTTGGCGGCCTCCGGCTCAGTTCCACTTCTAGTCACCCTGAACCCCCTGCCCCCTCTTTACTGGCCTCTGCGCTCTGCCGCACCCGGACCCCCTCTTCCGGGGCCCCCTACCTACACTCCCTGCCCAGGGCCACCATGACCCTAGAGCCGCCCCTGCGAGACCTATATGACACTCAGCTCATCTTGTCGCTGGAGTGAGACCAATCAACATCTCTGGAAAATTTCCATGCGTGTATGCAGGAAACTGTACGCTGGCTTAAAGATAACTCTCTGCAATTCAACTGGGAGAAAACTGAGATTGTATGCTGCTCAGCCAAGAAAATCTCATGTCCACTCCCGACAAATATTTTCCCATTGCCAGTGAACAAGCCACTAACACTGACTAAGGCGGTAGGCAGTTTGTGAGTAGTAATTGATGATAGACTGAGTTTAGAATCCCAAGTTAACCAAGCATTTACAATGCAATAGGTCTCGCATTATTAAAGTTTGAGCTATTGGCAATGCTAAATAATGCAAGACCAATAGGTCAGAGACAAACACAAAGACAGAGACACACAGACAGAGACACACACAGAGTGAGAAACACAGACACACAGACACACACACACGGTGAGAGACACAGACAGAGACACGGGGACAGAGACACACGGGCAGAGATACACAGACAGACACAAAGTGAGACACACAGACACCCAGACAGACACAAAGTGAGACACACAGACACACACAGACACACAGACAGAGACACACAGGCAGAGACACAGACAAACACAGAGGCACACAGACAGAAACACACAGGCAGAGACACACAGACAGACAGACAGAGGTACACACAGACACAGATACAGTGACACATACAGAGACGCATACAGAGACACACAGACAGAGACACACAGACAGAGAGAGACACACAGACAGAGAGAGACACACAGAGAGAGACACACAGACAGAGACACACAGACAGAGAGAGACACACAGACAAACAGACGTGTGTATGCTGGGTGTGGTGGCTCAGTGAACTAATGCTCCACTGCAGGGGCTTGTGTTCAACCTCTTGATCACAAGTGTTTTTTGTTTCTAGCCCCGCCCCCCTTGAGCCCGCCCCTACCGTTGCCACCCTTGGCCACAAACCACCCTGTAAATGTGCCCCCCCCCGAGAGAAAGTTTGTGAGTAACCATGCGCCTAACGGGATGCTGACAGAGACACACAGACAGAGATACAGAGACACATAGACAGACACACACAGACAGAGACATAGAGACACACAGACAAAGACACAGACAAAAATACACAGACAGAGACAGACACACAGAGACAAACACAGACCCACAGACAGAGACACACAGAAACAGAGACAAACAGACAGACAGAGACACACAGGCAGAAACACTGACAGACACACAGACAGAAACACAGAGTGAGAGACAGACACCAAGGGCACAGTTACACACCTTTTAAAGAGCGATTCCAGGGAACTTGCAAAAATAGATGTTGAGTCCCAGATGCGCTCCTCGTCATCCCATGTGCTGCATAATTCACCGCACAAATAAGTCAACGCCAAGGGCCACCCCGTAAGATCTTACACATGATCCTATTAAATTCTGTTTACTTAATTTTTTTCAAAACTAGTTACGTGATATACCACATTTGGCTAATATTAAAAAGTGCCGTCTGTCGGCACGGCATGTTTGCCTGAACTGAGTGGACACGCTGTGAAATGTTGAGAGTGGGTGCTGTGGGATGGTGATGATGCTTGGAAGGTTGGGGTCTGTGTCCTGTTGCTAGCCTGCCAGGGCCACTGTGGGAGGGAGGATGGAGATCCGACAGCATCCAAGGGATCTCTGGCTCTGACTAGGGCCTAATTTGAACAAGCATTTGCAATGCAATAGGTCTCGCATTAGGAAAGTTTGAGCTATTGGTATTATAAATGACAATTTTTTTTTAATGTTTTGTTTTTGAAAATAGCGAAATTAATAGCTTTGTCATTTACAATGCCAATAGTTATAACTTTCGCAAATGTGACACCTATAGCATTTGTAATGCAATATGTGTTGTATTTACGTGACTTACATGTATTGATATTACAAATAACAATGGCTTTTAATTTTTTTTCAATAATTAATACTTAAATAAAAGTTATTGTAATTTATAATGGCAATAGCTTAAAGTTTTAAAAAAATCTTTTGTGAAGATTATGTTCAGTTATTGTTACGAAAATCCAAGAACAGAAGTGAAATATTAACATCTTTTTGTTACATTTGTAATAAAGCTTGACACATTGAGAGATCATATTTGAACCAGGTGTTGTTGAATGGTTGCACAGATTGATCCTCTGGTGGCGCTGAGTGATGTTGTGATGGCGAACGAGTGATGCTGTAGCGTTTATTGATGCTGTGGTAGCGCATAGTGATGTTGTGGTGCCCACGAGTGATGCTGTGGTGGTGCGGAGTGATGCTGTATGCTATGCTATGCTATGTTTTGTTTTGCTATCCTATGTTTTGTTATGCTATGCTATGTTTTGCTATCCTATGCTTTGATTTGTTATGCTATGCTATGCTGTTTTGTTATGCTATGCTATGTTTTGTTATGCTATGTTTTGTGTTTGGTAGGCTATGTTTTGGTATGCTATTATATGTTTTGTTTTGCTATGCTATGTTTTGTTAAGCTATGCTATGTTTTTGTTGTGTTTTGCTATGTTTTGTTATGTTATGTGTTGTTGTGTTTTGGTATGCTATGTTTTGTTATGTTATGCTATGTTTTGTTTTGCTATCCTATGCTTTGTTTTGTTATGCTATGTTTAGTTTTGCTATCCTATTCTTTGTTTTGTTATTCTATGCTTTGTTTTGTTGTGTTTTGTTATGCTATGTTATGTTTTGTTGCTTTGCTATGCTTTGCTTTGTTATGCTATGCAATGTTTTGATATGCTATGCTATGTTTCGGTATGCTATGCTATGTTTTGTAGAGTTTAAAGATGCTATGCTTTGTTTTGCTATGCTATGTTTTGTTATGCTATGCTAAGCGTTGCTTTGTTATGCTATGCTATGTTGTGTTTTGTTATGCTAAGCTATGTTTTGCTCTGCTTTGCAAAGCTATGTTTTGTTACGTATGCTATGTTTTGTTGAGTTTTGTTATGCTATGCTATGTTTTGTTGTGTTTTGCTATGTTTTGTTATGCTATGCTTTGTTTTATGTTATGTTATGCTGTTTTGTTATGTTATGCTATGTTTTCTGCTATGTTTTGTTGTGTTTTGTTATGCTATGCTATGTTTTGTTATACTATGCTATGTTTTGTTTTGCTATGCTTTGTTATGTTATGCTATGCTTTGTTTTGTTATGATACAGCCTGCAGCTTGAATTGGACTGTATTTTCTTGGACTTGCTCGAGTAATGGTGTGATTCATGGCTCCTGTACTCTGGGATTGGTGCAGCCTGTAGTTTTTCCGATGCTTGAGTACTGCTGTAGCCTGTATCTTGCTGCACTTGATTCCCGATGCAGCCTATAGCTCGAATGTAATTATATTTCTTTGTGTTTGCTCGAGTAATGCTGTGATCTGTTGTAACCTGTACTTGTGTATCTATGCATCCTGTAATTCCCTAGGATTGAACACTGCTGTAGCCTGTACGTCCCTTTACTCGATCCCTGATACTGCCAGTAAATGGGATCAGATCTGTAGCTCCTAGTAAGTGAGTCCTACTGTAGCTTCTTGCTTGCTGTACTCTATCCATCTTGCAGCTTTCTAAGCTTTAGTACTTCTGTAGCCTGTAGCTCCATGTACCTGATGCCTGTTGCTGCCTGTACCTCAGAAGAGGCCTGTGGCTCTATAAGCTTTAGAACTTCTGTAGCCTGTAGCTCCATGTACCTGATGCCTGTTGCTGCCTGTACCTCAGAAGAGGCCTGTGGCTCTATAAGCTTTAGTACTTCTGTAGCCTGTAGCTCCATGTACCTGATGCCTGTTGCTGCCTGTACCTCAGAAGAGGCCTGTGGCGCTATAAGCTTTAGAACTTCTGTAGCCTGTAGCTCCATGTACCTGATGCCTGTTGCTGCCTGTACCTCAGAAGAGGCCTGTGGCTCTATAAGCTTTAGTACTTCTGTAGCCTGTAGCTCCATGTACCTGATGCCTGTTGCTGCCTGTACCTCAGAAGAGGCCTGTGGCGCTATAAGCTTTAGTACTCCTGTAGCCTGTAGCTCCACATACCTGATACCTGTTGCTGTCTGTACCTCAGAAGAGGCCTGTGGCTCCCTAAGCTTTAGTACTTCTGTACTCTGTAGCTCCATGTACCTGATGCCTGTTGCTGCCTGTACCTCAGAAGAGGCCTGTGGCTCCCTAAGCTTTAGTACTTCTGTAGCCGGTAGCTCCATGTACCTGATGCCCGTTGCTGTCTGTACCTCAGAAGAGGCCTGTGACTCTATAAGCTTGAGTGCTTCTGAAGCCTGTAGCCCCCTGTTCCTGATCCCTGCTGCAGCCTGTACCTCAGATGAGGCCTGTCGCTTTTAGTGCTTGAGTGCGGCTGTAGCCTGTTGCTCGCTGTACATGACCCCTGGTGCAGCCTGTACCTGGGATGAGGCCTTTAGCTGTCTATTCTTGAGTGAGTAGTGCTGTAGCTCGCTGCTCCATTTACATGAACCCTGATGCAGCCTGTAGTTCAGATGAGGCCTGTAGCTCTCTGTGCTTGAGAAGCGGGGCGAGGATGTGGCCTAACGGCCAGAACAGTCAAACTTGAAGCTGGGGAACTGGGTTCGTGTCTCAGCAGGCACGCTCAACATCCTGTGATTCTGGACAAATCACTTAATATCCCCGTGTTTAACAAAAAATGAATGTGCCCCACTGTAACGCAACTGGTGCTCATGGAAAGTGCTCTAATACCTTCATTTCAAGTTCGTGCCATATAAAACTCCAAAAAAAGAAAAAAAACAGTTGTCTGTGCTTGAGTACTGCTATACCCTGTTGCTCTCTCCACTCCATCACTGATGCAGATTCTTGCATCAATGCGGATTTAGCTTCAAGATCAAGTTCTGCAAAACTCCAGTCTCCAGCACTAATACAACCTGCAGCTCAAATGTGACAGTATGTGTGTCTGCTTTCTCAAGAACTGCTGTGCTTTGCAGTTCCAGTACTCGAGCACTGATGCAACCTGTCGTTTTCTATGATAGCATCTCGCTGTAGCCTGTAGCTCCCTGCAGTCGATTCATGAGTAGAATGTAACTGGGATGAGGCCTGTAGCTCTCTGTGCTTTAGTACTGCTGTACCTGTCTCTCCCTCTACTCGAGCACTGATGCAGCCTGTAGTTTTCTATGCTTACATACTGCTGTAACCTGTAGCTCTCTGTAGTCAATCCGCGAAGAAGCCTGTACCTGGGATAAGGCCTATAGCTACAGCTCTCTGTGCTTGAGTACTGATGTTGCCTGTCCCTTCCTTTTCTCGAGCACTGATGCAGCCTGTCGTTTTCTATGCTTGCTTCTCGCGGTAGCCTGTAGCTCACTGTAGTCGATCCCTGAAACAGCCAGTACCTCAGAGGAGGCCTGTATCTTCCAGTGCCTCAACCTGCTCTCCTGTGTCTGTCTCTCCCTGTATTCGAGCACTGATGCAGTATGAAGTTTTCTATACTTGCATCTCCCTGTAGCCTGCAACTCCGTGTAGTCGATCCATGAGGCCTGTAGCTCACATGCCCTCAGCCTGCTCTCCTGTGCCTGTCCGCCCCAGTGCTCATCGACGCGCCCTGCTGTTTCCTAAAGATCCGGGTTTCCTTTCAAGTCACCTGTCGGATCTGAGATAAGACATAGTAGCCAGACACAGACATAGGCTGCCATAATATGCAGATGTGGCTTGTCTGGAGAATGCTTCGACATGTCGGGCTCGGAATGCTGGTTTTGCGCTGCTCTAAATAAAAGAGGCCCTTTTAGCATTTCCAGAAATGCTGCATGTTTAACTTCGACTCAAATGACCACATTAGCATTTAGTGTCTGCTTCTGGGAATCCGAGAAAAGCCACACTCTCAAGGCTGGTTCGTCTTAAAGGGGAACAGTGCCAACAACAGGGCTCTCATTGTACTCAGACGCCATATCCTCTGCCACTATACTAACCCTTTTATATTGTCTTTGCTGTAAACTAGAAGCTAGTTATCCGGCTGGGTGAAGCTTATCAACTATTTATGCGGCTGTCAAATAAATAGAACTATAGCTCTGTGTAGCCTGTAGCAGACAAATTGACAATTCCATGTCACGTGTCCTCCTGACAGGAAGTGACAGCATTCCAAGGATGGTGCAGTAGGACAGCTCCTGAGTGGACAGTTCTAAGGGGTCACAACTTCAGCCACCCTGGCTTTGTAACAAACAGTTCTTTGTGTGCTGCTTTTTCACGTTTTAAAAAAAACACATCTACAAGGCATCTAATACAACTTGCTACTAGTTGAAAACAAGTAAATACAAGCTCTTGGCATTGTTGAGGGTAGGGGGAGGGAGGAGAAATGGGAGACACGGCCTGGCGGCCGTGAAAAGTGTGAATCAGGGGGCAGGGGAGGAGAAATGGGAGCAAGGCCTGGCGGCCGTGAAGTGTAAAGCAGTGGGCGGGGGAGCGGAGCCCTTCTCGGAGGCAGGCGGCTCGGGAGCGAGGGAAAAGCGCGTGCTTGTGTTCACGTGAACTGTTTGAAAACCGCAGATGGTTTGAGAACTTATTTTGCCCACTATAATTCTCCCCTATCCATTCCTTGGAGAATGGGATAGGCGAGACCTAATAAACAACTACTACTGCCCGAGTGGCTGCAGGCCTGACTGTATGAAGACTCCGCCCTCCAACAGAAACAGACTTATCTGAGCATTGCGGGAGGCTGTATACAGTTTTTGAAGCGACAAACTGCGCATGCTTTTCGTTAAAAAACAGAACTCAGCTAATGTAAGAGCCATGATATTTCTAAAAGAAAAAAAAAATCACGAAAGAATAACCTTGTATATCCGGTCTTTGGCGGATAGGTGATTAACAAATCCATTTTTGAGGATCTGTGGTCAGAGTTAATACATTCTTTTTATGAGCATGGAGAATACAGATGTTCTTTTTAAAATTTAAACTAGATTGAAGTCTACAAACTTTCACAAGCTCTCGGTGCAAGGCAAGCTGATAGCTATGATTCCAGGGTGTAATGAGCTTTCACACATTGACCAGTAAATGTTCTTTCAAACAAAAGCAATACAAAAAAACAAGTGGACAGCAGAGAGCTGGATTGCAGGAAGACCCTCCTAGTTAGAAATGCAACCAAGCCTGTCGGAGAGAACGATGAATTTGAAAAGCAGAGGACTGTCGCCATTGCAGAAGTACAGGTAAACATACACAGATGCTTTCACATACACAGGCAAACATACACAGGCATGCACAGACACACAGATGCGCACACACGCCCAGGCATGCACACACAGTCCCAGGTATGTACGCACACACACTCAGATGCGTACACATATATAGGCACACACACATAGAGACGCACACATCCCCAGACTCAGATGCTTTCACATACACAGGCAAAAACACACACACATACACACACACAAAGATGCTTTCAAATACACAGGCAAACACACACAGATGCGCACACACGCCCAGGCACACACACAATCCCTTAGTGCACAATTTGCACCACAGCTGGGATTCAAACTTATTTTGCAGCACATCGGGATGTACACGGCCCTTGGGATACAGAAACAGTGTTCATCAGGAAACAAGACAGACTAGCCTCCCATGCCATTAGTTCACACAGATAGAGCAGGCAGGCACATATCTGAGCAGTTAGGCAGGCCTCCTAGGAGTCCTGATATAGAACAGGCAAACACACCTCCCAGCGGGTCGCATAGGTAGAACAGAGAGGCACTCGTTTCAACAAATCACGGAGATACAGCAGGCAGGTAATCCTCACAGCAGTACATGTAAGTAGAGCAAGCAGCTTCACGTCCATCATTTTACAGATATAGAACAGACAGGCACGCTCCTAGAAGGTCGCAGAAACAGGTCGGATATGCGCACACCCCCAGAAGTTCACAGTGGCAGAGCAGGTAGAGACACACCCCAGCATTCCACAGTGGCAGAACAGACAGGCACACACTCCTAGCAGTGCACATAAGTACTGCTTGCAAGCACCCATCTTTAGCAGTGCACAGAGGTACGGCATGCAGGCGTACACCCCCAGCAGTACACAGAGGGAGACAATGCAGGCGCACACTCCCAGCAGTGCACAGAAGTTGGGAATGTACGCAGGCTCACCCCCGAAATGCACAAAGACCCCCCTAAGAAGTACACGCTGGCACCCCCCAGCAGAGCGGAGACGAGGCATGCATGCAGGCGCACACCCCCAGCAGTGCACAGAAGTAGAGCATGCACGCAGGCTCACCCCCAGAAGTGCACGCTGGCACCCCCCAGGAGAGCAGAAACGAGGCATGCATGCAGGCTCACCCACCCCCAGAAGTGCACGCAGGCACCCCCCCCCCCCAGTAGTGCACTGAGGTACATAAGGTAGGTACCCCCCAGCAGAGCGGAGACGAGGCAAGCATGCAGACACACCTCAGAAGTACACAGAGGTACTGTACTCAGGCACCCTCCCCTCCCCCACATGGGCACTCAGGCACCCCCCAGCAGCACGGAGACGAGCCAAGCATGCAGGCGCATACCCCCATCGGCGCACAGAAGTAGAGAATGTATGCAGGCACTCCCTTCCTCCCCCCAGAAGTGCGCGCAGGCAACCCCAGCAGAGCACAGACGAGACATGTATGCATGCAGGCAGCACTCACCACTGGCGGGTGCACTGGGCTCGCCGGAGCCGCCTTGGGGCAGGAGGGCTTCGGGCACAAGCTCTCCCTCGGAGTAGGAGCCCCCGGCCGTGCCGTTGCCTAGCAGCGCCCTCCGGCCGCCATTGGCTCCCGCCGGGGCAGAGGGCAAGGAGGGGGTCCGCTCTGCCAGGGTGGACGAGGTTGAGGAGGATGCGGAGGAGCCGGGCAGGGGAGGACCTGAGGGAAGAGCACAAAACACAGGACAAGAACAAGAGGGGCGCACTTCACGCCTGTGTGGGCTCAATCATAGCTCCTCCCACGGCCTATTGGTGTCGATTACGTGCTTGGTGCACATAATAGACACCAATAGGACATGGGAGGAGCTATGTGCGTGCTTCGGGCCAATTATTATTATTATTATTAAAGGCTTTTATATCGCGCTCTATTACTAAAAAAATAGTATCCTGGCGCGTTGAAGGCAGAGCAGACTAGGTGAGCGTAAATAGCTAGGAATACAGGGAGTGGGAAGGTTTAGGCTATAATATTAAAAAGATGGGTTTTAAGACTCTTCTTAAAGGAAAAAAGAGTCGGTGCAGTTTTTAGATGAAGAGGTAAAGTATTCCAGGATTTCGCTGCTCTCACTGAGATCGATTGACCGCCAAGTCTGCAATATTTAAATTTGGGGACAGTCATTTGGCACAAATTGGCCGAGCGCAAAGGGCGATTGGGAATATACAGGGAGAACCTATTTCTCAGGTAGACAGGCCCAGTGTGATGGATGGCTCGATACGCCAGCACTAGGATTTTAAAATAAGACGCACGCAAGGCCAATGGGGTAACACAATACAAAAAAACACAAGCACGAGCGTTTCACAGTCCAAAGTGACTCCTGAAACCCCGTTTTTCGTTTACAAAATGCCTAGCGCTGCGCGAAGCACTGCTACGTAGTGCAACGCTAGGCGCGGGACCTAAAAAGTGGCGACACTTGTATGTGGGAGACTAGGTACTGGTTTTAACACCCTCCAGTATCCCAAAGATCAAGTTGGGATGGCAAGGTCCTTCCCAGATAGTGCAGAAGATTGGTCTTACATGGAGTGGTGTGGCTCACTGGTTAGAGGCGGCAGACCAGGAAGCAGAGAACGGCCCGGGACCAGGGTTCAATTCCCGACGCGGCAGGGTCATGGACTAGGATCAGGGGACTCGATAATTCTCGCCTCAGTGCCTACTCTAACCAGGGATCACACTCGGGATCTCTGGGCATTAGCTTGCCTCATCTCTACAGCGGCCCCCCACATTCGCCGGGGATGCCTGGTTTCACCTTGGAGATACCCAGTAGGGACCATCTCACAGGGATAGCCAGGACGGGTTCCCCAGCAGTCTACAGCGCCACGACGCCTCAGGGCAGCAGTGCGCTGTACAAGACACATACATTTACATTACATTCTATCAGGTTCAGGTGACACCTAAGCGTACTCAGTTATAGAACATTAACTTGCTAAAAAAATGGTTAGGCCCCCTCCCGAAAGACACTCACGTGATTGATCCCATACAGGAAAGCACCCTACCCCACCTCATTGTCAATAACAGAAACACAGAAAACCTCTTTACAACAAACTTTATCTCAATTTGCCTCCCTGTTTTTAGATCTTCCTGGTCGGACAATGATGGCCGAACATACAATTTCTACCCAACCAGGGAAAATAGTCAAACAGAAGCCCTATCGTATCCCAGCTGCTAGGAGAGAAGCCATAGAAAGAGAGGTCAAAAACATGCTTGCCTTAGGGGTGATCCGGCCATCTCATAGTGACTAGTCCTCACCGATCGATTTGGTCCCGAAACCAGATGGATCGGTCAAGTTTGTATAGACTTTCGGGCTGTCAATGCTATATCCAAGTGTGATGCATATCCCCTCCCACGAGTGGATGAATTAATTGAACAACTAGGCGATGCGTAATATATTACAACTTTTGATCTCACAAAAGAATATTGGCAGGTGCCCCTAAGACCCGAAGATCAAGAGAAAACAGCTTTTGCTACACCATCCTGTCTATTTGAGTTTACTGTTTTACCATTTGGACTCCATGGGGCACCTGCCACTTTCCAACGCCTGATGAATAAAGTCTTATCTGATCATCAAGCCTATTCATCAGCATATTTAGATGACATTGTCATCTACAGCCCCAATTGGGAATCACATCTTCGACATTGTCAGTTAGTGCTCCGTGCTCTTCAGGAAGCAGGGCTGATATTAATGCCAAGAAATCGAGAGCAGGGTTCCAAAAGGTGAAATATTTGGGCTACCTCCTGGGAAATGGATGTATCGAACGTCAGGAAGAAAAGGTGAAAGCAATATCCCAGGTACCCTTCCCCACCTCTAAGAAGGAAGTCAGGGCCTTCTTAGGTCTCTTAGGGTATTATCGCCGATTTATACCCCAATACTCAGAATTATCCTCCCCTCTCACTGATCTTTTAAAAAAAATGTAAAGCCCAGAGACATCCTTGCTCCCTCTCCCGCTGCAAGACGTGCCTTTCACCTTATTACCCCCTTCCGTGCTCATGACGAGCTCAGCTCATCATGAGGCACGGTGCTCGTGTGCTCATGACGAGCTGAGCTCGTCATGACCACACCCGTTAACATTATGGTCGAGCACAGCAGGGGAAGTTCAATAGCAGCCAAGGTGTTAAAGAAGCCATCACGTCAGGTCCCATTCTCCGATCCCCTGACTTTTCCAAGCCCTTTTTATTGCAAACAGACGCTTCTGAAAATGGGTTGGGGGCTGTCCTTTCTCAGTTAACCCCTGAAGGAATGGAACACCCCATTCTTTTTGTGAGCAGAAAGTTATACCCAAGGGAGCGGGCTTATCCGATAATAGAAAGAGTGCCGTGCCATCAAATGGGCCATAGACAAATTAAAGTACTACCTGGGAGGGTCCCATTTCATCCTATATATTCATCACGCCCCTCTCCTTTGGATGAGCCAGAATAAAGGGAATAACCAGAGAGTCCTACGTTGGTTCCTGGCCCTGCAACCCTATTCTTTTGAGGTCCATCACAGCAAGGGCTCCGCTATTGGTAATGCAGACTTCCTGTCCAGACTCACACTGTTAACCGATCGTGAACAGACTGGGGTGGGGCTGTGTGATGACGAGCTACCAGCGGACCCCTCTTTGTCTGACCCCATGCCCCCTTACCTGTCACCGTGTCCCCTTTTGTATTTCCAGCCTCCCGCGGTCTCTGAAGAACAATGGCCCTTTAAGACGGCGATTCCGTCTTACGCCGATCATGTGACCTGGTCAGCTGATCATATCCCCTTCAAAGACGCCGACAGGAAGGACGGCGGGGTCTCTTCGCGGGTTCGAGGAACGGAGAAGTCGATAGCCTGGAGAGCGAAAGGAGGAGCAGAAACTTTCGTGGTAGCGCCGGGATTCGGAACGACTGCCTCCTTGGATCTCACCGCCCATCCGGTTGAGGAGATGACTGCGAAGGGTGAAGCGCCTGCGAGGAGTGAAGAAAAGAAGGAGCCGGACCCTCTCCGGCAACACCTGCAGTCCAGCCACGGCCCCGGCGGGTCGTGGCTCCAAAAGGTACGGGCCGTTTGGGTGCCGAATGGGCAAGAGGGACGGCCGGGGAGAGGGAGGCCCCATCCATCTAATTCTTATACATAGAGTGCAAGAAACCTCACGGTGGCGGTTCGGGTGCTTACTCCCTCACTTCCTTCCCTAATTTGCGGCTTAATCGATAGAAAACACCTTCTTTACCAAATCTTTTTTTATGTGTGATTTTTTTTCTCGCCTGACAACCGAAACCACTTGGAGAGACCCCATTACAAGGAAGAGAAGCCTCTTTCGCCAAGAAGCCCATTCTCTGGAATAAGAGAGTGAATGACTCCATAAAGAGAATTAGAACTGTTTTACTTCCTTATGTTAAAAGGCCACAGTAAAAAGTAGCTTACCTTATATGTACTTCCGGTGTCCTGTACCTGGTCTCCTTCTTCGCCTCCTGACAAAAGGGTATCACCGACTCAAACTGGAAGAAAATCGCAGGTACATTACTACCTTTTTGACTCATGTTGGTTTATTTAGTTATAAAAGGCTAAGTTTCTGAGTGTCCTACAGCTACAATACTCTTTCAGGATGTATTTTGTCGCAAAGTATAGCCAGTCACAAATGCTTACAATTACAGAGATGACATATTAGTTGTCGGGCCACACAAAAGGAACAGGATAAAGCTCTTACATAAGTGTGCTGTATGCATGCCGATGAAGGTGTCACTTTAAATACAGTGTGAGTTTTATAAAACCAAACTCGAGTTCTTTGGTCATATCTTTTCTGATGGGGAATGTCTCCGGATCCAAATAAAGTAAAAGCCATGTTTTCACTTCTCCCCGACAAGATGTAACTATGCCGCAATCCTTCCTTGATGCAGACATTTACTGTTCAAGGTATATACGTGAATTTGCCACTATAAGTGTCCCATTGAGAGACTTAAGGAAACAAAATGTTTCATTTCAATGGTCACAGAATGTTAACAAAGCTTCAATAAAATCATGCATGCAATTGAGAACGCAAGCCCAGTGAGGTTGGGTGCCATCCTTGCCCAGCACACTGGACATCCCAATGCCCCACAACACATTGTGGCTTATGGTAGCCAAAGTTTGTAATCTACGGAACGTGCCTATTCACTACCTGAAAAAGAAAGCCTTACTGTGGTGTGGGCTTGTGAGCATTTCCAGATGGAAAGCCTTTCACAGGTGTCACCGACCACCAAGCATTGCTTACCATCTTGGGCAATCCTAAAGCCACGATGCCCCCTCACAATGAGAGGTGAAGGTTTCGATTGCAGGAGTATGATTATACGATTGTGCATCGTCCAGGATAAGATCAAAACCCTGCTGACTACTTCAAACGGGTACCAATACAGAGTCATTGCACTACTTCTAAAGTGGCTGATGCTCATGTTAACTTTATCATTAAAACCCAGTACCCCTGCTGCCATATCGGTGGAACAAACCATTGCTGCCACAAGCATTGACCGAGATTTGCTAATACTCAAAGCCATTTTCATGCATCAATTGGGGCACAAACGTAAGCAACCTCTTCACGATGACCTTGATTGCCAGAAATTCAAACATTTCCAGGAAGGACTTTCAGTTACCCTCAGAAGGCATAAGTTTATGAGGGATGAGAATTGTCATACCTAAGTATCTGAGACAACAAGTGATTGAACTGGCCCATGAGGGAGATCATGGAGTTTTGATAAAAGAGTTGAAAAGGAGTTAAGGGCATGCCATATATGCAATGGCCACATCTCAGGGCTAGAGCTTTTATCAATGAGGGAGATCATCTTAAGGCTATAATTATGGTAGGTGTTTCATGGAGCCTAAACTCAAAAACCTTTGGTGATGCATATTGTGGGCAAAACAATCTTGCTTGTATCTTTTGGAAGCACGTTTGAGCATATGCTGGATAGTTTTCTTTCCTTTCACTGTAGCCCTGGGCCGGTCGTGTTTGGTAAGGCCTGCTTTGTGGCAATTCACTCCACTATTTTCTTCTGTTGAATGGTGGAAACAGTATATCCAGACAGTATTGACATTATTTTTATTTTGGCTGATGGATCTATTCATTCTTTTGTGAACTTGGTGGCCAGAAATACAGTTTCACTGAATTGCACTTCAGTTGTAGTGCACTGCTGCTAGGTGTTGCTCAGTATTATCATATTATATATTTACTGGCTTCAAATAGTTTATCAGGCTTCTTGTTTGGGGTACTCCTGAGAAAGGCGCTACCCCGCGACGCGTGTTGAGGATAACTGGTCACGCCACACCAGAAAACAGCAGTTGATGAAGAATTATAAAGTGACGATGATATGAATTTAAATCCTACATGGAAATGAAATGTTAAATAGAAGTGAAAAGTCACACAGTATTGTTAACATATTGGTTAACTGAGTGTATTGCGAGCGAAGTAAAAAAATTCCAAATGAAGAATAACCGTGACAGTATTATGTAATAATCAGCCTGTAACAAGCCTGAGATGCATGCAAATGTACACTAAATGGTTGGTTTTTCAGATGCAAAATTAGTGGGTAGTGAATTAGCAAGTGAAATGTATGTGTAAGTTGTAGATCAAATGGTGTATATGTGTTTGTGGACTGTTTTTAAATATGCTTTTTTTTAGGGTATCCAATGACAAAGATAAAATGATTATATTATGAAAAGTCATGGATGTAATTGAAGATACAATGCAAATAAACGCATGACAAAATGGATTTGAGTTGATATTGAGCCACCAGCACTCTTGTGTCAAATGGTCAATGTATGACAAAATGTCTGACGGGGTTCCATGTTGGCTATTTAGCATTTGTGCACCTGCCTGTCATCCAAAACAATCCCACACCCGTTAAACATGACTGATCTTCCAAAGCAGGCATGGGGGAGATTGCAATTGATTTCTTTGGACCCCTTGACAATGAACATCATCCATGAGTAAATGTTGACAAATATTCCCGTGCTCCCCCTGTGGAAGGTCTGTTGTCAACAACTCATGACAGAGTAATTGAGTGACTAGAAAGTATTTTCGCAACTTGGGATGTTCCGTTGATTTTGAAATCTGACAAAAGCCTGCCTTTCAAGAGTAGAGCATTTAAAGAATTTCTAACTCATCTAAATGTCAAGCATCAGAAAAGCACACCTCTCTGGCCACAGGTGAAACGTGTGGTCAAAAGATTTATGAGCACCATCAAGAAGACCGTTCAGCGCACTGCACTGGAAAGACTTGCTCTCAAATCAGCTCTCCATTCTACTCTTCGTGCATGCAGGTAAACTACCCATTCTTCCATGGGTGGGAGCCATGCCACCTTAATGTTTGGGAGAGCATGCGCACCAAACTGCCACAATGGACTACTGAGAGATGTTTGACATTGATAAACTTTGCGCCACTGATTTGTCTCATAGATGCAAAATGAAAACCTATGCGGATAGATGCTGCAGTGCTCGGAGCACTGTGTTAAGCAGAGAAGACCAAGTCACTGTCAGACAGAAACGGAAACGCAAGTCTGATACTCCTTTTGATGCTGACCGACTTAGGGTTGTGACTAGTAAAGGACACATGGTGATGACTCACTGTCCTGGAAAGTCCATTACGTGAGATTCTTTGCATTTCAAGCACCTGCCTCAACATCCGCCAGCTGCAGATATCAGAAGTGAAACTTATCCACCTGAGAATCCGGACATACCAATGAATATACCAGTGTCTCTGTCACCAATGCCAGTCATGGACTTATATATATATATATATATATATATATATATATATCCAGGCAACTCCACTATCACGAGCAGACTGCTAACGGTCCTCGTACACAAAGAACATGGAGCACAGACTCAATTCAGTTCAATATTCTTAATTCAACATAAATCTGCAAATAAAATATATATATTTCGCTAAGACCATTGTCTCAAGTCGGTAGTGTGAGAATCTTGTCGCTCCTCACCATCACACTTACCCAGTCCTAGAAAACTGGGTTCAAAGTCTTGCCAATATTAATGCTTAGTTTCTTCTCATCATAACTGCAACGATATATTTTATTTGCAGATTTATGTTGAATTAAGAATATTGGAAGAATCAGAAGAGAATTTGTTAATGATTGATGCGAAAGAGAGCTAATAGAGGTAAAATGTTCTCGTTTCAATAGATAAACTTATTTTGGTGAGGTTGTAAAATTGGTGAGCGGTCTATGTAAATGTTTGGAATCAAAGTAGGACCTTTCACTGGACATTTCTTTAATTAGTTGTGTGTTACTTAGATAGATTATAGACTATTGGTTGACATTAAGGTTTCTCTTTACAGAAATATAACTGACTGGATTTATGACCCACTTCTGATGTTAAGAAACAGTGGATATTGAGTTGAATACATAATTAGGTTACACCTCCTTCGACATATAACTTTCTTATTTCATTTCTTGATATTGGGCCTTTGACTTTACTCACAAAATATTGGTGTGAAGTCTGAATGGAGTGGCATTACTATTCTTCTTTCTTTTCCCTTAAATACTACACACTTAGCGGGCTAATATACTATTGAGAAGGTTTCAAGGACTAACTTACCTTCTAACACTAGCCATATGTAGTGCATGTAGTAATTGTGGGTAATGTTTATTTGGCTTCAGCCCTGAAGAAGTCAATGTGTTATATTGTACACAACGAAACACGTGTTGGCTGTTGTACCATCTTTGTTGAATACTGAAGCAAGAAAATAAACATCAAGGAACATCTACCTTTTGATTTACGGACATTTCAATTTACAATCTTTGATACTAGTAACTCTTGCCTGAATATTTGTTTTTTGTGACGAACAGAAATTGACTTTGTGTGCTCAGATGTCGTTGCAGAATTTGTTGCTTTCTTATGAGAGTTGTTGATGTTGGATACGCATCTTACCTCTAGAAGCACCACTCTAAAATAAGTTCTATATTGTAGCCCTGAAAGCAATTGGGTTGAGCGCCCAATAGTCTGTTGGTATCCTGACAATTATTCCCTACTGTTGCACTCACTGGAGTGGGAATAGTAATTTTTACCCTCCCGCTATCCAACACTTTCCCTACTGTTGCACTCACTGGAGTGGGAATAGTAATTTTTACCCTCCCGCTATCCAAATCTTTCCCTACTGTTGCACTCATTGAAGTGGGATTAGTAATTTTTACCCCCTCGTTATCTAACGTTTCCACTACTGTTGCACTCTCTGGAATGGGAATAGTCATTTTTACCCCCTCACTAGCCAACACTTATGCTACTGTTGCATTCACTGGAGTGGGAATAGTAATTTGTACCCCTACACTATCCAACACTTAGCCTACTATTGCCCTAAAAGTATTATGCGTTGTAATGGTATGCAGTGTAATGGTATGCGCTGGAATGGAATGCATTGTAATGGTAGTTTTTAGAAATGCATTGTAATGGCATCTGTTGTAAAATCATGCGATTCCTATGTGACCACCTCCTGTGTGGAGTGGGCATAACCCTGCTCCAGAATTCCTTTTTCCACCAAAATCAAAATGGTGGAACGCTTATTTATCGGGGCACATCAGGCAGCCCACCTTAGGGGTGTGACTGGCCTGGTAGTGCACCATTCCTCTTTGCATAGCTAATTTTACCCCCTATCACGGTGCCAAATTGGCCTCAGGCAGGGGGTGGCATCTTCGAGGTCTGGGTACACATCAAAGTCAGCATGGGCTTTGACGTCCCAGGCCTTGGTATGCAGATTTACTGCCGTCTTGCTGGAGGAGTTGTAAACACCTCCGACCAGAGTAGGCATTGTTTCTTACCGCTGAGAGGGGGGCTGCACCTCTAGGAGTCAGAAACTCATCTGTGGTGACAGGCTGGACAATACCAGTCAGCCACCACACTAGAAGGCTTGTAGGTTTTCAGGGGGCACCTCTAAGGTGCACTCTGGGTGCATAGTTTAGTAAATTCCACTATTGGCATCAGTATGGATTTATTAAGACAAGGTGTATGATACCAAACACCCAGGAGTGGGATGTGCAGGTGAGAGTGGGGGGGGGGGCGTATTCGAGAAACGACCACGAGGGAAAATTAAATAAATAATAATTTTTCCCTCGTCGTCTGTCAAAATCACCCCCACCCTGCCACCCACCCCACTGATCTTACCTGCACGGCCGCTGCATGGATTTCAGTGAAATCATCATGTAGCTCGGGAACTCATAATGACTAGTGCCCAGAACAAATACTTAAGATGACTTACCTGTTCACTTGCACTATCTAACAATTGAACTAGACAGCACAGGGGCATAGCTGCTCATGCAGATATGTCCTTATGTGTAATATAATGCACCCTGCCATAGGGCTATTAGGCCTGCTGTAAGAGTGGCCTACATATATTGCATGCAGAGTCTGTGAGCATGTGTTGGAACTGGCACATTCTGTTTGGCTGAGGAGATGGCCCCAGCCACGCACATCCTACCGCTCCCCACAAGGGTGGGTGAGTACATTTGCTGTATAACCTGTACTCACCCTTGGGTAGCTTGGCACTGAGCAGTCAGACTTTCCTCAGAGGCTATGTGGAAACCAAAGACGCAGCAGTCACACGCAATAAGTGCACTGTGTGTCACAAAGGATGTATGTAAATAAAGTTTATATTCAACACACATTGTCAATCATTGTAACATGAACATCATAAAATTTTGGACATAAAACACATTTGGAAATATTACTAGCAGTACTAGGCTCACTTGTATCATTAAGAAATCAATAGTACGCACTCTGTGGACAGTTCCTAATCTAAGCCCCCCCCCCCCCCCCCCACTACAGAGAGACTGATCTTTTACGGTGCAACACGCAGTCCACTCTAGCAAGCCTGATAATACAGTTCTGCACGGTATTAGGGGACACCCCGGGTCACAACGATGTCAAAGATATGCATATACTTGAAAATAGAACACTTGTAAGCAGCACCGTGGGCCAGAGTCACACGGGAAACCCAATGTCAAATGTATTGTGCGTTTGGCATTAAATCAACGTATAAAGTGGCACCGCTAGCCAGTCGTGAAGCACAGAAGGTCCGCGGACTGTCACGCCGACTCACACACACACTCACTCCACACTGGGACACAATTTGACAGGTACCAGCCCAGTCTGCGTGGAGTCTCTTGTACACATACGCACTCAGCACCCTAATGCGGTGCTAATGGTACCCAGCAGGCCACTGGATCACACCCTGCAGCCTCTGTGGCCGTGGCCTCCCTCCATCCTCTAGTTCACACCGATTGTCCTCTACCCCTGGATGGAAGATAACCAGTCCTGCCTCCCGGATACTAGGCTGTATGTGGCTGAAGGCACACTTAGGGGGTCATTATGATTGCGGTTTTTCCGCATCCTCGGGGCCGGCGGAAGCCACCGCCGGCCCCGAGGATGCGGAAAAACTGCAGCGGACTGACCAAAGACCCACCGCCACATTAGGATGGCTGGTGGGTCCTGGTTTCCGTCCGCAGCTTTTCCGCCGCGGTCGGATTACAACCGCAGCGGAAAAGCTCTAATATGGTGACGGTGTCTTCCAGACACCGTCCACCATATTAGGATGGCCAGTGAATTATGCTTTTCCGCGGCGGGTTTTCCGCCGTGGAAAAGCATACGGAACTTCACTGTGGGGGCCCGTTGCGGGCCCCCTAGGTGAAGGGGGGGTGGGGGCTGCACATGGGGGGTACCTATGGTACCTCCCTGCATTTGCATGCAGAAAGCGGCAGGCACCGCGCGGTGCCTGCCTCTTTCTGCATGCAAATGCAATGCGTGCATTTTTAACATTGCCGCGGGTGCAGCTTGAAGCTGCACCCGCCGCAATGTTAAAAATAGAGGATGTGACCGCCAGGGTGGCGGTCACATCCTAATTGCACAGGAGGGAACTCCGCATGCCATGCGGAGGTTCCCTCCTGCTCTGGGGTCGCGGACGGACGCAAGTCCGTCCGCGATCCTAATCGACCCCCTAGTCTGGGTACATGGGAAGCAGGTGGACATATGTAGCAAGTTTAAATTAGGAGGCAGACATAAACCACGTAAGGCTAGCAGACACTCTGGAAGTTCAACCACAGGTCTCAAAACACAATAGAGTGATGCTGTCTCTTGACCCACCTCCGAACTGTCTTGGAAATCTTCCTTCAACCCAGTCAATCTTTCTCTTGTTACTACCTAGCACCAAGGTGTCTTCGGGAGGGGGCCAGGAGTGGAGAGGACAGTTGGTCTGCCACAGTGAGGGTCAAAAAGGTACCAATCGATGAATGAGAAGTAACACAGGGGAGCCTCTTGATCCGAGGAGGCACCCTGAGCGGTACACGATGATCAGGGTCATGCCCAGGCAATCCAGGCACAGTGTCTGGTACGCATTGGTATGAGTCGCACTAGACACTTCAGGTCTCCAGCATGAAGAGTTGCAAATTCTGTACCTCCCTGGAAATGAGGCACAAGGATTGGTGCACTTTGAGCTGGGTTACACCAGGCAATTCCAGTCACACAATGAAGAGTTGCAAATTCCGTACCTCCCTGCAAAGGAGGCACAATGTCTGGTGCACAATGATACAGGTGCACCATACCAGTTCGATCACAACCATACGCACAAGGTAGAATGATAATCTACTACTATGGCTACACCCCCACCTCCGAGGGCCCCACCCTGTGAATGAGACACCACATGCAATGAGCATGCATTCAGCGTGTTGCACAAGAGAGATGTGGCATGATCGATGAATGCGCCTTGTGGGGTCCTGCAACCGGCGAATCTTCTTACCACCAACTCAATCAATCAGTTCATTTGTAGAGTGCACTACTTACCCGTGAGGCTCTAAAGTCGATGGGGGGTGGGGGGGCGGAGGTGCTGCTACTGCTCGAACAGCCAGGTCTTGAGGAGTCTCCTGAAGGCCAGCAGGTCCTGGATCTGACGTAGGTGGATGGGGAGGGTGTTCCAGGTTTTTGTGGCAAGGTGGGAGAACGATCTGCCGCCGGCAGTCGATCGACGGATGCGGGGGATGGTGGCGAGGGTAAGGTCAGTGGAGCGAAGCTGGCGCTCCGGGGTGTGGAAGGTGAGTCGTTCGTTGAGGTAGGCTGGTCCGGTGTTGTGAAGTGATTTGTGAGCGTGGGTGAGGAGCTTGAAGGTGATCCTCTTGTTGACGGGGAGCCAGTGTAGGTCTTTCAGGTGAGCTGTGATGTGGCTGTGGCGGGGAATGTCGAGGATGAGGCATGCAGAGGCGTTCTGTATGCGTTGAAGTCTTTTCTGGAGTTTGGCTGAGGTTCCTGCGTAGAGGGTGTTGCCGTAGTCCAGTCTGCTGCTGACAAGGGCCTGGGTGACCGTCCTCCTGGTTCCGGTGGGGATCCATCTGTAGATCTTACGGAGCATGCGGAGGGTGATGAAGCAGGAGGAGGAGACGGCGTTTACTTGCTGGGTCATTGACAAAGCAGAGTCCAGGATGACTCCCAGGTTGCGTGCGTGGTCAGTGGGCGACGGTGCAGCTCCTAGTGTGGCCGGCCACCATGAGTCATCCCAGGCGGAGGGGGTGAATCGGATGTTGAGGACCTCCGTCTTGTCCGAGTTCAGTTTCAGGCAGCTGTTCATCATCCATTCGGTGATACTTCATTCCTTTGTGGAGGTTGGATTTGGCGGTGGTGGGGGCAAGGGAGAGGATCAGCTGGGTGTCATCGGCGAATGAGATGATGTTGAGGTTGTGTGACCGAACGATGCTGGCGAGCGGTGCCATGTAGACGTTGAAGAGTGTGGGGCTGAGGGACAATCCTTAGGGTATGTCGCAGATGATCTTGTTGTCTTTGGAGCGAAATGGGGGGAGGCGGACACTCTCGGTTCTGCCAGTGAGGAAGGAGGTGGTCCAGTCCAGTGCTTTGTTGCGGATCCCTATGTTTTGGAGGCGTGTGCAGAGGGTGTGGTGGCAGACCGTGTCGAAGGCTGCCAAAAGGTCCAGGAGGATGAGGGCCGTGGTTTCTCTGTTGTCCATCATGGCCCTGATGTCGTTGGTGGCGGCAATGAGGGCTGTTTCGGTGTTGTCGTTTCTGTGGAATCCAGATTGGGACGGGTCCAGAATGTTGTTCTTTTCGAGGAAGGTGGTAAGTTGCGTGTTGACAATCTTCTCGATGACTTTCGGCGGGAACGGGAGGAGGGAGATTGGCCGGAAGTTCTTGAGGTCCTTGGCGTCTGCCTTGGGTTTCTTGATTAGGGCATTGATCTCGGGGTGCTTCCAGCTCTCCGGGACAGTGGCGGTCTCGAAGGAGCTTTTGATGGTCTTGGGGAGATGGGGTGCGATGGTGGAGCTTGCTTTGTTGAAGACGTGGTGCGGGCAGGGGTCAGAAGGTGAACCGGAGCAGATGGTGTTCATGATTTTGATGGTGTCTTCATCATTGACGTCGGTCCAGGAAAGCAGGGTCGAGGTGGCCGGGGGGCGGTGAGACTCAGCAACTCCCCTGGAGTATCCCATGGGGAGAGCCGAGCTCCAAGGCAGGAGAAGCTCCATGTGGGGGGTTCCTCACTACCTTGGGCAGGAACATCCATATGTACCCACCTGGCCTTCAGCCTGCCACCACCCTGCACCCTTCAGGGCTTTCCTGAGGGGGGCCTTCATGGTGTGGGATGACCCGTGCAGGGTCGGCTGAGGCAAAAGTGATGCCAACCTAGGGAGGGGCTCAAGGGTGCCCCACCAGCTTGCAATGGCAGGCCTGATACAGGGTTAACAGGCTATCTGGTGGTTGGCACACTCAGTGCTACGTTCCTCTACTAGTCAGTGCCCTACCCACCCAGTGTATGTGGTGCACCTGTTTATGGGGCGCACGTAGGTAAAGCACCTGAACCCATCGCGTGTGCACCCTCTGCCCATGCATGGGAGGTGGGCATGCGCACCTGCCCTCGTCAGCACAAGGGGAAGGTAGCAAGATTCTTAGGTCATTCTGAGAAGACAGCAAAGACTAGGAGGAAAAAGCAAAAGGTCTTTGAGGTAAATTCCCCTAAGAAGGGCCATGTCCAACAGCATGGTACACAGGGTGTGTGCCATGTCATGTTTTCACTCTGGTTTGCACCCTCTCACGCAGCTTGCAACGGCAGTCTGCATGAGATTGATGGTGAGACCCTTAGGGTGGCACAATACATGCTGCAGCGCTTAGAGACCCTCTTTAGCACCCATGCCCTAGGTACTGGGGGTACCTTTTACTAGGGACTTACAGGGAGGGCTAAAGGTATTGCCAATTGGGGAAGCAATTTTGGGAAAGAGACCTGGCTCTGAGGACCTGGTTAGCAGGAACCAGTGAACTTCTGTCAAAATTGATTCAAACACCAGGCAAAAAGTGGGGGTGACCATGTCAAATAGGGGCACTTTCCTACACCTGCAATTAATACTCAAATAATTTTTTCACCACTACCTCCACCAATTAAACTGGCATTGTCTTTACCCATTAGATTAGCCCTCCACAGCCATCAATGCTCACCCTTTTCTTAAATTCTCTTGTTTTATCCTACTGAGGTGTTCCATGGTTTACTACTATTATAAATGTTATCAGTTTATAATTAGATTTTTCTTACATGCACGTTTTAATGTATCTCCTGGGCATTGTGTTCAGACCAACTAGTTCTATGTACAGTGGTCTGACACTCATGGGGTAGAGAAGCGCTAAATAAGAAAATCGAACATAATGCAAATCAATACATAGAATCCAATCCCATCCTTCCTACCTCTGGCTCTACTCTTTCTAAGCCTAATGCTCCTGCTCGGACTCCATAGATTATAAGAACTTCCTTTCCCCCTTCCCATACCCCACATCCATCCCCACCGAATCATGTGCCTTTCTCTTCAGAGCGATCCTTATACGGAACCAAAATCGACAGAAATTTGAGGGGGTATTTGTGCAAGTTCTAGGGAGTAAGATGTGCCTTCCACATACCATGATGACTTGATCTGTTTAGCACTCAAGCTGGCAGACCCTACACTGCTAGGCACAGGTTTGCATTAGACCATGCTACAATTTATTTGCTGAGCACGTGTGTGCAGATACTTCTTGGAAGACGCAACCTTAAATCCTAACAGTGACTAGGAAAAAAAAGGCCAGAAAATACTTCATTATTAAAAAGCTAGGTTTTCATCTGTTGTCTAAATCACAGTGGATTTGTTTCTGCCTGCAGACTCAGATGGAGAGTTCTGCAGTTTGGACGCTGCTGTACAAAAAGAGTGGTCTCCATCAGTAACCTTACTGGTGCTAGTTGACGCCTGTGGGATCTCAGGGAGCAGGCCGGTTGATAGAAAGAAATGTACTGGCCAGAAAGGAGGGCGGTCTGAGGTATAGGGTTCATGGACAATTATAAGGACCTTAAAAGCTACCTGGGGCCGAATGGTTGACCAGCGGAGACTGCAGACCCTAAGACGGTTTTATGGCGTTACCCAACAAGCCGTCACAACGCAAATCTTTACCCCGACTTGCTGTCGGGGTGTGCTGGAAGTTGGAATAGTATTTTTTACTATTGCAACTCCAGTGTGTGCAACAGTAGGGAAGGTGTTGGAGTTAAATCCAACACCTTCTACCCCCTGCAACAAGCCATTCACGACATGCGGATAAACGGCATGCATTGTAATGCATGCGTTGTTACGGTTGGTACCCACCCAAGACATATGCGAAATTCTGGCAGTTCTTGTAAAGCAGTCGTGCTGCAGCATTCTGAGCAGGTGTCCGTTGTCGTGAAGTTCTGCCTGGAGATTCAGGGTTGATTGAATTAGCCTGGTCAAGGCATGATTGAAGGATGGTATTCACTACTGGCACATGCAAAGAGAGATCAATGGAGGGGAGAATCTTCTTGAGAAGGTGAAAGAGAGTGAAACAGCTGCAGACCACATTCATGGATTGGGCCTTTGGGGACAGGGTGCTGTACAAGAGAACTGCTAAATGCCACACCACTGCCAAAGGATCTGGGTGGTCGCCCATTATATCAGGCATATTGTTGTGACTCTTCCATGAACAATGAAGAAGAGATAATTGGGATGTGGGTTTTGGTCAAGATTCTCTTGACAAGGTTGTTGGCCAGCCATTTCCCGGTGGCAATGCACGCCTCTGTTAAAGATCTTGAGCCATATTATCAAAAAAGGGCGATACATTATCGCTGCTTTTATCGGCAGGAAACTGCAGCTAAAGCGGCGATAATGAGCTTGATAATAGGCCCTTGTGAATTCCCATAGAAGCCCAGGTTAACACCAGAACCTGGGCTTCTATGGGAATTCACAAGTGCATATTATCAAGCCCATCCTTGCATCCTGGATCGTCATAGGTTGCCTTTTCTGGTAGGAGGAAGGGGATTGGTTGCCTTGGGGTCAATGGTTTTGCCCCATCAGTTCGATATTCAGAATTTTTCCTGTATATATCTCCAAAACAACTCCTCCCAAAGAAAGAGCAGAGACCGCATCGGGGAACAGAGGAAGCTTCTTTATTTAAACCGTTTTGCGAATGCATTTCAGCCTTTGTCTGGCCTTCATCAGCGCCATGATATAACAGGAGGCTTTTAGCGCTATGTATTTAAATATATCTTGCCGCACTGTTATTTGTGCATAGTCCGCTCCACCCCTCTAGTGTTGTGCTCACCTATCGCCGTACCTGGATGGCTTAAGGACTGCGATTCCCAGGGTGCGTCAATTAGCTCCCAGGTAAGTGGTGCATTGAGTTGTGCTCAGCATAGTCTGAGTACTTGGCGGAAGACAGGATATTCCGCACAGTGTCCAAAGTCCCCTGCTAATTAAAACTTCAGATGTCGCCTCGGGTCCCCATTGACCGCTCCAGCATTCTAGTGCAGGTTTCCAATAGGCAGGGGCAGGTCTGACAATACATCCCGCCCAAGTCGAGATTAATAACCTCACTGTACCGCTGCATTTTCACCCGTACTCGATGGCAGGCTTGGATTCTTCAATATCTTGAAGAGGAATATATATAAAAACAATGTATTTGTGGGGAGAGACCCCCCACATCCTCCAACTTACCTTAAATGCATTGTAAAAGGCTGCATTGTAAAGGCAAAAACCTGTTAAATACATGTTTTGTAAAAAATGCATGGTAACGGCACAACGTGGTAAAAACCTTGTTGTAGCCTGTTTTCCATTTGTGGCCACTTTGGCAAGCTCACCTTAGTAGGCCATTGCTTTCCTAGAGTTCCAGGAGTTCCGGTCCCACGTCTCTCGTGATAGCTACAGGTCTCAGCTCTGCTGGGGACTCGTGTCAGCCTCGGAGATGCCTGGAAGTCTGTATCCTGTGTCGCAGATTCTTCGGGATCCGGCGGGAGCCTCGAAAATGCAGACCGGCAAGATGTGTCTTTGATGCCTGTTTGAACAGGGGGGGTCACTCCTTGACCCCAAGGGAGATTCTTTAGTCTTTTAGTCGAAATTAAATGTCGAAGGTCCAAGATTTCTTCTTCAGAGTTTAGTCCAGGGTAATCTAAAGTCCTAGGGACGGGGGCATATTACCAGGGCCTAGAAGGGTGGAATGCTACCCCCCCCCCGCCAGAACTGGTATTCCAAAGTGTTTGACACCAAACACGACATGTTTTGATAAAGCCAATCCAAAGTTAGCATTTACTGCGAGGTGATAATGCGCTTAAGAGTATATGGTATGGCTATATCGTAGATCAGCTGTAAGGGAGGGATTCTGAAAGCTGCAGAGGGTCTCAGCTCATGCTAAGGCACCCTCTCACACAAAACCAAGTAATCTGCCTTCAGGATTGTCAAGGCCTGCCATAGGAGTGACTTATAGGTTAATGTGTGTCTATATATATATGTAGATATAGGTATACAATATCTAAGTAAGGAGTGCTTACACCACCTTACCCAGGCTGCAAGTGCAGACCTGTGGTGTCATTTTGAAAGGCTTCCCAGGGGTGGCATAATACAGGCTTCAGCCCCTGGTAGGCCTCTGGGGTACCTATTTCCTGGGTACCTACGGTACCATATACAGGAACTCACAAGGGTAGCCCAGTAGCCAATCTGGTATGTACCTAAAGTACATGGTATCAATTTAGAGAGAGAACTGCTAGGCTGAAGTCCTGATTAGCAGGGTCACAGCCAGACTAAAGTCGAAAAAACAGTGAAACACAGCAAAAAGTGGGGGGTGACCATAGGAAGCACATCCTACTCTCCTACACAACCCCCCCAAACGCAGGGACATTAAACTAACCTTGACCAGTTGAGTCTTCATGTTCTAAGTGGAAATATCTGGAGAGTCCATCTGCATTGGCATGGTCAGTCCCAGGTCTATGTTCCACTGTATAGTCCATCCCCTGTAGGGAAATGGACCACCTGAGCAGTTTGGGATTTTCACCCTTCATCTGATTTATCCATAGGAGGGGCTTATGGTCTGTATGAACTGTGAAGCGAGTGCCAAACAAGTATGGCCTCAGCTTCTTCAGAGCCCAAACCACAGCAAAGGCCTCCCTCTCTATAGCTGACCAACGTTTCTCTCTAGGTGTCAGCCTTCTGCTAATAAAAGCTACTGGCTGGTCCCGACCTTCATCATTCAATTGTGATAGCACAGCCCCTACCCCCAACTCAGAAGCATCTGTTTGGACAATTAATTCTTTGGAGTAGTTAGGACTTTGCAGAATTGGAGCAGTGCACATGGCCTGCTTAAGGTCATCAAATGCCTTATGACAGCTGACTGTCCACTGAACTTTCTTAGGCATTCTTTTAGAAGTTAAGTCCTTCAGGGGTGTCACTGTGGAACCATAACCCTTGACAAATCTCCTATAGTACCCAGTCAGGCCCAAGAAAGCTCTGACCTGAGTCTGGGTGGTTGGAGCAACCCAGTTTATTATGGTCTGGATTTTGCTCTGCAATGGTTGAACCTGGCATCCACCTACAAGGTGGCCCAGGTACACAACCTGACTCTGCCCTATCTGGCACGTAGTAGCCTTTATAGTTAGGCCTGCCTTTTGCAGGGCCTTCAAAACATGTTTCAGGTGGATCAGGTGATCTTCCCAGGTTGAGCTAAAGACAACAATATCATCTAGATATGCTGCACTATAGGCTTCCAGGCCTGTTAAGACTTTATTCACCAACCTTTGAAATGTGGCAGGTACATTCTTCGGACCAAAGAGCATTACCACAAATTGATAATGTCCACTAGGGGTTGAAAATGCTGTCTTTGGCTTGGCTAGTCTGATCTGCCAGTAGCCAGCTGTCAGATAAAATGTGCTCAGATATTTGGCAGAGGCCAACATATCTATGAGCTCATCTGCTCTTGGTATTGGCTGGGCATCAGTTCTGGTGACTGCATTGAGACCTCTGTAGTCTACACAAAACCTAATCTCTCACTTACCACCCTGGGTGTGAGGTTTAGGTACTAGGACTACTGGACTGGCCCAAGGGCTATCTGAAGGTTCAATTACTCCCAATTCCAACATTTTATGGACTTCAGTCCTAGTACAGTTCCTGACATGATCAGGTTGCCTGTAAATCTTATTTTTAACAGGCACACTGTCCCTAATGTCCACTTCATGAGTATACCAGGTAGTCTGACTTGGAGTCAGGAAAAACATATGTCTGTACTGTTGTAGAAATTGTCTGCAATCAGTCTGCTGCTGATCAGTGAGGCTGCCTGCCAAGGCTACTCCATCAACTGATCATCATAAAGGTTCTGAGAGAGCAGGTCTGGGAGAGGGTCACTCTCTTCCTCCTGTCCTTCATCAGTAGCCACGAGCAAGCCCATGTCTGCCCTGTCAACATATCGTTTCAGTCTTTTGACATGAAGCACCCTATGGGGGCTCCTGGGAGTTCCAAGATCTACCAAATGGGTAACCTCTCCCTTCTGTTCAACAATAGTGTGGGGTCCAGTCCACTTGTCTTGGAGAGCTGCTGGGGCCACAGGCTCCAACACCCACACTTTCTGTCCTGGCTGGTAAACAGTCAGTATAGCCTTTTGGTCATGCGAGGCTTTCTGTAATTCCTGGCTAGCCTCGAGGTTTTTGGATGCCTTTTTCATTTACTCAGCCATCCTGGAGCGGAGACCAAATACATAATCCACAATATCCTGTTTAGGGGGTTTGAGAGGTAACTCCCATCCCTCTTTCACCAGAGAAAGTGGTCCTCTAACAGGGTGCCCAAAACAGAAGTTCAAATCGGCTGTAGCCAATCTCCTTCTGCGGAACCTCCCTGTATGCAAACAAAAGGAAGGGTAACAGGATATCCCATCTCCACCTGAGCTTTCTGGGAGACCCTTAATCATACCCTTTAAGGTCTTGTTAAATCTTTCAACTAGACCATTGCACTGTGGATGATAGGGTGTGGTGAACTTGTAGTTCACTCCACTCTCCTTCCACATTGCAGTTAAGTAACTAGACATAAAGTTTGCACCTCTGTCAGATACTACCTCCTTAGGGAAACCCACTCTTGAGAAAACTCCCAAGAGGGCTCTTGCCACAACAGGTGCTGTAGTGGTTCTAAGGGGAATTGCCTCTGGGTACCTGGTGGCATGATCCACTATCACCAGGATAAACCTGTGCCCAGATGCAGTTTGGGGATCCATTGGTCCAACAATGTCAATCCCTACACGTTCAAAGGGAACCCCCACCACAGGTAGTGATATAAGGGGGGCCTTTGTAGTGCCACCTGCTTTACCACTGGCTTGGCAGGTTACACAGGAGCAACAAAATTCCTTTGTGTCTCCAGACATGTGGGGCCAGAGAAAGTGTTCTAGCCAAGATGTCCTGCTAAGGGAATATCATGGGCTTGTGTCAATAGGAAGCCCCTGAATGCCAAAGGTATGACCAACCTCCTGGATGCACCAGGCTTGGGGTCTCTACTCTCTGAATACAGGAGTCCATCGTCCCAATAGATTTTATGGGTGCCACTAGCATTCCCTGCAGCCTCAGCAGCAGCTTGCTGTCTGAGGGGTTCAAGAGAAGGGCAGCTAAACTGCGCCTGACTCAGATCTGGCCCGGAAGGGCCCCCTGTCCCCAGAAACTCAACATGATCAGGCACAAGCTCTTCTGGGACAGTTCCTTCTTCAGGCTCACAATCAGCTTCCTCAGAAGACTGATCCTCACTCTGAGTCAAGGGGGAAGGCACTGCCTTAACCCTATTGCTCATTTTCTTGGTAGGCACCTGGTCCATTATTCCAGAATCCAGTTCATATTCAGTGTTAGACTTTTTGACCTGTGACCTAGTCACTGCAAGGACATGTGCTGAGATTCCTAATATTTCTGCATATGTCCTAAACTCCACCTCAGACCAGGCTGAAGTCTCTAGGTCATTGCCAAGCAAGCATTATACTGGGAGGTCTGCACTGATCACAACCTTCTTAAGGCCAGTTACCCTTCCCCATGAGAAATTAACAACTGCCATACTATGGGTGGTACTGACATTGCAAGCATTGATCACTTGGTAAGTCTCACCAAGTATGACTTGTCCAGGGTCCACAAAGTCAGGTGCCACCATTGTGACACTTGCCCCTGTGTCCCTGTAGGCCTGAGCCGTTTTCTCATTAATTAAAGGTGTTTGTCTGTACTTGCCCAGATTACTGGGACTCACAGAGGAGGTCATATCCATGCCTCCATCACAGATCAAAACAGCTTGGGTTGGCACTCTGACCAGGCCAGAGTCCATCTCAGATCCCAGGGTTAACCCTACAACACCCTTCTGCTGGGAACCACCACTTGTAGCTGTACTAGGGGGAACAGTTGCCTCAGGGGCAATGGCGCCTAGAGCTGTCTCCTTTTTGGTGCAGTCACTAGTCCAGTGACTATTAACCTTACAAACTTTGCACCATGGTTTTCTTTGGCCATCTTTCTTTTTAGATTGGGGACCCCCACCATTATAAGCTTTTTGGAGACCCTGTGAAGAATTCTGATCTTTACCTTTCTCCCCACCCTTTTGGTCTTGCTTCTTTTGGTCGCCACCTTGGTTCTGTACCCAAACTAAGCAGCCAACAACCTCACTCAATGGATCACCCTCAGCGCCGACGAACTAGCACCCCTGAAAAACCATCAAATCAAGCAAGGCACCAATAAAGCCCCCTGGTTCAACGATAACCTTAAGAAATCCAAGAAGCTCTGCCGCACCCTCGAGAAAGCCTGGAGAAAAAACCCAACCACTGACAACCCGGCCTCCTTCAAGAACGCCACCCGCAAACACCACCAACTGATCCGATCCACCAAGAAATCAGCATTCAAAGATCGACTCGACAACAACGCCCAAAACAGCAAGGAACTATTCAACATCGTAAAAGAATTTACCAACCCCACCTTCGGCACCAACGACATCACCCCCTCCCAATACCTCTGTGACTCTTTATCCTCTTTCTTCCACAACAAAATCGCCGACATACATAACAGCTTTGAAAACCAGTCCGAAGAACAATCCACTCCACCCACCTCCGAACCAAAACAGCACTCTAACAACCTTTGCGCCGGGAACCCAATCACTACTGAAGACACCATCCGACTGATGAACTCCATCCACTCAGGATCGCCAACCGACCCATGCCCCCACCACATTTTCAACAAAGCAGACTCCATCATCACACCCCATCTCCGCGATGTCATCAACTGCTCCTTCAACTCCGCTACCTTCCCGGAAATCTGGAAACATGCCGAACTCAGCGCCCTTCTGAAGAAACCCACAGCAGACCCATCTGAACTTAAGAACTACCGCCCCATCTAGTTCCTCCCATTCCCTGCCAAAGTCATTGAGAAAGCCGTCAATAGTCAGCTCGCCGCCTTCCTTGAATCCAGCAAATCTCTCGACCCCTCACAGTCCAGCTTCCGAGCCAAACACAGCACCGAAACCGCCCTCATCGCAGCTACAGACGACATCCGAACGCTACTGGACAACGGAGAAACAGCTGCCCTTATCCTACTTGACCTCTCCGCCGCCTTCGACACAGTCTGTCATAGCACCCTCATACAACGCCTCAGCAACGTCGGAATACAAGGAAAAGCTCTAGACTGGATCATCTCGTTCCTCGCCGGAAGAACCCAGAGAGTCTGTGTAGGAAGGTGGATATCTGACTATGGTTGCCCCCAACTTTTTGCCTGGTGTTTTGCTGGTTTCTCGACTTAGTTGACCTGGGACCCTGCTATTCAGGGCCCCAGGCCTACTGCTCTCTCTGTAAAATGGATTCCATGTACTCTAGGTACATATCTAATTGGATACTGAGTCAACTTATCAGCCCCTGTTTAGTGTACCTTAGGTACCCAGGGCATAGGTGCACTCAGGGCCTACCAGGGGCTGCAGCATGTATTATGCCACCCCTGGCTGGCCATCCAAATCTGA
The DNA here is from genome assembly GCF_964263255.1 of Lissotriton vulgaris. Classification (NCBI taxonomy): domain Eukaryota; kingdom Metazoa; phylum Chordata; class Amphibia; order Caudata; family Salamandridae; genus Lissotriton; species Lissotriton vulgaris. The sequence continues at coordinate 17,955,858 of NC_141700.1, read as the reverse complement.
CACAACTGGCTGCACGACAGCTGGGGCAAGGTGGTGTAATCACCCTTTGCTTTAGATATAGTATCTCTATATCTAACCCTAAAATGGACACATATATTCCTATCAGTCACTCCTATGGCAGGCCTTATCAATCCTGAAGGCAGAGTGCTTGGAATTATGTGAGATGGTGCTCTGGCATGAGCTGAGCCCGTTTGCAGCTTGCGGAACCAAGTCCTAATAGCTGCTCCATGATAACGCGTACCATATACTCTTAAGTGCATTATAATCCTCGCAGTTATTTGCTATCTTTGGTATCGCATTTTCAAAACATGTCGAGTAAGGTGTCATACGAATTGGAATACTAACCCCTCGCCAATTCTGGCGATGGGGTTAGCATTCCACCCTTCTAGAGGGACACGACATGCATGTAACTGTGAACCCCGGTTAAAGTTAACTCGAGCCTCAGCATCACAAAATGGATGCTGCCACCACAGACACAAGTCTGACCTCCTGCTGCTGGGAGTCCTTCCAGCGAGGAGAGCTTGGACAAAGGGTTTCCTGCCTTGGGAGGTGCTAGCACCACCCCAGACAGGATTTTGTGTATTAGGTAGGACAGGGCTCAAAGGAATGAGACATGCCTGGGGCACACAAGGTGCCCTGTGCATACACCGGTCAGAACCAGTTCCTGGGGCACTCCAGCCCCAGAGCTGGTGACAGACCGGACAAAGGAAAGGGGGTGTAACCACCCCCCTTCCTGGTCCCACCCAGAGGAGGGACATAGTCGTAGTGCAGCCCCCCTTTAGCCGGATAAAGGTAGGAGCTGGTCCCATTCCAAATCAGATTAATCTTGACTACTTCCACGAAGAAACTCTTGACCTTCGACCTCCTGATTCCAGAAGACTGAAGAATCTCCCCTATGGTCAGGGAGTGACCATCCTGCTTCGCAGGCACCATCAAGCGCCTGTGTGGTTTGCTGCAAGTCCATCCATCCCGGAATCCGACGACCCAGGTCAACAAGACCCGGACCTCCAGACCTCTCTGACCTCTACCCACATCCACAGCACAGCTGGGACCCGTGGGTGCGACGGGCGACTTGGAGACGGCCATCTTGAGAAAACCTGCACAGCGCTTCCAGCACAACCGCCGAGGGATCCTCAAGTGAGTGCATTGGGGTTTGAGAAGCCCTACACCGACGCAGCTCCTGCACCAAAGACCAGCCCCCCAGCATCCACGAGATCTGCGTGGGGCCCTTTTGCCTGGTTGCTGCTCTTCCTGTTGTCTGGTCACTCGCCGGCTGGCCTGTGACCTCTGAGACGACGACCCGAAGAATCCGACACTGCTAGTCTGGTCCCCCTGACTGGCCCTTGCTTCCCTGTGAACGAGAAGCACCCCGGACCCTCCTGGTCCGCACCAGACGCCCTCTTTGCTCCACCGCGTGGCTTGCATTTGCCAAGGCCTACTGTCCAGATCGACGATCCGACACCGCCAACAGCAGAAGACTACGTGGGACAGCTCGTGCCTCCAGCCTGGTCGTGAATAACAGCTCCTGGTCCACACAGCTGCAGAGAGAAGCGACCCTTCCTTCACCTGACTGCGGCGACAGCATCTGGTTCCCTCCTGGTTCCAGCACCGTCACTGGCTAGTGACCGTGACTCTGTCCCCTTCCCTTTCAGGACTCCTTCTTCCTAGTTCCAACCTTGGAACCACCGGACTCCTCCATCTGGCTGCCTGCCAGCAACTCCTTGTTTCAGGCATCACCGGGATCAACGCAACAAACCCGACGCAACTTCAGCCCTATGCACCGCAGCCTGTGGGTTAGGTCACTAAAGCTTCTAGGTGCTGAAGTCTGTGTACACTATCCGAGTGTTCAGGTCCACTGTTGTTTTCCCTCCATCCAGCCGGGTTCGTCCGGAATCCGTACCTTTCTAAACTGTACAATCCATAGACGTTGGTACGCATCCCGCGTGAGAGTTTCCACTCTGCACGTGAGTCCCGTGGGCCTCCTGCTCCTTACTTACCTAGTTCGTAGTTTAGTCCCAGCGATCCTCCAGCCTCTGGATCTCCTTACAGTACTTTTCTTCCTCGCATTCCATTGTTTTGAGTATATCGTTTGTCGCGCCCCTTAGGCGCACTTGTAAATATTGTGCGAACTCGTATTTCCTTTTAAGTATTGTCATGTGCTTAGCCCTCTGACCTCATAAAGAGTTCAGAGGTGTATGTTAGTTAATAAATATCTGTTTATTTTCATAACAACCTTTGTGGTGTCCTTTCACTTGGTATTCAAGGGGTTATATGTGGTAAAACCGCTGGCTTCACATGCCATAAAGAGTTTAGCCTAAAGACTGTTTTTGTCCACGCTACTAGGATAGCTGGTCTATAAGGTTGACTTACAACCAATCACCATAAGGGTTGATACAAGGTGATCACTAGAACTAGTGAACATCATATATCAGGCCAACTTCTCTTAGTCCGCCTCCCCCCATTCAAATCAGAGGCCACCAAAGTCATCTGCGGCGTACCACAAGGATCATCACTCAGTCCCACCCTCTTCAACGTTTACATGAGTCCCCTCGCATCCATCGCGCGACAACACAACCTCAACATCATCTCCTACGCAGACGACACCCAGCTGATCCTCTCCCTCACCAAAGACTCAAACACCGCCAAAACCAATCTACATGAAGGAATGAAAGAAGTAGCCGAGTGGATGAAGAATAGCCGTCTAAAACTAAACTCGGACAAAACGCAAGTCCTCATCTTAGGATCACCCCCCTCTGCCTGGGACGACTCATGGTGGCCACCGACCCTGGGTATAGCACCCATACCTACAGATCACGCACGCAACCTGGGCTTCATCCTAGACTCCTCCCTCTCGATGACCAGACAAGTCAACGCCGTCTCATCTTCATGCTTCAACATCCTACGCATGCTCAAAAAAATCTTCCGTTGGATCCCCACCGAACCAGGAAAACGGTCACCCACGCACTGGTCACCAGCAGACTGGATTACGGAAATACCCTTAACGCCGGAACCACAGCCAAACTACAGAACAAACTCCAACGCATCCAAAACGTCTCAGCAAGACTCATACTGGACATCCCCCGTCAAGCTCACATTTCCGGTCACCTAAAAGACCTCCACTTGCTCCCCGTCAACAAGAGAATAACGTTCCGTCTCCTCACCCACGCACACAAGGCCCTCTACAACCTAGGACCCAAATGCCTCAACACTCGACTGTCATTCTACATTCCCACCCGCCAACTACGATCATCCAATCAAGCCCTCGCCGCAATTCCGCGCATCCATAGATCCACCATGGGAGGAAGATCCTTCTCCTACTTAGCGGCCAAAACCTGGAATTCTCTCCCCACTCACCTCCGCCTTACACAGGACCACTTCTCCTTCAGAAAGCAGCTAAAAACCTGGCTTTTCGATAAGTAAAGCACCCTCCCTCCCTCAAGCGCTTTGAGACCCTCTGGGTGAGTAGTGCGCTATACAAATTTCTGAACTTGAACTTGAGCTTCACCCTGGTTCTGACCCATTTGTCTACCTTCTTTCCCAATTCTAGGGGAGAGGTCAGATCAGAGTCAACCAAGTGCTGATGCAACAGCTGGCTCTGACAATTATTAAGAATCTGTTCTCTCATGACTAGATTATACAATCCTGTATAGTCACATAATTTACTACCCAGTAGCCAGCCCTCCAGAGCCTTAGTAGCACAATCTACAAAGTCAACCCAGTCCTGAGTCTGTGTCTTTTGGGTGTCTCTGAACTGCAACCTGTACTGTTCAGTAGTTAGGCCAACCCCATCTATTAGAGCACTCTTCAGGACATTATAATTGTCAGCATCCTCTTTTTTTTACAGTGCGGAGCTTGTCACTATCTTTGTCTGCAAAGGAGAGCCACAAATTGCTGTCTACTGCTCCTGGGGTACCTTCTGTACTTTGCAGGCCCTCTCTAGTGCAATCACCCATTTGTGGACACACCACCAGGTCCACTTGGGAGGATAGGGGGAGGTCCATTCTGGCCTACCTCAACTCCAGGTAGCTCTGGATTCCCCAGATCAAGGTCATTGTCACCTGTCTGGTTGTCATCACCATCAGAGTCCTGGTGAGGTAACTCACCAGTGTTCTCTTCTTCTTCTTCTTCTGATGTCTCCACCCCATTACCTTCATTCTAAGATCAACACCTCTATAAGGCGTTTGGTATTGGGGTTCTGTCCTGGCCTCAACTTTCTCATGGCACACAAAGTCCTTAACTCCTGGAAAGGAAATGTGTCATACTTAGATGTCTGTTCTGGACTGACATCTGGGACAGACCCACTGGGTTCCTCCTGTGAGGTCATGACTAGTGAGGTGTGGTGTGTGCACCTACCTACACTACTTGGTGTGCTACTAAACCTCTCTAGTAGTTGTAGTCAGGGTGTGCTAAACCCTTAACACCTACAACTTCTAAGTTCAGTAGAACTTACTGTATTCTAAGCTTGATTTATACGTACCTACTGGAACCTTTAGTGATTTTTCAAATTATATTCTTAAGATTATCTGGTAAAACAATGCAATCTGGAATCCCACACGCTGCACACCAATGTGAGAAGTTAGCCTGGCATATGATGTCCACTATTCTAGTGGGCACCTTGCACCAGTCCAAACGACCCTTATTGATGGTAGGTTTAAGACAACCTTTATAGAAAGCTATCCTAGTGGTAGCTTTGTAGAGCAGCCTTCGGGCTAAGTCTTGAAGGAATGTAAAGCAGCTTGTTTTACCAGTCTATAATCTCTTGAATGATCAAATGAAAGTACACCACACAAGGAATATATAGAAAATATATGTATTTATTCTAAACAAAACCCCTCTAGTCTCTTTATGAGGCTAGAGACCAAAGTACAATACAAGGACTTAATGAGGACACAGTAAACTAGCACAGTATACGTTTTGCCCTAGGGGCCTCACAAACCATATACTAAAAAAGTGGTATAAGAACCACGTGAGGGATAGAAGTGAGGCCTAGGGCCTGTAGAACCGCTGGAGCAACCAGTAACCACCCAAGGTAGGGACGCAGGAGACCCACGGGGGGCGCGTGCAGTGTCTAAACACAGCGGTGAATCACCATTGACTTCTATGGAGGAAAAGCAAGTTACAATTTTAAAGATTAAGAACACTTGGGAGTAAAGTACGATGGAACCCTTTTAGACTAGGACACTTCGAGAGTCAAGACCCACAGGAGCACAAGCGTACTCGTGTTACCTCACCCAGGGAAGCCAGGTGCATAGGTGTCTTTTGGTGTCGGGTTTCGTCGTCGATTCCAATGGAGAACTGCGAAGAAGTGCTGCAGGTGACCAGAGGAAAAGTGTCTGGGTGGATCCAAGGGTGAATCGGAGATGTGAAGAACTTGAAAGCAGAGGGGACAGAGTCTGTGTCACTAGCCAGTGACCAGGATGGCGACAGGAAGATGTCAGCCGATGTCGGGTGCTTTCAAGTGGAGGAGGTGAAGTTTGAATACTTCAGCCACGACGACCAGGAGGTGTTAACGACAACCAGGAGCTGGATTCGAGCAGTCCCACGAAGGATGTCAAGTGCTGCAGCACCGGAATCCAGATTGGACCCAACAAGCCTTGGCAACAGCAACCCACGCAAGATGACAAGATTGGCTTCGGTGCAGACCAGCAAGGACTGAGGGACTCACCCTTTGGAGGGGAGTCAGAGAATGTCTGGAGCAACCGGGAAAGCTCAAGAAACAAAGGATTGTCTTTCGTGGGAACCCACTAGCCAACGGACTAGGGATCGTGAAGGAACCTCGAGCTGCGGTGAAAAAAGTGGACTCACGGAACACTCGTGGAGTGTAGGCCTCTGTGCTTTGGTGCAAAAGGTGCTCGGGCAGGGGCTTCAATTTCCCCAATGCACAACTTCGGGAAACTTCAGGAAGTAGGTGCAGTTGCAAAACTGCAGGATGTCCAGGTGTTTTCCGGTTCCACGTCCCTCGTGATAGCTACAGGTCTCAGCTCTGCTGGGGACTCGTGTCAGCCTTGGAGATGCCTGGAAGTCTGTGTCCTGTGTCGCAGGTTCTTCGGGATCGGGCGGGAGCCTCAAAAATGCAGACCGGCAAGATGTGTCTTTGGTGCCTGTTAGAACAGGGGGTCACTCCTTGACCCCAAGGGAGATTCTTCAGTCTTTCAGTCGAAATGAAATGTCGAAGGTCCAAGATTTCTTCTTCAGAGTTTAGTCCAGGGTAATCAAAAGTCCTAGGCCCTGGGCTCCTGTACTTCTACTAAGTTTAGGGGATGGACTAACTCTATGGCCCCACCTATGGGAGGACCGGGGGGGTCGGTATACCCTTTCCCCTTTGTCCAGTTTCGCGCCAGAGCTGGGGCTGAGTGCCCCAGCAACCGTTTTTAACTGGGAAATGCATGGAGCACCTAGTGTACCCCAGGGAGTGTCTGAAAAGCATTCACTAAATGCAACCCACCCTGCCCCAATACACTAAAGCTCGTCTGGGGAGGTGCTAGCACCTCCCTGTGACAGGAAACCTATTGTCCAGGCCTCCCCTGCCAGAGTTTCGTCCAGCATCAGGAGGGCAGACTCATGTCTGTGGCAGCAGCATCCATTTTGTGATGCTGGGGCTCTGTTCAACTTCTACTGGGTTTACCAGTATGTACATGTCTTCTCCCTCTAGAAGGGTTGAATGCTACCCCAGCCGCCAGAACTGGTGGTGGAGGTGGGGGGGGGGGGGGGGTAGTATTCCAAAGTGTTTGCCACCAAACACAACATGTTTTGATAAAGCCAAACTAAAGTTAGCATTTACTGCGAGGTTATAATGCACTTAAGAGTATATGGTATGGCTATATCGTAGAACAGCTATAAGGGAGGGATTCCAACAGCTTCAGAGGGGCTCAGCTCATGCTAGGGCACCCTCTCACACAAAACCAAGCACTCTGCCTTCAGGATTGTCAATGCATGCCATAGGAGTGACTTAAAGTTTTTTTTCTATTTATTATTTATTTTTCCTTCCAACCAGCAGTTACATAGCTTAAGTAGCATTACAATCACCATATAATAATTGCGCATAGTACTTGTATAATTACAATCCATATCGTACACATAGCATTGATTACATTTGCAATGTTCACCTCGGCAGATGAAAAACAGACAGTATGTGCACTCCAACCTGGTTTTTACATGTTTCTCTTCGCTTCTATACTTGTGTGGTGCGTCTAGCAAGTCAGCATAAGAGCTTGTGAAGTTAGAAGTCAGACCGTGATTCAGTTTCCGGGGTCGCAAATAGGTATTGGACAAGTGGCTACCAGAAGTCTCTGGGTCTCGAGGCTGTGGGATATCCTCTGCATAGGTCTCTAGTGTTTCTTTACAATAGACCATGCCCGAGATCCAGTCTTTTAGTCTGGGGGGTCTCTTGCTTCCCCATCTCATTGCCACACGCCTCTTTGTGAGCAGTAGTGCCACCACTAAGAATTTCCTGCGTCTAGCATGTTTAAGCTTCCGTACACCCAAAATGCACACAAAGGGGGTGTTGGGCATATGTTCCGATAGCATGTCAGATAGCACGTTGATGACTTCGCCCCAATATGTCTGCAGTCGTGCACACGACCATGAGATATGTAAAAAGGCAGCGCTAGGTGCGTTGCACCTCTGGCAGGTGTCTGTCTCTCTTAGACCCAGTCTGTGTAATTTGGCCGGCGTATAATATAGTTTGGTGAAGGAATTTGAAATGTATAATACGCAGGTTGCAGTTGGATGGGAGGAGCGTGAGTTGTGTGCATCTGTACTGCCAGTCCTGCTCATCTATTTTTTCACCCAGTGCTACTTCCCATCTGCCCAACGCTGCGGTAGGTTTCTCAGCCCGTTCGCCTTGGGCTACGTCATATAAGCATGTGACTAGATTTTTCCGGGTAGCAGTGTTTGTAATGTGTTTAATTGTGCGGGTTCGTACGTACGTAATCTTAAGTATGCGAATTTCTTTAGTGGGAGTTGGTGTGCACACAGTGAGGGGTCCGTCCAGTTAATGAATGTATTATGGGGGAAAATTTGTCCCATCGAGGTCAGTCCCATCTCTGTCAGAAGTGTATGCATTTTCTTTTCCTGTGTGACAGTGAGCTTAGGGTGTTCCGCTGTGGGCAGCGCCTGTGCATACAACGGCAACTTGTGAGCACTCTGCGCCAACACGTACCACGCCCGTGAGGTACATTGAGCTGTGCATATCTTGTCTCTTGGTGTATATTTTATCGGGGAAGCTATAAGTGCGGACAGTGGCAGGGGACGAACGCTGTCTTTTTCCACCGCAATATGTGGTATGAATGCATGGGGTTTCGTCCAGTAGTGTGCATGATGTGCTTGTGCACAGAGGAAATATAAAGGAAAATCCGGTGCTCCGAAACCCTCTAAGTGGTACGGTTGAGTTAGAACCTTCCAGCTAGTCCTAGCCTGTTTACCTGCCCATGTCAGTGTCTGAAGAACAGAACGTAGATTAGCAAAAAATTTCATATTTAGCCATATTGGTATATTCCAAAACAGATACAGAAACCTCGGCAATACTATAATTTTCTGTAGTGCTATTCTGTCCGCCATTGAGAGAGGCATTTTTATCCATTTATCTACCAGCTCCTCTAACTGTACCAGCGCCTTTCCATAGTTTTCCCTGACGACCAGATCTGGATCTGGGTGTATCCAGACCCCTAAGTATTAAACTAGATCTGTCTGCCATTGCACTGGGTATTCCAGGTCGGGCTCAAGTGCGTTTGTAGTGAGAGGTATCACAACCGATTTGTCCCAATTTATGCGGAGGCCAGCATAACGCTCATATCTAGTATATTCTCTAATGAGAGTTTTTAAATACATATCTGGGTATGTCGTGTACAGGACCATGTCATCCGCATATAGTGATATTCCGATAGGCCGGAGAGCGAATTGTAGGGCAGATTCAGAGTGTTTTTGGCGAATTTTAGAGGCTAGTGATTCTAGGATCAGTGCGAAGAGCATTGAAGACAATGGGCAGCCCTGTCTAGTGCCCCGCGTGATCTCTATGGGGTTGGACGTGTATCCGTTTATTCTAACCCGTGCCTTAGGTGCTGAGTATAGTAACGATATCCATTTTAGAAATGGTTCTGGGTGACGAACATGAAGTCCCATTCCACTGAGTCAAATGCCTTGGCGGCATCTAGAAGTGCCGCAGCCGCCGGTGTATCCGGGTCTAGTTGATGGTATAGCGCAAAAAGAGTGCGGATATTGTGGGTGGTGGACCGTGTCGGCATGAAACCTGCTTGGTCTGGCAGTATCCGAATGCATAGGAGCGGTTGTATTCTATTTGCGATTATTTTTGCCAGAATCTTGGCATCTATGTTAATCATGGATAAGGGCCTGTAGGATTCACACTCAGTAGGATCCATGCCTGGTTTTGGGAGTGCTATCAGGTGTGCCTCTCTCAGCGAGGGCGGAAGTTCACCTTCCCGATATGCTTCTGCAAGCATTTCAGCTAAGTGTGTGATCAATAGGTCCCGGAATTCTTTGTAAAATTCACCCGGGAGACCATCTAGCCCCAGTGCTTTCTTATTAGGTAGGGAATTAATTGCTTCAATTATTTCGTCCTTGGTAATATGGTGACAGAAGTATTCTCTGTGTGTGTCTGACAGCCATGCCAGTGCAACGTCATCAAGGTAGTTTCGTATATCTGAAGTGGAGGCTTGCGCCCGAGCAGAGTATAATTTGGCATAACATTTGGTGAAGCATTCTAGAATAGCTGGGGTGTCATATACTGTTTTGCGCTGCTCATCCTGAACCTGTGTAATATATCCTGTAGTGTGAGTGGGCTTAAGTTTATATGACAACGCTCTACCGGGTCTCCCACCTTCTCCATAGTTTCTAGCAGTGTATTTGCGTGATATGTATTTTACCTCGTCATCTGCGAATTTGTTATATTTATCAATCTGTGTTCTAATGTCTGCTAAGATGTTATCATTTTGGGAATCCTCAAATTCGCGTTTCAGTCTATTGGTGTCAGCTTCTATTCTTTCCAGTTGTCCTTGTATATCTTTTAGTATGCCCGCGTGTTTACTAATGCAGTGTCCCCTTATGGTAACTTTGAAGGCCTCCCAGAGTGTTCTTGTACTCTGTACCGATCCAGAGTTGTGTTCAAAATAGTCTATTATTGCCTGGCGCAACTCTTCGCGAAAGACTTGGTCCTGCAGAGCCGCATGCCTTAGTCTTCATGTGAATTGTCTTGGGGTGTGCGTCAGAATTTGCAATTTGATACGAACCGGGGCGTGGTCTGATAATGTTTTGGGCAAGTGTTCGATGTCAGTGGTCCATGTGCATGCCTCTTGAGACACCAGCCAACAGTCAAGCCTTGACCATGTGAGGTGCGTTGATGAGAAGCATGTGCCTTCTCTTCTCTCTGGGTGTCTCTGTCTCCATATGTCTACTATATCCCAGTCCGACATCCCCTCCCTTAAGATTTTGGCCGATTGCTTACCATATCGGTCGATACCCGTTGACCTATCTATTGTGGGATCTAGGCAGGTATTGAAATCACCACCCCAAAGGACTGTACCAGGTTTGAGTTCATGTAAGTTTGCCCAGATTTGTGCGTAAAAAGAGGGGTCATCGTTATTCGGCCATATACATAGACAATCGTCAGCACTGTGCCCCTGAAGCATTCCTTCACTATCACATAGCGCCCCTGATCATCCTTCACAGCTTTAATAAGCGTGAAAGGTGTGCTGCGTTTTACCCAGATCAGGACTCCCCTAGCATAAGAGGAGTAGGACGATGTCAGTCTGAATGTAGCCCACTTGGCCCCTATTTGTGTCTCTCTGAGCTCCGTCAGGTGTGTCTCCTGTAGACAGGCTACATCTATATTGTGTCTGTCCAGGTATGCCAGCACTTTCCGTATTTTCTGTGGGTTCTGTAACCACCTGACATTCCAGGTTAGGAGCGCCAGCGGTCTACGCTGTTTCAGAATATCAGTCATCTGTCGAGCCTCCACCATCTATCCAATGCATGTGCCTACGGTGGTTGAAAGTGGTTGAAAGTGTCGCCAGTGCAGCTAACTGCCATTTCACCACCGGTTGGAATTTTCTGTTTGCTCGCCCCTCCCACCCCCTCCATTTCCACTTTACCTGTATTAGTGGAGACATTCCCAACGTTAACAAATAACAGTCCCTTGTAAACTGAAAAGGTAAAAGAATAATACAACGGTTTGTGTGGTACACACGCAGGGATCAGAGCTGCCCACCTGTTACTTGTGGCATAGGCCACATGGGTAAACGCCCCGTTTGTGCATAGTATTAAAAACAACACGGTTCAACCTTAACGTACAGGGTCATGAAAAAACCCTTTACAAGCAGCAGACCATAATACAGATCCGTATAGAAACACATGAAGTGTGAGGCAATACAGCGAAATTATGAACTAATAATTAAATTAATTGCAACTTATCTGGACCAGCATATCGCAGCCCTTCTGTATTCAAGCATCTTCCATCAGGCAGCGCCTGACGGGGGGTATCCCCCACAGCGCTCAGTTGGTGCTCTGCCCAGTCTATCATATGTCCATACAAATTGTTCACTCAACATCAGACATGGTAGACGGTTCCCCGTGTTCTCCTCTTGGCAATCGTCGTCGCGCGCCCGTCTGGCCTTTCTGTTGTACAAACTTCAGGACTTCCGATGGATCACCGAAGATCTGTGTCTTCCCGTCTATAGTCATTTTGAGTCTTGCCGGATATAACATGGCGTACGGTACATTCAGTTCTCTTAATTTCTGTTTCTCTATGGTGAATTTTTTCCGCGCTTCCTGCACTGACGATGTGAAGTCCGGGTACAGGGAGATATCCATACCTTCATATGATAGTTTGCTCAATTCTCTGGCTTTCCGGAGTGCTGCATCCCTGTCCCTGTAACGAGGATTTTGGCAATAATCGGTCTCGGCCTGCAACCGGCAGGCGGCTGTGGTGCCAACGATCTGTGGGCCCTTTAAACTATAAAGACATCTGAAAAGGTGTCACGTCCCAGCATGGAGATGAGCAGCTGCTCAACATAGTGTTCCATAGGGCCGGTGTTTGTAGTTTTCGAAATTCCCATTAAGCAAATGTTACATCTACAGGACCGAGCCTCTAAGTCCTCTGCCTTTGCCGTCATAGCCGCCAATTGCTTTTTCCCGTCCGTCTGCATTTGGCCATCTTCAGCTTCAGATATTCTTCGCTCCACATGTCAAGTCTTTCTGTGTGTTTATCAACTTGTTCGGACATTCTGTCGACTCTGTGCGTCAGGGAGTCGATTTTCCCATCAATGATTGACAGTGTGACATGGATCGTAGTAAACATGGACCGTATGTCATCGTTCGATACCCCTCATGTTGCTCCCGCTGTCGATTGCTCCGTCTGTTGGTCTTCAGAGCTTTGGTCTTGATGCTTCTTATTCTGGTCAAAGGTGAGTTTTGGTTGGGTGCGGTCTGTTTTTCCCATGATGCGGTGGAACAAGTGTCCGGCTCGTATATACGTCAGTTGCAGTAACGCTAGTGAAACGGTACTGTGGACTAGCGCACTTTATAAGGGTTGTCTATACCACTTTCACCACATATAGCGTATGCGCATTAGCCATTCTTGGAGCTATTCCGGATTGAGCCCTAGTACCCCTGGAGAGTCTTGTAGGCAGTCAGGGGTATGATTGAAGGGGACACGCTGCTCCTCCCCCACCTATGGTCTGACCAAGGTGCAATAAGCTATATCCCTTGCACAACCCTGCACGTTCTTCTGCAAGTGTATCTCCGCTATGTGCGCAATTCGGACTGCCTAGACCTCAACCTCCTGGTTCCTGAAACTTCAGCTGGACTGCTAGCATGCAGAAATGGGGGGGGGGGGGGGCGGTCCACAGACCCCGTGTCCCCGTTGTGGATGATGATGTTTGTCCGGGTTGGACTTCAAGGATCCTGCCACAAGTAGCTTTGGGGAGCTCCGAGGTGGGGGGGGTCCGCTTTCACAAAGGGACCGCAATTGGTTCTAAACAAGCCTGTCCCCCAGCCAGCCAACCTGTGCTGTGTTCGAGAGAGGCCCACAAGTGTTTTTGTGTGATTCGCACTGCGCCCCTAGCGGATGGCCCCCATCCCATCTCAGACGCCCCCGTGAGTTCCGTGCAAGGCAGCCGCCAGTGCGCACTACTCCCGTTACCTTAATTTATATGATAACACAGCTCACCTGTTTGGGGTAGGCGCATACTCCAGAACGATCAGGCCTGAGAGTCCGGGATCTGGTGCAGGCGTGGCACCGTGCCTCTAACGCGGCTCTAGCATGTGTTGGGTCCTCCACTAGCAGCCGGCTCACCTCCTCACCACGAACCGGCTACACCCGAGTCCCGCAATCGCAGTCTACGATCTCCCGCAGCCCATGCTCACAGGGTGGTCGCCGCCGTAAGTCTGCACCGCCTCCAGTTGAGCTACGTGGCCTGTGTCGCGGCTCTTCCTCGCACTACACCCCGCAGCCGCACTTTCGCTTTCTGCCCGGGGACTCCAAATGTTTTGCCATTCGTTATGGGGTTCAAAGGGGTCTACAGGTGCTAGACTTATCGCTATACTGGTTCCGCTGCTCTCATATCTTATCCCAAGCCAGTTTTAGGAATAGAGATCCGTGTTGATAGGATTGAATTGAAGGATATCTGGGCACTCGCGAGGAGCACGCTCAACTAGCGGCCATCTTGCTTCGTGGCTAGCTCCGCCCCGAGTGACTTAAAGGTTAATATGTGTCTATATATATATATATATAGATATAGGTACACTATATCTAAGTAAGGGGTGCTTACACCACCTTACCCAGGCTGCAAGTGCAGACCTGTGGTGTCATTTTGGAAGGCTTCCCAGGGGTGGCATAATACAGGCTTCAGCCCCTGGTAGGCCTCTAGGGTACCTATTTCCTGGGTACCTACGGTACCATATATAGGGACTCACAAGGGTGACCCAGTAGCCAATCTGGTATGTACCTAAAGTACATGGTATCAATTTAGAGAGAGAACAGCTAGGCTGTTGTCCTGATTAGCAGGGCCACAGCCAGACTGAAGTCGAAAAAACAGTGAAACGCAGCAAGAAGTGGGGGTAACCATAGGTAGCAGACTCTACTCTCCTACAACCCCCCACTGTATACAGAAATGCTCTATCTAAAGACACCAAAAATGAATAGATTGGGTATTGCACTCTGTTTAAATGTAGCTTAGTCGTTTGTTTGGTTTTCACTGATCCCCCAGATTGACCGTAAACCACGATACACTTCACTCGATATAGTTCATATCGAATGAATCTACAATTTATTGTAAGGAATTTGTATATCCCCTTACTATGAAGTTTAAAACCTCTAAGGCATCCTTAGTAATAGAGTTTCCTTTCTTCTCTTTCTTTCCAACAGACCCCTGACGAAGGGGTTTCTACCCCGAAATGCATTGGGTTTTTCAGAGTATATTGTTCTGTACAAAAAGTATACATGATATAAATGTTGTGATTGTGATTATTTTCAATATGATTGTTTAAACTGATTATATATTTCAATCATGAATTCCTGATGAAATAAGGATAAAAGTATCTTTACCGACCGTACTATTGGAAGACTTTTTCTCCTTGTTGTGCGCGCTAGAGTCCTGGTTATCTAGCGATACCAGGCCACATACATTTCTATCTAATGACACAACACACCATCCACAAGGTTTACAAAAGACTAGGTATCACAACACATTGATGAGAAACTGCTTCATCGCTTAAAGAAGTATAAAAATTCATGGAGACTTGAAGGCACAGCTAACAGGAAGAGAAGAGGCTGCATAGCTATTTTGGTTGCTCCTTTGTACACAAAGGTCATAGTCCTGGCACGCCCTTACGACCCCTTAAATACGTTTGAAAAAATCGGGCAAGTGTGTTTCAGGGTCCAGGCACTCGAGTGTACATGTGTAATGGAAATGGATTGGGCCGTGCCAGTTATAGGCACACAAAGACACCAGAATAGGTTACACAAAAACAGAAATAGCTCTAAAACATATAAAAATCATGAAAAATGATCGATTTGGACAATGTTTTAGTTTACTCTTCGAATTGCTTTAATTGGAGAGCAGTAGGTCCAAAGAATTGGAGAGGGGCAGAATGAGCCCATTAAGATTAAAACACATTATTTTTCAAGTGACTGGAGACGGAGGCCGTGGGCTGATTTTACACATGAACAGTGTAGGAAAGCACCCTTTTTGTATGGCCACCCCCAAACTTTTTGCCCCAGTGCTGATGGTTATGACTCTGAAAGTGCACTGGAGCCTGCTGCCAGGGCTCTCTCCCTAAATATGATGTATGTGAATTGGCAACTCCGCTAGGCAAGGACTTTAACCCCCTTATAAGTCCCTGGTACCAGTGGTTCTCAGGGCATGGGAGTTAAAGGGGTCACAAGGGCTTGAAGCACTGATTTCTCCACCTTGAGTGACCCAAGTAAACATATGACAACAGTCCCGCCACTGTAGACTGCAGGAACAGTGCAAACTGCTCAAACTCGACTTTGCCCTCACCATGAGTTACAAGGTCATGGCACTATTTTAATATTTGTCAGTCACCTCTAAGGTAGGCCACCTGAACCCAGGAGGCAGGGTGCATTATATAAAGGTGTGGACATATGTCATACACAAAAAGCAAGTGGAATGTTTTCATCGATTGATCAGTGATGAATGAATCAATCCTTTTATTGAACGTCTTGGGTATCCAAACACTTTGGAGTAGATGCCTCACTCACTTATCGTAACATGCTTCATCATCAGTGCCTATCCACACCCTGGTAGGATATTACCACCAGGGCGGACTCAACTAAAGATGGAATGAGTGTTCTTAGATAAATCAAAGCTGGGTAAGCCGGGATCCAGGTGAAGAGTATATTATTAAAAATATGTACAGGTACACTCATTTATTTTATTCACAGGGTACCTGGGACATAGTTAAAAAACATTTTGAGCTTTTCATTGAAAACAATTCTTCAAATAAACCTACTATTTATATGCCAACATGTTTCGTCCCATGCCCGAGCCCGTTCGGGTCTGGGGCCTTTGTTAGGGCTTGCTGTGTGTATCCCGGATTGACTATGCATGCACACCATGCACACTTGAAAGGCCTAAGGATCTTCCCTATCTCAGTCTTCTGTTCTTGGGAATTTCCTACAAGACAAAAGGGTTGGCGAGGTTGAAGGTGAAGCGTAAACCTAGTTCCCTGTAAGAATTGAAAACTTTGCATTATCCACATGGTCCCTATCTACAAACATTTTTGTGAGTTATGATGGTCCATGCTTATCTTGCTTTAAGAGCAAGGTGTAAGGAGAAAGGGAATGGGAATCGGAAAAGGGGAACACCTCCCTGGGGATACAAAAGTGAGATTGTGATTCCAAATGTCCTTAGTGTAGGTACAACATTCTGATTGTTGCTATATCTACAGAGGAATTCATTCACTGTTCTTAAAGGTTAAAAAATATATTTTTCGTTCTAAGGCCCAACAATTAGTTGTCAGGGATGTATCCTATAATTGTAATACACTTTTAACTTACAACCCTTGTGGATAAAGTGTTAGGTGACTAATGTGAGATAAAGAAGTGGGAAATACAATTCTTTGAAGTTGTCATGTTTACCCTTGATTTTGTGTTTTCAAACTTCATGCGGTCCTGGAGAGTGGTGTCATCTTATTGTCACACTCTTTGCAGGTAAAAGACATTCATAAGGGTGAAATAAAGCACTCCATTCATATCACACAGCCAATCCATTTTAATTAACAAAATCCTGAATTGCATGTCAAGACCGGAGGCTAGCATTGTGCATAAATATCTTTTATTGACACTCCTTGCAGTACTTTAAAGCAGACAACATTAACACTCAAAAATTCTAGAACTAGAATATAAAAGTCTATCCGCCATATTCATGAAAATCGGCATTTGCGATTCTGTAATAGCGAAAAAAAGCGAATCGCTATTCAGAAATCGCAAATCCGAATTCATGAAGAATTGCGATAAAAAAAAGCGATTCGCACGCGATCGCAAATTCCGTTAGCGATGACCGATAATCGCAGAATAATCGCTATTTTCGGCTACCCGCGCCTGGACTGCGAGCTTGCAAATAGCGATATCGCTATTTGCGATATCGCTATTTGCGAGATCGCAAACTCGCGAGATCGGGAAAACGGGAAGTCGCATTTCGAGCCCAGTGATGACATCACAACCAGGAAGCTGCCGGTTCCCACCACCATTCTCCACAGTGAGGCTGACAGAGAGGGAGCAATTTGGAGAGCTGCAGCTATTCAGGAGAAAACCACAGAACCACAACCCTGCTACAATGGCTGAGGAACCTGCACCTGGCACCAGCAGCTCGTCTGGGCGCAAAAGAAAATTAAAATTTTCGGAGCAGGAGCTAGAACACCTGATAGAGGGGGTGGTGGCAAACCATGACAGACTGTTTGGCACAGATTCAAGGAGGGTCCCTGAACAGGAGAAGCGCAGGATATGGCAGGGGATAGCCTCGACTGTGAACTCCGTGGGAGTGGCGGACAGGTCCCTCGAGGAATTAAAGAAGCGCTGGTACGACCTCCAAGGCCGTGCCAAGGAGAAGGTGGCGGCGCGCCTTGGGGAGTCCTCGGGCACTGGAGGAGGAGGACCAACTGTCCCACCCAATACTGCCATGGAGGAACAGGTGGAGGACACCCTGGAGAAGGAGGCCTGTGTAGGATTTACACAACTAGACTCATCCCGCACCACCCAAGACACCCAAGGTAAGTGGCATGCGACTGCGACCCTGCCCCCTATGGATGTCCATGACCAAATAGGCTCCCCCAATGTCCCATAGGCATGCCATAGTTGCACATCAAGGAATGTCCTGAAGCATTGTGGGAGATGTAGTCTGGCCACAATGTTGTAGTACCACAATGCAGCCAGACAGGTCCCAAAGCACACAAAGCCACTGCCATTCAGGGAATGTCACCCAGCATGCATGTAGCAACTGCACGTCTGCCAGATACATGCAACTAATGATCCACCACTTACCCCCACAGGTGGCGATAGCAGCAACAGCGAAAGGCTGCAAATCGATGAGGGGGTCCAGGAGGAGGAGGTGCCACCACCAACCCAGGCACCAGCCCCTGCCGCTGCATCAACACCAGCAGCAAGAACCACCTGCAGTGTCCCCCCTGCGACTGGTGCAGCACCCACAGCCGCTGCCAGGCCAGCCACCATTGTGCCTCCTGCTACCGCTGCTCCACCTAGAGCCGCAGCCAGGGCAGTCACCACTGTGCCCCCTGCATCTTCTACACCAGCCACACCAGCAGTCACACCCCCTGCATCTGGCGCACCTGCAACACCTGCGGTCATACCCCCAGCAGCTGTCGCCTCTACATCCGGGGCTGCGCCAGTTTCCACACAGCGGCCAGCCACACACTCAGGCCAGCAGGGCAGGCGTGGCAGGTCACGGCAGCACTCCACTCCTGCAAGCAGGCGGGCCAATGATCAGGGACTGGCGCGGCTCAGCGTTGAGAGACGCATGCTTCGGATTCACCAGCGCCAGGCACAGCAGCAAGGAGCTATACAGCTGCAGCTCCATATGATAGGGCACAATGTGGCCACAGTTGCAGGCCACATGGACGGCATGAGGGCAGCCATGGCAGGTGTGGGAGAACGATTAGACAACATGACTGCAGCCATGGCAGGTGTGGGTGAGGGAATGGCCCGCATGGCTGCAGCCATGGAGGCCAACACCGCTGCCATGTCGAGACAGCGTAGTGGAGCACGCCGGCGCCACCGCCAACTTATGACCCAGCTGGCCTCTTACAGCAGGGCAAGTTATGTAGCAGCAAATGCTACTTCTCTGTTGGCGCGGCGCTCCCTGACCCAGCAGCACCAACTAATACAGTGCAGCGAGGACATGACTAGGGTGCTGGAGCACCTCACCACGGCCGTCATTGCCCTTCACCCTCCAGCAATTCCATCCACTGTGGGGGGTGATGATGCTAGTGAGGGGGCGTCCAGCGTCAGCTCTCACTCTGCCTCACAGGTCGCACCACACAGCCGCAGCACCAGGCCCACGCCATTGCCTGAAGCCCCGGAGGAGGATGCCCCTCAGAGGCGCTATGGCGCAACGCGCAGTAGGCGCTCCTGAGAACTTCAGACTGTCAATGGCACAGGCTGACGTTAAGCCTGCCATGTAGTGATACACAGCAGTATGGCGTAATACTGTTTGTTGTAGTTATTTGGACTGGAACCTTATTTTTATTTTTGTGAATTGAACAAATACATTTATTTTGCTACACACATTAGCGTTGTGTCATCATTACATTTTGCATGCATTGTTGATTTGTGGGGTGATGGAAGTGGTTGTACTAGAAACTGTTCACTGTGATGTGGTTGCGACGTCTGTGCCCTTCTGCTGGGTTCTCCCCATGTGCATGGCGCGCATGTGCAGGTGGCCGGTTGTCCCCCTCAGATTCACTGCCAGAGATGTCAACAGGTATCCGACGCTTGGTTGCAATGTTATGTAGTATTGCGCAGACAGCCACAATGCGGCAGCACTTTTCAGGACTGTAATACATGGCCCCACCTGTCTTGTGCAGTATGCGGAACCTGCTCTTGAGCAGGCCAAATGTCCTTTCTATGCAATTCCTTGTCCGTATGTGTGCAATATTGTAGCGCCGTTGCTGGGGTGTAGCAGGGTTGAGGTGTGGGGTCAGGAGGTATTCACGGAGGGCGTAGCCACTGTCACCTGAATGAGAGGAGCAGATGGTGATTGCCTGTGCTGCGCTGTTACATCTTAGCAATGTGACATTTCCAACAAAGTGTACTTACCAAGTAGGTGTCCTTCCCCAAACTCTCCCCTGACCAGTCGTGTGTGGAGGCCGCTGTGCCGGAAAATGAAGGAGTCATGGGTACTCCCTGGGTACTGTGCGACAATGTCAGTGATGTATGTCTTAGCATTGCAGACCATCTGGATGTTGAGGGAGTGGTAGGACTTTCTATTGCGGAACATATACTCCATGGCAGCTGGTGGGCAGATGGCGACGTGGGTACAGTCTATGCATCCGAGCACATGTGGAAAATGGGCTATATTGTAGAATTGTAGCTTGGTCATGTCCAATTCCTGTTGGCTGGCGGGGAATTTGATGTGACGGTGTAGCTGGGTGAGCATGGCGTCAACAAAAGTGTGGAGGCAGCGTGACATGGTGGGCTGGGATATCCCCCCAGCAGCCGCTACTATCCCCTGGAAACTCCCGGAGGCCAGGAGGTGCAGGCTACACAATACCTGCACATGTGTAGGCACAGCATTGGTACGGCTTGTTGGGTGCTGCATCAGGGGGTCAAGGTTCTGTATTAGCTGCATTATCATTTCCCCATTCAGCCTGTATTTAGCATATATCTGCTCTCTGGTTTGGCCCAGCAAGGTGACCCGCTGGCGGAATATCCTGTCCTGGATCCTGCGTCTCCTCCGTGCTAATCGCACTAGCCTTCGACGCCTCACCACCATGTACATTCCTGGCATTGTGGGACTCCTAATGCTGCTGATGATGATGGTCCTTATGTGTGATTGGTCAGGCCAGTACCTGTTGGTGATAGGACAACGGTTTTTTGAATGTTTTTTTTGCATGGCTTTCATGGTTACCACCTGCTTTGAGTTGTCCTTATTTTGCGCGGTGCAAATAGCGATTTTTGGGTTTTTCGCTAATTGCGATTTTTCTTGAATACCGATTGCGATTATATAGCGAATTCGCTATTATTTTCGCAGAATCCGTGGTGTGTCGCTATTTCCAATTCGCTAATGCTCACCTGCCGGGATTCTGCGAATATATTAGCGAATTCGCAAATCTGTGTTTGCGAATTCGCTATTTTGATGTTGAATGCCGATTACGGAAATTGCGCCCGCATTTGCATTTTCGCAGCGATTGCGGGCGCAATTTCACTTCATGAATCAGGCTGTATATGTAAATGTAAAAATGTAAATCCAGTATTTGTAAAGCACACAGCTTTTACCCGGAAGCATCCCGTTGCTGAGGGCCGTGGGGAAGATTAAGCGAGCTATTGCCCATTTCACATGGTGCTGAGCTGACCTGCCACCGGTGCCAGGGACCGAACCGTGAGCCCCAGCGGCCGGTGTCAGTCGCCCTGGCCGCAGCACCACACCTCTTCCCTATATCACTCTCATCACAGCAGCCATCTTCCTCTTTTATCTTCTAGTCCTTGACAGATAAGTATTGCGTGAATTATGTCTAATAAGAGATTAGTATATTAATTTTGTATTTATAAGTTTATGGATTGAATATATATTGATGAATAAAGAATATAAGTAATTAATGTACGTAGTTACATTTTTTGTACTAATTTTAGAAGTGGAGCGTAATGTAAAAGGTTGTAAGAGGGGTATTTAAAAGCTGTTTTGTAGAGGATAACCCAATTGATGGGTTTATAGCATATCAGGATTTTGTTTGGTTAATTACAAGGCATTTACAGCTAGATTCATCATAGTGCCGTTTTGCGAGTCCTTAATAGCGATTATTAAGGAATCGCTATTAAGGACTTGCAAAACGGGATTCATGTAGGAATCGCTAAATAAATTGCGATTCCTACACATTCCTTATTTGCGATTAGCAAATTGCTAATCGCAAATAAGGAATAACACCCAATTCATTCAAATAAGGAATAACTCCCCATTCATTCCTATGGGCCTAAAGGCCCATAGGAATGAATGGGGAGTTATTCCTTATTTGCGATTAGCAATTTGCTAATCGCAAATAAGGATGCGATTTCAAGGGTGCCAGGGGTGTCCAAAGGACACCCTGTAGCACCCCTGAAATGTAATCTACATTGGTGTTGCGCACACACATGTCCAAAGGACATGTGTGTGTGTAACATGCAACTTAGAAAAATGCATTTAAATGCATTTTTCTAAGTTTTCGCTATTTACCGCGAGGTTTGACCTCGCGGTAAATAGCCGCCAGAAATAGCGAATTCGCAAATAAAAAATGGTTAATGAATTGCATTTAAGAAATCTCAAATAGAGATTCCTTAAATGCAATTCCTCGCAAATATGCGATTTCGCAATTACCGATTTTTGCATTTCGGATGATGAATCCCAAATGCAAAAATTGCGCTTGCAAAGGGCCAGATTCGCAGAATCTGGCCCTTTGCGAGCCGATTTTTCTTTCATGAAGCTACCTGTTTGTGTAGAAATTCTGAAAAACAAGTATACGTGTTTCGTTTGCAGAGCAGCACGAACGGGCATTCAAGCTTGTACTCCATAACGGTACATTTAAACAGGGTAACTGTTAGACCTGTCAGCCCTAGGGTTGTCTTTCCCTATTTTTTTCGCCCTTGCCTTATTTTTTCCACCTACTTTTTGTTGGCCTTAGGTCTCTGGGCACCTTCCCATTGTTTCCCAATGCCAAGGTGCAGGTGCTCTCTTCCCCTAACCAGGGGCGGCTGGTGACATTTGAAAGTGGTGGGCGTAAACTAATTTGCATATTGCTCAGCAGCGATCGAGCGCAGCGAGCGAGCCCGAACCACCTTGCATCCATCAATACATCATTCATGCATCCACCCATCAATCCACCCACCCACCCTGCATACATCATTCATTCATGGGTGGTAAGTGGGCAGTGGCAGTGTCCCTACCGCTTTTACAGAAGCGCTACCGGCGTATTAGTGAATGCTACTTGTATGCTGTAATAGCGCGTGAGCTCTTTTAACGATTTTAAAACACTTGGGCACTGTTGTGAGCCAGTGCGTGCATGCGACTTGTGCACTGTTTGTTCTTGCGCAGCTGGTGATTCTTTTTACCTGACAAAGCTGCACTCTGCTCGGCTGAGTCCTTGGAAGCAGACAGGCAGTTGCAGTAAACTAGCAGCGAAGTGCTGGACTCGTCCCTCCCTCCCGCCTCGTTCTGACGCCGGTGACTAGCACCGTTCGAGCAGAGGGCGTGGAGGGTCCAAGCCAGATACTTCCGGCAGCTACCTGCAGCGCTCTAGTTGTTGGGACGCTGGGGGGGATATAAGGCGGATGTGTTGTAGGCAGCGCAGCGGACGCGACGAAGGCGCGCCAAAGTTGCGCCTAAGTTAAGCCCGTCTGCGCCCGTCCGCGGCCGACCGCGGTCCAGGGCCAGTCCCCCTGCACCTCCATCTGAGCATGTCAGCTGGAGTCGAGATGATCTGCTTCTCCTCCGCAGTGAGCAATTGGGACCATGCTTACACATTATGAAAGCTGAAAACACCGCGGGCTGCAGCTATTGCAGTTTCAACTTTCGTAAAGGGGGTGTGGAAACTGGAGAGCAACATGACTTGGTATGTGGCCTGCTGAACGTACGATCTTTACGCAAGCACAGCCTCGACATGTATGACCTCCTTAATGGAAAGCAATGGGACCTGCTCTTCCTCGCGGAAACATGGTTAGACCATGATTCCATGCCGGACATTGTTGAGGCTATTCCGGAGGGCTACTCCCTGCTGAGGTTAGATAGAGCATTAGGTAGAGGAGGTGGGATAGCCATAGTAGCCAAACAGGGCTTCCAATGCCATCTAGAACAAATCACAATCGAGGGCAGCGAAGCTGGCACATTTTCTATTTCGATAAATGGAAACTATACGCTGAAGGGCCTTCTGATTTACCGACCACCTGGTACGGCAGTGAGATTTATTGAGAACCTAGTTGTAGGCATCACTGAGGCTGCATTACGAGCCGATAAATATTTAGTATTGGGTGACCTCAACTTACATCTAGATGACCCAACGGATAAGGTGGCTAGGGATCTCTGTCAAGTAATGGCAGGACTGCAGTTTGAGCAAAAAGTTAAGAGCTCCACTCACCAACTGGGCCACCTTTTGGACCCGATTTTTGCAAATTGGGAACAAGTGGAAACTCATAAGCCGGTACCCATCCCGTGGTCGGATCACCATCTCATCCCTTTTACCATCTGTTTGCAGGGAGCACGGCCGGCAGAACCTCCTGCTGATAAACATCCTAGGCGGAGATGGGCGGCTTTCTCTCAAACTAAATTCAATCAGGCGCTCACTGCGAAGGGCAACCCTGGGGGAGTGGGAGTGGAAGAAATTAACACCAACCTGGCCCAGCGAATCACGGAAGCTCTGGATCTGGTGGCCCCACTCGGTGTGGCAAGGGTGGGGGGCCGTGTTCAGAGAACGGCACCATGGTATAACGAGGAGGTGCGTGTGGCCAAAGTAGCATGTAAACGTGCAGAGAGGCAATGGAGGATAGCCTTCACTGCCCACGCTAAAGCAGGGTATATAGCCAATAGGCGTATCTACCATAGATTGATAAGGAAGGCCAAAACGCTGTACTTTGGCAATAGGATTGAAGAAGCAGAACATTCCACAAAAGAACTATTCGCAATCTATAAATCACTCTCGGTAGGGAAGCCTGCAGTGGTGCCCAAGGAGCTTTGCTCAACGGAGGGCTGTGATCGCATAGCAGAGTTCTTTGCAAACAAGGTGGCGAATATATACACCACCTTCCCCCAGCAGGCTGGTAACAGTCCTAAGCTCCTGGAAACCACTAAGGCTAAAGGGGAAAAGCGGTTGACCATCTTCTCTACCCCGCCTACTGAGGAACTTATCCGCATCTGCGGGTCCATAAAATCTGGTTCCCCGAGGGACCCTACTACTCCAAGTCGGCTGAAGGGTAGTTTGCAAATATTGGAACCTTATATCCGCCATCTACTAGATACCTCTTTTGAGACTCAGACCGTTCCTATGGCTTGGAAACAAGCAATTGTACTTCCTCTGCAGAAAAAAGCTAATGTCAGCTTTGAAAAACTAGACAATCTCCGCCCAATTTCTCTCCTGCCTTATATGGCTAAGGTGGCGGAAAAAATAGCAAACTTACAACTTATGAAATTTGTGGAGGAGGCCTCCCTGCTCCATGACTCTCAGTTTGGCTTCCGCCCCCGTCACTCGACGGAGTCAGCACTTCTTATGGCGGTAGAAACCCTACGACAGGGTGTGGATGAGGGCCAAATTATGGCCTTGATTCTACTAGATCTAAGCGCGGCATTCGACACTGTAGCACATTCCACCTTGCTAAAGTGTCTGAATGAAGGAGGGGTATCAGGAGAAGCGCTTGGCTGGATTAGATCCTTCCTGTCAGACAGGTGTTTTCAGGTTTGCTTGGGTGACTGTTATTCGAAGGAGATTGGGCTGGGCCAGGGCGTGCCTCAGGGCTCATCCCTGAGCCCGACCCTATTCAATCTCTATGTCTCACCTTTAGCAACAATTGTAGGAAGATATGGTCTGCGCCTGGTGTCCTATGCCGACGACACGCAGCTGGTCATCTCCCTTTTGCGTGCACCCGGTCTTGCAGCGGACATCTTCAGGGATTGCATGCAAGATCTGGCAACCTGGATGTCCGCAAACTGTTTGAAGTTGAACGGTAGCAAGACCGAGGTGCTCGTGGTGGGGGGAGGGCCGTCTGCTTGGTCGTCGGCATGGTGGCCCCCCTGCCTGGGAGAAGTCCCAGTCCCATGTCAGGAGGCAAGGAACCTTGGAGTGTGGCTGGATGCGGATCTGGCCTTTGGCCCCCAGATTGGTCGGTTGGCAGGGGTGTGCTTCGGCGTTCTGAGAACCTTAAGGAAGGTATTAGATCTCCTCCCGATCGCGGCTCGCAGGACGTTGGTGCACGCCCTGGTCACATCGCGATTAGATTATGGGAATCTGTTGTATCTGGGGGCCAAGGGCAAGGTCGTGGGCCGCCTCCAAGTGCTGCAAAACGCCGCGGCGCGTTTAGTTCTAAGGCTCCCTAAGAGATCTCCCTCTAAAGCAGCGCTTCAGGCACTGCACTGGCTACCTGTGGGGAAAAGGGTGGAGTTTAAAGCTCTTTCCACATGTCATCGCATTTTGAGCGGCAAAGCTCCTGCTCCGCTTCAGAGTCTGGTGACCTGGTATGAGCCCACGAGCAATCTTCGCTCCTCCCGAACTGGGTTACTAAAGGTTCCGAGAGTAAGGAAGGCTTGCATGGGAGGGAGATCCTTCAGATACCTCGCTCCCAGGTGTTGGAATGCTCTGCCTTTAGAATTGCGCCTGGAACCGTCTGAGACCATGTTTAGAAAAAACTCAAAACCCATTTAAATAGTAGGTAGACTTCTTTAAGGGCAGGAGGGGTGGCTTCTCCACTTATCATAGCGCGGGGACAAGCCGGTGGCGTAACCAGGCGCTTTATAAATGTCCAATAATAATAATAATAATTCATGCATCCACCCATCCATCCATCATGCATCCGCCCATCATGCATGCATGCATCCATACATCATTCATGCATCCACCCATCCATCCACCCAACCATCCTGCATCCATACATCATTCATGCACCCATCCATCCATCCACCCATCCATCCATCATGCATTAATCCATCATGCATGCATCCATCCATACATCATTCATGCATCCACCCATCCATCCTGCATCCATACATCATTCATTCATGCACCCACCCATCCATCCATCCACCCATCCATCCATCATGCATCCACCCATCATGCAAGCATCCATCCATACATCATTCATGCATCCATCCATTCACCCACCCATCCATCCATCATTCATGCACCCACCCATCCACCCGTCATGCATCCACCCATTATGCATGCATCCATCCATACATCATTCATGCATCCACCCATCCATCCACCCAACCATCCTGCATCCATACATCATTCATTCATGCACCCATCCATCCACCCATCCATCCATCATGCATCCACCTATCATGCATGCATCCATCCATACATCATTCATGCATCCACCCATCCATCCAGCCACCCTGCATCCATACATCATTCATTCATGCACCCACCCATCCATCCATCCATCATGCATCCACCCATCATGCATGCATCCATGCATCCATCCATATATCATTCATGCATCCATCCATCAAGCATCCACCCATCATGCATTCATCCACCCATCCATCCACCCATCCTGCATCCATACATCATTTATTCATGCATCCACCCATCCACCCACCCATCCATCCTGCATCCATCATTCATGCATCCATTCACCCATCATGCATGCATCCATCCATGCACCCATCCACCCACCCATCCACGGAACAATCATTAATGCACCCACCCTGCATCCATCCATCATTCATGTATTTACACATTTCTGCAGCAGATGCTTTAACACACTGAACTATCGCAAGTCATTTGTGCAAGCTAGTTTACTGGAACACCGAAAAACACACTCTTACCTTGCTGCCGGTCCCGCACACGTCACAGGCTCACAGCGCCCCTGGCCAATCCTGGCGCCAGGGGCACAGGTACCCTCTCGCCCGCAGCACGCCCATTAGGGCTCCTGATGGGCATGCGCAACGCCGCCAAAACACATGTGCGCATGCGTGGGCACGGGTAAAAATTCACCCTCCGTCCCCACGCATGCCGACTTCTGTTGCCGTCTGTACAATCATGTCAATGAATCAACATGACGCCCGCCCGGCGGTCTGACGTCATGTTGATTCATTGACATGATTGTCATGAGGGAGCTGCGGGCGGCGTTGGGCAGGGGGGGCTATGCCCCCACGCCCCAATGGACGAACCGCGCCTGCCCCTAACATGCCTGCCACTGACCCCTGCAACTGCAGCGCGGTCTTTGTAGACGCACACTAGTAGCCAGGAGCTGGCTGGAACCCTTAAACAATGTTGCAATGCCAGCCTGCCAGCCTGCCCATAGCTAGAATGAGGGAATCTCCTGGAACCTTCTAGAACAGGGGAGGTGACACCAACTGCCACTGCCAACTGCCAACTGTCGCTATATAAGGAAAGGGAGGGAAACTTTCCAGTCGGGCAGTTGAGGCATCACTGACCTGGGGGAACCTACGGAGGAGATTTAGGCGGTAGGGCCTGGTCAGGGACCTATACCACTGGGGGTGACAGGGTTTAGGCGCTGCCCACCAAGCTGTGTGAGGAACACTGAACTAGCCCACTGATCTGGCCCGGCGGGAGGGGAACCTCAGGAAGCCCGGCTGCATCTTGCGACTGCCCCCCACAGTGCCCGACCATCGGAGAGCTCCCGAAGAAGCCCGAGCCCTCCTACTTCAGCTGTCCCGCCGCAAGGGCCCCGGAGGCCCGAAGACAAGAGGTAACCCCAGGGGAGGAGGACGGAAGGCCGGAGAAGGCCCAGAGTTTGCCCCTCCCCCGGGGAACATCGTGGTTGGGCCCTGTTGGCCTTAGATGACTCGGGGAAAGCCCCCTGTGAGTGGAAGGGAGGGGGAGAAGTCCCTCTGAGACTGCCAGGCCTCGGAACTGGGCCAAGGCATTAGTTAGCCCCGCCAGAGGTTCAATTGTATGCCAGCTAGTGTAGGCCCTGTTGCTGGGGTTATGGTGGCATAAGGAAGTGCTGCTGGCTGAATACTGGGGTATATGTGCCTTAATGAAATGCCCAGTTCTCTTGTCTGCTGAGCTGAGGCCTAATCTTCACTGAGTTGTCTATGAGTACTAAATGAAATGGTTACTTACATGAAGAGATGGTTATTGATGCCTGCTGCAATGGTATCTGAATGACTTTATAAAGAATTTCTTGCAGGTGCTGAGTAAGAGCAGGACTATTGCAAAGCCTATGGTTATCTAATATTTAATATTTATTCAGTAAAGTATTTATTGCAGAGTGATGAAACACGTGTATTTTTAAAGGGAGCTAATAAGTTATTGTTACTGTGAATTTTTGATTGCCCTGATTCTAATCCTATATAAAAGCTTATTAATTTGAATCAAACGTAATTGGTGTGGTCTAAGTCCTTGTGTGCCCTTATTGTCTCAGTGGATGCGTGTGCTGTGTAGTCACTTAACACCTGAGCTTTCGGGTACCTACCTGCTCGTGCCAGGCTACCCCCGGGGAACTGGTGACCCCAGTTCTTACAGTAACTGACATGTACTGGAGTGAGGTTTCTCTTGGCCCATGGAGGTCAGCGCAGCAGCGGATCACGGGAACAAGTTTGT
Source organism: Lissotriton vulgaris (assembly GCF_964263255.1). NCBI lineage: Eukaryota > Metazoa > Chordata > Amphibia > Caudata > Salamandridae > Lissotriton > Lissotriton vulgaris. The sequence goes on along the minus strand of NC_141700.1, from coordinate 17,926,905 downwards.
TCCTTCTGGGCGCTTGTAGTGGCGGTCATGGCGTTGTCACGCATGCGTGCCTGACGGCGTACGTGGTGACCATTTTGAATAGGCACGACCGATAGCTACCCAGTTAGGCTGACAGTAACACCAGCCATTTTAATGAAGTAGGTGAAGATTGTTGAAAACACAGCATATGTCAAAACTGACAAGCAGCTGATCGTAGAGGTGTAGGAAAGTCGGAGTGGGTTTGAAATAAAAAAAATTAAAAAGGAAAGGAGTTATAAAGAATAGATAGTATTAGGTGTATAGAAGTAGGTTGTGAGAGAGAAGTTCACAGTAATTTGAGAGCAAATAGAATGACACAATTGAGGAAAATGGTGCAAGAAGAGGTGGGAACCTCTGTAAAGGAGGTTATAGAAAGCGTTGTGAAAAGGAAAGCAGTGGATGTATCTGATGAGGAGTTTTGGTCAGTAGATGAAGGAGATAGAGAGAAAGGAACCGAGAAAAGGAGAAAGAAAATTAAAAAGGTGGAGATTGGTGTCAGATTCCTGGCAAAAGAGAAGGGTGTGCCATGCGCCACAAATGAAGAGGGTTAATACTGATAATAGGGTTGGTAATGATGCAGCAAGTATTGGCGCCTCTGATTCCAACGTCAATAGAATACAGAACAAATATTATACGGTGCTACAGGTGAGAGAATAACCCAAAACCTCCAAATCGGACCACAGTCCTCAAAACAGACATACAGATTGACTGTGCACACGTGATTTCGATTAACAGTGTTAATACTGATAGTATTTCCACAACAACACAATCACAACCGGTCCGGTAACAGAATCTGTAGCACGCCGCCAGTGGAATCACTCGTTTACCGTGTGGCAGGGAGCATTATTAGTGCTCCACATTGGTACTTACCATTTACTCCTGTGCACCATTACGTATTTGGAAACATCTGACGTTACAGCAGGGACGGAAGTACAACCGGCGGAGAGGAATCTTGACATTCAAGCCATCTGTCCAATAGCCCTGAAGAAGTCTTGGGTTACACCTTGACGAAATACGTGTTGGCTGGGCACCTGGAAAACTAATAAACCAAACGGAAAGAAAACACCATCTGGATCATATATTTTGTGATTGTGTTGTTGTGGAAATACTATCAGTATTAACACTGTTAATCGAAATCACGTGTGCACAGGTCATCTGTATCACAAATGAAGAGGGTGTCCATCGCAGCATAAAAGAGGGTGTCCTTAGCAGCACAAAACGATTTTAGGAAATGCAAACAGAAGAGTTTAGTCAAAATTATGAGGATGAAGATGAGTTCATATTGGATGATTATTGCAAAGATGGATGGGCTAGGAATATGGACATGGTACAGAGGGAAAGGAAGGAGACAGGGATTGTTAAGGATCCAGAAGGAGAGGATATGTTCAGCCCGGATATGATAAGGCACCCAAGAAGTGTGAACGGGTGGCCACTCCACATGTGGCGGAGTTTGTGAAACTTTAGATATGGAGGCCATTGGAGAAGGAAGCCAGGGTGGTAATGAGGATGGAGTGCTCTAGGCAGTTGTGGCTGACAAGGCTTGTGACATGCCAGATTTAGACCCTGATTTGAACTCCTATTCCACCTTGGGTTGAGTCCGTGCTGTTGGTACCATCCTACCAGGGTGTGGATAGGTGCTGATAATGAAGCATGTCACGATAAGTGAGTGAGGCGTCAAATCCTAGATCTTTGGTACCCAAGAGGTTCAATAAAAGGATCGATTCATTCATCACTGATCAATCTATGGAAACATTCCAGTTGCTTTTTGTGTGTGACTGTTGACTCTGGGAGAGTGGACATAAAAGTGCAAGCTTATATGTCCCTAGGTAGTCTCTTTCCATTAATGGCCACAATAAGTGTTCTAGGGGCCAAATGATAATATGGACTGGCAACCGGGCACCCCGAGGTTGCCAGCTCCATTATGGTCCCACTGTAAAGAGTCATGATTGGTATCAAACACCTTGTCTCATTATATTCAACATGATTCCCATGTCGGATTTAAAGTGATATGCACCTAGGTGGCTACCTTTGAGGTTGCCTACATGGTTGCCCCAGACTTTCCAGTGCCTTGGCCGACAGCCTGCAGCTGCTGCTGCCAAGACTGGAATCTGACCCCCTGCTAGGAGGTGTGAACACTCTCAGGAGTCAGAAACAAAGGCCTGGCCGGGAAAGAGGTGACAACTTTCTCCCTGACAAGATGGCTTGTGAAGTGGCACATCAAAACTGTAAGGTTCAAAGCTTGCACCGCCTCCGATATGCATTCAGACTGCCTCCCAAAGGAGGAAACAGCCACCCTCTGCCCCCAGGGAGCTTGTTTCCTTCCCAGTGAAAGAATTGGCTTTTGTAGTTTGGTTTGCCCTGTTCCCATCATGCACTGGGACAGGAACAGACTAATTTGCATACAGCCAGCTTCTGAAACTGGGATGGTGCAGTGAGCTAAAAAACGGTGTTGGATCTAGCCCTGATCTCTTGACTGGGTGAGAGCTTTCTGTTTAATTCAGAGACTCTGTCCCTCACCACCCCTTGTTGTAATTATTTTTGTCCACCCTAAGCGTGGAAGGGTATTCTCAGATGTGAGACCCTTGCTCATTGCACCATCAGGATTCAAGCAAACCGGGCCGAAGACGGCTGTAATGCCAGAAACCGGTCCCCGGGACCTTGTTTCCTTCCCAGTGAAAGAATTGGCTTTTGTAGTTTGGTTTGTCCTGTTCCCATCATGCACTGGGACAGGAACAGACTAATTTGCATACAGCCAGGTTCTGAAACTGGGATGGTGCAGTGAGCTAAAAAACGGTGTTGGATCTAGCCCTGATCTCTTGACTGGGTGAGAGCTTTCTGTTTAATTCAGAGACTCTGTCCCTCACCACCCCTTGTTGTAATTATTTTTGTCCACCCTAAGCGTGGAAGGGTATTCTCAGATGTGAGACCCTTGCTCATTGCACCATCAGGATTCAAGCAAACCGGGCCGAAGACGGCTGTAATGCCAGAAACCGGTCCCCGGGAGCTTGTTTCCTTCCCAGTGAAAGAATTGGCTTTTGTAGTTTGGTTTGCCCTGTTCCCATCATGCACTGGGACAGGAACAGACTAATTTGCATACAGCCAGGTTCTGAAACTGGGATGGTGCAGTGAGCTAAAAAACGGTGTTGGATCTAGCCCTGATCTCTTGACTGGGTGAGAGCTTTCTGTTTAATTCAGAGACTCTGTCCCTCACCACCCCTTGTTGTAATTATTTTTGTCCACCCTAAGCGTGGAAGGGTATTCTCAGATGTGAGACCCTTGCTCATTGCACCATCAGGATTCAAGCAAACCGGGCCGAAGACGGCTGTAATGCCAGAAACCGTTCCCCGGGAGCTTGTTTCCTTCCCAGTGAAAGAATTGGCTTTTGTAGTTTGGTTTGCCCTGTTCCCATCATGCACTGGGACAGGAACAGACTAATTTGCATACAGCCAGGTTCTGAAACTGGGATGGTGCAGTGAGCTAAAAAACGGTGTTGGATCTAGCCCTGATCTCTTGACTGGGTGAGAGCTTTCTGTTTAATTCAGAGACTCTGTCCCTCACCACCCCTTGTTGTAATTATTTTTGTCCACCCTAAGCGTGGAAGGGTATTCTCAGATGTGAGACCCTTGCTCATTGCACCATCAGGATTCAAGCAAACCGGGCCGAAGACGGCTGTAATGCCAGAAACCGGTCCCCGGGAGCTTGTTTCCTTCCCAGTGAAAGAATTGGCTTTTGTAGTTTGGTTTGCCCTGTTCCCATCATGCACTGGGACAGGAACAGACTAATTTGCATACAGCCAGGTTCTGAAACTGGGATGGTGCAGTGAGCTAAAAAACGGTGTTGGATCTAGCCCTGATCTCTTGACTGGGTGAGAGCTTTCTGTTTAATTCAGAGACTCTGTCCCTCACCACCCCTTGTTGTAATTATTACCCTCTGCCCCCAGGCACATTAGTTTCCAGGCAGAGGGCGGGAAATTATGTAGTCAGGAGGTGTACACCTCCGGAAGGCTAGCCAGACCCCTAGGGTGGTCTATCTGATCTGTACAGCCAAGGAAGGTTTCTGTCATTTTTAAAAGTGGCGGAATAGAGGGTTCTGGGTAGCAATGATGACCCCCCCCCCCCAACCCCCCCCCCCCAGGTGTGGACACCTCAAAAACGAATTAACTACTGGGGCAAGTAGCCCATTGGCTACTTTCATTTACACCCCTAACAACCTTAACCTTAAATCTAGTATTTAACCCCTTCCATGCTCATGATGAGCTCAGCTTGTCATGAGTCACAGTGGACCGCCCACGCGTGGCTAATTCCCTGCCTGTGCGGAAGAATGAATCAGTGGGGTCTGTGACGAGCCCAGCTCGTCATGAACACAGCTCCACTGTGAGTCATGACGAGCTCAGCTCGTCATGAGCACATCCCCGCAGTGGACCCCTGCCCCCCGCACCGTGGGGGAATTACCCCAGCAGCCAAGGGTTAAGGGACACCCCTGGCACCATAAGCTCAGATCTGATTCAACATGCAACCAAGGACAAAGAAGAGATCTGAGTCTGCAACTTTAGGACCTGCACAAAACAAAAGCAGATACTCTGCACCTGTGACAACAACTCTGCAACTTCATGACTGCGACTCGTCCTGACCAGAGACCAGTTCCCCAGAATGAGGAACCCCTCCGAGAGCCAAATGTAGCCCTAGAATCCCTTGGACTAGTGCTAGTAGTCCTCTGCAGCTTGCAGGTAAAAGCATGCTCCTGGAACCAAAGAATCACTGGCCATCGAGCTCGCTGAGGGATTCCCCCAAAGTAAATTAGTCCAGTGCATTGTGGAAAATGTAGTCCAGACCTCCAGCAAGTTTAAGGTGGCGACTATTTCCCCCAGACTCCAGGATGTCAAAATAACTCCAAGCTGAGCTTGCCGCTGCAATGGCTTGTTAGGGGTCAGTCCAGCTACCACTACCTCTGTTCAACGCTGTGCCTCTAGGGAATCCCTGCAGTATATTCAACTCACCCCCTCAGTGGCCCTGTTGTTGACTTTTTGCATCCGTTTCTTCACCAGCATCGTCCCAATTCAGCACTAAGGACAGCCAGGAGCCAGGTCAACTCTGCACCCTGGCCCTACGAGCCTGGTAAAAATCAACTGACTGTTGTGGCCTGGTCCTGGGACCCGCATCATCTTAACCCCCTGTGGGTTCCATGCAACTCAACCTGCAAGTGACCAATTGTCACAAGTGCTTTATCCCATTGACTGCAATGTTAACGTATTGCAGTATTGAATTTTGAGTCGTGTCAATTACTTATCGTCCAGATTAGTACTCTAAAATGCCTAGCGCATATTCCTCTAGTAAAGCCTGCCTGCTCTGTGCCACACTTCCAAGACTGAGCCAGGGAGTTATTAGTGTGGGTCAAAAGGAGCTATGTTCAGGTACTGTGAGAGTATTGCATAGTGAAGCCTAACCAGCCTCACTGCACAATACTCCACTTTCCTGCACACAGGCGACATGGCCATTTGTGGAAGCATCGAGAGTCTCCAAGACATCGGTGACGGTGGTTGCTGGTAAGGCGCAGCGGAGACATTTGGCAAATAAAGATGGAGTATTCCCTTCTTCCTACGCTGCTGGAGCCGTGGCTCGCCAGTGATATAATTACACCCTTGCACGCCGCTTTTTTAGAAAGAGTGCCTACAGCATCCTCGCATCCAGACCTAGGACCCTCAGTAGATACAGACAGCAAATTGGCCCCACGAGGGACCCCGCCTCATGCCTGCAACTGAGAATGGTTGTCCCCAGAGGGTGCTAATAAGCATGGTGGAATGAGGGAATACACGGCTTGGGAGGGAGCAGGTGCTATTCCTATCCGCCAGACAGGCTTATTAAAGATTTCCAGGCAGAAGGAAAAGGAACTGTTGTAGAGTGACACAGCAGTGGTTGGCTGCTGGGCCTGTTTCCTCTACCCTATCGAGAGGAAGTACCTTAAATTGTCCTCTTTTTGGTTGGTCTTCTCAGGTGACATAAAGGGGAGCGGTGGTGAGAATCTCACAGTGCTTACGAGACATCTCTGATCTCCAAAGGAGAGGTCTCTCACCAGGTCCTTCATATGGAGGTACCAAGATGGTTCTGTATGTTGCGCTTCTGCAGAGGAACTCTTCACCATCTTTTCTAAGAGAAAGCCTCTCACTGCCTTTCTGTGCCGATGTTGTCCTCCTTGCGAGGAGAATCCCTCATTTCACCCATATGGGTTGAGGACACAAGCCTGTCACCGTAACCAGATCCTGCTGGTAGACTTTATCAAACTTGGCAGTACTCAGACTTGCAAGTCTCTGGGCTCGTTTGTGGATATTTTACCAGGATTGGCTTAGAGATTTGATAAAATGCCTCAAGTTTGACTTGGATAAAAAGTCAACAGGTGCTTGTCCGAACCACTCACTGTTAGAAAGTCAACACCAAGTATTGAGAAACATGTGGACTGGCCACGCAAACCATATGCATGAGCACTTGATGCAAAGCTCTGAAAAGGAATATACCATCACTGCACAGTAAAATGAAATAATTCAGGTAACTGGATATGTGATGGGAAGTTAATGAAAATGAGTTTTTTATTCCTGTTTTAATTTTTTAAAATTTTATTTAAAACATTTATAAAGCGCACTGCCCCCTAACAGGTGTCCGGTCACAGAGCTTGCGTATACACAAAGTGAATACTGTTTTCAAGGGTGGGCAGCTATGCACCGAGGGTTATACATGGAATAGCCAATTTTTCAGGCACTTTCTAAAATGAATTAACTCCGTTGAGGACCTTAGATTGGCATGTGAGATGTAGGTTATACGGAACATGTCACTGCGAGCGACCCAGCTCAATTGGCAGCGACGGAAAAAAACCCCTAAAATAACAAAAACCTAAAATAAAAAATGAATAGGTGAAATGTTTGCGAAAGAACAGATCAACAGGGGAGCGGGAGGGAAAACAGGTGAGGAGGAAGCAATGTGGAGTGTGTGGGGTGAAGAGAGAAACAAACATGCATGACACTGGAAATTGTGGATATTCAATAAAGAAAATGATTTTAAAAATTTGGGAAGGGGTGGAAAGAACAATAGAAATACTGGGGGTGGATGAGGGAGACGAATGGTGCACACAAGAAGGTGGCTATATAGGAGCGACACAGCACACGAGGGAGAGAGCTTGAAAACACACGCTCTCCTAGAGTGCAGAAATAGAAAATGTAGTTCCCTGAATGTAAGTAGTGAAAGTATACAAGTCATCCATTAAAAAGGACGGTAAAGAGGCTTGGCATAACGGGAGGTACAAAGACAAGAAGAAGGCAAGCCACTGAATAAAAAGCAAGCAAATAAGAGTGACAATAAGGCCATCCAATGGTAAGCAGTGGGTGGTCTTTAAGACCGCTGTAAGGGCCATGTTATCAAGAAAGGGCGATACATTATCACCGCTTTTATCGGCCGGAAACAGCCGCTAAAGCGGCGATAATGGGCTTGATAATATGCCCTTGTGAATTCCCATAGAAGCCCAGGTTAACACCAGAACCTGGGCTTCTATGGCAATTCACAAGGGCCTATTATCAAGCCCATTATCGCAGCTTTATCAGCAGTTTCCTGCCGATAAAAGCAGTGATAATGTATCGCCCTTTCTTGATAACATGGCCCTAAGTTTTTAGTATGATCCCAAAGAGGCCTTCGCCTAGAGGCAGATAAATGAGGTCTGGTAAGTGAGACCTAAAAATACCCTGTGATCGCACTTGCCACATGATGGCCAGGCCATGGTTTGCAGGAAGTGGCAGGTACACCCGCGGAGAGGTGGCAGAGTTACAAGGAACATGTAAAGTGAAGTGTTTGAACGAAGGGCCCAGAATTGTTTTAAAAACTATGACTGCAGCCAAAACAAGGTGGCTGCAGTGTGAGAAACGCAACGGTGCATGGACTTAAGGGGGCCGTAAACACGAGGATAGGGAGAGGATGAAGACAGGGTTAAAAAAATAACATGTGACACAAACACAATATTGCATCTGTGGTAAAACAAACAAAAGAGGACAGTAGGCATGGCGGGTAATACATTTACTGACATTTAAACTGGTCAAAGACTGTGTCTCCATAATTCTTTTCTGGTTGTTGTAAACCTCACAAAGAAGAAACGAAAAAAACAAAAACATGAGTTTCTGCCCAAAAAAACAGTATTTATGGAAAGCAACAGAGTTGTGAGTAAAATTGGGTATACTTGCTCAGGGAGAGAAAAAACATTGACCTGTCTGAGCCACGGTCTACTGAGCATCATGGGATAGGTCAGCTTCCACGGTTCTAAAAAGTGCAGGGTTGGTTTAAGAGTGAGCGCAAGATTTTTTACTTTAGATTTTCTTTGAATATTAAATTCCTACATTTATATTTGAAGTCAAGTGTACTGATGTGGTTTATTGGAATATTGTGTGTCTATAAACTGGAGAGATTGTTGTACCAAAAGGCTAGCTTTCCTTTATGCTTGTTTGGAGTAAAAATGTCTCTTTTTTTTAATGTGGGATCCCACACATGCAAGGAGATATCCCATCTTGTATGAACTCAGACAGACAAGGCGCGATGGATGTTAGGATTGCAGGTAACGGGTAGTGGGTGTGCTGCTCATGCCACAGGGGAGGAATGGAACCTGGTGATCTCATCGCAAGAAGTCTGAGGGCATCTGTAGCTCAGATACCCCTGAGCCCAGCAGCACCTGAAGCCACGTCTAGTTCGAGACTCGCTTCTCTCCTCAAGGGAGCAGGAGCTACAGGACAATCGGTTTCAGATTCCATGTGCCTTCCACCCTTGACGAGTGTGCGGAGACTGCCACATAAGGGTAGTCACTGGAGAATCCCCACTCTGGAGTCAATAATGCTTGATTAATGCTGATTAGCGATGGTGAGGTCAGGAGAGGAAGGTTCTTACACTGTGGCCCAGACCACCAGACCATCGCACTGCCAAGACAAGATCTCTCGAGAGGTTCAAACAAGGTTTATGGAGCACAAAGCAGTCTTCAGAGACCTGTGTAACACAAAACACAGATCCCTTTAGCCCAGGACTTCTGGCAACCTTTAGACCTCTCATATTTTTCGGTAGGATTGCACATTTCAAGGTTGTGCAGTATGCAAACAACAAAGTGAGGTATTCAGGCTCAGACATTCAAATGCTTTACAATTAATTAAAAATTACTATGTTAAAACTGGGCTTTTAATGGAAAGAACATTTCCAGAAGAAAAAAGATTTCTTTTACTAGTAAATCATCACAATTTGGTAAAACGGTTGGTACATGATGAAGAAGTAGGTGATCAAACATGGCGGCTGCAGAGAGGACGCTGCTACGACTGGGACAGCCTGATGGATAAACACTACACACAATGTGTAGTGGTAAAAACGCTTATTACTGAGCACGAGGGTGTGAGAACTGCTCGCGGCATGTGCCACGAGGATCTTCTGCACTGGAGCTGCATTGGACTTGTGACACCTGCTTCCAGTGAAGGTTAACAATGGATCTCACGAAGACCTGGTGCAAGGAGAGGGACCCTCGTGGACAAGCGACAGGGAAAGTCCTCGAGCCTGTCGTAGGCACGAGCCTGGACTGAATACATGATATGGGAGTTCTGCACCTCCAATGCATTACATCGTCCTGTGATGAGCCGCGTAGTGCCTCCGAGACAGAAACATTACTAATACAAGGTCAAGGCATCCGTAAAAAAAAAGTGATTAGGAATTCATTATAGACAAAACCTACAAAAATTGGCACAGCTTGAATGCTGTATGTTTAAAATTACAAATGTATGTGAGCCCTTGATCTCAAAAGCACATCTTTGTAGCACTTCAGAGTTGCTGCTACCATGTATCCCATATCTGGTCTGGATTTAACACTGTGTGTAGGATAATCCACCATTTGTTGCTAACACAGTATGGGAAATGTCTGCCTTTGCAGAATAGGTCCACAATCCTGCAACACGCCCAAAGTGGACATCCATGAGGCTCCTGTGCGTTCTCGTTCGTGACCTGAGCATCTGCACGTATTAAAAGTTTCTAAAACATGAGGACAATCTATTTGTATAAATTTTGAAATGAAAAACATAGCGACGGCCAGCCAGATTCAAGAGCAACACAGATCTGCCAAATCACAGAAACAGGATCAATTCTTGCAAGCTCAAGCTGTGCTACAGCCAAAGTCAATTCTGTTCACAGATCGCTGTGTTCCCGGTGCATGCCGTGGAGATGCTGCTATGAAGGCCTGCCATGAACAGACATTCCCACCTCACCCGCTGTCCAACCTCAAGGACATGTCTTATGGGGCGTCTTCATAATTCCACGTATTCTTAAAGGTGCATAATTCGATATGCCATGGATAAGCCCGGACGTTGGCCTGCGTTGTGAGATTACACGGGTCACAATAGGACTCTAGGTGAACACAATACCTTCACCTGAAATGGCTGGCCATTTGTAGAATCCAGCGGATACGGCTAGGCCTGCTTCCTGGAGTGAGAGCACACCCAACACTACTCTCACAGACCCTTGCCTTAAGCTTCTTAGGCTGACCTTAAGTTACCATTACTTCCTCAACTTTAAAGTACACTTATGGAGTATTAACCCACATGAGAAGGGTAGCAGTCACATAGGTATATAAAACATATTTATTATAATGTACTTTACCAAACATAATCCGCCATCGACGGTTAAGGAAAAAACGCAAACAAAGCAGCACCTATCTCCATTATGCAATACTTTAGTGGCCCCAACAGGCTTCCCATATGTCCATAGCTTTCAAGGACAGCCCTTTTCCTAGTATGTTTTGCTTAAGTTACTGCTCTAGTTTTACACTTCAGCTTTTCTGCATGTCTTGTTTTCAAAAGAAAGGGTCATAGTTAAAACAAATAAAAACAATTAGCAATTAGTTTTAGTTCCCTCATTTTTTATTAGCCTATTTTAGGATAGTTCAACAAGATGATAACAATACTCTATATAAATATATATAAAAGTATAAGTGAATGTTCTTATTTCAAAATAATATATATTTTTAATCCTTAGTTTGCCACCATAATGGAGCAAAGTAACACCTACTTTTTTTTTTCAATTACATTTATTAGTTCAGAGTTGTATCTTGTTTCCAACGAGTCTGATAAAGACACTGGACTGACTTTTTTTTGTGATTTAACAAGCATTGTTTTGGTTTAGTGTTCTTTTTAGCTTTTTTTCTTGTAATATTTCTTTCTGGATTTATTTTTTTCTATCATCCTACAGTCTTTGTTTCTTTTTTAAGAACGAAGGCATGATGTCTTTTTTTTTATCAAAATTAATAATTGTTGCTCCCCTGTACAGTATTGGCCAAATCCTATTCCATATATTTTGGGTTAAATCTGGAAGTTTATCGTCCTGCTCCTTAAGTGTCTTCCTAGTAGAAAAATAAGTATTACCTTGATTATAATCTGATTGTATAAGTTGTTCTTAATGGTTTTCGGAGACTGTGTTTTTGGATAATGGCTCACACACTGGCTTTGTCTTTGGTATACTAAAATTCTTTTTGTTGTGTATTTATCTTATGTATTTGACCTTTGTAACTTTTTTCTACTGTGGTTCATTTAAGAGGGAATAGGCCCCTTTGTGAATATTGGTGCTAAGAAGAACAAGTTACTTACCTTCGGTAACGCTTTTTCTGGTAGATACTATATCTGCCTGTGGATTCCTCACCTTGTGAATATCCCCTTGCTTCAGCAACATTCGGAATTTCTTTTTGTAGCTTCGCGCCGGCGACGTCATAGAGGCACGGCATCGCGTGCGACTCCGCTGACGTCACCGACACCATAATAGGCCCATGCCGGCGTGATGACATCAGTTCCGCTCTTTTTTCCGTGCCTTCGAGGCACACGGACGGACCGATGACAGTAGATATATACATAGTATACACAGTACACAAATGTCAAGATAACACACACAGTGTGAAGCAAATGAAGTAATGCAATCGAAATAAAACATTTCCTTGACAATAAAAAATATTTACCTTACAATAAACTCAGGCATAGAAGAGTGGACAACGGGGAGGCGGGTGGGTCAGTGAGGAATCCACAGGCAGATATAGCATCTACCAGAAAAAGCGTTACCGAAGTTAAGTAACTTGTTCTTCTGATAGATACATCTGCCAGTGGATTCCTCACCTTGTGAATAGAGTCCCACAGCAGTCCCCACTCCCGGAGGAGGGTGTCCACTCTTCTATACCAGGAAATCCTGGAGGACAGCGCGAACAAAGTGTCCCTCCCTCCTCACCTCGGTATCCAAGCAGTGATGCTTAGCGAAAGTGTGGAGGGAGGCCCAAGTTGCCGCTCTACAAATGTCCTCAACAGGCACACCCCTAGACAAAGCAGATGTAGAAGACTTTGCTCTAGTAGAGTGAACTCTTATACCCTCAGGAGGCTCCTTACCCGCCAGGGCGTAGCAGATCTTAATGCAGAGGATAATCCATCTCGAGAGCGTGCACTTGTGTACCGCCTTCCCCTTCTTGCAGCCAGCAAATCCAACAAACAGCTGGTCATCCAACCTGAACTCTCTTGTCCTGTCCAGGTAAAAGCTCACCGCCCTCTTAGGGTACAAGCAGTGAAGTCTCTCCTCCACCTTGGAAGGGTGAGGGGGAGGATAAAAGGTAGGGAGGGTAACAGACTGCCCCAGATGGAAAGGAGTAACCACTTTAGGCAGAAAAGCAGCCCTGGTCCTAAAACCCAACCTTTCAGCATGAATGGATAAAAAAGGGGGCTTTGAACTAAGAGCTTGAAACTCATTTACCCTCCTTGCCGAGGTAATTGCTACTAGAAAAATAGTCTTAAAAGACAAAAGTCTTAAGGGACATTTGTGTAAAGGTTCAAAAAGGTGAACCCATCAAGAACGTAAGAACAAGGTTCAAGTCCTATTGAGGTACAATTAAAGGAGTTGGAGGAAATTTATTGGTAAGGCCCTTAATGAAATGTAATACAATAGGTGATTTAAACAAAGAGGGCTGGTCCGACAAACAAAGGAAAGCCGATAAGGCCGACAAATAACCCTGGATAGTTGCCACCGCAAAACCCTGCTGGGCCAAAGAAAGTGAGAATTGAAGTATATTGGACAAACAAGCCCCTTAAAGGGTCAACGGACTTCTCCCCACACCAAGCAACAAATTTAGACCATCTATAAGAATAAATGGACTTGGTGGAGTCACGCCTGGCCGATAAGATGACATCCACCACATCGTGCGGGAGAGAAAAGGAAATCAGGTTGTCCCGCTCAATCTCCAGGCATGAAGGTGTAAGGTCTGGAGGGAGGGGGGGAGGGGGTGGTGTAGAACCTGCCCCTCCATCTGAGAGAGGAGATCTGACCTGTGAGGGAGACGGAGCGGCGGGCACGAGGAGAGGTGGAGAAGATCTGTGTACCACACCCTTCTTGGCCAATCCGGGGCGATCAATATAACTTGGGCCCGATCTTGGCGAATCTTCCTCAGAACCCGAGGAATCAAGGGTATGGGAGGAAACGCGTAAAGGAGTTGCGAGTCCCAACTCAACTGAAACGCGTCCCCCAAGGCTCCCTGCATCGGAAACTGGAGGCTGCAGAATGACGGGCAGTGAGCATTCTCAAGAGTGGCGAACAGGTCCACCTGAGGAGTCCCCAAGTCCGAAAGACGTGACGAACTACCTCTGGATGGAGCCTCCACTCGTGGTCGGCGGAGAACTGCCGACTGAGACTGTCTGCAGGAATGTTCAGAACTCCGGCCAGATGATTTGCCATCAGACAAATCTGATGGTCCTGAACACAGGACCAGAGACGCGGAGCCTCTCTGCAGAGTCACTGCGACCCCACTCCTCCCTGCTTGTTGACATACCACATCGCGGTTGTGTTGTCCGTCAGGACTTGAACTGACTGACCGCGAATGGAAGGAAGGAAGGCCTTGAGTGCCAGACGTATCGCCTGCAATTCTAGAAGGTTGATGTGAAGGAACCTTTCCTCTGGAGACCAAAGACCTTTCACCTCCAGATCCCCCAGATGAGCACCTGTAACTACCGAATTTTCAGACCAGATAGAATCAGCTCACCAAGACACCACCAACCCAGCCGAAACGTAACCACCTCCCTCCTCAGAACCTACTTACCATGGCACCTGGGTACCTACCTAAGGATGGGGAATTAGCAATATACAAGCTTGGATCTTCTAAAACACCACACTCCTACCTTATAGTCTCGCGGCAACATAGGCCCAGACTAGACTACCCTGAGGCAGTTCCAATTACTTACCATTACACACTGATCACAATCAGTGCTCACACAAGCCACAATCCTGTGGGTATAGGCACCGTGTCCCCCCGGTGGTCTCACTCTTTCACACAAGCCACAATCCTGTGGGTATACACATTGACCACAGTCAATGTTCTCACTAACGCCCCTTTCCCTGGCGGCGATCTCACTACGCACCGTGTTCTTCCGGTGCTCTCACAAGCCACAATCCTGTGGGTATACACATTGATCACAATCAATGTCCTCACTAACGCCGCTACACAAGGACGATCACTGTCCTATGAATACCTTCAGCTTACTCTCTCTCTCTGTTGGGAAGTTTCTCTATATATCTAATATCTACTGGGGATGTCTCATATACAATTGTTATATTTTTTCCCAGAAGGCTATTTTATTCCCAGAAGGCTATAAGATCACCCGGAGGGACCGCACCGCCAACCAGACGGGAGGAGGCATCGCCATCATCCACAAGAACACCGTCCGCATCACGACTAGCACCGACGACACCCTAACCACCGCCGAACACCTGCATTTCCAGATCCACACCGACCCGAAGACCACCCTCAGAGGGACCCTGATCTACCGACCCCCGGGACCACACACTCAATTCAGCGAGGACATCGCCGACTTCATCAGCCCGCACGCCCTCCGCTCCGCTGACTACATCCTCCTGGGGGACCTCAACTTCTACCTGGAGAACAACAACGACCGCAACACCAGCACCCTGCTCGACAACCTCGCCAACCTTGGACTCAAGCAGCTGGTGTCCACCCCCACCCACCTCGCCGGACACACACTCAACGCCGTCTTCTCATCCAGCACAGACATCGCCTTCAGCCACGCCACAGGACTCCACTGGACGGACCACAGCTGCGTCCACTTCACCTTCAAAAGAACGACGATCCACCACCACCAGCAACAGGTTGCTCGAAGAAGCTGGAACAAGATCACAGCCGACCAACTCGCCGCCTCCCTGAGCCAGCACCCACCTGCCAGCTCAGAGAACCCCAGCCAGGCCGCCGACAACCTCACGAAGTGGATCAGCAACTGCGCGGACGAACTCGCCCCTCTGAGGACCCCGCCCAGCAGACCCGGCAGCAAGAAAGCACCATGGTTCACCGACGAACTCAAGAGCTCCAAGAAGAACTGCCGAGCCCTCGAGAAAGTCTGGAGAAGGGAACCTACACCGAACAACATGACCACCCTCAAGCTCGCCACCCGGAAGCACCACCAACTGATCCGCACCGCCAAGAAAACTGCATTCAAGGACCGGCTGGACAACAACGCACACAACTGCAAGGAACTCTTTAACATCGTGAAAGAGCTCTCCAACCCCAGCGCAGGAAACAACGACATCACCCCATCGCAAGACCTCTGCAACTCCCTCGCCTCCTACTTCCACAACAAGATCGCGGACATACACAACAGCTTCAGCAGTCAACCGACGCACGCCACGACCGCAGCAACGCCACCCACCACCACCCTCCGCGCCTGGACCCCGATCAGCACCGAAGACACGGTCCGCATGATGAACTCCGTCCACTCCGGATCTCCGACCGACCCGTGCCCTCACCACGTCTTCAACAAAGCCGACGGTATCATCGCACCCCACCTACGGGACATTATCAACACCTCCTTCGACTCCGCCACCATCCCTGAGAGCTGGAAGCACGCCGAACTCAACGCTCTACTCAAGAAACCCACAGCGGACCCCACCGAACTCAAGAACTACCGCCCCATCTCGCTCCTCCCGTTTCCAGCAAAAGTCATCGAGAAGACCGTCAACAAACAGCTGGCCGCCTTCCTCGAGACGAATGGATCCCTCGACCCCTCACAGTCTGGCTTCCGAGCCAACCACAGCACCGAGACCGCCCTCATCGCTGCCACCGACGACATCCGAGCCCTGATGGACAACGGAGACACAGCGGCCCTCATCCTCCTAGACCTCTCCGCGGCATTCGACGCGGTCTGCCACCGCACCCTAGTGCATCGCCTCAGCAACGTCGGAATCCAGGAGAAGGCACTGGATTGGATCATCTCCTTCCTCGACGGAAGAACGCAGAGAGTCCGCCTACCACCGTACAAGTCAGAGGCCACCGAAGTCATCTGCGGCGTCCCCCAAGGATCATCTCTGAGCCCCACCCTCTTCAACGTCTACATGAGCCCCCTCGCGGCCATCGCACGCCAACACAACCTCAACATAATCTCCTACGCCGACGACACCCAGCTGATCCTGTCCCTGACCAACGACCCCGCCGCCGCCAGAGCCAACCTGCACGAAGGGATGAAAGATGTAGCCGAGTGGATGACGACCAGCCGCCTGAAACTGAACTCAGACAAGACGGAGGTCCTCATCCTGGGCTCCTCGCCCTCCGCCTGGGACGACTCCTGGTGGCCCCCCGCCCTGGGCACCGCACCCAAACCGACAGACCACGCACGCAACCTGGGCTTCATCCTGGACTCCTCGCTCTCCATGACCAGACAAGTCAACGCCGTCTCCTCGTCGTGCTTCAACATCCTGCGCATGCTACGGAAGATCTTCTGGTGGATCACCACCGAGAACAGGAAGACCGTCACCCAGGCCCTCGTCACCAGCCGACTGGACTACGGCAACGCCCTCTACGCCGGTACCACCGCCAAGCTCCAGAAGAGACTCCAGCGGATCCAGAACGCCTCAGCCAGACTCATCCTCGACATCCCTCGCAACAGCCACATCTCCGGACATCTGAGAGACCTGCACTGGCTCCCCGTCAACAAAAGAATGACCTTCCGTCTCCTCACCCACGCACACAAAGCCTTACACGACCAAGGCCCGAGCTACCTCAACAACCGTATCAACTTCTACGCTCCGAAACGCCACCTCCGATCAGCCAGCCACGCCCTCGCCGCCGTCCCCCGCATCCGAAGAGCGACAACAGGAGGAAGGTCCTTCTCCTACCTCGCCGCCAAGATCTGGAACTCCCTCCTGACCGACCTGCGCCTGACCCAAGACCACCTCTCCTTCAGGAAGAAGCTGAAGACCTGGCTATTCGAGCAGTAACGGCACCCCCACCCCCCCCCAAGCGCCCTGAGACCCTACGGGTAAGTAGTGCGCTCTATAAATGTCTTTGATTGATTGATTGATATTTTATATGGTAGATAGACAGTTCATTCCTCTCACACAAGAATGGCCAAATTACAATATGCAAAGGTTATTCTCTGATTCAAGTGCTCCCCTGCTCCCTTGCACCATTTACCCGGACGGGAGACGCATCCGTCCACATAACAGCATCTGACTAGAAGAAAGGTTAACTTTATTATAAGAAAACAACAGTTACACAATGGTTCACTAAGAACTGGGGTCCCTTTATTAAACAGTAGTAAATTATAACAACAATATAATACTGAAATATGACATATAGCCTGAAAAGCAAAAGAAAGAATTAGAATGTGTGTGCACGCTAATAAGAAAGGGTCGACGTCACCTTATGAATACGAAGTCTGGACTCAGTTGTCATCCGGGTTCCCTTCTCGTCTGTGCCTTGGCTCCTCTTAGGATCACCCCTGCAGTCACGGATACACGTCTGCACCGCTATGCTCTGTCTCCTCTGCTCCCCTCCAAGTCACTGGAACCTCCTTCTTATTCTCTGTTTCGTCTGTTTCACTCTCGCTGTTCTGCACTACTCCTCTCTCTCCTCTCGATCACGGACTATCTTCACCTTCTGACTTCGATCTTATAACTTAGTTTCTACCTCTCTGATATTTGTTCGCTCCGCTAACTTCTTCACTCTGCATGCTCTGATCTCAGTATGAAAGCACGCCAGCTGCTCCAACTAAAATAACTTCAATCTTTCTGAGAGAGTATCAGCCCTCGGTCTTTTTCGGACTTCAATGAATAACTGACTTGAACTCCTGTGCTTTCGCTAATATGGAACCTTGTTCCTGCATGGAAATTTCCGGCCAGTAACCTGCCGCCCACCAAATTCTTGTACCACCCTGTGCCAAGGACACGTTCTCGGCCGGCCGGCCTGATGTTATGTCTTCGACACGAAGAAAAATACAGTCTTTCGATAAGGGCCAGCCTGAGCCGGTTCTCTCCAAGCGAACAACACCTTATAACTAAACATTACATTTGACCTAAAAGCATCTCAAGCAGCCGAGGCAGAAAGAAAGATGGAGTCTCTCCCGTTCGAGGCCTACAAGGCCCGAAATAAGCATAACTCCATCAGAAATATACTAGCAACCTTACAAAAGGACGTATTAATATTAATACTAAGGAATCTATCCCTTAACATAAGCTTATAAGCCCTAGAATAGAGAAAAGAATAGGGAATTATGTCAAACACCTTGTAAATAGGCCAGGTCTAATGTTCTAATCCTCCTATTGGAATGATAGCAGGCTAAAGTCACCTTCACTCAAAAAGGGGAACCAAAACTCAGTCAGAACATTTCACCCTTGACTTTAGACTACTAATCATTCGCTAAATGGAACTAACATCTGTCGAAGAATAATATGGAACCTTGTTCCTGCATGGAAATTTCCGGCCAGTAACCTGCCGCCCACCAAATTCTTGTACCACCCTGTGCCAAGGACACGTTCTCGGCCGGCCGGCCTGATGTTATGTCTTCGACACGAAGAAAAATACAGTCTTTCGATAAGGGCCAGCCTGAGCCGGTTCTCTCCAAGCGAACAACACCTTATAACTAAACATTACATTTGACCTAAAAGCATCTCAAGCAGCCGAGGCAGAAAGAAAGATGGAGTCTCTCCCGTTCGAGGCCTACAAGGCCCGAAATAAGCATAACTCCATCAGAAATATACTAGCAACCTTACAAAAGGACGGATTAATATTAATACTAAGGAATCTATCCCTTAACATAAGCTTATAAGCCCTAGAATAGAGAAAAGAATAGGGAATTATGTCAAACACCTTGTAAATAGGCCAGGTCTAATGTTCTAATCCTCCTATTGGAATGATAGCAGGCTAAAGTCACCTTCACTCAAAAAGGGGAACCAAAACTCAGTCAGAACATTTCACCCTTGACTTTAGACTACTAATCATTCGCTAAATGGAACTAACATCTGTCGAAGAATAATATGAAACAAAACTGACTGATCTATTTCTAGTACTGCATTTGCAAGTTTGAAGTAAAGAAGGAATACACTGAATAAAACAGCAAATAGCAACTAAGATACAAACAGTAAGCAGGATACCCCCTAATATCTGACGTAAAGAATGTAAGTCTGGTAACCAATTGAAGAGCCAGTCAAACCAGCCCTAGTCAATGTGTTTTCTAACTTCTTTGGTCAAGTCGTGTAATTTGTCAATGTGAGCCTGAATGGACCTAGTGTGGTCTGATAAATTGAAACAACAAAGACCCTCAAAGTCAGAACAGTCGGGGGGAGGAGCCAAGCTCGCGACCGCGATGGCCGCACTGTAGCTCGGCTCCGCCAGCCTTCCTGCCCACAACACATATCCTGTCAAGCATCCTGCCCCGAGACGACACACTCGGGAAGAAATGGAAAGGTGAAGCAACGCTCGTACTCACCGTCTGACCCGGGGGCTCCTGCGAGCCGTGGATCCGAAGCTGTGCTCCTGCTTGATCCGGGGCCTTCGCGGCGTGGAGACTGGGGACTTGCCTGTGAAGGTCGGCCGGAGTGACGGTGTTGGCGGCGGCCCCTGGTGGAGGAGAGGGGTCGGCTGGAAGAGGCCGTTGTGCGGTTATGCCGGTGGAGACTGACCGGGCCAGATCCAGCGGCCGGGGAGCCCCGTGGTAGGGCGCGGCACGCCGTGGATGGGGGAAGACCGCGCAGGAGGATACCCCCTTTGTTGCCTTGTTCGGCCATCTTGAAGCCCTGCGCTCGGAGTCGGCGTGTGACGCCCACGGGGCAGTGGCGCTGGCGGACCCTCCTTTTTGGTGGCTCTCCTTTCTGCACCCAGGTTGCCATTTCTGGGGCTCGAGTGAACTCCAGCGGTGGCCTTGCTTAAGAGCCCGCTCCAGAAGTTGAGGTGTGTGGAGACGCGGCTGGACCCGCAAGATGGCGGCCGACACCCTGGGTCACGGATTTACTTAGGGCGGTGAACTTGTGTCGCTGAAGTGCACGGGGCCTGGTCCTGTGAGCGTGAGCCCACGCTTGGCGATGTTCTTGACGCCCTACAGTCTTTACATGCAGCCATGGCCCCCATCGCCCCTGTGCAAGATAGACGGTCCGCCGCCATTTTCGTTGGGCCGTCCCTCATGAACGCGGCTCGAATTCGAGTGTGCGCTGCTTCGCCCCCCTCAGTTGCTGCGGGGAGTGATGCCGCCGTGCATCGACAAGACTGTACGGCTGCGGCCCCGAATCTCCAGGTAGCTTTGATTGTGGCGGGCGCGGGTGTGAGCTCCACGCTGGGGCCCGCTCCTGCTCGAATGTTCGGGGAGCGATGTGGATTGCCGATTCGATCTGTTTCGCTGAGGTCCCGTTGTTACTTTGCGGGGGAGACTCTACTTTCCTGTGCTGCGAGACTGCACCCGCACTGTTTGCTGCTCCAGTTGTCACTAATGGAAAGTTTGGACTGCGGCGAAAAGATCTTGCTTTGTTGCTGGTTGCCGGGGTCCCCTGGTGTACACCCTTGTCCCGTTTTGTTCCAATCGAGTGGCCTCTCCACCTTGAAATGTTTGCTGCCCACTACTTTATCACGTATGGTGGCGATGACTAGAAAAGGACAGGGGTGAGGCGGACTGAACCCGGAGGACTACTGGTTAACGGATGGAGATGAGAATGCCCCCAATTACGATAATATGGACGATTCCTTTGAGGGTTTATGATACCTGAGATTGTGTTGATCTCGTTTTGATATTGCATAAATGTGTGGGAGGGCGGGGGCAGGGGCTGAACGATTCGATTGATGGTCTCCTCCCCCCCCGGTTCTTTTTCCTTTTTGCCTATTTTGCTTCTATCCCTCTCTCTGCCTTTTTCTATATTTCGGGTTCTTATTTAGGGCGACAGGCACGCTGCTGGGGGGGGGGTAAGGCCATAGCCTTCTGCAGGGGTGCAGGGCAGGGTGGGTGGGTTGGGGCCTCTTATTTGTTCTTTTTCCCCTTAGTTCTATGGCTCTTTTGTATTCCTTTATCGGGGCGCCGTGTCTGTACGTGTCTCCCATGGTGTTATTGCAGGTGGGGATAGGGGGGTGAGTTGTTCTTCTTTCTACGGTATTGATTGCATATATACTAAGACTTGCACGCCCTACCCCGATAGCGTGATCCTCAGTCACTTTGCGCGCCTTTATCGCTGTGGGGCGCGTGCAGTAGCGCGGCGTTCTTTCTTTTCTTCTTTATAATATTCCCCCCTTCCCCTTTTTTCTTATTAATTGGGTTAGTATAGAGGATGACTGTAACCATTGTTGCTGTTCTGGTTCCTCCGTTATGTATCAGTATGATAATTAGGTGGTCGGTGGACAAGCGGCGGGCCACGGTGGGCACTGATTTGAACTATGGCGTCTATATCCTGACTGATGTGAACTGTTGCTGATAACTGTCTTTATCGATGCCTTTGTGTCTTGATGTTTGATTCGTGGCCCGCTACGGGAACTCAGATGATTAAAACTGCAACGGATCCTGCTATACTCCCTATTATAAAATTAACCTTCTTTGATCCTGTTTTCAGCGGTCGTGCTCAGCTTTTCTCAGACTGAACTACTTGCTTGCACAATGCTGGGTGCTACCGGGAAACCTCCTTTTAGCTTTATGTGCTTCTCATGTGTCGTGGCCGGCCTGACTGGTTGTAGGCCCGTATTTGTATGCCTCTATCTGCACAATAAAGGTTTAAAAAAAAAAAAAAAAAAAAAGTCAGAACAGTCATGTCCATGTTTAAGTAAAAGATAATCGATGGCAGCTCTATTTTGTAAAATAGCTCTGCGTTCACCCTGGGCATCCAATAGCATGTCAGATAGAATTGTAGAGGTGTGATTGATGGATTTAACCATCCAACAGGCCATTTTCCCAATAGATTTAGCATTGTAGACTGCCAGAGCAGGGACACCCAAAATAGAAAAAGCCAAACTAAGATATTCAGATTCAGAAAATAAATGTAGTGTAGAGTCACAATTGTCTTTTAACATTACTGCATCACAGACAACACGGGAATGCACATTAGGATGTGAAGAAAACATTAACAAGCTTAATCTAGTAATAGCACAAGGTCCTCCGGTGATATTTGCAGGGATGTAAGGCCAAGATGTATTGCCACAAGAGAAAAGCCATCCGGAAGGTAATAACATTGTACGATAATGGCTAGGGGTAACTACAAGACTTTTGCAGGTCATGTTATTTTTAAGAGAAACACACACTTTGGGCGATCTCCGGGAACATAGAGTTCTTTCATGATCTGTAAGGAAGAAACATAAATCACCCTGCGTGATATTATATGTCATTATTTGAGAATGAATCGGTGGTACTGGATCTAATAACACAGTACATAAAGGGCAGTATTTATGAGTGGCAAAATCCCCAAGAATAATATTAGGACAGGCATTTGATATATTGAAAATATGGGCAAGGGTCTCCAAAGAAGCCGGGACGCAACCAAACAGGTTGCTAATATGTCAGTCACCGAACGCATCGGTGTTAAACAGAAATGTGGGAAATTTGTCACCCTTCGTGCCAGGGTAGTCCAAAAGTTAATGATGAATCCCACGCAGCGAAGGAACGTGTCAACCAGAGTCTGGGGTTTCCTTCCTCTCCCGACGTAGCAAGCCAAAAGGAGTCCAACGCCGGCACAACCTGCAACAGCAATCCAGAGAATGATCTGAAACAAAATCAAATACAGGCATTATTCATTCTTGTAAGTAACATTTGTCAGCTGGGACAGCCTCCCAGCTATCTTTCCCTGGTCTCATGACAAGTACTGTATTATCATGACCGGTTGCAATAATTTCAGCTTGTTCAGGGGGATTTTTAGGCGATTGCACACACACTCTCGCTCCTGGATTATCAGTGGAGCCAAAACCTTTTTGTCCTCGAACAGTTAACAAAGTCGGGGCAGTGCCTTTCTGAATCCCACCACTGAAAACAGGCATAATTAACAATTGAGCAATTCGGTCAATCTTTTGAATCAGTAAATCAACCTCACTACTATTTAGCAGGAGTACCTTAATCTCTCCCTGATAATCACTGTCAATGACTCCTCCAAGCACTTGAATGCCTTTTAAGGCCAGGCCTGATCTAGAGGCTATCAGGCCAAAATTTCCAGTTGGTATACAGACACCAATGCCGGTTTCAACGATAACTCAATCTCTGCCTTTTACAGTAATGTCATTCATAGCATGCAGGTCCAAGCCTGCGGAACCTGGGGTTGCTCTGCGTGGAGCCAGGGCTCCAGGGGAAATTTCCCAATACATTACAGTGTTTTTAACTGTATTTGGTTTAGCATCAACAGCTGGAGGAAATAAACGCATTATTGGAGAATCAGCATTTAAAAAGGGACGATTATTCAAAATCAACAGTGCCTGAAACAAATATTCTCTCCAATTCTTATATTTATTATCAGTTAATTTACGTAATTGATCTTTCAGCAAACCATTCATTCTCTCCACAAGGCCTGCTGCCTGTGGGTAGTACGGTATGTGAAACACCCATTCAATGTTGTTCTCCACACAAAATTCCTGTACCAATCTTCCCTTGAAAAGGGATGCATTATCAGATTGAATTTGAAATGGGACACCATAATACAGCATAATCAATTCCAATGTTTTAATGGTGTTTACTTGGGTAGCTCGTTTACAGGGAAAGGCCACTAAAAGTCCACTGTACGTGTCAATGATGGTGCAAATATATTGGCAATTTTTACTCATAGGGAGTGGACCAATATAATCAATCTGCCAAATTTGAGCGGGTAATTTACCTCGGTGTAAATGTCCTCTAACAATTTGGGGTACTTTTCGTTGTCTAGAATGTTGACAGATAGGACAATGCAGTATAGTATCTTTAATCAAATTTAAAGGAATATAAATTCCTCGATCAGCAGCCCACCTGCTAGTGGCTCTCTCTCCAAAATGTCCTGCTTTCTGGTGGGCCCATTTCGCCAATCCCGCCAAATCAGAATCCTGCATGTCCACCGCTGCCTCAGCAATTTTAGATTTTTCATCTGCAATGTTGTGAAAGAATTTGTCAAGGGAGTCTATTGGTGTATGAGAATCCACATGAAAGATTGTAACAGTACTTTGCGGAAGTAGCTCCCAAATTTCTTGCCATAACTCTTTACCCCAAAGTTATTTAGAATGCAATTCCCAATTACGAGCATGCCATGTTGGTAACCAAACCGCCAGTCCATTAGCAGTGGACCAGGAATCAGTAAAAATGTGACACGTACCATGTAGTTCCTGCTTTAAAACTTGATAAACAGCATACAATTCAGCAAATTGACTACTTTTTCCTTCGCCAGTTGTACTCAGCAATTTTTGTGTGATAGAATTATAGGACACAGCCTTCCAATGCCTCTTCTCTCCTATGTACCTCGCTGAACCATCCGTAAACCACACATGGTTTCTATCCTCCGCGGACAGATCATCAAATGGCTTACCCCACTTAACAGGGGATTCCTGCACTATAGGTACGGAGCAATCACTTCCAGTCTCATTCCATGGCGCCTGCGCCACTTGCTCATGTAACGTCGCAACACCTTTCGGCCCCACACGTGCCCTGTCTTGTATGTACCATTTCCACTTAATCACACTCGCCTCTTGAGCATGTCCAATTCGATGAGTTTTCGGCGAACTCAAAACCCATTGCATAATAGGAATTTCAGGTCTCAACATCACATCATGTCCCAAAGTCAATTGCTCAGTATCCACCAGAGCCCAATAACATGCAAGTAACTGTTTCTCAAAAGGTGTATAACGGTCACCAGCATCCAGTAACTTTTTAGTCCAGAAACCTAGCGGTACTTTATTTCTGCCTTGTTTTTGCCTCAAACTCCAATTTGCATAAGGACCCTGCACAGACACATTCAGATCCACATCACCATCACGCACGGGCCACAGATCCAAAGCATACTGAATTGCTTCTTTCGCCAAATCAAACGCATCTTGCTGCGATTTACTCCATTCAAACGCATTCTTTTTACAAGTGACTCTGTATAAAGGGGCTAATATCTGACTCAAATGTGGATGTGTTGACGCCAAAAACCAAATAAACCAATACATTTCTGGGCTTCTTTTCGGTTCCGAGGAACCGCAAAATCAAGAATTTTCTGCTTCACCTGTGGAACCACTTCTCTGTTACCTTTATGCCAATTGATACCTAGAAATTTCACACTTTGTGACGGACCATGTAACTTGTCGGGATTGATTTCCCAACCTTTTTCACGTAAATGATCGATAACCTGATCTAACGGAGTATGAACTTGATCCTGTGTCTCACCTTGAATCAAAATATCGTCAATATAAGGACAAATTTGTATTTGTGGGTTTATTGGTATTTCAGATAAATGTTCCGCCACCAGCCGGTGACAGATCGTAGGACTATGTACATAGCCTTGGGGAAGACTTCTAAACGTCATTTGACGTCCATTCCATGTAAAACTGAATTGTTCCTGACACTCAGGGGCAATTGGGATTGAAAAGAAAGCATTAGCAATATCAATAGACGCATACAACATTCCTGGATGTTTCTGAATTCTTTCATTTAAAGTAATCATGTCTGGTACTGCAACAGTCAAAGGGGGTGTATGTTTATTTAATTCGGGGTAATCAACAGTCATACGCCAAGAATTATCACTTTTACGCACAGGCCAAACGGGAATATTCCAAGCAGAAGTAACCGAATTTTGACTCCTGCATTCACTAGATCCTGAATTGTAGCACTGATCTCTTCGTGACCACCTGGAATACGGTACTGTTTTTGGGAAATGACTTTTGTAGCCGGAGGAATCTTTATAGGAGGCATTCTTAGACGACCAACTCGTACAGGTCTGGATGATATATAACCTCTACTTCCAAATTGATAACAACCATCATCTAAATGCAATGTCATACCTTTTAGGATATCAATTCCAATTATGTATTCCAAAAGTGGCACAACTAAAACGGAATATTCCTTTCGGGGAATTCTACCTATTTTCATTTCAACATTTGTTTGTACTGCGGGGGTCTCCTTTCCACCTAAACCAGTAATTGTGAAAAATTGTCCTTTACATTTCTTTGATTTTCCATGAATTAGAGTGGCCTCTGCTCCTGTATCTACCAATGCTCGGGCCCTTTGTATATTACGATGTCTCCAAAAAATGTCAATATCTACATAGGGTCTATTGTCTTTGTGAGTCCAACTGCGTACTGGAGCTTGACCTATTTCCTAGTCATTTTTATTGCGTTCTGACAACCAAGACAAATCAGGGTAAATGCTCTAAAATGTTTTGGACGATATAATTTCCTGTTCATATCCATCCCCATTACGAAATGGATTTTTGTCATCTGCAAAGTATTGTGAATTTCGTTCAGAAAATCTGTGTCGATCCTCTCTTCTCCTCATCTCGGGGGACTGATCCCTTTCATCTCTATATCTACTTTTGACACGGTCGTCTCTCCCCCTCTCTCTTTCCCCCTCTCTCCCCCTCTCTTTCTCACGCCGAGGGGACACATCTCGCTCATTACGTCGTCTATCACGCCGATCCGAATTATCACGACGGCTATCATCCCCACTGTCATCAGAATATTCACGATCACATTCATTCTTCCGCACACGTCGAGCACCCTCCATCCGATCCAAACTACGCTTGCGAAACAAATCCCACAAGCGATTATTAGGTTCACCATCAATGTCTTCTCTCTTCACACCATCAGCCAGCAAAGCAAGAAACATATCACGTCTAGAAAACTGATAATTACCAGCAGTACGACCCTCAGGTCTGGACTGTCTTTCAGGTTTAAGCCATTCACCCAATTCACCAAGCTGACGTACAGATTCAAGCACTAAGGACAACGCGTTACCAGTTTGATTGATCAACTAGGTCATCATAACTTGTTTATATGCAACAGGGGAAGAATGGATAATACAGTTTCGCACAGAAGATGTCAACAAACCATCCAACAACCTGTCAGACGTATTCAGAAAAATCGCAGTTTTCATCACCTCCTCTTTCAGTCTTTGTGCCGCATCGCATAACGTATACCATGGCTTGTCATTCAGAGGCCAATCAGATTCAGTAGGATATTTATGATCACAACCATCAGTCGCTAACTGAAGCAAACTAATTTGGCCAGCACCATTATAGTTTTGGAAATTATCTTGTACAGTAGAATCAGAACTCAAAGAACAAAACTTCAAAGCATCTCCCGCATCTAACATGATGCCAGCAGCACCCAGTTCATAGAGACGCACCATCCAAGTAAGCAAAGCCTCACCGGACAGCTGTCGAAATCGTTGCAAAATGTCACTAACTTCGTGTTGAGTAAAGTCTTCTAAACTATCCAAAGGAATACCATTTGGATTACCAGGAGCCTGCTGTAATTTTCTACGAAAAACCGGATGCGCAGAAATTTCAGTACGAGCATCAGAAGAAGCTCGATCAGTAGAATTAGAGGGACATCTAGAGTGAGAAATGTCATCAGATTTAGAACACCAACCATGGACATCGGAATCATCAAGTTTGTCAAAAGTATTAGATTTACAGTCACGTCCGGTGCGAGAATTCTCGCGTCTGTCAGACTCGTCAGCCGAGGAGCCAGAATCATTCGAGTCCCAGATATTACCGTCCCATTCATCAGGATTCCAGTCCAGTCCGGATTTCGCCACGACCAGACGTACCTTCCGTTTACAACCACGACCACGACGATTCTTATATTTGTATTTAGCAATGCGAACAGCAGCTCTTTCAGCAATCGTCTGATAAGTCTTGAATTTGTCGGCAAGCAATTTATTCTGACATCTCAAAAGAGTGTGAGCATTCTGCACTTCAACAAACTTCTCTTCCATCTCCACATATTGTTTCTGCAATTTCAAAAATTTCTCATGTACAATCCTGTACGCAGATAAAACAATCCAACGTCTGCGTCCCAAAATAGAAAGCTCCTCACCCTTCACAACCGGCGCTTTTTGCAAACAAGCAATCACATTAGTTGGATCCGCCAGTTCCAAACAAGAATTCCAATTTTCACTCAAACCAGTAGAATCAGCCCACTCACGGGCCAATGCCTCGTAAGGCGTTGATTCCCAGCCGGGAATTTCAACAGGCAATTTAAAAGTAGATTTCGACCTTCTCAAAAACATCGTGCCAAAAGAAAATATATGTACAACTATAAACAAATAATATACAAAATGTACTCCGTACGTGCCAAGCGCAAACCAACAAGATAGAAACAACACCGCGCTAACAAGCTTACGTAAACGGTTCGTGACGCCAGATGTAACGACCGGATTTTCGGACCAGATAGAATCAGCTCACCAAGACACCACCAACCCAGCCGAAACGTAACCACCTCCCTCCTCAGGACCTACTTACCA
Source organism: Lissotriton vulgaris (assembly GCF_964263255.1). NCBI lineage: Eukaryota > Metazoa > Chordata > Amphibia > Caudata > Salamandridae > Lissotriton > Lissotriton vulgaris. Next base: position 17,898,182 of record NC_141700.1, on the reverse strand, counting down.
TGGCACCTGGGTACCTACCTAAGGATGAGGAATTAGCAATATACAAGCTTGGATCTTCTAAAACACCACACTCATACCTTATAGTCTCGCGGCAACATAGGCCCAGACTAGACTACCCTGAGGCAGTTCCAATTACTTACCATTACACACTGATCACAATCAGTGCTCACACAAGCCACAATCCTGTGGGTATAGGCACCGTATCCCCCCGGTGCTCTCACTCTTTCACACAAGCCACAATCCTGTGGGTATACACATTGACCACAGTCAATGTTCTCACTAACGCCCCTTTCCCTGGCGGCGATCTCACTACGCACCGTGTCCTTCCGGTGCTCTCACAAGCCACAATCCTGTGGGTATACACATTGATCACAATCAATGTCCTCACTAACGTCTCTACACAACGACGATCACTGTCCTATGAATACCTTCAGCTCTCTCTCTCTATTGGGAAGTTTCTCTATATATCTAATATCTACTGGGGATGTCTCATATACAATTGTTATATTTTATATGGTAGATAGACAGTTCAATCCTCTCACACAAGAATGGCCAAATTACAATATGCAAAGGTTATTCTCTGATTCAAGTGCTCCCCTGCTCCCTTGCTCAGTTACCATTTACCCGGATGGGAGACGCATCTGTCCACATAACAGCATCTGACTAGAAGAAAGGTTAACTTTATTATAAGAAAACAACAGTTACACAATGGTTCACTAAGAACTGGGGTCCCTTTATTAAACAATAGTAAATTATAACAACAATATAATACTGCAATATGACATATAGCCTGAAAAGCAAAAGAAAGAATTAGAATGTGTGTGCACGCTAATAAGAAAGGGTCGACGTCAACTTATGAATACGAAGTCTGGACTCAGTTGTCATCCGGGTTCCCTTCTCGTCTGTGCCTTGGCTCATCTTAGGATCACCCCTGCAGTCACGGATACACGTCTGCACTGCTATGATCTGTCTCCTCTGCTCCCCTCCAAGTCACTGGAACCTCCTTCTTATTCTCTGTTTCGTCTGTTTCACTCTCGCTGTTCTGCACTACTCCTCTCTCTCCTCTCGATCACGGACTATCTTCACCTTCTGACTTCGATCTTATAACTTAGTTTCTACCTCTCTGATATTCGTTCGCTCCGCTAACTTCTTCACTCTGCATGCTCTGATCTCAGTATCAAAGCTCGCCAGCTGCTCCAACTAAAATAACTTCAATCTTTCTGAGAGAGTATCAGCCCTCGGTCTTTTTCGGACTTCAAAATGGCGACTGTCTGCCTTAAGGTGATTAACTGCAATAATACTAACGATTAGCTGCCGTCTACTAACTGACTCAATGAATAACTGACTTGAACTCTCTGTGCTTTCGCAAATATGGAACCTTGTTCCTGCATGGAAATTTCCGGCCAGTAACCTGCCGCCCACCAAATTCTTGAACCACCCCGTGCCAAGGACACGTTCTCAGCCGGCCGGCCTGATGTTATGTCTTCGACGCGAAGAAAAATACAGTCTTTCGATAAGGGCCAGCCTGAGCCGGTTCTCTCCAAGTAAACAACACCTTATAACTAAAACATTACATTTGACCTAAAAGCATCTCAAGCAGCCGAGGCAGAAAGAAAGATGGAGTCTCTTCCGTTCGAGGCCTACAAGGCCAAAAAATAAGCATAACTCCATCAGAAATATACTAGCAACCTTACAAAAGGACGGATTAATATTAATACTAAGGAATCTATCCCTTAACATAAGCTTATAAGCCCTAGAATAGAGAAAAGAATAGGGTATAATGTCAAACACCTTGTAAATTGGCCAGGTCTGAGGTTCTAATCCTCCTATTGGAATGATAGCAGGCTAAAGTCACCTTCACTCAAAAAGGGGAACCAAAACTCGGTCAGAACAGCACCCCACCCTAGAGTGGATGCATCCGATATCATTGTGGCCACCGATGGAGGTAGTTGAAAAGGCTTTCCTTGTGACATATTGCCTTCCACACCCCACCAAGACAGATCCGCTGCAGTTTCTCTTGAGATCCTCACTGACTCCCTGAGATCTCCGCTGTGCTGATACCACTGCCTGCGGAGGCACCACTGGAGTGCTCTCATGTGCCAGCGTGCATGGTTGACCAACAGGATGCAAGAAGCCATCAGACCGAGCAGGCGAAGGACCTTCAGGACTGGAACGACCGCTCCATTGTAAAATAAAGGAATCATTTCCTGTATGTCGCTAATCCTTTGAGGACGGAATGCACAACACACAGTAGTGTCCAGTACCGCACCTATGAACAGGTTGCGCTGGGAGGGCACCAGGTGAGATTTGGGTACATTTATCAAAAAACCCAACCTGTGCAACAACTGAGTTGTCTCTTGCAGATGATGGAGCACTATCTCCGGATACGGAAATACCGGTATCCCCGATCTTCTGAGATGTGCAGCCACCACGGCCATCACCTTGGTGAAGACTCGAGGCGCAGTAGTAAGACCAAACGGGAGGACCGCAAACTGGTAGTGTTGCGACCCAACCGTGTAACAGAGATACTTCCTGTGCGACTTTAGGATAGGAATATGAAAATAAGCATCCTGCAAATCGATCGACACCATCCAATCTTCTTCCAGCAGCGCTTGAAGAACCTGCGCAAGGGTGAGCATCTTGAACTTCTCCCACTTCAGGTAGAGATTCAAGATCCTGAGATCCAAGATAGGACGATGTCTGCCATCCTTCTTGGGGATCAGAAAATACATGAAGTAGTATCCCTGACCCCTTTCCTGCTCCGGAATCACCTCTATCGCACCCTTTCTGAACAGTGCCAGGACTTCTTCCTGCACGAGAAGCAGGTGGTCCTCCGAACAATAAACCTGGCAAGGAGGGTATTTTGGGGGGAAATTCCCGAAAAGAAAGAGCATACCCATTCTCTACGAGATTGAGAACTCAAAGATCTGAAGTAATCAATTCACAATCTCGTTGAAAATGGGTAAGCTGGCCCCCCACTGAGCCCACATGATCCTGAATGGCGGATCTAGGGCTGCTTTGCTGTGGTGGCAGGGGGCTGGGAAGGGGAAGAGGAGGAGGAGGGGACTTGGCGACCTCTAGGACGAGCTCTCTGTCTGCCCCTGTATGACTTGTACAGCGTATTCTGCTGCTGCTGCGGCTGCTGCTGTGATTGTTTGTAGGCCCGAAAGGAAGATCTGCCAAATCCTCTGAATCGTTTTCCAAATGAACCCCTGGTCTGAAGGCCCAAAGACTTCGCTGTCGCTCTGCTGTCTTTAAACCGTTCTAAAGCAGCGTCAGCCTTTTTACCAAACAATCCTGACTCATCAAAGGGCAAATCCATCTAAGCGGACTGAACATCCACAGAGAATTCTGAAGATTTCAACCACGCAGCTCTCCTCGTGGCCACAGATAAACCTATCACTCTCGCCACCGAATCAGCCGTATCCAGCCCACTCTGGATTACCTGCCTTGCTGCAGCCTGAGTGTCAGAAATAACCTCCTGAAAATCCTTTCTATAGTTTTCAGGGATTTTAGGCACTAACTGCTTGACGGAATCCATCAAAGCATGGATGTATCTACCCATCAGGCAAGTTGCATTTGAAGACTTTAGCGCCATGCTGGCTGATGAAAAGATTTTCTTTGCCGCCTCGTTTTGTTTCCTTGCCTCCTTTTCCCCAGGAAACTGCGGAAAAGCACCTGTTGACTTCTTTGAGCAGGCTGCCTGCACAATCAAACTCTCCGGCAGGGGGTGCGTTTACAAAAAGTCCGGGTCACCAGATGCCACCCTATACCTCCTCGCAACAGCCCTTGAGACAGCAGGAGCTGTCAGAGATTTCTTCCAAACTTCATAAATGGGTTCAGCCAAAGCGTTAAAGGGAAGCATTGGTTCAATAACGGAGGAAGGCGAGTGAAGGACGTCAGTAAGAATGTTTGACTTGTATTCAGCGGTAGGCAGAGTAATATATTTAACAAGTCTGCAGCCTTCCTAATTACAACGTGATAAGGTGTCACATCCTTGGAAGGCACGTCTGACACAGAGGCCAAATCCCACTCAGGAGACAGTTCAAGTCCACTGGCCTCTCAGGTCATCAAAAGGATCCTTCGAAACCTGTAACTCTCCTTCCTCCATATCCGCATCCCGATACCTTTCTTCCTCCAGAAGTCTCTGGGCCTCACGCCTCGACCTCTCCTTCATAAACGAAGTCGACGGATCCAGGACAGACTCCGCCGGAGACGGAGCCGGCGTCGAACCCGAAGTCGGGCGAGGCAGCTTAACCCGAGGCCGAACGGGATTCTGCATTGGAGTCGTGGGCAACGGCGTTGATGGAATCGGCGTCGATGGAATCGGCGTCGATGGAATCGGCGTTGAAGGCCTCGTTGGCGCCGGGAAATGCCACTGCGGTGCTAGAGCCAGCATTTAAGGCATAAAGGGCGCAGGAGCATAAGCCTGGGGGACACCCAGGTTATACGCTAAAGGACCCGTGGGACCAACAGGCGCACCAGAGGGGTACATTGCCCTGGAGTAAACTCCAAACACAGCATTCAGGAACTGGGATGGATCCTGACCTGGAGCTGGAAAGGCTGGATAAGGGCCCCCAGGTTGCTCTCGAGGGAGCGGAGTCGTCACGACGTCGACCTCCTCCTCAGGCTGGTGCACCGGGGTCGACGGACCCGCAGGCAACGGAACTTCGCCTTCACCAACTTCCTCCACCTCACCTTCATCCTCCTGACCAGAAGGATTGGACGGAACCGGAGATGGATTCACTATCTGCTTTGGTGACCCAGGCGAATCCGCACGCAAAGCCTCACCCTCGGAGTCATGTGCTTCCGAAGCCGAAGACACCACCTCCTTCAGAAGTAGCTTAACCTGCGACTTCGGTCTCGAACTCGAGTCCTTCTCTGAATGATGTCGGGACTCATGGCTTCTCTTCTTGTGCTTCTTCCTCGAAGTCCTCGAAGCATGAGCAGAAGACGACTCCGAGCGCGACCTGGAAACGAGACCTTGACCTCGAACGCTGAGTTCGCGACTTCGAAGACTTCTTTTCTTTCTTACTTTTCAATTTTGCAACGAGGAGCTTTTTTCCCCGTCTCACGAAGGGCCTTCGGAGTCATCCTTAGGAGTCATCTTCTGACAAGATGTGCAATCCTTGATGTCATGGTCGGAGCTCAGACACCAGACGCAGCACTCATGCGGGTCAGTGATGGACAACGTCTTGCCACATTCCCCGCAAGCTTTAAATCCAGTCTTCTTCGAAGACATCTCGACAGAAGACAATGAAACACAGAAAAATACTACAAAGTAACAAAGTTACTGTACAGCTACAGCCGATCCGTTGAAACCCTTTAGCGTCGATGACGCGGAAAAAAGGGAACTGATGCCATCACGCCGGCGTGGGCCTATTATGGTGTCGGTGACGTCAGCGGAGTCGCGTGCGATGCCGTGCCTCTATGACGTCGTCCACGTCGGAGCAAAGCTACAAAAAGAATTTCCAAATGTTGCTGACGCAAGGGGATACTCACAAGGTGAGGAATCCACTGGCAGATGTATCTATCAGAAATACTTTCCTTATTGTGTTGATTGTAGTCATTTCACATTTTATTATTAATTTTCTAATTTGCTTGTGCCCATTTGGTTGTATTTTATAAATAATAGGGTGCAGGAAGCAGTGCTTTTGCCCTATAGGATGGTCTGAAATAGGGGCGGTGTTGGTTTTTTGTCATTTCAGGCGAATTATATAAATTTGAATAACTGCGGCTAGGCAGGTTTTATAGGTTCCATCCAGCGGTCATTTTGCATTATTTTTCAGAACTTCAGAATTATTTTGAGTAGCACAAATGAACCGTGCTTCTTTTAATTTTGTTATCATGTACGATAAAGAGTTCTTTGGGAGTCTTTATTAGAGTTTCTCGAATGTCCCGATTTTTTGGGATTTTTTTAAATTGTATTTTTAAGTGATGACTGTTGCCCAATCAGGTATAATTATAATTATACTTGTGATTAATTTAGTTGTTCAATTTTACTAGTATTTTTACGTCATGGCCTTGTGTATAATTTGATTTATTTTAGTGTTTCTGTGAGATAGAGGAGGAGAAATTGTGTTTACTATATGATGGTATTTTGTATCCTGCAATCATATCCGTCATTAATTGTAAATGGAGCATATTAACACATGGTTTGTTAGTCTTTTGGTTTTTCTTTTGATCATTCATAAAACAATAGTACATTTCCAAGAAATTAGATGACATTAAAAGTTCATATTGTTTTCACTTTAATAGATGATGTGCCTGTTTATTGTATTGGATTACTCTGGTAATTAACATTTTCTTTTCAACGGGACAAGCAGCAGAAAGCCTTACCTGCCACCACGACGGAAAGCTGCTCCTGGGGAGGGAACGCTGTAAGTCTCGCCGCCGCGGCTCTATCCTCACGGCTGGAGACTACAGCTCCCAGTGAGCTTTGCTGGCACTTCCTGCCTCGCGCACTCTTCGCGCCCGGAGGCGCTTCAAAGACCGGACGCTCCCTCGGTGGAGCAGGGGGACAAGCAGCAGAGCGCCTTACCTGCCACCACGACGGAAAGCTGCTCCTGGGTGGGGAACGCTGTAAGTCTCGCCGCCGCTGCTCCATCCTCGCGGCTGGAGACTACAGCTCCCAGTGAGCTTTGCGGGCACTTCCTGCCTCGCGCACTCTTCGTGCCCGGAGGCGCTACAAAGACTGGACGCTCCCTCGGTGGAGCGGGGGGACAAGCAGCAGAGAGCCTTACCTGCCACCACGACGGAAAGCTGCTCCTGGGTGGGGAACGCTGTAAGTCTCGCCGCCGCTGCTTCATCCTCGCGGCTGGAGACTACAGCTCCCAGTGAGCTTTGCGGGCACTTCCTGCCTCGCGCACTCTTCGCGCCCGGAGGCGCTACAAAGACCGGACGCTCCCTCCGCGTCACGGGACACGCGCGGCCGACGCCGGGCGGAGCCCGGGCAGAGGGCGGGCCATCTGTGGCCGTCCGGGGCCGACGAGGAACGGGACGGGCCACCTCCCTTACGCCCAGGATCCAGGACACAGGAACAAAATGGGTAAGAGAAAGTTACCCTCCCCTGCTGCTGGTGGGACCCCAAAGGTGAAAGCACCCAGGAACTCAAATAGTATTCTCTCCTTTCTTACTACGGAGGTGGGGAAATTGACCACAGAAATTGCTAGAACTGAACGCACACTGGGATTAGAACCATCGCCGATTAACAAGGGGGGCATTACCCAACCGCAAACTGGTATTACAACTATCCCCCTTGAACCAAGGATTGTTATTGCCCCGCCAAAGGAGACAGTTATACCTCCTACCATTGCTACCGTTGAGACTATTGGGGTGACCCCTAACCTTTCTTGTGCTGCCGGGGTAAGCACAGTTGCACGCTCAAAGCAAGCCAAAAGACAGTACAAGAGAAAGAACACGAATAAACCTAAGGGAGGAAAGGGCACTGTGGGTTCACTGGAAAATGCAATTAGAGACATGGTGGAAAAAGCTATTACTGAAAAGGTAGAGTCCACACTAACAAAAATCGCCTCAGACATCATTGACGTTTTACATCAGTGTGTTGATGGTATCTTAAGGAAATGTGAGCGCTTGAATGTATGCTTAAAAACTGTTGAACCTGCTACATTTGTCTTGAAAGGTAACACGCCGGTGGCACTAGGACCCTCATGCACTCAGCTAACTAGTTGTTGCAAAAGACCTAGGGAAGAATCCCCAGTAGCTAAGAGTGCGGCAGCCACTTCTTCTAGTGGCCCAGCCACCACCCGGGTAGACGCTCCCAAAATAGCAGGAGGGAACATTTTGTCTTCTAAATATGAGACTCCGGTACAACAGAAGTCATCTAACTTGCCTAACCCGGCACGTCAACCTATAATTAATTTTCCCCCTGAGGCTGCGCCTTTTGTAGCCATTCTGGTCAATGTTCCTCCACTTAAGCCAGGAGAGTATGAACAATCGCCCCAATTGTTAGCCAGGGCAAAGTCATGGTCAGACACGACTTGTTCGGGAGACAACGACATTTCCAGTGCGATTCTTTCAGCCCGGCGGGTGGGCTGGATAGGGCGCACAACCAAATCAGTAGAGGCCGATTGTGTGATAATAAACTTCAATAATCCTGGGGAGGCTCGCAGATTATTATGGGACGCTTCGCCTCTGGAGGGATTAGATGCTGGGCCCCGAGCTGTACCTTTGGGCTTCTTTTACCCTACTACCAAACCTCACTTAACTTTGAACAAGGGTTACGCCCAAGGAAAAGAACACGACAGGATAGCTCCCCTGCCTATTCAACCTGCCTACACTCCCCAGGAACCTGACTATAGCTGGACCATGAGTAATAGGCCGAACAACTTTAACTCTGGTACATATACACCATTGACCTTAAACAGACCCATACCCTTGCACAATAGATTCACGCCCCTGGCTTGGGCAGCTGAGCACAATTGACGCCCAGCTATTAATGATCCTTTGCCCATTCTACCCTTAGAGGACAATCACCTGCCAGGAAATCTTAGTAGAAGGCTTAAAATTGTAAGCTGGAACATAGCCGGGCTTCGCTCAAAAAGGGAGGACAGTACATGGCTGAATCTCTTAAACCAATATGACATTATAGCCTTGCAAGAAACCTGGGACTGCAATAGCAATTTTGGGTCCCTGTGTACACATCCTATTTTGTCCCAGCTATTACATCCCCCATTGGTAGGGATAAAGGGGGCCTTATGATCCTGATCACCGTTCATCTGGCGGGAACCGTTAAACAAATAACCACCTGCTCCCCCAACTTTTTATGTTTAGAGATCAGTTTAGCTAACGGTCTCAAATTCATTCTTATTAACTTTTATAACTCCGTACTAGACGGAGACCCAACTGAGCACCTTCGCTCCTTAGAGCATTTTTTGATTAATCATTATTGTTTGTATCCTCTGAGGCGGAAGCCGGAGGACTGTGCCCACAATTTGATTTTTAAAAATTGTTATTTCTACTCTTTGTGTGATTTTAAAACCTTGGAGCTTACCTGCAAGGAAGCGCTGACCTACACGCGCTGACACAGCCCTCATAGACCACCCCTGACACAGCAACCCCGCGCTGATAGAGGGAAACGCCCAAGGCGGTAGCCACGCCCACTGCGAGGCCACGCCCACTTCCAACCACTACAAAACGCTGAGAACAAGCGTATCGCTTCATTATTGTTTGTATCCTCTGAGGCGGAAGCCGGAGGACTGTGCCCACAATTTGATTTTTAAAAATTGTTATTTCTACTCTTTGTGTGATTTTAAAACCTTGGAGCTTACCTGCACGGAAGCGCTGACCTACACGCGCTGACACAGCCCTCATAGACCACCCCTGACACAGCAACCCCGCGCTGATACAGGGAAACGCCCAAGGCGGTAGCCACGCCCACTGCGAGGCCACGCCCACTTCCAACCACTACAAAACGCTGAGAACAAGCGTATCGCTTCATTATTGTTTGTATCCTCTGAGGCGGAAGCCGGAGGACTGTGCCCACAATTTGATTTTTAAAAATTGTTATTTCTACTCTTTGTGTGATTTTAAAACCTTGGAGCTTACCTGCACGGAAGCGCTGACCTACACGTGCTGACACAGCCCTCATAGACCACCCCTGACACAGCGACCCCGCGCTGATACAGGGAAACGCCCAAGGCGGTAGCCACGCCCACTGCGAGGCCACGCCCACTTCCAACCACTACAAATGTGCCGGCCATACCAGCGCAGCGGACGAGCGCAGCGGGAGCGCCTAAGGCAAGCCCGTCTGCGCCCGTCCGCGCACGACCGGGCCCAGGGCCAGAACCCCTGCCGAACACAGCTGACCCAAAGGTAAGCTACTCACGTCGAGAGCTACTAAGTCTCAGACCCCCAGCCTCCTCCTGTGAATATGTCCATGATCTAAATGGACCTTTCACTCGCTGCTCCCTTTGCAAGCCAGTCCAGCTCAAACTCCCTATAAAACCTCACAAGCCCGCCTCCCTCAAACTCGCATCGCTAAACTGTCGCTCGCTCCCTAAACATGCGACACAGATCAACCATCTTATAGAGGATCTGGAGATAGACATCCTCTTCCTCACGGAAACTTGGCTCGCCCCACATTCGCAATCAGATATGGCACTAGCAACCCCACCGGGCTTCCTTATTCAGTCCCTACCCCGCCCCCTAGGCAGAGGTGGTGGTGTCGCCATTATTCACCGGGACTATCTTCACTGTAAAACCAGTGATGCGCAGATCCCCGACTCTGAAAGCCTTCAGTTTACTATTAGGCTAGACCCGACCAACTCACTGACAGGAGTCCTTGTGTACCGCCCCCCGTCCTTCCAGGCCCTTTCGCTAGTTCCCTCCTGGACACTGTAACAACTCAGGCCCACTCCCTATCAAATTTCATGATAGTAGGTGACCTGAACATTCATCTCGATGACCCTGCAGACCCGGTAGCTACCGACCTGATCTTAGATCTGGCGGCACTTGACATCCGCCTCCTTAACTCCGGAGCCACCCACATCAAGGGTCACCTATTGGACCCGGTGTTTACCAGCTCCCCTTCGATGCAAGCGAAGGAGGTCCTTCCCCTTCCTTGGACAGACCACTTCTTAGTCTCCTTCCAACTACCAGGAACCTTCAGGAAACCTCAAAAACCGCCCACCTACATCAGGGACAGGACCTGGTCCAGACTCCCCACCGAAGAATGGGCCAAGATCCTAAAAATGACCACCCCTGCATACGCTGAAGACCCGGCTATCGCCGACAAAAAATTTAGAGAGTGGATCACCACCTCCCTGGACTCAGTGCTCCCACTTAGAACTAGGGAGGACAAAAACGGTAAACCCGGTTCTGCCCCGTGGTATACCTCGGACCTCCGACTACTTCGCAAAAAACTGCAAAAGAGCCGAACGGCTTTGGAGGAGAGACTGGCAGCACGCCAGCAAGGAAGCATACCATAACACAGTCAGACTCTACAAAGAGGCCATCAGGCACGCCAAAGCTTCCCACTACGACACGCGGATAAAAGAATCCTCCAACTCAGCCAGGGAATCCTTCCTAATTGTAAAGGAGCTGCTCAAAGTACCTAACACTCCTTCCTCCATCACCCCCCGGGTCGACCGAAGTAATGAACTAGCCACCTACTTCAACGACAAAATCTCCCACATCCTGGCTTCCCTCCCACCCCCCGGTCCCCCTAGCCACATGGACAGCCGTTCATCCCCCTGCCAGGCCGAAAGCAGTTTTCGCCCCATACTTGCGACATTCCGGCCAGTAACCTGCTTAGAGGTAGAACGAACCTTGATTAAAATGAAAAGCGGATCACCTCTGGACCCGGCACCCATCAGATTCCTCAAAACCGTGGCCTCTGTCATCGTTCCCACGGTCATGGAGCTTATCAACAGCTCGCTTGTCCAGGGATCTGTCCCTGACAGCTGGAAGAGTGCGATGGTAAAGGCACTCCAAAAAAACCCCAGCTCGATCCAGCGGACATATCAAACTACCGACCAATATCACTCCTCCCTGGAATCAGCAAGGTAGCCGAGAAATTGGTCAACGGACAATTATCTCAGTTCTTCGAGACCAACAACGTACTACGGCAATCCCAGACTGGATTCCGCCCGGGTCATGGCACAGACACCGCCCTTCTTGCCGTTATCGAGGAGGCGAGGCGCATACTGGATTCAGGAGGGTCAGTGGCAGTGATCCTCCTGGATCTCAGCGCAGCCTTCGACACAGTCAACCACCGTGTCCTTCTCCATCGACTCGCGGCAGCAGGGCTCACCGGGACGGCACTCAGTTGGATTGAATCCTTCCTCACTGGGCGCACGCTCCAGGTATGGGACGACAATCACCACTCGTCCACCCTCCCCCTCACAAGCGGGGTCCCTCAGGGCTCTTCCCTGAGCCCGACGATGCATATATGGCCCCCCTTGAAGACGTGGTGACACCATTTGACATAAAAATGGTAAGCTACGCTGATGACACTCAACTGGTCGTCTCCTTATCACAACTAATCGACCACCCAGAAAACCTGACCAACTGCCTCACAGAAATCCACAACTGGATGAGTGACTCATCATTAAAACTAAATGGGTCAAAGACGGAAGTGATGCTCCTGGGGAAACAATGGACGACCATCCCCCCAGCACTCTGGCCCGACGTGTTCGGGGAAATCCCCCCCCCCCGAAGCGTGAAATCAAGACCCTCGGTGTGTGGCTCGAACCAGAGCTTTCTATGAAGACGCAAGCAGCCAAAACTTCGGGCACCTGTTTCGGGCTCATGCGCACGACCCGCAAGATTCTCCCCTTACTGCCACCTGCTTCCAGGAAACTGCTTATCCAGGGACTAGTACTGTCACGCCTGGACTATAGCAACTTGGTCTACCTGGGAGCCCCTGAGGCCACCCTGACAAAACTGCAGCGGACACAGAACGCTGCAGCACGTCTGCTCACCAACCTTCCCTCCAGAGTGTCCGCCAAACCGGCCCTCAAGGCTCTGCACTGGCTCCCTGTGCGCCAAAGGGTGCAGTTCAAAGCCATGTGCACGACACACAAGCTGATCAACGGATCTGGCCCTGCGATCCTTAGCAGCAGGATCACCCCCTACAAAGCACCCAGATCCCTACGATCCGAGAATGAGCACCTGGCCAACATTCCCAGATTCAAAAGGACTCGCACAGGAGGACGACGTTTCTCTGTTCAAGCAGCCACTGGATGGAACGCCCTACCACGTTCCCTCAGACTTGAACCCAACTACCTGGTATTTCGCAAAAAATTGAAGACACACCTATTCCCTAAATAAATTCCCTTAATAACTGTCTCTCCTCTCTCCCTCTCCCTCAACTGGATTACAATTCCTATAGCGCGGGGATGCCCTTGGGTCACCAGGCGCTTTACAAATCGTTATTAAATTAAATTAAATACAGAACGTCAAACTACTTTTACGCACACAATAGTCATGGGGGATTTTAACACTCATCTCTGTGGGCTCTCCTGTCATATTGAAGATGTTGATTGCCCCACTTCAGCCCACTACCAACATTTTGAACACAGCCCAAAAGGTTATGCTCTAGAAAATCTTCTATCTATTGTTGATCTTTACGAACCTAGGTTTAATGACACTAGCGATCGTGTCATGACATATAGCGCTAGAAACTCTGAATCAATAATAGATTATATTTTTGTTTCCCCTGGTTTATTAAGTATGGTTTTCTTTTATAACGCAGCTGTGGCTGCGTTTAGTGACCACAACCCAGTTATCCTCGAGCTCGCTAACTCTGTTGGTTTGCTTAAGGAAGGAATTAATAAAATGATAGTGCCGGCTGTGCGGTCCACAGACCAAGGTAGAAGGGTCAAGTGGTCTAAAGTAGTTCCTGTAGACTTTTTTAATAATATAACATGTAAAGCCCGCAAAGAAATTGATATTTGTCTAGATAGCTCAAAACAGGGGGAGGAAGTGATCCCCGCTTATACCACCATGTGTGCACTAGTTTCTGAAGAACTAACTGTCAAATCCAGAAAGAACGCACAGCCACATAAGGGTTGGTTTGACAGAGCCTGTTCAAAAGCACACAGTTGCCTCTTGGTAGAACTTAAAAAATCACCAAGGGATAAGGGGGTAGTGTCCAGATTAAGAAAAGAATACAAAAATACTATCCGTGCACGCAAAGATGCACTTAAAAAGGATGCTTGGTCTGCACTAATGGAAAAGGCAACAGTAAGAGATAATGCTAGCTTCTGGGCCATAATAAATAATCCCCTCTTTTCCGGTGAGGTTAATGACAACTTGGAGGCCAATATCAGTGAGGAAGATTGGCTAGCACATTTTAAAATCATCTATGGGAGCGATCACGTATGTGAAATTCCCACTCTCTTTACAACTAACTCTCCCAAGTCGGCACTTTCCTTCTCCGTCGAAGAAGTTGAAAAGGCCATAACTAACACCGAAGGGAAAAAGCCCCAGGCCCGGATAGTGTCCCAGCCGACATGTACAAGGCCAACACCCCCTTTTGGGCCAAAATCTTGACCAATGTTTTTAACGCTGCCACCAACCATAGTTTGCCTGCTTCCTGGTCACACGCAACCATTATACCTATTTTTAAGAAAGGCCAACGGGGAGACCCGAGGTGTTACCGCCCCATCTCACTCATTGATTTTTCCTTTAAAATTTTGGGGAAAGTGATATTGGCACGAATCGATGAGTGGGCTGCTAGCAACAATATCCTATCAAATGCCCAATATGGGTTCAGAAGGGGAAGGGGGACTGAGGATCAGTGCCTTAACCTACACCTGATCCTAGGAAAGTATGCAGTGGCTTCTAGTGGATCAATCTACTTAGGGTTCATGGATTTGTCCACAGCCTTCGACCTGGTTAACAGGTCCAGGCTGTGGGAAATTCTCTTGGACCTGGGGATGGACCATTCCTTGGTACATTTTCTGGCTGAAGCGCACCGGGACCTGGAAGCCTCTATCAGGATGACACGGGGGGGAGCTTGCACCACTGGTTTTAAGTCCACCAGAGGGGTGCGACAGGGTTGCATCCTCGCCCCAGTGTTATTTACACTATACATAAACCATCTCGAATCCACACTGGGTCTGGCGACATTAGACGTCCCGCGCTTTGGAGGGGTTTCCACCCCGGTCCTCCTTTACGCGGATGACGCCGTGCTCGTGGCACGTACACCTCTTGGACTACAGAGATTATTGGCGGCTTTTGACGCCTTTATGACCTCCCTTGACCTAAAAATTAACACAGACAAGTCACACGTCATGTCAGTGGGCGGGAGAAAGAACAAAAACTTGATGTCCTTTTTTTGTGCCAACACACCAATTTCCAGTGTAAAAACTTTGACCTATTTAGGGGGAGTTTACGACGAAAATGGCACCTGGGTACCCCAAATATCGGTAAAAGTTAACGCCATGAAAAGATCTGTGGCTGCTATCGCTGGCTTTGCAAAACGACTGGGCGGCAAACCTACAGAAGCAATGCTAGCAATTTATAGAGCTAAATCAATTGCAATAGCAAGGTATGGGGCGTCTTTTTGGGGCTACACCAACAACGCAGTAGCGATTCAGGTAGAGGAAAACAAAATCCTACGTATGCTCTTAGGTTTGCCACAATCCACGGCTACCTTTTCTGTCCATACGGAATTAGGCCAGGGGTACATAAGTGACATTATTAAACAGTCCCCAATTTTGATGTGGCTAAGAACTTGGTTGAACCCTAACCTAACCCTGAATCATACAATCTTAAGGGATTGCCTACGTATGGACAACATGAAAAATATCCCGTGGTTAGCATACATTAAAAATACCCTAAGCTCCCTGGGCCGCCCTGATTTATTTTGCAAACCTGAATGTATTGTTAGAGCTGACCTGGAATGGTTCAAAACGACTTTTATTAAACATAGAGAATTAGAGCGGGAGAGCGGTGAGCTTGTGAAACCCACAGTGAGGGAGCACTATATTTCCAAGACAACCATAGCTATCGAACCATATTTAACGGTTGTGTCAATCCCGCTACACCGCTGGTTACTAACTAAATTAAGATTTAACCAGATTCATCTTTTGTTAAATGATTTTAAGGTGTGGGCTAAGCCCGAGGATTTGCCCGTCTGTAATTGGGTTAGTTATTCTCTGCAGGATACTTTACATTTTATGTTTTTCTGTAGTTTTTATGCCTTGCCTAGGAAAAAATATATTATCCTGCTGCTCAAAAACAAGGGGTTTGTCCAAGCCAAACCAGCTCTCCTTTACCTAAAACAGCTAGACTCCCCACTAATAATGTTTAGTGTTGCAAATTTTCTGGTGGCTGCTTTTCGCCTTAAAAAATGCATCAGGAACAGACAACATAACACCATTGGCGATAACTTATGAAATCATTGAAAAACCGTCCTTACTTTTTAAAAATTTGTAAATATTTTAATTGTTCAATTTTAATAGTGTCATCAATTCAATGTAATTGTATTCCCCTGATTATGTATTTGTGTCTGTGTGCTTTTTATGATTTGTTATTAATCGAAATAAAGTTGTTTTGAACTCAACGTATTAATGTAGAAATACTGTTTTCTTAGTTCTGTTGCAATGTCTTTTTTAAGACATATTATTTTATCATCTTCTGAACACTCAGAATGTTTTGTGAAAAACTATCTGCAGAGTTAAACAATAACTGTCAAAGACAATAGTTCTCTGCGTTTTACATTTGTAAGTGCTGTACATACATCTGCATACACATACTGTTGTTATATGATTTAAATTGAGCTAAATAGCAACATAGTAAAGTTGAAATAGAGGTGGAGTTCACTAGAGTTGAACTTGGGTTGCCAAAGTAAAATAGGTTGAAGAAAAGTTTGGTTTGAGAAATCATTTCCAGTGTTGTGTGGGTGGTAAGCAGTGCTCGTCAAATAAATTAAACATGGTTGGCATATTTAAGTTAACAAACTATGTAAATACTTGATATTTTTCTTGAAAATTTTGGTTTGAATTCAAAAGAGGTCGCAAGTGAAAGGGTCTTCCAGAGTTTTACAGCTGTTTACCTTTGATGGGGTGCAGCGAATAAACTGGGTACTTTGTTAGTGTTTTGTGTTTGTACATTGGTTTAACAGCTGAGTCTTTTTACCCCTAGGCCTTTGCTATAGAAATTCCGTGGTCTACTACCAGAAAGCAGGAGAGAAAAACAGGACTGGAAAATATATCTAACCAGCCATTGTCAAAGTCAATAAGTCTGGCTTTGGCTGCCTGCCAATTAGCTTTGCTAGTGCATGTTTTATTTGTGAATGTTTTGTTTGTATGAAAGCACACATTCAATGAAAACAAGCATTATCTAAAAGCCAAAATGTATATTTGTTTTTAAGTGAAAGCACACATTTCACCAGTAGTCTCTGTCTCTGAATGGGGGTGCTTATTGTACAGATGTGTACATTGTGCACAGCAGAATGCCATTACTCATAGTCAGGTAAGCTAATGATTGGAGTGGGCCAGCCCTGTTCGCCATTCTGTACTATATGGTAGGTAGAAGCAAATTGTGAATGACACAGCACTAGACCAATTGATGAAGAGTACTGGCTGAAATCCCTTATAAGTAAGTATATGTAATATATATATATATTTATTAAAAACAGAAGTTCTTGGCCAGTGCCAGACCTAAACAGCATGAGCACCGGCTTTGCTAACATAAAGTGCAGGATTCACGCCTTTATAAATATTCTGTGGTTCTCGGATCAGGTGCATTATACTGTTAAAACTACCTAAGCCGATTCTTGACAGATATTCTGTGGCGTGACCCACTGGCAAACTGTTGCATGAGCTGCAATAAACTGATAAACTGCAAGGGGTTAATAAATATTCTAGTCTGTCACTGTAGAATTCTTGAGTCTTATCCACAAGATGGAAAGAAGTACACACTATTGTCAACCTCCAACTACGTATATTTCACAACAGAAAATGAAAAAGGTGGAAAAGCCTTAAAGAAACGGCAGGCTTATACATGCCATATATGCATTAAACCCACCTGTTTTTTATATATACTAAAACTTCTAATACGTGCAACACTCCAGTGGAGTGGTAAAGTAAAAAGAGTTATATAGCAGTCCCATAAAAACAAGAATAGAGGTCTTTCAAAGCCTGTGGTATGGTCAACACATAGAAGCCCTATTGTGTCTTTGAAAACAGGAACACCGGACTGCAAATGCAGGAAACAAAGAAAGAATATCAACTTTCAAGTTGTGTATCTATCTCCTAAAACCTTTGTGGTGACTTCGTATGCGTTGGACAGATGATGTTGTGCAATGATAACTGTGATCTTGTATGTTTTTATACACTAAAACACAATCCAAAGGCCTAAATAACAGCAACAATTAATGAGATAAAAATGTCTCCCAATTCAAAGCATTCTCCACTTAATAAGCTGTTTGAAATGGCCATTTTAAAACACGAAATAGCCCCTTTTCCCAGGCACTTTCAATTTAGTAAGCGCCGCCCAAGAAAAAAACAGACTAGTGTTGGAGCATTCAAAACCAAATTATGCACATTCAACAGGACAATAAAAACACTTAGTAAAATTTACAAAACATTTAGGGACAGATTTACAAGAAAGTGACGCATCTGTAACGATGCGTCACTTCCTCTTCGCCACCAGGCGAAACCCTTGCGTCACTATGGATGAGCCGTATTTAAAATACAGCTCACCATGGCGCAAGGACTGACAGAAGCGTCAGAAAATCTAAAACATCTGTTGACGAAAAAGTCACGCATTTCTGGAGTCATGTCGCAAGCACACTGCAACTAAAGCAATGTGTGTTAAGGCCTAAGGTTTTGACGCAGTGGCATCCTAAAAGTCCTGCAGTGAAATTATGTAGATTTCACTCCGTCACTTTTACTAGGCTTTCCTGCGTGAGAGTGCCAACCCTGCATACACTATACTTGACGTAGGTATAATGTCACGAAGGGCTTTACAACGTGACGTATCTCCCTAGATGCGTCACGTAGTAAATGGGCTGTAACTTTTACGCCGCTGCTGCATCACAAAAGTGACCCAACGACAGCGCAAAAGTGACGCAAGGGGCTTGTACATCTGACCCTTAAAGTCTTGCCCTTGATTATACAGGTCATGTAACATATTTTGAAAAACCCGTAGCGACGGTTATGAGGCAATTGTTTTATAGAATTTATCACAACGTTTTCTCTTTTTAGTCAGATAGGGACAGAAAACACCTCTCCACTTTCTCGAAAGTATTTCAAACTCTGCAACGTTGCCAGCACCCCCAGGGCTCCCACCAGGCCTCTGAACTGGCCACATGCATCTGTGGTCCACCAGTTTTACAGTGTGAATGAGTCTTCCATTAAGGAGCCGTTGACCAAAGCACTAACCCACAACTGCTTCTGCCACTCTGCAAACAGTAGGAACTGTCCGGTTTGGAAAAAATATTAAATCACCTCTACAGTCCCTGCAAATGTTCTATTTTTACGCACACCCTGAAAGACCTACAAATCTTGGACGAACAACAGTGTTGTAAAAGAAGGACAATTCTGCGATGCATAGAGTGATGAACAGACCCCTCAGGTTCAGCCTTGTATGAAGACTCCAGAGTACAGATGGACAGTTACACAGATCACAATGAGCCCTGGGTAAGATGTCACCTATTAGGTCTCGTATTGTAGTCCTGTTACACGGCTGTGTATGTGTGCTCCTGGGTCTTTGTTTCTCTCGTAACAGCCCTTTGTTGCCATTTTACCCTGTCCTCAGCCCAGGAGTTCTGGTGCACTTCCTTCATTTGCAGTCTGACTCCGAAGATTCAGCTGAGATATGAAGGCTGCCCCACTCTTGCGTCTCAATGTTGCTAAGCCTGACAGAGGACATCTGTATCACAGAAGTACAAAAGTCATTGATCTATGAATTTCATAAACTTAACAGATTCACCACATAAGTACGTACCTTGTGTTAATACACTGAAATATAATATATTGTGTTAAACCAGCGACTCTGTACCCAAACTGCAAGAAGCCTTCTCACATGCGCAGGCAAGTGGGAATTACAAACATGAAAAGACTGGAACTGGAGTTGCTCATAAGTCTTTGTAAAGCTCAAGTACAGAAGCACCCAAAAGTCAGACTCAGAGTTTAAAGGCCCTTGTTGTGCTGGTGTCTCCTGTCCTGAGCTTCACTGCAAAACGTCCTTTCCTTGGTGGCATCAGCTGGACAGGAAGCTACACGCACAATCTTCACTGGTAAAGGTCATGCCAGATTAAAAATTGTAAGACGCATGTTAATAACAATGTTACTTAAGAAGATAGGGCTTTTTGTGACACATAACTGGTGGTGATAAAACTCTTTCACACTTCTCAAGTGGGACCACAATATGAGCGGCCGTAAAGGGATGGAAGGTTGTTGAGCCCCACAACTCTCAGGCCACAACTGAGTAAAGATCATCTTGTTTAACATTAAGCTGGAGTCTTTCTTTATACCATATACCAAAACACTGCTCGTGATAGCATGCCCTGCACATCACGTTTCCCAGGGAGGTTTAATTCACATGACAGAAGAGGGAGTAGGCTGAGATTCAGGGTCACGCCCTGACTATACCACAAATACACTATTCAGGACTTTTGACAATCTCGTCTAACGTATAAAGTGCCCACGTAGTGGATCTCTTTCTTCGTACATGTTTAAATCCTTTTTTGCCTTGTTTTGCGGGGGAGTGGGGTGCTGAGCTCCATGATCCTGGGTGATGCCTCAGCATTCCTGGCTCCTTCAGGGATTCGATACGGATCATAGCCTTCGAAAATTGATTTGCGCATCTTGTGCTTGGCCAGTTGGCAGACCCTGTCGGAAGCCAGATGGTTCTTGGCGGGTTCAGGCACCAGCCACTGCACTGGCTTCTGGTGGAGATACTGTGGGTGTTCAGTCTTCGGTACTATCGAGTCACATGGAAGAGGAAGAGAGCAAACCAGAGTCAGGTTCAGCTTGTGAAATTCAATGTCTAAATTCACAGCAATCAGGCAAATTAGCAACCCTCAGAAGAGTCTAAGACAATTCAGTTCTTTAAGTAAACAACCCTTCCACCTTTGAAGAAGGAAACTCACCATTCAGAATAAAAAACATTAGTTTACTCCACTGCAAGTATGAGAGCCTCGCCAGTTTTCTACAAAATGTCCATGAAGTGACAGAGATTCAGTGTACATCTCAAGATCAGACATGATTCTATGAACAATGTATCAGTCTTCAACCATTGTGTATTTTACTAGTAGACCCTTCTTGTGCACTCATTCATTTTCAATGTGTTTGTGATCCGCGGATGGAGCTCAGTTACACCACTTGATTTATTTATTTGTGCAGTTTTATGTAGCGTGTAGCGTGAACATATCCCAAGGGCATTAGCGCAGTTTACAATACCATAGAACTTTACGGTAGGTAACAAAATAAAAACATAAAGCACAGGTTAGAAAAATGTGGGATGTAAAACTAAGAATGAAAGCTTTAGAGATTGAGGGTACTATACCATCTGAAAAAAACTCTCCGGAGCCTTTTGGCTAGGTTTGCACTGTACATATACCACATACATGCAGACTGGCACCAGGTCATTACAGAACTGCGATGCGAGTGAGCAGAGGAACATAAAACACGGAATGATAGCAAGACTACTTTCACAACACAAGAACAAAAATAAACTAAGGGGGAAAGGCATGATTATCAGAGATGTTCATTTCAATGGGGGAACATGTTAGAAATGTCAGTATGTAGATGGTGCAGAAGTCATTTATTAATTTATTTATTTTTTGCATTTGTATGGCGCTCAGCTACCCAACAAGGGTTTCCCGGCGCCTATGACATTCAGATGGTTAAAGGAAAATGCAGATTAGGTAGTTTAGCACAATTGTTTCTGAAACAGCCAGGTTTTTACGTATTTTCGGAATTTAGTGTAGCTGTCCTCCTTCCGGGTGTGAAGGGGGAGTGAATTCCATGAAATTGGTCCTCTGACAGAAAAGGATTTCCCTCCAGTTCTTTGTAGTTTAAATCTGGGGACGGCGAAGTTCGGGGCCGTTTGAGAGCGAAGGCTTCTTGTTGGCAGGTAGGGAAAGGATAAGGATTGTAGGCAGGAGGGAGCCGTTTTGTTTTTTATCTTAAACATGTAGCTCAGTGTTTTAAAGCTGATCCGATGTTCAACCCTGAGCCAGTGTAATTCGTTCAGGTGTTTTGATACTCTTTCGTACTTTTGAATTCTACACAAGAGTCTTGCAGCAGAGTTTTGAATCATTTGGAGTCGCTTGATCACTGCTAAGTTGGAACCTAGGAAGAGAACATTTCCGTAGTCAATACGCGAAGTTACTAATGCGTTGACTACGTTTTTTTGCGTATCAAGGGGCAGCATCCAAATGATTTTTTTCAACCATTTTATTATGGTGAAACAGAGTCCCGCAACTTTATTTGCCTGCTGTTTCATAGAAAGGGTATTGTCTAAGATAACCCCTAGGTTTCTCACCTGAGTAGCTGGCGGGGGAATGTTACCCAGCTCAGGCGGCCAGTGGGAGGGGTTCCACAGTTCCTTGTTTCTTCCCAGTAGAAGAACCTCCGTTCTATCCCCATTTAGCTTCAACTGGTTGGTGGTCATCCAGTTGAAAATCTCTTGGAGTCGTATTTCAGTAGGGAGGGGGCTAACGGGTTTGACTCGGAAAGGGAAAAAATTATTTGGGAGTCGTCGGCGTAGGTCATTAAAGTCAGGCCTACGCTATCGGCCAGGTCTGCCAGTGGTCTGAGGTACAAATTGAAAAACAGTGGGCTCAGAATGGAACCTTGTGGAACTCCATGTGGAGCGGGGAAGATGTCTGAGCTTGCGATATTGGATTTGATCTGGAAGGTTCTTTCGGAAAGAAAGGACTTGATCCATTGTAAGGCGTCCTTGCTGCGAATGCCATTTTTCTCTAGGGTAGCCAAAAGAGTTTTGTGTGATATGGTGTCAAACGCGGCACTCAGATCTAGAAGAATGAGTGCGACCGTTTGACCTTTGTCCAGGAGTTGTCTAATTTTTTCTGTCACACCCAGTAGGGCAGTTTCCGTGGAGTAACCTGCTCTGAAGCCTGACTGTGAGGGGTGAAGGAGATTGTTGTCTTCTGAGAAAGAGGAGAGGGCGGAGTGAATGTGCCTTTCCATGAGTTTGGAAAAGGCAGGGAGCAGAGAAAAAGGTTGGTAATTAGAGAGAACTGTGGGGTCATGGAGTGGCACACCTGGGTTACAGAATTGGGAAACATTCATACATAAAAGAGGACAGTGAACATTTTGAGAGGTCCGCTTGAGGCGCAGGAGAAGCTCCTATTAGGAGATTTAAAAGGAAGAGAAGGTGAGGTGATGATATGACTTACTGAGTTAGTTACGGCCAGTGGCAGTATCTTTAGAAAAGTTGGAGTTTGGGCTGTTTCTGAAACAAAACCATAGATTGAATAGTGCACATGGCAGGAGGGTGTGGGTTTAAATTCTAGTCACACTGCACGAGAGGGACTGAGCCATCAAGTACTGTTTCCCGAATGTAGGGTGTTCTAAGAGAAGCATATCTGCACTGCAAAGAGAGCATCAGCCACTTGAGACGGTCAGCTTGTTAGTCAGGAAGTGAGGAGTAACAAAGTGGATAAACTTATGTGTGATGCACGCATTCCAGCACACGGATCTAACCTCAATAGGGATCTATAAAAGCATACATAGAAGAGGTGAAATATGATCAAATGTACTACTTCCCGCAAAATAAAGGAGTCACTGGAGGCAGGACTGCCTTCAGAGGGACACGGTGACCTTTAGGTCCACCTGTCAGCATGGATTCTAGTCGGTAATTAATAGCGCCAGGGATTGGACTAAGGACTTGATTTCAGATGCACCCATTGTTATGTACATTTCATCGTGGGGGCGGGAAACCCGACCTTCTCAGATTACAGTTAATTATTGTGGGGTTGGAAAGCATTGTCTGGGTGTTCTGATTACATAGATAGGCAGTTACCGATGCAAAGCCGGTTGGAGGTTGGGGGAGACAATCTCGGCAATTGTATTCAATGTTCATTGTATGATTCAACGTGGAGTACCTACTGTGGTGCAGCAGTGTACTACATATTTGAATGCTGTGACTTTTTGTATTATGGAAATGGAAAATAAAGTTTTAAAAAAACTAAGGCCTTGAAATTTGAGATGAAGTGATGGATTCCACACAAAAGCCTCAGTTTGAACTGTGCACTCTTGGCCATGGAGTTCATTTGAAATTGACATCAAGTATTTTGTCCAAAGAGACACCCAGTGATTTTGCACTATCAATGAAAGTAGGTTTGTGTGAAGGAATGCCTCTTTTTGCATGCCTGCCCCCACAATTTTGGACTGATGCTGCTGGTTTTTCGACTCCGAGAGTGGACTGAGGTCTGCTAACCACACCTCAGTGCCAGTGTTCTATCTAGCTCATTACAAAAGGTATGTTGAATTGACCACCCCGAATTGGAACAGACTGACTTACTTATACATCTCTAGTTTATGGTATCCAGGTTACCCAGGACACATAAGAGAGAGTGTCCACCCAGGGCTACAGCACTGGTTGTGCCACCCTGTGTCTGATAAAGTACAAAATAGCTCCCAGCCTGCTACTGCAAGCTGCAAGAGCAGTTTAAAACTGTTAGTTCGACTTTACCATTTAAACCAATGGCAAAGCCCCCACTTTCCTTAACAATATACGTAAGTCTCCTTTAAAGGAGCCCTAAGGCAGGGGGGCTGTATATTATTAGGTAGGACATATATCCTTAATATGCTCGAAGAGAAAAACCTTCAAATTGCCATTTCTGCAGTTGAAGAGTTGCTAGCTGCATTGGCTAACACAGAGTCACCTGCTAATCTTGCAGCCTGGCAAACATTTGAATGGGTGCTCAGAGGTATCAAATTAATCATGGCATTAAACGCAAATTGCTGCCAACGTCTAATTTAATGACACTTTTAAGGAAAGACAGCTTTTATAAAGTTACCACTCTGTGTCCAGTTTGTCCAGTGGCCTTACACATCTGTTTGCCACCAGCCATGAAACCTGCCTTAGGGAAAGGTGTAAACTCCCCTTGCAGGAAGCCACTCAGGGCATTGACGCAAAAGTCGAGCTTCAAAGGTGAGGCTGCCTTTAGTTGACAAATGATGATCACACTCCTGAAAGGGTTGCCCATTTGGTCAGGGAGACAGGCTGGCCCAAATCAGTAGCCACACCTCTAGGGTGAGCTAACAAGCTCCTAACATCCAATGAAGAGTTCAGACAATTTTGGAGTGGGCAGAATAGTGCACCCTGACATTGCTAGATACCCCACACAGCCGGAAGTCGTCACAGGCTAGTAACTGCATCATCCCCCCCCAGAGCACCTTCTGGGCATACATATGGCACTCCTGGCACCCTGAATCTCAGATCACTATGGAAATGGAGAAAGAACCAAAGATGAATTGCCCGGCGGACCCCTGGACTTAGCAAAGAGAAGCAGCACAATCTGCTAGACTGTACCTGCCGCACCTTGGACTAGCGAAGAGAGGACTGTGCCTGTGGCTCCTGGCTTGAGGAAAAGTCACTCCCATGCCCCAGACCAAAGAAGTGACGTCAAGGGTCAATTGACTGATCCCCTCGAACCAGTAAAAAGATGATCAAAGCTGAAGTAACCCAACTCTGCAAATTTGTAGTAATTTCTGGGGAATTGCGCTGAACGCCCCTAGAGACCGATCCTCGATGGGCAAAAGTTGCACCCAAGTCTTCTGGACCCGAGAGTATCATCTGAGTTCATATTGATCATCCAAGAGGGACACTAGCCTCCACCAAAGGATACCCCTGCACCCGCTGTGAACGGGTACTAGCAGCCCAGCAGCACCTGGCCTTCTATTGGGTCAAAGAGGATTTTGAGGTACCCGACCTCTGTAGCCAAAGTCGTACCAACTGACTGGTGGACAGAGGAGTAACCGCAAGGGCACCCCCATCGACTGCACAGCACTCAGAGCATCCTCCATCTCCTGCATCCTAGGCATCAGGAGTCAGGACCACTCCATTAACGTCTCTGGCGGTTTTGATGTAAAGTTCAGAAGTGGACTGGAGAACACTTTGGTGACCAGGTAACTGTCCAAATACTTTTTAGTGGCTCCCCCTGACCTTCTCGCTGCTGGATTTGGTTGCCCTAATCAGGCCAGAGTAGCCAAACACAGCTCTTTCAAACTTTTCAAACGTTTCTGAACTTTACGGTTACCAATGCTCGTTTGCAGTTGTGACCTAAATTATTGAGATTAAAATTTACTTTTAAAATCTATATCTCTGGAACCCTCCATTGTCTTAAAAATTAATTAAAATATAATCTATTTTTATAAATTGGTGTTGGATTTCTTCCATGTTGTGTGACTTACTTTTTTAGTTGTTTGGTGCTTCAAATTGCTTTATGTTAGTTCCGTTGTATAAGCCTTGTTGCTCAAAACCACAGCTACTAATTTTTGCAAGTATATTACACGATAAGGTTGTACAACCAAACTATATAATACACCTAAACCCTCACAATTTGTAATAGAAAATGTAAAAAGAATCAACTCAGGATTGAACTGTCATGCTAGAATAAGTCTGTGAAATTAAGAGAACTTGGTCTTTGAAGGGTTCAGCTACAAGTGATGGTTAGTTATGCATTTTTGTTCATCTGTTAGTGTGAGGGCTAGGATCCGGGCACTGTTGGGATAGGAGATCTTAAGAGAGAGATGTGTGTCATCACCATACTGGTGACAAACAATTCTTGACATCTTGAGTAAGGCTCCAACATGGTCTATATAGAGAGTAAAGAGAGGAGAGCTGGGGCCAAGATAGAGTACTGACGAACACCCAGGGACAAGGGAACTGAGGGTTCGAAGCAGTTACTAAGTTTCACTTGCTGAGATCGTTTGGTGAGGTAAGAAACAAACTAGTTCAGGATTTTGCGTCTATGCTCACATACTATATTATGTTATGTTAAATGTCTCTTGTATAGCACTTAATTACCAGTGGTCTCTTAGCACTTGTATGAAAGTTCCAGGCTAACACCAGTTATTACTTGTCAAAATGCCCATTCGATCAAATTTCATCGTGACTGAAGGCCTGCTTGAACAAAAAAGATTTCAGTTTCTTCCAGAATGGAAGAATAGTCTCCCCTTATAAACTTTCCAGCAGTCTGTTCCACAACTGAGGTATCAATACTGAGAAAGCCCGTCCACCCATAGTTGATTTGTCAAATTGTGGACAGGTTAACAAGTTTGCCTCGGACAACCGAAGGCATCGTCCCAGAACATATCTCCTTAGAAGGTCCTTAATAAAAATTGGTACCGTCCCATACAGGGTTTTATGCGCAATACATAAGCCCTTGAACCTGATCCTCTGCTTGACTGGAAGCCAATGCAATTGTTGCAGCAAGGATGTAGCATGTAACCGCCTTGGAAGCTTGAATATTAATCTTGCAGCATCATTCATGACTACTTGAAGCTTGCCCAGTAAATTGTCTGGAAGCTCAATATATAGCGCATTTCCATAGTCCAGTCATGACACAATGAGTGCCACCACCACAGTTCGCATCGTCGAGAAAGATAGAATAGGTACCAATTTCCGAGTGTGCCTCAGTAGTCCCACGCAGTTTCCTACCACTGACGTCACCTGCCTATGTCCTTTCTGAAGGACGTTAGGTGTTTGAACACATTGGTGGGTGCCTCAGAACAAAAGAGGCTTGGATTCTCTACAGCAGTGTCTTATCAAGTAGTGGGAGCTCAGCCTTTTACTCCACTGTTCCTCCTTGGACATTTCACCAGCTAAATCTTCCAATATGCATGGTGGAGAAAATAGGAAATTACAAAGGAATCAGGTGAGGTATTTTCCATTCCTACTGTTATTTCACATTTCTCACGTAACTCTTGAGATACAATTAGTAATCCTGTAGAGTACTTGTATCCAGAAATGACTGACATTAGCATCATCTATAACTTTGAGAAAGGGAATTTTGATGCCGCATTCCTGCATAACTTGTGATGGAGCCCCAATGTTTGCAGGAGCAAATGAAATACTTTCCAAGCCATATCATTTCCACACCTTCTTTCCTTAAAACTTGTGTCAGTCATTTTGCTGCCTTCAGGTTAGTCCTAGAAATTCTGGTGCATGCTAAGTGGAGGTACGCGGTCTGGGTTAAGGGACCCAAATCCTTGGATGTTCGCCGCTACTCTGCTGGAACCAGCAAGATCATATTACTCCTATTCTGCATTCACTCCATGGGTCCTTCAATGAGGTCAGCTGACTGATTGACACTGTGGTAAGCTTATAAAGCCATTCATCTGAATCCCACCCCCACTTTCTTCGTAAGAAGCCTTGATCCACTATGGAGGATCAAATGCATCCAGAGTTGGATTATTTGCACCTAGCAGTTCTATATTTCTATATAAAGAAGCCTCTCACCTTTTCTCTGTGTTCGCAGCCACATTTTAGCACCCGGTGGATTTTAGAACCAACACAAACTACTCACCATTAGGGCCACTTTGAGGGGCAGTTCAGTCACTATTTTACCACATTGTTCTGTATAGCTCTCTGATGCCTTTGGCCTGGTAGGCACTTTGTGCCAAAAAAATCTGTCTATGTGGATACTCAGTAACATCTCTTTTCATGGGTGAAGTGTGATGTTCCTTTTCTGTTGTTGAACTACTGTCTCTCATTTCTCAGGCAGGTGATATGTGATCAGGTCCCTTCATGCGGGGAGCTTTCATTTCACTACTTGCCACTGATAAGTTGTCTCTGCTTGTGTTCTTGTGAATCAGGTATTGCGTGATTTATTTATGTCCCCTCCTGTGAGATGTGTAGTATTTTGATGTGTATCCAGGAATGCCCTATTCAGTGGGTGAAGGAATGTATAGCCCCTCCATGGATGTTTGGTGTTAGTAATGTCTCCTGGTGTGGATTACCTCTGATGTCACACCTGGGCACGATGAGTGATTTCTTCTCCTGTGTGAGACCGGTCAACTAGTTATTTTTTTTGTGGGACTTCCCTCCTGTGGATTAGTGACAGAAAAAAACTATTTGAGACAGCCAAAAGAACTTGATGGTTAGGGAGGCAAGAAAGGGGAAGGGACATTTTATAAAAACCATGCTGAGTGGCGTATGGCACCTAACAAGGAGTGAAAGAAAAAGCACCGAAAAAAAATAACAGCCACCACCAACACAATATGGTGTCCAATGCAATATACCAAACTAAGGAGCGTGTGGTTCTGAAAATTATGGACCCCGCTATAATGTGGTACCGAAGCCCAATACCCGTGTCAGAAAATATTATGATACCATGACGAATTTGGTATTGGCAGCCCGGTAATGACTTGGACATTATACCTGTGCATTTGCGTCGTGATCGAGCAATGCAATCACCTTAAAACAGTAGTCTCTGTCTTGAACCTTCGAGGTTCCATTTTGTGAGCGGCATCCATCTTGTGGTTGCCCTTACATAGTCAATTGACCAAGGCCGAATTCGAGCTGAAAGGACACGTCCACCTTTCCTGACTCTTCTCTGACCTGGGCAAGCTGCCTCCACTGCCTCCAGCCAAACCTGTTCGGGCAGTCCCCAACCCACTGGCCGAGCGAGATTAGAATCAAGGCACAACATGTCATAAACCATTCACTGCATACAAACCACGCTTATCATACACACACCTGTCCCTGTTTTCTTCTTTATGGCTAGTTTTACAAGGAGGAGGTGCCCGATTTTATTGGGGTTTCATCGATATCTGATGGAAGTTCTGGGCCTGGCCGGGTAATCTATCACGAACTGGACATACGAAAATGTAGGCTGGCCATCATGACTTTGCTTTTTCTTTGTTGTAAAAATATGTATATGGTTGCATCATAAAACAAAGAATTCTTGCCTGAAGTGTAATATTGTGTATAAAAAGAGAAGGCTGGCTCTGTAAAAACGAACAGTCTTCTGAGAATATACAAACCGTGCTGTTGTACTTCTAGGACGCTTGTTACTTAGTTGCAGCCAATAAAACTCGATCTTTGACATCACCTAGAAGACTCTGTGTTTCTGTGGTCCAGAACAGGAAGAACTCAAGAGGTCTTTGGGTGTTTTCCCCTGGCACCACGGGGTTCCTAAAAACCCGGTACCTCAGTTTGGTGCCCAACGTGGGACAGTATCAAGCGGTGTCGGTCCTAGCCAGATGTTCGTGAGTAGCTTTGTGTGAAAATTCCAGAGGACGGCCAGCCACTTCAGCGACCCCTGTATGTCGATGTGGTTCCGAAGGTCTTTGCTGCGTGGTTCCCCGCGTCCCGACGGCTACGAAGGACTGCTGCCCTGACTAGCGCCCTGTTTTGGACCCATCGATACTTGGTAGAGCGAAACGATAGACGAGTCTTCTAGTGACGTCATCGATCATCAATACTTCAGTTAAGTATAAGTGGAGCGTCTCCCAGTCCTTAGTTTTGTTCTTAGTTTTGGTATCCTCGAGATACACTTTGTTTGGAACTTGCAAGCGCCAAAACCAAGGGATTCGTGTATTCACGAGACTATCGTAATCGATAATCCTTTGAAGTTTGAAGCTAGACTAGTGAGCGAAGATGCCTAGTTTTAGCAGACTTGGAAACTTGTTTTGTCTTGCTTGTAGTAAGGACTCCCGATTAGAGGATTCGTGTCCGGTTTCTCCAATTGGAACTCCAACATATGAGCTCTACGTGAAGCATGGAGTAGGCCCCATCACATACAATGACGTGTGGATAAAATACACCAGAAAAGATGGTGTTTTAAAATGGCCCCAATATGTTAGCTTTGATACAGAGATTTTAGATAATCTAGAGGTGAAACTGTTCAAGAAGAAAGCCCGGCCGGCGATGTTTGATTCTTTTCGCCTATGGCGCAAAGAAGCCACATAGAAAGAAATGAAATTAGCAAAGAAAAATAAAAGAGGTATGTCAATGGTACAAGCTGCCGTTGCATACAGGGATAATGAGGAAGAGCAAGAGAGTGAACAAATGCTTAGAAGTAAGAAGCTAGCAGTAGATAAATGCTACCCAGTGTTGCCACGTAGAGGACAAGGATCAACGGAGAAAATTGATAGCGATCCTCTAAATTCCCACTTGTTGAGTTCACCACCCCGCTATGCACAAGATGCTACTGCACCCACGCGACGCTTTGTTATACCGCGCCCCGGCGCACGAACACCAGTTCTTACTCAAGCACCAGCTCCTCTTCAGCTGGTTTCTACTCCTCCGGTGCAGCCCTCTCAAGGGCCGCCGGCTTCGCTACATACTCCATTTACTTTTTCTGCGACTTCGCCTACTGCTCGAATTGCTTATCCTGATACTCTTTCTGCTATTGCCTCGACTTCTACTTTACATCAGCCTGTCTTTTCTGGCACATCTGCCATTCCGCAAGCTTCTCCTTCTGTTCGACAGAGAGTGGCAAGTACTGTCACTGGTCTTTTCTCACCTTTCATTCGGTCGCCTAAGACGACCCCTAATATAGAACGCAGACTGTTGCGGAGTCAACTGCCTGACTATCAAGAGAGAGAAGTACTGAATGAGTTAGCACGTAATTGGGTTACCAATACTGCAAAGTATGACACTCAGTCCGTTATGGAAGTCTTCAGTCAGTGGGAAGCATCTACACAGAGATATGTATTTGAACAGATGTGTGC
Organism: Lissotriton vulgaris; assembly: GCF_964263255.1. Taxonomy (NCBI): domain Eukaryota; kingdom Metazoa; phylum Chordata; class Amphibia; order Caudata; family Salamandridae; genus Lissotriton; species Lissotriton vulgaris. Next base: position 17,867,049 of record NC_141700.1, on the reverse strand, counting down.
TCTGTGAAGATTTGAAGGGAAATGATCCAGAGTACAACATGAATAAATTATTCCGTATGCGATTCAAGTTTGGGGAAGGCATGATTGTGGGTGCCGATGTTGAACCAGCAATCGACATGTTCTTGTCATATAGGAGTAAGGGAAGCAATTCCTGATTACTGTCTGAGTATGACATGCCAGGTAGGAAAAAGGTGCGACAGTACCCCATGAGAGAAGTTCCTCCAGTTTGGAGGGAAGTTGATGCGAATGCGAATCCAGCAATTCCTCCGCATTTCCAGCGTGTATGGGTACATGTTCCCTGGAAAAGATCTGAAGTTTTAGCCCTAAAACAGACATTGCCTGATCCTCGCAAAAATCCTGCAGGGTATTATAAAGAGTTATCACAGACTGCCAGTTCATGTATCATGAATCTAGCCGATGTAGACATGTTGTTTGGAAATGTTGTTCCACAGCCTTTATGGGGAAAGATTCGTCATGCAGATCATGACCAAGAGTTAGGTGATACAAGGGTCAATATTGCCGCTGCTGATGCTAGACAAGTTGGTGGCTCCAAGCCCGAGCCTTTGGTAGCAGAGCTTCCTGGTAGAATTATCACGTATATGAAGACTTTAATGCCCGAATTGCGTGTGAATTGTGACAAGTTGTCGGCATGCAAGCAGAAGAAAGATGAGAATGTGTCTGACTTTTTCACGAGGTTTGAAGAGACTTTCGTCGATCATAGTGGTCAGGATATGGCTACTGAGGGTGGCCAAAGATTGTTTGTAGACAAGTATGTACATAATCTGCTTCCTGAATTATGTAATAAATTGAAAGATTCAGAGTGCTTGGGCTGTTTCCACGTCAGTGCAGATTTTAGCCACAGCCCAGTACTACGAAAATAGACGCAAAGATGAGCTAGAGAAGGCAGATTAAAAAGACTAAAGATTTGAAAACTAAAGTCCTTCTCCAGCAAGCCTATCCGCCTCGTACTGCTAATCAGCACGATTATCAGCAACCTCAGCAGTATTCGAGAAACTCGCAAAGAAATGAGTCTTCTCAACAGCGTTTACCATATGGTCCGAATCAGTGTGCGTATTGCAAAGAAGAGGGTAATTTCAAGAATAGTTGCCCAGCTTTATTGTGACGTTTGAATGGTGTTTCTGGTGCAAGGGGTAGAGGTGTTCAACAGGCTCCTACAGGCAGGGGCCGTGGAAATTTCCCCCAGAATGCTCCTTCTTTTCCGCCTCAGAATTCTATGAACAGCTTTGATCAGCAGAATAATGCGTCTTCTAGGACAGCTCAGTACTATGCTGATGACTACTATGCAGAGAACGAGAATGAGGGTAATGATTGCTAGGACAGCCATGGACAAAGAGAGGGAGTTGTTTCAGTTCCAGTAGATCAGAATGGACCCCATGTTGAGGTGATTACATCAGGTGTGTCAGAACCTTTTCTGATGGATACTGGTGCTACAAAGAGTTCTATTATGCACTCAAAACTTCCTGGCGCACCTTTGTCTGGCAAAATGAATGTTTCAGTAGGTTTTTCTGGCGCCCCGGTTAGGAACCCGATCTCTAGTCCTATGCCCCTTTCTGTTGGGCCATGTGAGTTAGAAGCACCCCTCATTCTTACAACTGGTTGTGGTGAAAACTTGTTAGGATTGGATCTATTAAAGAGATTATATGCGTTTTTATACTGTTCTCCTACGGGAGTACAACTTACCCTAGGTAAGAAAGTGGTTTCTCCAATGTACTTGTTAAGGGAGAATATTCCAACAGAATTGTCTTCTCTTCCAGATATACTTTGGGCTACTGGTTCTAATGATGTGGGTCTTTTGGAGATAGCGCCATATGTCATAACATTGAAAGCCAATGTTAGGTTGCCACGTATTCCCCAATACAAGATCTCTAGCGAAGGTGAAAAGGCGTTGTTAGCAATCATTTATGATCTGATTGAGAAAGATGTCATTGAAGAGACAACAGGTAACGTTTGTAAAAATCCTGTTCTGCCAGTTTTAAAGCCTACTGATCCGTCTCAGCCACCTGTGTACAGATTTGTGATCGATCTTAGAGAAGTGAACAAGATTGTTGTGCCACAGTTTCCAGTTGTTCCCGATATCTCTGCCTTATTGACTATGGTTCCAGCTTCAGCCACTTGGTTCTCGGTGATTGACTTTAAGAATGCTTTCTTCAGCATCCCGATTGCCGAGGAGAGCAGAGATATTTTTGGCTTCAATATAGGAGGGCGAAGCTTCCGCTTCAAACGCGCTCCTCAGGGCTACTGTGAAAGTCCAGCTATATTCAGTCAGGTTCTGAAATCACAACTTGACACGATTGTTCTACCTGATGGTGCGACTTTTATTCAGTACGTAGACGATTTGCTACTCGCTGCAGATACTGAGGAGATTTGCAAACAAGCCACATTGTCATTGTTGCGTCATTTATGTGACATGAAGCACAAAGTCTCTCTTTCGAAATTGCAATTTTGTCGACAAGATGTGACCTACTTAGGTCACATCTTATCGAAGGAGGGAAGGAGACTGACCCCAGAGAGAATACAGGCAATTGCAAATTTGAGTGTCCCAAGGACACAGAGAGAAGTGCGTGTTTTCTTGGGCATTACATCATATTGCAGACAATGGATACCAAATTTCTCATTGTTGGCCAAACCTTTGGTGGCATTAACTTGCAAGGATACACCGAAACCCATTCCATGGTCTGAAGAATGTCAGAAAAGTTTTCATGAATTGCGTGATGCATTGTGTTCGGCTCCTGTGTTGGGTAACCCTGACTACAGTAAGCCTTTTACATTATATGTGCATGAGAAGGAAGGTTGCGCATTATCAGTCCTGACACAATGTTTTGGGGACAAACAGCGTCCATGCGCGTACTTTTCAGCAACTCTAGATCCCGTAGCTAAGGCATTGCCAAGTTGCTTGAGGGCCACTGCTGCAGCAGCATTCTGTATTCGACAGTCTGCTGGGTTAGTAATGAATAATACACTAATAGTTATGGTCCCACATGCAGTAGACATTTTGCTAAACAGAACAAGGACACAGCACTTAACTAGTGCTCGACTGTCAAGTTATGAGCTGACACGGTTATCGAGTCACATACACATAAAGAGGTGTGATACACTCAACCCAGCCACGTTATTGCCCATTCCAGCAGAGACAGATGAGGTCGAAAGACATGACTGCTGTTTTAGGACAGAAGAAGAGACAAAAGGGAGAGTAGACTTACAGGACACTCCTCTTCCTGAATGTAATGATGCTTTATGGGTTGATGGTTCATGTTTCAAGTTGCCAAAAGGTGATACGACTGCAGCATATGCTGTGACAACATTGCACACGATTGTAGAAACTGCACGTATCCCACACAATTCTGCGCAAGCAGCAGAGTTAATTGCACTTATAAGAGCATGTGTGTTGGCAAAAGGAAAACGAGTGAATGTGTACACAGACAGCCAATACGCCTTTGGCGTGGCTCACAGTTTTGGACGTTTGTGGCGTGAACGTGGGTTCTTGACATCGCATGGCGCAAAAATCCAACATGGTCAGCTAGTAAATGAGCTTCTCGAGTCACTGACCTTGCCACTACAAGTTGCGATTGTGAAATGCAGTGCACACAAAAAGATTCAAGATGATGTTGGTCGTGGAAACGCATTTGCCGATGAAGTTGCAAAAGAGACTGCAAGGAATGTGATGAGTCGAATGTATGTTGCAGGTCCCGCGAGATGGATTTGTGATGTGGGTATGTGTGAAGACACAGTTGAAAGTGTGAAGTCTATACAATCCGAGGCCACTGAGAAAGAGGTGAATGAATGGAGAGAAAGCAAGGGTAGATTGGATGCGAATGGTTGTTGGGTCGAATTATCAGAGCATCAGAGATGGCTTTTACCCGACGCGTATGTGCTTGCAGTGGTGGCAATGGCTCATGGGATGGCTCACATCAGTGTGAAAGGGATCTGTAAGTTGTTGGCCCCAGTATGGCAGAATAGTGGCATCCCAAAATGTGCAGAGAATGTGGTCAATAACTGTATGGTGTGTTTGAAGTACAATCCTGGTAGGGGAACCCCAACTCCAGCTGGTCATTTTGCTCCTCCAACGTATCCGTTCGGGGTTTTGCAGCTAGACTTCATCCACATGGAGAGGTGCAACAACCTGAAATACGTACTCATTGTTGTTTGTGCCTTTTCCAGGTGGGTGGAGGCGTATCCCCTTAAGGACAATACTGCCTTGTCCACAGCTAAAGCCCTTGTCAAAGAATTCTTCCCTAGGTTCGGAATGCCTCGAGTGGTCTGGAGTGATAATGGGAGTGAATTCGTGGGACGAGTGATGAAGAGAGTGTGTGAGAGTCTAGGCATACACCAGAAGTTTCACGCTGCAAATCACCCCAATCAGCTGGATTAGTAGAGTGCTATAACGGCACTCTCAAGTTGAAATTAGCCAAGATCCAAGCCAGCACAGGCCTTAAATGGCCTGACGCACTGCCTTTGGCACTCCTATCTACCAGAATGACCGTGAATTCTAGAATGGGACTTAGTCCGCACGAGATTGTGTTCGGCCGCACGGCCAACATATGGGGAGTGCCAAGACCCAAAAAGCTCAGTGAGATAGAGCACCCTGTACTGCTTGACTATTTGCACGAATTGACAACTAAATTGCGTGTTTTACACCAACAGGTCCACAGTTCCTGTCCGCCAGCGTCTGATGATCCAGGCCACACAATTGAACCTGGCACCTGGTTTCCTGGTGAAAAACTTTCAGCGAACAAAGAACGAACAGCCCAGGTGGCCCACACCTCGTCCTTCTTTCCACAAGATCAGCCGTTCGGGTGGAAGGAAAGAAGAACTGGATCCACGGGATCCATTGCAAACGGATCCCTCTACCTCTGCCCTATGACCGGTGGGTCCAGGAGGGTGTCGCCGACTCAGAGACTGAGACTGTGCCTCGCTTCTTACCCTTCAGTGATGCACGTTTGAAAGGGACTACTACAGAAAAGGAGAGCGATAATATTCTGCAAGGATTTGTCCCACCGTCAATGCAGTTGGACACTACAGAACCTGAAATCTTGTTCGAAGACCACACCGTGCCAGGAAAACAACGGTATAATCTGAGGCCAAGAAAAACGAACTAATAAAAATAAACTAATAAAGTTTTCTTTTCCCCCAAGAACTATTTTTGATTGTGCAGCCCTCCCATCCAGGAAACGTACTAATTTTTGATTTTCGAACCGCCATCCGGTTCTGCTGCTAGGGTCGCGGTTGCCACAGTCTTTGTAGTGCAGCTGAAGACGGTTAGGTCGACAGTTCTGGTTGGTCTAAGGGAATTACCCTGGACTGAACAGAGGAACTCCTTAGCAGAATCAATCTCCCACCGCAGGCAGCAACTTAGAGGATGGAGTTTCCAAAGATGGAGAGACCTGCTAGATCAGAGAATTTTGAAAAGACAATATGCACTGCAATGGCAAGAAAACAATTTTTAGTAATATGCATTTTAATGTTGTGTAGCATAATGACGTTTTTGGTGGGCTATGCTTTGTTCACCTTTCGAGTCACATTTAAACATGACACTCAGCCCACACCTCCTCCTACTGTTTCCCCGAACTCCTTTCACCCTCTACCTGAACACGAGTCTGCCAGAAGATTAGAATTTGTATATAACTCATTCGTCCAGCTCTTACACCAGCACCAGTCTGTAATGAACACCATGAATTGCTGGGTATGTGGCCTCATGCCACACACGACAGACAAGGGTATACCGTATTTTGTCCTGCCATTTGGCTACCATGGTTCTCTGTGGGCATTTCGAGCAATGTTCCTGTTTGCCCTCGAACCATATGTCCCAGGGAAAAACTCAAGCAACAAGGCACTAGTGGCGGGAATTAGAAATATGAGTAGGGATGTCGACACGTAGAAAACGATTCCCAGAGATGAATTGACGCCTTACAGCAGATGGAATATAACCCAATATGGAATTTCCTTGACTGAGAGTCAGAAATCAAAGAAATCCTCCCCAATCTGGATAGTACCCCATCAAGGTCACCTAGGTCTGCAGGGAAATGGCAACAACGCTAGAGCTCAGTTAGGGAAGAGTGTCTGTACTGAGACTTACGTTTTCTCGTCTCAGACCTCTCCCTCATTTCTAGCAGCTAAGCGTACCTACTTCGTCTGCCACGACAGGGCATATACATGGTTGCCCCCTGACTTCTCGGGCACATGTTTTGTCTCATTCCTGCTGCCACCCACCTACACGGCCGAGGCAGACTACCATCGGACAAGGACAGTTAGAGGTGTTGTGAGTAAAGACGACACTGCGGAACAGGAGTTTGAAGATTTTGCAAAGGGTTTTCTGCCGTTTTGGGGGCCTATGGTGAACAGCAGGAACATTCGCCAATTGACGAAAGTAGTTGAATCCACCGTGATTGAAACGGCTGGTGCCCTTGGTAACTTGACTGCGGAGTGTAGGAGCGTGGATACCTGACTATGGTTACCCCCAACTTTTTTGCCTGGTGTTTTGCTGGTTTTTCGACTTAGTTGACCTGGGACCCTACTATTCATGGCCCCAGGCCTACTGCTCTCTCTGTAAAATGGATTCCATGTACCTTAGGTACATATCTAATTGGATAACTGAGTCACCTTATCAGTCCCTGTAAAGTGTATCTTAGGTACCCAGGGCATAGGTGTACCCAGGGCCTACCAGGGGCTGCAGCATGTATTATGCCACCCCTGGCTGGCCATCCAAATCTGACACAACTGGCTGCACGACAGCTGGGGCAAGGTGGTGTAATCACCCTTTGCTTTAGATATAGTATTCCTATATCTAACCCTAAAAAGGACACATATATTCCTATCAGTCACTCCTATGGCAGGCCTTATCAATCCTGAAGGCAGAGTGCTTGGAATTATGTGAGATGGTGCTCTGGCATGAGCTGAGCCCGTTTGCAGCTTGCGGAACCAAGTCCCAATAGTTGTTCCATGATAACGCGTACCATATACTCTTAAGTGCATTATAATCCTCGCGGTTATTTGCCAACTTTGGTATTGCTTTATCAAAACATGTTGAGTAAGGTGTCATACGAATTGGAATACTAACCCCTCGCCAATTCTGGCGCCGGGGTTAGCATTCCACCCTTCTAGAGGGACAAAACATGTATGTAACTGTGAACCCCGGTTAAAGTTAACTCGAGCCTCAGCATCACAAAATGGATACTGCCACCACAGACACAAGTCTGACCTCCTGCTGCTGGGAGTCCTTCCAGCGAGGAGAGCTTGGACAAAGGGTTTCCTGTCAGGGGCGGTGCTAGCACCATCCCAGACAGGGTTTTGTGTATCCCAGGTAGGCAGGGCTGAGAGGAAGGTGACTGCAAGTGGCACCCCGGTGCTCACTGTGCATATGCCGGCTTGAACCAGTTCCAGGGGCACACCAGCCCCTGAGCTGGGGAAAGTCCGGACAGGGGAGAGGGGTGAAACCACCCCCCTTCCTGGTCCCACCCATGGGCAGGACCAAGTCGCGTGCCAGCCCCTTTCTTTAGAATAAAGGTAGGAGCGGGGACCCTTCCAAATTAGATCACCTTTGAATCCTGAAACTACTTTCTACGAAAGGAACTCTCGACTTCTTCTCAAGATTTCTCCCTTGTGACTAAGGAGTAGTCACCCTGCAGCCGCAGGCACCAACTAAGTATCTTGCGGTTTGCTGAAACGTCCTTCCTCCGGAACCAGACTGACCAGCACGACGAGACCCGGACTCCCTGCCCTCTCTGACCTCAACCTGCCTCTACAGCACAGCTGAGAATCGTAGGTGCGACGAGACCAGAGGACCCGGCGATCATCAGAACCAGCACGAGACTGAACCAGCACGACCACCAAGGGATCCTCGAGTGGGTGCACTGGGGTAAGAGAAGCCCCAGCCCCAAGCAGCACGAGCACCGAAGTCCAGCCCCCCAGCATCCACCAGATCTGCGTGGGACCCTTTTGCTCCTGGGTTGCTGCTACGTTGTCCGGTCACTTGCCGTTGGCTAGTGACCCTCCAGACGACGCCCTACGTGTGTTTCACCGCTGGTCTAGCTCCTCTAGACTAGCCCAAGTCTCCTCCTGAAGGGGACCTTCCTTGGACCCTCCTGGTCCACTCCAGATGCCATTTTGTGTCGCCACGTGAGCTTGCCTTAGCCAAGGCTTGTTGCCTCCTTCACTGGATCCAGCATCGCCAGCAGCAGACATCCGACGTGGGACAGCTCGCAGACCCCCAGCCTGGTCGACATCAGCGCCCTGGTCCGTGCAGCAGCAGAATCCAGTGTCACCTCTTCGCCTGGCTGAGTGACCTTGTCCGGTGCCATCCTGGTGCCCACCTAATCACTTGCTAGTGATTCAGAACTCGGTCCCTTCTGCTTACAGGTACCCTTCTTCACTGATCCAGTCCTTGGATCAGCCCGGAACATCTTCACTGGTCGCCTGCCAGCAACTTCCACTTCAGGCTCCTGGTTCGTCAACGAGGATTCCCGACGACACTTGAACCCTATGCAGCCGCAGCCCCTGGGCTAGGTAAACCGAGTACCACGGTGCTCCAGCGTAGATCCACTCTCTAAGTGTCTAGATCCACTTTCGTTTTTGACCTACCTAGTCGGGTTCGCCCGAGAACACTAACTTTGCATTTACTAGCATCCATAGACTTTGTCCCGCATTACGCGTGAGAGTTTCCACTCTGCACACGACGTCCCTAGGCCTCCTGCTTCTAATCTAAGGGTTCAGCATTGTAGGCCCAGCGGTTCTAAAGCCTCTGAGAGTAGTACTTACCTGCTAGTAATTTCGCATTCCACTTTTGTAGTATATGGTTTTTCGTGCCCCTCGGGCATTTGTGTAAATTGTGCGACTTTCAGTATTTCTTTAAGAGTTTTGTATTGTGCTTAGCGCCCTGTCCTCATAAAGAGTCCAGGGTTGTTGTGTTATAAATAAATATCCTTTTATTTTCATAACAACTTGTGTGGTGTCCTTTCACTTGGTGTTCAAGGGGTATATGTGATGGTATAACAGCTGGCTTAACACGCCCTCTAGAGTTTAGCCTAAAGACTGCTCTTGTCCATGCTACTAGGATAGCTGGTCTATAAGGTTGACTTACAACCAATCATCAATAAGGGTCGTTTGGTATGATACATAGTGATCACTAGAATAGTGAGCACTGCATATCAGGCCAACTTTTCACACGGAGCTCCTGTCGGACCGCCTTATGACTCTTCAAAACAGGGTTGCCCTAGACGTCATACTTGCAGACCGTGGTGGGGTATGTAGAGTGATCTAATCCAGTTGCTGCATTTTCATCCCTGATAATGCTCCGACAGTATACCAGGCCATCTCCAAACTGCACAAGATCTCTGATTCCATTCACGTGGATAAAGGGGACTGGTCCTTGCTGGGGTGGTTCTGGGAACTGATATCTACCTGGGGATGGAAAATTCTGATATTCATTGGAATGATCTTACTTAGCCATTCTGTTTTTGTTCTGCCTGTGTGTGCAGTGTGCTCCTGCAATATGTGGCCTCTGTGCTACATCCTGTGTAAGGAAGCCTGTGTCCAGGGACGAACTGAGCAACAGGATGATGCTACAGCAGCATCTCCATGACTTCATGAATACAGATTTGGACTCAGATTAGCGTGAGTTATTGCCTATATAAGGGCAAAAGGAGGGCCTGTGGTTCTGAAAATTATGGACCCCGCTATAATGTGGTACCGAAGCCCAATACCCGTGTCAGAAAATATTATCATACCATGATGAATTTGGTATTGGCAGACCGGTAATGACTTGGACATTATACCTGTGCATTTGCGTCGTGATCGAGCAATGCAATCACCTTAAAACAGTAGTCTCTGTCTTGAACCCTCGAGGTTCCATTTTGTGAGCGGCATCCATCTTGTGGTTGCCCTTACATAGTCAATTGACCAAGGCCGAATTCGAGCTGAAAGGACACGTCCACCTTTCCTAACTCTTCTCTAACCTGGGCGAGCTGCCTCCACTGCCTCCAGCCAAACCTGTTCGGGCGGTCCCCAACCCACTGGCCGAGCGAGATTAGCATCAAGGCACAACATGTCATAAACCCTTCACTGCATACAAACCACGCTTATCATACACACACCTGTCCCTGTTTTCTTCTTTATGGCTAGTTTTACAAGGAGGAGGTGCCCGATTTTATTGGGGTTTCATCGATATCTGATGGAAGTTCTGGGCCTGGCCGGGTAATCTATCACAAACTGGACATACGAAAATGTAGGCTGGCCATCATGACTTTGCTTTTTCTTTGTTGTAAAAATATGTATATGGTTGCATCATAAAACAAAGAATTCTTGCCTGAAGTGTAATATTGTGTATAAAAAGAGTAGGCTGGCTCTGTAAAAACGAACAGTCTCCTGAGAATATACAAAGCGTGCTGTTGTACTTCTAGGACGCTTGTTACTTGGTTGCAGACAATAAAACTCGATCTTTGACATCACCTAGAAGACTCTGTGTTTCTGTGGTCCAGAACAGGAAGAACTCAAGAGGTCTTTGGGTGTTTTCCCCTGGCACCACCGGGTTCCTAAAAACCCGGTACCTCAAGCGGGAGGCAGCGAATAGGGATATGAGCCATGGTTTGGCAAAATGAGGCAGGCCACATCTTCTAGCAGAGAAACAGATGTCAGGAGTGAAACTGCTGCCATAGCTCTTAAAGTCGGACTGACGGGCAACACGGGAACCAAGGCCACGAAGAAGCAGCGGATGCAGGACAAGTGGGTGGCTGCAGGGGCCAGGATCAGCACGTTTAAAACAAGCTCATGGCTAGAAATCAGAAAGGCAGGTCTAATGAGGTTTGGCTCCACCTGCGTTGGCAGAACCTTTTAAAAGTCAATGTCTCCCTCTTTCACGTAGGCAGTTGCGTCAGGGTGGAGAGAGAACAAAAAAGTCACAAGGACATTAAAGAATGGTTGAGTTGGAGTATATAAAAGTAGCATGATATACTAGGCTAGGAGGGCAAAAATTAACAACTTATTAGAAAGAATTATTGGTTTGCAACTTCTATGTGTGCTGCATTAAACAGAACACATAGAAGTTACAAAACGCAATTTGAAGATTGTTTATGTGCAGGAAGGAAAACCTTGCTGCACATAAACAATCTTCCCCTCAACACAGTCACCTTCACACTATGGTGCAAGGGTGCCTGCGTTGGTGCTAGGCAGCTAAATAAGCGCCAGCGCAGGGGGAAACGTAGGGCTGCACCTCTTAGGAACTACCAGGCCAGGATCGTTGAAGATCACGCATGCCCAAGCGTGACTCTGGGGAGTGGTTGAGCGCACCATATTCTAAGCTTGGGTATATGTTGTTGAGACGCTGTGAAGAGTCTAGCATCATACACATGCCCCCATGGCTTCTTTTTCTAAAGCCTGGCATGTAACTATAATAGGAGAAGGTCACTATTAGCATGAAGCCCCACTTTGCACAGAGCACAAGCTCTCCTGTAAGCTAGGGAAAGTGCAAGAAGGAGGAACTCTGGGTTTCCCTAAAGGAGACACCATCCTAAGCTTGCGTCTAGCCCATTTAGTTTAGTGAACACATGTTTCCTTCTTCTTGGAATTTAAACCTTGTCCATTTGTTTTCTGATATCCTGAATCTCCTGCTTCCAGTGCTTTACTTCTCTTTATGGTCTATAACAACACATCAGCTTCAAATGGTTACTTTGGCCTAAGCAATCTCCAAGAACCCTCCTTCACATGCTGGTCAAAATTCAAAATCTTTCAAAATTACTTAGGAAGAAAGCTACAAAACCACTGGGAATCACAGAATTGTTTCAAAGCATGGTTTGTCTAAAACTCAACTTCAGGGCCAAAGATGACATTCATTAGCCAATTCCTGCATAAAGCGCGTGGCGTAGACACACTTGCTTTGTTGCAGACCAGTAAGATAGGAGTGTGCCTTTAGAAAGTCACAGAGCTCGGTTATAACATTGTACGACACCACTAATAAACAGAGAGGGAGATTTATCTGGGAGGATGTGGGTCTGGTTGCTAGAAAGGGAAACACAGGTGTAATCCACACTTAGAATAGTAGATCAGAGTGGAAAGTTGCAATGCACATGGGTGACTATTAACATGGTCTTGTAAAAGTATTTATGGTCACTGCACTTGTAAAGTGGTGTCCGTGATCTGAGATTAATACATGCTTATTTGGAGAAGGCAAATTTACTGCACCTTAATATAGCAGAAAGAGAAGATTGGGCAATCTCTGACCAAGGAGGAACTCAGGCCCCCTTTAGGACTTATGAAACAGAGGAAGACCCCTGAACTCGATGGACTACCCACACAGATTTATAGAAAACACTAAGGGGTACATAATTTATAAACTACATGAGGAAAGCAAAGGAAATGCTTCTTGGCTGAATGTTCGTGGCACTAGTTGTAGCCGTCCCCAAACCGGGGAAAGACCCAGAGGGCTTCCAATCTGTTCATCCTTTATCAAAGATTACAGTAGATGCCGAAATCCTCAGCGGACCTATAGTTAAATGATTGCTTACCTTGAGCTCCAGCTTAATGCATTCATATCAGTCGGAGTTCGTACCATGATGTATTACTATACATATTTTAAGACGACTGGCACATGTGAAATTCCTCTGAGACGTGTCCAAGGGTGAATATGCAGTGGTATCTCTAGATATTAAGAAGGTTCATAACACTGTGGCTGGAAATTTCTGTTTCGGGTTCTCAACAAGACTCCTATATTCTGAAATAGATCCGTTCCTCTAGTGAGAATAGCTGGTGCTAGTCTGGCCAGAGGACGTAATATCTAAATCACGGATGATGTAATGTGGTACTTGCTAGGTTTGTCCATTATCGCTCTGGTAATGGATCCTCTAGCCAGTGTGCTGAAGCATTAAATGAAAGACAGTAACATACCAGTGATTGCTATCTACCATATAGTAAAATAATTAAAAGACCGGCTGGTTTCAGTGTTGAATCTGTTAACTATCCTGGATGAATACGGAGAACAATTGGAGCTGTGTACTATTTGGGCCAAGTCCTGGATCTTCCCACTCAGCATGTATTATTTCGGCAATTACCCCATTGCTGTAGATGCGTCACAGTGTTCTTTACCTTGTGAACGAGATGGTTGTTTTTAGAACCTTGGGTGCACCTCTATCACCCTCTACTGGTTCTCTTCACCAGCTCTGCTCCACATCTATTGATAATGACATCCATGAACCGAAGTCGACCTCTAACATCCTCAGCCACCGGTTGTCTTAAGCCTCACCATGACTGCCCCCTCCAAATCCACAGCGTTCCATACTGTCCGCCTATACCCTGCCCTCACCAGAGACTCTTTCTAGTCTCGTTATTGGCCCGTGCACCTGAACCACCCACCAGCACTTCGATTTCTTGGCGGTCTTTTTGCCTCACCACACATTTCTTTCTATTGTCCCTCCACCATAATCCCATCCAGGAAATAATCTCCCACCCTCCTCCCACCTCATAATACTGCTGCCGCCATGCACCCTAGGATCCTTTCCCCACACAAAATCCCTCTGCTCTGTTAATACATCTAACCCAACCACTCGACCGTAACATATCCCAACAGCTAAAACCCTTCTATTCTCGATGTCCATCACTACCGAATGCTCACCACCCTATGATCCAACTCAAAGCCACCCCCTAGTCCACCTCCTCTGCCTTGTACCTCCTGACCCGATCTTTCCTCCTTCTGCCATGCTCCACCTTACATTACTACCCACACAAGCTTTCCATCCCACACAAGCCCTGCCCAAATCTATGCCCCTAACCAATCCCCCCACACACTTCACCGTACAATCTAGATCCTACTCCCCCCTCACCACCCCAGCTTTTCTGTTCCACTGATGTCATTCCCATCTTCAAAGTTCACTGTTGTTGGACATGGCCCCTTCTTAGGGAATTTCCTAAAACGTTTGGCTTTTTTTTACCACTGGTTTTTGCAGATTCTCTTTTCATGGTCTGAGGGCTATGGGCACTTTCCAATTGTAATGCAGAGTGATAGCATGCACACCCTTCCTATACATGCTAGGTAGTGGTGCTTACTTGACTGGGTTAGGTGCCGTACCTGTGAAGACCATGTAAAGAGGTATACCACATACACAGGGCAGGTACTACTCTGGCCCCTAGTGGGCCGCAGTGCTGATTGTGCCACCCACAAGAATAGCCTTTCGAACATGTCCCAAGCCTGCCATTGCAGGACTGTGTATGCTCAGGTTGGCATTTCTAAACCATTAGCCAACTCTGAGTAGGCCGTTCACTACCACTAGGACACCCCTGGGTAAGCCCTGAGAGGTGGGGCAAGTGGTAGGGGAAAGGCATGGCAGACACACACATGTTTTTTCCCTTCCCAGGTAGTGAATAATCCCCATGTAGTTTTTCCCTACCTAGAAGGTCTGCTCTCCCCATTCGTCAACATGGGGGAAATCGCTGAGTGACTTGAACTACAGTTTTAGCTTACAGCAGGGAGTAACCTCGTGGTATTTCCAACCATATTTCAAGCCTGCCATTGCAGGCCTGTATGTGCGGAGTTGCACTTGTGTTCAGGATGGCCTTGCTAAATCATTGGCCAATGCGAGGGTGCCTTCCACTAACACTAGAGCACCCCTACGGGGAGCCCTGGGTGGATCAAGTGATAGGTGAAAGGTAGGGCAGGACCACATGTGTATTCCCTGCACAGGTCCAACATGCAAGTTTTCACTACCTATGAGGTCTGCTCTCCCTATAGGTTAACATGGTGGAATGGATGAGATTACTTTAAGCTGCAGTGGTGGACTAAAGTGGAGCAGTCTCTTGTTGTTTACTATCATTGGATTCACAATGACAAATCATCCCTTGTGGTAAAGGTGGATTTGTCATTAATAGCTTAGAGATGCCACTTTTACAATTGGGCATTTCTCTGCGTTAAAACTCTTTTGTGTGCCTTTTAGTTTGACTCCAGTTCACACTGGACGCTGGGGAGCACTGTGCATTTCCCAGAGGCATCCATAAACATTGGGCATGCAACTGGAACGACAGACCTCTGCCAGTTGAGGATTTGGCTGGATAGATTGGGGGATAGATTTTGGCATGTGGCCTCTGGGAAGCCAGATCATGGCCCCAGTAAAGAATAAGATCTGCAGTCCAAGGTCTCATGGAAGACAGACTGAAATTTAGGGATACATGTGAGGTTCAAAGGAGGACTCACTGAACCACCTCCAACTTCAAAGGCACACTACAGTATAACTACTGGTGCCGTACATCAGGTGCCGTACTTCAGCAGGGCAGAAATTAACTTGAGGGGATGTGGGACCAGGCATCCTGGACTATGTGGTGCACACTGCCAGAGGAATCCGTTGTGCACAAGAAGGAGACTGCCATTGGAAGGGACCGTACACCCTGTATGAATAGTGACTGGCCTGGGCCGATGACCTGCTGCTGTATGGCACCATTAGGTGTGCTCTCCATGGGCTTGTTGGCTTGCCCCCTGTGCTTTGTGGAGATTTCAGGGACATCAAAGACCTCCCGTGAGGGACCTACACTGTCTACATGTTTCACCAGGACAGTTGATGCTCTCTTAAGCGCCTATGTCATCAGCTGGATCTTGACTGCAGCGCAGTGTGAGCGTTGAACTAAATATTGTGCCTGGAGGAAGGACTGCATTGTGCAGAGCACCAAACCATGCCCGCTTCTAAGGAGTGTGGCCCCTGCAACGAGGCCTCAGCACGCACAAGGGTTTCATTGGTGGTGAGTGGATTCACAGGTTGCGGGACTGAGCGTGGCCCGCTTCGTTGTCCGTACCACAAGTCTCTCGTGCAACACGCCAAATGCATGCTGATTGCGTGCAGTGTCAGATCTACAGGTTGCGACCCTCGGAGGGAGGAAACATCTGTTGCAGTGCCTCATTCAATCTCATGCGGTATTACTGAACTTGCCATTGTGTGTGTGGGACCGCATTGTCTGGTGCGACTCGTATCATTGCACACAAAACATTGTGCCTCATTCCAGGAAAGGACGATGAACCAGACTGTGGGTTGATTGAGACTGGTTTGTCAGGTGCAACTCGTATCATCATGCACTCAATGTTGTGCCTCATTTCCAGGGAGGTACGCAAACCCAACTTTTGGTTCACTGTGACGGGATTGTCTGGTGTGCTTCGTATCATCGTGCACCAGACGTTGTGCACCCTTTTCTGGGCAGTACAGAGACCCAGACTCGTGGTTCATCGGGACTGGATTGTCTGGTGAGACTCTGAACAATGCTCACCAGACATTGTGTATCACTTCCCCTGAGGTGCAGGGACAGCTGCACCCCCAATTCGCTGAGTGCTCCACCTTGTCCTTAGTGCGGAGAATCAACAGCCCTCTCCTCACCTGGCCCGACCGACGACTTTGCGCTGCCAGGTAGTATCGCCCGGATCGGGTCTGGGTGGTGAGAGTAAGTAGATGGGTTGAGGAACACTTCAGAGAGCGATCGGAAGCGGGTCGAGAGACTGCGTGACCCACTGTGGTGTGCAGAACTGGGTTGGTGCTTTAAGGCGAATGGAGAGACCACTTGATTGAACTGGGACAGCCTGTAGCCGCTTCTGGTCAGCATAAAATGGGTGAACTTTCTGAATGGTGGCCAACACCCCATTTGTTGACTGTTGCCTAGTTACCTCGATAGTTACTCCGGCCTTCTCCCCTGGCCCCCTGACTAAGTGTGACTCTGGCCTTCAAACAGTATAGTAGGTGGCGTTTTTTTGTTCTCTAACCTGTGGGCAGATAAGTATGAGGGTAACTGAGAGGTGTGTATCAAAAGGAGGGAGATTAGAGAAGATCAATCGATCAACGGACACGGTTAACCACCCACAGGGTGGGTGGAAGGTCCAGTTGCAGCTTGTGTCCGTGTTTTGCACTAAGGAAACAAAAGGGGTCGCTGTACTGTTCCTATGGGAAATAGGGGGAAGTATCTAGCTGGCATGACCACAGATGTTAGAATAACATCCTGGGGCATCCATTTTGTTGGATATAATGGCCTCACACACCCCGAAGGATGTCATGCTTCATCATCGGCAGTTGCTCCTCGTCGGGGAGGCGGTGCAATCCCCGACGGGCTCACCTCAAAGAGGGGCTCTTTGGCGGAGATCTTTTTCCAACTGCCTTATGGTGAGGTGGGGGTGTGTGGACCGGGCTAGGTGTGGTGGTGTGTGGGGTATTAAAATGTAGCAAGGGGTACCGGAATTCAATTTATTCTGGGGGTCCCCTGGCTGCAGTTAAAAGGAGGGGTTAGGCTCACTACGAGTCAACAAGTTAGGTCAGGTGACCCTAGCTGAGGCTAAAGGTGATGAAGGTCGACATGTTTCACGCTATGGGTATAGTCACCCGCGATTCATCAGGACCGTGTAAAAGTGCAGTGTCAAACATGCTAGTGTCATGTATGTCTTATGTTTACCTCTGTGGGTACTCCTATGCCTAAAGGTCCGCGCAGAACGACCTACCCTTACCCGCCGAACTCGAGCTCGGCGGGTAAGGGTAGGTCGTTCTGCGCGGACACTGGAGGTACGAGCTGAACCTTGGGCTCCCCCTGATGTCTAAATCCCGCCGACCCCTCATGTGGCAGTTAGTCCTTAACCTTTAGGCATAGGAGTACCCACAGAGGTAAACATAAGACATACATGACACTAGCATGTTTGACACTGCACTTTTACACGGTCCTGATGAATCGCGGGTGACTATACCCATAGCGTGAAACATGTCGACCTTCATCACCTTTAGCCTCAGCTAGGGTCACCTGACCTAACTTGTTGACTCGTAGTGAGCCTAACCCCTCCTTTTAACTGCAGCCAGGGGACCCCCAGAATAAATTGAATTCCGGTACCCCTTGCTACATTTTAATACCCCACACACCACCACACCTAGCCCGGTCCACACACCCCCACCTCACCATAAGGCAGTTGGAAAAAGATCTCCGCCAAAGAGCCCCTCTTTGAGGTGAGCCCGTCGGGGATTGCACCGCCTCCCCGACGAGGAGCAACTGCCGATGATGAAGCATGACATCCTTCGGGGTGTGTGAGGCCATTATATCCAACAAAATGGATGCCCCAGGATGTTATTCTAACATCTGTGGTCATGCCAGCTAGATACTTCCCCCTATTTCCCATAGGAACAGTACAGCGACCCCTTTTGTTTCCTTGGTAACTGAGAGGTGTAGGAGGGATTGTGTCACAGGGTCCGTATTGATATTGTCAACTGACCTGCCGGATATCATTTGCACTGCGTTACAGTGCTGTGTGAGTGTGGGAGTGCGTCCTGCATGAGAACAGCCTGCTAATAGTTGCACAGTGCAGTGTTGTTTTGTTTGTTTCACTACCTAACGAATACTCCATTTTGACATTGGTTTTACCCAAGCGGTCTTGATCCATAGTGCTGCTGAAAAGTGTCATAGATTCCTATGTATAAACATTTCTGATATTGTTGTGACCTGGGGTGCAACCTAGAAATGAGTGGATTTGAATTGTGTTATTAGAGTGTGCCCAGTTCCCAAGTGTGCATATTACTGATGTCATTTTAACACTGTTGGTCCTAGTACTACCAGTAATATTTCCAAGTGTGATTCATGCCCAGAAATACATGATGTTCATGTTGTGCTAATTAATGTGTGTGTTGAATACAATCTTTATTTACCTACACCAAAGTGTGATGTCTCTTTTGTGACACTAGAGTGCTTTGCCAATTCTTTACATTTTGCCTCTGTGAGAAGCTTAACTGCTCAGTGCCAAGCTACCCAAGGGTGAGATCAGGTTATACAGGGAGTGTAATTACCTGACAAGAGTGGTAGGTTCTGCATGGCTTGGGCACCGCCCCAGCCAAACACAAAGTACCAGTTCCAACAACCATATGTTATGTCTTTTCCCACACACTCTCCTTCCTGTCCTACCTTACATTCCCACCTGATCCATCCTCCTCACCTCCAGTTCATTGCCCACCTACCTTCGACTCCTCCTTTCATCTCTATCCCCAGCCCTACCTCATCTTTCACCTTCCCTCGTGCAAACAACTGCAAGAATAAACACCAACAGTACCAATAGGCCAAGTACTGAATGTCCACTATAAAAACCGAGTAGCATGAATGAACAGAAACGTTTTACAGATTTCTATTTTTGGAAGAGAGAAATAAGCACTCATTCACAATATGTTCCTCTAGCACATAACAGACACCAAAAGGGACTTACCTGCCAGGAGTTCAGCTTTGCTTATGAGCTTTTGCTGAGAGTATGATACGGAGCAACTGTCACCAGCACTTTGGTCCACATCGTCAACTTCTGTCATCAAGGGCACGCTGCGCGTCTTTGGCTTGGCCAGTTCAACCGTCCTCGACCTGGGAACAGCAGAGAGGGCTCCTCTGCTCACCTGCAACCAATACACACGTATTTCAGGGAGGCAACTGAGACATGTCTGTTGTAATTAAATAATACTCTTCCTACTGCAAACAGGAAAGGTTATTAGCACCCACATAAAAACACGACCTACTGTACAAACTTCTGTGAAATGTGGGTCATACTTCTTAAGAAGAGTACTTCTTTTTGAAGTAATGTGCTACTGTGGTCAAGGTTTCAAGATTTTAAGTTGTGTTATTGTGCAATAACTCAAAAGAAGCATTTTTCAAATTCCTCATCACCATATAAAATCTCTTTACAACCTCGACAATACACTCAGATTACCTTTTTTTTAATGCCCCACTCTTTTAGGAGTTTCAAGTACAAGAAACACGGTGCTTTGAGTAGAGTACTTGCTGGGAAAAGAGAGTGTTTCCTTTTTTTGTACTAGCTTACTCTTTGTGGGAACAGTTAGGACAGTATTATGCTTTTGTGACAGTATTTCAAGGCAAATCATACTTGAGAGACAGGCTGCAAGAGATACCAATGTGGCACCAGCCAGGACTATCTTGTCAGACTTGCCGCCTATATGCTTCCCACATTTGTATTTCTGCTGAACTACGATTTCTTTTGAAGCTTCTCACCATGGTATTGTATGGACCGGACTGAGCTGGAGAAGGATGAAGTGTACCATGGTCGAAGGTCACCTTTCAAAGGCTAAAACATTTCCCTTCAACAAATAATACAGAATTGTTACCTCTGAAGAATAAGTTATTGTTGGTATTTTCTTTCCTGATGAGCACTCTATCTTGCCACTTTTAGAAATATTCCTTGATGTAAGATGGGATCGGGAAAGCTCTCAGGAGCTCATGCCTGGGTCATTACTTGGTGCCGGTGCAGCGCCAGCCATGGATCTGCCGTGGCGTTAAAGCCGGAAGTGTCCTCATAGTCCATAAAGGCACTTCAGGTGATCACTTCAACAAACAAGCATTTGCAATGCAATAAGTCTCGCATTAGGAAAGTTTGAGCTATTGGTATTGTTAATGACAATTTTTTTATTTATGAAAATAGCGTCATTTACAATGCCAATAGTTATAACTTACGCAAATGTGACACCTATAGCATTTGTAATGCAATATGTGTTGTATTTACGTGCGGGTGATTGAGGGTGAGGGGGTGTGAGGGTGAGGGTGTGAGGGTGAGTGAGGGTGTGTGAGGCTGTGCAAGGGTCAGGGTGTGTGAGGGTGAGGATGGGTGAGGGTATGTGAGGGTGAGGGGGTGTGTGGGTGTTTGAGGGTGAGGGGGTGTGAGGGGGGTGAGAGGGGGTGTGAGGGTGAGAGGGGGGGGTGAGAGGGGGTGTGAGGGTGAGAGGGGGTGTGAGGGTGAGAGGGGGTGTGAGGGTGGGTGAGGATGTGTGAGGGTGAGGGTGTGTGAGGGTGAGGGGGTGTGAGGGTGAGGGGGTGTGAGGGTGAGGGGGTGTGTGAGGGTGAGGGTGGTGGGGGTGCGGGGTGTGAGGGTGGGTGAGAGGATGTGTGAGGGTGAGGTTGAGAGGGTGTAAGGGTGTGTGAGGGTGAGGGGGTGTGAGGGTGAGAGTGAGGGTCTGAGGGAGGGTGAGGGGATGTGAGGGTGAGGATGGGTGAGGGGATGTGAGGGTGAGGGGGTGTGTGGGTGTTTGACGGTGAGGGGGTGTGAGGGTGAGAGGGGGTGTGAGGGTGAGAGTGTGAGTGAGGGTGGGTGAGGATGGGTGAGGGTGTGTGAGGGTGAGGGGGTGAGTGAGGGTGAGGGTGGTGGGGGTGCGGGGTGTGAGGGTGGGTGAGAGGGTGTTTGAGGGTGAGGTTGAGAGGGTGTAAGGGTGTGTGAGGGTGAGGGGGTGTGAGGGTGAGAGTGAGGGTCTGAGGGAGAGTGAGGGGATGTGATGGTGAGGGGGTGCTGCAATGGTGTTTCTGTAGTTGTCAGTCTATGATATTGCTTTTATCTTCCAGACATCATACGTGCTAAATAAAAAAAAGCATTACATGCATGTTCAGGATAAGAGAAGCACAATGTGAGAATAAACAGGGAGATGGAATATTTACTAGGTGCAGTATTACTTCATCATTCTGAGGTCTGCATCTTGCGAAAGAGGCGTAAGCACTAATTCCTCCTGTTTCCCCAAGGTCCAGTGTGCTAAAACTCAGAATGGTGTTGTTCTCCATCACCAATTCCGTTACGTTATTTCCAGACAGAAATCTTACAGGGAAACGCCCCTGAGTGCGTTAGGAGCCGCATAACATCAAAACCCAATTCGGGTGTAAATAGGATTGTAATGAATCCCTTTGTATAGCGCTTACAACCCATGGCGAGGCGTTGTGTGGGAGTGACATAATTGGTACCACAATATCAAATAATTCTGTATGATGGTGTCGGTGGAGACAGCAGCTCACTGCTGAAACAGAATGTAGTGCCATGAGCAAGGACACGTCTGAGGAGCTCGGGTCCAGCTGTGTGGGTCCCTATCCTGCACAAGAAGGGGGTAACGTGGGTCACACATGGGGCGCTCCGGTAGAACTGCGGGGGGGCGGAAGGGGATCTTGCAGCACCCAAAGGGATGTGTCGAGCACTGCACATAATGTCTCTGGCATGAAGCTGAGCTGCCGGGCCCTGCACCCTCCTGTCCAGCTTCCTTGAGCTCAGAAATGTATGCGGCAGCGACATACGTTTGGTGGCATGATCTGTGCACGGGTACGGCCTTCCTCTGCTATTTGGAAAATGCCTTTGAGTATGTATCGTGTTCTGCAGAGCACCCCGTCCCGCCCTTCGAGCAGACTAGGAGGATTCAAGCCGCCTAGTTTTTGGTACACCTGGGAGCTGAGACCTGTACTCGAACCCGGGCACCCTGCCCCTTCATTACGTCAAAAGGGTAGAAATATGCTAATTTGCTCACTCTGACCTAAAGCCACGCAAGCACCTTGACCCATAAAGTTTGGCGTTGCAGCGAAAAGGATATTCAATTAAAACAAGCAGCCCGTACATGTTACGCCACTGCTGAAGAAGCAGTGTTGCCGGCGGGGGCGAAACCAGGAAGTCAGGCATCCTTGCCCGTGACATGGGCGGGGCCTGTGACGCGGCCGGAAGAGGCCGGTGTTGCTCGTTGATGCGGGGCTCCCATCATGGAGGGAGAGCCACGCGGTAGCGTGAAAATCCAGAGAAGTGCCCCGCGTGTGGAGATGCGCCGGAGAAAAGGAGCGCAGTGAGGCGACGCGACAAAAGAGCACGGTGGGTGAAGGGGGGGATATGTGTGTCTGTGTGTGCGCGTGAGCCCGTGAGTGGTGCTGGGGGGGGCGTGTGTGTATGCAGCGTGTGTGTGTGCGTGTGTGCCTGCCTGCGTGCCTGCCTGCGTGTGTGTATGTGTGTGTGTGTGTGGCTGTGTGTATGTATGCGCGCGCGACTGCATGGCGGACTTCCTGGTAATCTGAGATAGGATAGGTGTCGGCCGTGCGCGCCCACGAGGTGCAATCGGCGCGTGGCCGAACGCTGTCTCAGATTCCCAGGAAACTGAATACAATAGTTGGCGAGCTAGACCGCATGCTACGCATGCGCAACTCTATCTCGCCCTAAAAAGGGGACCTGGAAGGGAGATCTGAAATCTACCAGGAGATACAACATCTTAGGACAAAATATTGTCAAACGTTCAATGATTATTTTTCTGATGGATACTTCTTCCGGCAGACTTCTTATCTGGAAAGATTCCCCTGAAAGGAGAGTTTGAGGAGCACCAGGGTATAAACCAAACTAAAGATTGTCCAAAACCAACCTTGCTCCCCAACGCACATTTTAGGCAGTAACACTATGAGTGACTCTGCTGCAGAGGACTGAGATTGGCACCTTTACAAGGGAGCAGACACAGCTGACCCACCCTTCGTGGAGTGACTCCTTGTCTGTTCTGGAGGGTCAGTGTGAACCAATTAAAAGCAGAGTTTGATAAAAAACATGGCCCATCTAGATATCGTCCTCTTCCTTAGAAAGGGGTTGTGGTGGGAAAAAACAGGCAACTAAATAATTTTAGGGAGGATAAAAGACACCACTTTGAGTCAAAAAGACACTTTTAAGGTAACCTTATTAGTACCATTTCAATGGAGTCATCAATCACATGGTGAACCAAAAGGGAAAGTGGAGGTTAACTGGTTCCCTTACTGATGGGTGATCCTGGCGAGTTTGCAGGACACTGGGGCAATCCTGACTGGTAACCGTATAAGTGCCGGAGGGGCAAGTGTAGCCCCCATCAGAGCCTTAGAGGAGGGATGCAGTGGCTGTAACGTGTTTCGAGCTGGTCACAAAAACTTTTTAAAACAAATCTGTCTTCACCTCTGTACAAGAATGCCCCAAGACGGGAGCTAATTCCATGATAAACCTGTTCCTACAAAGGTGGTAGTGAAGGTTCCAGAAAATCACCCAGCAAAGCATCCAATCCACATTCTGAAGTACTGAAGAGATGCCAGAGACTTCCACTACAACCCTCATCTATGCCGTTTTCAAAATTACATCTCATCAATCATCAGACTAATAGAATGGACTGGTGCCGTCGGCGCTGCATCTGACTTTGCAGACCTCCTTCTTAGTGCCAAAATGTAAATGTAAATGTGTTGTATTTGTATAGCGCGAACAGTAACCCGTAAGCATCCCGGAGCTTGTACTCCTACCACAAGGGAACCCCTCCTGGCTTTTCCTTGTGAGGTGTCCACTCCTGGGCATCCCATGGTGAAACCAGGCATCCCTTGTGTATCGTGGGCCGTTGTGGAGACTAAACAAGCTATTGCCCAGAGTTGCAGCATGGGGCCCATGCTTAGATTCGGCACTGAGGCGAGAATATCCGGTCAGAGGAATTTAAGCCCGATCCCGCCAAGGCGGGAATCGAACCCTGGTCCCTGGTCAGCGCTCTGCATCAAGGTCTGCCGCTCTAACCATTGAGCCACACTTCTCCACTTCTCCGACTCCGAAGGTGTCTGAGGATGTGCATAAGGCAGCCTTGTGGGATGGATGGCTCCTTCTTGTGTTTTCAATTCTTTCTCTTTTTTTGAGTCCTGAGAAGGAGATCTTTTGGATCTGGGATGGAGTATGTGGACTGCCAAGACAGAGGCCTTGATTTAGATGGCTCCTTCTCCCGGTGCAGAGGCATGATCAGTTTTGCTGTTCATTCCCTGACTGGTTTAGGATGCATGAGGGCACCAATGTCAAAGGAACTGCAGCAGTACCTAACACCAAAACACCACTTGGATGGATGAATGAATGAATGAATGAAAATGCATTTCTACAGCGCGATTGCTGCCCTGGGGCGTCCAAGCGCTAGGGAACCAGAGGGGGGTGTAATGAGGCTGACAGAGACTGGGAGGAGGGGGAGGGGGCTGAATTGATTACGGGGATTTGAATAGATGGGTTTTAAGTTGCATGCGGAAGGAGGCAAGGTTGGGGTTAGATCTCAGGTGAAGGGGAAGAGAGTTCCAGATTTTTGAGGCGTTGAAGGTGAACATTCTTCCGCCTGCTCTAGACCTTTTGATTCTGGGGACTGTTGCCATAAAAGCCTGACTAGAACGTAGTTCACGGCCTGGGTGGTATTGGCTAACTAGGCTGCGCATGATTTTTGGGCCCGAGTCCCAGAAGGCCTGATGGGCGATACACATTGCTTTGAAGGTGACTCTTTTTCGTACTGGTAGCCAGTGAAGGCTGGTCAGTGCCTCTCTGACTGGGGTTCTTCGTGGAATTTGCAGTAGGGTACGGGCCGCACAGTTCTGCACCAGTTGCAATCTATTTAATGTGTACTCTGGGGCTCCCAGGTAAAGGACGTTATTTGAGTCCAGGCGTGATTGTATTATGCCCTGAATAGCTGTTTGTTTAGCCTCCATTGGGAGCAAGGGGAGGACCTTCTTCAATGTCCGGAGGAGTCCAAAGCAGGTGGCGGAGAGCTTTGTGGCCTGGGTGTTAAAGGTAAGATTCCTGTCCAGCCATACCCCCAGGCTTTTGATGTTATCTTTCGGAACCGGGGGGGCCTAGACAGGTGGGCCATAATGACTTGAAGAGGGTCGGATCGGCCGGGCCTAACAGCATGAGCTCCGTTTTGTCCCCATTTAGCTTTAATGAGGACAGCGTCATCCAGGACTTCACCTCCTCCAGGCATTTGGTTAGGCCCCCCGATGGAGAGTGTTGGGCTTCCTGCACTAAGGAGACCACCAGCTGTGTGTCGTCCGCATAGGAAATGATCTTAACTCCATACGGACGAACTACCTCAGCCAGTGGCCTCATATAGATATTAAAAAGCGCAGGGCTTAGAGAGGAGCCCTGGGGGACTCCACACTTCATGGGTATGCTGGAGGAGACGGCTTGTCCGTCAAACACCTGGAACGACCTGTTGCTTAGGAAGGATTTTATCCAGAGCCAGGCCTTATCCACAATGCCGACGTTTGCTATACGGTTCAGTAAGGTGTTATGACTGACCGTGTCAAACGCCGCACTAAGATCAAGGAGGACCACTGCCACTGATCCTCCTTGATCGGTGATTTTCCTGGACTCCTCGACGACCATAAGGAGGGCAGACTCTGTTCCATGCTTAGGCCTGAATCCTGTCTGGGTAGGGTCTAACAGCTGATTGCTTTCCAGGTAGTTGACCAATTGGAGATTGATGTATTTCTCCGCAATTTTGCTTACCCAGGGGAGTAGTGAGATCGGGCGGTAGTTGGCAAAGTCCGAGGGATCTAGATGAGGCTTTTTTATATGTGCTCGAACCATTGCCCTTTTCCAGGCAGGAGGAACAGTGGCAGAGTCAATGGACGCATTCACGAGATTCTTGATGATGGGTAGAACCGTCTGGGATGCAAGTAACATTGTCTCTGGGGGGGCCGGGTCTGTTGGTGAGCCGGATTTCACTTTCCGAGCTGTGGATTCAGCTGCTTCTAGGTCCATGCAGGTGAAGTGGTCAAGTGTGGGTGGGGAGGCTAGCTCGGGGTCTGACCCTCCGTTGTTATGAGGTGACGGGGAGGCGGTGCTGGTTGGGAAGGAAGTGTATATCTTGTTCACTTTGGCAGAGAAGAATTCTGCCAGGTCGTTACATTGGGCGGTTGATTTCTCCTCGTGAACACTGGAGGGGGGTGGTTTAATCAGGGTCTGCAGGGTTTGGAAAATTTCCCTGGGTTTGGAAGTTGAGGTAAGGATCTTATTCGAGAAGTATTTTGTTTGGGCAGTTTTTATCTCCTCTTTATAAGTTTTTATTTCTTCCCGATATCGGGTTTTGTCCTCCATAGAGTAGTTTGAGCGCCATTTTCTTTCTGCTTTTCGGCAGTGTCGCTTTTTGTCTCTAAGGGCTTCCGTATACCATGGGGCTGTTTTGTGGGAACGTTTAGCCGATGATTTCTTGAGGGGGAGAATGGTCTCAAGGGAGTGCAGAATCCAGCTTTCGTATTCCTGGTTTGCCAGACAAGGGTCTTCATTATTTGAGGGGAGATTTTCCAATAGTTTGTTTGTCCATTCATCCACTTGTATCCGTGCCCACGATCTCGCGTATCTAATCGAGGGGGTAGGGAGAATGGGTTTCTCAGTGAGCTAGGTGAGGGGCACCAAGGAATGATCAGTCCAGGGGAGGGGAAGAGGGGGTTCGGTTGATAGCTCAGCGCAGTTGCTAAATACTGGGTCCAAGAGGTGTCCCTTCGTATGGGTAGGAGTGTTCACTCGTTGAATAAGTTGTAGTGCGGCCAGGTCGTCAGTCAAGGTAGTGGCCGTTGCGTCTGATGGTGAGTCAAAGTGTAAATTAAGGTCGCCTAACACAATGAAATTGGCAGCAGCGCAGATGCGAGGTGCTACTGTTGCTGGGAGACTACTGTGAAATTGTTTCGAAGGGCCGGGTGGGCGGTATATCAAGGTGCCCGAGAGGCAGTGGTTGGGGGAAAACTCCAGCGCGAAAGCTAAGTTTTCACAATCTGGGATGTTTTCCGTGATAAGTCGGCAGCGATATTGGTCTTTTACTATGATTGCTAGTCCTCCCCCTCTGCCATCTGGGCGGTCTTGACGAGTGATTTGATAACCAGCGGGGAGAGCGGCAACCACATCAGGGTCAGAGTCAGACGTTAACCATGTTTCCGTAAGAAACAGTGCGTCTGGCTTGCGTTCTTCTAGTAGGAGGGATAATTTCCAAACTGTGTTTGGGGAGGGATCTACAGTTTAAAAGAAGCATGCGGTATTCATGGCGTGGGGGTTTTCTCTGCCTTGTGGGGAGGGAAGCACTGCATTTTGGACAGTTGGAAGGAAGGGGTGTGGTATCAAGAGCGTACCTTCGACAGTCATGTTCCATGGGTCTCAGGTCGTGGATGGCGGCCGAGCTGTAGGCCAGGGTCTGGTTTGCCTGGGTAGTAAGTGGTGTGGCCCCTGGCCCGGACTCGGCGCGGACGAGCGCAGACGAGCTTGCCTTATGCGCGCCTTCGGCGCGCATTCGTCGCGCCTGCTGCGCTCGTCCGCTGCGCTTCCTGAATGGGCACATTTTTATAGGCAGTAATCGGGAAGTGCGCGAGGGGGCGTGGCCTGTCCGGTGGGCGTGGCCTATGTGGTCACAATGGCGGCGAAAGTAAACAAACACTCTCCGGTGGCAGCGTATTGCTCAGCTGGCCTCCCGGGGGTTTGTGCAGCGCGAGGTGCTCAGGAGGGGGGTAAGTGCAGCGGATGCTGTATTAAAACAAAGCAATTCAGTTTATGGGATGGGCCATAAAGGTCACATATGGACATTAGCCTCAGATTGTAGGAACCTTGTTTTACAAGTTAATGATTCCCGTGACAACATTCTGGGAGAGGGAATCAATGAGAAAAACATATAACAATTGTTAGGAATTTGGCAGAAGGAACCAGACAACACTGTTGTGTAGATGTCTTTGTGGAGATGCATCCTCATGTCCAGCAGTGACCAGGGGATGGGGAGAAGACAGGTCCCTGGTGCTGCAACTGTGCTTCTAAGAGCTTAACAAGTCACTAGTTGATGACTTTCTGGCCCCGGCAAAAAGCTGGAGATACGTAAAGAGAAATTAGTAAGAACTATCCAAGAGATGTAAAGGGGAATTAGTCAGGATTTATACTTGTTATTGAGACCAAGGGTTGGCGAGTAAAGGAGGCAAAATGAGGGTACAGAATCAACGTTACCAGCATTTGGAATACGTACAATGCTGTGAACGGAACGATCCTGTTTCCATTCCTTGCTGTGTGATTTTGGTTGCGCTAAATGCTCCAGCCGAGGTGACGGGGCAGCAAGCATTGCTGAATGGCTCACAGGCCACGTGGGTGACAATCTGCTAAAAAATAAATGCAATAATAGGTCATTTTAAAGAAATGTAATAAAAGAGAAAAGAAAATCAGAAGAACTTTTTTGCAAGAGCTAATCAATTTACCAAGCGGGAAGAATAGACCAATGGGCCAGAAGTCTGAAGCACTCCAGATAAAGGGACATGAGCTTTATGGGGTGAGTAGTGCGTGGTTGCAGTAAATATTGAATCTGCGGAGACCGTAGCAGTATGGTTTGAACAGCAAAACAGGCAACAGGAGAAGTGTTGACATCACTGATTGGTGTAATGCAAAGGTGATGACTTCAGGGACTTCACGGCATTGTAGAGAAAAATGGGAAAGAAGTGTTGATTGCAGGGAGGTTATCACACTTTGAGGATTAGAGCAGAAGTACAGGCTTCAGGGAGCAGGGCATTGCAGGCGGGAAAGAAAGTAAACCAAAGCTCTGGACACTGCATTAGCACCAAATCACAATGACCACGGGTTGAGTACATTCTTTGCATAAATCTAGTCTCACCTGTCATTCTTGTTGATCCTTTTGGGCCGTGCCAGCTCTTCTTGCCTTGCGGTGACAACTGCAAAATAAAACTAGATTGGTGAATTAGATATTTCACTTCAGACAACACTTCAAATGTTAACTCACTGTAAAGCTGAAAATACCAATACTCTCCTTGGTACAGAACTATTATATTGCAGCGCTCCCAGCATCAAATCTCATGTCTATAGCAAAGTAAAAGTTCTGGGAACTGGGCTCCAATCCGAAGGTTAATCCTCAAGCTAAGACCCACAGACCCAATCGAAGATCCACAAATACAGAGTTTGTAGTGACCTCAAAGCTAAGGTCTGGACGCAAGGTCCGCAGCCCAGCGAGAGAGAGCTTAAGCATTTAGCTAACAAAACACAATCCTAGAGCCACAACTCAATGACCCAAACAAAGGGCTGAGACTCAAGGCCCTGGCTCAGAGTACACAAACTGAAAGAGACTTCTGGGTCCTTGTTGGACTGCCCACCTGGTAAGGAGCCCTTGTGCTGGGTCTGTGGACCCTGCAGTTGGTGCAGCAAGGGCACACAAGAGTCTGTGAGTTCACTTATTCAAACTGTGGCCCACAATAAAAAAACATAGTAAGCCAGCACTTGGCCATCCAGTTGGCGTGCGCAGAACGGGATGGCTGCAGGTCAGGTCCTGCGGCAAACCCCCACTATCCTCTGGAAGATGCTTTTCATCACAGGTGTTGGCTACCTAGTGCTAGTTGGGCACAAGGCTATGGCTAGTGACCTATTTATGGATTTCGGAAATAACCATTACTGGTGAATGTCATCGTTTTTCGGTGGTGCTGTGTAACCATAACTTCACTTTAACTATTTGTGGTTTTGCAAGAGAATTTCATATTTTTTTTAAACATATGCTAAGGTGTTTTAACCAATCCTAACCATGACTTGCTTTAACTGTAGTTCTTTTGGAGAATTCCTTGTTTTATGCTATATCACATCCAACTTCAATCAATGTATTCCCTTTGCTACTTTGCACAGCCTTTGGGTGAGTGGAAGAGTGTTGGCTGCAGGGCCTGCCCTGCATCTAACCCTTGCTGTGAGTGGCCTTTGATAGTCAAGCAGGCGTCACAGTTATTTTTTTTTATAAATTCCTATTTTATTTTTTAGGGGTTCATACATTCCAATGTGAATTTGCAAACCTTATGCAGGCTTCATGAAAACTGGCAAGGGGTCTGTGAACCTGGCCGTGGGTGTGGAACGAGACATGGTATGTGAAAACTGGTGCCTCATTGCTGGTTCACAAACTTTGCTGAGGATCCACGAAGCACTTGGAAAAAAACTATTTTTTGTTCATTTTTTGCTCCGGGAAGTGTGGCCCCTATGGGTTACCCTTACCTGGACCAGAGAGTAAATTGAAGTCTCCCACTCCCCTTATGGCTTCTTCACTTTTTTTTCCGGGCATGTAGACATTTCCCCACATGCTGAAATGGGGGCACGTTTTTTTTCTGTTATGACCAGCCAATGTGAGGCTTCCGGTTCATGGACCCAAAATGAGTTATTGGGAAAAAAGCTTCTGCATCAAATTAGATTTCGTATTTTGTTTCATTTGGGTCTGCAGACAGTCTGCAACCACCCCACAGACTAATGGTTTGGATATCTTATCTTTTAAGTCCATATAACATATTTTTGTAACTCTAAAGTGTGGTTTAATTCTGTTTTTCCTTTTTGAGAGAGTAAAGAATCCTATGGAGTTAAAATGGGAAGTTACATTTTTATGCCACTCCCCTAAAGGATCTGCATGAATCTTGCAATACAGAACCAAAAGGGGATGGCATTTTTATTTGAAAGTTTGTGCAGAGTCATCAGACGGCGCCAAAGACATTAAGAAAACAAAAGAAATGATTTTCAATAGTAACTCTGACTCAACCATAACTACACACTAGCTATTGCCATTTTATTGGGGGGGGAGGGGTGTAATATATACATCTACACATACATATAACCTTGTGGTGTTCTATTCAATGAGCACTGCTTTCAAGATCATCGGATCTTAGTTTGTTAATAATTTGCTATCCACTGGCAAAAAGACATGCACGTTTTGCATGCTTTTATCTTTCATAGCTTTTATGAATTCCAACGGGTTTTCCAGGCTCACTTTCGGCAACTCCGTGTTTCTTTTGCCCTACTTGCTGCTTTTTCATGGGGGTCAAGGACGTTTGCCTCTCGCTCCGGCTGCCGCATTTCTGCATATTGCTGCCTTGGTGGAAGGGCGGCCAGGTGGAAGGACTACAACATCCAGCAGCCTTCCTCCGCGCCCACTGACGCCATCACATCCTAGCGCCAGGAGGTGTTTAAAAACACCTACAGCCTCCCGCAGCGCGGGAGAAGCCCGGGCAAAGGGCGGGCCGTCTGTGGCCGTCCGGGGACGTTGGTGGACGGGCCGGGCCAAACCTCTTTAACTTTATTAGCGGACCCTGTTCGTACTCTTGGCAAAAGCAGATCTAAGCCATGCCACTCTCTTCTGCATAGGTAAATTATACCACTGTAGAAACTATTGCAATTGACTCCTCGTATTGTCTTTTTAGAAAACTCTTGTGCTAGTAGATTTGTAGATCTCTGTATTACTTTTAAAGGTGTTTTTGTGCAAGGCATGGGGAAACGCAAATCTATGGAGGGAGGGAGAGGGCCGGTTGAACCAGGGAAACGCCCAAAGCAAAGCAAAAAAAAAAACAGAGGGGAGCATCTAAACACGCTGCTATGAACTGTGTGCTCGAGAGGATTGACGCAATTGTGGATGTTTGCCATGATATCTTAACGGGTGAAACAGTGTCTCCTGGGCCCTGCCCCTGAGAAAGGGGGGGGAACAACTGTAGGGCAAGAGGTAGCTGGCACATCTATCAAGATTCCTGAAATGTTTAGACCACAGCCTAAAATCTCTGTGAACAAATCGCCATCTAAAACAACTAAAGGGCTTTCTGGAGGAGGGGGGAAGAGTGCCCATCAAGGGGACAACAATCCTGACCAAGACTCCCCTCTGCAAACTCTAACCAATAATGACCCTATCCCATGCTCTAATAGATTCACGATACTAGCAGATATACAGCACGAGGAGTCAGAAACTATCACTAGACAAGCACCTAAAACCTTAGAAGACTCCACAATAGGACCCAAAGGAGAACTAACACGAAACTCAGAAGGTTTGGGGTCCTTCTGTGATCTAGTAAAGCTAGTCTCACTATTGAGAGACGAGATCGAGGCCATGAAGCTATTAATTATTAATCTGACCTCGGCAGTAAAATTTGCACCGCCTAATTCAAGGTCACTTTCCAGGTCTATTGAGAATAATGTAACTGCTTATCCTATTAAAAGCAACACTGCCCCTCTTGATAACGGTGGAGTCACTGGAAACAAAATTCCCCAGATTCGACCATCAGGTGTGGGTGTAAAAAATCCCCCAACCAGCAACAAGGCTATCATTGGCAGGGCACAGGGCCCACTATTATCTGCAACAAATAGGCCCGTTAACAATTGTATGCCTAGAGAACAGAGGACACAAAGCAACACCAGTGAGGGTAGTAGGCGGCCAGAGATGTCCCAGATGAATGCAATAAGACCAAGAGAAGGGCCTACACAAAGTAATATCTCTAATCATCAAACACAAGGGGCATTTAATCAAAGCAGGGTGTTTAATAGGGGTGACGTACACATTGCGCGAAATTCTACATCTCGCAAAATTTATATGACTAATGCTCCAAGGCTAGAGAATCGGGCCAAAGGTCACACGGAAGGGGTAGATTCTCTGACAAACAAAGCCATACATTGGCTGCGCCATGTCAGGGGATGTAGATCAGTCATAAGAGAGGACATAGTTAAAGCAATGAGACTGAGCCTCCCTGGGGAAACCTTTTATGTCATCGAACTCACGATGGGCTCTGAGGTGTTAGCAGAGAACTTATTTCAATTGGAGTTTAGATCTAGTCCGCCCAGTTATTCAGGTATCCAGCTCAGGAAGGTGCCCCCTCTACCATTTTCACATATTTCTCCTGGGTCACCAACTAGAAATAGGTTTAGGAACAGGAGCTCGGGGATGGATAATTTAGATTGACTGCCCAGTAACGCCATGGGTAATTTGACTAATGGAATTGCGGGGAATGGGGAGAGAAACACCAATGTCGCTACTGAAGGGGGAAAGAGTATTGTCAATGTGGCCCAGCAAAGATTCAGCTCGGTTAATGACATCGCCTCAAATAGTAGTGAAAGGGAGGTACACCCCGAGAGGAACCAAGGGTTAGATCTAGGAATTGAACCTTCAGGGGTAACTATTTTGAATTTTTTTAAATCCAGCTATCTCTGGGCCCCAGCAAGAAAACAGAGGGGTTAGGGGTAAGATAGTTTCCTGGAATATTGGGTCCCAGACTGCAATCACCAGAATGGGTCTCATTCATTAGGGGTTTTGATATTTGCCTTTTCCAGGAGACTTGGGCGTGTGAGCCCCAGTTTCTCTATGGCTTCTTGAATTTCTATGTGCCGGCCCTTAAGGGACCCAAAGGCCGCCCGAAAGGGGGGCTTACTATCTGGCTAAGACAGGAATTTTTTGATAGAGTAGTTGAGATTCCAACCAACAATAGAGATATTCAGCTGATTAGGCTACCAACGGGCTTGTCGGGCACTGTGGATATTTATAATCTGTATGTCAGAGGGCCGGGTAGGGGGAAATCTCAGGTCCTGGCAGCCCTAGACCATCTGATTAGCCAACAGCCACCCGAAAACAACCTGATAATTGCAGGTGATTTAAATATGACTTTCGAGCCACTTGTAGCGGTGATTGGTATTCGGGGTAGGAAGAAGACTCTCGCTGGGGGATTCCTAGATTGGATCTCAACCCAATAGCCAGATGGTCTGACAGCATAATACAGGTTAATGCACTATGCTGTGAGAGAGGAGTTAGGGCTTTGAATGACTGAATGCCTAGCGATAGCCAGGGGGTAGACACTTTTGATAACGGGCGATCAAAAAGTAGGATCGACTATGTCTTTTGTAACATGGCTATCTGGAACCTTATGGAAGATATGAAGGTAGTTACCAGGCAGGAGAGCGACAACAACCCTTTATGTATTTCACATCAGTTGTGGGGAAGTAACATAGAGGGGACAAGCAACGATGAGGAACCCGTGGCTGATATTGTACCAACAAACAATATGAGGCGGGTCAGGTGGGCTCAGGTCGAGATGAATACTAGGGTGATGGAGAGTATTAGGGAGGAGCTAGACAAAGTAATTTCCGCCATGAATACTTTAGGGGACAACGAGAACGAGAATGTTTTAGGGGGTATTACTAACCTACATGAGAAGTTTTTTTAAAGTTTAAGGGGGCATTTCTTCAAGCTAATAACTAAGCCCAGGGGCAACCATAGAAGGCCACATAGAGAGAGTTGGTATAATGCTGCTTGTAGGCGGGCAAGAAAAGCCCTAGGGAGTGCAATCAAAAGAAGAGTCCCAGATGAGGTCAGAACAGCCAGGCAGGACTATAAGAAAAGAATACACAGGTCAAAGACTCAATGGGACGACCAACATTGGCAAGATCTCTTAAATGCATGCTCGGCCAAGGACTCAAAAGTGTTCTGGAATATGGTCAAGTGGGGGCAGGGAGGTTACCCCGAACCCCCTTCTAACCATGTGACACAGAGTAGCTGGTTAGATCATTTTTGTTCCCAATATGTAGCCAGTCCTGAGAATAGGACTGGGGAAACTACAAATATAACTTTATGCACCTACAATGTTTTCACCACCAAGGATGTAGCGATGGCTCTTTCGTCTGTTTCTAGGGGTAAGGCACCTGGGCCTGATGGGGTTCCTGCAGATGTTTTCCTCCATGACAAAACTCTCTGGGGTATTTATATAGCGAAGTTGGTTAATGCCGTCGCCCAAGGGGCACCAGTTCCAAAATCCTGGCAAGGGGCCACAATAATCCCCATATACAAGAAAGGGGACAAAACACACCCGGGGAACTGTAGGCCTATCAGCCTGATTGATACGGTCCAAAAAGTAATCGGAAAAATGACCCTGGGGAAAATATTGGATTGGGTAGAAGGGGGGGACATCTTGTCAACTTTCCAGGCTGGCTTCCGCAGACTAACTAGCACCACCGACCAGATATTTCGTTTCATCTTACTTCACTGGAAGACGGTGGTGCTGGGTAAAGGCAGCATTTATGCTGCCTTTATTGATTTGCGAGCAGCATTTGACCTGGTCCCACGGTCCCAGCTTTGGAATGTACTTGCCAAGATGGGATTGCCTCCTGAGATCCTGACTCTAGTGATGAGGCTGCATGAGTCTAATTAGGAGAAGGTCCAATGGGGAGGTCAGGGCCAAGTTACGGTTGAATTCCCGGTAGAGCGTGGGGTGCGCCAAGGCTGTGCTATGGCCCCCACGCTCTTCTCTTTGTTCATCAACTGGATAGTGGAACGAATGTTGCAGGAATGCATAGATGCCCCTACCGTGGGGGGGCAAAAACCCCTATTTTACTTTTTGCAGATGACACGCTCATCATTTCCAAAACTCCAAGCGGTCTGCAGCGAGCCATGAACATTTTTGAGGACTTTTGTGCTGACCACGGGTTGGAAGTTAATATTGCAAAAACGAAGCTGATGGCATTCAACCCGCACCGTGGTTTTAAAGGGAATTTAGTTATGAATGGCCAAAAGGTGGAAATGGTGTCGGATTTTCTCTATTTGGGCATCCATCTGGACAAGGGGATAAAATGGGGTAAACACACTGAATTGGCAGCATTAAAACTTCGCCAAAATGCGGGAGTAATATCTGTAGAGCACAGCAAATCCCTCACCAAACCCATCCAGCCAGCCCTTCGTCTGTATGAGGCAAAAGCCTTAGGTTCTGCACTGTACGGTGCAGAGATTTGGGGTTACGATAATTTAACGCCACTAACACTTGTTGAAAACAAGTTTTTTCGTAACCTTGTGGGTCTCCCCAAAAGCACTCAGATGAAACCATTGCGGTACGATTTGGGGAGAAAAGCATTAGCCGATGTGGTCAGATTACGACCTCTTTTATATTGGCGGAGAATCTGGGTCACCCCGGAACTCGCTCAATATGCCCAGGGTTTTTTGGAGGTAATCAAAATGGACAAATTTCATAAGATAGTGTGGTTGAAAGAGTTGAGTAAAGCCCTGGGGGAAATGGGGTTGAAGGGGCTTTGGGAAAACCCAGAGCTAGCCCACTTCCCATCGAAAAACAACTTAAAGGAAAAATACTGGGAAATGGTCGCTCATCGAAATTGGAATGCCACTGACCCTTCTACCATGGAGGCCCGTTTTCTGGAA
Source organism: Lissotriton vulgaris (assembly GCF_964263255.1). Taxonomy (NCBI): domain Eukaryota; kingdom Metazoa; phylum Chordata; class Amphibia; order Caudata; family Salamandridae; genus Lissotriton; species Lissotriton vulgaris. Next base: position 17,830,594 of record NC_141700.1, on the reverse strand, counting down.
ATTAAGGCTTCACCTAGTTTTAGCCATTTTGGGACTGTATTACAAAACCTAGGGACAGGAAGCTTTATTTCCAGTTCAGAGTGGGGTCTCTCCCAATAAGAGCACTAACTGGCAGATGGGCGGCTGGCAATTCTAATATGTGCTTGGCCTGCAACAACGAAAAAGAGACCACTGCACATATTCTTTTTGTATGCAGGGCCTACGCTAATCCAAGACGAGTTTGGCTCAAAGCAATGTGCAAGTTGTTAGGCACTAGGGATAGTAGGGTGGCATTAAGACTAATTTCCACCAGCAGCCTACCAGTCATCACATTCGCTGTTGCAAAGTTCCTTGGCTGGATGTGGACCATCAGAAATGAATTTCTTTCCACTGAATGATATTTTGTCCTGGGTGATGTGTGAAATTCTTTTGTATAATAATGTTTTTAAAACATACTAGTGTTTTATGGGTATTTTAAACTTAATTGATCAAAATGCTTTTTTATTTTAATGATAAACCATGCTTTTAATAGAACTGTCAAAGCGGTTACTGTAACTATGGAGCAGTAACAATGTCATGTCTGTATTTATGCTTTTATGAGTTTTTTACCTCGAATAAAGCTAAATTTGATTTGATTGAATTCCAACCATTTTAGCCTTTTGTATTTCTCTCGTTTGCTCTCATTCATATTTCTTCCCTTGTGGCTGCCTTTTTAATTTTGACTAGAGTTGAAACTCCTTTCCACCTACTCTGCCCTGCTAGCAAGTTATGGGACTCATTGTCTTATTAATGTAGCCTTTTCTGTGTAACTAGGTACTGTGTCTTTGCATCATTTTGCACCAGAGCCATATTTCTGTTGGTATAAAATATAGTTGCCTCCGAGACATTGGATTAATTTGGGGGTCCTATGTCCCTCTCTCTCCTAGACAGTTTCCCACCTTTGGACCAGCTTACGGTGTGCTGGTGTGAGCATGTCTCCTAATCTCAGCCTTTTACCATTCCGAAGGGACCTCTGACCTCTACACCAACCCCTCATTGTACTAAAAGTACTTAGTTGTGGTCTCCCTCCTAGCTTCTGACGCCTCCTTGTCTTTGAGGTTCTAGTCATTTCTTTCCGTCTTTTTCTTGTACGGGTCAGTGCTAAGCTTTCGGATATTCCCTTTGATTTGAAACCCACTCCAATGATTCTTGGGAACTCCTCACTGCATGCAGGGGTATATTGGTGGGTGCCACAGTAATACGATTACTGGCTACTCCTGGGTCCATCTGTCTCATTGCATCTATCAGTCTGAACCCCCTCGCAAACATGGCCAACCTTGTGTGGTCTCCCTTCCTGCTTGAAAACCACTTGTTGACATCCATCATATCCTTAAGGTCGCTCCTACAATGTGCCCCATGTCTGGGATGTCAAGCAGTATTTGGCCTACTTCTACCAAAACTCTGTCCTGGAGTGCAAGGGGATGTGGACTCTGATGAATATGTATGCCTGTTTTCCCAATATGTCTGTAACCTGGGTAGAAGCCATTTGTGTGTGTCAATGTTGTCATGATTGTCAAGGGAAGCTTTTCACACCAAAACACCACTCTCCATGACCCCTCCATAAATCCTGCCATTACCAACAACTTCTCAAGGAATTACCACCTGGTGCCTGGCATAAGCGTCTCTTGAAGGAGTACTACATCCAGCTGTTCTCTGCCCACTTTTACAGCAGGAAAGCATTTAAATGTGAGCACTCTGTTGTTTGCACAGGGTGTGCCTCAGTGCACTGAGGGATTCCCATCTGCCAATGCACAAGTTCTCATTAAAGAATCACATGCACAGGCAGGTTTGCAGGAAAGTAGTCTACACATATCATGACCCCACTGGGCCCTTAGTCAAAGCATGGGAGAGCTCCAAGGACCATCAGTCTATCACAGGTATCGTGTGGGGGATGGTTACGTCAGCGTTGGACTTGCTCTCCTATGCGGGTAGGTAGTCAAGCCCTCTTACAAAGAAAAGCAGGCGTGCACTTGCACACTCTTTAAGCGTACGTGAGACCACCGTTGCACACACTTCAAGCATAGGAGAGACCACACTAACTTTATGTGAGCATGTGCACTCAGTATTCGCCTCTTGCGGAGACCCTAGAAAGACTCAAAATATTGTTTAGGTGCCACACACATGGTATGACATTTTAGTACATGCATAAAGTGTATTTCCATTGTGAGTGCTCAGAGTGTAACTTTTTGGTTATTGTGGTGACCAGTGAGTGTTTGTGCATGGGTGTGTGTTTGTGCGTATGTATGTGTATGTATGATGCTTCTGTGGGTGTACACACTTAGTACAGAAGGACTAATAATTAAGGTCTGCAGTGGATGCTCGGCCATCTAGTAAATATTTTCCACCTCAATGGTCTGCTTATGATGCTCATTCTCTCAGATATCGAAGGTTATTCTGTTCCTCAGCGGACTGTGTCCGGACAAGGGGAATTGACCCCAACCTGACCGCTTTTGGTTCAGAGTTGGAAGTCCATTTATTGGATTGTAATGCCATCACACACCCTAGGGGGTTATGCTTCATCATCTGGGATGCTCCTCGTTGGGTAGGTGGTGCAATAGCCAACGGGCTCCCTGTAGTAGGGGCACTTTGGCGGAGATCTTCTTCCAATAGCCGTATGGTGAAGTGGGGGTGAGGGTCCAGAGCTGTGTAGATGTATGATTTGAGTGGGTGGTTTTAAAATAGGGCTCGAAGTACTTGTGAGAACAATTTTTAATCAATAAGTCTCCTACCCTAGCTAAAATGAACAATGCAGCGCTTGGCTAAGTGTTATCTTAGGTCTAAGCGTCTCTATTGGTGCAATGAGGTCAACATGTTTCTCACTCTATGTAAATGTATACATGTGAATCTTCAGGACCTATAATGTGAAGACTATTTACACTCTAGGGTTGGTGACAAGGCAGCATACTCACATCAACCAAACTACAACCTATTAGTGTACCTGTCAAACCTGGAACTACCCAATTGTGTAAGTTAACCAGGCATCAGCAGTACCCGGTAGGTCAGACAAGAGGAGTTCCTCAAGTGCTAGACATATTTTTTGTGCTATTGTCACGTCTCAGATCGACCTACCCACATCTACCGGGTCCGGTCTCTCAGACCTCGCTCATAATGCTCATCTTAGGTCTGTGAGTCAGGTATTGAATCTGATTTCCAACAACTGAGGTGCTCCCCCCTTTGCCATGTTACCAAAACTTCCTGTGGAGCAATGTATTCATTCTACCTACCTGGAACTGTTATTTGTTGGGGTTTCGGAGGCAGCTTATCCAGCCAATATACGGATTTTCTGAAATGACAACCAAATGACATTATCAGTTAACCTATAGTTTTACATCCTAAGATCACAAGCTGTCTAAAAAACTGCCTTCCTGCTGTGTTTCGAAAATCTATGCATGAAAAATTGAGCAAGGCTTCAAACGAGTGAGTTCCTCTATCCTTCCTTATATTGCACGTCTCTTTTCTTACCATCCATACACTGCATGCCTTACTCTTTCGGAGTGTAGCATACCCTAGGTCAAATGTCTGTCTGCCTTTCTTGCTATTACTGTATTTCTACAAACTGCCCACACCTCTATTCACATATCCCAAACTCTCCTTTGAAACCATTATCATGAAATGTAACGATAACAAATCTCCTCTAGCCTGTCTATTCACTGCACAACCAACAGAGTGAACTCATATCCCCGACCCTCGCACTGATGATCACGCCTAGCTCCTCTGAATGTAATCTATAACAGAAGAACTAGAGTAGAGGGTCTAATGGTGCCCTGGAGCAAACACCAAAATAATCAATAACCACACCATTAACCACTAACCTTGGGTTCCGAAATACTACCCCTGATGAGGAGTTCACGCACTATATGATGGGTAATGCTCCCATGCTTTGTCAGGGGTAGCAAGTCCTATAAAAATGCAATTATAGCACAATACACTCTGAGAATCTAGTGCCAAGTGCTATCAAGATATGTGTGGTTGGCACCTCGCAGAGTCAAGAGTTCCTTTATCTCACCCTCAATACACATTGCTGTGTTTTGGTTCAGGTGACAGTGCTGAACAGCAGTCCTATTATCAGAATGCGGCTAAATCTCTGGGCTTCACCCTCGACAAATGCATTAACTTAGACTCTCAAAGTAACCCATTGTACAGAAGGTCACAATTTAAACCAGGAGTTCTTTGAGGTATCAAACTGTTACTCTTGGGTCCAGAATTCAAACAATTAGTTTGTGGTTAGTATACTCACTCTATATCATAAAACACTGCACAGGGGAACCCCTGCAACTTTCTGTGTAGGCTGATGAGATGGTTCAAGGAAGAAAGACCCTTTTCTTTGCCCTCCTCATGGATTATTGAGACAGTCCAGCGAAGAGAGTCTCCTCCCCTAAACTCCTGTAAGTATTTATAAAACAGCACATAAAATAAAGACAGCAGTCCAGTGTGGAAAGCTGTCCCGTGCCATGGAAAAACGAGTATGTGCTTGGCCTCCAATGTGGCTAAGTAAAACATTCAATAGAAGACACTTTGTTTAGTGTCCTGTGAGAAGTCCATTGAAGAAAGGCCTCTCTCTCAGCCTCCAACATGTGCTGAGGCTCTCCAAGATCAGAACCTATATGGGACAAAAAAGATGATGAAGAGAGCCCCCTTCCTCATCTTGTATTGTACTGCCTTCTTCTCTATCCTGCCTCTTTTAATCTCTTCTGGGGCCTAATGTGCCTCCTGTAGCCCCTGCGGCACAAGGCCCTTGACCCTTTAGGAGGTCCATTCAGCTCAATGCAATTGCATATCTGCGAGATAGAGGAGATTTGTGGGCTCCTCATCCCATTCTATTGAATCTAGTGTAGTAACCAGACATCCTACTGAGAAGAGACATCGCCATTACATTTCTCATGGGGGAACTAGAAGATATTCCACAGTAGTAATTCCTCGGGTGCTAAGGAAGACACATTTCTGATAATTAGACACCCAACAAGGAGAGACACCCAACATGTGCTAATGAGACACCAAGGGAAGACCTCTCATGTGATAAGATGACTCCTACCAAAGGAAGATTGAGAGTCCACCAAAGAAAGATCCTGACTGTGATGAGAAGCAGGGCCATAGCTACTGGGTGCCCAGCCTATATTATTCTGTGCCCCCCCCAAATATTACATTTATACTTGCTGTTTGTGTTGATGTGCCACAACAGCCACATTATATTTATAATTTGGGTTTAGGTGGGTGGTGAAGACCTTCAATGAGGAAAATCCCTCTTGTGCTAACTAGACACACCAAAAAAAGATCCCTCGTGTGAATATCAAAAACCCACCAAAAGAAGATCGTTCTTGTGCTAACATAAGTCCTACCAAATGAAGATCGTTCATGTACTGACATGAGTCCTACTAAATGAAGAGCGTTCATGTGACAAGATGAGTCCTACCAAATGAAGATTATTCATGTGCCAAGATGAGTCCTACCAAAGGAAGATCGTTCTTGTGATAACATGAGTCCTACCAAAGTAAGATCGTTCATGTGCTGACATGAGTCCTACCAAAGGAAGATCGTTCATGTGCTGACATGAGTCCTACCAAAGGAAGATCGTTCTTGTGCTAGCATGAGTCCTACCAAATGAAGATCGTTCATGTGCCAACATGAGTCCTACCAAAGGAAGATCGTTCTTGTGCTAGCATGAGTCCTACCAAAGGAAGATCGTTCATGGGCTAACATGAGTCCTATCAAATGAAGATCGCTCATGTGCCAACATGAGTCCTACCAAAGGAAGGTCATTCATGTGCTAACATAAATTCTACCAAATGAAGATCGTTCTTGTGATAACATGAGTCCTACCAAAGGAAGATCGTTCATGTGCTGACATGAGTCTTACCAAAGGAAGATCGTTCATGTGCTGACATGAGTCCTACCAAAGGAAGATCGTTCTTGTGCTAGCATGAGTCCTACCAAATGAAGATCGTTCATGTGCCAACATGAGTCCTACCAAAGGAAGATCGTTCATGGGCTAACATGAGTCCTATCAAATGAAGATCGCTCATGTGCCAACATGAGTCCTACCAAAGGAAGGTCATTAATGTGCTAACATAAATTCTACCAAATGAAGATCGTTCATGTGCTAACATGATTCCTACCAAAAGAAGATCGTTCATGTGCTAACATGAGTTCTAACAAATGAAGATTATTTGTGTGTTAACATAAGTCCTACCAAATGAAGATCGTTCATCTGCTAACATAAGTCCTACCAAAGGAAGGTCGTTCATGTGCCAACATGAGTCCTGTCAAAGGAAGATCGAGGCTGCATCAAAGATCAGTCACGTGCTAACCAGACCCATCAAATGATGCTGTCTTGTGTGCTAAACAGATCTCAGCAAAAGGTGATCTCTCTTGTAGCCTCTTATTTATGTCAACTAAAGGGCTCACCAAAAGAAGAGCCTTGTCGCTAACTAAAGAGATGCCTGACAAAAGGCAATCACCCCCAGAGTCTTCTCATGTCCAACCAAACACCTCAATGAAATAAGACCCATCCTCATCAAGTGATTAATTTGTGCTAGAGGTTACAGGTGGTGGCACCAGCACTCATACTTTAGGCCAAGTACTTATTTTTCAAGATCAGACTTTGAGTCAAAGCAAGAGAAAGAAAGGCGGAAAAGCCAGAAAGGAGGTAGAGAAAGATGTGCTTTGATGAAGGGAGAAAGCTTTGGTGAAAATGAATCTGAAGAATGAAAGAAAAGACTGGAAGTGTAGGGTAGGGGAAGAAAATTGCATGAAGGGAAATCAAGACTCCTTGAAATTCATTGGTTCTAACATTTTGTAGCAATACAGCGAGCTCCTAAAAAACATTTGTCCCCTGCTCTTATTTTTTTATACAAATTAAACACTCCTGTTCTTGTTTGTCCTAAAGCTTACACTAAACTTCCCATCACAGGAAGAATGTTTTTGTGCCAATGACATCCCCCTAATATTGGAACACCCTCTTTATACGCCATTGAGTCTTCATCTGTAGCAACTGAAGACGCTGCTCATGTGCTATTGTCCCCTCCTCAAATACAGACACTCCATGTGTGCTATTGAAACATCATAAAGGAAGACCATAGCCATGAGTGATTGGCTATCCAACAACCCAATGACAAGACTCTACCCAGGTGGTTTGAGAATCTCGTTAAGCGGACCAACTGTATTTTCAAATGGGACACCATCTTCAACAAAGTGAGATATTCATGTTTGTTATTTGAAGACCCTGAGAAAAGGGAGACCCTCCCCATTTGGGGTGAGGATCTTACCCACCCTACCACAAGTAGACTCTCTTTATGTATTATTGGGACACCCACTGAAAGGAGGCCTTACTCATATGCTCAGTGGACCACACCAATCAGAGAACACCTAGCATGCCATTGAGAGCACATCAAAAGGAGAGTTTCCCTGCATGGCAGTGAGCGTTCATCAAGGGATGCCCCCCCCCCCACCAACGGAAAGCCTATTTTTATCCGTCCACAGAAGTAAGTATGTAATAAGCAGGAGTTCCAGTGCCGATAAATGAGTGAAAGTTTCCTTAATATCTTAAAAACTGAAAAGTTGTCAGGGCCCTTCTTAGCTATTAGTACATCCCAGTTATTTTATAGTTGCTTTTAGAAGCAACCTTAGAATGGGGGAGGGTTAGCATATGATCCTCAGGCCCAGAGTTGCAAGAAGACAATCTCTGGTAAACAGCGGGCAGGCCGGACACAGTCTGGGGCTGGCGTACACCCTCTGCAGTCGAAAGACACATGGGTATTACTTACACACTGCATTTGCAGATAGACTTAGGGTGGGACATGTGCATTCCAGAAAAGCCCTATCCAGGAAAGCATGTAACCTTGTGTTAAAACAGTTACTACAAGTGCTATGAGAAGGAGACATGGTCTTGGGGTTAAGTTGTTAGTTCTGGACCTCAAAGATCTGGGTTAAAATCCTGACTTAGGTAGTTGACCGAACAAACTGCCTGATCCCTGTGTTTCAACCTGTAAGTAGGTATAATGCACGGTCTAGAGTGCTTTCATGTGCTTTTCCACTCTTCATTTTCACTCTCCCTTAATTATCACACCTTGTTTCGGTAAGCTTCTCCAAGCGGACACTGAAAACACAATACTTTTTATGTACAGAATCTCATTTCTAAATGTTTTTACAAAAAACATTTCTCTATGAAGCGTGCCTCAATCTTATAAGAAATTGTTTTGTAATATCATGTGCCTACAATACTAAATAATGAACGTACAAAGACCAGATCTGCAGTAAGCCATTTCATACTGTATTGGTTAGACTGCAACCACAAGGAGATGATGGACGGAGTGCTCACCCCCAGTCACAGATCTGGGTTGAATCCATCATCGTTCTTTAGCTCACTTCGCCACATCAGTTCAGACACATCCTTGGATTACACTGTACCCATCACTTCTAAAGACACCGCCTGGTTATCTACCTCCAGCTTACAAAACAAACGACTAAATATACACTCACCTTGGTTTAAACTTTAGGAAATCGACTTTTGGTTGAGAAAGAAAGTCCAGCCTGCTTTCGTGAGGAACGTAAAAATAGGCAGCAGCCATGGGAATCCACGACAGGCGGAGCACGCAAGGCGAACAGCGCAGGCTGGTGGGCTCAGTTCTTTCACACTACACTCAGCTTTGCGTCACACAAGTAGTCAAGCAGAGTTCACCACAGTTCTTCACGAAATATGTACCTGCTAGGGAATGAAGGAACATGGTCTTACACAGTGGCAGCTTACAATCCTTGAAAGTGGTCAGGTGTACTGCTTGCCTTGAACTCCAGTGAGTGCCTGATTTCTTCTAAGGTGGATCCCTCCCATCGATTAATGTGCAGTGAGTGTCCCTGTATGCCAATAGTTTCCTCCACTGCTCCATGGCCAGCATTTTGCCCTGGGTTCCCCTTATTCCAAAAATGTTATACTATATGCTGAGGCTAGCCCTTTGACACATGTGCTCCGTACACCAAGAATGACCATTAAAGTGCCATGTTCACCATTTGACCAGAGGTGCACCCTATGAAACAGATTACCTCCAATATGCCTGTGCCCGCTTTGACCATGGGTAATCCATATGCCAAGAATTACCTTCAGTACGTTAGAACAAGTGCGAGACTGGCAAGAGAAACACACTCACTCTCTGATGCTCACTTACATTCACTCATTTGGACTCGATCTCACTTACTTACACTCCTCTCATTCTAACTCACTCACTTTCTCATTCACACTCACTTTCACTCAATCTTACTCTCACTTGCTCTCTCACATGCTCACTCAAGCAAGCTCACTCTCACTCAGTTTCACTCACTGGCACTCACTCTTGCTGACTTACTTTCACTCATACACATACATACATACATACATACTCACACATTCTCTCCCCCGCAAGCATGCACACTGTTGCTAGAGTTTTTCCCACTTAAATTCAGCTGCTTGCGCTGGACTATTCCAGCTCCTCAGGGTGCCTCCAGCGCTGGATAGGCAGAGCTCCCTCCTGCCTCAGGCACTGAAGCAGGAAACTGAAAGTGTGAGCTTGCACAGTGATACCTTGTGCTTTTACATCTCGCCCTCTCCCATCTTGTCAAAGCTGTGTGTGGTTCATGAGGCTCCTGAATGTACACTTCCCTGTGACGAGATGGGAAAGGGTGAACGTACAGGACGGTTGATACTACAGGGCGGAAAGCGTAAAACACCAGGGGCTATCTGGGCCCTGGATAATCCGTCTGAGGACTGGCAAAGGCACCTTCACCGTTACAACGACTTGCTGTAGGTGGCACTGGATGTTGGAATAGTATAATTTACTATTTCAGCTCCAGTCTGTGCAGCAGTAGGGAAGGTGTTGGATTATAAATCCAACACCTTATGCCCCTTCAGCAAGTCGTTGTAACAACCGTGTTGTAATAGTTTGCAATGTATCGCAAGCGATGTAAAGGATGTCTCCCATTCGCTACATGAACCCCTTCCCCCGCCCTCCTTTTCATTCATTTCAGGTCAGGCATTTTCTGCTCTTTTCTTCTCTCTCCACCCCTAATCTTTCTTTGCTGTTCTCCCCCATCCTTAATCCTTTTTGCCCTTCACAGGTTCCATTCCTCAAATTCTATCTCCCCTTCCTTCATCCTCCTTCTTCTCTGATCCTCCCCTTTTTCCTAATTCGCCGGCCTCTCTTTCTTGCCATTTTTAAATTCCTAATCCTTCTTTTTTTTACCCTCCCCTCTGACTGTGCTCTCCTCCTTTCAATACTTGTTCCTTCCTGCTTTCCTCCCCACCTCCCCTTCTTCAATACCCAAACCCCTCTTCCCTTTTGTGGTACTGACTTCTCTTTCTAGTCTACCTTGATGACCTGTTCCCCCTTCCTTGTCTGCAGGGCTAGGCTGAGATAAAATAGCTGCATTATAAATTCTACTAAAATCAACCCGCTATTAGACTGAGCTAGCCAAGCCCACTCCATGAAGCTACTATGGTCTGCAAAAAAATGCCATACAGTACCCAGAAGCAGTTGTTCCACGGTTGGAAATTGGGCTTATTCATGCATGAAAAATGTGGGCTACGTCCTCAGGGTTGTTTGAGATGAGGAAGTCTCAGACCTATATTCCTAAGACCAGAGCCCTAACGCCCCAGCCTACTGACAGGGCTGGTGTGACACATGGCCATAATAGCCAGTCTCTTAAAGAGCCACCAGCCAAGGGTAGCAACCTGTGCCTCTCGAATTATTAAAATGATACAATTGGTGGAGGAAGAGCTGGCAAAATGCACCTTCGCAGAGGGTGCCATAAACTTGGAAGCAGAGGCTTTCCCCCTTTTTCCTTACCATCAGTCTTTGAACTGTAATTCTTACGGCCAAGATATCGTCTTAATGAGGTTGTATTCTGGGCTCTATAAATGCACAAATATAATGCAGTAATTTGCTACTGCTAGGAACCCCTTCCATCTTCTTTGGCTCATACCCCTCTTCTCCGCTGATCCTCAATGTTCCATCTTTGTCCTCTTCATTTTGTCCTTACCGCATGTTGCCCTCTTTGGCATCCCCTTCCCTGTTATGCAATGTTCACCTCTCTCCCTTGTTCTTTCTTCCTTACTTTTCTTCCAGGCATAGGTATTGGTGGCCTGATATGATGTTATATTATGGTCATTTGTACAGCACACTAATCACCATGGGGAGCATCCAGGAGCTTGGATAGGTGTATAGGTGTGTGGTCCCCAAGGTGCTTATATGAAGAGCCAGGTCTTCAGTTTCCTGCGGAACTCAAGAAGAAAAGAGGAGGCTCTGATCAGTGCAGAGCAGAAATATTGACGTAGAAATATCAAGGGACCTAAATATAGCTGTAAAAATATTGTGGAGAAGAAATATCGACAACAGAAGTATCGTTGACAAGAATATTGACTGACAGGTAATTAACCTCATAGATGCTATTAAACATTCCTCCCCAGTGCTGCGCTGTCCATTGGAACTAGTGCTGAATGGACGTCCAATGGTCGTGCGCAGCACTGGGGAGGTAGTGCTGCCGTCGGCCAATGCACCGAGGCAGCACTTAAGGGGTTAAAATCGATTTTAAAAATATTGATGTATTAAATATCGTTTACAAAAATATAGTTTACGAAAATATCAAATTATTAATAATGTTATGTATTTTTGTGGTTTTAATGAGAATTGTTTGTCATTTTATTATGTTTTAAAATTGTAGTAGTTATTAATTTATTTTAAGTTTAATTTTGTGTTTTTAGTTCTGTAGCGGGTTGTGGGTTTATAGGGGAATAGGGTGGGAAGTAATTTAATTATATAACATTTATAGAATAATGTGTTAATTGATGAATCATCAATAGTTATTATTTAGTTGTTAAATAATTTCAATTAATTAATTAAAAAATAATTATGTTAATTGTTTAATTAATTTTAGGTGTGTGTTGTGGTGTTTATATGTGTACAAGGTGTGAAGGGTGGTAAGTAATTAATGTTTTCATAATTATTAAATATTTATAAATTAATTTCCATTAATTAAGTATTAATTATTAATTGTAATTGTGTAATTAATTTTAGGTGTCTGTTGTGGTGTTTATATGTGTAAATGGTGTGAAGGGTGGTAAGTAATTGCTTATTGATTAAATATTAAATATGTATACATTAATTTATATTAATTAATTAGCAATTATTAATTGTAATTGTGTAAATAATGTTAGGTGTGTGTTGTTGATATTAGTGTTAATTAATATGTAAATAATAATGTTTTATTATCTTTGTTAATAATATATTTAATTGTATACATTATGTTAATATTGGAATTTACATTTAATAAAAATGTTGATGTTTTTGATTTATTGTTGTGGGATCCAGCATTTTCCCTACTGTTGCACTCATTGGAGTGGGAATAGTAATTTTTACCCCAACGCTATCCAACGCTTTCCCTACTGTTGCACTCACTGGAGAGGGAACAGTAATTTTTACCCCAACGTTATCCAGCGATTTTCCTACTGTTGCACTCACTGGAGTGGGAATATCAATTTTTACCCCTACGCTATCCAACGCTTTCCCTACTGTTGCACTCACTGGAGTGGGAATATTAATTTTTACCCCTCCGCTATCCAGTCCTTTCCCTACTGTTGCACTCACTGGAGTGGGAATAGTAATTTTTACCCCCTCGTTATCCGTTTCCACTACTATTGTGTTTATATGGTTATTAAATATGTTTTTTTTATAGTTTAATGTGTTAATAAAATATAGAATATTTAATTTTAAATAATTTATATATGTGTATTTTTTATGTAATTTAAAAAGTTTATAAATTAAATGAAGATAAAATGTAAATATATGAATATGTAAAAATGTTCTGCGTTTATATTAATTAAATTAAGTTTATTAGTTAACATATAGATTACATTTAATTAATTTAGTTAATTATATTAATATTATTTAATTACTTTTATTAAAGTTATGTCATTTTTTAAAGTTGATGTTTTTTACTTCTTTATTTTTTACAGCGATATTTTTGTGTCGATATTATTGTACTTACCTGTTTATGTACAGGAAATCAATATTTTTGTTATTTATATTTTGAATATCTATATTTTAACATGGAACCGGCTCTGATGTGTAGAGGGGGGTCGCTGTGTGTCTTGGATGTGATGTAGGAGAATGAGCGAACTCCAGCTTCAGTGGATGCAAGGCTTGTGTGCGAGTGAGAGTGAGGCAAAGGGTAGGTGTCTATTGGGTTGGTGAAAGTGTATGCGAGTCTACAGGGATTCGGGTCCTGTGTTGTGTAGGGATTTGTATGAGTGAAGAAAAGTTCGAATTGGCTGCACTTGCTAATGTGGAGCCTGGGAAGCTTCTTGAGGTGTTGCGGTGCGTCAAGGAAGTTTGAGTGAGTCTTGCAGTGGTGTCCTGGATGGTTTGAGGTCTGTGTGGAGTTGTTTGGAGATTGTGGCATCAAGTGCTGCCGTAGCTCAGCTTGCAGGTAATGACTGCTTGTGTGAGAGTCCGTCTGGTGTTCTGATACAACCATTTGAAGATCTTTTGCAGCATATGTAGGATGTGGAAGCAGGAGGTGTACACTGTGTTGATTAGAGCAGCCACGTTAATTGAACTACTTCTGTGATTTTCAGGTGTCCCCTGTCTCTAAGACTCTGACTCAATAGTGTCATGTCCACAGGTCAAGGTTCACTCCTCCTTCACACCTTTTCTTCTCATGGCCACAATGTGTTTGCTTCTGTGTGCTCCTGGGCCCCAATTAAAAGGGTGCCCACGTGTTTCAACCTCACCACCCACCTTTGGAGCCTTGGCCCCAATCTTTAGTCATTCCTCATTTATTCATTTGTGCTGGCCTTCTTCTGCTCTCCGCCCCCTCGTTTTTAGCCCTCCATCGCCTTTCTTACCCAGCTCCCTTCACCACCCTTTGCTGTAACCCCTTCCTTCCATTTCATGTTCACCTCTTTTTATCTCACTCCCCAGTCCTTCTTCGCCCTGCTACTTCTTCCTTCATTTCTACCTCCCTCTCCTCTCCCTCCCTTCCCCCTCATGTCCTCTCTCTCCCTAGGCCTCCCTCCTCTCCCTCCCCATGCTCTCCTTCTCTCTCTCCCCCCAGGCCCCGGCTGCCCTCCCTCCCCATGCGCACCTTCCCCCCCTCTCTCTCTCGGGCCCAGGCCCAGCCTGCCCTCCCCTCCTCTCCCCGGAGAGGGCACACGTGTAAACACTGGCGGTGCACCCGCCCTCCACACCCACATTCCTGCCCCTCCATACCTGCCTCGGCCCGGCCTTCCTTCCTCCGCCCGGTCCCCGCCGCTCCTCCGCCGCCGCTGACCGCAGAACCCCGGCCGGCTGTGCCGTTACCAGGCGACGCTGGACGCCCGGCGGTCACCGGGGCAACCGCCTGACGTCACACTGACCGTTCCAGGGCTTCCATCACGTGACAGCCTGGGCGGCCTCAAGATGGCGGCGCTTCAAAAGAGCGGGAACGCTGCAATCAGAAGCACCTGGTGCACGTGCTGCGGTGCGAGGAGGCTGGAAAGCAACCAATCGGAAGAGAGAGCGCGCGACAGACAACCCTACACCGTCCAATCAGAAGCAAAAACGTGCACATGGGTTGAGAAGGGCCGTCGAATTTTGACCGTTGGAAGGAGTACCGACGGCAAAGGGCCCTCTGCAGGTGCACGCGGCCCGGGGCCGCCTCAGAACGCGGCCCGCTTCTCAGCACCTCGTTGTACCGAGGCAGCACGAGGGCGAGTATGTCCTCATTTGTTTTTACTTTGCAAAGCAAGCATTCCCTGAAATTCAGAGGCCCTGACGCAATTTTAAAATATTTATTTATTTTTGCCCTGTTTTTTGCATCCCTGTCGTATCTTCTCTTTACTGCTTAGGGAATGCACTCAATATTTTTTGAAGGCAACTAAGTGTTATAAGTGTTACAGCTGGATAATATTCACATAATATGAAGACTGACCAATTTGGACTTTGACACCACCAGACCCCATTACAAGGGCTAACAAGACCTAAGTTTCACAAATATGTACCTGCACCTCATGCCTTCAAAAATCCCTAGCGCCACCAGCACAAAGGGTGACTCTTGTGTAGGCAAAACTGTGAAAAATGTGGATAAATGATAAAACGCAACCAAACCAAGGACTGGGTACTTATTACACGGTCTCCCCGCTTTTTCATGATGCTTGGTGTTAGGCCTTCCTTCATTCACCTGTTAACATCTGTGAACACTTAACATAGAAACATCTACAGAAAAAGTGGGAAATTAACTTTGCATTAGAGTCAGAAACAAAATTCAAGTGTTATTACATTGTGGGACTCACCTGCCGAAATCAGGATTGTTGGCATGTATGTGAGAGAGCCTCAGAGCTCTAATGGCAGACCAACACCAGCATTGTAGACTAGGGAATATTTATTCAACACATTTATTTTTTCGAAATATTGACTAGGATTGTATATATAAAAGTCAGCCGCTGTTGGTAAACTTTGAGTGTTGTGGGGCGTAAGTCCCTTTTTTGAATTGGAGCATGTGAGTGACTGAATTAAGTGAGCGCGAATGTTCCTTGGGGTTATTTCTCCCCCTGAGAAGATTTTGACTAGAAACTGGACAAAAGGGTGCATGATCAATTTACACAGACATTTAGTGAAAACGCCCTGTCCTGAAGGAGCACATTTATGCTGTGCCAAGCAAGCTTTACCTTTAGAAGGGGTCACAAAACTCACTTTACCCTAGTAAATGTTCACAAAATAGTTGTAAAACAGTCAGTTTTTCAATGTAATCGCCCCTAAAAGTTGTTTAGAACTTTGTGAATTAAAGCAGTACCGAGAATCTCGTTATGCACATTCAAATGCCTTATCTACTGTCATAATGGACGTTGCAGCTTTATGCCCCTTTCATTTTGATTGCTGATTAAAATGTTACTGCAGAGACTGAGATAGGCTTACACATCACAAGTTATACAGATTTCAATCACAGGATGCGGCTAGCACAGCTGTACAGATGTTACAGGTTCACACAAATAGATCACACATTCGGACAGCAATGGGACCAAACATCATCATGTCCCGTTCACGGTGCACCCACACACACTAGTTCAGATTCTGCCTTTCTTGTCCATTCGTCATCAAATTCTAGGCGTAGTGTATGGTAAATATTCTCACTCTCCTTGTGAAAGGGGCAGCCAGAGGCGCGTCATGAAGGGAGTCGGTAATTCAAGGAGGGACAGCGTGTAAACCCAGGTCACCTTTATAAGGTGGGGCCAAAGGTCAAGTGGCCTTTTCAGTTCTGACCCCTGCTGTTTCTGCCCAACAGCACTGAACGAGCCATCGTTCCTACCCACAGCAGCGACGCAAAGCTGAGCCCTGTCCTGATGAATGCGTTCACACGCGTGCATTTCAATGTGATACATCTCCAACCAAAAGATATGCAGCCTTTTTATCCTCTCGAGCCGTGAAGCCCAGACATGATGAAGTGGCGTGAAGGCACGGAGATTGAAATGTTACTGCCCCCATGCACCAGCATTCGGGCCACTGCAGCTTCTAAGCGCTCTAAATGGTAGCGTCATTGCTGTTCACGCTAATGGTTCCTTTTTATCTCCCTCAGAAGACTGACAGGATAAGACGATTTTGCCCACTTACACCCACTGAGGTCTCCTCCAACATTATATCCTTTCATGACACTGTATCATCGAAGACCTTGTACACAGGGCCGGCGCTAGGCATGGGCAGCGTGGGCAGCTGCCCAGGGCCTCGCACTCAGCCCACCAGCATGGGGCTACGCACTGGTGATGTGTCCTGTCGGTTCCCTGGCGATCCATTTCAAAGAAAAGTGTCACCTTTCTTTGAAATGGAGGGGCCCCACTCCCTTGGCCTCTCAGGGATGGTATCTGGATACATAAGGGAGGGAGACGCTCCCTTCAATTGAAAGGAGACCCATTCACAGACACTGTGGGAGGCCCATTGTCCATTATTTTGGTGCCCCAATAGTTTTAACTTTTAGCTCACAAGCAATTCTCACACCTATCGGACTGAAGGTGTGAGAAATGCTTGTGGGCTCAAAGTTAAAACTGTGGGGGGGGGGTGACTAAATGCTGGACAATAGGCCTCCCACAGTGTCTGTGAATGGTCTCCTTGGAAGGGGTCACTTATCGCCATTAGAGGGCCCTCGCACATTCCCTTTTAGGCCAGGGCCTCGCAAATCCTAGAACCGGCCCTGCTTGTACCTTTTGGGAGACTATTCCCTGCTTCTTAATAAAACCATCAGGATCTGATGATTGGATTCATGCCTTCCTTGAGCACACAGAGCTGACCCAGGGGCCCGGCTTGGCTCTGTGAGCCTCAGCAGGAGCCGAGTCAACAACATATTTAGCATGTACACTGAGCACAAAAATGTCGAGTGTGATGGGGACTTCTCAAAATTCTAAAACTTGTCACTTTACATCATTAGATTGTAAAACTGCATAGACTGTTATTTAATAAAAGTGATAGTTTCTTTTATACAAGAACACACTAGAAATTCTGTTACAGGGTTTCTAAACATGGGCTTAGAAGCATACATACCCACCCCCACGGTTCTGTTACAATGCCGTGAGTAAACCAATGGGCAGATCCGTATTCACGTCGCCCCTATAGGTGACATAAATTGTCATTATACATGGAGCAATGTAAAGACCAGTAAAACAGGGTCTTCTCGGCTCACGCCCTCAACTGATGTATTTCAAGGGTCTCAAATTCTATTAGTGATTTGTTTCTGGCACGTATTTTGAAAGGTGATATCCTTTGACACGTTTTCCTTTCTAACATACATAGTGATGCAGTCTCCGGTGCATATGTTGTTGGGTGGGGCTTCTGTTTCATATTTTGTTCGGTGGGGCCTCTGTTTCATATTTTGTTGGGTGGGGCCTCTGGTACATATGTTGTTGAATGGGGCCTCTGGTACATATGTTGTTGGGGGAGGTCTCTGGTGCATATGTTGTTGGGTTATGCCTCTGGTGCATATGTTGTTGGGTGGGGCATCTGGTGCATATTTTGTTGGGTTGGGCCTCTGTTTCACATTTTGTTGGGTGGGTCCTCTGGTGCATATTTTGTTGGGTGGGGCCTCTGGTGCATATGTTGTTGGGTGGGGCATCTGGTGCATATTTTGTTGGGTGGGGCCTGTGTTTCATATTTTGTTTGGTAGGCCTCTGGTGCATATGTTGTTGGGTGGGGCCTCTGGTGCACATCTTGTTGGGTGGGGCCTCTGGTGCATATGTGGTTGAGAGGGGTCTCTGGTGCACATTTTGTTGGGTGGGGCCTCTGGTGCATATGTTGTTGGGTGGGACCTCTGGTGCGTATGTTGTTGGGTCCAGCCTCTGGTGCAAATGTTGATGAGTGAGGCCTCTGGTGCATATGTTGTTGGGTGAGGCCTCTGGTGCATATGTTGTTGGGTGGGGCCTCTGGTGCATTTGTTGTTGGGTCCAGCCTCTGGTGCATATGTTGTTGGGTGGGATCTCTGGTACATATGTTGTTAGGTGGGGCCTCCGGTGCATATATTGTTGGGTGGGGCCTCTGGTACATATGTTGTTGGGTGGGGCCTCTGGGGCATATGTTGTTGGATGGGGCCTCTGGTACATATATTGTTGGGTGGGGCCTCTGGTGCATATGTTGTTGGGTTGGGCCTCGGGTGTATATTTTGTTGGGTGGGGCCTCTGGTACATATGTTGTTGGGTTGGGCCTCTGGTGCATATGTTGGGTGGGGCCTCTGGTGCATATGTTGTTCGGGTGGAGGCTCTGGTGCATGTTGTTGGGTGGGACCTCTGGTGCATATGTGGTTGGGTGGGGCCTCTGGTGCATATTTTTTTGGGTGGGGCCTCTGGTGCATATGTTGTTGGGTGGGGCCTCTGGTGCATATGTGGTTGAGTGGGGCCTCTGGTGCATATTTTTTGGGATGGGGGCTATGGTACATATATTGTTGGGTGGGGCCTCTGGTGCATATGTTGTTGGGTAGGACCTCTGGTACATATGTTGTCGGGTTGGGCCTCGGGTGCATATTTTGTTGGGTGGGGCCTCTGGTACATATGTTGTTGGGTGGGGCCTCTGGTGCATATGTTGGGTGGGGCCTCTGGTACATATGTTGTTGGGTGGGGCCTCTGGTGCATATGTTGGGTGGGGCCTCTGGTACATATGTTGTTGGGTGGGGCCTCTGGTGCATGTTGTTGGGTGGGACCTCTGTTGCATATGTGGTTGGGTTGGGCCTCTGGTGCATATTTGTTTGGGTGGGGCCTCTGGTGCATATGTTGTTGGGTGGGGCCTCTGGTTCATATTTTGTTGGGTGGGGCCTCTGGTGCATATGTAGTTGGTTGAGGCCTCTGTTGCATATGTTGTTGGGTGAGGCCTCTGGTGCATGTTGTTGGGTGGGGCCTCTGGTGCATATGTTGTTGGGTGGGGCCTCTGATGCATATGTTGTTGGGTGGGGCCTCTGGTGCATATGTTGTTTGGTCCAGCCTCTGGTGCAAATGTTGTTGGGTGAGGCCTCTGGTGCATATGTTGTTCGGTGAGGCCTCTGGTGCATATGTTGTTGGGTGGGGCCTCTGGTACATATGTTGTTGGGTGAGGCCTCTGGTGCATATGTTGTTGGGCGGGGCCTCTGGTACATATGTTGTTGGGTGAGGCCTCTGGTGCATATGTTGTTGGGTGGGTTCTCTGGTGCATATTTCAATCAATCAATCCGCAAATTTGTAGAGTGCGCTACTCACCCGCTAGGGTCTCAAGGCGCTGGGGGGAGGGGGAGTCACTACTGCTCGAACAGCCAGGTCTTGAGTTGTTACCTGAAGTAGAGATAATCCTGGGTCAGCCGTAGGTGGGTGGGGAGGGAGTTCCATGTCTTGGCCGCCAGGTAGGAGAAGGATCTTTCTCCGGCGGTGGATCTGCGAATTCGTGGGACAGTGCCGAGGGCAAGCCTGGTGGATCGAAGCCGGCGAGTGGGTGTGTAGAATGCGAGGCAGCTGTTTAGGTATTTGAGGCCCATGTCGTGGAGAGCCTTGTGTGCGTAAGTGAGGAGTCTGAACTTGATCCTCTTGTTGACGGGGAGCCAGTGCAGGTCTCTCAGATGAGTCATGCAGAAGTGTTCTGTATGTGCTGGAGTCTTTTCTGGAGTTTGGCTGTGGTTCCAGCGTTGAGGGTGTTCCCGTAGTCTAGTCGGCTGGTGACGAGGGCCTGGGTGACCGTCTTCGTGGTTTCGGTGGGGATCCACCGGAAGATCTTTCGGAGCATGCGCAGGGTGTTAAAGCAGGATGACGAGATGGCGTTGATTTGCTTGGACATCGTGAGGGAGGAGTCCAGGATGAAGCCCAGGTTGCGAGCATGGTCCGTTGGCTTGGGGGCGGTGCCCAGGGCAGGGGGCCACCAGGAGTCGTCCCAGGCAGAGGGGGATGGTCCCAGCATGAGGACGTCCGTCTCGTCTGAGTTCAGTTCCAAAAGGCTGAGCTTCATCCATTCTGCGACGTCCCTCATTCCTTCCTGGAGGCTGGCTCTGGCGGTGGTGGGGTCGTTGGTGAGGGAGAGGATCAGCTGGGTGTCGTCAGCGTAGGAGATGATGTTCAGATTGTGTTGGCCTGCGATGGCTGCCAGAGGGCTCATGTAGACGTTGAAGAGGGTGGGGCTGAGCGAGGATCCTTGCGGAACGCCGCAGATGACTTTGGTGGCCGTGGATCGGAACGGGGGGAGGCAGACTCTCTGAGTTCTTCCGCAAGGAACGAGACGATCCACTCCAAGGCCGTTCCTTGGATTCCGGTGTTGCTGAGGCGCTGTATCGGGGTGCGGTGACATACGGTGTCGAAGGCTGCTGAGAGGTCCAGGAGGATGAGTGCAGCTGTTTCCCCGTTGTCGAGCAGGGACCTGATGTCGTCGGTAGCTGCGATGAGGGCGGTCTCGGTGCTATGGTTTGCTTGGAACTGGACTGCGAGGGGTCGAGGGGTCCGTTAGTCTCGAGGAAGGCGGAGAGTTGTTTGTTGACGGTCTTCTCAATGACTTTGGCAGGAAAAGGGAGGAGCGAAATGGGGCGGTTCTTGAGGTCCGTGGGGTCCGCGGTGGGTTTCTTCAAGAGGGCGCTGAGTTCGGCATGTTTCCAGCTCTCTGGGAAGGTGGCTGATGTGAAGGAGCTGTTAATGATGTCCCGCAGTTGGGGTGCGATGATGGAGTCGGCTCTGTTGAAGAAATGGTGTGGACAGGGGTCTGTGGGGGAGCTGGAGTGGATGGTGTTCATCGTGCGGGTGGTGTCTTCGGTGCTGATCGGGGTCCAGTTGCAGAGGGTGGTGGTGTGGGCGCTGGTTCGGTAGTTGGGTGTGTGGTCTGTGCGCCGAAGCTGATGTGTATGTCAGTGATCTTGCGGTGAAAGAACGAGGCGAGTGAGTCGCATAGGTCTTGCGAGGGTGTGATGTCGTTGTTGCAGGCGCTGGGGTTGGAGAGTTCTTTAACGATGTTGAAGAGTTCCTTGCTGTTGTGGGTGTTGTTGTCAAGACCTTCTTTAAATGTTATCCTTTTGGTGGTGCGGATCAGCTGGTGGTGTTTGCTGGTGGCGTTCTTGAGGGCTGTCATGTTCTCCGTTGTCTGGTCATGGCTCCAGGCTTTCTCGAGGGTGCGGCAGGATTTCTTGGAGTTTTTGAGGTCGTTGGTGAACCACGAGGCTTTCTTGCTGCCGGGTCTGTTGGGAGGGTTCTTCAGTGGCGCGAGGTCATCGGCGCAGTTGGTGAGCCACTGTGTGAGGTTGCGGGCTGCTTTGTTGGGGCCCCTCGTGTTGGTGGGGGGGTTATGGCTGAGAGAGGTGGTGAGTTGGTCGGCGGTGATCTTGCTCCAGCTTCTGCGGAGAACCTGTTGTGGGTGGTGGTGGGTTGTGGTTCTCCTGAAGTTGAAGTAGACGCAGCTGGGATCTGTCCAGTGTAGTCCGGTGGAGTGGCTGAAGGAGATGTGCTTGCTGGAGGAGAAGATGGGGTCTAGCGTGTGACCGGCGTAGTGGGTGGGGGTGTTCGCCAGTTGCTTGAGTCCGAGGTTGGCGAGGTTGTCCAGGAGGGCAGCGGTGTTGCTGTCATTGTTGTTCTCCAGGTGGAAGTTGAGGTCTCCTAGGAGGATGTAGTCAGAGGAGATAAGGGCTTGCTGGCTGATGAAGTCTGCGATTGCTTTGCTGAATTGTGTGCGTGGTCCCGGGGGTCTGTAGATGAGGGTGCCTCTGAGGGTGGTCTTGGGGTCGGTGTGTATCTGAAAGTGGAGGTGCTCAGCGGCGGTGAGGGTGTCGTCGGAGTTGGTCGTGATTCGGATGGTGTTTTTGTGGACGATGGCGATGCCTCCTCCGGTTTGGTTGACGCGGTCCCTCCGGGTGATCTTGTAGCCCTACGGGAGGGCTATGGCGATGTCAGGGGGGTATTAGACCTTCCCAGCAATGCCCCCAGGCCCCTGCAGCCACCCGCCAAAAAGCAGAACACCCTTAAACAGGCAAAAAGCAAAAATGGGCCTACCTTCAATTCAGTCCAAATACGCTCTGCAGCTAGGCCCTAACTCCCCTTTTCCACCATGGATTTTCTGAAAAAAAAATGCAATCGAAATTAGACTGTGCCAGCAGTGCTCCCAGATCCCAAAACCCACCAATAACCTAGAAGCCCCCCAAACAGCACCCCAAAAACAGGCAAGTGAGCAAAAACTGAAAAACTTTTTCACCATGGATTTGGTCCAAAACACTTGATTCCGATATTAGACCTTCCGAGCTATGCCCCCAGACCCCTGCAGCCACCTGCAAAAAAGCAGAACACCCCTAAACAGGCAAAAAGCAAAAATGCAAAAAACTCATACTTAGAAAATTTTCAGCCAACCAGTCAACATCGGTCCAAACGCGCTCTGCAGCTAGGCCCTAACTCCTCTTTCCCACCATGGATTTTCTTCAAATCACTTCCAATCAAAATTATGCTATCCCAGCGGTACCTCCAGACCCTCCCCCACAAATCTAGAACACCTCCAAACTGCCCCCCAAAAACATGCAATACTGGTATATTCAAAACATGGCAAATTGCGCTGTTCACTAAACATTGCTGTTTTCAGCACTTCCACTACTTCGATCCTCTTGAAATTTACCTGGACAGTCACTTGTTCCAGCGATTCACAAGAATCTCAGCAAGGCAGAACAAATGCGCTCTAAGAAGAAGAAGAAGAAGAAGAAGAAGAAGGTCTACGACTAGTTTTCACTTAGTTTTCACCCAAACACACGCGCCCGCAAAACACCCAAAAGGCCAAAATTCTGCCAATTCTGGACCAAAGAACCCCAAACCTCCATAAAACATTGCCAACATCATTATGAACGAGCCTGCATCGGGCCCGAGCCCTAGAATCAGCGTGAACCATTCTAACTTAAACCTAAAAACCCTAGTAAATCGCACTGAACCCTAAACCCTAGATATGCTTTGTCTGTCTGTGTCAAAGAGCCTAGGTATGCTACATCAGGAGGATACTTCACTCAGTGGTGCCTGCCTTGACCGTCTGCATGGCCCTACCGCAAGCATGGGCCAAAAATCCGTTCCGCTCAAGAATTTGCGATTTTTCAGTAATTTCGCGAGATTTGCGAAATACCGAAAAACAGCAAATTTTGCAAACATAACGGATGTTTGGCCCAAGCTTGAGGCAGTGCCATGCAGAGGGTCAAGGCAGGCACCACTGAGTGAAGCAACCTGATGTAGCATACCTAGGCTCTTTGCCAGACAGACAAAGCATATCTAATTGTATGCAGCAAGCCACATAGCCCCAATTTTAAATGAACTGCTGTCTGGAGTGGATTCTGCCTGGCATAATAACGACAGTACACTGCCTCGCCCTCGACCAATACATACGACGAATAGACAGACATGTAGTTCTGCTGTAGTAGTTGTTGTAGACTGGTTTAGCTGTTTGCCACTCACAAATTGGCCATAGTTCTTCCGTAAACCGACGCTGATGATCCATCCATCCCAGTGAGTGACTGTAAAGAAACAAGCATTTACAATGCAACGGTCTCGCCTTTGCAAAAGTTAGCGCTTTTGGCATTGTAAATGACAAATGTTTTATTTATGTGTTGGTTTTGGAAACAGATAAATAAATGGCATTGTCATGAGCAGTAGAGAGTGAGTAGTAGAGAGTGAGTAGTAGAGAGAGTAGTAGAGAGAGTAGTAGTGAGTAGTAGAGAGAGTAGTAGAGAGAGTAGTAGTGAGTAGTAGAGAGTGAGTAGAGAGTAGTAAGTGAGTAGTAGAGTGTGTAGTAGAGAGTAGTGAGTGTGTAGTAGAGAGTAGTGAGTGTGTAGTAGAGAGTAGTGAGTGTGTAGTAGAGAGTGTGTAGTAGAGAGTGTGTAGTAGAGAGTGTGTAGTAGAGAGTGTGTAGTAGAGAGTGAGCAGTAGAGACTAGTGAGTGTGTAGTAGGGTGATGAGTGTGTAGTAGAGTGGTGAGTGTGTAGTAGAATGTGTAGTAGGGAGTGTAGTAGAGTGTGTAGTAGAGAGTGTGTACTAGAGAGTAGTGAGTGTGTAGTAGAGAGTGTGTAATACAGAATGTGAAGTAGAGAGATTGAAGTAGAGAGATTGAAGTAGAGAGATTGAAGTAGAGAGATTGAGGTAGAGAGATTGAAGTAGAGAGATTGAAGTAGAGAGTGTGGAGTAGAGAGTGGAGAGTCTGTAGTAGAGTGTAGTAGAAAGTAGTGTGTGTGTAGTAGAGTAGTAGAGAATGTGTAGTAGAGTAGTAGAGAGTAGTAGAGGGTGTGTAGTAGAGTGTGTAGTAGAGCGTGTGTGTAGCAGAGTGTGTAGTAGAGTGTAGTAGAGTGTGTAGTGTAGAGTGTGTAGTGTAGAGTGTGTAGTGTAGAGTGTGTAGTGTAGAGTGTGTAGTAGAGAGTGTGTAGTAGAGAGTGTGTAGTAGAGAGTGTGTAGTAGAGAGTGTGTAGTAGAGAGTGTGTAATGTAGAGTGTGTAGTAGAGAGTGTGTAGTAGAGTGTGTAATGTAGAGTGTGTAATGTAGAGTGTGTAATGTAGAGTGTGTAATGTAGAGTGTGTAATGTAGAGTGTGTAATGTAGAGTGTGTAGTAGAGTGTGTAGTAGAGTGTGTAGTAGAGTGTGTAGTAGAGTGTGTAGTAGAGTGTGTAGTAGAGTGTGTAGTAGAGAGTGTAGTAAGTAGTGACTGTAGTAGATAGTGTGTAGTAGAGAGTGTCTAGTATAGAGTGTGTCGAAGAGAGTAGTGGATGTAGTAGTGAGTGTGTAGTGAGTGTGTAGTAGAGTGTGTAGTAGAGTAGTGACTGTAGTAGAGAGTGTGTAGTAGAGAGTGTGTAGTAGAGAGTGTGCAGTGATTTGAGTTTTACATCAAATTAAAAACGGGAACGGAACAAACTCATCCTATACATTATTGTGGTAGGTGCCCACGCATATAGGGTTAAATGATGCGTTAGATGCCACAGGTCCCACCAACACGCTTCCTTTATGATAGGAGAATGCCCAACATCTCGGAGATTTGCTCTCTGCTCTTCCCGGATATTTGTATTTTCAAATGTATAATGTTATCCTGCTAAACGAAGACGATGCTCAAACTATAAAAGAAGAGGGTTTCACAGATATGTTAGTCCTTCCGGGCAAACGAAATGACCCAAAGAAAGATCAAGTGACAGTTTAGAGCTCCAAGTGAGTCTTAATAAAATCAGTGTCTGGAACGCATAGCATCAAAAAACGAGCGGGGCATCAAACTGCAGTGTCATTCAATCAAAGCTTCAAGGCTTCTGAGCGCTAGCCGAGAATTATTTTTTGTGAAGCACTAATCACTGTGGAAGGTGCCCCTGCTATCCCAGATGTGAGAAGTCAGTCTGATATGAAAATAAGCAGTATTTGGAATGAATGTATTTGGCAGGGGGAAGGTGGGGCGGCGCAAGACCGTACTGACGAGTGAACAGGAGCCATTTTGTACCGAGTGATTCTGCCTGTGTGCATGTAGACAAACCAGGCAGCAGCATGAGCATGTGATTCGGTAAAATAACAAGCATTTACAATGCAATGGTTTTGCCTTTGTTAAAGTTAGAGCTATTGGCATTGCTCTTGACACTCTGAAGCTCCACTCTGCATTCTGAAGCTCCACTCTGCACTCTGAAGCTCCACTCTGCACTCTGAAGCTCCACTCTGAAGCTCCACTCTGAAGCTCCACTCTGAAGCTCCACTCTGAAGCTCCACTCTGAAGCTGCACTCTGAAGCTGCACTCTGAAGCTGCACTCTGAAGCTCCACTCTGCACTCTGAAGCTCCACTCTGCACTCTGAAGCTCCACTCTGCACTCTGAAGCTCCACTCTGAAGCTCCACTCTGCACTCTGAAGCTCCACTCTGAAGCTGCACTCTGAAGCTGCACTCTGAAGCTCCACTCTGAAGCTGCACTCTGAAGCTCCACTCTGAAGCTGCACTCTGAAGCTGCACTCTGAAGCTGCACTCTGAAGCTGCACTCTGAAGCTCCACTCTGAAGCTCCACTCTGAAGCTCCACTCTGAAGCTCCACTCTGCACTCTGAAGCTCCACTCTGCACTCTGAAGCTCCACTCTGCACTCTGAAGCTCCACTCTGCACTCTGAAGCTCCACACTCAAGCTCCACTCTGAAGCTCCACTCTGAAGCTCCACTCTGAAACTCCACTCTGAAACTCCACTCTGAAACTCCACTCTGAAACTCCACTCTGAAACTCCACTCTGAAACTCCACTCTGAAACTCCACTCTGAAGCTCCACTCTGAAGCTCCACTCTGAAACTCCACTCTGCACTCTGAAGCTCTACTCTGCACTCTGAAGCTCCACTCTGAAGCTCCACTCTGAAGCTCCACTCTGAAGCTCCACTCTGAAGCTCCACTCTGAAGCTCCACTCTGCACTCTGAAGCTCCACTCTGAAGCTCTACTCTGAAGCTCCACTCTGAATCTCCACTCTGAATCTCCACTCTGAAGCTCCACTCTGAAGCTCCACTCTGAAGCTCCACTCTGAAGCTCCACTCTGAAGCTCCACTCGGAAGCTCCACTCGGAAGCTCCACTCTGCACTCGGAAGCTCCACTCGGAAGCTCCACTCTGCACTCTGAAGCTCCACTCTGAAGCTCCACTCTGCACTCTGAAGCTCCACTCTGAAGCTCCACTCTGCACTCTGAAGCTCCACTCTGAAGCTCCACTCTGAAGCTCCACTCTGAAGCTCCACTCTGAAGCTCCACTCTGAAGCTCCACTCTGCACTCTGAAGCTCTACTCTGAAGCTCCACTCTGCACTCTGAAGCTCTACTCTGAAGCTCCACTCTGCACTCTGAAGCTCCACTCTGAAGCTCCACTCTGCACTCTGAAGCTCCACTCTGAAGCTCTACTCTGAAGCTCCACTCTGCACTCTGAAGCTCCACTCTGAAGCTCTACTCTGAAGCTCCACTCTGCACTCTGAAGCTCCACTCTGAAGCTCCACTCTGCACTCTGAAGCTCCACTCGGAAGCTCCACTCTGAAGCTCCACTCTGCACTCGGAAGCTCCACTCAGAAGCTCCACTCGGAAGCTCCACTCGGAAGCTCCACTCGGAAGCTCCTCTCTGAAGCTCCACTCTGCACTCTGAAGCTCCACTCGGAAGCTCCACTCTGAAGCTCCACTCTGAAGCTCCACTCTGAAGCTCCACTCTGAAGCTCCACTTTGAAGCTCCACTCTGCACTCTGAAGCTCCACTCTGAAGCTCTACTCTGAAGCTCCACTCTGCACTCTGAAGCTCCACTCTGAAGCTCCACTCTGCACTCTGAAGCTCCACTCGGAAGCTCCACTCTGAAGCTCCACTCTGCACTCGGAAGCTCCACTCGGAAGCTCCACTCGGAAGCTCCACTCGGAAGCTCCACTCTGAAGCTCCACTCTGCACTCTGAAGCTCCACTCGGAAGCTCCACTCGGAAGCTCCACTCGGAAGCTCCACTCTGAAGCTCCACTCTGAAGCTCCACTCTGAAGCTCCACTCTGAAGCTCCACTCTGAAGCTCTACTCTGAAGCTCCACTCTGCACTCTGAAGCTCCACTCTGAAGCTCCACTCTGCACTCTGAAGCTCCACTCTGAAGCTCTACTCTGAAGCTCCACTCTGCACTCTGAAGCTCCACTCTGAAGCTCTACTCTGAAGCTCCACTCTGCACTCTGAAGCTCCACTCTGAAGCTCCACTCTGAAGCTCCACTCTGAAGCTCCACTCTGCACTCTGAAGCTCCACTCTGAAGCTCTACTCTGAAGCTCCACTCTGCACTCTGAAGCTCCACTCTGAAGCTCCACTCTGCACTCTGAAGCTCCACTCTGAAGCTCCACTCTGAAGCTCCACTCTGAAGCTCCACTCTGCACTCTGAAGCTCCACTCGGAAGCTCCACTCGGAAGCTCCACTCGGAAGCTTCACTCTGCACTCTGAAGCTCCACTCGGAAGCTCCACTCTGAAGCTCCACTCTGAAGCTCCACTCTGAAGCTCCACTCTGCAGTCGGAAGCTCCACTCTGAAGCTCCACTCTGAAGCTCCACTCTGAAGCTCCACTCTGAAGCTCCACTCTGAAGCTCCACTCTGAAGGTCCACTCTGAAGCTCCACTCTGCACTCTGAAGCTCCACTCTGCACTCTGAAGCTCCACTCTGCACTCTGAAGCTCCACTCTGAAGCTCCACTCTGAAGCTCCACTCTGAAGCTCCACTCTGCACTCTGAAGCTCCACTCGGAAGCTCCACTCGGAAGCTCCACTCGGAAGCTCCACTCTGCACTCTGAAGCTCCACTCGGAAGCTCCACTCGGAAGCTCCACTCTGAAGCTCCACTCGGAAGCTCCACTCGGAAGCTCCACTCTGAAGCTCCACTCTGAAGCTCCACTCTGCACTCTGAAGCTCCACTCTGAAGCTCCACTCTGAAGCTCCACTCTGCACTCTGAAGCTCCACTCTGAAGCTCTACTCTGAAGCTCCACTCTGCACTCTGAAGCTCCACTCTGAAGCTCTACTCTGAAGCTCCACTCTGCACTCTGAAGCTCCACTCTGCACTCTGAAGCTCCACTCTGAAGCTCCACTCTGAAGCTCCACTCTGAAGCTCCACTCTGCACTCTGAAGCTCCACTCTGCACTCTGAAGCTCCACTCGGAAGCTCCACTCGGAAGCTCCACTCGGAAGCTCCACTCGGAAGCTCCACTCTGCACTCTGAAGCTCCACTCGGAAGCTCCACTCTGAAGCTCCACTCTGCACTCTGAAGCTCCACTCTGAAGCTCCACTCTGAAGCTCCACTCTGAAGCTCCACTCTGCACTCTGAAGATCCACTCTGAAGCTCCACTCTGAAGCTCCACTCTGCACTCTGAAGCTCCACTCTGAAGCTCTACTCTGAAGCTCCACTCTGCCCTCTGAAGCTCCACTCTGAAGCTCTACTCTGAAGCTCCACTCTGCACTCTGAAGCTCCACTCTGAAGCTCCACTCTGCACTCTGAAGCTCCACTCTGAAGCTCCACTCTGAAGCTCCACTCTGCACTCTGAAGCTCCACTCGGAAGCTCCACTCGGAAGCTCCACTCGGAAGCTCCACTCTGCACTCTGAAGCTCCACTCGGAAGCTCCACTCGGAAGCTCCACTCGGAAGCTCCACTCGGAAGCTCCACTCTGAAGCTCCACTCTGAAGCTCCACTCTGAAGCTCCACTCTGAAGCTCCACTCTGCACTCGGAAGCTCCACTCTGAAGCTCCACTCTGCACTCGGAAGCTCCACTCTGAAGCTCCACTCTGAAGCTCCACTCTGAAGCTCCACTCTGAAGCTCCACTCTGAAGCTCCACTCTGCACTCTGAAGCTCCACTCTGAAGCTCCACTCTGCACTCTGAAGCTCCACTCTGAAGCTCCACTCTGAAGCTCCACTCTGAAGCTCCACTCTGCACTCTGAAGCTCCACTCGGAAGCTCCACTCGGAAGCTCCACTCGGAAGCTCCACTCTGCACTCTGAAGCTCCACTCGGAAGCTCCACTCGGAAGCTCCACTCTGAAGCTCCACTCTGAAGCTCCACTCGGAAGCTCCACTCGGAAGCTCCACTCGGAAGCTCCACTCTGAAGCTCTACTCTGAAGCTCCACTCTGAAGCTCCACTCTGAAGCTCCACTCTGCACTCGGAAGCTCCACTCGGAAGCTCCACTCTGCACTCGGAAGCTCCACTCGGAAGCTCCACTCTGAAGCTCCACTCTGAAGCTCCACTCTGAAGCTCCACTCGGAAGCTCCACTCGGAAGCTCCACTCTGAAGCTCCACTCTGAAGCTCCACTCTGAAGCTCCACTCTGAAGCTCCACTCTGCACTCTGAAGCTCCACTCTGAAGCTCCACTCTGCACTCTGAAGCTCCACTCTGAAGCTCCACTCTGCACTCTGAAGCTCCACTCTGAAGCTCCACTCTGCACTCTGAAGCTCCACTCTGAAGCTCCACTCTGCACTCTGAAGCTCCACTCTGAAGCTCCACTCTACACTCTGAAGCTCCACTCTGAAGCTCCACTCTGCACTATGAAGCTCCACTCTGAAGCTCCACTCTGAAGCTCCACTCTGAAGCTCCACTCTGAAGCTCCACTCTGAAGCCCCACTCTGCACTCTGAACGGTCAGACTCCAAAAATCGGCCCTAATCACAATAGTATTATTTCACCTGCGTGAATATAAGTCTTTGAAATTCTGGCCAGTGGTAATACACACAAGTAATATAAAATTGTTGTTCCAAAGAGCATTAAATGGAAATAAAACAAGTACCAGACCCATTGACGCCTGCACCTTAAAAGTGAAACTGACTGAAGCAAGCGCCAGGGCCACGTTGAAAAAAAAAGCCACACACATTAGATGCAGTCAAGGCCGCTCACGAGGTCAGAAGGCACTCCACATGAACAACTACCAGACACATTGTTTCATTTCACTTTGAAAGTGCAGGCAAAGTGAAACTGACTAAAGGAAGCGCACGGCCCATTAGATGCAGTCAAGGCGCGCTCACGAGGTCAAATCTCCAAAGGAGAAGCTCGTGACAGCCTGACTACAGCAGAAAAAGCTCGTAACAGTCTGATGTCCACAATATTCCCAGAAAAGTGGCAACATAAGTTGTCTCGCATAGACAGCAAAAGCTTCGCTTTTGCTTTCGTCTAGGCGAGACCTAAAAAGATATATTATTTAATCAATCATCATGGTATATTTGCAAGTGAGTCCGCTCCAAGGACATTTTGCATATTGTGAAATGCAATATAGTGGCCCCTGAATTTGAAGTACAATTTTAATTAAACAAGGTAAAAAAAACAGCATTGTTGACATGAGTTACAATTACTGTGTGAAAGATTAAATAATAACTAAGACAAGACATATGAATCATCATTTCATGCACAAAAAACAAACAGCAATTGGTTTCATCAGAGCCAGACAGCCATTGCTGTCCACTGCATGCCATCTTCTCAATTATTCATTACCTGTTCTACTTTTTGTCCGCATCTTCTTTGGAAAGTGAGGGCCCACAGGGCAGCCTCTCCTGTCAATATCAGAAGTAACTCTGTCAGCAATCAGCAAGCATGTAGTCAGTCAGTAATTTCAGTCCCACTTGAGGGAACTCGTCGTAATCCATCCATCTGCCTTGAGGGAAATGGATAGGTGGAGTCTGGAGGAGGAGTATAAAGGAGCATGATTGAGTTGTGAACTTGTGAACCTCAGGAGTGCAGACTGTGGCACCTTCAAATCAATAAGGAATATAAGATGAAGACAGTGCTGCTGATGGACTTGTTGTGATTAGGTGATTAGAGTTTTGTTGTGGTAAAAGTTGCAAAACAAAGAAAGACACACAGGAATAAAAGTGAATAAGGATGAAAAAAAGGAAGTCATTTTCAGGGCTCGTGTCAGGGAAGTAGAACTCGTCCTCAAACTCCATGAATTGAGACGGGAGTAGGTCAGGTAACAGAAAAGAACTCCTGTCACCTAAGTCGGTGTCCTCTTCTTCCTGCATGCATTCACGTACTTTGTAATCTGGTGGTATGAAGTGCTGATTCATCTTGATCAGTTTTAACCTCTCCACATTTTTGGCCGAGAGGTGGGTCCTTTTTGAAGTTACAATGGCACCAGCAGCACTGAAAACACGTTCAGAAGACACGCTTTCGAGCGGGCAAGACAAATAATTTATAGACAGGTTGGTGATCAGTGGCCATAGAGCCATTTTCCTGTACCAATACAGCAATGGGTTCTTATTAACAAAGACCTCTGTTGGGTCATCCAGATAGGCCTGCACCATCGACTCAAGGTTCTCCATGGTTGCTCCACTTTGCGTACCATCTGTGGCCTTTGCAGCACTGGAACGAGCAAACCCTTGATGAGTTAGCCAATCTGCTTCCGACAATATTATGGCTGGGCCTGGTGCAGGTGAGGATGATGATACGGTTGCTGCTGGTGTCGTTAACGGCTGTGAGGGAAAGTGACTCCCTTCGCCCACAGATTCAGAAGTGGAACTTGAAGCTGGATGGCCTGCTGATTCAGTTGGACTTCTGCCGGCTCCTTGAATTTTCTGCCGATCTTTTTCGAACCGAGTGGCTGACACAGCTAGCCAATGTTTGTACTTTGAAACATCTGCTTCATCAAAAGGAATGAATGCTTTGCTGGCCACTGCCTTTTTGTACCGTGGATCCAGAATAGTGGCACAAATGCAATGTTGTTCTGTATGTATGTTTTTAAGCCTTCATTGGCAACTAGGCGGCTTAATAACCTTTCCGCCAACGGATATGCGTCTTGCTTTTCAACATCATCTCTGAACGTGGAAGACACAAACTTCAGTTGGTGCTCTAGCATGACCAACAATGGGATAGCTTTGCCCAAAGAACAGTCCTCCCTGCTGACTTCACGTGTGAAGACCTCAAAAGGACGAAGCATGTCTGTCAGGCTTTTAACTAGCTTCCATTCCTCCAACTCTAGCCTCATGTCTTTCATAGTAGAACCTAGTTGAAAGACATACTTATTGATTACCATGCACTGCTCAGACAGACGCTCAAGCATGTAAAAGGTTGAGTTCCAACGTGTTGCCACCTCCTGGATGAGTCCTTTGACTGGCACTTTACGTTCATGTTGAATGCTCCTCAGCTCCTTCCTGGCCTTAAAAGAATGGCTGAGATGTGTGCAGATTCTTCGGTAGGTGGTCAGTAACTTCCTGACTGTGTTTTCACTTTTCAAGAAATCTTGCACAACCAGGTTTATACAGTGCGCCCATCACGGCACTCTGAAATAGTCACCTTGCTGCATGGCCTTAACTATATTACTGCCATTATCCGTGGAAACATAACCAACTATGCGATTTCTTGGTTGCAGCCATTTAGAGACCTTACTGTTAAACTCCTCCAAAATGTTTTTTGCAGTATGAGTTTTCTCCATGGCAAACATGGCTAATGTTGCATGTTTCCGAGTAGCTTGAAAAAACTGTGTCCAGGTCAACAACTGCACTTGACTTGTCTCTAACCCCTGCAAAAGACCCTGCAAAAGAGACCCAGTGTGCAGTGATGCACATGTAATCAAGGGCTTGGCAACTGGTCCACATGTCTGTTGTCAAGTGGATAGTGTGAACAGCACTCTTCTGCAAAGCTGCCCCAATCACCTCCAGCACATCTTGATGTAGTGCTGGAACCGCAACTCTGGCAAAATAGGACCGGCTAGGAACCTTCCATTTAGGGCAGACCCTTGCCACTAATTCTAGAAACCCCACCCCTTCCACGAAAGAAAAAGGGGGAAGTTACAGCGCTAGCATTTTAGCCAGCTTTGCGTTATACAGACGTACCGTTGGGTGGTTGCGTTCAAATTGCGCCTCTGACCACAACATTCCGCGAATGGTGGGCTGGATCATTTTACGTGATGTTGATGATGACGTCTTCAAACCAGTTAGGCCCAGTGATATAGTTTTTCGCATTGGTGTCTCTCCCAGACTTTTAGTGTGCCTCATACATGTTGCAGGGGTAGAGGATGTGGGCGCTACCACTGCAGTGCTGCTGCCAGGGGTACTGGGTGTACCATAAAAAATGTCGCTCGATTCTTGACTTCCCCCCTGCACAATCAGCCCCTCGTCAGCATCAGATGCAATGTGAATGGATACATTTGGATCAGTTCTACTTTGTTGGGCTTCCTCGGTCTTACTTAGGTGCGTATACCACTGGATAGGGTGGTGTTTTTTGAGATGACCTCTCTGGCCTCCGGTACCATAGTTGGTACCAAGCTTACCCCGACTAACGGATACTTTACAAATCGAACAAACGACCATGTTTTCTGCCTTTGCGCTAACAGTAAAGAAGTCCCAAACTGGGGACTGGCGATGTCTGCTGGTGGTGGAGGTGCTACTTTGACTTTCAATGCCAGATGAAGTGGAGGATGGGCATGGCTGAATTTGTTTCTGTTGTTCACTTACAGCACCACTACTTGAGGTCGAGCTGGATGGAGGTCCATGCCGGCCCTTCTGACTAAAAAAGATGTAAGCTGCAGGTCGTGTTGGTGTTGTAGTTAATGGTGGTGGTACCAGTGCCACGGCGCCCATATCCCGCTCAGCAGCCATTCGGTATAGGGTAAAATTGTTTGCCTGCTGCATGCCCGCTGGGGCTGGAGTGACGACTGTGATGACTGGGTCGTCGTCAGACTGTTCATCAGCAGCAGAAGATACCACTTCTTGTTCGTCGTCATCACCCATAAGTCGAAGCCTTGCGGGAGCCTTCCTTTTCGGCTTAGCTACCTTTGTCGGCTCATGGCGTGACTCACTCTCAGGCTGCATTGCTGGGTTCCAATAACGATCAAGGTCATCAGAATGAAGGGGGCTTGAAGAAGAACTTGTAGTAGTAGTAGTATCCCTCCTTGACGTTTTTCTTGCTGGTGATCTGGAAGACAATGGATCATCATCAGGAGGAGTGGCTTCCTCGGATGATACCTCCTCTTGAATATCAATTTCCTGATGTGCCCCTACTTCTGGAGGAACAAGCGTTGTAGGCAGTTGTGCCGCTCCATGAACCTCTAGTTGCACCTCTCCATGCACCTCTCCATGTGCCTCTCCTTGCTCCTCTCTTTGCGCCTCTCCTTGCGCCTCTCCTTGCGCCTCTCCTTGTGCCTCTCTTTGCGCCTCTCCTTGCCCATGTTCTTGCGCTTGTACTAGTTGCACCTGTGTTTGTGGCTGCGGTTGTTGAACACTCGTCAGCTGAAATACACCCGGCGTTGATTGGATGGTACTTTCTTGTGATGAGCCAAGATCAGTGGTCGATGGTGATTGAACAACCAAAGTGGCTGCCGCAGCAGAACTCATGTTCTTGGACCTAACTTGGCGGGGTGGCACAGAGCCCAATGAAGCGGAGGTGCTGCTTCCAGCTTGGTCCCCGGCGGACACCGCTGCTGCTGCAGGCGTAGTTTTTTTTCCCCAAAAATGGTGTCGTGGGCACACCAGTCTCCTTGGTAGGTGGTGCCACTTGCTTCTTCTGCTCCTTCTTACTGGCAGTGGCACTGGCAACTTTTTTCGCTGAGGCGCTACGGCCAACTTTCTTTGGGGCCATCTTCTTGAGATGTCCGAATAGCAGGCGCAGTTGCACGAGTTGCAGAGTTGTCTTGTCTGTGGCCACACGTGACGTCACGTGACGTAGTGCTGCACACATTGCTGCAGGACTTCTTCCAGGCACTGGTGGTTCTCTTGTGCACCTAAAAGCAATGGAAGGCAGAGGAACATCAGTTATACACTCCAAAAAGTCGTAAAACACTCATAAAATCACCACAATCCAATGCCATCCATGCTCTCATTGATGTTTAAATTCAAGACACCCTACAGAAAGACTAGGCCAATGCACCACTGAGTACCCCTGGGCATAATGGTTGAAAGCAAGGCAAACTGGGTGCAGGCCTGAGCACACTGCCTGGCTTCAAAATGGCCCCTTGACCCCCACCACATTGCCCCAATAACACCAACCCAAAAAGTCGAAAAACACAAAAATCAACACAATCCCATGCCATCCATGCCCTCAGTGATGTTTAAATTCAAGACACGGTACAAAAGGGGGTGGTGATGGACGGAGCATTTGAATCAATCAAACACTCACACCCAGTCAAAAGATCTGGGTTTAATCCATCACCGTTCTTTAGCCCACTCTGCCACCCTAGTTCAGACATGGCCATATGCAAATCAGTATGACCCTGTGCCTCATGGGAACAGTCCAGCCCGAACTGCCAAGCCATGTCTTCCCTGGACAAGAAACAAGCTTCCGAGGACCGGTTTCTGGCATTCCAGCCGTCTTCAGCCCGGCTTGCTTGAATCTAGTGGCAAAGTGAGCAAGGGACTCACGTCTGAGCATACCCTGCCACACTTATGGCGGCCAAAAGCGGTACAAATGGGGGTGGTGATGGACGGAGCATCTGAATCAATCAAACACTCACACCCAGTAAAAAGATCTGGGTTTAATCCATCACCGTTCTTTAGCCCACTCTGCCACCCCAGTTCAGACATGGCCATATGCAAATCAGTCTGACCCTGTGCCTCATGAGAACAGTCCAGCCCGAACTGCCAAGCCATGTCTTCCCTGGACCGGAAACAAGCTTCTGAGGACCGGTTTCTGGCATTCCAGCCGTCTTCAGCCCGGCTTGCTTAAATCCAGTGGCAAAGTGAGCAAGGGACTCACGTCTGAGCATACCCTGCCACACTTATGACGGCCAAAAGCGGTACAAAAGGGGGTGGTGATGGACGGAGCATCTGAATCAATCAAACACTCACACTCAGTCAAAAGATCTGGGTTTAATCCATCACCGTTCTTTAGCCCACTCTGCCACCCCAGTTCAGACATGGCCATATGCAAATCAGTCTGAACCTGTGCCTCATGGGAACAGTCCAGCCCGAACTGCCAAGCCATGTCTTCCCTGGACCGGAAACAAGCTTCCGAGGACCGGTTTCTGGCATTCCAGCCGTCTTCAGCCCGGCTTGCTTGAATCCAGTGGCAAAGTGAGCAAGGGACTCATGTCTGAGCATACCACCAACCCCTTTTGTAAATTCAAGTCACTTCACAGAAAGACTAGGCCCATGCACAAATGAATAGCCCTGGGCATAATGGTTGAAAGCAAGACAAACTGGGTGAAGGCCTGAGCACACTGCCTGGCTTCAAAATGGCCCCTTGACCCCCACCACACGGCCAGGCCCTGCCTGTCCAAGGCCTCAAATGGCCCCCACCCACATGGCCAGGCCCCAACAGCACCCCAAAAAGTCGAAAAACACACAGAAATCACCACAATCGAATGCCATCCATGCCCTCAATGATGTTTAAATTCAAGACACCCCATAGAAAGACTAGGTCCATGCACCACTCACTACACCTGGGCATACTGGCTAGTGAGGCTTTACAGGCACCCAAAATTAAAAAAAAATCATCAACATATAACAGTGAGCTAAAATTCCATGACATAAATGAGAATTAAGTTTAAAAAAAAATCACAGAAACAGTTGTATCATGCACCCATGACTAACCCTGGGCCTACTGGATACTGTGGCTACCCACAATATATATTTTGTTAAAGTTGTGAAAAAAGTTTTAGAACTGTAGTTGCCTCAACTGCAATGCCCCAAACAAACAGCACCAACTTACTTGTAAAATCTCAAGTCCAAAAGTGATCCAAACTCCAAAGTCCAAAAAGTCCTCAAATACAAATATCCAGCAGCAGCCACAAAAAGTAATCCTTCCAGCTCCACATCCAAATCAAAAGTGACCAGGACATGGACAAAGCACTGGGAGGAGCCTGCTGGACAGGAACAGGAAGTTGGAGACTCTGGGGCACTTCCTTCCTCCCACCCCACCCCAAAAAATGTACTCCTGCACCAAAAAGTGCAGCCAAATGTCAATCTGAGAAGTTATTCTGATCAAAATCACCATTTTCACAAGGTTTATGCTTCCTGCGGTTGATTTCTTGTGCAGAATTGCAATTTTTGCAATTTCGGGAACGCGAGCTGTTCACATCTCCCGCCGGAAGTCAGCTGTGCGCCGCATCTACGTGTTCGGCATTGTTTACTCCAGCAATGCGTGATCGCGGGCCTTTATGACGTACTCGCGTTGTCAAACTCTCGCTGTGCAAGATGGCAAGCCGCGATAACGTAATTGCGTTCGAAAAACTCTCGCGCGATCAAGCAGCAAGATCGAAAATGGCGCAGCACATGCAAACCGGGAGAAAAACACCTCGGCGGACTCAGAATCACAGTAAGTCAACGCTGCGCGCGCGATATTGTATTTTTCAAGCGCGCCCAGGCAAAATAATTTGTAGCTTGCGAATTTGCGGATTTTTTGGCAAATTCGCGCAGATCGCTAAATTGCCAGAAATCCGCAAATTCGCCCGCGAAACGGATTTTACGCCCATACTTAGTGCATATGTTGATGGGTGAGGCCTCTGGTGCATATGTTGTTGGGCGGGGCCTCTGGTGCATTTGTTGTTGGGTCCAGCCTCTGGTGCATATGTTGTTTGGTGGGACCTCTGGTACATATGTTGTTAGGTGGGGCCTCCGATGCATATTTTATTGGGTGGGGCCTCTGGTACATATATTGTTGGGTGGGGCCTTTGGGGCATATGTTGTTGGATGGGGCCTCTGGTACATATGTTGTTGGGGGGGGCTCTGGTGCATGTTGTTGGGTGGGGCCTCTGGTGCATATGTTGTTGAGTGGGACCTCTGGTACATATTTTGTTGCTTTGGGCCTCGGGTGCATATTTTGTTGGGTGGGGCCTTTGGTACATATGTTGTTGGGTGGGGCCTCTGGTGCATATGTTGTTGGGTGGGCCTCTGGTACATATGTTGTTGGGTGGGGCCTCTGGTTCATGTTGTTGGGTGGGACCTCTGGTGCATATGTGTTTGGGTGGGATCTCTGGTGCAGATTTTGTTGGGTGGGGCCTCTGGTGCATATTTTGTTGGGTGGGGCCTCTGGTGCATATGTTGTTGGGGGAGGCCTCTGGTGCATATGTTGTTGGGTGAGGCCTATGGTGCATTTATTGTTGGGTGAGGCCTCTGGTGCATGTTGTTGGGTGGGGCCTCTGGTCCATATGTTGTTGGGTGGGGCCTCCGGTTCATATTTTGTTGGGTGAGCCTCTGGTGCATATGTTGTTGGGTTGGGCCTCTGGTGCATATGTTGTTGAGTGGGGCCTCTGGTGCATATGTTGTTGGGTCCAGCCTCTGGTGCATATGTTGTTGGGGGAGGCCTCTGGTGCATATGTTGTTGGGTGAGGCCTCTGGTGCATATGTTGTTGGGTGGGGCCTCTGGTACATATGTTGTTGGGTGAGGCCTCTGGTGCATATGTTGTTGGACGGGGCCTCTGGTACATATGTTGTTGGGTGAGGCCTCTGGTGCATATGTTGTTGGGTGGGGCCTCTGGTGCATATTTTGTTGTCTGGGGTCTCTGTTTCATATTTTGTTGGGTGGGGACTCTTGTGCATATTGTGTTGGGAGAGGCCTCTGGTGCATATTTTGTTGGATGGGGCCTCTGGTACATATGTTGTTGGGTGGGACCTCTGGTGCATATTTTGTTGGGTCCAGCCTCTGGTGCATATTTTGTTGGGTGGGGCCTCTGGTGCATATATTGTTGGGTGTGGGGCCTCTGGTGCATATGTTGTTGGGTTGGGCCTCTGGTGCATATTGTGTTCGGCGGGGCCAATGGTGCATATTTTGTCTTGTCCGGCCTCGGGTGCATATTTGGTGGGTGGGGTCTCTGGTACATATGTTGTTGGGTGGGGCCTCTGGTGCATGTTGCTGGGTGGGGCCTCTGGTGCATATGTTGTTGGGTGGGGCCTCTGGTACATATGTTGTTGGGTGGGGCCTCTGGTGCATGTTGTTGGGTAGGGCCTCTGGTGCATATGTGGTTTGGTGGGGCCTCTGGTGCATATTTTGTTGGGTGGGGCCTCTGGTGCATATGTTGTTGAGTGGGGCCTCTGGTTCATATTTTGTTGGGTGGGGCCTCTGGTGCATAATTTGTTGGATGGGGCCTCTGGTGCATATGTGGTTTGGTGGGGCCTCTGGTGCATATTTTATTGGGTGGGGCCTCCGGTGCATATTTTGTTGGGTGGGGCTTCTGGTACATATGTTGTTGGGTGGGGCCTCTGGGGCATATGTTGTGGGATGGGGCCTCTGGTACATATGTTGTTGGGTGGGGCCTCTGGTGCATGTTGCTGGGTGGGGCCTCTGGTGCATATGTTGTTGGGTGGGGCCTCTGGTACATATGTTGTTGGGTGGGGCCTCTGGTGCATGTTGTTGGGTGGGGCCTCTGGTGCATATGTGGTTTGGTGGGGCTTCTGGTGCATATTTTGTTGGGTGGGACCTCTGGTGCATATGTTGTTGAGTGGGGCCTCTGGTTCATATTTTGTTGGGTGAGGCCTCTGGTGCATATGTTGTTGGGTGGGGCCTCTGGTACATATGTTGTTGGGTGGGACCTCTGGTGCATATGTTGTTGATTGAGGCCTCTGGTACATATGTTGTTGGGTAGGGCCTCTGGTGCATTTGTTGTTGGGTGAGGCCTCTTTCATATTTTGTTGGGTGGGGCCTCTGGTACATATGCAGTTGGGTGGGGCCTCTGTTTCATATTTTGTTTGGTAGAGCCCCTGGTGCATGTGTTGTTGGGTGGGGCCTCTGGTACATATGTTATTGGGTGGGGCCTCTGTTTCATATTTTGTTGGGTGGGGCCTCTGGTGCATATTTTGTTGGGTGGGCCTTGTGCATATTTTGTTGGGTCCGGCATCTGGTACATATGTTGTTGGGTGAGGCCTCTGGTGCATATGTTGTTGGGGGAGGCCTCTGTTTCATATTTTGTTGGGTGAGGCCTCTGTTTCATATTTTGTTGGGTGGGGCCTCTGGTACATATGCTGTTGGGTGGGGCCTCTGGTTCATATTTTGTTGGGTAGAGCCCCTGGTGCATGTGTTGTTGGGTGGGGCCTCTGGTAAA
Organism: Lissotriton vulgaris; assembly: GCF_964263255.1. Classification (NCBI taxonomy): domain Eukaryota; kingdom Metazoa; phylum Chordata; class Amphibia; order Caudata; family Salamandridae; genus Lissotriton; species Lissotriton vulgaris. The sequence continues at coordinate 17,789,744 of NC_141700.1, read as the reverse complement.
TATGTTATTGGGTGGGGCCTCTGTTTCATATTTTGTTGGGTGGGGCCTCTGGTACATATATTGTTGGGTGGGGCCTTTGGGGCATATGTTGTTGGATGGGGCCTCTGGTACATATGTTGTTGGGGGGGGCTCTGGTGCATGTTGTTGGGTGGGGCCTCTGGTGCATATGTTGTTGAGTGGGACCTCTGGTACATATTTTGTTGCTTTGGGCCTCGGGTGCATATTTTGTTGGGTGGGGCCTTTGGTACATATGTTGTTGGGTGGGGCCTCTGGTGCATATGTTGTTGGGTGGGCCTCTGGTACATATGTTGTTGGGTGGGGCCTCTGGTTCATGTTGTTGGGTGGGACCTCTGGTGCATATGTGTTTGGGTGGGATCTCTGGTGCAGATTTTGTTGGGTGGGGCCTCTGGTGCATATTTTGTTGGGTGGGGCCTCTGGTGCATATGTTGTTGGGGGAGGCCTCTGGTGCATATGTTGTTGGGTGAGGCCTATGGTGCATTTATTGTTGGGTGAGGCCTCTGGTGCATGTTGTTGGGTGGGGCCTCTGGTCCATATGTTGTTGGGTGGGGCCTCCGGTTCATATTTTGTTGGGTGAGCCTCTGGTGCATATGTTGTTGGGTTGGGCCTCTGGTGCATATGTTGTTGAGTGGGGCCTCTGGTGCATATGTTGTTGGGTCCAGCCTCTGGTGCATATGTTGTTGGGGGAGGCCTCTGGTGCATATGTTGTTGGGTGAGGCCTCTGGTGCATATGTTGTTGGGTGGGGCCTCTGGTACATATGTTGTTGGGTGAGGCCTCTGGTGCATATGTTGTTGGACGGGGCCTCTGGTACATATGTTGTTGGGTGAGGCCTCTGGTGCATATGTTGTTGGGTGGGGCCTCTGGTGCATATTTTGTTGTCTGGGGTCTCTGTTTCATATTTTGTTGGGTGGGGACTCTTGTGCATATTGTGTTGGGAGAGGCCTCTGGTGCATATTTTGTTGGATGGGGCCTCTGGTACATATGTTGTTGGGTGGGACCTCTGGTGCATATTTTGTTGGGTCCAGCCTCTGGTGCATATTTTGTTGGGTGGGGCCTCTGGTGCATATATTGTTGGGTGTGGGGCCTCTGGTGCATATGTTGTTGGGTTGGGCCTCTGGTGCATATTGTGTTCGGCGGGGCCAATGGTGCATATTTTGTCTTGTCCGGCCTCGGGTGCATATTTGGTGGGTGGGGTCTCTGGTACATATGTTGTTGGGTGGGGCCTCTGGTGCATGTTGCTGGGTGGGGCCTCTGGTGCATATGTTGTTGGGTGGGGCCTCTGGTACATATGTTGTTGGGTGGGGCCTCTGGTGCATGTTGTTGGGTAGGGCCTCTGGTGCATATGTGGTTTGGTGGGGCCTCTGGTGCATATTTTGTTGGGTGGGGCCTCTGGTGCATATGTTGTTGAGTGGGGCCTCTGGTTCATATTTTGTTGGGTGGGGCCTCTGGTGCATAATTTGTTGGATGGGGCCTCTGGTGCATATGTGGTTTGGTGGGGCCTCTGGTGCATATTTTATTGGGTGGGGCCTCCGGTGCATATTTTGTTGGGTGGGGCTTCTGGTACATATGTTGTTGGGTGGGGCCTCTGGGGCATATGTTGTGGGATGGGGCCTCTGGTACATATGTTGTTGGGTGGGGCCTCTGGTGCATGTTGCTGGGTGGGGCCTCTGGTGCATATGTTGTTGGGTGGGGCCTCTGGTACATATGTTGTTGGGTGGGGCCTCTGGTGCATGTTGTTGGGTGGGGCCTCTGGTGCATATGTGGTTTGGTGGGGCTTCTGGTGCATATTTTGTTGGGTGGGACCTCTGGTGCATATGTTGTTGAGTGGGGCCTCTGGTTCATATTTTGTTGGGTGAGGCCTCTGGTGCATATGTTGTTGGGTGGGGCCTCTGGTACATATGTTGTTGGGTGGGACCTCTGGTGCATATGTTGTTGATTGAGGCCTCTGGTACATATGTTGTTGGGTAGGGCCTCTGGTGCATTTGTTGTTGGGTGAGGCCTCTTTCATATTTTGTTGGGTGGGGCCTCTGGTACATATGCAGTTGGGTGGGGCCTCTGTTTCATATTTTGTTTGGTAGAGCCCCTGGTGCATGTGTTGTTGGGTGGGGCCTCTGGTACATATGTTATTGGGTGGGGCCTCTGTTTCATATTTTGTTGGGTGGGGCCTCTGGTGCATATTTTGTTGGGTGGGCCTTGTGCATATTTTGTTGGGTCCGGCATCTGGTACATATGTTGTTGGGTGAGGCCTCTGGTGCATATGTTGTTGGGGGAGGCCTCTGTTTCATATTTTGTTGGGTGAGGCCTCTGTTTCATATTTTGTTGGGTGGGGCCTCTGGTACATATGCTGTTGGGTGGGGCCTCTGGTTCATATTTTGTTGGGTAGAGCCCCTGGTGCATGTGTTGTTGGGTGGGGCCTCTGGTAAATATGTTATTGGGTGGGGCCTCTGTTTCATATTTTGTTGGGTGGGGCCTCTGGTGCATATTTTGTTGGGTGGGGCCTCTGGTGCATATTCAGTTGGGTCCGGCCTCTGGTACATATGTTGTTGGGTGAGGCCTCTGGTGCATATGTTGTTGGGTATCGCCTCTGGTGCATATGTTGTTGGGCGAGGCCTCTGTTTCATATTTTCTTGGGTGGGGCCTCTGGTACATATGTTGTTGGGTGGGGCCTCTGGTGCATGTTGTTGGGTGGGGCATCTCTTTCATATTTTGTTGGATGGGGCCTCTGGTACATATGTTGTTGGGTGGGGCCTCTGTTTCATATTTTGTTGGGTGGGGCCTCTGGTGCATATATTGTTGGGTGGGGCCTCTGGTGCATATTCTGTTGGGGCCGGCCTCTGGTACATATGTTGATGGGTGAGGCCTCTGGTGCATATTTTGTTGGGTCCAGCCTCTGGTGCATATTTTGTTGGGTGGGGCCTCTGGTGCATATATTGTTGGGTGTGGGGCCTCTGGTGCATATGTTGTTGGGTTGGGCCTCTGGTGCATATTTTTGTTCGGCGGGGCCAATGGTGCATATTTTGTCTTGTCCGGCCTCGGGTGCATATTTGGTGGGTGGGGACTCTGGTACATATGTTGTTGGGTGGGGCCTCTAGGGCATATGTTGTGGGATGGGGCCTCTGGTACATATGTTGTTGGGTGGGGCCTCTGGTGCATGTTGCTGGGTGGGGCCTCTGGTGCATATGTTGTTGGGTGGGGCCTCTGGTACATATGTTGTTGGGTGGGGCCTCTGGTGCATGTTGTTGGGTAGGGCCTCTGGTGCATATGTGGTTTGGTGGGGCCTCTGGTGCATATTTTGTTGGGTGGGGCTTCTGGTGCATATGTTGTTGAGTGGGGCCTCTGGTTCATATTTTGTTGGGTGGGGCCTCTGGTGCATAATTTGTTGGATGGGGCCTCTGGTGCATATGTGGTTTGGTGGGGCCTCTGGTGCATATTTTATTGGGTGGGGCCTCCGGTGCATATTTTGTTGGGTGGGGCTTCTGGTACATATGTTGTTGGGTGGGGCCTCTGGGGCATATGTTGTGGGATGGGGCCTCTGGTACATATGTTGTTGGGTGGGGCCTCTGGTGCATGTTGCTGGGTGGGGCCTCTGGTGCATATGTTGTTGGGTGGGGCCTCTGGTACATATGTTGTTGGGTGGGGCCTCTGGTGCATGTTGTTGGGTGGGGCCTCTGGTGCATATGTGGTTTGGTGGGGCTTCTGGTGCATATTTTGTTGGGTGGGACCTCTGGTGCATATGTTGTTGAGTGGGGCCTCTGGTTCATATTTTGTTGGGTGGGGCCTCTGGTGCATATGTTGTTGGGTGGGGCCTCTGGTACATATGTTGTTGGGTGGGACCTCTGGTGCATATGTTGTTGATTGAGGCCTCTGGTACATATGTTGTTGGGTAGGGCCTCTGGTGCATTTGTTGTTGGGTGAGGCCTCTGTTTCATATTTTGTTTGGTAGAGCCCCTGGTGCATGTGTTGTTGGGTGGGGCCTCTGGTACATATGTTATTGGGTGGGGCCTCTGTTTCATATTTTGTTGGGTGGGGCCTCTGGTGCATATTTTGTTGGGTGGGCCTTGTGCATATTTTGTTGGGTCCGGCATCTGGTACATATGTTGTTGGGTGAGGCCTCTGGTGCATATGTTGTTGGGGGAGGCCTCTGGTGCATTTGTTGTTGGGTGAGGCCTCTGTTTCATATTTTGTTGGGTGGGGCCTCTGGTACATATGCTGTTGGGTGGGGCCTCTGGTTCATATTTTGTTGGGTAGAGCCCCTGGTGCATGTGTTGTTGGGTGGGGCCTCTGGTACATATGTTATTGGGTGGGGCCTCTGTTTCATATTTTGTTGGGTGGGGCCTCTGGTGCATATTTTGTTGGGTGGGGCCTCTGGTGCATATTCAGTTGGGTCCGGCCTCTGGTACATATGTTGTTGGGTGGGGCCTCTGGTACATATGTTGTTGGGTGGGGCCTCTGTTTCATATTTTGTTGGGTGGGGCCTCTGGTGCATATATTGTTGGGTGGGGCCTCTGGTGCATATTCTGTTGGGGCCGGCCTCTGGTACATATGTTGATGGGTGAGGCCTCTCGTGCATATGTTGTTGGGTGTCGCCTCTGGTGCATATGTTGTTGGGTGGGGCCTATGGTGCATATGTTGTTGGGTGGGGCCTCTGGTACATATGTTGTTGGGTGGGGCCTCTGGTGCATGTTGTTGGGTGGGGCCTCTGGTGCATATGTGGTTTGGTGGGGCCTCTGCTCTGGTGCATATTTTGTTGGGTGGGGCCTCTGGTGCATAATTTGTTGGGTGGGGCCTCTGGTGAATATTTTGTTGGGTAGAGCCCCTGGTGCATGTGTTGTTGGGTGGGGCCTCTGGTAAATATGTTATTGGGTGGGGCCTCTGTTTCATATTTTGTTGGGTGGGGCCTCTGGTGCATATTTTGTTGGGTGGGGCCTCTGGTGCATATTCAGTTGGGTCCGGCCTCTGGTACATATGTTGTTGGGTGAGGCCTCTGGTGCATATGTTGTTGGGTATCGCCTCTGGTGCATATGTTGTTGGGCGAGGCCTCTGTTTCATATTTTCTTGGGTGGGGCCTCTGGTACATATGTTGTTGGGTGGGGCCTCTGGTGCATGTTGTTGGGTGGGGCATCTCTTTCATATTTTGTTGGATGGGGCCTCTGGTACATATGTTGTTGGGTGGGGCCCCTGTTTCATATTTTGTTGGGTGGGGCCTCTGGTGCATATATTGTTGGGTGGGGCCTCTGGTGCATATTCTGTTGGGGCCGGCCTCTGGTACATATGTTGATGGGTGAGGCCTCTGGTGCATATTTTGTTGGGTCCAGCCTCTGGTGCATATTTTGTTGGGTGGGGCCTCTGGTGCATATATTGTTGGGTGTGGGGCCTCTGGTGCATATGTTGTTGGGTTGGGCCTCTGGTGCATATTTTTGTTCGGCGGGGCCAATGGTGCATATTTTGTCTTGTCCGGCCTCGGGTGCATATTTGGTGGGTGGGGGCTCTGGTACATATGTTGTTGGGTGGGGCCTCTAGGGCATATGTTGTGGGATGGGGCCTCTGGTACATATGTTGTTGGGTGGGGCCTCTGGTGCATGTTGCTGGGCGGGGCCTCTGGTGCATATGTTGTTGGGTGGGGCCTCTGGTACATATGTTGTTGGGTGGGGCCTTTGGTGCATGTTGTTGGGTAGGGCCTCTGGTGCATATGTGGTTTGGTGGGGCCTCTGGTGCATATTTTGTTGGGTGGGGCTTCTGGTGCATATGTTGTTGAGTGGGGCCTCTGGTTCATATTTTGTTGGGTGGGGCCTCTGGTGCATAATTTGTTGGATGGGGCCTCTGGTGCATATGTGGTTTGGTGGGGCCTCTGGTGCATATTTTATTGGGTGGGGCCTCCGGTGCATATTTTGTTGGGTGGGGCTTCTGGTACATATGTTGTTGGGTGGGGCCTCTGGGGCATATGTTGTGGGATGGGGCCTCTGGTACATATGTTGTTGGGTGGGGCCTCTGGTGCATGTTGCTGGGTGGGGCCTCTGGTGCATATGTTGTTGGGTGGGGCCTCTGGTACATATGTTGTTGGGTGGGGCCTCTGGTGCATGTTGTTGGGTGGGGCCTCTGGTGCATATGTGGTTTGGTGGGGCTTCTGGTGCATATTTTGTTGGGTGGGACCTCTGGTGCATATGTTGTTGAGTGGGGCCTCTGGTTCATATTTTGTTGGGTGGGGCCTCTGGTGCATATGTTGTTGGGTGGGGCCTCTGGTACATATGTTGTTGGGTGGGACCTCTGGTGCATATGTTGTTGATTGAGGCCTCTGGTACATATGTTGTTGGGTAGGGCCTCTGGTGCATTTGTTGTTGGGTGAGGCCTCTGTTTCATATTTTGTTTGGTAGAGCCCCTGGTGCATGTGTTGTTGGGTGGGGCCTCTGGTACATATGTTATTGGGTGGGGCCTCTGTTTCATATTTTGTTGGGTGGGGCCTCTGGTGCATATTTTGTTGGGTGGGCCTTGTGCATATTTTGTTGGGTCCGGCATCTGGTACATATGTTGTTGGGTGAGGCCTCTGGTGCATATGTTGTTGGGGGAGGCCTCTGGTGCATTTGTTGTTGGGTGAGGCCTCTGTTTCATATTTTGTTGGGTGGGGCCTCTGGTACATATGCTGTTGGGTGGGGCCTCTGGTTCATATTTTGTTGGGTAGAGCCCCTGGTGCATGTGTTGTTGGGTGGGGCCTCTGGTACATATGTTATTGGGTGGGGCCTCTGTTTCATATTTTGTTGGGTGGGGCCTCTGGTGCATATTTTGTTGGGTGGGGCCTCTGGTGCATATTCAGTTGGGTCCGGCCTCTGGTACATATGTTGTTGGGTGGGGCCTCTGGTACATATGTTGTTGGGTGGGGCCTCTGTTTCATATTTTGTTGGGTGGGGCCTCTGGTGCATATATTGTTGGGTGGGGCCTCTGGTGCATATTCTGTTGGGGCCGGCCTCTGGTACATATGTTGATGGGTGAGGCCTCTCGTGCATATGTTGTTGGGTGTCGCCTCTGGTGCATATGTTGTTGGGTGGGGCCTATGGTGCATATGTTGTTGGGTGGGGCCTCTGGTACATATGTTGTTGGGTGGGGCCTCTGGTGCATGTTGTTGGGTGGGGCCTCTGGTGCATATGTGGTTTGGTGGGGCCTCTGCTCTGGTGCATATTTTGTTGGGTGGGGCCTCTGGTGCATAATTTGTTGGGTGGGGCCTCTGGTGAATATGTTGTTGGGTAGGGCCTCTGGTACATTTTCTGTTGGGTTGGGCCTCTGGTACATATGTTGTTGGGTGGGACCTCTGGTGCATATGTTGTTGGGTGGGACTCTGGTGCATATTTTGTTGGGTCCGGCCTCTGGTACATATGTTGTTGGGTGAGGCCTCTGGTACATTTGTTGTTGGGTAGGGCCTCTGGTGCATATGTTGTTGGGTGGGCCTCTGGTGCATATTTTGTTGGGTCCGGCCTCTGGTACATATGTTGTTGGGTGAGGCCTCTGGTGCATATGTTGTTGGGGGAGGCCTCTGGTGAATTTGTTGTTGGGTGAGGCCTCTGTTTCATATTTTGTTGGGTGGGGCCTCTGGTACATATGCTGTTGGGTGAGGCCTCTTTCATATTTTGTTGTGTGGGGCCTCTGGTACATATGCTGTTGGGTGGGGCCTCTGTTTCATATTTTGTTGGGTAGAGCCCCTGGTGCATGCGTTGTTGGGTGGGGCCTCTGGTACATATGTTGCTGGGTGGGGCCTCTGTTTCATATTTTGTTGGGTGGGGCCTCTGGTGCATATTTTGTTGGGTGGGGCCTCTGGTGCATATTCTGTTGGGTCCGGCCTCTGGTCCATATGTTGTTGGGTGAGGCCTCTGGTGCATATGTTGTTGGGTATCGCCTCTGGTGCATATGTTGTTGGGTGAGGCCTCTGTTTCATATTTTGTTGGGTGGGGCCTCTGGTGCATATTTTGTTGGGTCCAGCCTCTGGTGCATATGTTGTTGGGTGGGGCCTCAGGTGCATATGTTGGGTTGGGCCTCTGGTACATATGTTATTGGGTGGGGCCTCTGGTGCATATTTTGTTGGGTCCAGCCTCTGGTGCATATTTTGTTGGGTGGGGCCTCTGGTGCATATTTTCTTGGGTGGGGCCTCTGGTACATATTTTGTTTGGTCCACCTCTGGTGCATATTTTGTTGGGTCCAGCCCCTGGTATATATGTTGTTGGGTGAGGCATTTGTTTCGTTTTTTTTTTGGGTGGGGCCTCTGGTACATTTGTTGTTGGGTGGGGCCTCTGGTGCATATTTTGTTGGGTGGGGCCTCTGGTGCATATTTTGTTGGGTGGGGCCTCTGGTGCATATGTTGTTGGGTGGGGCCTCTGATGCATATGTTGGATGGGGCCTCTGGTACATATGTTGTTGGGTGGGGCCTCTGGTGCATGTTGTTGGGTGGGACCTCTGTTGCATATGTGGTTGTGTTGGGCCTCTGGTGCATATGTTGTTGGGTGTCGCCTCTGGTGCATATGTTGCTGGGTGGGGCCTCTGGTGCATATGTTGTTGAGTGGGTCCTCTGGTGCATATTTTGTAGGGTGGGACCTCTGGTGCATATTTTGTTGGGTCCAGCCTCTGGTGCATATGTTGTTGGGTGGGGCCTCTGGTACATATGTTGTTGGGTAGGGCCTCTGGTACATATGTTGTTGGATGGGGCCTCTGGTACATATGTTGTTGGATGGGGCCTCTGGTACATATGTTGTTGGGTCCAGCCTCTGGTGCATATGTTGTTGGGTGGGGCCTCTGGTGCATATGTTGGGTGGGGCCTCTGTTTCATATTTTGTTGGGTGGGGCCTCTGGTGCATATTCTGTTGGGTGGGGCCTCTGGTACATATTTTGTTTGGTCCACCTCTGGTGCATATTTTGTTGGGTCCAGCCACTGGTATATATGTTGTTGGGTGAGGCCTTTGTTTCGTATTTTTTTGGGTGGGGCCTCTGGTACATATGTTGTTGGGTGGGGCCTCTGGTGCATGTTTTGTTGGGTGGGGCCTCTGGTGCATATGTTGTTGGGTGGGGCCTCTGGTGCATATGTTGGGTGGGGCCTCTGGTACATATGTTGTTGGGTGGGGCCTCTGGTGCATGTTGTTGGGTGGGACCTCCGTTGCATATATGGTTGTGTTGGGCCTCTGGAGCATATGTTGTTGGGTGTCGCCTCTGGTGCATATGTTGTTGGGTGGGGCCTCTGGTGCATATGTTGTTGAGTGGGTCCTCTGGTGCATATTTTGTTGGGTGGGACCTCTGGTGCATATTTTGTTGGGTGGGGCCTCTGGTGCATATGTTGTTGGGTGGGGCCTCTGGTGCATGTTGTTGGGTGGGACCTCCGTTGCATATATGGTTGTGTTGGGCCTCTGGTGCATATGTTGTTGGGTGTCGCCTCTGGTGCATATGTTGTTGGGTGGGGCCTCTGGTGCATATGTTGTTGGGTGGGGCCTCTGGTACATATGTTGTTGGGTGGGGCCTCTGGTACATATGTTGTTGGGTGGGGACTCTGTTTCATATTTTGTTGGGTGGGCCTCTGGTACATATGTTGTTGGGTGGGGCGTCATGTACATATGTTGTTGGGTGGGGCCTCTGGTGCATATGTTGTTGGGTGAGGCCTTTGGTGCATATATTTTTGGGTGGGGCCTCTGTTTCATATTTTGTTGGGTGGGGCCTCTGGTGAATATTTTGTTGGGTGGGGCCTCTGGTGCATATGTTGTTGGGTGGGGCCTCTGGTGCATATGTTTTTGGGTGTGGCCTCTGGTGCATATGTTCTTGGGTGAGGCCTCTGGTGCATATGCTGTTTAGTGGGGCCTCTGGTACATTTTCTGTTGGGTGGGGCCTCTGGTACATATGTTGTTGGGTGGGACCTCTGGTGCATATGTTGTTGGGTGGGCCTCTGGTGCATATTTTGTTGGGTCCGGCCTCTGGTACATATGTTGTTGGGTGAGGCCTCTGGTACATTTGTTGTTGGGTAGGGCCTCTGGTACATATGTTGTTGGGTGGGCCTCTGGTGCATATTTTGTTGGGTCCGGCCTCTGGTACATATGTTGTTGGGTGAGGCCTCTGGTGCATATGTTGTTGGGGGAGGCCTCTGGTGCATTTGTTGTTGGGTGAGGCCTCTGTTTCATATTTTGTTGGGTGGGGCCTCTGGTACATATGCTGTTGGGTGAGGCCTCTGTTTCATATTTTGTTGGGTGGGGCCTCTGGTACATATGCTGTTGGGTGGGGCCTCTGTTTCATATTTTGTTGGGTAGAGCCCCTGGTGCATGCGTTGTTGGGTGGGGCCTCTGGTACATATGTTGCTGGGTGGGGCCTCTGTTTCATATTTTGTTGGGTGGGGCCTCTGGTGCATATTTTGTTGGGTGGGGCCTCTGGTGCATATTCTGTTGTGTCCGGCCTCTGGTCCATATGTTGTTGGGTGAGACCTCTGGTGCATATGTTGTTGGGTATCGCCTCTGGTGCATATGTTGTTGGGTGAGGCCTCTGTTTCATATTTTGTTGGGTGAGGCCTCTGTTTCATATTTTGTTGGGTGGGGCCTCTGGTGCATATTTTGTTGGGTGGGGCCTCTGGTGCATATTTTGTTGGGTCCAGCCTCTGGTGCATATGTTGTTGGGTGGGGCCTCTGGTGCATATGTTGGGTTGGGCCTCTGGTACATATGTTATTGGGTGGGGCCTCTGGTGCATATTCTGTTGGGTCCAGCCTCTGGTGCATATTTTGTTGGATGGGGCCTCTGGTGCATATTTTGTTGGGTGGGGCCTCTGGTACATATTTTGTTTGGTCCACCTCTGGTGCATATTTTGTTGGGTCCAGCCCCTGGTATATATGTTGTTGGGTGAGGCCTTTGTTTCGTTTTTTTTTTGGGTGGGGCCTCTGGTACATTTGTTGTTGGGTGGGGCCTCTGGTGCATATTTTGTTGGGTGGGGCCTCTGGTGCATATTTTGTTGGGTGGGGCCTCTGGTGCATATGTTGTTGGGTTGGGCCTCTGATGCATATGTTGGGTGGGGCCTCTGGTACATATGTTGTTGGGTGGGGCCTCTGGTGCATGTTGTTGGGTGGGACCTCTGTTGCATATGTGGTTGTGTTGGGCCTCTGGTGCATATGTTGTTGGGTGTCGCCTCTGGTGCATATGTTGCTGGGTGGGGCCTCTGGTGCATATGTTGTTGAGTGGGTCCTCTGGTGCATATTTTGTTGGGTGGGACCTCTGGTGCATATTTTGTTGGGTCCAGCCTCTGGTGCATATGTTGTTGGGTGGGGCCTCTGGTACATATGTTGTTGGGTAGGGCCTCTGGTACATATGTTGTTGGATGGGGCCTCTGGTACATATGTTGTTGGGTCCAGCCTCTGGTGCATATGTTGTTGGGTGGGGCCTCTGGTGCATATGTTGGGTGGGGCCTCTGTTTCATATTTTGTTGGGTGGGGCCTCTGGTGCATATTCTGTTGGGTGGGGCCTCTGGTACATATTTTGTTTGGTCCACCTCTGGTGCATATTTTGTTGGGTCCAGCCACTGGTATATATGTTGTTGGGTGAGGCCTTTGTTTCGTATTTTTTTGGGTGGGGCCTCTGGTACATATGTTGTTGGGTGGGGCCTCTGGTGCATGTTTTGTTGGGTGGGGCCTCTGGTGCATATTTTGTTGGGTGGGGCCTCTGGTGCATATGTTGTTGGGTGGGGCCTCTGGTGCATATGTTGGGTGGGGCCTCTGGTACATATGTTGTTGGGTGGGGCCTCTGGTGCATGTTGTTGGGTGGGACCTCCGTTGCATATATGGTTGTGTTGGGCCTCTGGAGCATATGTTGTTGGGTGTCGCCTCTGGTGCATATGTTGTTGGGTGGGGCCTCTGGTGCATATGTTGTTGAGTGGGTCCTCTGGTGCATATTTTGTTGGGTGGGACCTCTGGTGCATATTTTGTTGGGTGGGGCCTCTGGTGCATATGTTGTTGGGTGGGGCCTCTGGTGCATATGTTGTTGGGTGGGGCCTCTGGTGCATATGTTGTTGGGTGGGGCCTCTGGTGCATGTTGTTGGGTGGGACCTCCGTTGCATATATGGTTGTGTTGGGCCTCTGGTGCATATGTTGTTGGGTGTCGCCTCTGGTGCATATGTTGTTGGGTGGGGCCTCTGGTGCATATGTTGTTGGGTGGGGCCTCTGGTACATATGTTGTTGGGTGGGGCCTCTGGTACATATGTTGTTGGGTGGGGATTCTGTTTCATATTTTGTTGGGTGGGCCTCTGGTACATATGTTGTTGGGTGGGCCTCTGGTACATATGTTGTTGGGTGGGCCTCTGGTACATATGTTGTTGGGTGGGGCGTCATGTACATATGTTGTTGGGTGGGGCCTCTGGTGCATATGTTGTTGGGTGAGGCCTTTGGTGCATATATTTTTGGGTGGGGCCTCTGTTTCATATTTTGTTGGGTGGGGCCTCTGGTGAATATTTTGTTGGGTGGGGCCTCTGGTGCATATGTTGTTGGGTGGGGCCTCTGGTGCATATGTTTTTGGGTGTGGCCTCTGGTGCATATGTTCTTGGGTGAGGCCTCTGGTGCATATGCTGTTTAGTGGGGCCTCTGGTACATTTTCTGTTGGGTGGGGCCTCTGGTACATATGTTGTTGGGTGGGACCTCTGGTGCATATGTTGTTGGGTGGGCCTCTGGTGCATATTTTGTTGGGTCCGGCCTCTGGTACACATGTTGTTGGGTGAGGCCTCTGGTACATTTGTTGTTGGGTGGGGCCTCTGGTGCATATTTTGTTGGGTGGGGCCTCTGGTGCATATTTTGTTGGGTGGGGCCTCTGGTGCATATGTTGTTGGGTTGGGCCTCTGATGCATATGTTGGGTGGGGCCTCTGGTACATATGTTGTTGGGTGGGGCCTCTGGTGCATGTTGTTGGGTGGGACCTCTGTTGCATATGTGGTTGTGTTGGGCCTCTGGTGCATATGTTGTTGGGTGTCGCCTCTGGTGCATATGTTGCTGGGTGGGGCCTCTGGTGCATATGTTGTTGAGTGGGTCCTCTGGTGCATATTTTGTTGGGTGGGACCTCTGGTGCATATTTTGTTGGGTCCAGCCTCTGGTGCATATGTTGTTGGGTGGGGCCTCTGGTACATATGTTGTTGGGTAGGGCCTCTGGTACATATGTTGTTGGATGGGGCCTCTGGTACATATGTTGTTGGGTCCAGCCTCTGGTGCATATGTTGTTGGGTGGGGCCTCTGGTGCATGTTGTTGGGTGGGACCTCCGTTGCATATATGGTTGTGTTGGGCCTCTGGAGCATATGTTGTTGGGTGTCGCCTCTGGTGCATATGTTGTTGGGTGGGGCCTCTGGTGCATATGTTGTTGAGTGGGTCCTCTGGTGCATATTTTGTTGGGTGGGACCTCTGGTGCATATTTTGTTGGGTGGGGCCTCTGGTGCATATGTTGTTGGGTGGGGCCTCTGGTGCATATGTTGTTGGGTGGGGCCTCTGGTGCATATGTTGTTGGGTGGGGCCTCTGGTGCATGTTGTTGGGTGGGACCTCCGTTGCATATATGGTTGTGTTGGGCCTCTGGTGCATATGTTGTTGGGTGTCGCCTCTGGTGCATATGTTGTTGGGTGGGGCCTCTGGTGCATATGTTGTTGGGTGGGGCCTCTGGTACATATGTTGTTGGGTGGGGCCTCTGGTACATATGTTGTTGGGTGGGGACTCTGTTTCATATTTTGTTGGGTGGGCCTCTGGTACATATGTTGTTGGGTGGGCCTCTGGTACATATGTTGTTGGGTGGGCCTCTGGTACATATGTTGTTGGGTGGGGCGTCATGTACATATGTTGTTGGGTGGGGCCTCTGGTGCATATGTTGTTGGGTGAGGCCTTTGGTGCATATATTTTTGGGTGGGGCCTCTGTTTCATATTTTGTTGGGTGGGGCCTCTGGTGAATATTTTGTTGGGTGGGGCCTCTGGTGCATATGTTGTTGGGTGGGGCCTCTGGTGCATATGTTTTTGGGTGTGGCCTCTGGTGCATATGTTCTTGGGTGAGGCCTCTGGTGCATATGCTGTTTAGTGGGGCCTCTGGTACATTTTCTGTTGGGTGGGGCCTCTGGTACATATGTTGTTGGGTGGGACCTCTGGTGCATATGTTGTTGGGTGGGCCTCTGGTGCATATTTTGTTGGGTCCGGCCTCTGGTACACATGTTGTTGGGTGAGGCCTCTGGTACATTTGTTGTTGGGTAGGGCCTCTGGTACATATGTTGTTGGGTGGGCCTCTGGTGCATATTTTGTTGGGTCCGGCCTCTGGTACATATGTTGTTGGGTGAGGCCTCTGGTGCATATGTTGTTGGGGGAGGCCTCTGGTGCATTTGTTGTTGGGTGAGGCCTCTGTTTCATATTTTGTTGGGTGGGGCCTCTGGTACATATGCTGTTGGGTGAGGCCTCTGTTTCATATTTTGTTGGGTGGGGCCTCTGGTACATATGCTGTTGGGTGGGGCCTCTGTTTCATATTTTGTTGGGTAGAGCCCCTGGTGCATGCGTTGTTGGGTGGGGCCTCTGGTACATATGTTGCTGGGTGGGGCCTCTGTTTCATATTTTGTTGGGTGGGGCCTCTGGTGCATATTTTGTTGGGTGGGGCCTCTGGTGCATATTCTGCTGTGTCCGGCCTCTGGTCCATATGTTGTTGGGTGAGACCTCTGGTGCATATGTTGTTGGGTATCGCCTCTGGTCCATATGTTGTTGGGCGAGGCCTCTGTTTCATATTTTGTTGGGTGGGGCCTCTGGTGCATATTTTGTTGGGTGGGGCCTCTGGTGCATATTTTGTTGGGTCCAGCCTCTGGTGCATATGTTGTTGGGTGGGGCCTCTGGTGCATATGTTGGGTTGGGCCTCTGGTACATATGTTATTGGGTGGGGCCTCTGGTGCATATTCTGTTGGGTCCAGCCTCTGGTGCATATTTTGTTGGGTGGGGCCTCTGGTGCATATTTTGTTGGGTGGGGCCTCTGGTACATATTTTGTTTGGTCCACCTCTGGTGCATATTTTGTTGGGTCCAGCCCCTGGTATATATGTTGTTGGGTGAGGCCTTTGTTTCGGTTTTTTTTTGGGTGGGGCCTCTGGTACATTTGTTGTTGGGTGTGGCCTCTGGTGCATATTTTGTTGGGTGGGGCCTCTGGTGCATATTTTGTTGGGTGGGGCCTCTGGTGCATATGTTGTTGGGTGGGGCCTCTGATGCATATGTTGGGTGGGGCCTCTGGTACATATGTTGTTGGGTGGGGCCTCTGGTGCATGTTGTTGGGTGGGACCTCTGTTGCACATGTGGTTGTGTTAGGCCTCTGGTGCATATGTTGTTGGGTGTCGCCTCTGGTGCATATGTTGCTGGGTGGGGCCTCTGGTGCATATGTTGTTGAGTGGGTCCTCTGGTGCATATTTTGTTGGGTGGGACCTCTGGTGCATATTTTGTTGGGTCCAGCCTCTGGTGCATATGTTGTTGGGTGGGGCCTCTGGTACATATGTTGTTGGGTAGGGCCTCTGGTACATATGTTGTTGGATGGGGCCTCTGGTACATATGTTGTTGGGTCCAGCCTCTGGTGCATATGTTGTTGGGTGGGGCCTCTGGTGCATATGTTGGGTGGGGCCTCTGTTTCATATTTTGTTGGGTGGGGCCTCTGGTGCATATTCTGTTGGGTGGGGCCTCTGGTACATATTTTGTTTGGTCCACCTCTGGTGCATATTTTGTTGGGTCCAGCCACTGGTATATATGTTGTTGGGTGAGGCCTTTGTTTCGTATTTTTTTGAGTGGGGCCTCTGGTACATATGTTGTTGGGTGGGGCCTCTGGTGCATGTTTTGTTGGGTGGGGCCTCTGGTGCATATTTTGTTGGGTGGGGCCTCTGGTGCATATGTTGTTGGGTGGGGCCTCTGGTGCATATGTTGGGTGGGGCCTCTGGTACATATGTTGTTGGGTGGGGCCTCTGGTGCATGTTGTTGGGTGGGACCTCCGTTGCATATATGGTTGTGTTGGGCCTCTGGTGCATATGTTGTTGGGTGTCGCCTCTGGTGCATATGTTGTTGGGTGGGGCCTCTGGTGCATATGTTGTTGAGAGGGTCCTCTGGTGCATATTTTGTTGGGTGGGACCTCTGGTGCATATTTTGTTGGGTCCAGCCTCTGGTGCATATGTTGTTGGGTGGGGCCTCTGGTACATATGTTGTTGGGTGGGGCCTCTGGTACATATGTTGTTGGGTGGGGACTCTGTTTCATATTTTGTTGGGTGGGCCTCTGGTACATATGTTGTTGGGTGGGGCGTCATGTACATATGTTGTTGGGTGGGGCCTCTGGTGCATATGTTGTTGGGTGAGGCCTTTGGTGCATATATTTTTGGGTGGGGCCTCTGTTTCATATTTTGTTGGGTGGGGCCTCTAGTGAATATTTTGTTGGGTGGGGCCTCTGGTGCATATGTTGTTGGGTGGGGCCTCTGGTGCATATGTTTTTGGGTGTGGCCTCTGGTGCATATGTTCTTGGGTGAGGCCTCTGGTGCATATGTTGTTTAGTGGGGCCTCTGGTACATATGTTGTTGGGTGAGTCCTCTGGTGCATATGTTTTTGGGTGGAGCCTCTGGTACGTATGTTGTTGGGTGAGGCCTCTGGTGCATATGTTGTTGGGTGGGGCTCTGGTGCATATGTTGTTGGGTGGGGTATCTGTTTCATATTTTGTTGGGTGGGTCCTGTGGTGCATATTGTGTTGGGTGGGACCTCTGGTCCATATGGTGTTCGGGTGGGCCTCTGGTGCATATGTTGTTGGGTGGGGTCTCTGGTGCATATGTCGTTGGGTGAAGCCTTTGGTGCGTATGTTGTTGGGTGGGGCCTCTGGTGCATATTCTGTTGGGTCCAGTCTCTGGTGCAAATGCTGTTGGGTGGGGCCTCTGGTGCATATGTTGTTGGGTGAGGTCTATGTTTCATATTTTGCTGGGTGGGGCCTCTGGTGCATATTGTGTTGGGGTGGGGCCTCTGGTGCATATGTTGTTGGGTGTGGCCTCTGGTGCATATTATGTTGGGTCCAGTCTCTGGTGCATATTTTGTTGGGTGGGGCCTCTGGTACATATGCTGTTGGGTGAAACCTCTGGTGCATATGTTGTTCGATGATGTCTCTGTTTCATATTTTGTTTGGCGGGGCCTCTGGTGCATATTGTGTTGGGTGGGGCCTCTGGTGCATATGTTGTTGGGTGGGGCCTCTGGTGCATATTATGTTGGGTCCAGCCTTTGGTGCATATTTTGTTGGGTGGGGCCTCTGGTACATATGCTGTTGGGTGAAGCCTCTGGTTCATATGTTGTTGGGTGGGGCCTCTGGTGCATATTTTGTTGGGTCCAGCCTCTGGTGCATATTTTGTTGGGTGGGGCCTATGGTACATATGTTGTTGGGTGTGGCCTCTGGTGCATATGTTCTTGGGTGAGGCCTCTGGTGCATATGTTGTTTAGTGGGGCCTCTGGTACATATGTTGTTGGGTGAGTCCTCTGGTGCATATGTTTTTGGTTGGAGCCTCTGGTACGTATGCTGTTGGGTGCGGCCTCTGGTGCATATGTTGTTGGGTGGGGCTCTGGTGCATATGTTGTTGGGTGGGGTATCTGTTTCATATTTTGTTGGGTGGGTCCAGTGGTGCACATTGTGTTGGGTGGGGCCTCTGGTCCATATGGTGTTCGGGTGGGCCTCTGGTGCATATGTTGTTGGGTGGGGTCTCTGGTGCATATGTCGTTGGGTGAAGCCTTTGGTGCGTATGTTGTTGGGTGGGGCCTCTGGTGCATAATATTCTGTTGGGTCCAGTCTCTGGTGCAAATGTTGTTGGGTGGGGCCTCTGGTGCATATGTTGTTGGGTGAGGTCTATGTTTCATATTTTGTTGGGTGGGGCCTCTGGTGCATATTGTGTTGGGTGGGGCCTCTGGTGCATATGCTGTTGGGTGAAACCTCTGGTGCATATGTTGTTGGATGAGGTCTCTATTTCATATTTTGTTGGGCGGGGCCTCTGGTGCATATTGTGTTGGGTGGGGCCTCTGGTGCATATGTTGTTGGGTGGGGCCTCTGGTGCTTATTATGTTGGGTCCAGCCTTTGGTGCATATTTTGTTGGTTGGGCCTCTGGTACATATGCTGTTGGGTGAAGCCTCTGGTGCATATGTTGTTGGGTGGGGCCTCTGGTGCATATTTTGTTGGGTCCAGCCTCTGGTGCATATTTTGTTGGGTCCAGCCTCTGGTGCATATGTTGTTGGGTGGGGCCTATGGTACATATGTTGTTGGGTGCGGCCTCTGTTTCATATTTTGTTGGGTGGGGCTTCTGGTGCATATTTTGTTGGGTGGGGCTTCTGCTGCATATTTTGGTTGGGTGGGGCTACTGCTGCATATGTTGTTGGGTGAGGCCTCTGGTGCCTATGATGTTGGTTGGGGCCTCTGCTGCATATGTTGTTGGGTGAAGCCTCTGGTGCACATTTTGTTGGGTGAGGCCTCTGGTGCACATTTTGTTGGGTGGGGCCTCCGGGGTATATTTTGTTGGATGGTGTTCAGTCCTCAGGATCGGTTTGTTGCTCATAGGGGTCCACCTCTTGATATACCCAAGCCTAATTGCCGTAATGGCACAGGTCAGTGGGAGGATCAAGTGAGGGAAGGAAAGGAAGGGAACAGCAGGGAGGGAGACCTGAAAATACAAAAGGACAATATAAGTAAACTCCTTTACTACCACTTACCTGCGAACCTGTAAGGACAGCGCTAGCTCATTCAATATGTATACCTGTAAAGTAAAAGAATGGCACTCGTAGATTAAGACTCATCTGTCACCTAGATAGGTTGGTAGAGGGTTCTTTTCAGTGTTATTGTTTGGCTGTAAGGTGGGATACATGTAAGAAACGTAAACATTCATGAAATACAGCACAGCATATCAGAAACTGCACATTAATCTCATTAGTTCATTACACAGTGAACGCATGTCAGAACACAAACAAAATCAATAAATCTTGTCCCATGAAAAGTAATTTTCAAAAGTATAAGCCAAATGAAATCTTGTCTTTTAAAACGCAGGTTTATTCACCAGGACTTCCGATTGATGCAAACAAGTAAATCAATAGTATCCGACAGTCTGAGTAATCCAGCAAAACCAGATAGAGAATCCACTCTTATTGGCAATGGTAAACACAGAACAAATAGCACTGCATGCAGACTTTGCTAGGGTATGATAAATAGTGCAGACCCGGAGAGTTCCAGTATACTGCGCACAGCAGCACCATACAAAAGTCTCAATAGTTCCTTTGTGAGGAGCCCCAGGAGGTAAAGTAACAAGGATCCAGGAAATAGAACACAGGAAAAAATGCAGCCGGTATAGACAGAATACTTCCCAGACCTCCCTTCCGCCGCACGAGCACAGACTGTGCTCTCCAACGGAAGAGGGGACTAAGGCGACCCAAGGATCAACGGAAACAACCAGTGCTTAGCACCCTTACCAGACCTTCAGGACGGCAGCAAACATGATCACCAATACCAAACAAGCCGGAGAGAATTTCCAACATGCCGGGGATTGTGAGAATTGTAGTTCGGGAATGGTCTGAGGCACCGTGGGCGGTAAACAGACCAACTGTCACGCGCGCTCGAGCCGGGACCTGTAACAGATGGGGCCTCTGGTGCATATTGTGTAGGGTGGGGTCTCTGGTGCATATTTTGTTGGGTGGAGCCTCTAGCGCATATTGTGTTGGGTGGGGTCTCTGGTGCATATTTTGTTGGATGGGGCCACTGGTGCATATGTTGTTGGGTGGGGCCTCTCGTGCATATTTTGTTGGGTGGGACCTCTGGTGCATATTTTGTTGGTCTCAGCTTCTCAACTGTAAGCTTCAAAAAGCATTACCTTCTAGACCCTTCATTTCACATGTGATTTACTGTTCTTTAATTATTTTTATAATCTGAATAAGTGTCTTGGCACAGAATTTCTGAGCATTACATACATATGCTACTTTTTCTGGTAGGCATAGTAACTCTTCTTCACTTTTTCTTCTGCCTCCATCTTCAGATAGTGACCTCTTATACATGTATCATTTGAGTAGAGGCTGCCCGAAAGAGCTGTCCATAGGCCCTGTGGCCATGGAGATGAATGTCCCAAAGAATTCCCTTCTTGTCCGACTCCCTTTTGTCTTCCTCAGTTTCTCTCCAACGTTGTACCACTTATTTTCTAATAAATCATGTGTCTTCTGACAGTCACTCTTCAAGCTCTGCCTCAACTTCTTTCTGTCTTTATTTTCCACCTGCTTCTTCCCTCCCTGGCTGACAACCAGCTGCTCATGGAGCACACTCTCTCGCACTGATGCAACACTAGTGTTAAGGGAAAGACCTATACAACCTAAAAGTACGTTTTTCATTCTAACTAACTTGTTCCCACCTTTCCTCTCTCTTGGTCTCTCTTATCCTCTTTCATGTTCTCTAAGTAGATTGAGGCAATCTTGGGCTGACATAAGTGACTGTGCAAGATTTGTTTATTGTAATACGTGATTGTATTTAAAGAAATAAACAATAGTTCTTATATACAGTTATACTTTTAATCACAGAGATTTATACATTATAAGATTTAGTTGATATAAACATGAAAGTAACTATAAAGTAAATAGTGTCTACATAAGCCCCATGGTCATAAAGACACTGAAGTTGCCAACACATGTTTCGCGGAATAGAATCCGCTTCTTTAGGGCATGAAACACGTCAAACAGAGCATCTATTCATAAACACAGACGTCTAATAATCTCAAACCTTGTCAAGCAATGTGATTCACACTGATAAACAGTATCTTGCTTTGCTTGAATTAAAATGCAAACGCTCCTGTCACAGCTAGACACTGTCAAGTTTGAGTTACATTAAAAACAATCTTTATGAATAAACAATGGAACAACTAAATACACACATTCACTGAGAATCCACATTCATCCTGCCTGTAGAAACTGCAACGATCAAACTTTATAAGTCATGCATGCCAAAACATCCGTCCATGTCCAGGAACTTTGTAACAGTACTGCAAAGAGGTTCCGCGTCAAACCTCCTTTGCAGTATTGTGACAAAGTTCTGGAGATGGACGGATGGCTTGATATGTAAAAAAATGAAACAAACACGTAAAAGAAAATACCCTCTGCGAAGACCTCCAGTTAGGATTCATCGCAAGCTACAGCACAAAGACATTAAGGTTACACGTAGAGGATGATGCACTTTGCATCCTTGACTGCAGTGAATTTTGCCTCCTCTTACATCCTGACTTTTCAGCATCATTTGGCAAATGTAACTGTGAGAAGTTGACCTGGTATATGATGCCCACTATTCTAGTGGGCTCCTTGCACCAGTCCAAACGACCCTTATTGATGGTAGGTTATAAAGTTAAATTCAAAAACACTACTGTATATTGGGGATCAAGAGGGAAAAAGTTTAGAGACTACTAAGTGTGTGTTCCCTTACTCTGAACTATATACCAAAAAACACACTTGTAGTCTTAACCATGTGTATTAGTTCTATTGATATAGATTTAACCCTATCTCTCTCAAACTTTAATGTGGTGAAAAAATACTCAAGGGGGAGGCATCCCTTAAGGATAAGACCCCTCACTCACCCGAAGGTGACATGCTTCATCATATGGGGTCTCCTTACCAGAATTGAAAACCTAGTCAACACTGGGAGCTACTACTGCAAGTATTTAAAGAAGGAGCTCAGAGATGTTTTTTGGAGAAGGATGATAATCCCATATGTGTAGTCATAGGTGGAGTGAGGTTAAGCAGCGCTGTGTGGGAGTAAAGGGAGTGAATTAAAACTGACTAGGTAGATTCCACTGTAATTCACTTTATTCTAGTGCACTACCTGCCAGGATAAAAAATGAGACAGCACAGTGGTATAACTGTATAACCACTGTCACTTATGTGGTCAACATGTTTCAGCCTAGTGATCAAAAACCCTTTGTATCAACGGCTTTCTTCAGGACCAGAATGTAATTTGTGTAATTGCTGCTGCATGAAAAGTGAAAAAATAATAATAAAGTTTTATACAACAACGGTATTCCTGTTTTTCTTTCTTTATCAACTTTATACCCAGGTTATCCTCATCTGTAGGATTGTCCTGCCTCACCTCTACCAGCCAGGCTGCTCTGGAGGGAGGCCCCGCACTGTCCGTCGGTACCTCGACACTCGGAAGAGCTCGCCCCATGGTTAAGACTACAAGTGTGTTTTTTGGGTTATAAAGTTAACCTTATAGAAAGCTATCCTAGTGGTAGCTGTGGAGAGCAGCCTTCAGGCTAAGACTTAGAGACGAGTTAAGCAAGTTGTTTTACCAATTATAATCTCTTGAATGATCAAATGAAATCACACCACACAAGGTATATATCAAAAATATATGTATTTATTCTAAACAACCCCTCTGGACTCTTTATGAGGTCAGAGGTAAAAGTAGAATACAAGGAACTTAAGTAGCGTACGATAAGTTGCACAGTATACGTTATGCCCTAGGGGCCTCACAAACCATATACTAAAATAGTGGTATAAGAACCACGTGAGAGTTAGAAAGCAGGTCTAGTGCCTGTGGAATCGCAAGGGCTGCCTAGAACCACCAAAGGTTAGGATGTAGGAGGCCCACGGGAGACGCGTGCAGTGTCTAAACACAGCCGTGGGTTACTATTGACTTTCTATGGAGAACGAACAAGTTACAAAGTTACAATTTAAGGGCACTTCTAGGTGAACTACGATGGAACCCTCTTAGACTAGGACACTTCGAGAGTCAAGACCCACGGGAGCACCGGAGTACTCGTGTTACCTCACCCAGGGAAGCCGGGCGCACAGGTGTCTTTTGAAGTCGGGTTTCGTCGTCGATTCCAATGGAGAACTACGAAGAAGTGCTGCAGGCGACCAGAGGAAAAGTGTCCCGGTGGATCCAAGGGTGGATCGGAGTTGTGAAGAACCTGAAAGCAGAGGAGACAGAGTCTGGGTGACTAGCCAGTGACCAGGATGGCGATAGGAAGATGCCAGCCGATGTCTGGTGATTTCAGGTGAGAAGGTGAAGCTTGTCTCTTCAGCCACGAGGACCAGGAGGCGTCGACGATGACCAGGAGCTGGATTCGAGCTGTCCCACAAAGCATCTAGTTGACTGTGGTGTCGGTATTCGGTTTGGACCCAACAAGCCTTGGCAAACGCAATCCATGCAGGATGTCGAGATGGGCTTCGGTGCAGACCAGCAAGGTCTGAGGAACTCCCCCATTGGAGAGGAGTTGGAGCAAGCCTGGAGCAACGAGGAAAGCTGAAAAAATGAAGATTGGCCTTCATGGGGGCTCACTAGCCAACGGACTAGGAACCACGAAGACGCGTCGATCAGAAATGTACAAAGCGGGCCCACGAAACACTCGTGGAGTGTAGGCCTCTGAGCTTCGGTGCAAAAGGTGCTCGGGCTGGGGCTTCAAGCACCCCAATGTACAACTTCGGGATACCTTGGGAAGTAGGTGCACTTTGCAAAATGCAGGATGTCCAGGAGTTCCGGTCCCACTTCTCTCGTGTCCGCCACAGGTCTCAGCTATGCTTGGTGCACAGTTCAGCGTTAGAGATGTCTGGAAGTCCGTGTCCTGTATCGCAGATTCTTCGGGATCCGGCGGGAGCCTCGAAAATGCAGACCGGCAAAGATACAGTTGGTGCCTGTTTGAACAGGGCGGTCACTCCTTGACCACAAGGGAGATTTCTTCTGTCTTCCAGTCGATGTGGAATGTCGACGGTCCAAGATATATGTTGCAGAGTTTCGTCCAGGGTAATCTAAAGTCCTACGGACTGGGGTTCCGTACTTATAGTAAGTTTAGGGGTTGGACTAACTCTAAGGTCCCTCCTAAGGGTGGACCTAGGGAGGGGGTGGTTACACCCCTTCCCCTTTGTCCAGTTTTGCGCTGGGGCTGGGTGTCTCAGCAACCGGTTTGAACTAGGAAATGTATGGAGCACTTTGTGTGCACTAGGCAGTGTCTGAAAAGCATTCACTGAATGCAACCCTCCCTGCCCCAATACACTAAAGCCTGATTGGGGAGGTGTTAGAACCTCCCTGGACAGGAAACCTATTGTCCAGGCCTCCCCTGCCGGAGTTTCGTCCAGCAACAGGAGGGTAGACTCGTGTCTGTGGCAGCACCATCCATTTTGTGATGCTGGGGCTCGGTTTAACTTTAACCGGGTTTAACAGTAACTACATGTGTTCACCCTCTAGAATGGTGGAATGCTACCCCCGCCGCCAGAACTGGCGCGGGGGTAGTATTCCAAAGTGTTTGACACCTTACACAACATGCTTTGATAAAGCCAAACCAAAGTTAGCATTAACCGCTAGGATTATAATGCACTTAAGAGTATATGGTATGGCTATATCATATAACAGCTATAAGGAGATGGTTCAGAAAGCTGCAGAGGGGCTCAGCTCATGCTAGGGCACCCTCTCACACAAAACCAAGCACTCTGCCTCCAGGATTGTCACGGTTTTTTCATAGGAGTGACTTATAGGTTACTATGTGTCTATAAATAAGGTAGATATAGATATACTATATCTTAGTAAGGGGTGATTACACCACCTTACCCAGGCTGTAAGTACAGACCTGTGATGTCAGTTTGGATACCTAACCAGGGGGGGGGGCACAATACACGCTGCATCCTCTAGTAGGCCTAGGGTGCACCTATGCCCTGGGTACCTAGGGTATCATATACAGGGGCTCACAAGGGTGATCCAGTAACCAATCTGGTATGTACCTAAAGTACATGGTATCAATTTAGAGAGAGTACAGCTAGGCTGTGGGCCTGATTAGCGGACTCACAGCCATAGTAAAGTCGAAAAACCAGTGAAACACAGCAAAAAGTGGGGGTAAACAAAGGAAGCAGACCCTAATTTCCTACACAACCCCCGCCCCCCCCCCCCCCACAAACGCAGGGACATTAAGCTAACCTTGACCAGTTGAGTCTTCATGTTCTAAGTGGAAATATTTGGACAGCCCATCTGCATTGGCATGGTTACTCCCAGGTCTATGTTCCACTCTATAGTCCATCCCCTGTAGGGAAATGGACCACCTGAGCAGTTTGGGATTTTCGCCCTTCACAGGCTCATGGTCTGTCTGAACTGTGAAGTGAGTACCAAACAAGTATGGCCTCAGGTTCTTCAGGGCCCAAACCACAGCAAAGGCCTCCCTCTCAATAGCTGACCTACATTTCTCTCTAGGGGTCAGCCTTCTGCCAATAAAAGCTACTGGCTGGTCCTGACCTTCTTCATTCAATTGTGATAGCTAAGCCCCTACCCCCAACTCAGAAGCATCAGTTTGAGCAATGAATTATTTGGAGTAATTAGGACTTTGCAGAATTGGTGCAGTGCACATGGCCTGATTCAGGTTATCACATGCCTTTTGACAGCTGACTGTCCACTGAACTTTTTTTTAGCATTCTTTTAGAAGTTAAGTCATTCAGGGGTGTCACAATGAAACCATACCCCTTGACAAATCTCCCTTAGTACCCAGTCATGCCCAAGAAAGCTCTGACCTGAGTCTGGGTGGTTGGAGCAACCCAGTGAAGTCCATTATGGTCTGGATTTTGCTCTGCAATGGTTGAACCTGGCCTCCACCTACAAGATGTCCCTGGTATACAACCCGACTCTGCCCTATCTGGCACTGAGTAGCCTTGATAGTTAGGCCTGCTTTTTGCAGGGGATCCAAAACTTCTCCAGCATTAGGGGTGTCTTTCATAGATTCACATGCTTGAATAATTCCCCGTCGTCGAAGTGGGAGTCCCACGGTACATAAAATAGTAGTAATATACATATATACTGTAGAAAGGTGGACACCTGACTATGGTTGCCCCCAACTTTTTGCCTAGTGTTTAGCTGATTTTCGACTTAGCCTGGGGTCCTGAATAGCAGGATCCCAGGCCAACTATCTGCTCTTTCTGTAAAATTGACTCTATGTACTGTAGGTACATACCAAATTGGATATTGGGTCACCATTGTGAGTCCCTTTATAGTGAACCATAGGTACCCAGGGCATAGGTGCACCCAAGGCCTACCAGGGGCTGCAGAATGTATTATGCCACCCCTGGCTGGCCATTCAAATAGACACAACTGGCTGATCACTCAGCTGGGGCAAGGTCGTGTAATCACCCCTTGCTTAGGTGTAGTATTCCTATACCTACTTACATATAGACACATAGTAACCTATAAGTCACTCCTATGGCAGGCCTTAACAATCCTGGAGGCAGAGTGCTTGGTTATGAGTGAGATGGTGCTCTAGCATGAGCTGAGCCTGTCTGCAGCTTTCGGAACCATGTCCTTATAGCTGTTCTATGATATTGCCATACTATATACTTTTAAGTGCATTATAATCCTCGCGGTTAATGCTAACTTTGGTTTGGCTTTATCCAAACATGTTGTGTAAGGTGTCATACGCTTTGGAAAACTACCCCCTCGCCAATTCTGGCGACGGGGGTAGCATTCCATCCTTCTAAAGGGAGAAGACATGTTGTAACTACTGTACCCAGTTAAAGTTAACCAGAGCCCCAGCATCACAAAATGGATGCTGCTGTCACAGACACAAGTCTGACCTCCTGCTGCTGGGAGTCCTTCCAGTCACGGAGGTTTGGACAATAGGCTTCCTGCTTGGGGAGTTGCGAGCACCACCCCAGACAGGAGGATGTGTATTGGGACAGGGAAGGCTGAATAGATTGAGACACTGCCTGAAGCACACTAGGTGCTTCATGCATACCCCAGTTCAAACGGTTGCTGGGGCACTCCAGCCCCAGCTCTGGCGCGAAAATGAACAAAGGATAGGGGGTGTAACCACCCCCCTTCCTGGTCCTACACATAGGAGGGACCGAGAAACTAATCCAGCCCCTTTTAGTTGTATAAAAGTAGGAGCTGTGTCCTTAGACTTTAGATTAATCCTGGAATCGACTTGAAACGAAACTCTGGACCCTTCGACATTCACCTGAGCTGAAGACTGCAGAATCTCCCTTGTGGCCAAGGAGTGACCTCCCTGGGCAACCAGGCACCATCCAGCAACTCGACGGCTTGCTTTGTCCCCGTTCCCGCCGGAACCCGAGCACAGAGCCTGACAAGACCCCAACTCCCAGACCTCTCTGACCTGTGGTTCTGAAAATTCCGGACCCTGCCATAATGGTGTACCAAGGCCTAAACACTCGTGCAGAAAATATCATCATACCACGACAAATTTGGTATCAATAGACCGGTAATGATCAGGACATTATGCCTGTGTATTTGCGTCACGATCGAGTGATGCTATCACCCTTAAATCACTGTTCTTGTCCTGAGCCCACGGCATCCATCTTGTGTCTTGCCCTCATATAGTCAATTGATTAAAGGCTGAATTTGATCCAAAGGACACGTCCACCTTTCTCTGACTTCTCCATGACCTGAACAGGCTGAATCTGCCTACGTGATGTTTGCCTCACCAAACCAGTCCATGCCCTCTAGTCAATCTATATTAAAGATCTGAGCAACTTGTTGTGTACATTGGCCTGAGCAAGATTAGAAGGCCGAATACAGTAGCCATGCCTGTTTATGACCCACAAGCATCCCTTATCCTACATTTCTATCTTCCACACCTGGCTCTGTTTCTCTGCTTCTGGGCTTTTACAATGGGGAGGTGACTGTTTATATGATGGGGAGGAAACCAGTTCTATTGTGAGCTTCTCCGGCCTGCACAGGAAAATATGTGAAGTTTGACATATGTTCATGATGGAAGATGGGTTGGTCAGTTTGGGCAAGTAGAATGGAATTCATAATTATAGCCTGCTTTGTTATGGTACCATGGGAGCGACCTACAATGATGTGTGTCACAGCAAGAATGTGAGCCTAGGGGCAAACTTTTTGTATAAAAAGCCTGCCTGAGAAAGCTCAGGCAGGCTCCCTCTTTCAATTGTAAAACTACGGTTGGACGACGAAGCCTCATAATTAATTATAATAAAGATGTCTTTTAATTTTACAGATTGGCTGTCAGTTCCTTTGCTGCTTTATTATGCAAACTGCTGGATAGATCCCTGGTGGGGAGAGTGAGCCATTTTCCACTTTTCTTCAGACCCCACTGCACGACTCCAGCACAGCTGAGCACCGTGGAAGGCGTTGGAACACGTGGGACCGGACATCTTAGAAAGCCTGCAAATTTCTAACAGCGCATCTCCTGAGGCATCCTCGAAGCTGTGCACTGGGGACTGAGACACCCCGACACCGAGCTCCACCTGCACCGAAGACCAGCCCTCCACACTCCACGAGATCTGCGTGGGGCCCTTCTGCTTGTGTTCTGCTCAATGCGTTGTCCAGTTGCTGGCCCGTTGGCTAGTAGCCGTGTGGCGATGATCCTTTTGAAAATCCATTGCTGGTCTGGTTGCTCCAGACTGGCCTTTGCTTCCCTGAAAAGGTGAAGTACCTCAGACCCTCCTGGTCTGCACAAGAAGCCTTTTGTGTATCCTGCGTGGGTTGCCTTTGCTTAGGCTTGTTGGCTCTGATCTTGAAGTCGACCCCTCCATCTGCGAGAACCTTCGTGGGACAGCTCCTCTCCAGCACCTGGTCATCCTCGATGCCTCCTGGTCCGCGTGGCTGCAAAGACAAGCTTCACGACAGCACCTGATTGCTCCTCAAGGACGTCTGGCTCCTTTCTGGTTCCACCCGGT
Organism: Lissotriton vulgaris; assembly: GCF_964263255.1. NCBI lineage: Eukaryota > Metazoa > Chordata > Amphibia > Caudata > Salamandridae > Lissotriton > Lissotriton vulgaris. The sequence goes on along the minus strand of NC_141700.1, from coordinate 17,761,100 downwards.
CACTGGCTAGTGACCTAGACTCTGTCCCCTCTGCCTTCAGGTCTTTTTCAACTCCGATCCACCCGGACATCTTCCTCCTGGTCGCCTGCAGCATCTTCTTCCAAGGCTCCATAGGAATCAAAGAGACAACCCAACACACTTTGACACCTATGCACCCGCAGCCCGTGGGTGAGGTAACGCGAGTACTTTGGTGCTCCTTTAGGGATTGACTATCGTAGTGTCTAGTTTTGTTAGTTGTATCTTCCTAGTTAGACCGGAAGTGTCCTAAATCTCCATTTACTTACCTTTTAAATACCCATTGACTTTCTATTGACTCTCGCGTGAGTGTACTGACACTGCACGCGCCGCCTGTGGGCCTCCTACTCCTACCCTAAGGGTCAGATAGTGTAGCCCCAGCGATTCCCTAGGCCCTGGGCCTTTTCCTTTCCCAAGTCGTGGTTCTTATACCACTTACTTAGTATATGGTTTTACGCCCCCCTAGGGCCTAACTGTAAATTGTGCTATTTAAAGTATTTCTGAGAGTAACTTGTTATGTGCTTTTGCCTCTGACCTCATAAAGAGTTCAGAGGAGTGTGTTAGTAAATAAATACATATATATTTTATATATATCCTGTGTGGTGTCCGTTCATTTGGTATTCAAGGGGTTGCATATGGTAAAACAGCTGGCTTTACACGCCCTCAAGAGTCTTTTAGCCTAAGACTGTTCTGTCCCCGTTACCTCTAGGATAGCTGGTCTATAAGGTTGACTTTACAACCATCCCCATAAGGGTTGTTTGGACTATTGCAAGGTGTTCACTAGAATAGTGAACATCATATACCAGGCCAACTTCTCACATATACATATACAAAATCATAAATATACATATACATATAAATATAGATATATATAAAATAGTCATAAAGAAAATTTTAAAAGTACCATAAAACAACATAGGCCCATAGAGGCCCAAAGGGAGAATTCACTTTAGTAACATATCCATGTCATTGTGATAGTCCACATTCCAGCCAATCAGGCTGCAGCACCCTCTAGCACCTTCTCCTCAGAAGCTCAAGCCCTCAGATTTTCTACCGCACGTCGTGTGAAGGGAGTCTCCCTGGATTCTGCTCAGTTTCTTCTATCTTCAAATCTTTCAACTTCTACAAAATGTCTTCTGCTAAGAAATCTTTATTCAGGCCCTGTTCTTCATGTGGGAAACTACGCCTGTTCCATGAGGACCCTCATAAAATGTGCATCTATTGCCTGTACCCGGACCATGAGGTAAGGGACTGCAAGTTCTGCAGAACTTTTTCTTCAAAGACCCTGAAGGATAGCGAGGCCCGTCTCCTTCTGTGGCTACAGAAGTTGAAGACTACATGTAATCCTATATCTGATCTGGAGAGTGTGTCTTCCTGCCATTCCAAGACCTCTCTTAAGCGTGGGTCGGAGACCGAGATGCCTTCTCCTTTCCTAAAAAGGAAGAAGTTTGTGGACGCTCCAAAGTCTGTCTCCCCATGGGATCTGCCGGCCTCTACGCCTACGGGACCTGGTCCTCTAGCGTCGCAGTCCCAAGCTGTGCCCTCGTTGTCCAAACCGAGAGCCAGCTCGTCGACGAGCTCGTCGTCGACGACAAGATCCGTCGACGTTGTACCTACGATGACGACGACATGCTCTATGTCGACGACGAGGACGACAACGTCCGCATTGTCGACGGCGTACCAAGAGGTTAGGCTCATAACCTCCATTGTGAAGATCTCGTCGACGGCGAAGAAATCCGTCTCGTCGACGGCCTTGCCTAAGAAACATTCGTCGAGGAAGGCTTCGTCGACGCGTTGCTCGTCGACATTACCATCTTCGTCGACGGTACCACCTTCTCGTCTCCCTGCTCAACTATTTGCGTCTGCAGAGGAGGAATCTTCTGATGGTTCCTATGTTGATGACACCTTTCGTCCTGTAGCGAGTCCTTCGGAACTCAATATAAAATATCAGGACTATGAGGATGAGAACATTGATGACAGGGGTTCACTCTTCCCAGTTCACAATGACCAGCTGGATGTTGACCACGAGGTGCCTATGGCACAAATACCGGTGTCCTTAATAGCGAACCTTCAACACATGTTAGATGATTATAATCGCAGATTCCCACCTTCTGCGCAGAATTCTCCCACTCCGCATCCCCCAGCACAAGAGCCACTTCCTGTTGCTCAGCCAAAATCACCAGTTCATCCCGGTCCTGATACTGATGATGAACATGTCCACCATGATACAGACCAGGACGACGACGCTGTCCTTACAGATTGGGATAACTATTGGGCCCAGACACCGTCTCCTCCTCCTGCATCTCCCCTAGCTTCTCCCCCAGTGGACATTGGGGGTTTTCATAACCTGATGGTGAGAGCCGCGAATGGATTTCACTTGCCTATGGACGTCAAACAACAGGACTGCTTCCTTTATGACTTCAAGGATCAACCTTTGAAGCAAGTACATACCATCCCAATCATTGACTTCATATGGCAGGAGGGGCTTAAACTTATGGAACGGCCTAACTCCATCCCGGCTGTGCTTCCGCGCCTTGAAAAAAAGTACAAGGTGCCTGCAGATTCACCGGCATGCCTTGTGTCACAACCTAAGGCTGACTCAGTCATTACGCAAGCTGCCCAGAAGAGGTCGCGTAACCCGGCGACTCCGTTGACTTCGCAACTGGATCAGGAGGGTCGCCACCTGGATACCATCGGGAAAAAATTAAAAACTATGGCTGCCACGACGGTCAGGGCGGCAAACTCCTTGGTCATCCTTGGACGATATGACCGTCAGATGTGGTCAGAGATCGCGGCTTTGGTTGACCTGCTTCCAGAATCCTCCAGGGCTGAAGCCCATAAGATTGTGCAGGAGGGAGAGAAGATCTCCTCTGAAATTATTGACTGTGCCGATGACATTTCCTCGACGGGTTTCAGGCAGCTCGCAGGTGCTGCTGTCTTAAGGAGGCAGGGCTTGCTCAAGGCTATGGCTTTTCGGCCTGAAGTACAGGCGAGGGTGCTCGACTTTCCTTTTGATGGCGAATCCCTTTTCAGCTTGCATGTGTATGACGCCTTAGAGTCTATCAAGAAGGACATAGACACTGCTCGCGCTTTGGGATCCCTCCAGTACCGGAAGCGGCCCTTTCGCGGAGCACGTGGCAGAGGTCCTTCCTCCAATTTTCGTGGCACCTCCCAGTACCGTTCCTATGGTGAAAACAAACAGCGATACTCCTATCAAACTCAGAATAGGCAATCCGATTCCAGGCCTTATCGAAGGAAGAGCACCTACAGAGGAGGTGCTACCTCAAAAAAACAGTGACTTTCCCAGGGTCAAGTGTTCTCTTGCTCTGAAGATTGGAGGTAGAATCTCCCAGCACTTCTGCAATTGGTCACAAATAATTTCAGATCGTTGGGTCTTGGATGTCATCTTAAAGGGCCATGCTCTCGAATTGCTCAAATTTCCATCCACCCGCCCACCCTCTGGCCCTCCCACAGCACATTTGAAGGAACTGTTTGCGCAGGTCAAAATTATGATACAGAAAGGGGCTGTTGAAGTGGTTCCTCGATTACAACAGGGCAAGGACTTTTATTCCTGCTTTTTCCTTATCAGGAAAAAATCAGGGGAGTGGCGCCCTATCTTGGACCTCCGAGCCCTCAACAAGTTCATCAAATCACAAACATTTCGGATGCTGACCTTACTGGAAATTTTATAGTTCCTAAATCCCGGAGAGTTCCTCTCCATCATCGAGCTCCAAGATGCATATTTTCATGTGCCAATCCATCACAGACACAGAAAGTATCTTCCCTTCACAGTAGGATCGAAACACTTCCAATTCAAGGTCTTATCTTTCGGCTTTCGTTTCGCGCCGAGAGTCTTCATGGAAATCATGGCTCCGGTTGCAGCTTTTCTTCGCCTACAGGGCATTCAGTTCTACCCTTACTTGGACAACTGCCTGATAAAAGCCCAAACTTTTCATTCAACAAGACAACACACTCAGACTTGCCTATCTGTCTTTCACACCTTGGGTCTTTCCATCAACAACGAGAAATCTCATGTCCGTCCAGCACAACAAAGGATCTTTCTGGGGGCATTGATAGACTCGCGTCTGGCGAAGGTGTTTGTCTCGCAGGAGCGACAAGACCGCGTAGTCAAGATGGTGGCTCTTCTACGCTCAAGAAGGTCCGCTTCCGTTCGGATGTTGAAATCTTTTCTGGGCATGGCATCGTCCCGCATACAGCAGATCCCCAATTGCAGGCTACACATGCGAGTCCTCCAAGAGGAATCGGACAAACAATGGCGGCAAGTCTCAGGGTCATTCAACAACAAAGTCTGCCTGACCCCCGCATTCAGGGCACATTGGAATGGTGGGCTCACCTTCCAAACATCGCCACCGGGCGGCCTTTCCAGGACACAGACCCCACGCTTACCCTCACGACAGACGCCTCCTTGGAGGGTTGGGGTGCACACCTCGAAGGGTTGTCAGTCAAGGGCAAATGGACTGTAGATCAATGCACATGGCACATAAATCTGCAGGAATTCTTGTCCATCTTCCTCGCCCTAAAATCTTTCCGGCTGCTGGTGGAAGGGAAATCACTGCTGGTGCGTACGGACAACACCACCGGTATGCATTACCTCAACAAACAAGGAGGTACGAGGTCTCTTCTGCTATCCAGACAGGCACAGCAGATCTGTAGATGGACGATTCAACATCGTGTCCAACTAACAGCAGTGCACGTACCGGGTACCTCCAAAACCCTTGTAGACTCTCTCAGCAGATCAGCTACGGACAATCACGAGTGGGAACTCCATCAACCGACTCAGGGAGTATGTGTTTCGCTTGTGAGGCCAGCCGGAACTGGATCTGTTTGCGACCCCAATCAACCGCAAATGCCTACACTTCGCAAGTCGGCATCCCCACAGAGGATCGAGCGGGAATGCGTTTCCGACCAACTGGTCGAGCAAATTCATTTACTCTTTTCCGCCAATCCCTCTGATCCCACGCCTACTGCACAAGATGAGACTTCAGCCGTGTCACGTCATACTGATTGCGCCCAGGTAGCCGCGACTCCCATGATTCACGGATCTCCTTCTGTTTTCCCAGTGCGATCCGATTCTTCTTCGCACTCTGCCTCATCTGCTCACCACGAGCCAGGGGCAAATTTGCCATCCGGATCCGCCTCTAGGGACGCTGTTACACTTCGTACGAATCCTAAATTTATTCCTAAGGTTCCTTCAGACTTCCACCTTAAGAAACCTGTCATTCTCAAGACTTTTTTCCCAGACCCTCAGTCTCCTGCTTTGCGCTCTCTTCATTCTTTGGACTTGAAGCGCTGCCGCAAATTCTATATTCAACGCACTGCTGCTTTTCGTAAATCAGACCAGCTCTTTGTGGCCTATGGAAAAATGCGCAAGGGACATCCGTTCACGAAACAATCCATTACTAGATGGATTTCTTCTGCCATCTCCGTCTGCCATCAACGGGCTGGCAAGCCTCTTTCTGCTCCGGTGCGAGCACACTCGACGAGGGCAGTTGCATCCTCTACCACCCTATTTGCTGGAGTGCCTCTACATCAGATCTGCAGGGCGGCAACATGGTCCAGCAGGCACACGTTCACGAGGCAATACTGTCTGGAGACAGCTGACGCGGCAGACACTGCTGTGGGTCAAGCGGTGCTACGAAATCTCTTCAGATGAAGGCGAGCCTCTGTTGCTTCCCGCCTCCTGTCATAAAAGGTTTTACCATATATATATGCAATGTTCATATGTGCATTTCTTTGCTTGCATTTGTTCTTATTGTCTTTTATGACTCTCATGTGTTGGCGTACTGCTTTCTATTCTTATTGAAGCATGTGAATCTATGAAAGACACCCCTAATACTGGAGAAGAACAAAAGTTACTTACCTGTAAACTGTGGTTCTCCAGTATTGGTGTCTTTCATAGATTCACATGCGACCCACCCTTCCTCCCTTCAGAGGGTCTCTTCTCCTCATGCACTCTTGGTCACATTGGTGCTCCGAAAATCTGAGGGCTTGAGCTTCTGAGGAGAAGGTTCTAGAGGGTGCTGCAGCCTGATTGGCTGGAATGTGGACTATCATAATGACAAGGATATGCTACTAAAGTGAATTCTCCCTTTGGGCCTCTATGGGCCTATGTTGTTCTATGGTACTTTTAAAATGTTCTTTATGACTATTTATATATATATATATATATATATATATATATATATATATATATATATATATATATATATATATATATATATATATATATATATATATATATATATATCCATCACTACCAGTTCCCAAAAGTGAAGGGACCACCAGAAAGATTCTTGAGAAAACACTGGTTTATTAACAGCATGCTCGTGGCAAGGAACAGGTAACCATTCCGCAAAGTTTTGGCAGCCAGACGCGTTTCGGGAGGAACCAACTCCCTTCTTCTGTGGCTAGAAAATGCTTGTCAAGTGAACCTGCTAGTTAAGTTGTTTGCTACCCACCACGCCCCTGGGTGGGGACGCGACCGCTCCTGCGGCATTGTGGGTGTTGTAGTTTTATGCACTGTGAATCCCAAGTGGGTGCAGGGTTCAATTGCTTGTGGCACAAATGTTTGTCCCAAGTGGGTAGAGGGGGTGACTTGCTTCATGTCACGCTGCTTTGTCGCTGTCAAAAAGTGTCCACGTGAGCACTTACTGGAATCGTGCTCACACGTCTCCCATTCGATGACGTCAGACATCCAGGTGGAGCTGACCGAATCCAGAAGCTGGGGGGTCACCTTCGCGACCAGGGCGGCCGCTAACATCCATCACTACCAGTTCCCAAAAGTGAAGGGACCACCAGGAAGATTCTTGAGAAAACACTGGTTTATTAACAGCATGCTCGTGGCAAGGAACAGGTAACCATTCCGCAAAGTTTTGGCAGCCAGACGCGTTTCGGGAGGAACCAACTCCCTTCTTCTGTGGCTAGAAAATGCTTGTCAAGTGAACCTGCTAGTTAAGTTGTTTGCTACCCACCACGCCCCTGGGTGGGGACGCGACCGCTCCTGCGGCATTGTGGGTGTTGTAGTTTTATGCACTGTGAATCCCAAGTGGGTGCAGGGTTCAATTGCTTGTGGCACAAATGTTTGTCCCAAGTGGGTAGAGGGGTTGACTTGCTTCATGTCACGCTGCTTTGTCGCTGTCAAAAAGTGTCCACGTGAGCACTTACTGGAATCGTGCTCACACGTCTCCCATTCGATGACGTCAGACATCCAGGTGGAGCTGACCGAATCCAGAAGCTGGGGGGTCACCTTCGCGACCAGGGCGGCCGCTAACATCCATCACTACCAGTTCCCAAAAGTGAAGGGACCACCAGGAAGATTCTTGAGAAAACACTGGTTTATTAACAGCATGCTCGTGGCAAGGAACAGGTAACCATTCCGCAAAGTTTTGGCAGCCAGACGCGTTTCGGGAGGAACCAACTCCCTTCTTCTGTGGCTAGAAAATGCTTGTCAAGTGAACCTGCTAGTTAAGTTGTTTGCTACCCACCACGCCCCTGGGTGGGGACGCGACCGCTCCTGCGGCATTGTGGGTGTTGTAGTTTTATGCACTGTGAATCCCAAGTGGGTGCAGGGTTCAATTGCTTGTGGCACAAATGTTTGTCCCAAGTGGGTAGAGGGGGTGACTTGCTTCATGTCACGCTGCTTTGTCGCTGTCAAAAAGTGTCCACGTGAGCACTTACTGGAATCGTGCTCACACGTCTCCCATTCGATGACGTCAGACATCCAGGTGGAGCTGACCGAATCCAGAAGCTGGGGGGTCACCTTCGCGACCAGGGCGGCCGCTAACATCCATCACTACCAGTTCCCAAAAGTGAAGGGACCACCAGGAAGATTCTTGAGAAAACACTGGTTTATTAACAGCATGCTCGTGGCAAGGAACAGGTAACCATTCCGCAAAGTTTTGGCAGCCAGACGCGTTTCGGGAGGAACCAACTCCCTTCTTCTGTGGCTAGAAAATGCTTGTCAAGTGAACCTGCTAGTTAAGTTGTTTGCTACCCACCACGCCCCTGGGTGGGGACGCGACCGCTCCTGCGGCATTGTGGGTGTTGTAGTTTTATGCACTGTGAATCCCAAGTGGGTGCAGGGTTCAATTGCTTGTGGCACAAATGTTTGTCCCAAGTGGGTAGAGGGGGTGACTTGCTTCATGTCACGCTGCTTTGTCGCTGTCAAAAAGTGTCCACGTGAGCACTTACTGGAATCGTGCTCACACGTCTCCCATTCGATGACGTCAGACATCCAGGTGGAGCTGACCGAATCCAGAAGCTGGGGGGTCACCTTCGCGACCAGGGCGGCCGCTAACATCCATCACTACCAGTTCCCAAAAGTGAAGGGACCACCAGGAAGATTCTTGAGAAAACACTGGTTTATTAACAGCATGCTCGTGGCAAGGAACAGGTAACCATTCCGCAAAGTTTTGGCAGCCAGACGCGTTTCGGGAGGAACCAACTCCCTTCTTCTGTGGCTAGAAAATGCTTGTCAAGTGAACCTGCTAGTTAAGTTGTTTGCTACCCACCACGCCCCTGGGTGGGGACGCGACCGCTCCTGCGGCATTGTGGGTGTTGTAGTTTTATGCACTGTGAATCCCAAGTGGGTGCAGGGTTCAATTGCTTGTGGCACAAATGTTTGTCCCAAGTGGGTAGAGGGGGTGACTTGCTTCATGTCACGCTGCTTTGTCGCTGTCAAAAAGTGTCCACGTGAGCACTTACTGGAATCGTGCTCACACGTCTCCCATTCGATGACGTCAGACATCCAGGTGGAGCTGACCGAATCCAGAAGCTGGGGGGTCACCTTCGCGACCAGGGCGGCCGCTAACATCCATCACTACCAGTTCCCAAAAGTGAAGGGACCACCAGGAAGATTCTTGAGAAAACACTGGTTTATTAACAGCATGCTCGTGGCAAGGAACAGGTAACCATTCCGCAAAGTTTTGGCAGCCAGACGCGTTTCGGGAGGAACCAACTCCCTTCTTCTGTGGCTAGAAAATGCTTGTCAAGTGAACCTGCTAGTTAAGTTGTTTGCTACCCACCACGCCCCTGGGTGGGGACGCGACCGCTCCTGCGGCATTGTGGGTGTTGTAGTTTTATGCACTGTGAATCCCAAGTGGGTGCAGGGTTCAATTGCTTGTGGCACAAATGTTTGTCCCAAGTGGGTAGAGGGGGTGACTTGCTTCATGTCACGCTGCTTTGTCGCTGTCAAAAAGTGTCCACGTGAGCACTTACTGGAATCGTGCTCACACGTCTCCCATTCGATGACGTCAGACATCCAGGTGGAGCTGACCGAATCCAGAAGCTGGGGGGTCACCTTCGCGACCAGGGCGGCCGCTAACATCCATCACTACCAGTTCCCAAAAGTGAAGGGACCACCAGGAAGATTCTTGAGAAAACACTGGTTTATTAACAGCATGCTCGTGGCAAGGAACAGGTAACCATTCCGCAAAGTTTTGGCAGCCAGACGCGTTTCGGGAGGAACCAACTCCCTTCTTCTGTGGCTAGAAAATGCTTGTCAAGTGAACCTGCTAGTTAAGTTGTTTGCTACCCACCACGCCCCTGGGTGGGGACGCGACCGCTCCTGCGGCATTGTGGGTGTTGTAGTTTTATGCACTGTGAATCCCAAGTGGGTGCAGGGTTCAATTGCTTGTGGCACAAATGTTTGTCCCAAGTGGGTAGAGGGGGTGACTTGCTTCATGTCACGCTGCTTTGTCGCTGTTAAAAAGTGTCCACGTGAGCACTTACTGGAATCGTGCTCACACGTCTCCCATTCGATGACGTCAGACATCCAGGTGGAGCTGACCGAATCCAGAAGCTGGGGGGTCACCTTCGCGACCAGGGCGGCCGCTAACATCCATCACTACCAGTTCCCAAAAGTGAAGGGACCACCAGGAAGATTCTTGAGAAAACACTGGTTTATTAACAGCATGCTCGTGGCAAGGAACAGGTAACCATTCCGCAAAGTTTTGGCAGCCAGACGCGTTTCGGGAGGAACCAACTCCCTTCTTCTGTGGCTAGAAAATGCTTGTCAAGTGAACCTGCTAGTTAAGTTGTTTGCTACCCACCACGCCCCTGGGTGGGGACGCGACCGCTCCTGCGGCATTGTGGGTGTTGTAGTTTTATGCACTGTGAATCCCAAGTGGGTGCAGGGTTCAATTGCTTGTGGCACAAATGTTTGTCCCAAGTGGGTAGAGGGGGTGACTTGCTTCATGTCACGCTGCTTTGTCGCTGTCAAAAAGTGTCCACGTGAGCACTTACTGGAATCGTGCTCACACGTCTCCCATTCGATGACGTCAGACATCCAGGTGGAGCTGACCGAATCCAGAAGCTGGGGGGTCACCTTCGCGACCAGGGCGGCCGCTAACATCCATCACTACCAGTTCCCAAAAGTGAAGGGACCACCAGGAAGATTCTTGAGAAAACACTGGTTTATTAACAGCATGCTCGTGGCAAGGAACAGGTAACCATTCCGCAAAGTTTTGGCAGCCAGACGCGTTTCGGGAGGAACCAACTCCCTTCTTCTGTGGCTAGAAAATGCTTGTCAAGTGAACCTGCTAGTTAAGTTGTTTGCTACCCACCACGCCCCTGGGTGGGGACGCGACCGCTCCTGCGGCATTGTGGGTGTTGTAGTTTTATGCACTGTGAATCCCAAGTGGGTGCAGGGTTCAATTGCTTGTGGCACAAATGTTTGTCCCAAGTGGGTAGAGGGGGTGACTTGCTTCATGTCACGCTGCTTTGTCGCTGTCAAAAAGTGTCCACGTGAGCACTTACTGGAATCGTGCTCACACGTCTCCCATTCGATGACGTCAGACATCCAGGTGGAGCTGACCGAATCCAGAAGCTGGGGGGTCACCTTCGCGACCAGGGCGGCCGCTAACATCCATCACTACCAGTTCCCAAAAGTGAAGGGACCACCAGGAAGATTCTTGAGAAAACACTGGTTTATTAACAGCATGCTCGTGGCAAGGAACAGGTAACCATTCCGCAAAGTTTTGGCAGCCAGACGCGTTTCGGGAGGAACCAACTCCCTTCTTCTGTGGCTAGAAAATGCTTGTCAAGTGAACCTGCTAGTTAAGTTGTTTGCTACCCACCACGCCCCTGGGTGGGGACGCGACCGCTCCTGCGGCATTGTGGGTGTTGTAGTTTTATGCACTGTGAATCCCAAGTGGGTGCAGGGTTCAATTGCTTGTGGCACAAATGTTTGTCCCAAGTGGGTAGAGGGGGTGACTTGCTTCATGTCACGCTGCTTTGTCGCTGTCAAAAAGTGTCCACGTGAGCACTTACTGGAATCGTGCTCACACGTCTCCCATTCGATGACGTCAGACATCCAGGTGGAGCTGACCGAATCCAGAAGCTGGGGGGTCACCTTCGCGACCAGGGCGGCCGCTAACATCCATCACTACCAGTTCCCAAAAGTGAAGGGACCACCAGGAAGATTCTTGAGAAAACACTGGTTTATTAACAGCATGCTCGTGGCAAGGAACAGGTAACCATTCCGCAAAGTTTTGGCAGCCAGACGCGTTTCGGGAGGAACCAACTCCCTTCTTCTGTGGCTAGAAAATGCTTGTCAAGTGAACCTGCTAGTTAAGTTGTTTGCTACCCACCACGCCCCTGGGTGGGGACGCGACCGCTCCTGCGGCATTGTGGGTGTTGTAGTTTTATGCACTGTGAATCCCAAGTGGGTGCAGGGTTCAATTGCTTGTGGCACAAATGTTTGTCCCAAGTGGGTAGAGGGGGTGACTTGCTTCATGTCACGCTGCTTTGTCGCTGTTAAAAATGGCGTCATCGAATGGGAGACGTGTGAGCACGATTCCAGTAAGTGCTCACGTGGACACTTTTTGACAGCGACAAAGCAGCGTGACATGAAGCAGGTCACCCCCTCTACCCACTTGGGACAAACATTTGTGCCACAAGCAACTGAACCCTGCACCCACTTGGGATTCATAGTGCATAAAACTACAACACCCACAATGCCGCAGGAGCGGTCGCGTCCCCGCCCAGGGGCGTGGTGGGTAGCAAACAACTTAACCAGCAGGTTCACTTGACAAGCATTTTCTAGCCACAGAAGAAGGGAGTTGGTTCCTCCCGAAACGCGTCTGGCTGCCAAAACTTTGCGGAATGGTTACCTGTTCCTTGCCACGAGCATGCTGTTAATAAACCAGTGTTTTCTCAAGAATCTTCCTGGTGGTCCCTTCACTTTTGGGAACTGGTAGTGATGGATGTTAGCGGCCGCCCTGGTCGCGAAGGTGACCCCCCAGCCTCTGGATTCGGTCAGCTCCACCTGGATGTCTGGCGTCATCGAATGGGAGACGTGTGAGCACGATTCCAGTAAGTGCTCACGTGGACACTTTTTGACAGCGACAAAGCAGCGTGACATGAAGCAGGTCACCCCCTCTACCCACTTGGGACAAACATTTGTGCCACAAGCAACTGAACCCTGCACCCACTTGGGATTCATAGTGCATAAAACTACAACACCCACAATGCCGCAGGAGCGGTCGCGTCCCCGCCCAGGGGCGTGGTGGGTAGCAAACAACTTAACCAGCAGGTTCACTTGACAAGCATTTTCTAGCCACAGAAGAAGGGAGTTGGTTCCTCCCGAAACGCGTCTGGCTGCCAAAACTTTGCGGAATGGTTACCTGTTCCTTGCCACGAGCATGCTGTTAATAAACCAGTGTTTTCTCAAGAATCTTCCTGGTGGTCCCTTCACTTTTGGGAACTGGTAGTGATGGATGTTAGCGGCCGCCCTGGTCGCGAAGGTGACCCCCCAGCCTCTGGATTCGGTCAGCTCCACCTGGATGTCTGGCGTCATCGAATGGGAGACGTGTGAGCACGATTCCAGTAAGTGCTCACGTGGACACTTTTTGACAGCGACAAAGCAGCGTGACATGAAGCAGGTCACCCCCTCTACCCACTTGGGACAAACATTTGTGCCACAAGCAACTGAACCCTGCACCCACTTGGGATTCATAGTGCATAAAACTACAACACCCACAATGCCGCAGGAGCGGTCGCGTCCCCGCCCAGGGGCGTGGTGGGTAGCAAACAACTTAACCAGCAGGTTCACTTGACAAGCATTTTCTAGCCACAGAAGAAGGGAGTTGGTTCCTCCCGAAACGCGTCTGGCTGCCAAAACTTTGCGGAATGGTTACCTGTTCCTTGCCACGAGCATGCTGTTAATAAACCAGTGTTTTCTCAAGAATCTTCCTGGTGGTCCCTTCACTTTTGGGAACTGGTAGTGATGGATGTTAGCGGCCGCCCTGGTCGCGAAGGTGACCCCCCAGCCTCTGGATTCGGTCAGCTCCACCTGGATGTCTGGCGTCATCGAATGGGAGACGTGTGAGCACGATTCAAGTAAGTGCTCACGTGGACACTTTTTGACAGCGACAAAGCAGCGTGACATGAAGCAGGTCACCCCCTCTACCCACTTGGGACAAACATTTGTGCCACAAGCAACTGAACCCTGCACCCACTTGGGATTCATAGTGCATAAAACTACAACACCCACAATGCCGCAGGAGCGGTCGCGTCCCCGCCCAGGGGCGTGGTGGGTAGCAAACAACTTAACCAGCAGGTTCACTTGACAAGCATTTTCTAGCCACAGAAGAAGGGAGTTGGTTCCTCCCGAAACGCGTCTGGCTGCCAAAACTTTGCGGAATGGTTACCTGTTCCTTGCCACGAGCATGCTGTTAATAAACCAGTGTTTTCTCAAGAATCTTCCTGGTGGTCCCTTCACTTTTGGGAACTGGTAGTGATGGATGTTAGCGGCCGCCCTGGTCGCGAAGGTGACCCCCCAGCCTCTGGATTCGGTCAGCTCCACCTGGATGTCTGGCGTCATCGAATGGGAGACGTGTGAGCACGATTCCAGTAAGTGCTCACGTGGACACTTTTTGACAGCGACAAAGCAGCGTGACATGAAGCAGGTCACCCCCTCTACCCACTTGGGACAAACATTTGTGCCACAAGCAACTGAACCCTGCACCCACTTGGGATTCATAGTGCATAAAACTACAACACCCACAATGCCGCAGGAGCGGTCGCGTCCCCGCCCAGGGGCGTGGTGGGTAGCAAACAACTTAACCAGCAGGTTCACTTGACAAGCATTTTCTAGCCACAGAAGAAGGGAGTTGGTTCCTCCCGAAACGCGTCTGGCTGCCAAAACTTTGCGGAATGGTTACCTGTTCCTTGCCACGAGCATGCTGTTAATAAACCAGTGTTTTCTCAAGAATCTTCCTGGTGGTCCCTTCACTTTTGGGAACTGGTAGTGATGGATGTTAGCGGCCGCCCTGGTCGCGAAGGTGACCCCCCAGCCTCTGGATTCGGTCAGCTCCACCTGGATGTCTGGCGTCATCGAATGGGAGACGTGTGAGCACGATTCCAGTAAGTGCTCACGTGGACACTTTTTGACAGCGACAAAGCAGCGTGACATGAAGCAGGTCACCCCCTCTACCCACTTGGGACAAACATTTGTGCCACAAGCAACTGAACCCTGCACCCACTTGGGATTCATAGTGCATAAAACTACAACACCCACAATGCCGCAGGAGCGGTCGCGTCCCCGCCCAGGGGCGTGGTGGGTAGCAAACAACTTAACCAGCAGGTTCACTTGACAAGCATTTTCTAGCCACAGAAGAAGGGAGTTGGTTCCTCCCGAAACGCGTCTGGCTGCCAAAACTTTGCGGAATGGTTACCTGTTCCTTGCCACGAGCATGCTGTTAATAAACCAGTGTTTTCTCAAGAATCTTCCTGGTGGTCCCTTCACTTTTGGGAACTGGTAGTGATGGATGTTAGCGGCCGCCCTGGTCGCGAAGGTGACCCCCCAGCCTCTGGATTCGGTCAGCTCCACCTGGATGTCTGGCGTCATCGAATGGGAGACGTGTGAGCACGATTCCAGTAAGTGCTCACGTGGACACTTTTTGACAGCGACAAAGCAGCGTGACATGAAGCAGGTCACCCCCTCTACCCACTTGGGACAAACATTTGTGCCACAAGCAACTGAACCCTGCACCCACTTGGGATTCATAGTGCATAAAACTACAACACCCACAATGCCGCAGGAGCGGTCGCGTCCCCGCCCAGGGGCGTGGTGGGTAGCAAACAACTTAACCAGCAGGTTCACTTGACAAGCATTTTCTAGCCACAGAAGAAGGGAGTTGGTTCCTCCCGAAACGCGTCTGGCTGCCAAAACTTTGCGGAATGGTTACCTGTTCCTTGCCACGAGCATGCTGTTAATAAACCAGTGTTTTCTCAAGAATCTTCCTGGTGGTCCCTTCACTTTTGGGAACTGGTAGTGATGGATGTTAGCGGCCGCCCTGGTCGCGAAGGTGACCCCCCAGCCTCTGGATTCGGTCAGCTCCACCTGGATGTCTGGCGTCATCGAATGGGAGACGTGTGAGCACGATTCCAGTAAGTGCTCACGTGGACACTTTTTGACAGCGACAAAGCAGCGTGACATGAAGCAGGTCACCCCCTCTACCCACTTGGGACAAACATTTGTGCCACAAGCAACTGAACCCTGCACCCACTTGGGATTCATAGTGCATAAAACTACAACACCCACAATGCCGCAGGAGCGGTCGCGTCCCCGCCCAGGGGCGTGGTGGGTAGCAAACAACTTAACCAGCAGGTTCACTTGACAAGCATTTTCTAGCCACAGAAGAAGGGAGTTGGTTCCTCCCGAAACGCGTCTGGCTGCCAAAACTTTGCGGAATGGTTACCTGTTCCTTGCCACGAGCATGCTGTTAATAAACCAGTGTTTTCTCAAGAATCTTCCTGGTGGTCCCTTCACTTTTGGGAACTGGTAGTGATGGATGTTAGCGGCCGCCCTGGTCGCGAAGGTGACCCCCCAGCCTCTGGATTCGGTCAGCTCCACCTGGATGTCTGGCGTCATCGAATGGGAGACGTGTGAGCACGATTCCAGTAAGTGCTCACGTGGACACTTTTTGACAGCGACAAAGCAGCGTGACATGAAGCAGGTCACCCCCTCTACCCACTTGGGACAAACATTTGTGCCACAAGCAACTGAACCCTGCACCCACTTGGGATTCATAGTGCATAAAACTACAACACCCACAATGCCGCAGGAGCGGTCGCGTCCCCGCCCAGGGGCGTGGTGGGTAGCAAACAACTTAACCAGCAGGTTCACTTGACAAGCATTTTCTAGCCACAGAAGAAGGGAGTTGGTTCCTCCCGAAACGCGTCTGGCTGCCAAAACTTTGCGGAATGGTTACCTGTTCCTTGCCACGAGCATGCTGTTAATAAACCAGTGTTTTCTCAAGAATCTTCCTGGTGGTCCCTTCACTTTTGGGAACTGGTAGTGATGGATGTTAGCGGCCGCCCTGGTCGCGAAGGTGACCCCCCAGCCTCTGGATTCGGTCAGCTCCACCTGGATGTCTGGCGTCATCGAATGGGAGACGTGTGAGCACGATTCCAGTAAGTGCTCACGTGGACACTTTTTGACAGCGACAAAGCAGCGTGACATGAAGCAGGTCACCCCCTCTACCCACTTGGGACAAACATTTGTGCCACAAGCAACTGAACCCTGCACCCACTTGGGATTCATAGTGCATAAAACTACAACACCCACAATGCTGCAGGAGCGGTCGCGTCCCCGCCCAGGGGCGTGGTGGGTAGCAAACAACTTAACCAGCAGGTTCACTTGACAAGCATTTTCTAGCCACAGAAGAAGGGAGTTGGTTCCTCCCGAAACGCGTCTGGCTGCCAAAACTTTGCGGAATGGTTACCTGTTCCTTGCCACGAGCATGCTGTTAATAAACCAGTGTTTTCTCAAGAATCTTCCTGGTGGTCCCTTCACTTTTGGGAACTGGTAGTGATGGATGTTAGCGGCCGCCCTGGTCGCGAAGGTGACCCCCCAGCCTCTGGATTCGGTCAGCTCCACCTGGATGTCTGGCGTCATCGAATGGGAGACGTGTGAGCACGATTCCAGTAAGTGCTCACGTGGACACTTTTTGACAGCGACAAAGCAGCGTGACATGAAGCAGGTCACCCCCTCTACCCACTTGGGACAAACATTTGTGCCACAAGCAACTGAACCCTGCACCCACTTGGGATTCATAGTGCATAAAACTACAACACCCACAATGCCGCAGGAGCGGTCGCGTCCCCGCCCAGGGGCGTGGTGGGTAGCAAACAACTTAACCAGCAGGTTCACTTGACAAGCATTTTCTAGCCACAGAAGAAGGGAGTTGGTTCCTCCCGAAACGCGTCTGGCTGCCAAAACTTTGCGGAATGGTTACCTGTTCCTTGCCACGAGCATGCTGTTAATAAACCAGTGTTTTCTCAAGAATCTTCCTGGTGGTCCCTTCACTTTTGGGAACTGGTAGTGATGGATGTTAGCGGCCGCCCTGGTCGCGAAGGTGACCCCCCAGCCTCTGGATTCGGTCAGCTCCACCTGGATGTCTGGCGTCATCGAATGGGAGACGTGTGAGCACGATTCCAGTAAGTGCTCACGTGGACACTTTTTGACAGCGACAAAGCAGCGTGACATGAAGCAGGTCACCCCCTCTACCCACTTGGGACAAACATTTGTGCCACAAGCAACTGAACCCTGCACCCACTTGGGATTCATAGTGCATAAAACTACAACACCCACAATGCCGCAGGAGCGGTCGCGTCCCCGCCCAGGGGCGTGGTGGGTAGCAAACAACTTAACCAGCAGGTTCACTTGACAAGCATTTTCTAGCCACAGAAGAAGGGAGTTGGTTCCTCCCGAAACGCGTCTGGCTGCCAAAACTTTGCGGAATGGTTACCTGTTCCTTGCCACGAGCATGCTGTTAATAAACCAGTGTTTTCTCAAGAATCTTCCTGGTGGTCCCTTCACTTTTGGGAACTGGTAGTGATGGATGTTAGCGGCCGCCCTGGTCGCGAAGGTGACCCCCCAGCCTCTGGATTCGGTCAGCTCCACCTGGATGTCTGGCGTCATCGAATGGGAGACGTGTGAGCACGATTCCAGTAAGTGCTCACGTGGACACTTTTTGACAGCGACAAAGCAGCGTGACATGAAGCAGGTCACCCCCTCTACCCACTTGGGACAAACATTTGTGCCACAAGCAACTGAACCCTGCACCCACTTGGGATTCATAGTGCATAAAACTACAACACCCACAATGCCGCAGGAGCGGTCGCGTCCCCGCCCAGGGGCGTGGTGGGTAGCAAACAACTTAACCAGCAGGTTCACTTGACAAGCATTTTCTAGCCACAGAAGAAGGGAGTTGGTTCCTCCCGAAACGCGTCTGGCTGCCAAAACTTTGCGGAATGGTTACCTGTTCCTTGCCACGAGCATGCTGTTAATAAACCAGTGTTTTCTCAAGAATCTTCCTGGTGGTCCCTTCACTTTTGGGAACTGGTAGTGATGGATGTTAGCGGCCGCCCTGGTCGCGAAGGTGACCCCCCAGCCTCTGGATTCGGTCAGCTCCACCTGGATGTCTGGCGTCATCGAATGGGAGACGTGTGAGCACGATTCCAGTAAGTGCTCACGTGGACACTTTTTGACAGCGACAAAGCAGCGTGACATGAAGCAGGTCACCCCCTCTACCCACTTGGGACAAACATTTGTGCCACAAGCAACTGAACCCTGCACCCACTTGGGATTCATAGTGCATAAAACTACAACACCCACAATGCCGCAGGAGCGGTCGCGTCCCCGCCCAGGGGCGTGGTGGGTAGCAAACAACTTAACCAGCAGGTTCACTTGACAAGCATTTTCTAGCCACAGAAGAAGGGAGTTGGTTCCTCCCGAAACGCGTCTGGCTGCCAAAACTTTGCGGAATGGTTACCTGTTCCTTGCCACGAGCATGCTGTTAATAAACCAGTGTTTTCTCAAGAATCTTCCTGGTGGTCCCTTCACTTTTGGGAACTGGTAGTGATGGATGTTAGCGGCCGCCCTGGTCGCGAAGGTGACCCCCCAGCCTCTGGATTCGGTCAGCTCCACCTGGATGTCTGGCGTCATCGAATGGGAGACGTGTGAGCACGATTCCAGTAAGTGCTCACGTGGACACTTTTTGACAGCGACAAAGCAGCGTGACATGAAGCAGGTCACCCCCTCTACCCACTTGGGACAAACATTTGTGCCACAAGCAACTGAACCCTGCACCCACTTGGGATTCATAGTGCATAAAACTACAACACCCACAATGCCGCAGGAGCGGTCGCGTCCCCGCCCAGGGGCGTGGTGGGTAGCAAACAACTTAACCAGCAGGTTCACTTGACAAGCATTTTCTAGCCACAGAAGAAGGGAGTTGGTTCCTACCGAAACGCGTCTGGCTGCCAAAACTTTGCGGAATGGTTACCTGTTCCTTGCCACGAGCATGCTGTTAATAAACCAGTGTTTTCTCAAGAATCTTCCTGGTGGTCCCTTCACTTTTGGGAACTGGTAGTGATGGATATATATATATATATATATATATATATATATACATACATATATATATATATATATATATATATATATATATATATATATATATATATATATATATATAACCTACTGGCGGTCGCCAGTAGGTAGTTATAGTTAGAATTTTTTTCAATGCAAAATCTCAAAATTCTATTTGGAATAACTTTAGCGCCGGGTGACGAATCCGCCTGAAAATGTCCTCAAATTTGCCTCGTCGAGCTCCGGTCCTTCCCTGAAAGTTTGGGGGGGATTCGTCAAGCAGGGTCCGAGATAAAAGGGGGGTCCCAAAACGTGTTTTCCCCATGTTAATTTCCATAGGGTGGTCGAACTCACTTTTAGCCCGAACGGCTGAATGGATTTCCACCAAACTTGGCAAAATTGTAGAGACTGGTAGCCCGATGTGCCTTTGCTATGTCTCAAGATATGTGCTCCAGTGGATTTTGAGTAATTTAGGTTAAAAAAATATATATATCTATGGCAGCGCCCCGGTACGCGACTTGCGCACGGAAGAGCTGATTGGCTCTTCGAAACAGTCCAGAGGGGCCTCCATCTTGTGTCTCGGTAGAATCAAGACACAAGAGGTGGCAAAAACAAAGGGGGAAATGACCATAAGGGGGCAGAGTAGACCCCCCCTGACCCCCTAGGCTTGATGTGGGGGCCATAAAAGGGCCCCGCGGGGCCAAAAAAAATTTAATTATTTTTTGATTTTCGCGGGGGGAGCGCCCGGTACGCGCACCGGGGAGCGTACCATGGGGAAAAAAGAATGACAGAGTTTTAAAAAAAGTAGCCTTTTTTTTATAATTTGGAGGTAGTTCTAAAAAGAACTGTTTTTTTTTTCTTTTTGTTGTTTTTTTTCAGAACAAAAACAAAACTGCTCAACAGGAGCAAAAAAAGGGGAAAAATTAGGGCTGGGGAAGGCAGCGGTGTTCTTGCCTCTTTCGTGCAATGAGCTTGATGTATAGTAATGTCACTAAAAACAGGTTGAATGTTCGGAATCATCTCCAATTCCGCTGCACGTCCTCTCCCTGATGTTGTGGGTCCTCCTGAAGATGTAGAGGCACCATCCCTTGGGGGATTACGTGCCAGGTCTCGGACACTCTCCCGGGCATAGTTCTGGAGGTGCCTGCGTTGGACGTGGCGAATCATTGTCGAATTGCCAAAACTGTACTTCCTTTTTGGGTCTCCTCGGGAAAGCACAGTATGGCAGATTTGGCATTCTACTTTGGGAGCATTCACCTTTTTAAATCCTTCAGGTATTGAAAAAAATGTCCAAATAAAATGCTCCTTGATCTTGGGCTGAGGAGGCTCTTCCTGAATGAAGCCATCTGAGTCCTCACTACTGCTGGATGGTCTAGCTGCCATTCTTTGCACAAAATGGTAGGACAGAAAAAAACAGGTCTTGCTGTCTCCAAAGTGAAAGAAGAAATGAAGGAAATGGGTGGGGTTTTCATTAGTTGTAAAAAAACTGAAAACAACCAATGAAAAGAGTTATTTTAAGGACACATGACCAGGGCTTTGATCATTTTGAAACCAAAACTGTCCTGAACCAATAAAAAGTGTTATTTTTAGGTCACATGACCCGACGCGCTTACGCTACGCGCCCCGGGGCGCGGCCCGGGGGGGCGCGTCGCGTAAGCGCGTTGCATGCTTACGTTGCGCGATCGTATTCGCTCGAGTGCTTCCGGGTGCCCTTACGCCGTGCGTATCACGCGGACGCGGCTACGCGATACGTCACGATGATGTTTTTGTTTGCGGCAATAGCGCTAACGGGACGCTCACCGGTGCGCGCCCCGGGGCACGCCGAAAAAAAGTGCGCTTTTCGGTGCGCTCACCGGGGCGCGCACCGGGAGCGCTCCAGAGCAAAAAAAATTTTTAAAAAAAGAAAAGAAATATTACATTTCATAGCTATAGACATTTGCTATTAAAAAACTTTGAAATTCACTGAAAAAAACAGGTTTGCGGCCTTATATATAGTTAGGAATTAGCATTTAAAAAACCTATGAAATTTACTGAAAAAACCATAGGTTTCACACCAGTTATAGTTAGGAATTAGCATTTAAAAAAACCTATGAAATTCACTGAAAAAACCATAGGTTTCAGATCAGTTATAGTTAGGAATTAGCATTTAAAAAACCTATTAAATTCACTGAAAAAACCATAGGTTTGACACCAGTTATAGTTAGCTGGAAATTTTACTGACATAAAACCATTGAAATTCCCACGTTATATTTAGTTGGACTCACTATAACTTGCACGTGTAATGCACTGCTGATGACATCACATATTACATCACTCATGACATGGTCAGTGACATCTCTCATGACATCACTGATGACACCATCCTTGTGACAGAGTGACAGACCTCCTTTCACTGTAAAGTAACCCTTGAAACACATATTCAAAAATAGAAACTAACATTTTCAAAAAAGGGGAGACACCCATACCAGTTACAACAACCAATTCAGTAATTCCACCATTTATATACACATCCACTCATTCATCAACAGTTCTATATAGTCACTCGTACATATACTCACTCATCATATGTAGTGATACACCTATACATCCTGTAACACACCGACAGTCTTCCAAAAGTTGCTCACACACATACTCACACATGCAAATAAACTATTGAATATCCATTTATTTGCATATACAGCTATACACACACTACCACCTTACTTCTAAGGAAACTTACACATACTTACTCTCTCAAATAATCACTTATAGAAACACATACTTATTTAAACAAGAACTCTTTCAATCTCTCACTCTCACATATACTCATTTATATACATCAATACTCACATATGCTAGATTAAAACATATGTAGTTACTGATAAAGACACTAGTGAGACAGTCATTCACTTACTAACACACACATATACACACTCATCCATCCATACAGTCCTGCACATATGCCGTCTTCCAAACACATACAAACAGTGAGTCAGTCATTGATGCATCTATGTACTAAGTAATACCCCCACCAAACCATACAGACACTCATACTGATACTAAAAAAAAATCTAATAACCCATATACACACACATGTAGCTACTCACCAACCCATGCAGCCACTTATACACAAAGTGAAACACTGATACAAACATTTAAATATTTAAACAATACTCGCTAATATATGTATTCACTAATATACACTTAATAAGCCAGTTAACCAATCAATTTCTTTTTAAAAAAACATCCATTAAGACACTTATTTAAACATGTATTCTTCCATCGACCTTTACATATACATATATAAAACATATTTATTTTTCAGAAAGACACACATTCACTGGATGTTGTCATCAGTGATGTCATGAGTGATGTCACTGACCATGTCATGAGTGATGTAATATGTGATGTCATCAGCAGTGCATTACACGCGCAAGTTATAGTGAGTCCAACTAACTATAACGTGGGAATTTCAATGGTTTTATGTCAGTAAAATTTCCAGCTAACTATAACTGGTGTCAAACCTATGTTTTTTTCAGTGAATTTAATAGGTTTTTTAAATGCTAATTCCTAACTATAACTGATCTGAAACCTCTGGTTTTTTCAGTGAATTTCATAGGCTTTTTAAATGCTAATTCCTAACTATAACTGGTGTGAAACCTAGGGTTTTTTCAGTGAATATATATATATATTTGCTGCTCCACTGCCAAACAAAGTCGACACACCAGCACTCGCAGTAGGTAAAACCTAGTTAGGTTTATTTGCACAAAGAAAAGTAATAAAACAAACGCGTTTCAGCACTTGCCTTCGTCAGTGTATATATTTATATGTATATTTATGATGTTTTATAGGTATATATGTATATTACTACTATTTTATGTACCGTGGGACTCCCACTTCGACAACAGGGAATTATTCAAGCATATGAAAGACACCAATACTGGAGAATCACAGTTTACAAGTAAGTAACTTTTGTTCATTTTCCAGGTGAATCAGGGGATATTCCCAGGTGGAGCTAAAGGCAGCAATATCATCAAGATAAGCTGCACAGTAGTCATCCGGAGAGGACTTTGTTCACCAACCTTTGAAATGTGGCAGGTGCATTTTTCAGACCCTGCAGGACTAGTACCATTTTTGGGATTTTTCCAGCCCTGATATATATATAAATATATATATATGTTTTTATATATATGTTTTATATATATATATATATATATATATATATATATATATATATATATATATATATATATATATATATATATATTTACGCTAGAAGCTGTATTTTTACTGATGAACTAATCTTCACTATTTTGGCATATAGAATAGAAGATGTTGTAACTGAGGATTCTTCTTGGTTTGCACCCACAATCTTTTCTCTCTGTTCTCTTTCTGCTACCAGGGAGCTCTGGCCATCAAACCTGGTGTTACAGGCATGGAAGAAAGTCCATCATCATACCTGTTTCCCCTGCACAGACCGCCATCGCTTGATGCTCCATAGAGATCACATCATAACGTCCCCAGTGGATCTGCACAGCTTGAAACACCTGCCACCTGTGGAGAGAGCAGCAAAAGTGGATGCATCTCTAAGATTCCCTGAAGGACTCTGAGGAGCACCAACACAATGCAAGTATGATCTCCTAGGATCTGCTATTTCTCTATCGCAGAGGGCATCTTCTGTTCTTGCAACAGCTCAAGGAAATAAAGACTTTAATTCGATAGACAGACCACCCTTAGAGATAGTTTGGTGGTATAAAGGGTTATATACATGTTTACTTATTCACTGGGGCATCCCTGTGAGACAATTGAGGTAAATTAGTCTTCTGTGCCTGTGAATGTCCTCAATGTCCCAGGGACTTCATTTGTCTGCAGTTGCAGAATCTAGTAGTGTCCGATTCCTGAGGGCTTTTAAATGCATCAGTTTGCAAATCAGTCATGTATTTTGAGGCAAACGAAAAGATAGCAATGTCTGTACATGCTTGAACCTGTCTCTGAAATGCTGAAGTGGGAGCAAGTTGAGATCTCAAGTAGTTCCTTCTGTTGGGTTAATAGATACTTGTTGACTCAAATTTATAATTAGAAAGTGCTTTTGAGAAGAATGGATTGTAATGTAAACTGATAGCTCCATCAAATAGCCATAGGGCTTTCACCAAAGAAGGATATGAGGGTTCTTAGGCGGTGGTGGGATAATAGCGTAGGAGATGGCTGTCTGACAGCTGTGCACACCTTTATGGTTAGAGGGTCCGAGTCTTTGGGTGTGAAAGGTATGACAGAGGATGTCAGTGAAATTCTAGTGCGAGGGTCGGTCCACCAGATTGATGCCTCCTCGTCACCCAGAGACAACACTCCCGACCCGAGCTTTCATTTAACCCCTTCGCTGCTAGGCCTTTTTCCCCTCCTGTGCTAAGCCTTTTTTTGGCTATTTGGGGTAGTGCGTGCTTAGGCCCCTGTAACATTTTGACCACATAAGGTATCCATGTCATTTTTGCTTCCTTTTCTTCCAACATCATGGGGATTCTAAAGGTACCCAGGGTTTGTGGATTCCCTTGGAGGGGTCCCAGAAATTAAGCAAAATATAGTGAAATGTTTTTTTTTTTTAGTTTTTCCCTACAAATGTTATCAAAAATGGGTTTGTGGGGCTGAAATCACAATTTCCCCAGCTTTTAGGGAATGACAGTCTTTTGTCAGAGAACAAACATTTTTCACACAGTTTTGGCATTTTTCTGGGATACAGCCTATTTTTTCTATTTTTAGTGTTTCCAACCTCCTTCCAATTAATGGTACAAATGAGTATAAAAGCAATAATGGATCCTGGAAAGCTATACATTTTATTAAAGTAGACAAAATTCTGAATTCAGAATGGGGTCATTTGTCTAAATCCATGAAGGTTTCTTTATAGAAACTAGAAGTTAAATATTGGAAAAAATGAAAATTAGTTGAAAAAACCAGCCTTTTGTGTCAACGTTTTCACCTGTAATTATGACAGCTGTTTGCAAGCAATATACCGTTACATTTGCTGGACCTTCCTGGTTGTGGGGATATATAGGACTTGTAGGTTTACCAAGAACCCGACGAACCCAGAGCCAAAATCTGCGCAGCAACTTGCAATGGAATTTTATTATGTACCGGGTTTAGAGCAATTATTCTTCGAAAATGTATACATGGAAAAATCTGTATGACAGACACCTATGTATTTCTGAAATGGGTACAAATTATAGAGTTTAGAAACAGTACATATTTGAACATTTTCAAAATTGGGAATACTCATACTAGCTTGAGAGTTATTGGTCATTTTTCAAAATGACTTCTTTTTTACAAAAAGTCTATCATTTGGAAGGCAGAAATGCATCATAACTCAACAGGTAATAACAGTTGCTTTACAAATCTGAATTACCCCAAGTCTCTTGATAAAAATGGTACCTCACTTGTGTGGGTCGGCCTTGTGCCTGCGACAGGAAATGGCGCAAAACACAACATGGTCACACCTCATTTTTCGTAGTGAAAAATGACCCTTTTTTGGCAGAGTGCCTAGCTGTAGTTTTTGTACCCTAGGTCGGCTGGCACCCAGGGAAACCTAGCAAACCTATACATTTTTGAAAAGTAGACACTTTGGGAAATCCAGGATGGGGTGACTTGACTGCTTCCCACCAGGTTCTGTTACCCAGAATCCCTTGTAAACCTAAAGAATTGACAAAACAAAATACATTTTGCTCACATTTCTGTGGTGGAAAGTTCTGGAATCTGCGTGGATCAACAAATTTCCACCCACCCTGCGTTCATCAAAGTGTTCTGAGAAAAATGGTACCTCACTTGCATGGGTGGACCTTGTGCCTGCGACAGGAAACGGCGCAAAACGCAACGTGGTCGCACCCCAATTTCGCAGTGAAAAATGGCCCTTTTTTGGCAAAGTGCCTACCTGTAGTTTTTGAACCCTAGCTCTGCCGGCACCTAGAGCAACCTAGCAAACCTATACATGTTTGAAAACTAGACACCCAGGAAAATTCAGGATGGGGTGACTCGACTGCCTCCCACCAGGTTCTGTTACCCAGAATCCCTTGCAAACCTAAAGAATTGACAAAAAAATGCATTTTCCTCACATTTCTGTGGAGGAAAGTACTGGAATCTGTGTGGATCAACAAATTTCCACCCCCCCCCCCCAAAAAAACAGGTAGTTTTGCTATAGGTAATTTTAAAGTCTCCACCGTACGATTTGGGCCTTTTCCTGTTGCAACCACTATGCCTACCCACGCAAGTGAGGTACCATTTTTATCGGGAGACCTGGGAGAACGCTGGGTGGGAGGAAATTTTAGGATCCACTTAGATTCCACAACTTTACCACACAGAAATGTGAGAAAAAAGTGAATTTCTTTAGCGAAATTTGGGGTTTGCAGTGCATTCTGGGTAGGAGAATGATGATGGACCCACACAAGACATACCTCGCTGGACTCCCCCAGGTGTCTAGTTTCCAGAAATGTGTGGGTTAGGTAGGTTTCCCTAGATGGCCGCCGAGCCCGGGCCAAAAACTCATGGGGACCCCCTTGCAAAACCAGGTTGGTTTCTGATAGGTAATTTTGATGTCGCCTCATTAGGTTTTGGGCCCTTGCCTGTTGCGGGTCCTTGACCCACCCACGTAAGTGAGGTACCGTTTTTATTGGGAGACCTGGGGGAACACTGGGTGAGACGAAATGTGTGTGAGCCCAGTGATGCCATGCTTTCCCACACAAAAATGTGTGAAAACACTATTTTTTTCTGCTAAAATTGAGGTTTGCAAGGGATTCTGGGTAAGGGAACGTTTGGGGATCCACACAAGCCATACCTCCTTGGAAGCCCCCGGGGCTGTCATTTTCAGAAATGTATGGGTTTGGTAGGTTTCCCTAGATGGCCTTCGAGCACGGGCCAAAAACCCAGGTGACCCTCCTTGCACCACCAAATTGTTTTGACCTAGTTATGTTTTCAGTTCTACAGCGTGAGATTTTTGGCACAATATTGGATGGAAATTGTGACAGGCATTTTCAAGTTTGCAGGGCATTGTGGATGAAAAAATAACTTGATATTCACAAGAGAGACATCACCATGTACTCCCATGGGTTAACAATAATATCTACATTTAGGAGGTTATTCTTAGATGGAATGTACACCTTGACAGAGAGACTCAAAAGACAAAGATTCCAATACAGCTATCAGTTTTTCAAACACAGACACATACTGGTTGGATTTGGCACGAGGGCGAGTGATGGTTCAGTACCTTTAATTTTATTAACAAGAGATTTCACAAAAATGAAATGCACTGTCAATTACATGGACAAAAAAACTGAACCAATGACTCGCAGCTCGTGAGCTGTAAAGCCACGACAAGGCACCAACTGTTTTACAGACCATTCATGCACCTTTCATACCTGATACACACAAGACCGTTCACAAAACCAAGACATTAAATCATTTACAAAAAGGGACAAAGTACAACCTGCTTCAAAAAGACAAAAAAGACAAATATTAATGCACAGACATCTACTCCTCAAGCACACACACATACTGGTTGATTTTGGCACGAGGGTGAGTGATGATTCAGTATATACAATTGTATTAGCAAGTCATGTCACAAAAGTAAAATGCACTGTTAATAATTGAAAGGACAAGAAACTGAACCATTGACTCACAGCTCGTGAGCTGAAAAAACAACGACAAGGCACCAACCTCTTTACAGGCCATTCATACACCTTTCATACGTGTGACACATACAAAACATTCACACCGCCAGCCGCGGGCCCATCACATTACAACACTCACACCAGCAGACAGCGCAATTCAAGGGCCCATCACTTTCACACACCCACATTCCAGACACAGCAGCTACACAAACTAATGGATTGTGTGGAGTGGCACTCAGCTAGCAATGTGTGTAGTGACCAGCAGCAAGTCACTACTCACACACCGCCAGCCGAGCACCAATCCACGCACACCACCATCCAAGCGCCAGTCTACGCACGCCGCCAGCCAAGCGCCAAACCACGGACACTGCAAGCCAAGCACCAATCCATGCACTTCGCCTCCCAAGTGCCATGCCATTCCACGCACACCACCAGCCAAGTGTCAGTCCATGCACACCACCAGCCAAGCGCCAGTCCACACACACCGCCAGCCAAGCACCAATCCATACACTTCGCCACCCAAGTGCCATTCCACGCACACCGCCAGCCAAGTGTCAGTCCATGCACACCACCTTCCAAGCGCCAGTCCACGCACACCGCCAGCCAAGCGCCAGTCCTCGCACACCGCAAGCCAAGTGCCAGTCCATGCACACCGCCAGCCAAGCGCCACTCCACGCACACCGCCAGCCAAGTGCCACTGCATGCACACCACCAGCCAATCGCCAGCCTACGCACACCGCCATCACATTTTCTTTTTTTTTTTCAAAACAAACACAAACAAATTGCAAATAGATGCAAATCTAGTAACACAACATGTGTAACTAAATACATTGCACAAATGCCAACCTTAAAACAGAATACAAATTTTAAAAAACCCAGACCAGGCAGCTCATTTTACCACTCATGGATACTCCCAAAAATGATTTTGTGTGTGGTAAGCTCTATAACAAGCAGGCACACACAGCCCAGTGTTAGAAGGACACCCAGGGCAGAAAAGACGAGTCTCCTTCCGCAAACCTCTTCGCCAACAGACTCTACATCTCCTAGTGGGAAAATCTTTTGTAGATGTGGGAGGAATGTAATCAGGAAAGTGGCCATCTTTCAATCGAGCCACATCCTCCACCACTCCAAATCTAGGAACACTTACTTGTTCCACAACAACAAGGCTAGATATCACAGAGTACTGAAACTGAAGAAATGTCAACTTGGAAGCAGGAGAACACTCCTTGAACACAATAAAAGTATTGAAAGTTGCTAAGTTGAAAAAATAGATGGCCAACTTCTTATACCAAACATAAGCCTTCCGAATAGCTGTGTAAGGTTCCAACCTCTGATCTACTCTGTCAACGCCACCTATGTACATATTGTAGTCCACAACGCACACAGGTTTGTACACTTCAGCAGCCTGACCCCAAACAGGCACAGGTGAAGTACTCTCATCATGGATGGTAGTCAGCATGTAAACATCCCTCCTGTCCACAAATTTCACTGCTAGTAGTTCTTCACTACACAAGGAACTGCACTGACCCCTCTCAAGTTTCTTGCAAACAAGCTCTTTCAGTAAACCTTTGCGGTTAGAGCGGATTGTGCCACATGCAAAAGTGTCCACGTTAAACAACTCCTTAAACAATTGGACAGCGGTGTAGAAGTTATCAAGGTACAAATGGTGACTCTCTGTTGAACATTCTTCTAGCAAGATCCCACACAATTTTCTCTGACACTCTAAAAAGTGGACGGACAACCAGGGGGGTCAATAGTGGAATCTCTACCAGTGTACACGGGAAAATTAAAAACATATCCTGTCTTACTCTCAGACAACATATACAGTTTAATTCCATAGCGTGCCCTCTTGCTAGGGATGTACTGCCTAAAAACCAAACGACCCTTGAACAAAACCAAAGACTCATCAATAGATATTTCTTTCCCTGGAATGTAAATCTCTGAAAAACTATCAACAAAGTGATCAAGAACAGGCCGAATCTTAAAAAGACGGTCACAGTCAGGGTGACTACGTGGCAATGCCAAAGAATTATCCACAAAATGCAACATGCACATCAAAAGTAAATACCGATCACGAGTCATAACTGCTGGAAATATGGCTGTTGCCATCAAGGGACTGGAAGACCAATATGAAGCCAGGTTCGGCTTCCTTACCAAACCCATCAATAAAGTTGAACCCAAAAACTTCTTCAGCTCTTCCAGATTTGTGGGAGTCCACCTTGTAGCTCTAGAGTGGGGCCTAAGTGTGTCACTGTTGTCCCTCAAAAATTGTTCAGCATACAAATTGGTCTGCTCAACAATCTCACCCAAAAATACATCATCCATAAATAACTGAAAATACTGTATGGGCAAAAAATTTTCACAATCCACTCTACACCCTGCATCACCGCTAAAGGCAGGCAACACCGGTAGCACCATGTTAGGTCAACCCAGAGTCCAGCACTTCCAGTAGGAAGGCAAGAAGCCTCAGGCTGCAATCCAGATGCCTCTTGCACCATCGGCACAGCAGTATCCTCCTCTAAAACAGGCCCTTCATCTGCACAGAGAGAACCTTCATCATCCAATGATTCCATGTGGAGAGAAAACTCACTGCTAAAATCTTCCCCTCCCTCCTCTCCCTCAGACGCACTGTCAGTGTCATAATCCGGCTCAGAGGAAGATTCAAGAAGCATACCTACCACCCACTGAGCAGTCATTCTACGGCTAGCCATAATGATTACTAATAAAGGTAACTTGACGCACAAGTTAACAACTACAATCACTATGTAAAATAAGCAATTAACAAAATTCACCTTTATAAAAAATACCTATACACTGCAAAACAATACCACTCACTTGCCAGAAGCAGCTAAACTCACCACCACGTAGTCTGCACAGGAGAAGTGTGGCTCAATGATTAGAGCGGCAGAACCTAATGCAGTAGTCTAGCCCGGGACCAGGGTTCAATTCCCCGCCTCGGCGGGTCTTGGGCTCAAAAATTCCACGGACCTGATAATTCTCGCCTCGGTGCCTATTCCATTCATGGAGTCCCACTCTACAACTCTGGGCAATAGCTTGCTTAATCTCCACAACGGCCCCCACAACGCTAAGGATGCCTGGCCTCCACCTTGGGGGTGCCCAGGAGTGGACGCCTCACAGGGAAAGCCAGGATGGGTTCCACAGCGGTATTCGTACAAGTGCCTTGAGACCCTTGCGGGTGAGTAGTGCGCTATACAAGTATCAATTTACATTTACATTTACAGTATGGTTCAACAATATCCCACTAAAAAAGAAAGAGAAAAAAAAACAAATAAGACAATGCAAAACACATCATAAAGATTTTCATGCTCAAAACACTAACTAAATGCCACTAAGACACCACTTACAAAAAATAATTCATACATTGCAATATTACTCATTTGGAGTACATACAACAAAAATATTTTTCTTACCTAAAAAATGCAACTACACAAAACTGAAGAGGAACCACTGTCGAAACCACAAACAGGAATCAAAAGCTTTAGACTAGATTTAAAAAGAAGAAAAAAACATTAG
Organism: Lissotriton vulgaris; assembly: GCF_964263255.1. Classification (NCBI taxonomy): domain Eukaryota; kingdom Metazoa; phylum Chordata; class Amphibia; order Caudata; family Salamandridae; genus Lissotriton; species Lissotriton vulgaris. Next base: position 17,729,525 of record NC_141700.1, on the reverse strand, counting down.
AATCACATACAAAAAATACATCAGTCCAACCTGCCAAGCTAAGGGGTAGGTGGGCCTAACAGTATAAAATCAATAGGGGAGCAACCCTTGTCCTTGAGGCCACCCCCACCAAGACAAAATTTAAAACATTTTGGTGTCTACTGGCTTCTGCCCCCCTTGGGGACAGATGGGACTAAACACATACTGCTACTCTGCCACTCAAAGAGGGCCGAAAAGGCCACAATCATCCTCCCATAAAGGAAGGGGAACGACCCATGACCAAGGGGCGGATCCCCAAAATAAAAATAAACCCTGGTACCCTAGTGGCACTACAAAAAAAAACCACCAGAACTGCCCTTCAAGGTGATACCAAAGGGGATGATGGACAGAGCGCATGAGCAAATCTAACACTCACCCCCAGGCAACTGATCTTGATTTAATACAGCATCTTTGTTTAGCTCACTTCACCAACGCAGTTCAGACATTGCCATATGCAAATGAGACTGACCCTGTGCCCTTTCATTGCCCTAAGTTGGCAGACGTGGGTCCCTTGCTCACTTTGCCACTGGACTCAAGCTAACTAGGCTGATAACGGCTGATTAGCCAGTAACCGGTCCCATTATGGTTGTTTCCGGGCCAGGTAAGGTATGGTTTGGCAGTTCGGGCTGGACTGCTCCCAAAAGGCATAGGGTCAGACTAATTTGCATATGGCCATGTCTGAACTGGGTTGCTGCAGTGAGCTGCAACCTAACATCATGGGCATACCAAAATGGCAAGGCAAAATACTTGTACCAAAAAAAGGGTAGTGACCTTTGCCCAAGGGGCCACTCCTCACTACATTTACACAATTGGCACAGTGTGTCAAATAAATTATTAAAGAAAAATTATAGGCCCCCAAAAGGGGAGCGACCCTTGCCTAAGCTGTTGCTTCCCAAGACTACATTTTAAAACTGGGCTCCCTAAAATGGCCCAATGGAAGTGACCCTTGCCCAAGGGGCCACTACCCAGCACATTGGCCCAATTTAAAATAAATGTTTAATTCTACCCCCCCCCCGGTGATTTATATTGCCCCCAAAACATTTAAAATATAGGCACCCTAAAATGGCCCCCATGGGAGTGACCCTTGCCCAAGGGGCCACTCCCCAGCACATTGGCACAATTTCTTAAAACTACAGCCATAAAATTAGTAAGATGAAAGTAAGGGGGCACAGAAGCATCTAGACTACGGAAGAGGGGTCTGATTGATCGTTAGACCTGAACATTGAGTTCTGTACACTGATTTGAAACATACCACATATCTGATAACTGCTTTGTAGTGCTCTGACGTCTTTGTGGAAAAAAAATTGCTCATATCGCTAGAATGGGGGGCACGGCACATTATAGCCACAGGTAGGCACAGGGTGAACTGAAAATGTGGTTAAAACAAATAAAAGATCTCTGAAATTCACCAATTATGACGAGATAATTAACTGGCCTTGTGCACTGCTCATGACCTAAAACAACAGCATCAATTACATCACTGACGACATCATCTAAACCAGTAACAGCAATAAATAACATTGGTGATCAATAACATCCCACATAAGATCACATGTATGAAACGATATATAATGCAATATCGTATCATTCATTCTCTTCCAGGGGATCCTCATCAATAGTCATAAGCATTAGAATATTCCCGCCCATGCGCGGGACCCCGGAAACACTATATTATATGTGCCCCACATATATATATATACAAATATATATATAAATAATATATATATAAAAACAAGCAATAGCAGCCAAATCACATTAGAGCTGAAATATGCTGTGAAGAATTTCCACCATACATGTATAACAAGCATTAGAAACATGAGAAACAACAAAGATTGTTTAGAAATTGTTTTAATGCTCAGAAAGCAGTAGAAATTCTCATAACTCACTGGAAGCATAGGAAGCTCCCAGGCTGCATTGCAAACACACAGTCTAAAAAGACTGAAAAGCTAACCTGTAGCTGAATAGCAATAAACTGACACTGTGCCTTTAAGGCACTCATGACCCCCTGTATCCCATCATGCCCCAGGGGTGACAGTTAGGTCAGTTGTTCTTTCCGGCTCCTTCAGAGAAGGACCCTGGTTACACAGCTCCACTATTTTTCTGGTTTTTGACAGAAAAATACTTCATTTTTGACAACTTTTACTCTTACTTCGACATTTAACATCTAGTCAAGTAAGATACTGCTTGTTTTCAGCAGTTTAGTGAACATTTTCTTCTGAGAATGCCTTCACTCTTTGATAAATGTCCTTCTTGTGGCAACAAGAAGGCCAAATCAGACAACCACGACATCTGTATCCTATGTCTGCCTGAAGATCATGATCCAGACACCTGTCCACATTGTGAGCACCTGTCAGGAAGAACTCTCAAAGACAGGGAGAGGATTCAAATTTATGGCCTAGCTCACAGGGCTTCAAGAGGAAGATCACCAGTGAAGAAGGGCTCCAAGAAGGCTCATACATCTTCAAAAAAGAAGTCTTCATACCCTTCAACTTCAGCGTCGGGCTCGGCGCTGAGAGAAGAACCACAGGTGGAGTTTTCCTCTTCAAAACTACCGTCGACGGCGGGCTCGCCGTCGAGGAGAAGACCAGGTACGTCGACGACTTCGAAAGATCCAGCTCCGTCGTCGAAATCTCCTCCGCCGACGTCAACCGGGCGACGATCGGCGTCGAGGAAGGCTACTCCGCCGCCGTCAACCGGGCGACGGTCGGCGTTGAGATCCATTACCCCTCCGCCGTCGTCAACCATGCGACGACCGGCGTTGAGGGAGGTCACTTCGCCGTCGTCAACCAGGCGACGACTGGCGTCGAGAAGTGTGACCCCTCCGCCGTCGTCCAAGCAGCGGCGCTCGGCGTCGAGGACCAAGACCTCTCCGCCGTCGACAGTAGCTCGTCGATCGGCGTCGAGGACACAGTCTCCGTCAGTGCAGCGTTGGCGCTCGGCGTCGAGGGTGCCCAATACCCCTCCGCCGTCGTCGCACAGGCACTCGACGTCGAGACCAAGATCTCCGTCGACGGCCGACCATCGCCATTCGACGTCGAAGCAGAGAGCTCCGTCGACGACTGGACATCGTCGTTCGACGTCGAGAGAGAAGCTCCCGTCGACGACAGGACATCGTCGTTCGACGTCGAGGCAGAGAGCTCCGTCGACGGCCGGTCATCGCCGTTCGACGTCGAGACAAAGGACTCCGTCGACGGCTACTCATCGCCGCTCGTCGTCGAGAGACTACAGATCCTCTCATGGTCATTCGAGATCGAGATTGTTTGATCCTCCGACTCCCGAAGGCGTTCGACGGCGAGAAAAGAACGCTCGACGTCGAGGCATTCAGATGCAATCATGGTGACGGAATCTGCGTCTCATCATTCATCTTATCGGTCCTCTGGCTCCTCAACTGAACCTTCAAGGTCCAGAAGCCCTATACACAGATCTCCTGAGCGTCGACCAGATCCGTCGGCCGAGCGAATCAGGCTGTCACCTAGATGGTACAAATCTTTGGACCATTGGCGAGATGCTGGGGCTACCAAGCGTATGCAGAAATATGCTAGCCCACACCACAGGTCTCCGCTTCAGGATCTGGTGGAGGAGATGGACAGCCGTAGCCCTCCCAGGCGCACATCCCCTGTGAGACCACCCACCAAATCGAGATCCCGATCTCCTAGAAGAGAACCTCGAATGGAAGGTCGGATAAGGTCTCGCTCTCCAAGAGGCAAATCGCCCGTGAGATTACCAGCCAGATCTCCCAGAAGGGAACCTCGGACAGAAGATCGGATCAGATCTCGCTCTCCTAGACGGGAGGAGCGTTCTAGAAGGTCACAGGAGCGGCGACGCAGTGCACACCGTAGACGTCGACGTACTCCGTCTACTTCTTCTACCTCTTCTACCAGATCGTCAAAGAGAGACTACTCCCCGACGTTGACGGACAGTCCGGCGTCCAGGTCCTCCCCAGTGGATGACATTGGCACGTATCTGGATGTGCTGCAAAGAGGAGCACTTAAACTGAACATCGAGATGTCTGTCCCTCAAGTAACAACGACAGTCATTTTTGAAACTTTACACAAGAAGGCCATCTCCAGACCTCTGCTGCCTTTAGTCCTGGGGATTATGGATCCTGTCAAGGAGGTTTTCCTAACCCCAGCAGCAATCAGAGCGGTACCAGCCCGCATTCAGAAAAAGTGCAAACCGGCGGCTTCTGACCCGGTGTTTGTAAAATCTGACCCCCCAGCAGACTCTGTGATTGTGGCAGCGGCGAGGAAGACACATGCGGTTGCTGGTTCCTCTTCAGTCCCACCAGATAAGGACAGCAAAACACAAGACTCCTGGGGTCGAAAAGTTTGCAACTCTGCTGCTTCCACTCTTAAGGTCGCTAGTGCAGCTGCGCTTCTGGGTCGTTATGACAGAGCCTTATGGGACTCGATGGAAAGATTCAAAGCCAAGCTGCCAAAAGAGGACCAGCAGGACTTTGAAGAAACTGTTACAGAGGGGTGTCTGGTGGCGAATCAGATGATAAGCACGGCTGCGGATGGGGCGGTGCTTTCGGCACATTCCTATTCCCATGGAGTTTGTGCCAGAAGATCGGCCTGGTTGCGCCTTACAGGTCTAAAACCGGATGCTCAGCATCGGATTCTGAATCTTCCCTTTTCGGGTTCCGCTCTCTTCGGAGAACATACGGACGAAGAGATGACCCGAATGAAGACTGAGCTGGATACGGTGAAGGCGGTGGGCTTGGAGAAGAAAAAAGAATTCAAGCGCCAATTCAAGACCAACAGGGGGAGAGGGGCTCAACAGAGGGTTCAAACCCCTCAGTGGTCCCAAAACAAAACTCAAGGGAAACCCCAGTTTCGTGGCAAGCCCAGCAGAGGTAGAGGAGGTCACCAACAGTCCTCCAACACCACAAGAGGAGGAAAGGCCTGAACAGAGGCTTCCTCTGGCGCCGTTGCCCACTCCAGTGGGAGGAAGTGCTTCACAACACCTGGCAGAGTGGGTCAGCATCACAAAAGATCAGTGGGTGCTGAATAGACTGCGCAATGGATACAGGATTCGTTTCCGTGCTCTTCCAAAGAGCATCCCTCCAAAGAGCTCTTGCCCTCACCAACTAAGCTTGCTCCGACGAGAGGTGAAGATCCTGCTGCAAAAAAGAGCGATAGAAGAGGTTCCTCCCGCTCTAAGAGGAAAAGGAGTTTACTCCAGATATTTCCTTGTCCCCAAAAAAGATCAGGAGGACAAGTTCAGACCAATACTCGACCTACGACTCCTAAACAAAGTCATCGTCAAAGAAAAGTTCTGCATGTTAGCGCTTCACCAAATATGTCCACATCTTCAAGCCGGAGATTGGATGTGTTCGGTGGATCTGCAAGATGCGTACTTTCACATCCCGATTGCGCAACAACATCGCAAGTACCTAAGGTTTGTAGTAGGGAACAAACACTACCAGTACAAGGTGTTACCCTTCGGTCTCAAGTCCGCACCACAAGTCTTCACCAAATGCATGGCAGTGGTGGCGGCTTGTCTTCACAAGAAGGGTCTCTTCATTTACCCATACCTGGACGACTGGCTCCTAAAAGGTCCATCTCCGGTACAAGTAACGCGCGATCTGCAACTGTGCCTGCACCAGCTGCACAGGCTCGGCCTCCATGTGAACCTGGAGAAGTCAGTCCAGCGGCCTACACAATCCATCCACTACCTAGGCTCCGTTTTGGACACAAGCTTGGGAAAAGCGTTTCCTTTGGAGGAGAGACTTTTTTCCATGAATCAGAAATGTGGGATTCTGCTAGAGTCTCGGTTTCCAACAGCCCGACAAGTAGCATCTCTACTGGGATCCATGGCGTCCTGCATTTTTCTCATCCCAAACGCCAGGCTGAGAATGCGTCCTCTACAACAGGCTCTGGAGGACCAGTCAGGACGCTGGGAAGATCGAATCACTCTTTCCCAGGCGACGAAAGAGGCCATCAGATGGTGGACTCGGAGGAAGAATGTGATGGTGGGGGTGCCGTTTCACCAACCCGTTCCTTCCCAGTCTATAGTGACGGATGCCTCCCTGCAAGGCTGGGGAGCACACATGGGTCCGCTTCAAATTCAGGGCCAGTGGTCTGCGCAGGAGCAGACATACCACATCAACATGCTGGAACTCAGAGCGGTATTCCTGGCTCTCAAAGCTTTCCTGCCGGCGATCAAATCCAACTCAGTCCTAGTTCAGACGGACAATACAACCACCATGTTCTATCTGAACAAACAAGGAGGCACAAGATCTCGCCCACTCTCTCGAGAGGCTCAGGCAATCTGGCATTGGCTTCTCTCTCGAGATCTCGCAGTAGTGGCAGTGTACCTTCCAGGCGAGTTGAACATCAAAGAGGATGCGCTCAGCAGGCACTTCGAAGATCAGCCAGACTGGGTGCTAAGCGACAAAGTAGTAGAAGAGCTTTTTCGTTGCTGGGGTCGTCCATCCATAGACGAAAACACCAAATGCCACGCCTTCGCGTCCAGGTTCCACCGGCCAGGAACGCAGGGGAACGCTCTACTGTTGGATTGGACAGGGATGTTCGTATACGCGTTTCCTCCCCTAGCGCTGATTCCGAGAGTAGTTTCCAAGCTCCTCAGGTCGAACATGGAAATGATCCTGATTGCTCCGGATTGGCCTCAGCAGTGGTGGTATCCGGACCTTCTACATCTGTCTGTGTGTCCACACAAACGGCTCCCTTGCAGGCCGTACCTGTTGAGCAAGATGAACGGGAGGATAATGCATCCCAACCTCCCATCATTGAACCTAACAGCATGGCTCCTGAGGTCCTGCAATATGGACATTTGAACATGCCTCCCGAATGCATGAGCATTCTAAAGGAAGCTAAGAGACCTTCCACAAGAGCGTCCTATGCATTCAAGTGGAAAAGGTTTTACTTGTGGTGTAGAGATCATCACTTGGATCCGACTAAGGGACAGGAGGACGTCATCTTACCATACCTCCTTTCCCTCGCAACTGCTGGTTTAAAGTACACTTCAATTAGAGTGCATTTGTCAGCTATTGTAGCATACAGAAAATCACCTGATCAGATGTCTTTCTTTCAGGTTCCAGTGGTTAAGGACTTCCTACAGGGGTTGAAGAAAGTGTATCCCCCTGTGCGAAACCCTTCTCCTCCGTGGGAATTAAACCTAGTTCTATCCAGGTTAATGTCACCTCCTTTCGAGCCCATCCAGAAGGCCTCCTTGCAACATCTCTCTTGGAAGGCAGCCTTTTTGGTGGCGATTACCTCTGCGCGCAGAGTAAGTGAGATACAAGCGCTCTGTGCGAAGGAACCATATACTGTTTTGCACCACAACAGAGTAGTCCTAAGGGCTCACCCATCTTTCTTGCCTAAGGTCATCTCTGATTTTCATATAAATCAGTCTATTTCCCTCCCTTCCTTTTTTCCAAATCCTACGACCCCAGCCGAGCGGTCACTTCACTCCTTAGATCTTAAAAGAGTGCTTAAGTTTTATTTGGAAAAGACTAAAGGGATTAGGAAAACGGACCAACTGTTTGTGAACTATGGCTCAATAAGAACAGGTTTTCCAGCGGCCAAGAGGTCCATCTCCAGATGGATTGTCTCTTGCATTAAGTTGGCCTATCAGCTAGCAGGCAAACCTTTGTTGATGTCTCCAAAAGCGCATTCCACTAGAGGGAAGGCCGCTACGGTAGCTTTCTTGCATGACATTCCAATGTCGGAGATATGCAAGGCTGCAACCTGGAAATCAGTGCATACCTTTACGAGGCATTACTGCCTCGAATCTGATTCCAGGGCCGATACTCAAGTAGGGCAAGCCTCCTTGAGGAATCTTTTTGGGTAGTCTATAGTCTACTCAGACTTATTGATGAGATTACTGTCTTATCTTCCCTTTGCCCGCAGGGATGAGGAGAGGCTCGCTACTCTATTCTAATGCTTATGACTATTGATGAGGATCCCCTGGAAGAGAAGGATTAGTTACTTACCTGTAATCCTAGTTCTCTTCCAGGGGTATCCTCATCAAAGTCATAAGCAACCCTCCCGCCTCCCCGGGCAAAGGATGCTCTTTAATAAGGAGATATTGTTAACCTATTTGTTATTGGGTTTGTTTTCAGTCTCCGAAAAGAACAACTGACCTAACTGTCACCCCTGGTGCATGATGGGATACAGGGGGCCATGAGTGCCTTAAAGGCACAGTGTCAGTTTATTGCTATTCGGCTACAGGTTAGCTTTTCAGTCTTTTTAGACTGTGTGTTTGCAATGCAGCCTGGGAGCTTCCTATGCTTCCAGTGAGTTATGAGAATTTCTACTGCTTTCTGAGCATTAAAACAATTTCTAAACAATCTTTGGTGTTGTTTCTCATGTTTCTAATGCTTGTTATACATGTATGGTGGAAATTCTTCACAGCATATTTCAGCTCTAATGTGATTTGGCTGCTATTGCTTGTTTTTTTATATATATAATATTTATATATATATATATTTGTATATATATATGTGGGGCACATATAATATAGTGTTTCCGGGGTCCCGCGCATGGGCGGGAATATTCTAATGCTTATGACTTTGATGAGGATACCCCTGGAAGAGAACTAGGATTACAGGTAAGTAACTAATCCATATGACATAGAGGCAGAAGGTCACAATTCCACTGATTGCATCCAGATACTTTTGCTGCAATATTATACAGGATAAGAAAGCAGTACCATTGGTTGCAGAGGGGAGCTAGATTCAGGATGTAGCCGAAGATCATGCCTTGACCTCAGTGCAGGATGTACACAGCAAATCCAAAGTCTGTATGCAAGTGGCACTCAGGAGAGGGGCAACGGCATAGAGCATATATGAAGACTGTGCCCTCTTCCCAGTGCTCCACAGGGCCTAAGGCCCAGAACTTTGGACACCGAGGTGAAGGGGGTGAATAAAGGTAACATCCTTAAATTGGATCCTCACCATGATGGAGGGCCAGTGAATGACGAAATAATGATTGCATTGAAAAATCATAGAGGTTCCCCACAACACTTCAGTTGATGGAAAATGGTTATAATCTAAACCTAAAAACACTGAAATGTGCCTGTTAAAGTGAGTGATACAATGATCCCCCCCAAGGCAATGCTAATGAGGTCACTCTTAAAAAAAAAAAAATCTGCCCCCCCAGGGGCAGACAAAGCAATCTACATTGCCCCCAAAAGGGGAGCGACCCTTGCCTAAGGGGTTGCTCCCCAAGACGAAATATTTTTAAATGGCATCCCTAAAATGGCCCCCATGGAAGTGGCCCTTGGCCAAGGGGCCACTTCCCAAACCAATGGCCGAATGTGCGCCGATTTAAAAAAATAAAATTATATTCTGCCCCCTCCCGGGTGGCAGACAACGCGAATTTATGTGCCCCCACAACGGGAAGCGACCTTTGCCCAAGGGGCCGCGCCCCAAACAAAAAAAATTTTGCCAAAACTTTTTTTAAAAATCAAATCCCTGGCGTCTAGTGGGCATTCCTGCTGCACGATGGAATGATCATGCAGCAGGAATGCTCTAAAGAGGCATAGAGGGAAAGGAAAACCCTTTCCTTTACCTCCAATGCCTCTTCAGTTACAATCCCCCCTCCCCAGCCCCGAAACTTACCTTGTTTCTCCTCCGACGCGCAGGAAGCAAATGGCTTCCCTGCACGTCGGAGGAGAAAGGGAAACTCCAATGACATCAGCGCGCCTCGCGCGCTGACGTCATTGATGACGTGGGCGGGGGGAGGCAATGGGGGAGGTCTTCCCCTGCCTGCCCGTGAACATTTTGTAAATCGGGCACCCACGGGGGAGCGCCAGCGCCCCCCCCCCCGTGGGTGGGGCTCATGACGAGCTCAGCTCGTCATGAGCACCCGAGAGATGTATGCCATGACGAGCTGAGCTCGTCATGAGCATACAAAGGGTTAATAACTCAACGCAAACTTTATTGACATCAGTGGAAGCCATTGGACTAACAAAGGTAGACCTCAGGGGCTCTCCCAGCCCTGCTCAGGAGCTCCCCCGTCTCTCTCAAGCTTTTTCCCAGCTGAATTGAGAGGGAAGAGGACCATTTTATTTTTCGCAAAAATATGATAATGAGATCACTCTTATGCCTCATTTCCCCTGTTGCCTACTGTTCTCCCCTCAATCTTTCCCCCACAGCATGCTCCACCCTCCTCTTTGTCCACCCTCATCTTCTCTGCTTCTCTGTCATCCTCTCTACCCCCTCATTTTGCTCTCTGCCTCTGTCTCTCTCCTCCATCTACTGCTCACCCCTCCACTCCTGTGATTCCCCCCTTTTCTGCTCACTGCCCTTACAGCCTGCACCATCTCCCAGTTAGTTACTCCAAGACCAGTTTTCTCCCCCCCCCTTTCTGTACACTCTCATTTCCTCCTCTCTAAACTCCTCTGCACTAAAAGGCTTCAATATATGGCCAATGCATGTTTAATTGTTCTGTGCTATCTCTATTGTACTGTGTGATTAGGACTCATGCCTCCTCAGCTTGTTGCTCTGTAAAGCACACTGAGGCTCTTCTGATTCAGCTACGCTGTAGAAGAAATAAAAGAATACATATAAAAAGCAAGACATAAATATTATGGGGCATATTTACGTGTTCTGGCGCATCTCTGCAAATCAGCAATCCCCTCCTTCCGCCTCCACAGATGCGCCGCATTTACAATACGTCGCACCATGGTGCAAGGAAGGGAAGATGCGTGACGCATCTCGTGGCGTATGGGCGGCGCATTGCTGGGTTGCGTCGCAAGCGCGGCGCAACTTCTGCAATGCACAGGGGCCACCCATACTCAACGTGGTGCGTCACTCCTTACGCCTGCTTCAAGCAGGCGTAAGGATTTGACGCAGCAGCGTCGTAAAACTGACTCCGTGAAATCTTGTAGATTTCACTGCGTCAGTTTTGCGGGGCGTTCCTGCGATGGAACGTTCACCCTGCGACAGAACGCCCGCATGAAACCTGACGCAGGTTTAATGTGGCGCAGGGCTTTACAACGTGACGCATCTGCCTAGATGCGTCACGTTGTAAATAAGTCGCAGTGTGGCGCATTGTTTACGCTGCCGCTGCGTCACGAAAGTGACGCAACGGCGGCGTAAAAGTGTTGCAAGGGGCTTGTTAATCTGCCCCTGTGTATTGTATTACGTTGGTACCTAAAAGAAAAGTGAGTTAAAGGGTGTTGTGTTATATTTACTTTTATCCCTTTCCAAGAAGAATCATGACTGTGAGCCCATTGGCCGGGAAGTGGGTACCACCTCTTCTGGGGAGACGCGTGCCCTACAGGATGGACAACAAGACCCAATAATAGGGCTGTCGTCATGAAGCTTGTGGGTCCTCTGGCTCTTCTATGTTCAGACAGTTCATAGCTTCTCACCACAATCTGAGCTGTGTTTGTTTCACACGAGTAATGTCACTTTCTCACCTCTTTGTACCCAGGGTAACGCTCACGTACCTCATCTATGTCCAGCGGAGTACAGTAGCCCTCGGTGCTCAAAATTTGCGGCTTCGCACCAGCATGACAGAGCAATAGCTGCTAGCATTATACATATGCAAAGCCAATGAGCCTCGTCTGGATTGTGCACATGAAGAGAAGCTGGTGGAGGTGTCAGAGTTCAGCTACCACTTCACTCGTGTTTGGTTTCAAAACGAGCATTGCAAGGATCAAGAGAATCGTGCAGGTCTGCAGTACCCTGAAGAACCCCTGGTAGGAGAATCTACAACATTCTTTTATGGAGTAAATCTGACAACTTTATGTGGAGTGTATGTAGTACGGTCTCTAACAACCAGCTGCAGTGGTCCCTATTAGTATTGCTTCATGGGTGTATAACCTCATAATTTACAGCATTTCATCATGGGTCTGTGATCTCCTACTTTATAGTATAGTGAATAACCTCATAACATGGGTGAATACTCTAATACCTTACAGTATTGCATCATGGGTGATTAATCTCATAATTTACAGTATTGCATCATGGGTTAATAATCTCATACTTTACATTACTGCATCATGGGTGAAGAATCTCATACCTTACAGTATTGTATTATGGGTGATTAATTTCATAATTTACAGTATTGCATTATGGGCGAATGGCCTCATAACATGGGTGAATAATCTCATACTTTATAGTATATCCTCATGGGTGAACAATCTCATACTTTACAGTATTGATTCATTTGTGAATAATCTCATACCGTATTGCATCATGGGTCTGTGATCTCCTACTTTATAGTATTGCATCCTGGGTGAATAACCTCATAACATGGGTGAATAATCTAACACTTTACAGTATTGCATCATGGGCGAATAATCTCATAATTTACAGTATTGCATCATGAGTGAATAATCTCATAATTTACAGTATTGCATCATGGGTTAATAATCTCATAATTTACATTACTGCATCATGGGTGAAGAATCTCATACCTTACAGTATTGTATTATGGGTGATTAATCTCATAATTTACAGTATTGCATTATGGGTGAATGGCCTCATAACATGGGTGAATAATCTCATACTTTATAGTATATCCTCATGGGTGAACAATCTCATACTTTACAGTATTGATTCATTTGTGAATAATCTCATACCGTATTGCATCGTGGGTCATTGATCTCCTACCTTACAGTATTGCTTCACAATGAATGGCCTCCTACCTTACAGTATTGCATCATGGGTGAATAATCTCATAATTTACAGTATTGCATCATGGGTGAATAATCTCATACTTTACAGTATTGCCTCATGGATGAATGGCCTTCTACCTTACAGTATTGCTTCATGGTGCATGGCCTCCTACTTTACAGTATTGCATCATGGGTGAATAATCTCATACCTTACAGTATTGCATTGTGGGTGAATAATCTCATACTTTACAGTATTGCATCATGGGTGAATAATCTCATACCTTACAGTATTGCATTGTGGGTGAATAATCTCATACTTTACAGTATTGCATCATGGGTGAATAATCTCATACCTTACAGTATTGCATCATGGATGAATGGCCTACTACCTTACAGTATTGCTTCATGGTGAATGGCCTCTTACTTAATAGTATTGCATCATAGGTGAATAATCTCATACTTTACAGTATTGCATCATGTGTGAATAATCTCATACCTTACAGTATTGCATCATGGGGGAATGGCCTCATAACTGACAGCTTTGCCTCAGGAGTGAATAATCTCATACTGTTGGAAAGTGGGTTATTGGTAGGGGAAAATGTAGGTCTGCCACTGGCAATAAGGCCACTAACACATGGTAGGACCCAGCATAGGTTTAAGGAAAATATTCCTAAACTCAACCCTTGGTAACGTGGCTGCGAGCAGACAGGCTTAACTTTAAAGACAAGTATGTAAAGCATTTAAAAACATCATTTCAGTAAATAATTAAGACACAACAGATAATAAAAATCCAACACCAATTTATAAAAATAGGAAATATTTGTATCTTTAAAATGACACCAAAATGACAAAAATCCAATTCAGGGAACCGGAGATATGAATTTTCAAAGATTTAATAAAGTATAGCACCATATTTTGATACCTGCTCGCGATAGACCCGGGCAAAATCAAAGTTTCAGCCAGGCGCAATGGTGCCCGGAGCGGCTATAGCCCCTGGCGGATCCCGGTCTCAGTTTCTACCTTCACACTTAGAAATTTTTCTGCAGCTTTTTCTTACGAGGCACCTTGAAGCTCCCAGCCAGTCCAGATCTGGTGAGGGTTCACCGGCTTGACTTGTGAGGAGGTCTCAGTGGATTTCCCTGGAGCGGACTTGGAAAATATTTCAAGTTTGCTTCAGTGGGCCAAACCAGGAATCCAGCGCCACACGCTATAGAAGGCAGGCGGCTTGGCTCTCGCGGTTGCTCCCGGTCGACTTTTCTATGAGCGGACTTAGAAACTTTACTGAAGCTTTTTCTCGTGGGGTCTCTCGATGCTCCTCATGTAGCCGGATCCGGTGAGGGTTCGCCGGCTTCAGATTTTCTCTAGTCCCGGTCAATCTCTGGAAGTTGGAGCTATGGTGCTTTTAGCGGGACAAACTTGGGTAGCTTGGCTGGCTCACGTTTGAAGGCAGGCGGCCTGGCTGGCCAGGTTGGAGTAGGTCCCTCTATGGAGCTTTTTTCCAAAGTTGGTCCAAACTTCTCCAAACCTCTTGAACTTCTTCCTGAAATTCCTCAAGGGGTCCCAAAGTGTCTGACCAATGAGATCAGGGTAACTCCTCATAGTTATCACCACATCCTGTAGAGTGTGGCATTATTTAGTCCCAGCTTGCATCAAATCTTCCAAATCCATAATGAGTGATTTTCCAGCAAGGAGGTAGGAACTGGCCAAACACACCCCCTGGATGGCGTATTTCCATAGACTCTCCCCCTACCATCTACACATACCTTCCTTAAGCCTAGCCCTGACTGTAGGTCAAGAGTGTAAAAGTGTAACTGACACCCAGGCCTCCCCTCTGCCTTTGAAGAGAATGGTTTGCGACTCCACCCCCCTGGCCTGGCATTCCTATGGACCAGCACACTGCCCTCCCAGCAGTGTTGGTAACCCCAGGGGCTCTTTATCCACTCTTCAAAGCAGCCTGGCTAATCCACTTAACTCTGACCAATCAGGGCAGACCACTGCAAGGCTGAATTTGGACTTACAAACAAGAAAGTCCTATAACTTCTTGTATGTACACTTTAGGAGAAATTCATCAATATAATATTGTTGGATTTACTACTACCATTCTGGGAAGTCTTTGAATGGTCAGGCTCGCCCTCTCCTATCAACAGTTAGTAATCAATAACTTCCTTCCATGGTAACATATGGGCCATGGGATTTGCAATGGGGAAAATGACTTGGGCCAGTTTTCTAGCATCAGGGCTTATAAAAACATACCCAGTGCTCTTAGCATCAAAGTCAAGTTTGAGCAGCACTTTAACACAATGTGGGGAGTTGTTGGACCCGGCCCGTTGGGCAGGTTCACCCCTAGACTTTTTGCTTTTTCCTAGCCTGTTTATGGAACCTGGTGTTGGTGATTTTAGGCCTCTGCGCACTTTTTCACTGTGGTACAGTGTAAAGTGCTTGAGCTCTCTGTATGTGTGGTGAGTGACCTGCCCTCCCATAGGAATGAATGGGGAATATGTATGCCCATGGTAGTTCCTGATGTGTGGGGAGTGCAGGGGCAAGTTTGGTACTACTTTTGGAAGTTGGCATATTTGTGTAAGTTGGTGCTGGCGTGTGATTGGCTGGTGAGCCTGGCCCAGAGTGCCTGGGCCTGCTTGTGGATTAACTGTCTGGGTTGAGGATGACAGGGGCTGGAGAGCCCAGGAGGTTGTCTGAAGTCAGCCCATGGATGAAAGGCAGCATCTGCTGCCAGGGAAGTGGGAGGAGATGGCACCTGATAGTGAAGGGCTGTGCCTGCCTGACTACAAAGCTGGCTCCACCTCCCGCTGGGCGACTGTCACCTCTGTCCCTGATACTGAAGGGACTTCCCTGTAACCAGTTCTAGCTGGTTCTCACACTGCCTGCTTCAAAGGACTTCAAAGACTTTTCTGTGTATAAGAAGGGGCTGTGTCCCCTTCCAAAATGTTCTTGTTTTCAACTTGAATCTGCCAGGGGCTGCTGCTGCTTGGGCTCAGGGGAATCCCTGGGCTCTGCCCAGCCCCTGGGCACCTGATGGACCTTCCTGGACTCCTGGGGGACCCCCTGCCTTGCCTGGGCTGATGGGGGGGACTTTGCTTTGCCCCCTGGGACTCTCTGGGACCTTTGTGCAGCATGGTGGAGCTGCTTTTCTGGAAGGACCTTTGTACTTTGTGTTCTAGCGCTTTGGGAGCGCTTTATTGCCCCATAGCGCTTTAGAGCGCTTTATTTCGATTATAGCGCTGAGGAGCGCTTTGCCTGCCCTGGCAAGTGCCCACCTCGCTTATTTTTAATTTCATTTAACTTCGGCTGCCCACGCCGTGATTGCTGCTGCCCGGGGGCCTGAAGGTGACCAGAGGCTGCGGGGAGAATCACGAAGGGGCCGCGACCTGATTGGTTGCTGCCTGGAGGCTCGTCGAAGAAGACGCGCTGTGATTGGCCTCTGCTGTAGGCCTGTTCTCGTGAGCTGCGCATCCATTGGAAGAAGTGCCGCCGCGTCATCGAAAGCTGTCCCGGGAGCCGCGCTGTGAGTGGCTGATTCCCGGGTGCTGCTGGAGGCTCGTCACAGGGGCCGCGACGGGATTGGCTGGCTAGGCGGAAGATGAGGCCGGCCCGGGAAAGAAGGACGAGTGATGGCGGCTGGTCGGCAGGGCTCCCGTGAGCGGAGGGAGCCCTGCAGCGAGAGGAGCGGCCTGCAGACACGAGCGGAGGGGGCACAAGGCACGTTGCCGGTGCCTGCCCCCACCACGAGGCTCCCCGACTAGAGGGAGAGCCCGAAGAGGGGAAGTCGCGTGGCCGCTGCTGGGGGCTCCCGGGTGTCGAGGGAGCCCCGGCGAGAGAGAGGAAGGCCAGCGCGAGGCTCCCCGAATGGAGGGAGAGCCTCGAGTGCAGAGAGCCCCCGCTCGCCGGCAACCGGTGAGTGGGGCAGAAGAGAGGACGGGCGCCGGGACACGTTGTCGGTGTCCGCCCCTCCCGAAGCGCAAGCTCGCGCTCCTTGTTCGTGGGGGGCCACGAGAGCTTCAAGGGCGGCCCCAGCTGGCAGTGGGTCGCCCCAACATGTGTGAGCCCAGAAAGGCTCAGAGGGGCCCTAATTTGGTTAAGAGCCGGTTTGGCTCCAGGGAGGGCCACGTTAGATAGAGGGGGCGTCGGGGCACATTGCCGGTGCCCGCCCCCTCCTGCCACCGAGTGTGAGGGTTAGAGCCTGTTGAGGCTCAGAGGGGCCATTGTTGTGGCCAGAGCCTGAGAGCTCCAACGCTTTGGGGGCATGTTTTGCTGTGGAGCCTGTGTGGCTCAGGTGGCGCAGATTTGTTCTAGGGGCTACTGAGAGCCCTGCCACAGCTTTTTGATCCCAGCTGTCCAGCACTTTGTGGGCAGCTGCCACGTTTAGGCTTTTGTACTTTTGGAACTGGCGCTGCATGGCAGCGCACCCTGACTTTGGACTCAGGGCATCTTTGCCCCACAAGGCCAGTTGGCCTAGGGACTGCCACAGGTGGTGGCTTATGTAAGTCATGCGCAATGTGATTTCTATGGTTTTAATAGTAATTGCCTACTGTGTGTTTTGTTTGCGCTATTGACTTCTGCTCTGGCACCTCTGAATGTTTAGTCATCATGTGTCTTCTTGCGCTGCACCCCTGAATGTATTTTATTGCATCATGTGCTTTATTCTTAACACCTCTGAATGTTTTAGGCATCATGTGTTTTCTCTTTATTACTCCTCTGAATGTGGTTTATGCATCATGGGTAAGGTGTTCTGGTTTATACCCCTAAATGTGGTGATTCTTAGGTGGTTGTCTTTTCTACTCCTCTGAATGTAGGTTTATTGCATCATGAGTAATGTATTCTTTCTTAGACCCCTAAATGCTGTATGATACTTAGGTGGTTCTTCTTTTTTTAGTACAGGTGGTCCTAGTAAGGTCCTGGTTCTCTTCCAGGGGATACTCATTAATAGTCATAAGCACTGAATTATCTCCGCCCATGAGCGGGGACCCGGAACACATAAACAATATACATATATATGTGTAAATATAACCAAAAGTACTAAGTAATTATACACATATACATGTATAATAACATAATATGCAGCCTAACCTTAACACATAGGCTAATCAAACCAAAACCTTACACGTTCTGAAGCATGAAAATATGCTGTATATAAATGCAATAAACAGGCATGAGCCTAAAATGCATTTCATAGCCATGAAAAACCTTTTATTTTCATCAAAGAACCTGTAGTAAACAGTTATTAGCCTAAAAGGGCTGCATATGAAAAAATGTCTGTGTACAGAAAATCAGACTGGCACCCTCCCTTTAAGGCCCCAGAGAATCTGCACACTTTGCCTTTAAGGCCTCCAGGAGAACTCTGTTCCCATCATGCCCCACAGGTGACAGTTAGGTCAGTTCTTTTTTCCGGCTTGTTCTGTGAGGAACCTGGAACTTGAGCTCTGCTCTTTTGAAGTATTTTCTGTCAAATTGGTTTTTCTTGCCTTTTCTTGACAAAATATAGCTTTCGTGGTGGGTTGTTACCCTTTTCTGACTAAGCTGTTGGTGTTTTTTAGTCAGAATGCCACCTTTATTTTACAAATGTCCTTCCTGTGGGAAGAAGATGTCGAAAACTGACCCACACTCTGTTTGTGTGGTGTGTCTTCCAGCTTCTCATAAGGTGGAAGAATGTTATCACTGCCTCAACCTTTCAAATAGAACTTTAATAGAAAGAGAGAAAATGAGGTTGCTGGGCCTTCTGGAGAGAGAAAACCGTGGTGAGAGGAGTTCTAAAGGCCTATTATCATCTGCCAGGCCATCTTCTCAGCCCAAACGTCAAAGATCAGCGTCTCCCGAAGGTAGAACTAAGAAGCATCGACTCCATGGAGCGTCACCTTCAAAAAAGGTGCGCTCGACGTCGAGAAGATCGCCGTCGACGTCGAAGAGAGCTCCAGCGACGTCGAGGACATCGCCGGGGAGGCAGTCGCCGTCGAAATCCTTGTCGACGTCGAGGCAATTGGTGTCGATTGCAGTGAGGACGACGTCGGGAGTGCAACGCTCGACGTCGAAGGATCGTATGAGGTCGACGTCGAGGGACAAGAGATGTCCGACGTCGAAGGATCGTGTGTCGACGTCGAAGGAAAAAGGTTGGACGTCGAAGGATAAAGGTTCGCCGTCGAAGGATAAAGGGTCGACGTCGAAGGATAAAGGGTCGACGTCGAGGAAGAGTCATCGGTCGACGTCGAGAGGGAGACATACGTCGTCGAGGAAAAGATCGACGTCGAGAGAAAGGATGACGTCGAAGGATTCGACGTCGAGACCTAAAAAGAGAAGGTCAAGGTCTCAATCGCGACGTAAGTCGACGTCGAAGCATGCTTCGGGCTCGAAGCATGGAGTGTCTAGGTCTCCCCCACCTGATCATAGGTCGGAGTCGAGACTATCAAGACCAGCCTCTTGGACCTCAATTAGGTCTTTGTCGAGGTCAGAAATAAGTCCCGAACCTAGAGTGGAAGGTTCCCCGCATGATCAGCAAGACAACAGATCTGCAGTGGGGCAAGGGATAATGCACCAGGACTCTTCTGTGGTGGCTCATTCGGGCTCGACCTCAGGGCAGGTGTCAGATGACAGACAGTTGGTGCCCAGACAGCGGACCCCGTCTGATTCATTGGTCTCTGAACACAGTGCAGCGTCTAGAGCTTCTAAGTCTTCCGCAGAGCTGAATATTGTGCAGGTGTCACCTGAAGCTTCACCTGAGCATACAGAGCGGCCTATTAACTTGTCACCGAGGTGGTTGGAAAGTTTAAGGCATTGGAAGATGCGTCCGATAATGGGAGAGAGAACTCCGGTCCCTTGGAAGGAACTGCATAGAAGATCACGCTCAAGATCCTTAGTGAGAGAGAAATCTCGTTCAAGGGAGCGTAGGAGGCAATGATCGGCAACTCCTCAAAGAAGACGTAGAACTCCTACTCCATCTTCTACATCGTCTTCGTCCTCTTCAAGATCTTCATATAGGGACTATTCTCTGACTATATCGTCTACTCCTCCTTCCAGGGTGTCTCCAGTAGACGATTTAAGCACATTTAATGATGTATTATGTCGTGCAGCGAGTAAATTCAGCATCAAAATGGCAGTTCACCAGGTAGCAACCTCAGTCATCTTCGAAACC
The DNA here is from genome assembly GCF_964263255.1 of Lissotriton vulgaris. Classification (NCBI taxonomy): domain Eukaryota; kingdom Metazoa; phylum Chordata; class Amphibia; order Caudata; family Salamandridae; genus Lissotriton; species Lissotriton vulgaris. Next base: position 17,709,772 of record NC_141700.1, on the reverse strand, counting down.
TTACATCACAAGACGACTGGCAGGCCTCTCCTACCGTTAGTGCCCGGATTGATTGAACCAGCAATGAGGACATTCCTAACTCCGGCCACGGTGGGTTCAGGTCCTTCTAGGATTGCGAAGAAATACAAGGCTCCAGATGAAGACCCAATGTTTTTGCGGTCTGACCCACCACCAGACTCCCTGATTGTAGCAGCAGTCAGAAAGGCGCATTCAGCAGCATCTACCTCTTCTGCTCCACCTGAAAAGGACAGTAAGAGTATGGATTCCTTGGGGCGAAGGATGTGCAATACCTCAGGATCGGTCATGCGAGTGGCCAGTGCGTCTGCTCTATTGGGCTGCTATGACCGTCTGCTCTGGGACTCAGTGGCTCGTTTTGCAGATAAACTCCCTAAAGAGGATCAGAAAGACTTCCTGGAAATAGTGGAGGAAGGAGGTTTGGTGGCTAACCAGAGCATTAGCGTGGCGGCTGATGCTGCGGACTTGTCGGCTCATGGCTATGCACACGGTGTTTGCGCAAGACGTACAGCCTGGCTTCGCCTTACGGGGCTAAAGCCGGAGGCACAGAGGAAAATGGTCAATTTACCTTTTAATGGATCAACTCTGTTTGGATCTCATGCAGACGACGAGATGTCTAAGATGAAGGTGGAGTTGGACACTCTTAAGGCCGTAGGCCTTGAGAAGAAAAAAGAATGTAAACGTCGGGGTACTTTTCGTCCCTATGACAAGAGATCCTTTCAACAAAGGAGTCAACAAACGAATTGGTCTTCGCAAAATCAAGGCCAGAATCAACAAAGATCGCAATTCCAGCAGAGGCGGCCTGGACGGGGCAGAGGCAATGGAAATAGGCAGCAGTCATCAGCTGCCAAGCAGCCTCAGAAACAATGAATGGATGCTTCCTCTACAACCGTGTCCCACTCCGGTTGGAGGAAGTATTGTGCGTTATCTGGACGAGTGGAAACAGATCACGAAGGACAGATGGGTGCTGGATGTCATTCAGAACGGGTACCTTTTGAGATTCAAGAAGGCACCCCCTGTCATGCGCCCTCTAAAGATGGTACAATGGAATATAAAGCGCTTGGAACAGGAGGCGAACGTCCTCCTGAAGAAGAAGGCCATAGAACCAGTCCCTTTCCAGCAGAGAGGTCAAGGCCTGTACTCTCGATTCTTTCTTGTGCAGAAAAAAGGTCCAGTCACAGAGTTCAGACCCATTCTGGATTTGAGGCGACTGAACAAATTCATTCGGAAGGAGAGATTCCGAATGCTGGCTCTTCACCAGATCTTCCCTCAATTACACCAAGGGGATTGGATGTGCTCCATCGATCTAAAGGACGCTTATTTTCATATTCCGGTATCCAGAAAACATCGCAAATTTCTCAGGTTTCAAGTGGCGGCTCGTCATTATCAGTACGCAGTGCTTCCTTTTGGCCTGAGATCAGCTCCCAGGACATTTTCAAAATGTATGGCTGTAGTGGCGGCTTGTCTTCGAAAGAGTCGGATTTTCATATATCCGTACTTAGACGACTGGCTTCTAAAGAGTTCATCCCCATCGCTTCTAGAGGAACATCTGTCGATGTGTCTTCAGCTCATGTACAAGTTGGGTCTGCAAGTCAACTACAAGAAGTCGATAATGAATCCCACCCAGAAGATCCACTACCTGGGTGCTCAGCTGGATACAGAAGTAGAAAACGTGTGTCCTTCGGAGGAGAGGTGGTCATCCATCAGAGCGAAGTGTCTGCTTCTCCTTCAAACTGCACGTCCGACAGTTCGGCAAGTGTCCTCTCTCCTGGGCTCAATGGCGTCGTGCATTTTCATCGTGCCAAACGCACGTTTGCAGATGCGTCCTCTACAACAGTGTCTGGAAGATCAATGGAAACAGAGGACGGGATGCTGGGAGGACCGGATTTATCTCCAACAGTCTGCAAAAGATTCCATCCGGTGGTGGATGAAGAAGGTGCACGTGATGAAGGGAGTCCCGTTTCATCAGGACCCACCAACGCAGACTCTGATAACAGATGCTTCTCTCCAAGGCTGGGGGGCGCATATGGGCCCTCTGCAGGTATAAGGGCAATGGTCAGACTTCGAGAAAGGATATCACATCAATCTTCTCGAGCTCAGAGCGGTCCATCTTGCTCTCAAGTCCCTGGCGCCATCGCTACAGACTCGGTCCCTCCTGGTACAAACAGACAATACAACTACAATGTATTACTTAAACAAGCAGGGGGGTACCAGATCCAGGACTCTTTCCATAGAAGCCCAGACCATCTGGCATTGGTTACTGGCGCGAGACCTGTCCATAACAGCAATTCACCTGCCGGGGAGTCTCAACACACAGGCGGACGACCTCAGCAGAGACTTCGTCGAAGCGCACGACTGGGTTCTCAACGAAGACGTCGCGCACAGCATTTTCCAGGATTGGGGAACACCAGACATAGATCTGTTCGCAGACGCGGCAAACGCAAAATGCCCCGTCTTCGCGTCCGTGTTCTAACAGAAAGGGTCTCAAGGGAATGCCCTTTTGATAGATTGGTGTAAAAATTTGCTGTACGCCTTTCCACCGACACCGTTGATACCAGCAGTGATCAATCGGCTGTACAAGACTCACTCCAGAATGATACTGATTTGCCCAGAGTGGCCACGCCAGTGGTGGTTCCCAGATCTCCTCCAGTTGTCAATAACACCGCACAGGAGATTGCCGTGTCGCCCGGATCTTCTGTCCAAGCAGAAGGGGCAAGTGTTTCATCCCAATCTGCCCTCCCTGCGCTTGGCAGCATGGCTCCTGAAGTCATCCAGTATGGGCACTTACAGCTGAATCCGGAGTGTATGAACATCCTTAAGGAAGCGAAGCGGCCTTCTACGAGACAATCCTACGGATTTAAGTGGAAACGCTTTTACCTTTGGTGTCAGAGTAAGGGTCTGGACCCTATTCATGGTCAAGAAAAGGTGGTCTTGCCTTATCTTCTTTACCTTGCTGAATCTGGTTTGCAGTTTAATTCCATCAAAGTCCATCTTGCTGCAATAACTGCTTATAGAAAATCGCCAACACAGATATCTTTCTTTCGAATGCCTGTGGTGAAGGATTTTCTGGAGGGGTTAAGAAAGGTTTATCCTCCAATCAGGTCTCCGTCTCCACCTTGGGAGCTTAATGTGGTATTGACTAAATTAATGGGTCCCCCATTTGAGCCGATACATAAAGCGTCTTTGCAACACCTGTCTTGGAAAGTAGCGTTCCTGGTGGCCATCACTTCTGCTCGTAGGGTGAGCGAAATCCAGGCTTTGTGTTGCAATGAACCATACACAGTTTTTCATGGAAACAGAGTGGTGCTCAGGACTCATCCTGCTTTCCTACCTAAGGTGGTGTCGGATTTTCATATTAACCAATCCATAACATTGCCTACTTTCTTTCCGAACCCTTCAAGTCCGGCAGAACGGACTTTACATTCATTAGATCTAAAAAGGGTTTTGAAATTTTACTTAGATAAAACAAAGTCTTTGAGACAGACGGACCGTCTGTTTGTGAACTATGGTCCTACAAATACTGGTTTGGCAGCATCCAAGAGATCCATTTCTAGGTGGATAGTGTCATGTATCTTACTGGCTTATCAGCTAGCCCACAAGTCTTTATCAGGTAGACCTAGGGCTCATTCTACGAGGGGAAAAGCTTCTACCACAGCTCTCCTTAGGAATGTGGCTATGTCAGAGATATGTAAAGCAGCTACTTGGTGTTCAGTGCATACGTTTACGTGCCATTAGTGTTTGGATTCTGATGCTCAGACTGATGCACAAGTGGGACAAGCATCACTCAGAAATTTGTTTGCTAATACTAGTTAAACACTGTGATTTTAAAGTATGACTATGCTTTAATCTGTTCGCCCGCTTCTGTGGGTATGAGCTTGCTACTCTATTCAGTGCTTATGACTATTAATGAGTATCCCCTGGAAGAGAAGGATTAGTTACTTACCTGTAATCCTAGTTCTCTTCCAGGGGTATACACATTAAAGTCATAAGCACCCTCCCGCCTCCCCGGGCGAGCAGTAGCATTAAGGTTTAAAGTTTCAATATGTTTAAGTGCAGATTCCTGCTAAAGTTTACTGTACCGTACAAAAGAACTGACCTAACTGTCACCTGTGTGGCATGATGGGAACAGAGTTCTCCTGGAGGCCTTAAAGGCAAAGTGTGCAGATTCTCTGGGGCCTTAAAGGCAGGGTGCCAGTCTGATTTTCTGTACACAGACATTTTTTCATATGCAGCCCTTTTAGGCTAATAACTGTTTACTACAGGTTCTTTGATGAAAATAAAAGGTTTTTCATGGCTATGAAATGCATTTTAGGCTCATGCCTGTTTATTGCATTTATATACAGCATATTTTCATGCTTCAGAACGTGTAAGGTTTTGGTTTGATTAGCCTATGTGTTAAGGTTAGGCTGCATATTATGTTATTATACATGTATATGTGTATAATTACTTAGTACTTTGTACTTTTAGTTATATTTACACATATATATGTATATTGTTTATGTGTTCCGGGTCCCCGCTCATGGGGGGAGATAATTCAGTGCTTATGACTTTAATGAGTATACCCCTGGAAGAGAACTAGGATTACAGGTAAGTAACTAATCCTTCCTGTTACCAGTGGTTACTGGTTGTTATATTTGATTATTATTTTATGTTACATTTATTCTTTATTCTAGAAGTGATTTTACATTCTACATTTTACCTAGAAGCGCTATATCTGATTCTGACAGGCGCCCATGTGGCCCTGTCTTGTGTACATAATCCCTGTGAATATTGCCCGTGCCAGTTGGCACCATGTATATGTGTGATTTTATCTGATGTGTTTTTACAATACAGAAGTTATTTTTATAATAACCTTGTGTGGAGTCTCTTTTGTGGTGTGCCTAGTATGTTGTTGCTGTTGTGCGCTGGCGCAAATGCTTTACACATTACCTCCGAGTTTAGCCTTACTGCTTGTGCCAAGCTACCAAGGGGGTGAGCAGGGGTTATCTTGGCGTGTGACTTCCTTGCCCTGACTAGAATGGTGGTTTCTGCCTGGCTTTGGCGTCAGCCTTAGCCTACCAGAAATAGCCAGTTCTAACAGGAGTGAAATGTGAAAGTTCACTTTACCCATGCATATAAAAACTCATTTTATAAGGGTGTACCTTATACATATCTGGCCCCCACCCCAGGGACACCTAGGGGGAGACCCTGGGGGTCCCTAATATGCACAAACATTGTAGGTTTTCAATTTGTAAGTGCCCTTACCAACAAAGTCGAGTTTGGGCACAATTTACATTTTAAAAGCAGCCCTGGCACCCAGTGCTGCTTTTAAACTGATCTCAGGCTTCAGCAGTGCACACATGCAAGTGCAGAAAAAGCTGGCGGCCTCTAAACTGCCATGCCCCAGGGTAATGGGGACTTCTAGGGAGTTTCAAACCCCTGCTCGATTATATACTAGGGGCTTATGGGGTAGGTCATGCCAATTACAAAGGTACCCTACCATACCATAGTGTACCCTAGTGTATGTTAGGTGCTTTGACTGTATTCTAATGTGTTCCTTTCAGCTTAGCACTGGCCCTGGGTCTGGTTAGGCAGAGCCCAGAGTCAGTCAAAATCAGTTACCACCAGCATCAGTCAGCAAAAAGTTGGGGGGTGCCCAGGGCACAGTATGACTTTGCAACACATACCTTATAGTATTGCATCATGGGTGAATAATCTCATACCTTACAGTATTGAATCATGGGTGAATAATCCCACACTTTATAGTATTGCATCACAGGTGAATAATCTCATACCTTACAGTATTGCATCATGGGAGAATAATCTCATACCTTACAGTATTGCATCATGGGTGAATACTCTCATACCATCATAGTTGTACGACTTTATACTTTACAAAATTGGTTTGTAGGTGAAGGACCACATACCTTACAGTATTGCATGACAGGGGAAAGACCTCATATCTTATAGTAAAACATTGTGGGTGAATGACCTCCTACCCCATGTATAGCGTCATGGGTGAACAACCTCCACCTCAACAGGAGGTAAGGGATGGGGTGATGGTGTGTGATACCCTCCAAGTCACCCAGACTAAGCTGCTATCTTCTTTGAGCTGATCACATCTTTGTGAAGTGTTTGCTAGATACAGTAGGCAGTAGATCACAGCTGAGAGAAGGTGCATGTCACCCATGCCCAAGTACAACATCTGGTGGATATCTCAGCAGGGGGTCTTTTGCATCTGTGGATAGGATCTTGTAAAGTCAGCAGTTGCCTTTATTTTGTTCTCTCTGTGCTGTTTATGTCTGAGAAGAGCATGACTGAAGACCATCTTCAAGGAGAGGGTTGAAAGGGAAGCCAGGGCGGCCATGGTGCTGTTGGTTTTTTATGACTATCCCGTAGTTTAAAGCTAATGGGTTCAAGCCCTGCATTGGGAAACAAAACCAGTTTCCTCTCATCACTCTGTTCATCTTTATCTCTGTGCAATAGTTGTTGTCTTTTTATTTTTTAAAGTTTTATCTTAAGTAATTCAGTGCTTTAGCTAGCGAACGCTTAACTCATTTTTGTTTTATAGGCAACCCATGTCCAATTGCAATTGTAAGGGTGTATTGTGGCTTAGCAGTAAGGAAGACGTTTTTGGCTTTCTCTACATAATTGTCTTTATTTATCAAATGTTGATGTTTTTAATTAATCAACACAATAGGAATATACTACTACATTAATGTGTTTTAATGGCTCTTAATTCCCAAACCAACACGACAAAAGGTACCTGGGAAGTACAAAGAATTAGAACCCCTTCTACTTCCGGTAAAAGGCAACCAATTAGGTCTACATGGTGCCTGACTTACAGCTTGACAGACAGGGTACTCGTTGAAGCAGCAATGGGGTACCTTGTCTGCCAAACTCTCTGTCTGCCCGCCATATTTTGAGGCGGACGGACCTCCAAGATTATACTGACAGTAAAATTTACTCTGTTGGCATAAAGTTTCCTCTGGCGAACTAAGGCAGTACAGATCATCAGAGTTAAGTAATCCAACTATTTGCCCTATTTAGAATGGGTAGTTCAGTTGTTGTTTTTTCAATGCCCTTCACTGCCAGGAATATTCTTGTGGTGAGGGGCAGTAAAACTTTTTTTAAAGTACCCCTGCAACATGGGAGAAAACTCCCATGGTGTTGGAGCCATTAGTTTTTTCTTTTCCAAAATTAAACCCCTGCTTTGGGAGTTTGTGTTTGAAAATGTAAAAACTTGGCGTAAGTGCCTGTCACCAATGACAGACACACACTAAATCGCGCATGACAGTGGTTCTTACAGACCTGTAGACTGCACTGAAGGGCCGGCCATGGATTCTAAATTTACCGGACTTTGTAAAGACATGATAACCGATATAAAGCCCTCCATCATTCTGACTGCCTGCACTCCATCTGCTATAATGAAGCCCAAAGTCTGCATGAGCCAGCTCTCTGGCAGGTTGACGTAAGTATATTTCTCATCCAGGGGATACTCATCAATAGTCATAATCTATGAATAATCCTCGCCTATGTGCGTATAGAAAATACATATAAATATATATGTATATATATGTGAAAACATATATTTGCAGCCTAAAACATTTCCCAACTGGCAAAATTGCCTCAAAATTACATAAAATTAGCATACACACAGTAGTACTCTCCCAACCCCTAAGGAAGAAAGAGAGAGCAGTAAACATTTGTATACAACAATGCTTTATTGCCATAGGAAAAACCTGTAATTGCAGGCATTTGCCAGTAGGCTGCAGTAGAGTATAAAGCAACAAAGAAAACTGACACCTTGCCTTTAAGGCATCAGAGTGGGGGTACCGTGCCTTTAAGACCTGAAGGCGACCCCCTGCTCCCATGGTGCACCACAAGTGGCAGTTGGGTCAGTTCTTTTTTCCGGCTCCTTCTGTGAGGATCCTGGAGCTTGAGCTCTTCAGTTTTTAACTGAAATTGTGATTTTGAGAGATTTTTCTCACAAAATTCGACATCTTCTGGCTTATTAAGGCTTCTAAATTGGTTTTCTGTGGTAACCCACAAGAATTTCCTGTCTGAATGCCTGCTTTGTTCCGGAAATGTCCTTCTTGTGACAAGAAGATGGCTCTGGCTGACCCACACGCAGTGTGTATTGTTTGCCTTCCATCTGGACACAACCCTGACCAGTGCCACCACTGTCACAAATTCTCTAGACGGACTCTTCGTGACAGGGAGAGAATTAGACTTCATGCCATGCTGGAGAAAGACATAAGTCACCAGGTGGGTGCTCCTGCAGTCCCCAGGTCTTCTTCTGCAAGCAAGCATGGCCAAAAACTGCGTCGTTCTGCTCCTCCTGCCCCCAGAAAGAGGAAGGAAGGTCGAAGATCTCCGTCTCCGTCGAGGTCGCAGTCGAAGAGGCCCAGATCACCATTGCGACTTCGAAGATCTCCGCCGCAGTCAAGTAAGTCGGCGTCGAGACGCCACACTTCGCGCTCGAAGTCTGTGGCTACTACCATTTCTAAGTCTCCGTCGACGTCAAGGCTTCCGTCGACGTCGAGACACTCTCCGCCGCCCCCGAGGGGGTCAGCGTCGAGAGCTGAGACGCCTTCCAGGTCGCCACAGGCTGGCGGGCCGCCGTCGAGAGGGTCTTCAAGATCCCGCCATTCGACGTCAAGGAGTTCGACGTCGAGGCGACGCCAGGAAAAGTCGTCGTCGACACGACGTCGAACAAGGTCATCGTCGACACGACGTCGAGGGTCGTCGTCGATACGACGTCATGGAGGCTCTCCATCTGACCAACCTTGAGGAAGGTCAAAGTCAAAGTCACCAGCTCGATGTCGAGGTTCGCAGTCGAGTCCCTCATGTCGTGGGCGATCGACTTCGAGAGCATCAAGACCCCGCTCAACGACATTGGTCACACAGACGTCTTCGACGTCGAAACCTTCGCCGTCGAGGGATCAGGTGATGGTCGTGGTGGAGTCCCCTAGTTCCAGGTCTTCAGGTGACAAATCATCATCTCCCAGGTTGAATATCGTGAAGATCTCCCCGGAACCTTCCCCAAGATCTGCAGACCGATCACGCAGCTTGGTACCCCATCGTCCTCAAGGGGCTGTCTCTGGCGGTCATAGTAGTCCGGGCTCGGATTACTCCCGCACATACTCTCCGTCTACTGCAAGAACCCCGGTCAGACCGTCTAGGTCTCTTCGGAGGCCCCGGGTTTCACCCAGACCAAGATCTCCGGCCAGATCACGTTCTCCAGTGCGACCAAGAACACCTATCAGGCCAAGACCTTCTCCTAGACCGAGATCTCCGTCAAGGCATCGCTCTAGGTCCAGGGACCATCACAAGCAGACATCGTGACTGGCCCCATTGGAGGCGGCGCACAAGATCTTCATCGTGGTCATCTTCCACTAGGTCGTCTTTCCGAGATTAATCTCCGACATTCTCCTCGACGCCTCCTTTACGAGTCCCTCCAATTGATGACATCGCAACTTTCTCAGATGTTCTGTGCAGGGGAGCAAAAAAGCTCAACATTACGCTGCATACACCAGTGGTACCCACTTCTGTGGTTTTTGATACCCTTCATCATCGCACAGCACCCAGACTTCTGCAGCCCCTGGTTCCCGGCCTCCTAGAACCGGCTATGGCTACTTTCCTCACACCGGCGGTGGTGGGATCTGTTCCATCTCGGATAGCCAAGAAGTACAAGGCCCCGGCGGAGGATCCCTTGTTCCTCAGATCTGATCCTCCTGCGGACTCTATAATTGTGGCGGATGCCATGAAGTCCCATTCGGGCACTACTTCCTCCTCGGTACCACCTGAAAAAGACAGCAAACTCGTGGACTCGTTTGGCAGAAAGGTATGCAACACCTCCTCTTCATATATGAAGGTAGCTAGTGCCTCTGCCTTACTTGGAAGGTACGACAGGTCCCTCTGGGACTCCCTGATTCGCTTTAAAGAAAAACTTCCAAGGAAGATCGACAAGACTTTGTTGAAAATATACAGGAAGGAGGGCTCCTGGCCAATCAGGTCATCAGCGCCGCAGTAGATGCCTCTGACCTTGGGGCCCATGGCTACTCACATGGAATTTGGTCCCATCGTTCAGCCTGGCTCCGCCTGACAGGACTCAAGCCAGACGCCCAGAAAAAGATATTGAACCTCCCCTTCAATGGTAATTCTCTTTTCGGGACACATGCGGACGACGAAATGTCCAAAATGAAAGCGGAAATGGACACTGTCAAGGCTGTGGGATTAGAAAAGCGCAAAGAATTCAAGAAGCGCTTTCACCAAGGAGACAGGAGGTCTTTTCAGCAGAGGGTTCAAACCCCTCAGTGGACATCCCAGTCTCAGCAGAAAACGCAGTTCCAGCAGCGACGTCCTGGCAGAGGCAGAGGCAACAATAACAAACAGCAGTCTCCGGCCAGATCACGTTCTCCAGTGCGACCAAGAACACCTATCAGGCCAAGACCTTCTCCTAGACCGAGATCTCCGTCAAGGCATCGCTCTAGGTCCAGGGACCATCACAAGCAGACATCGTGACTGGCCCCATTGGAGGCGGCGCACAAGATCTTCATCGTGGTCATCTTCCACTAGGTCGTCTTTCCGAGATTAATCTCCGACATTCTCCTCGACGCCTCCTTTACGAGTCCCTCCAATTGATGACATCGCAACTTTCTCAGATGTTCTGTGCAGGGGAGCAAAAAAGCTCAACATTACGCTGCATACACCAGTGGTACCCACTTCTGTGGTTTTTGATACCCTTCATCATCGCACAGCACCCAGACCTCTGCAGCCCCTGGTTCCCGGCCTCCTAGAACCGGCTATGGCTACTTTCCTCACACCGGCGGTGGTGGGATCTGTTCCATCTCGGATAGCCAAGAAGTACAAGGCCCCGGCGGAGGATCCCTTGTTCCTCAGATCTGATCCTCCTGTGGACTCTATAATTGTGGCGGATGCCATGAAGTCCCATTCGGGCACTACTTCCTCCTCGGTACCACCTGAAAAAGACAGCAAACTCATGGACTCGTTTGGCAGAAAGGTATGCAACACCTCCTCTTCATATATGAAGGTAGCTAGTGCCTCTGCCTTACTTGGAAGGTACGACAGGTCCCTCTGGGACTCCCTGATTCGCTTTAAAGAAAAACTTCCAAGGAAGATCGACAAGACTTTGTTGAAAATATACAGGAAGGAGGGCTCGTAGCCAATCAGGTCATCAGCGCCGCAGTAGATGCCTCTGACCTTGGGCCCCATGGCTACTCACATGGAAATTGCTCCCATCGTTCGGCCTGGCTCCGCCTGACAGGACTCAAGCCGGACGCCCAGAAAAAGATATTGAACCTCCCCTTCAATGATAATTCTCTTTTCGGGACACATGCGGACGACGAAATGTCCAAAATGAAAGCGGAAATGGACACTGTCAAGGCTGTGGGATTAGAAAAGCGCAAAGAATTCAAGAAGCGCGTTCGCCAAGGAGACAGGAGGTCTTTTCAGCAGAGGGTTCAAACCCCTCAGTGGACATCCCAGTTGTGAGAAGTTGGCCTGATATATAATGTTCACTATTCTAGTGAGCACCTTGTATCAGTCCAAACAACCCTTATTGATGATTGGTTGTTATGTTATGTTATGTTATGTTATTTACATTTTTAATGCGCACAGCTGCTCCAGCGAAGGAGCGTCCTGGCGCAGGGAAAGGTAGACACAACATAACACTAAATCCAGCAGCAAAAAAGCAGAACACTTAAAACAGGAAACATTTAAAACAAGAAGGTTTTCAGGGCCCTACGAAAGGATATTTGTAGTTGTAAGTCAACCTTGATAGACCAGCTATCCTAGTAGCATGGATATGAGCAGTCTTCAGGCTAAACTCTAGAGGGCGTGTTAAGCCAGCTGTTATACCATCACATATACCCCTTGAACACCAAGTGAAAGGACACCACACAAGTGTTATGAAAATAAACAGTGTATTTATTTAGATCACAACAGCCCTGTACTCTTTATGAGGACAGGGTACTAAGCACACAACAAAACTCTTACGAAAATACTTTAAGTTGCACAATTTACACAAATGCCCGAGGGGCACGAAAAACCATATACTCTAAAAGTGGAACGCGAAATTACTAGCAGGTAAGTATTAATCTCATAGGGTTTGGAATCGCTAGGACTGGACTACTAAACCTTCAGATTACTAGCAGGAGGCCTAGGGGACTCGGGTGCAGAGTGTGCACTCTCACGCGGGATGCGGGACAAAGTCTATGGATACTAGTAAATGCAAAAGTTAGTGTTCTCGGGCGAACCCGACTAGGTAGGTCAAAAACGAAAGTGGATCTAGGCACTTAGAGAGTTGTTCTACGCTGGAGCACCGGGGTACTCGGTTTATCTAGCCCAGGGGCTGCGGCTGCATAGGGTTCAAGTGTCGTCGGAAACCCTCGTTGACGAACCAGGAGCCTGAAAGAAGAGGTTGCTGGCAGGCGACCAGTGAAGAGATTCGGATGGATCCAAGCCTGGATCAGAGATGGAAGACACCTGTAAGCAGAGGGGACCAAGTTCTGAATCACTAGCCAGTGATTAGGTGGGCACCAGGATGGCACCGGATGGAGTCACCTCGACCAGGTGAGTGGGCGACGCTGGGCTCTGCAGTCTCACGGACCAGGAGGCGTTGTCGGCGACCAGGATGGAGGTGCGAGCTGTCCCACGATGGTATCTGCTGTTGACGTCGTTGGACCCAGGATTGGGGCAACAAGTCTTGGCAAATGCAAGCCCACGCGGTGGACTCAAAATGGCGTCTGGAGTGGGCCAGGAGGGTCCGGGGTGCTCCTCTTTTGGATAGGAGCAAGGGCCAGTCTGGAGCAACCAGACCAGCGGTGTTGATGTCGTCGTTCGTCGTCGGGAATGCCACAAGCCAGCGGGCTAGTAGCCAGACAACGCGGTGAGCAGCAAAAAGCAGAAGGGCCCCACGCAGATCTGGTGGATGCTGGAGGGCTGAAATTCGGTGCTGGAGCTGCTCAGGGTTGGGGCTTCTCGGACCCCAATGCACTCACTCGAGGATCCCTCGGCGGTCGTGCTGGGCAAGCGTTGTGCAGTCTTGAAGATGGCCGGTCCCTCGAGGTCTCTTCGCACCCACGGATCCCAGCTGAGCTGACGTTGGGGGTAGAGGTCAGAGGTGCCAGGGAAGCCGGGTCTCGTCGTGCTGGTCAGTCGGATTCCGGAGGAAGGACGTGCAGCAAACCGCAGTGTTCTTGGATAGTGCCTGCGGGTGCAGGGTGACTACTCCTTAGTCACAAGGGAGAAATCTTGAGAAGAAGTCGAGAGTTCCTTTCGTAGAAAGTAGTTTCAGGATTCAAAAATGATCTAATTTGGAAGGGGGCCCGCTCCTATCTTTATACTAGGAAAAGGGGCTGGCACGCGACTAGGTCCTGCCCATGGGTGGGACCAGGAAGGGGGGTGGTTACACCCCTCTCCCATGCCGGACTTTCCCCAGCTCAGGGGCTGGTGTGCCCCTGGAACTGGTTCTAGCCGGCAGATGCATAGTGAGCACCGGGGTGCCACTTGCAGTCACCTTCCTCTAAAGCCCTGCCTACCCAGGATACACAAAACCCTGTCTGGGATGGTGCTAGCACCGCCCCTGACAGGAAACCCTTTGTCCAAGCTCCCCTCGCTGGAAGGACTCCCAGCTGCAGGGGGTCAGACTTGTGTCTGTGGTGGCAGCATCCATTTTGTGATGCTGAGGCTTGAGTTAACTTTAACCGGGGTTCACAGTTACATACATGTCGTGTCCCTCTAGAAGGGTGGAATGCTAACCCCGTCCCCAGAATTGGCAAGGGGTTAGTATTCCAATTTGTATGACACCTTACTCGACATGTTTTGATAAAGCGATACCAAAGATAGCATATAACCGCGAGGATTATAATGCACTTAAGAGTATATGGTATGCGTTATCATGGAACAGCTATTAGGACTTGGTTCCGCAAGCTGCAAACGGGCTCAGCTCATGCCAGAGCACCATCTCACACGATTCCAAGCACTCTGCCTTCAGGATTGTCAAGGCCTGCCGTAGGAGTGACTGATAGGAATCTGTGTGTCCATTTTAGGGTTAGATATAGGTATACTATATCTAAAGCAAAGGGTGATTACACCACCTTGCCCCAGCTGTTGTGCAGCCAGTTGTGTCAGATTTAGATAGCCAGCCAGGGGTGGCATAATACATGCTGCAGCCCCTGGTAGGCCCTGGGTACACCTATGCCCTGAGTTACAGGGTCTGATAAGGTGGCCCAGTACCAATTGGTAAATGCACCTAAGGTACACGTGTCACTTTAGTGAGAGAACAGCAAGGCTGTGGGTCTGATTAGCAGGCCCACAGCCAGAGAAGTCGTAAACCAGTGAAGCAAAAAGCAAAAATCTGGGGTGATCATAGGATTGCAGACCCTACTCTCCTACATGACCCCCCCAAACTTTGGGACAATAAACTAACCTTGACCAGGTGAGTCTTCTTGCTCTAAGTGGAAATACCTGGAGAGCCCATCTGCATTGCCATGATGAGGTATATTCTCCACTGTAAAATCCATCCCCTGTAGGGAAATGGACCACCTAAGCAGTTTGGGGTTTTCACCCTTCATCTGATTTAGCCACAAGAGGGGCTTATGGTCGGTCTGAATCTTGAAATGAGTGCCAAACAAGTATGGCCTCAGTTTCTTCAGGGCCCAAACCACAGCAACGGCCTCCCTCTCAATAGCTGACCAATTTTTCTCTCTGGGGGTCAGCCTTCTGCTTATAAAAGCAATGGGCTGGTCATGACCATCAAAATTCAGTTGAGATAGAACAGCTCCCACACCCAACTCAGAAGCATCTGTTTGGACAATGAATGGCTTGGAGTAGTCTGGACTCTTTAGGATAGGTGCTGTGCACATGGCCTGCTTTAGGTCATCGAATGCTTTTTGACAGCTTGCTGTCCACTGAACTTTCTTTGGCATCTTTTTACTTGTCAGTTCATTAAGTGGAGTCACAATTGATCCATAATTCCTGACAAACTTTCTGTAATAACCAGTCAGGCCCAAGTAAGCTCGAACCTGAGTCTGGGTGGTTGGAGGAGCCCAATCCTTGATGGATTGTATCTTGCTCTCCAGTGGCTGAACCTGGCCTCCACCTACAAGGTGGCCCAGGTATACAACCTGTGTCTGCCCTATCTGGCACTTTGTGGCCTTGATAGTGAGACCTGCTGCTTGCAGTGCCTCTAACACTTTCCTCAGGTGGACCAGGTGATCCTCCCAGGTAGAACTAAAGACAGCTATATCATCAAGATATGCTGCACAGAAGTCATCCAGCCCAGTGAGAACTTGATTCACCAGCCTTTGGAAGGTGGCAGGTGCATTTTTCAAACCAAAGGGCATTACCATAAACTGATAATCCCCACCAGGGGTAGAAAATGCTGTCTTGGGCTTGGCATCCTCAGCTAACCTGAGTTGCCAATACCCAGCTGTCAGGTCAAATGTACTTAAGTACTTGGCAGAAGCCAATCTATCTATAAGTTCATCTGCCCTTGGTATTGGGTGAGCATCAGTCTTAGTGACTGCATTGAGGCCTCTGTAGTCTACGCAAAACCTCATCTCTTTCTTACCACCCTGGGTGTGAGGCTTTGGCACTAGAACTACTGGACTAGCCCAAGGGCTATCTGAGGGCTCAATGACTCCCAGCTCCAACATTTTCTGCACTTCTGTCTTGATGCAGTCTCTAACATGATCAGGCTGCCTGTAGATTTTACTCTTGACTGGCAGGCTGTCACCAGTGTCAACCTCATGGGTACACCAATTGGTTTGACTGGGGGTCAGAGAGAACATATGTCTGAAGGATTGAAGAACTTGTTTGCAATCCTTCTGTTGATGTTCAGAGAGGCTGCCACAAAAGACAACACCATCTACTGATCCATCATCAGGATTCTGAGTGAGCAGGTCTGGGAGAGGGTCACTCTCCTCCTCCTGTCCCTCATCTGTGGCCATGAGCAAGCTCATGTCCTTCCTGTCAACATATACTTTGAGCCTGTTCACATGGAGCACCCTGTGGGGGCTCCTGGGAGTTCCAAGGTCCACCAGGTAGGTGACCTCTCCCTTCTGCTCAAGGATTGTGTGGGGCCCAGACCATTTGTCTTTGAGTGCTGCTGGGGCCACTGGCTCCAACACCCACACCTTCTGTCCAGGCTTGTACACAGTCAGGACACAGTCAGGACAGCCTTTTGGTCATGCCAAGATTTTTGGAGTTCTTGGCTTGCCTCAAGGTTTTTAGAAGCCTTTTCCATATACTCAGCCATCCTGGAGCGGAGACCAAGTACATAGTCCACTATGTTGGTTGCAGGCTTTTTTGAGAGGTCTCTCCCATCCTTCCTTCACCAAACACAGGGGTCCTCTCACAGGATGCCCATACAGAAGTTCAAAAGGGCTGAAGCCAACCCCCTTCTGTGGGACCTCTCTGTAAGCAAACAAAAGGCAGGGTATCAGGACATCCCATCTACGCCTGAGCTTTTCAGGTAGTCCATGAATCATCCCTTTTAGGGTCCTGTTGAACCTTTCAACAAGCCCATTGCATTGTGGGTGATAGGGTGTAGTGAACTTGTAGTTGACACCACATTCCTTCCACATAGCAGTCAAATATCCTGACATGAAGTTTGCACCTCTGTCAGAGACAACCTCCTTAGGGGAGCCCACTCTGGAGAACACTCCAACTAGGGCTCTTGCCACAACAGGTGCTGTAGTGGTCCTAAGGGGAATAGCTTCAGGATACCTGGCGGCATGGTCCACCACCACCAGTATAAACTTGTGCCCTGATGCTGTCTGGGGTTCCATTGGACCAACAATGTCAATCCCCACTCTTTCAAAGGGCACCCCCACCACAGGCATTGGTATAAGGGGGGCCTTTGTTGTGCCACCTGACTTACCACTGGCTTGGCAAGTGACACAGGAGCGACAAAACTCCTTGGTATCTTCATTCATGTGAGGCCAGTGAAAGTGTGAGACAATTCTGTCCCAAGTCTTGTTCTGGCCTAAGTGACCTGCAAGGGGAATCTCATGGGCCAAGGTGAGAAGGAAACCTCTCAGAGACAAGGGGATGACCAGCCTCCTGGTTGCACCAGGCTTGGGGTCTCTTGACTCAGAGTACAGGAGTCCATCTTCCCAGTATACCTTGTGGGCACCTGTGGCGTTCCCTGCAGCCTCAGCAGCAGTCTGCTGTCTGAGGGGTTCAAGAGAAGGGCAGGCTAACTGTTCCTTCCCCAGGTCTTCTCTGGAGGGTCCCCCTGAACCCAGAAACTCAACCTGATCAGGTTCAAGTACTTTAGGCTCAGTTTCCCTCAGCTCTTTGAGGTCAGCCTCCTCTGAGACTTGATCCACAACCTGGGGTAAGGGGGAAAGCAATGCCTTAACCCTCCTGCTCTTCTTCTTGGAAGGTGTCTGGTCCATTGTTCCAGGATCCAGCACCTGTTCAGTGGGGCATCTTCTGGCCTGTGACCTAGTCACAGCAAGCACATGTGCTGGCAAGCCTAACATTTCCATGTGAGTCCTCTGCTCTACTTCTGACCATAGGGATGACTCCAAATCATTGCCCAACAAACATTCAACTGGGAGGTCTGAACTAACAACAACCTTCTTTTGGCCACTTACCCCTCCCCAGGAGAAATCAACAATTGCCATACTATGGTGGGTAGTGACATTGCTGGCATTGGTCACTAGGTACTCTGGACCTAGCATGATCTGTCCAGGGTCCACAAAGTTAGGTGTCACCATTGTGACACTGGCACAAGTGTCCCTGTAGGCCTGAGCCATCTTGCCATTGATAAAAGGTGTCTGTCTGTATTTGCCCAAAGTATTGGGACTGGCATCAGGGGATATATCCACATCCCCTGTACAGACAAGGACAGCCTGAGTGAGTGTGCCAACTAAGTTGTCATACCCCTCAGAACCTAAGGTTAACCCAACTAATCCCTTGGGAGGTGCACTACCACTGCTGACTGTACTAGGGGGTGCAGGTGCCTTAGGGGCTGCAGTGGTAGGAGTTTGCCCTCCTTTCTTGGTGCACTCACTAAACCAGTAAGTTTTACTTTTACAGTATTGGCACCACCTTTTAGACTGGCCTTCTTGAGTCTTCTTCTTCTGGGAAGCCTGACCCCCACCCTCTTTGGTTTGTTGGGGACCTGTCGAAGACTTCTGGTCATTTTGTTCACCTTTGGTATTATTACCCTTCTGGTCTGCTTTCTTCTGACCACCCTGGTTCTGGCCCTGGTTCTGCTTAACCCTTGTTCTGACCCATCTGTCTGCCTTCTTTCCCAATTCTTGGGGAGAGGTCAGATCTGAGTCAACAAGGTGCTGATGCAACAACTGGTTCTGACAATTGTTTAAAATCTGTTCCCTCATGATCAGATTGTACAATCCTGTATAATCAGTAACCTTACTGCCCAGCAACCAGCCCTCCAAAGCCTTAGTGGCACAATCTACAAAGTCAGACCAATCCTGAGACTGAGTTTTCTGGGTATCCCTGAACAGCAACCTGTACTGCTCAGTGGTTAGGCCAAACCCATCTATCAGTGTACTTTTCAGGACTTGGTAATTGTTAGCATCCTCAGCTCTAGTAGTGAGGAGCTTATCTCTACCTTTGCCTTTTTACCAAAGCAGTTATCCATTTGTGGATATCATCCCCTTGTTTAAAGGGGGGCACTATCTTACTCAGGTGTCTAGTGTCTAAACTCCTGTCTTTTTCTCTTGGGAGAATGCTGCCACCAGTGAGATCTAACCCACTTAACTTTTGCTCTCTAGCAAAGGCAAGCCTCTCTTTGGCCAGGGCAAGTTCTTCCCTTTCAATCCTCAGATTGGCTTCCCTCATCTTAGCTTCATGCTCCCTTCTCTTAGGGGATGACATGCCTCTATGAGAAGAGGTCTGAGAGCCATTGGTTCGAATGGATCTATTAGAGCCTCTGGATAGAGACCTAACTCGTCCATTCCCAATGTTAAGTCTGCCTGAGAGTGGCCCTGGGGGTCCCCCAAATCCATTCTCATGCCTACTTAAGTTGGTCCTAGTGAGTCTGCTGACTTCTACCTGACCTTTGGCTGCCTCATCCTCTGATAACTCCTCTTCCTCCTCCTCCTCAGCATCATCTGCTGCCTGGAGGTGGCGGTCAGGGTCACCAGTGGTTCCCTCTAGGGGGGGCATATTCCCATCTGGATTAGAAGAATCTGGGTTAGCAGTTCTCCTGGCATCATAAGTCTCTAAGAGACCAATCAGAAAGGGAACGGTAGGGTTAGAACCCTGTTTTAGCTTCCTGGAGGTACACAATTGTCTCATCTCCTGGACGCTAAGAGCTGCATATCTGGACATGACCTGTGGAGGGTCAACTGACACAAGGGGAGACTCAGAGTTTCCTCCTTTGTCTGACATGCTTTTCTAGTGTGGTGTAAGTTGGAGTTCTGGACTTTTTGGTTCCGTCCAGAGGTGTCAGGGAACAACACCCAAAGACCCCGGAGTTCCACCTGCCTTGGTGCGCAAATGAACAGAAACACGGGCTTCTCGA
The DNA here is from genome assembly GCF_964263255.1 of Lissotriton vulgaris. Lineage (NCBI taxonomy): Eukaryota > Metazoa > Chordata > Amphibia > Caudata > Salamandridae > Lissotriton > Lissotriton vulgaris. Next base: position 17,690,247 of record NC_141700.1, on the reverse strand, counting down.
TGGTGGCGTCAAAGACCAAAGGTTTATTACTGCAGGGACACAGAAGTCACAGAAACTACGCATGGGCAGTAACTAGGAGCCTGTTCAATTTGTACAAAGAGGGTTGCTCCTTATATACTAGTTTTTGGCCTTCAGGCGAATTCTTCACATGTTAGTACGTTCCCAAAACCTTTGTGTCACAGACAATAAATATTTGGCGTACACAGGAACCATTGATAAAATCTGATACAAAACATCTACGGAGAGGGGTTCCCACTAGTTCATCACAATCCCTTGTCAATATTGCATTCAAGAGCCGGACCGCCTCATCGTAAATTTTGTTACCTCCCCCTAATAAAAGCCCAGAAGGAAAGGAGCAGAGCCAGGTGCAGAAGATAGGAAAACGGGATAAGAGATGTTTGTGGGTTGTAAATGGGCAAGGCTACCGGCTTCGGCCGCCTAATCATGATCGGGACAATGGACACGAGAACCAGTTCAGGTGGGCTGGCCTCGGGCAGAGGAGGCAGCCTTTGTCGAGTCATGTAGCTACAGCGTGATCTGGTTTAAGGTGCACGTGTCATGAAAGAGGTGAATCTCCGGCTAAGGCTACGTGTCCTTAATCGAAATGAAGTGATCAGAGGTTATTGCATATGTGAGGGCAAGAAACACAAAATGGCGGCCATGATCTAAGATGGATGCTGTGGGTAGATCAGAAATGTGTTCATAACAGGAGTGCTCTTGCTCGTAGTATAGCGAAAACACCAGGATATGCTAAATGGATCATTTGCGGTTCGCTGATACCAATATTATGTATTTCCGACAATATTGAAAACACGGGTTCAAATCGTCACGGAACCTCAGACCCTCCTTTTGCCCTTACATAGGCAATTACTCAGTCTATGTCAGAGTCTAGTTCTATACTCATCAGGTCAGTGACATGCTGTTGTATCATCATCCTTTCTCGCGCCTTTTCTCCAACTGCAGGTGGTTTCCTAAAACAGGTTGTAGTACAAAGGCTACCCAGAGCTGGACCACACTGGATAATCAGGCAGCATGAGAATAGGAATACTAAGATGACACCGATGATCATTAGAACCTTCCATCCCCACGCTGAGATCAGAGTCCAAAACCACTCCATAAAGGACCAGTTTCCCTCGTCTACGTGTATAGAGTCGGAAATCTTGTGTAGCTTAGAGATCGCCTCATAGACTGTTGGAGCATTATTAGGAATAAAGACACAGCAGCTCGATTGGATCATTCTACATACCCCACCTCGGTCTGCAAGGATAACGTCTAGAACCATACGGTTCTGCAACGTCATGAGTCTATCCGCCTGAAGCTCAGCTGTCAAATTACTAAGGGCACCAGCAGTTTCGGTAATAGTAGATTCAACTACCCGTGTTAGCTGACGTATATTTCTACTATTGGCCATAGGCCCCCAGAACGGAAGGAAGCCTTTGAAGAAGTCTCCAGCTTCCTGACCAGCAGTATCTTCCTTGCTGAAGACACCTCTCGCTACTCTGGTTCTGTGGTAATCAGATGAAGCAGTGTATGTTGGAGGCAACAATCGAGCAATATAGCATGAACCTGAAAAATCAGCAGGTAACCATGTATATGCCCGGTCTCGACAGATGAAGTAGGTACCCCTAGCAGTAAGGAAGGCAGGGGAAGAGTTAGCCGGAAACACATAGGTTTCAACGCACTCGCTCCTCCCTAGCTGAGCTCTTGGATTTCTCCCATTACCTTGCAAACAGACCTGACCTCGGTGTGGTACGACCCAGATTGGAGTTGAGCTTTTACGCTTGCTTTCTCCTAAACTAAGGCGATACTCTGAAGTATTCCAACTTAAATACACTCGCAGTTCGTCTCTAGGGTATGATGGAGTATTATTGACATTCTTGATCATGTCAATAATTCCCTGGACTAAAGCTTTGTTGGCAGAGTTATATTTAGTGGAACGTGGTGGACGTGGAGGATAGGTTTCAAGGGCATAAGCAAAGATGGTTTGAAGGGCCTGAAATGATCCATTGTAGCTGAAAGGCAAAACCAGATAAGGAATACCTTTATCCATAGTGTGGGGTATCAAGCCACACACCCAGCAGTTTGTAGTGTTAACTACCAGTTGGTGTTGGTGCAAGAGCTGTACAAAAGTGTTGTTAATAAACTCTGAGCGTCGAGCTTGCTCATGTTCGGGAAACGAGTGAAAAGAGTGTATAGAGGAAACAGTAGTAATAGCAGGATCAAGGGGAGGTACTGTGGTTACTGGCACAAAAATCAAATTTATACTGAAAACAGTTCCACCCACCAATGTTGCTAAAATAATCAAGAATGTAATGGCACATTGCATCAAAAAGCATCTGCTATGAAGAATTCTGTAAAGTCTGTTTCTGCGAACGTAAATCACATTTTCTTGTTGCAGCGCAGGAAGCTCCATCTTCTACAATCCGCTCGCGACCACTGATGATGTGTACGTAGATGAAAATGCCTCTATCAGCCCTGGGAGTTCCCAGAACCAACAGAAAGATCGACCTTGTGTCAGACCCCTGCAAATCCAACTAGGCACACAGCCACGACCCTACGGCTACCCAGACGGCAAGGCAATTTTTAAAACAATAAAACAAATAGCAAACTTCCTGGCTGAGGGCAAAAGTTAAATATTTCAAAAATATCACAGTATGCAGTTGCCTGCTTTATTTGTCCATATTACGGCTTCGTAAGTTATATTTCTGCTTCGCAGGTACTGTCTGATCGGCAAATAGCGTTTCACTGGTAGTTGTTGCAGTGTTCAAGTTCGCAGATGGCAGAGTTTCTTCTGATGCAGGAGACAAATGTTCAGTGTTCAAAGGAGTCTTTTCAGGAGGAGAGTCAGAGCTTGGAGTGTCATTGATCAATTCGGCATCGCTGAAAGGGATAAACTTTGGAGTTCTTTCAGATTCGGAGGAACCAATTCCCTTCTTCACCCAGTCGTCGTAAGGAAGCGGCAAAGGGACACGCTTAACATGGGACGCGTGCACCCAGTGCTTGCGTCCAGCTACACGAACTGCTGTCCTCGTTGTAAGAAGGACCTGGAAAGGACCGACGTAGCGGGGCTGAAGATTCTTTGTCCTCGCGAAGTTCCTGATGACGACGAGGTCTCCCGGTTTCAGCTGATGCCCTGGACTCTCCGGAGGTTTTGGTAAAGCATCGAAAACCTGTTGATGAATAAGACTCAATTTAGCAGTCAAGTCGTAAAGGTAGTCTATCAACATAGGATATTCTAAAGAACTGAACTCTTTAGGCCTTGGCACACCCCAAATATTTGCCGGGCGGCCAAAAACGATTTCATAAGGGCTAAGCCCTATTCTAGAATGTACAGTTGCTCTCGTTGATAACAAGGCCAAAGGAAGTGCGTCTGGCCAGGCTAAACCTGTGGATGCCTGTATTTTAGCCATCTTTAGCTTGAGGGTGCCATTGTAACCCTCCACTAAACCAGCAGACTGGGGATGGTTCGCACTGTGGAATTTCTGTTTCAGCCCTAGGCCGGCACACACACTCTGCATAACTTTCCCTATAAACTCACTTCCGTTATCTGACCATACAATCCGTGGCATTCCGTATCTAGGGAAATATTCTTTGAGAAGAATTTTGGCAGTTGATAGGGCAGTATTGTCCTTCAGTGGGTATGCTTCTATCCACCTGGAAAAAGCACAAACCACCACTAGGACATATTTTAAATTATTACAGCGGTCCATGTGAATAAAATCTAACTGAATTACTTCAAAGGGGCAGGAAGGAGGAGCGAAATGACCAGCAGGAGTTGGAGTTCCCTTGCCAGGATTATGCATCAGGCATATCATACAATTTTTCACCACTCTCTCTGCACACTTACTGATCCCATCATTCTTCCAGACCGGAGCCAACATCTTACAGATTCCTTTAGAACTTATATGCGCTACTCCATGCGCCATTGTCACCACTGCAAGCACATACGCATCAGGCAACATCCAACGCTGCTGTTCTGTCAAATCAATCCAACATCCATTCGAGTCCAACTTGCCCGTACTTTCTCTCCATACTCGTTTCTCTTCCTCAGCTGCTTCCTTCTGAATCTCTTTCACACTTTCCATAGTATCCTCACACATTCCAGACTCAGCGATCCATCTTGCAGACGTTGCAACATACATTCTACTCATCATGTCTCTAGCTGTCTGTTTAGCAATTTCATCAGCAAAAGCATTCCCACGACCAACATCATCCGTGATTGCTTTATGAGCACTGCATTTAACAATCGCAACTTCAGTCGGCAAGGTTAGAGATTCCAACAAGTCGTTAACTAGCTGACCATGTTGAATCTTAGTCCCATGGGACGTAATGAAACCTCTTTCTCTCCACAAACGGCCAAAACTATGGGCCACGCCAAATGCGTACTGACTATCTGTAAAGACATTCACTCTCTTTCCCTTAGCTAAAACACACGCTCTCGTTAGAGCTATTAATTCTGCAGCTTGGGCAGAATTCTGACTCACTCTTGCAGTCTCCACAATCGTTTTCAAAGTCGTTACTGCATAGGCAGCAGTCACATCACCATTTTCCAATTTAAAACATGATCCGTCCACATACAGCGTACCATCTGGATCTGATAATGGAGTATCCCTCAAGTCAATGCGTCCTTTTGTCTCTTCCTCCGTTTTAAAACAACAATCATGTGGCTCGGAATCACTCGACTCTTGATTAGCCGGCAACAGTGTTGCTGGATTCAATACATTACATCTTTTGATCTGAATATGACTCGCTAGTAATGTCAGCTCGTAACCAGATAGTCTCGCACTAGTAAGGTGTTGTGTCTTCGTTCTGTTCATGAGTGTGTCCACTGCATGAGGAACCATGACCACTAGCATGTTGTTCATCACCAGACCAGCAGATTGTCGAATGGAAGCCGCAGCTGCCGCTGTAGCTCTCAAACAACTAGGTAACGCTCTAGCTACCGGATCTAATGTTGATGAAAAATACGCACAAGGGCGTTGTTTATCACCAAATTTCTGTGTCAGAACACTCAACGCGCAACCTTCTCTCTCGTGAACGTAGAGCGTGAATGGCTTACTGTAATCAGGTGTACCCAATACAGGAGCTGAACACAATGCTTTTCGTAATTCAGTAAAACTCTCCTGACATTCATCAGACCATGGCACCGGACTCGGAACATTTTTCCCAGTCAAAGCTACCAACGGCTTCGCTAAAAGAGAAAAATTCGGAATCCACTGCCTACAGTAAGAGGTAATACCTAAAAAGGCACGTACTTCTCTCTGCGTGCGTGGAACACTCATTTGCGTAATTGCTTTTATTCTCTCTGGGGTCAACTTTCTTCCCTCCTTTGACAAGAGATGACCTAGGTAGGTCACTTCTTGGCAGCAGTATTGCATCTTGGAAGGTGATACCTTGTGATTCAAATTGGACAAGTGATGTAATAACGAAACTGTAGCTGCTTTGCAAGTTTCCTTGTCATCGGCAGCCACTAGAAGATCATCTACGTACTGTACTAGGGCAGAACCTGGAGGAAGGACAAAGGAATCTAACTGGCTTTTTAATGCTTGACTGTAAATAGATGGACTTTCACAGTAGCCCTGTGGAGCGCGTTTAAATCTGAAACTTCGACCTCCTAAACAGAAGCCGAAAATATCTCTACTTTCTTCGGCTATCGGAATGCTGAAAAAGGCATTCTTCAAGTCGATGACTGAGAACCAAGTGGCTGTAGCAGGAATCAATGTTAACAAGGCAGCAATGTCTGGAACCACAGGAAACTGCGGAACCACAATCTTATTAACTTCTCTAAGGTCTATGACAAACCTGTACACTGGAGGTTTTGTAGGATCAGTTCGTTTCAAAATCGGTAGTACAGGACTATTACAAACATTTCCTCTAGTTTCTTCAACCACACCTTTCTTAATCAAATCTTGCACAATCAATAAAAGTGCACGCTCTCCTTCACTAGATATTTTGTATTGAGGAATTCTTGGAAATTTTACATTTGCTTTCAAAGTGACTACATATGGTGGTATTTCTAAAAGGCCTACATCATTAGGACCAGTCGCCCAAAGAGAATCAGGGAGTGAGCGTAGCTCTGGCGGGAGTGCATCCATTGACAAGTACATCGGAGAGGTGATTCTTTTACCCAATGTAAGCTGTACCCCTTCCGGAGAACAGTACAATGTCGCATATAGTCGTTTTAACAAGTCTAAACCAAGCAGGTTCTCATTACAACCCGTCGTCAAAATTAAGGGTGCTCTCAATTGACATGGTCCAACAGAAATAGACAAAGGGCCAGATATGGGGTTGTAAACAGGGGCGCCTGAAAAACCTACGGAAACATTTGTTGAGCCAGACAAAGGTGTGCCAGGGAGTTTCGCATGAATGATAGAACTTTTTGCGGCACCAGTATCCAACAGAAACGGTTCGACTACACCTGATGTTGCTACTGCGACATAAGGCCCACTCTGATCTACTGGAACTGATACTACTCCCTCTCTTTGTCCATGGCTGTCCTAGTACCCATTTTGCTGAAATCCTTCATCCACTTCACAATAGTCTTCAACAAGATATTGCTGAGATCTATTTTGCTGGGCAGGCTGTCCATTTCTCTGATCAAAGTGATTGGAAGGACGATCATTTGTCTGTGGAGGCATAGCACCTCGCCCTCGACCTCTAGAATTCTGCACAAAACCACCACGACCTCTCTGAGCTGCTGCCGCATTATTTTGTGCTAAAATCGGACACTCATTCTTGTAGTGACCCTCTTTCTTACAATACGCACACTGGTTCCACTGATATTGAGGCCTCGTTGAACTATAATCTGTCCTCTGATAGGAACCCTGTTGCATATTAGACTGATTCGTGCGAGGCGGATACGCCTGTTGCAAAAGAACCTTAGTCTTTAAATCTTTCGTTTTCTTTTCTGATTTCTCCTTTTCCTCTTTATCCCTATTCTCATAATATTGTGCAGTTGCAAGTATTTGTGCAGTTGTAGAAACAGCCCACGCACTCTCTGAATCCTTTAATTTATTGCATAATTCAGGTAACAAATTATGCACGAATTTATCGACAAACAGTCTCTGTCCTCCTTCAGTGCTCATGTCCTGACCACTATGATCTACAAAAGTCTCTTCGAACCTCGTGAAGAAGTCGGAGACACTTTCGTCTTTCTTTTGCTTGCATGCGGATAACTTGCCCCAATTAACACGCAATGCGGGCATCAGAGTCTTCATTAAGTCGATTATCCTACCCGGAAGATTAGCAATTAGGGGTTCAGGTTTTGCACCACCTATTTGCTGACCATCCGCTGCAGTGATGGCTGCCCAATCACCACCTAACGCTACTTGATGATCTTCCCTACGGATTTTAGCCCAGACTGGTTGAGGAACTACATTCCCAAATAACATATCAATGTCTGCTAAGTTCATTATACAAGCCTCAACTGTCTGTGTTAATTCCTTGTAATATCCTGCAGGATTCTTACGCGGATCTGGTAAGGCCTGTTTCACTGCTAGCACTTCAGCTCGCTTCCACTGAATGTGTATCCACACTCTCTGGAACTGTGCTGGAACAGCTGCAATACCAGCATTATTATCAGCTGCCACTGCTTCGCGCCAAATTGGAGGAACCTCCCTCATTGGATATTGGCGACTCAGTTTCGTCTTACCTTTCTCTAAATCTCTCGGTGAACGAAGAGATGGATCATTCCTAAAACTTAAGATCAGTTCCATCGCTTCTTCTATATTTTCACCTACTATCATACCAGCAGCAAACTCTTTCTGAACCTTAATCAAGTCTTCTAAATTTGATTCAATATCATCTTCCTCTATTTCATCACGTAACAACGAGCACATCTCGTCAAAGACGTACCGCTGCGTTGGTTCCTTCCACTGCATAAATGTTTCTAGTACATCTCTCGTACTATATCTCCTACTCTTCGAAATCCATCTGAGAGCTGTGGAATCTAAAATTCCCCGTTCCTCAGTACTTGGATGCTGACTCCGTCTCTGAACAGAGTCAGAAGTAGGAGTCTTGATTAAAGTTTTATAGAAAGGAGACAGTATGTTAGACACAGAATCAGTGATTCTTCGACGTACAGAAAGTGGAGTTAACACACTCGCAGACGTAGAAAACACAGTAGAGGTAGGAACAGATAGTGAGGCAGTAGGAGTATCGAGAAAAATAGTTTGTGGAGCAGTAGGTGTAAGCGAGACAGATACAGGTATAGAAGTCGGCAATCCAGGAAGAGGAGGAGCCGTAGGAACATTCACATTAACCACAGGAGGTACAGGAACTTGATTCTGAGGAGCAGGAGCAGGAATACCAGGTTGTCCAGCAACCGGCAATTGAACATTTGGTACAAGTGGAGCCGTAGCACCTTGTGCATATGGTGGAGGTGACCGTAACAGATAAGACAAAAGAGGATCGTTTTCCGAATACTCTAGTATCTTAGCCGTTTTCGATGGCAAGGCAGGGTAGCACTTGTCGATCGCTAAATTATGCTCTCTAATGGCCACCTCTATAGCCTTCTCGCACTCGTTATCTTGCAGCTGTTTAGTTGCTTGCTCTAGAGTCAACTCTTCTTGTTCTTTCTGTTCTTTCTTCAACCTTTTCATTTCTCTCTGTTTGGATTCTTTTCGCCAGTAACGGAAAGAATCAAACATTGCCTGCCGGGCTTTCTTCCTAAACAATTTCGCTTCTAAATTATCAAGAATTTCGGGTTCAAAACTACCATGCAGTGGCCAACTAAGGACACCGTCTTTCTCAGTGTAGCGGACCCACACCTCATTATAGGATATAGGACCCATTCCATGTTTACAATATAAGTCATATAGGGGAGTCCCAATCGGAGGAACCAGACATGAGTCCTCCAATCGTGAGTCACTGTTGCAACCGAAGCACGACAACATACAATTTCTCCGACTTACCATTTTCAGTCCGGAACACAAAACAAACAAAACACAAAACAAATATGTGCACTTGAACCAAGAACTTAGGCCTACCAAAACCAAACTAATGTATCGATACCCAAACTGAACCAAATAGATTATCGTGACCAGAACAACCAGTGATAATCTTACGAAACTAAACCAAACTAAGAACCAATCAAGGATTTTGAACAACCCTCACAAAGTAACCGACTAGCAACCACTAAATACTTAACTGAGGCACTGAAGACGTCACCAAGGAGAAACCCGTCACGTTTCGCTGTACTAAGGACTGCACCTCGGGTCCAAGACAGGGCGACGGTCAAGGCAACGGCCCACTGCAGCCGTCCTGAACGGGAACCCTCGTGGAAGAGAACTTCGGGCCACTTTTGCGATATGCCGGGATCGATGAAGTGGGGCGCCTCCCTCAGGAATCTTCACACAAAGCTTCTCGAACCCTTCAGGCTTTTGGACCGGTACCGAATGACGTCGCCCCACGTTGGGCGCCAATTGGAGTTCTGGACTTTTTGGTTCCGTCCAGAGGTGTCAGGGAACAACACCCAAAGACCCCGGAGTTCCACCTGCCTTGGTGCGCAAATGAACAGAAACACGGGCTTCTCGATGGTGGCGTCAAAGACCAAAGGTTTATTACTGCAGGGACACAGAAGTCACAGAAACTACGCATGGGCAGTAACTAGGAGCCTGTTCAATTTGTACAAAGAGGGTTGCTCCTTATATACTAGTTTTTGGCCTTCAGGCGAATTCTTCACATGTTAGTACGTTCCCAAAACCTTTGTGTCACAGACAATAAATATTTGGCGTACACAGGAACCATTGATAAAATCTGATACAAAACATCTACGGAGAGGGGTTCCCACTAGTTCATCACAATCCCTTGTCAATATTGCATTCAAGAGCCGGACCGCCTCATCGTAAATTTTGTTACCTCCCCCTAATAAAAGGCCAGAAGGAAAGGAGCAGAGCCAGGTGCAGAAGATAGGAAAACGGGATAAGAGATGTTTGTGGGTTGTAAATGGGCAAGGCTACCGGCTTCGGCCGCCTAATCATGATCGGGACAATGGACACGAGAACCAGTTCAGGTGGGCTGGCCTCGGGCAGAGGAGGCAGCCTTTGTCGAGTCATGTAGCTACAGCGTGATCTGGTTTAAGGTGCACGTGTCATGAAAGAGGTGAATCTCCGGCTAAGGCTACGTGTCCTTAATCGAAATGAAGTGATCAGAGGTTATTGCATATGTGAGGGCAAGAAACACAAAATGGCGGCCATGATCTAAGATGGATGCCGTGGGTAGATCAGAAATGTGTTCATAACAGGAGTGCTCTTGCTCGTAGTATAGCGAAAACACCAGGATATGCTAAATGGATCATTTGCGGTTCTCTGATACCAATATTATGTATTTCCGACAATATTGAAAACACGGGTTCAAATCGTCACGGAACCTCAAAGTGATGCACCTACCTACACTATTTGTTTGCCTACTGATCCCTTGCTAAGAGTTGTAGTCAGGGTGTGCTAAGCCCTGTTGAACTACAACAGCTGGTTCAGTAGAACTCAGAGTATTCTAAGCTAAGTTATATGTACCTAAGTACTTATGTGATCTTTCACAATGATATTCTTAGGATACGTGTGGTAAAACAACAGCAAGCTCAAATCCCAACCGCTGCTCACCAATGTGAGAAGTTGGCCTGATATATAATGTTCACTATTCTAGTGAGCACCTTGTATCAGTCCAAACAACCCTTATTGATGATTGGCTGTAAGTCAACCTTGATAGACCAGCTATCCTAGTAGCATGGATACGAGCAGTCTTCGGGCTAAACTCTAGAGGGCGTGTTAAGCCAGCTGTTATACCATCACATATACCCCTTGAACACCAAGTGAAAGGACACCGCACAAGTGTTATGAAAATAAACAGTGTATTTATTTAGATCACAACAGCCCTGTACTCTTTATGAGGACAGTGTACTAAGCACACAACAAAACTCTTACGAAAATACTTTAAGTTGCACAATTTACACAAATGCCCGAGGGGCACGAAAAACCATATACTCTAAAAGTGGAATGCGAAATTACTAGCAGGTAAGTATTAATCTCATAGGGTTTGGAATCGCTAGGACTGGACTACTGAACCTTCAGATTACTAGTAGGAGGCCTAGGGGACTCGGGTGCAGAGTGTGCACTCTCACGTGGGATGCGGGACAAAGTCTATGGATACTAGTAAATGCAAAAGTTAGTGTTCTCGGGCGAACCCGACTAGGGGGGTCAAAAACGAAAGTGGATCTAGGCACTTAAAGAGTTGTTCTACGCTGGAGCACCGGGGTACTCGGTTTACCTAGCCCAGGGGCTGCGGCTGCATAGGGTTCAAGTGTCGTCGGAAACCCTCGTTGACGAACCAGGAGCCTGAAAGAAGAAGTTGCTGGCAGGCGACCAGTGAAGAGATTCGGATGGATCCAAGCCTGGATCGGAGATGGAAGACACCTGTAAGCAGAGGGGACCAAGTTCTGAATCACTAGCCAGTGATTAGGTGGGTACCAGGATGCCACCGGATAGAGTCACCTCGACCAGGTGAGTGGGCGACGCTGGGCTCTGCAGTCTCACGGACCAGGAGGCGTTGTCGGCGACCAGGATGGAGGTGCGAGCTGTCCCACAATGGTATCTGCTGTCGACGTCGCTGGACCCAGGATTGGGGCAACAAGTCTTGGCAAATGCAAGCCCACGCGGTGGACTCAAAATTGCGTCTGGAGTGGGCCAGGAGGGTCCGGGGTGCTCCTCTTTTGGAGGGGAGCAAGGGCCAGTCTGGAGCAACCAGACCAGCGGTGTTAATGTCGTCGTTCGTCGTCGGGAAAGCCACAAGCCAGCGGGCTAGTAGCAAGACAACGCGGTGAGCAGCAAAAAGCAGAAGGGCCCCACGCAGATCTGGTGGATGCTGGAGGGCTGAACTTCGGTGCTGAAGCTGCTCAGGGTTGGGGCTTCTCGGACCCCAAAGCACTCACTCGAGGATCCCTCGGCTGTTGTGCTGGGCAAGCGTTGTGCAGTCTTGAAGATGGCCGGTCCCTCGAGGTCTCGTCGCACCCACGGATCTCAGCTGAGCTGACGATGTGGGTAGAGGTCAGAGGTGCCAGGGAAGCCAGGTCTCGTCGTGCTGGTCAGTCGGATTCCGGAGGAAGGACGTGCAGCAAACCGCAGTGTTCTTGGATGGTGCCTGCGGGTGCAGGGTGACTACTCCTTAGTCACAAGGGAGAAATCTTGAGAAGAAGTCGAGAGTTCCTTTCGTAGAAAGTAGTTTCAGGATTCAAAGATGATCTAATTTGGAAGGGGGCCTGCTCCTATCTTTATACTAGGAAAAGGGGCTGGCACGCGACTAGGTCCTGCCCATGGGTGGGACCAGGAAGGGGGGTGGTTACACCCCTCTCCCATGCCGGACTTTCCCCAGCACAGGGGCTGGTGTGCCCCTGGAACTGGTTCTAGCCGGCAGATGCATAGTTAGCACTGGGGTGCCACTTGCAGTCACCTTCCTCTAAAGCCCTGCCTACCAAGGATACACAAAACCCTGTCTGGGATGGTGCTAGCACCGCCCCTGACAGGAAACCCTTTGTCCAAGCTCCCCTCGCTGGAAGGACTCCCAGCTGCAGGGGGTCAGACTTGTGTCTGTGGTGGCAGCATCCATTTTGTGATGCTGAGGCTTGAGTTAACTTTAACCGGGGTTCACAGTTACATACATGTCGTGTCCCTGTAGAAGGGTGGAATGCTAACCCCGTCGCCAGAATTGGCGAGGGGTTAGTATTCCAATTCGTATGACACCTTACTCGACATGTTTTGATAAAGCGATATCAAAGATAGCATATAACCGCGAGGATTATAATGCACTTAAGAGTATATGGTATGCGTTATCATGGAACAGCTATTAGGACTTGGTTCCGCAAGCTGCAAACGGGCTCAGCTCATGCCAGAGCACCATCTCTCACGATTCCAAGCCCTCTGCCTCCAGGATTGTTAAGGCCTGCCGTAGGAGTGACTGATAGGAATCTGTGTGTCCATTTTAGGGTAAGATATAGGTATACTATATCTAAAGCAAAGGGTGATTACACCACCTTGCCCCAGCTGTCGTGCAGCCAGTTGTGTCAGATTTAGATGGCCAGCCAGGGGTGGCATAATACATGCTGCAGCCCCTGGTAGGCCCTGGGTACACCTATGCCCTGAGTTACAGGGTCTGATAAGGTGGCCCAGTACCAATTGGTAAATGCACCTAAGGTACACGTGTCAATTTAGTGAGAGAACAGCAAGGCTGTGGGTCTGATTAGCAGGCCCACAGCCAGAGAAGTCGTAAACCAGTGAAGCAAAAAGCAAAAATCTGGGGTGATCATAGGATTGCAGACCCTACTCTCCTACACCAGTCTCAGCAGAAAACGCAGTTCCAGCAGCGACGTCCTGGCAGAGGCAGAGGCAACAATAACAAACAGCAGTCTGCCTCCAAGCAGCCTCCCAAGCCCTGAGCCGTTGCTTCCTCCACAACTGTTCGCCACTCCGGTGGGAGGGAGTGTTTCTCATCATCTGACAGAGTGGAGATCCATAACAAAGGACAGATGGGTGCTGAATATTGTGCAGCATGGTTACTTTCTGAGGTTCAAATCCCCCCCTCCGCAAGTACTTCTTCAGGCAAGGCACCTTCCCCGATTCCACAGTCAACTGCTGCAAGACGAAGTCTCCGTCCTCCTCAAAAAAGATGGCCATAGAGGAGGTTCCCCAATGCAAAGAAATCAAGGAGTCTACTCCCGGTATTTTTTGGTTAAAAAAAGAGGAACAGTCAAAGAATACAGGCCCATTCTGGATCTACGGCTGCTGAACAAATTCATCCAAAAAGAAAAGTTCTGCATGCACGCCCTGCACCAGATCTTCCTGCATCTCCATCAGGGAGACTGGATGTGTGCCATCGACCTGCAGGACGCTTACTTCCACATACCAGTGTGTAACCTTATGGGTGTACAAGGAGAGAAGGAGACACTATCAAGGTATCGAATAGCAAGTTTTCTTATGTGGTTATTCACAAGGCAGTCCAAAAAAACCAGTCCCGGCTTTCCCTTGGGAAACGGCTGACTTCCTGCTTTGTCTCCCGATCTTCACAGCCCGGTCTCACCGTCTCGTCCGCAAAAAGGAAACGTGGCAGTTAGTGCACTGCTTACTTATAACACACGAAAATAAGGGACAGGGAGTGAGGGTAACATTTGTTAGGAGGAAAAAGACCGAACAACCGTCACCAGCAGCGTCCTTGAAAGAACATTAGACCGAAGAGTGGTATGAAAAGTGCTCAAAGTACTTGTGACCTGGAATGACGGTCCCTTCCACTCCCTCCATTACCCGGTCTTCCCTTTTAAACGTAGTAAGTTTCTAAAGCGCCCCGTACCTGGCTGAGCCACGCATCTTCCTGAGCGTGGCTGGGCGATGCGTGGGGACGGTGGCCTCCTGGCTCCTCCCTCGGCGGGTCTTCCTCTTGCTCCGACGGTCCGTTGTCGGCTTGCTTTATCCCAGGGTGGCTAGATCTTCTCACCGACTCGGCGTCCTCCGTCCCTTGCTCCTCACGTCGGTTTCTTCTCCTCGGCTCGATGTCTCCTCTGCACATCTTCGATGTTGGCTGCGTTACATAGATGACATTTTTTTCATTTGGCATGGTAACTCTGACGAACTAATCAAATTCCATGAATGGATAAACTCTAGAAACATCAACCTACAGTTTACAATGGTTTTTAACAACCTTAGTATTGATTTCTTAGACATTTCTATTAAGGTAAATGAAGAAAAAACCCTATATACTACTCTGTTCACCAAACCCACCGCTAAAAACACCCTGTTAAAATATAACAGTTGTCTTCCACAAGCTTTACGCAATGGGTTACCGTTTGGACAATTTCTACGCTTGCGTAGAAATTGCTCCAGGCGGGTTGACTATGTCAGAGAAGCACAACAACTTAAACTTAAATTGCTCGCACGTGGTTACCCAAACAGATTATTGAAACGCTCATTAAAGCGGGCATGGTATAATGACTGAGAATCACTTCTTCAAGTTAAGGTTAGAACAACTGAACCCAAACTTGTATGCGTTACCACTTTTTGCACATCAAGTAATTCCATCAAAAAATCAATCTCCAAACATTGGTCCCTTCTCTCAGATTTACCTGAATTGGTCGACAAACCAATGTTTGCGTTCAAAAGAGGTAGGAACCTGAGAGATAGGCTGGTGCATGCCCATTTAGTGGACAACATGAGACAACTGAGTCCACTGCAAGGACACTATAGATGCAATCATTGCACAGCATGTGCCACTACGGTCAACACCAAACAATTTAGCTTGAATAACAAAACCTTTTTATTAAAGAATTTCTCGAATTGTAACACAACTAATGTTGTATATTGCATTGAATGCCCCTGTGGACTGAAATATTTTGGTAAGACATCACAGCCCATCAAAAAACGAATTCTGCAACATCAATCCAAAATCCGCTGCCATACTGAGAATGCTCCACTCGTGGATCATTATTCTGCTAAAAAAAACAGCGAAAATGAGCTACACTGGTGGGTAGTAGAGGTTGTCAAGCCCACAATTAGACAACCCAATGTCGACCACATGTTAACACTCAAAGAACAACGTTGGATCTGTCTGGCAGACTCAGTGAAATTCGGCCTGAATTCTAGCACAGAATGGCATGCATTAGCTTCCCTAACTTAAATCACTGTAGCAGTCACTTTACACCTAGTGATTAGCATCCCTACATATCCATCGTTTAAGAACATATATATCAGTATGTTCATTGTCCTCTTATATATAGGCTTCATTTCATGTCTAACCGAGTTCTATTAAAATGTTAAAGTGATTTTGTACTTCACTCTAAACTATGAGAAATAACTGTTCATGCGTTCTGTTTTTCATTTGAAATCTCCTGACTCTGTTATTTAATATTCTTTCGATATACTATTGGCATTGACATCGCTCCAATATGTCTGCCAAGTGTAGACATTGCTCCAATATGTCTGCCAAGCGTACATATTTTTCAATAAAGTATCAGTAACTAAATCAACACCTTATTCTCCTCATGAACTTTTAGAGGGTGTTGGCACATAATACAACATTTTCAGAATTATCCTGTGTCATCTAATCCCCCGAGTAGATTTCATGATATAGCGATATCCTCATCCAATATGGCGACTGTGGTTGCATGTATATTAGAATTTAAGATGTTGAATTATTTAGTCCCTTCTCGATTACAGACGAGTATATTCACTTCCGGTTCGTCGGGTTTAAATACACAACCTGAGTCACTATTGGTAATTGACGACCCGGCATGCCGACGCAAGACTCTGTTCTCTTGACTGCGCAACTCGTCAGATAGAAGTAAGTCAGTACCGCTAGTCTGTATTTCCGTTTCCAAGATTTCCATAGACCATGAGAATCTTAGTCGTAGACAATGAGAATTTTAGCCGTATGCCCAAATTGTCGTTTAGATGATTAATATTCTTCGTAATTGTTTACACTTATGATGCGCATATTTGTCATCTTGTAGCTATGAGTGGTGACTATTAGCTTCAACAGAATCATGTCTCTACTTTGCCACCAGTTTCGCTAACATAAACAGTATACCTGTCAGGGTATTCCGCACTATAGACACAGTTTAGCTCTTTATAACCACTGTCTATATCTATCTGATGTACTCAGAGCCAGTAGCGGCAGGGTAGAGCTATTTGAAATAGAATCGGACTTTCCACATGCCGCATAAGTTGTCACATTTCGGTCATGACCCTTGCTAATAAAATTACATTGTCTGCCATGTCATACCGTAGTATGGATAAAGGCTTCATAAAGATAAACATTCTAAAACGCTATGTCCATCTTTTTTAGAATTGCAAAGTTACGCCATATGTTCAGTTACTAGCTGCCGGAAACTGCTCATCAAAGGGGGCCTCTATATACCAGATTTAAGGTAGGCTTTCAACAACACCTGTTCCATTTGGCTACCTCTCCTAGGATTCGAAATAGCACACTAATATGAGTTATATATCCCTTCAGATTTGTACAATCAATTGGATATTCTGCCCTATATCTCTTGCCGTTCACCAAATTTTGAAAATATACCTTCTTGGAAATTTCAGGTGACAAACATTTTGTTTTACCATTTCTATGTAATAACTATACGATTGTATCCACATCCATTAGGATTAAATGCTTTTCCTTTTTCTGTACAATTCTTCTCACCTTCTCTTGCCAGTCTTTAAGGTTTGAGAATTCTCATATGGATTCTGTGATGTTATGTTATGTTATGCGTTTTTATTTGGCGTTTTTAGTTGTGCTGCTGCCTTGTCGGGCGCCAGGACGCTCCTTAGCTGGAGCATCTGTGCGCCAAATAAAAACGCATAACATAACAGATTAGTGATTTTTAACATGTATAGTGTTAGTAACTTGGATTTATTGTTTCAATGTAGGGAGTTTTTTCAGCAATGAAATATTCTGTCCTGATGATGGTCTTCATGACGACTGCATATTAGACCGAAACGTCGACACCTTCATCATCTCCAGAAACGTTGCGTTGTCACCAACATGCAACCATTGTCTATTGATTATTCTTGGTTTTATGTTATATTCACCAGGAGTTGATGTTTTAGTTGTGAACTGAAGAGTTATTGTTATCTATACCGCTGTTCATAGTTTTTTGCTTGAATTCATTTCTTTGTATTCGTCTCCCCAGATGTACATTTATTGCTTCATCACTAAATACAAAAACTTTTTCAGAATATAACTTACTTTCTCCGTGTGTTCTCTTTTCCTTCCTTAGATTCATTCTAGCTAATTACAAAGTGTGATATCCTGTGGATACACTGGAGTGTGTTACATGTGCACGACTCACAACTAAGATTTATTGCTTTCTAAAACAAGTCCCTTGTAGCATACTTTGACTCTAAAAATCCTCGGCACACAAGCACCTCCGCGTCTTCCGGGTCCGCCTTTTCTTCGGTTGCGGCCAATGATGACAGGCCGTCGTCCTCTGACGTCAGGAGGTTGGATTCCAAGTCTGGGAAGTCCAGGCTCCCCTTAAAGGGCCCCGACCAGTCCTGCAGGGGAGATAGGGTGTAAATCACGGGGAACAAGATAGGTAAATCCGCGACCCCGTGACACAGTGTCAGTCAAGCACCGAAAATTTTTAAGGTTTCAGATCGGGCGCCATCACTACTAGTATCGAGTGCTTCCGTTTGGCCTGATATCTGCACCTCGGACATTCTCCAAGTGCATGATGGTAGTGGCTGCTTTTCTTTGCAAAAGAAAGATCTCCATCTATCCATATCTAGACATTACACCGAAGATGGCCGCCGAGTAGGAGCTCTCTTGCAAGAGCTCCAGGGTAGGGGATCTCTGTATCGAAAAATATCCCTCGTTATACCCGCCATCCACCCGTTTCCCTCGACCTTCAAGCCTCGTTACAAGCAACTGGATTAGCATCAAGAAAAGAAAAATATTTTCCACTTACCTGGACGACGCTCTACACTGATACGACCGGGACCTTCCTGCCTCATCGACCCCCTCCTGGCTGGGCACCTCGAGGACGTCTCAACGTTCGCTCTGGAGACCCAGGGGCGTAACACAGGCCCCCGCAGCCCCTGCATTGCGGGGGGGCCTCTGTGCTCCAGGGGCCCCCTCGGGGGCCCCTCACTCGCAAGCCTCTTTATTATTAATTTGGTGCGCACGCCCGGCTCCTTGATAAATTAAATGATGCGCACACACGCCTGGGTGTGCCCCGGATGGGCCTCCAAGGCTCTTCATTAGTTATATTGTGCAAGCACCGCACGGGCGGGGCCCAGGCCGGGGCTCTGAGGAGCTTTATTAATTAAATGGACTTGATGTGGGGGCGCGCAGTTAGTTGTCTCCGAGTCTGCGCGCTCTTCAGGGTGGGGCTTGTGACCAATGCCAAAAATTGTCATGCGCATTGCGGAGCACAAAAGTGCACGTGTGAGGTGAGACATCCTAGGACCCTCGACCAAGCACACCACGACAGAGACGGAGAAGGCAGGACCGGTCACCGTCCGTCACCGTGACCGGCCATAATTTACATTATTACCAATAGCCCCTGCTGGCTGGCTTGCCTTGCCCTACCTTCTGCTGCCCGCGGCGCTCTTGCCTGCCTCTGAAGCAGCAGGCCAGGCGCCAGTCCCAGCCCGCAGGTCAGGTGAGTGTTTGTAAAAGTTAAACATAGTGTAGGCGGCCCAGGGAGTAAGTAATACAGGCCCCTGCGTTGGGGGGGGGGGGGGGGGGGGGGGACGGTTGCGTGCATGCAGGGACCTCTCACTGAGCCAGCAGCCTCTTCATTAATTAGCGCGCAGCATGCCACACTCGATTCATGCTGATTGCTGATCACCCGCTGACGTTTGCAGAGTAAGTGTAATGACGTAGAACTTGCATTGGTTTTATGCCGACTACTGTGGATTTTTGTGAGTCCTTAATAACGTTTTGAATGTACATAAAACACATACTGCAATCTATAAACTATTTCGCTCGAAGCTGCATACAGTGGTTTCAAATGTATGTTAATGACACTTTTAATCAGTGGTATTTTTGTTCTCCAATAGATATTTAATACCCAAAACAAACTGCTCTCTTACAGAAGCAGTGACTAATTTGTTGCTCCCACCTCAATGCAGCGTTGTGGATTTTTTGTTTCGTTTCGCACTTTTCAATGCACTATTAAAGAAACTGGTAGGATTAACACATCCTCTGTGCACTGCAAGGATATAGTAGGCCATAGTAGACACGCCTCAGACTGAGTGCTTTATGCAGGTGCAGGACTATTAGGTGACTTTTAAACTCCTCCTAAAGCGTCTGATGTGAGTGCATTCCTATCTGTATATTAAGATGATGGCAACATTGCGCCTTTGCTCAAATAAACAGGTCCTTGTACCCAGGGAAATGTATGCAACGTTTTACGTGGTCATCTTTTTGTTTGTGGAAAAAAATGATGTGGAGTTAAAGTACAACCTGGTTATTTTTCCTCCAATCAGAGGATGAGTTGTGCGCTTTTTTTTATTTACAACCAGTGAGGGGAAAAAAGCAGGGGAACTGTGGGCACAAAATCAGAGGGCGGGAATAACCCGAAGATTGGATCAGTGGGCAGACAGATGTGTGGCCTAAATGCGCAAAACATACCAATTTTTAGTATTTGTTTTGCATTTCACTGTCCAGTTACAGCTTATTATGTTATTTAATTCAACCAAAGGATACACATGATTACTGAAGGTTTAATATGAGTTATTGACATTAAAACACATTCTCAAAGTGGGATATGTTTCCAATCACAGTATGTCCTAAATACACCTAAAAGTGGAAGCACAAGCCATTTGTCTCTGAGCCATGGAGTTTCTGTCATCAGCTCTTCTCCCTTTTTCCACAAGAGCAGTTCAAACATGAATGGCAAAATATCCTAATTTGCAAATATTTTCTTTAAAATTACGGCTTTACCATATTTTCTACATAATACAAGATCTGCTGCATAATCTGACAATTTTAACTAATAAATAGTTTTTAGCTCAAACGGATCAAAAGTTACTAAAAAATGTGACTTGTGTTGCTGCGACGTGGGCGGACCTTTGCAAAGGTTGACTGATCACCTTTCTCACTGCTGCATTTGTATGTTACACTGGTACTAATGAGGCAAAATCTTTCCAGAGATTGTTAGCATGTGTACATATGTCAAAAAATTAAAATATCAGAAAGTATACTGCATTAAGCTGCAGCCATTTTACTGCATAATTTAGTCAGCATTGCAGTATCATTTTATCCTCCTTTGTTGCATAATTACAGTGGCCCCAAAGCAGGCAGCATATGTTAAAAGTGCTTGTGAATGAAGCAGAGAGACTGTGAAGTTTTCAAACTTAGTTTGGGGTGCGTGCAAACCCTAAATTACCGATCCCTGGTGAGTTGCATCTTCTACCGCTGAAACAAGGCCAATGGAAGTACCAATGCGTGGAAGGGCAGGGACATTTTTAGAGCTGGTGGCACTGTGTGCAACAATGTTTGTTAGTGCCCCCAGTGACTACCTCCACCATGGATTCCCTCATTACCATCCTTTAGCAGTGCCCATCAAGTCTCCATACCACACACTCTCTCTGGTGCATTTAATTTGATGTACAGCGCCACTCATACCAGTGCAGGGTGTCAGAGCACTTTACATCACACACATTACACAGAGACAATCAATTATATGTGTGTAAATCACTGCATAGAAAATATTACATAAGACTAAGGATTACAAGGTGTAGGAGTCACATGACAACCATCTTAGTAGGCAGTATAGTTTAATAGTAATTGGTCTGGAGAAACACAAACCTAGAATTTAAAACGTAATACCATGATTGGAGGATCTCTTTAATCATCAGAATTGATTTCTACCCAAAAGAACACTTTTTGCAACATTAGGATAATCAAAGACTGGGGGAAGAAAACATAAAAACGCTCTAATTTATACCTTGCAGTTTGTATGCGCCTCTCAGAAGACAGTTAATAGCTCACTGTTCTATGTTAGGATTTTAACTTCTAAACTACAAGTAACAAAAGGATCTGTGACAGAAGCAGTAACCCACTGACCTACTTATATTACGTGCACTTTGTGATCTGCATGGTACATGTTCTTTGCAGCATGCACATTAACCCACTGTGCTACCTTTCCATGAGTCAAAACTTCCACTAGACAAAACTCCAATCTCTCTCTAGGAAGAACATTAATCACTGGAGTCATCATGACATTTTTATTGTTGCAGAAAATTGCTGGAGGCCAGGAAGGAGGCAGCAAGCTCTTCTAAAAGCATAAAACATACATGCAAACAGACACCCCACCCAAAGTCAGAGCCCAGTGCTGTCACACTGGTCCCACCACCCTAGAGCCGGCCCTTCTCAAGGGTCCTGTGACCTCAGTGACAGTCACTGTTACTCTTGGGTGTGCTGCTTCATAGGCCTGCCAGCAAGACTGGAGGTGAACTTCAGTATGGATTGTGGTGGGCAAGCCTTCAAGGTTAACCCGCACTTGCCACCTCTAGCATCCACTTGTTGGTGCTAATACACCAGGGCTTTTAAGGTCTAGCAGGGCCTTCTAAAGTTAGCATGGGACCTCAGGCTAGTGGTCTGGTGAACTGGTCATGAAGGCTGAGCCTGGGTCCCCAGTTCAAAATTCGGCAGCTCTGACCATAGTGCCACATCCTCTCCCCCACTGAACACCATACTGCCCCACTGAGAGAAACTCGCACTGCCTTCAACTACAACCCAACTGTGCCCAGCGCTTCACTTGCAAACTCTGCGCTAATGTATTTGGGTGTGAATATAATCAGTCTGGCCACTTTGCTACCACTCTGTCTTGCTTTATTTAGTTCTTTATTTATTTTTTATATTTTAGTACTTTTATTCCAGGGCTATACTTTGGAATAGAAAAATGTCTGAACAAAACAACATTTCCAGCAAAAGTGTTTTTTTCTGTTTTGGATCCATTTCAAAGGGGAACAAATGAAGAAAAGTTGAAAGAGGGAGAGAATTGTTTCTTCAAGTCACAGTTTTCAAAAGGGAGGAGGAGCTGCTAGACAGAAAGAGAGGGAATAAGAGGAAGAAAGATAGAGGGGGCAGCTGAAGCGGCAGAGCAGAAGTGGAAACTGTTGTTGTATTCTCTGGGCAAGTAGGAAAAGACAAGTAATTTTCCTTCTTTGCCCGCCCGCCCTTCCCCAAACTGCCACAAATGCCGAGCATTATCTGTAGGCCTTGGCTTTTTCTGCCATCCAGGGACGCATGTTCAAAATAAAAAAAGTAGGGGAATGGAATCTATGTAATTAAAGAAGCGGGGGCACGCCGTGCCCTGCCGATCTCTCCCACTTCCACCACTGTTTACAACCCATGGAGAGAAGAGAGAAGCAATGAACATTTTAGTGTAGAGCTGGAATTTATGAGTGGGAGGGAAGTTGTCAAACGCACTACAGGTACAGTGCAATGTGTGCACGAGAATGCCTATCGGCTGTCTTTTGGGCTTCAGAATTATGCTGTGAAGTAGCATGCATTTTACAGGGACTCTGGGTGGCATGTGTGACATTGCAACTGCAGTTACACGACGGACGATTGTCGGTGGTTTATATGTTTATTACTTAACAATTGATATCAGATGAGCTTCATCTTCCATGATAACAACCACTGACAAAATTAAAAAGTTTGACATAAATGGTGTATACCGACACACAACATCTAGGCACTTATTGAAAATACTAATAACTTGAATTTATATAGCACTTCATGCCACACATCTGTCCTTTCTAATTGCTTTAAATAATGGCGTTACCATAGCAAAGTGTAATAGCACTCAATTCACAGTCCTCGGAAAGACTGAACTCTATCATCAGTATGGCAGGAATGAGAACTTCTGGCCTGCAGATCACTTCAAATGTCAATGTCAGACTTTACCTCAGTGTGGTACCTGGCCAGCATGGCAAACATATCCTAATATGCAGGTAGAGAAGCCAGGCAAATATGAATAAGGTGTCCTGGCGCTAGAACAACAGTGGAACCCCCAACCCTTATTAAGGATTTAGGAGTAAACGTGTTGAAAAGCCATTGCACACAGATCAAGAAACCTACAGCAACACATAACAGACCAGTTGGCAGTCAGTCTCGCTCTTGCTCTCGTGCTCGCTCGCTCTCCTCGTAGGGCTTCTGCCTGCAGACTGCTTCAGCAAGTGAATTTATGCGGAATACCGTATAAGCAGATCGTTTTTTTTGTTTTGTGTTTTTTGCAGAGTTTTATATAGCGCAAACTTGACCCAAACCAAATTAGGTATCAGAGCGCTTACATGTTGTGCCATATGTTCCTTAAGGTGCAGTGAGTTATCATGTTTCACATGGCCCCAGCACTTTCTCTTTCCATATTATTATTTGGATTGATGTTATTTATCTGACATGGGGTTTGACTTCCTTTCGCCTTGCACCAGAGAATCTAGCAAATCAAGCAGACAGAACTAGCAGCAACCCCGTCTACCTGCACCTGCTGCACCCTCTGCTTTAGTGGCTCCCCTCCCTGGATTGTGACACTGCCTGGGCCCAGCACATGCCAGCGTGGAGCTGAGGTGTTGACGCGACAACTTCTGATTGCTGCCTCAATTAAATAATCTGCTTTTGACAGTATTGTTACAAATGTCATAGCTTGTATGTTCAGAGTATTTCCCATTAGAACTTAGAGAAAGACAATATAGAGGCATTTTATTTAAATGTTGGAGGTTTCAAATCAACATATACTAGATTACTCGGTGGTAGGGCAAAGTGGTAGGTGGTGGGCCGGGCCGGGCCGCCGGGGGGGGGCCCCCTCCACGTGATTTGCAGGGGGCCCCCTCAAGTTTCGTTACGCCACTGTGGAGACCCGACGCTCCTCCTGGCCCCCGACCGCCCAACGATTAACCCGCCTGTAGGGGTCCGGCCTGGATTGCCACAGAGACCTTAACATCGGGTCTGTGCTGTGTGCTTTCTGCTCAGAGGCTGCATGTGCAGGGCAGCATCTTCCTTTCATCGCCGCCTTGCGCCTGGGAGTACACGGCTCATTCCCTGCTTCCTCAGAGTGCCTGTGTTCTGCCAGGCGCCTTGGAACGTCCCAGCGCTCACACTCCTTCCGTGGCTTGCACAGTCTGCCACCCAGCTCTTCATGCCCATTTCACGGCCTCGATGCTGGATGACCCAACTGCCCGACCAACTTCTGATTGTGCGTCTACCCTCCACCGGATAAAATTGCTGCTGGTGTGGTGATCCCACACAAACACAAGGTGAGACCTGCCTCTTGCGCCGCATTATCCCTGCTCAGCGCTTCAGAATCCGACATTGCTCACGCTTCTCCCTAACACGCCTCATCTCACAAGTTCAGCTGATTGGATTCCGAACAGAGATTGCAGGATAATTTGGAATTCAATATCGGCACCAAGTGAGGCCTTCCTCGCCAAGCCCTGAAATACCCTAATTCTTTAGGTAATTGCTGGTTTAACTTGAGAAAAGACACCTCCTGGGAACGCTGAAATTGCTTAACCTGAGAAAAGTCACCTCCAGGGAGCGCCGATTATACCTTTAGGGCAGGGCAGAGTGAAATTCAGGAGCTAAGCAGCGCTGACATCAATGGAGTAATAACAGCTGCAACAATATTGCGTGATCTAATCTAGCCTTACAAAATGGTGCAAAGCCAAGATCTGACGACTTCGAGGCCCCTCAAGATGGACGCGTTGCCACTAGAACAAAAGAGCCACTTTTTCAACTGAAACACTCCTGAGCTATTTTTCCTTGGAATTTTAAATTGCTCCCTTCCTTTAGCCTGGAGCTCCACCTTGTGGCCTTATCCTGAACTTCGTCCCCCTATGTTGATGCATCCTACATGTACTGTTAATTTTTCGATCTGCCCCTCATATGCTTGTTTTATGGTTTTGACTTTTGATATTTCAGTTATTATATGTCTTAATTATCTTCCACTGCTCTATGGCCCATAACCTTCTTTTATGTATCTGTGATAGGATTGTTTTGATTCGCTGGACTGTTTTAACAATGCACCCAACCTGTGAATATGTGCAATCTAATGACCCAGTACTCTTGGTCCTAAATCCCAGCGATCCTTACCCTGTATAGCTTTGCGGGGATTGATTGTTTGCTGTTTTTGGGGATATTTCAACATTGCCTTAATATTGCTTCCACCATATGCAACGGTGAAGTGATTTGTTTGTTTCGCTGGACTTTGTTCTGCTCACTCCCTTCGTATCCTACTTAACTCATATTCTCTGGCCCCTTTCTCTCATATTATTTTCTCATTCCCTTTCCGTGCTCTTCGTTTTCCGAATACTCCCCTTACCCTTTCCCAACACCGCGTCCTTCCGCTTCTCCCTTCCCCTACTTCCTTCCTTTGCCCAATATGCCTCCTCTCAATATCCCCTCCCCCTCCCAGGACTTTTCTTTATTTAAACATGGTCCCAACTCCTGGTCCATTCCGTACCCCCTCCAATCTTTCTAAAAACGCTAGAAAAGAACTCAAACACAACCTCCTCATTCGAAATCCTGAAACACTTATTGTTGACAACTACTACAGCCCTACCGCCCCCATTAAAACGAATTACATCTTCTTCTCCAAACGCCCTTCTAAATGGAAAAGCATTTTCACAAAACATCTCCCAGTCACTAAAACCTCCAAAATATCCCATGGCGACAAACTTTCCACCACTCCCTCTCCAACCTTTCGTGGGGAAATCAACATCTCCATATTTAAAACTGGTAACATCCTCATCCAAGCGGCCGTACCCCATCTTAACACCTTCGAACTCCATTTCAGATCCTTGACCATCCAACTTTCCAATTCCACCAACAGCCTCCCACCTCCTCTCTCCCCTTCGACCCCGCCCCACCAGCCCACTTCTCCCGCCCCTGACCTTTCAACATCTAATGATGCTATGCAAAAGTCAACGCCCATTCCCCCTTTTCTCACTATAACCCCCCTCTCCCATTGATCCTCTCCGCACCCCCTCACTCCCAATCCCCCTTGCACCCAATCAGCCCACCCATTCCCCTCCCTATGATCCCTCCCTCCGTGCCCTCTTTCACTGTCTCCCCTTCCATTCCTCCCCCAGCACCCCCTCACTCCTCCTCTCCCAACTCATCCTCTCTCACACCGTATCACAATACTCCCCACCCAGAATCCCCTTCCTTTCCTCCTCCAACCCCCCTCACTACTCCTATCCCAACTCATCCTCACACCCACCGAATCACAACACTCCTCACCCAGATTCCCCTTCCCTTCCTCCTCCACCCCCTCATTCCTCCCCTCCCAATTCAGCCTCACACCTTCTGAATCTCACTTCCCCCCACACCTCTTCTCCCAACTCATCCTCTCCCTCGCTGAACGATATTCTTCCCATTATCCCCCCTCTCACTCCCACACCAATCCATAACTGTACCTCCTTGCTATCTCAAAACTCCTCATCCACAGATGTCCCTTCTCCCCCCTACCCCGACATGCCACTCCTTCTCCCATACGACTACAGCCCTCCCTGCTCTCCTACCTGCTTCGGCTCTTCTCCTCCTCAGATCAGGCCTCCTGCCTGCATTTGCTCATTGCCTCCTCAGAGCAGACCCCCCTCCGCAGCTAACTCTGAACCCCATTTGTCCTCCTCCCCCCACACCATATTTACCCCTCACTCTTATTTCAAACTCCCTTCGCAACATCGAACGTAACCTCACCACCCTTACCAGAGATCTCTCTCGTCTCAGGAACGATGTCCTCATCCTCAAATCCAACGACCTCCCTCCCCGAAAAAACACTGCCAGCCCTAGTCTAATAAACCCCACAGCATCTAAAACGTGGAAAACAAATCCCTTGCTTTGCCGGGCTCAAAGACCACTCCGCACCACTTGCACCCTCTCTTACCAGGAGATTTCGGACCTTCAAAATTCCTACCCTCCTTACTCACCAACCATGTACACTCCTCCCACCTTCTCAAGCATCCCCGTCATATTGGGAACCAGTCGTACTCCCCCTTCACCTGTCTCACCTAGACCCCCTCCTCATCTCACCTCCATTCATACCCTCCCATCACCCAAACCCACTCCCAAACCCCTCACCTGCATGCTTGTTAACTGCCGCTCCACTGCCCGACATGCCATAGAAATCTCTGAAACCATCCTTAGCGAATCCATCGACATAGCGTTCCTTACAGAATCCTGGCTTAATGAACACTCTACTGGCATTCTTGACCTACTCTCACCCCCGGGCTACTCCATTATTAGGAAAGATAGACCCATCCGAAAAGGCGGTGGTGTAGCTATCATCTTCAAAGACGAACTACAGCTCTCCCTTATCAATAACGCCGAAATATACCTCCTTTGAATACCTTGTAGCCGAACTCAAAATACAGGATTCCCCCCCATCCGCCTTCACAATATATATAATCCGCCTGGAAATCACTACCCATCCATCGACGAGCTATCTAACCTTCTTACGCAATCCTCAAATTCCAAATCTAAAAACATCTTCCTGGGAGACTTTAACCTCCATTGGAATGATACTAAAGATCCCTCAATCTCCCTCCTGTATGACCTTCTCGAAATTAATGACCGCAAACAAATCTGTCAGTCACCAACCCATTCCAAAGGAGCCACCCTCGACGCTATCATTACCAGCAAAGATCTGCCCTCCTATCTAACATCATTCCCATTGACTGGTCCGACCATCACCTTATCCTGTTCTCCATAAAAAACTCTGCCTCCACCCCTCCGTCCAAAACTATTAAACCCATGAAACTGATCAGAAATCTTAGTCATATCCCTCCTGACTTACTTGAATCCAAACTTCAGGCCCAGCTTCTCGCTATCCCTCCTTCCCTCAACACAAATGAACTAACCGAACAATATAACAAAGCTGTCACTGCTACCCTTGACCTTCTAGCACCACTCAAACTCAAAAAACAAAGAAATATCCCCTCCAAATCATGTTTTAACACAGACTTAAACATTGAAAGACGTAGACTCAGACTGACTGAAACTGAAAGATTATGGAGACAGCACCCCTCTCCTTCTAACCTGGCCAGCCTCAGACTTGCTAGATCGTCCTACAAAAAACACATCTTTAGACAAAAAACGTCCTTCCTCAGATCACAACTAGATCGAGCTCAGAATAGGCCAAGAGAACTATTCAACATTGTGCGCAATCAAACTGCTTCCGATCCCCCTGTCCCACTGGCCTCGAAGACTAGATGTGAAGAAATAGCTCTCTTTTTTTCAGACAAAATTAAACTAATTGAGCAATCCTTCCTCTCTACTGCGATCCCTACCACCAATCCGAACACCTCTCTTAATATCCCACCCTCCCTCACAACTCCCCCTACACTCTCTATGGCCCATCATAACTCTGATCTCCCTTACCCCTCCTTGCCCCCCAATTTCCTGGACTCCAATCATCCTAACTCTCTTACTAAAAATAATGCCGCTTGGCTTAACTTCCAAATGCCGCTTGGCTTAACTTCCAGCCAGTCACGGAAAGAGACGTCGTTAACATCATTTCCAAACTCAAGCCTTCCTCCCACACCAAAGACCCTCTTCCCAAACTTGTCTAAAACCTCAAACATATCATCACCCCTACCTGGACCTCTATTATCAACAGCTCCCTTGCCACCGGTTGTGTCCCCAACTCATTGCAACTAGGCCAAATCACCCCCATTATCAAAAATCCTTTGGCAGACCCAAACGACCTCAATAACCTTCGTCCCATCTCCAACCTTCCCCTTCTTTCTAAAGCCCTGGAAAAATGTGTTCTTCTCCAACTAGAGAGACACATTGAACACTTTAACTTACTAGACCCCTTCCAATCTGGCTTTAGGAAAGGATGCAGCACTGAAACTGCCATGCTAAACATTGTTGATGACATCCACCAATCACTCGACAATGGTGAATCTAGCCTTCTGATCCTCCTTGATCTCTCTGCAGCGTTTGATACTGTTAACCACTCTACTCTACTCAATGTTCTTAGAGATCGATTCGGCCTAAATGGTATAACACACAAATGGTTCGTCTCATACCTACAACACCGTTCTCAACAAATCAAAATCCAAAATTGCCTATCTAACCCTACCTCCATCTCCCTAGGAGTTCCGCAAGTATCCATCCTCTCTCCCGCTCTCTTTAACCTTTTCATGGAAACCCTCACACTCATTCTTAAACAAGCCGGGATCAACTACCATCTCTATGGCGATGACACCCAACTCTATTATAAGATTAAAACCCATGCTGACATCCTTCACCTCAACAACACCCTCATCAAGATTCAAACCTGGTTCCACACTAACCACCTCAAACTCAACCCTAAAAAAACTGAAATAATTATTTTTTCCCCTAAAAACAACCAGCTCCCTATTCAGAATTGGATCTCTGACCTTAATGCCCTCAACTGCTCCTTATCTTTATCCTCCTCAGTCAAATCACTAGGTATCTCACTTGACGACCTCCTAACCCTCAAGACCCACATCAATATTTCTGCCAAAGGAGCCCTCTTCACTCTCTGCCACCTTAAGAAAATCAAGCCCTTCATCCTGATCGATGATTTCAAACTAGCAGTCCAATCCCTTGTTCTTTCTCGCATCGACTATGGCAATGCAATTCTCACCGGAATTCCCAAGATCCCTCTCGCACCGCTTAAATCTGTGCTGTACCTTGCAGCTAGGCTTACCTCAGACTGCAAGCGATTCAACCACATCTCCCCTACCCTTAAAATCCTTAAATGGCTCCCAATTGAAGGTAGATCCACGTACAAAACAGCCTGCATTACACACAAAATTCTCCATCAGAATACACCGACCTACCTCGCTAACAAACTCACAAAAGCCGGTTGCTCCCGTTCCTTGAGAAGCACAAACACCTTCCTTCTTATCCTCCCCATTCAAAAAAAGAAAACCACCCAGTCTCGGTCCTTTTCCGGCAACTCTCCATGCATTTGGAATGCCCTTCCAACTGACCTTCTTTGCAACCCTTCCTATCCTTGCTTCAAAAAAGAACTCAAACTACATCTCCTCAATAAATATTGGGGGCCATAATCCATATCTGCTATCTTCCACTGGCCACATCTGTCCGACCTCAGATACATCCACCCTCCCTTCTTTTCAGCCTTACTTCGCCCTTCCTCCTCGTCACTTCCACCTCCCTGTTTACCACCTTCACTCCTCCCTGCACCCCCCCTCCCATGTCCTCCGTCTGCCCTCATTTCTGCCCCATCTCCTCTCGTCCTTACAAACCCAATCTGACCACCAACCTCCCTATCCTCCTCTGCAATTTTCCGGCTCTCTTTTTAATGTATGCCTGGTTACTTTTGATTATCACATCTCCCCTTTTCGGTGTTCTTATTTACCATATTTATCATTTTGAAATATGTCTGGCTGAGACTTATATGTTGTTTATACTCATTTATGCTATGTATGACCCATGTCTTACTGACCTTCTTGTCTAAAAGATGTAAAGCGCTCTGATACCCCTGGGTCCAGCCAGCGCTATATAAAACCTCTAAATAAATAAATAAATAAATATCTAGACGATTGGCTGTTGAAAAGCTCCACTCCTACTCTGCTTCAGAACTATCTGTCGTTCTGTCTCAAAATGATGGACTCGTTGGGTCTTCAAGTCAATCTAAAGAAGTCAGTGCTCAACCCTTCCCAACGGATTCACTACCTGGGCGCTTCCCTGGACTCGGTACAGGCAAGCGTGTGTCCTTCGGAGTAGAGATTGTCATCTATGCTCCTGAAGGATTGCCTTCTATTGGACACTCACGCCCCCACAGCCAGACAAGTGTCCTCTCTCCTGGGGTTGATGGCCTCGTGCATCTACATTGTGCCCAATGCTCGCCTTCACATGAGGCCTCTCCAGCAAGCCCTCGAGGACCAATGGTCTCAGAGATCGGGTCACTGGGAAGACCGTGTCATGCTTCCTCAAGAAGCCAGGGACTCAATAAGATGGTGGTTGAAATGGACCAATCTCCTCTGGGGGGTTCCATTCCATCGTCCTCCTCCATCTCAGTCACTTGTCACGGATGCCTCCCTTCAAGGCTGGGGTGCTCACATGGACCAGCTCCAAGTTCAAGGCCTCTAGTCCGAAGTAGAGCAAGGCTACCATATCAACTTCCTGGAGCTTCGAGCAGTTCATCTGGCTCTCCAGTCTCTTTACCCTTCTCTGCACACCAACTACCTCCGGATTCAGACGGGCAATACGAAAACTATGTTCTATCTAAACAAGCAGGGAGGAACGAGGTCAAGAGTCTTGTCTCTGGAAGCACAAGCCATCTGGCACTGGCTCCTGGATAGGGGCCTTTCCATCGTGGCAGTTCATCTACCAGGACTTCAAAACGTTCAAGCAGACTGCCTAAGCAGAGTCTTCGTAGAAGCGCACGATTGGGTGCTCAACGAGGAAGTCACGCAGGAGGTTTTTCTGTGCTGGAGCGTACCGGACATAGACCTGTTCGCAGACGCGGCCAATGCAAAATGCCCCGTCTTCGCGTCCAGGTCCCCCCAATAGGGATCACTGGGGAACGGACTTTTGATCAGCTGGTCGCAGACATTACTCTACGCCTTTCCTCCCCTGCCTCTGATTCCGGCGGTGTTGCAAAAATTCTACAGGACCAACACCAGGATGATCTTGATAGCGCCAGAGTGGCCACGCCAGTGGTGGTACCCCGATCTTCTACAGCTGTCAGAGGTCCTGCACCGGCGACTTCCTTGCCGTCCAGACTTGTTATCCAAGGACCAGGGGAAGGTGTTTCATCCCAACCTCCCCTCCCTTCGATTGACGGCATGGCTCCTGAGGTCATCCAGTATGGACACCTAGACCTCCCAGCAGACTGCATAAACATTCTTAAAGAAGCAAAACGACCCTCCACTAGGAAGTCATATGCTTTCAAGTGGAAGAGGTTTTTCTTATGGTGTCATGAACACTCTCTCGACCCGGTACATGGCCAAGAGCAGGTGATTCTACCTTATCTGTTGCATTTAGCGAGATCAGGCCTCAAATACCCCTCCATCAGGGTTCATTTAGCTGCCATCACAGCATATAGGAAGTCACCTTCTCAAACATCTTTCTTCCTTATGCCTGTAGTTAAAGATTTCTTAGAAGGGCTTAAGAAAGACTTCCCACCGGTGAAGTCCCCCTCCCCTCCCTGGGAGCTTAATATCGTCCTGACTAAACTGATGAGTGCTCCTTTCAAGCCTATACATAAGGCTTTTTTGCAGCACTTGACCTGGAAAGCTGCTTTTTTAGTGGCGATTACCTCTGCCCGTAGGGTCAGCGAAATCCAGGCCTTGTGTTGTAAGGAACCATACACAGTTTTTCATGACAACAGGGTGGTCCTACGAACGCACCCAGGTTTTCTGCCTAAGGTAGTCTCAGACTTTCATATCAACCAGTCTATTGCCTTACCTACCTTTTTTCCTCAACCTTCTACTCCTCCGGAGAGGTCATTACACTCTCTAGATCTCCGGAGGGTCCTGAATGTAGGAGAGTAGGGTCTGCAATCCTATGATCACCCCAGATTTTTGCTTTTTGCTTCACTGGTTTACGACTTCTCTGGCTGTGAGCCTGCTAATCAGACCCACAGCCTCGCTGTTCTCTCACTAAATTGACACGTGTACCTTAGGTGCATTTACCAATTGGTACTGGGCCACCTTATCAGACCCTGTAACTCAGGGCATAGGTGTACCCAGGGCCTACCAGGGGCTGCAGCATGTATTATGCCACCCCTGGCTGGCCATCTAAATCTGACACAACTGGCTGCACGACAGCTGGGGCAAAGGGGTGTAAACACCCTTTGCTGTAGATATAGTATACCTATATCTAACCCTAAAATGGACACATGTATTCCTATCAGTCACTCCTATGGCAGGCCTTAACAATCCTGAAGGCAGAGTGCGTGGAATTATGTGAGATGGTGCTTTGGCATGAGCTGAGCCCATCTGCAGCTTGTGGAACCAAGTCCTAATAGCTGTTCTATGATAACGCGTACCATATACTCTTAAGTGCATTATAATCCTCGCGGTTATCTGCTATCTTTGGTATCGCTTTATCAAAACATGTCGAGTAAGGTGTCATACGAATTGGAATACTAACCCCTCGCCAATTCTGGCGACGGGGTTAGCATTCCACCCTTCTAGAGGGACACGACATGTATGTAACTGTGAACCCCGGTTAAAGTTAACTCGAGCCTCAGCATCACAAAATGGATGCTGCCACCACAGACACAAGTCTGACCCCCTGCAGCTGGGAGTCCTTCCAGCGAGGGGAGCTTGGACAAAGGGTTTCCTGTCAGGGGCGGTGCTAGCACCATCCCAGACAGGGTTTTGTGTATCCTAGGTAGGCAGGGCTGAATAGGAAGGTGACTGCAAGTGGCACCCCGGTGCTCACTGTGCATCTGCCAGTTTGAACCGGTTCCAGGGGCACACCAGCCCCTGAGCTGGGGAAAGTCCGGCATGGGAGAGGGGTGTAACCACCCCCCTTCCTGGTCCCACCCATGGGCAGGACCTAGTCCCGTACCAGCCCCTTTCTTTAGTGTAAAGGTGGGAGCGGGGACCCTTCCAAATTAGATCATCTTTGAATCCTGAAACTACTTTCTACGAAAGGAACTCAAGACTTCTTCTCAAGATTTCTCCCTTGTGACTAAGGAGTAGTCACCCTGCATCTGCGGGCACCAACTAAGAACACTGTGGTTTGCTGCACGTCCTTCCTCTGGAATCCGACCGACCAGCACGACGAGACCCGGCTTCCCTGGCACCTCTGACCTCTACCTACATCGTCAGCTCAGCTGAGATCCGTGGGTGTGACGAGACCTCGAGGGACCGGCCATCTTCAGAACTGCACGACTCTTATCCAGCACGACCGCCGAGGGATCCTCGAGTGAGTGCTTTGGGGTTCAAGAAGCCCTAACCCTGAGCAGCTCCAGCACCGAAGTCCAGCCCCCCAGCATCCACCCGATCTGCGTGGGGCCCTTCTGCTCTTTGCTGCTCACCGCGTTGTCTGGCTACTTGCCTGCTGGCTTGTGGCCCTCCTGACGACGCACCACGACGACAACACTGCTGGTCTGGTTGCTCCAGACTGGCCCTTGCTCCCCTCCAACAGAGGGCGCACCCCGGACCCTCCTGGTCCACTCCAGACGCCATTTTGAGTCCACCGCGTGGGCTTGCATTTGCCAAGACTTGTTGGCCCAATCCTGGGTCCTGCGACGTCTACAGCAGATACCTTCGTGGGACAGCTCGCACCTCCATCCTGGTCGCCGACAACGCCTCCTGGTCCGCGAGACTGCAGAGCCCAGCGTCGCCCACTCACCTGGTCGAGGTGACTTCGTCCGGTGTCATCCTGGTGCCCATCTAATCACTGGCTAGTGATTCAGAACTTGGTCCCCTCTGCTTACAGGTATCCTCCATCATCGATCCAGGCTTGGATCCCATCGAACTTCATCATTGGTCGCCTGCCAGCAACTTCTTCTTTCAGGCTCCATAGACTGCAACGAGGATTCCCGACGTCTTTCCAGACCTATGCAGCCGCAGCCCCTGGGCTAGGTAACCTCAGCATTTCGGTGCTCCAGCATTGCTTAACTATCCAAAGGTCCAGATCCTTTTTCGTTTCAGCTCTACCTAGTCGGATTCGTCCGATAACACTAACTTTACGAAATCTAGCATCCATAGACTTTGTCCCGCATCCCGCGTGAGAGTGCACACTCTGCACCCGATCTCCCTAGGCCTCCTGCTAGTAATCTGAAGGTTCAGTATTCCAGTCCTAGCGATCCTAAAGCCTATTAGAGTAGTACTTACCTGCTAGTAATTTCGCATTCCACTTTTAGAGTATATGGTTTTTCGTGCCCCTCTGGCATTTGTGTAAATTGTGAGATTCTCAGAATTTCTTTAAGAGCTTTGTATTGTGCTTAGCGCCCTGTCCTCATAAAGAGTCGAGGGCTGTTGTGTTCTAAATAAATATACTTTTATTTTCATATGTGTGGTGTCCTTTCACTTGGTGTTCAAGGGGTATATGTGATGGTATAACAGCTGGCTTAACACGCCCTCTAGAGTTTAGCCTAAAGACTGCTCTTGTCCATGCTACTAGGATAGCTGGTCTAAAGGTTGACTTACAACCAATCATCAATAAGGGTCGTTTGGAATGATACACAGTGATCACTAGAATAGTGAGCACTACATATCAGGCCAACTTCTCACACTGAAGTTCTACTTGGCTAAAACCCTTCCACCTAGAAAGTCTCACTGGCTTTTTGTTAAATATGGCAGCACTAATACTGGCCTGTCAGCCTCAAAATGGTCCATTTCTCGCTGGATTGTCTCCAGTATAGCTTTAGCTTACCAACTAGCAAACAAGACCGTACAGGGTAAACCACATGCACACTCTACTAGAGGGAAAGCTTCAACTACAGCTCTCCTCCGTAATGTTCCTATTTCTGAAATTTGTAAAGCGGCAACTTGGCGGTCGGTGCATACCTTTACCCGCCATTAATGCCTGGACTCAGATACTCTGGCCGATGCCCTAGTAGGGCAGGCCTCTTTAAGGAACTTATTTGCATAAGATGTATTTGCAATGTGTACTGTACTCAGTCTTTGAAGTATTATTTCTTGCTCCTCCGCGATACTTTGGGTATGAGCTTGCTAATCTATTCATAGATTATGACTATTGATGAGTATCCCCTGGATGAGAAGGATTAGTTACTTACCTGTAATCCTAGTTCTCATCCAGGGGTATACTCATCAAAGTCATAAGCTCCCGCCCACCTCCCCGGACGAACATGTTCATAAAGTTATGAGATGTTTTCTGTGGATCTACTCAGGTGTTATGCACCTCCAAAAAGAACTGACCCAACTGCCACCTGTGGTGCACCATGGGAGCAGGGGGTCGCCTTCAGGTCTTAAAGGCATGGTACCCCTACTCTAATGCCTTAAAGGCAAGGTGTCAGTTGTCTTTGTTGCTTTATACTCTACTGCAGCCTACTGGCAAATGCCTGCAATCACAGGTTTTTCCTATGGCAATAAAATATCGTTGTATGCAAATGTTTACTGCTCTCTCTTTCTTCCTTAGGGGTTGGGAGAGTACTACTGTGTGTATGCTAATTTTATGTAATTTTGCGGCAATTTAGCCAGTTGGGAAATGTTTTAGGCTGCAAATATATGTTTTCACATATATATATACATATATATTTATATGTATTTTCTATATGCTCCGGGGTCCCGCAATAGATTATGACTTTGATGAGTATACCCCTGGATGAGAACTAGGATTACAGGTAAGTAACTAATCCTTTAGGTCTCTGTGAAGTGGAAATTATAAAGCATTTATGCAGTTTTCTGTTGTTTATGTGCCTAATCAATGTTTATAAAGTCAAACTTCTGAATGCGAATCAATTGCATGTATTTATCAGGCGCTTCACACCCTGTATATCTATATAAGGGCTCTAAAGTAAAGCTAATAGGGTCAACCATAGATGACAAAGAGGGGACACGGGTTGCCTCACAAGGATGAATTATGCGTTTGTAGCTCTGTTCGAAGCAAGCGATGTAGCCACCAGGCTTGCTCGAAGACTGCTTTGTATCATCCCTGTTTTGGCCAAGACCCTGAGCTGTACCCAAACATCATACAATGTCAGCTATCCATCTTTTAAATTCATGGGCATTTGTTTCTTTCTACATGGAATCCAAATGTGGAAAAAATTCCATCTGCCTGGAAAAAAATATCCAGATTTGCGCTGTTCACAACAGACTACCTTTAGAATCTTGCAGTATTTTGTTTGTTTTCTGAGAATGGTCTGGCGATAAAAAAGTGGATATTCCTTAAAGTTTTAAGTTGAAAAAGAAAATATTTAGCTAGCCTTGAATATAACATACATCCGTGGTTAATAGCCAAATTGACCTGATTGGGAGGGGGACCTAACATTGTCAGCTAGAAGGAATTGTCCCATTTATTTGTTCTTTTGTAAGTGGCGGGGATCTCCATTTCACCAGGCTTACATTTTATAAGCTTTTCTTGCATCCAGATCTGACTGCTGCTAGTGCTGTGGGCAAATCAGAAGGAGTGTCAGTGGTTGAGCTTGGCAGACGATAAACCAGTTGGCTGTCATCAGCATAGAAATAGGGGCCCAGATGTAGGTGGCTAAATACCGGTCCGTAACGCCAAAATTCGTTAAATTTCGGCGTTACCGACTGGTATTTAGCCATGTGCGATGTAGGTGATTTTAAATCTACATGCAAAATAAGGAATCACAAAATAATGATTCCTTATTTTGCTGTTGCATTTAAGGAATCGGAAATACCGATTCCTTAAATGCAATGTACGTAGCACTGAAAACAGTGCACCTCAGACTTAAGGAATCGCTATTTACCACCAACTTCAAGTTGGTGGTAAATAGCGATTCTCCAGTATTAGGAGTGTCTTTCATAGATTCACATGCTTGAATATTCCCCGTCGTCGAAGCGGGAGTCACACGGTACATAAAAATAGCAATAAAAATGCTAAAATATATGTATGTGAGAACATAACATAAGAAATAATAGAAGTAAATACACAACTAAAACCACTAAAACAATTCCTACATAGGAATGCATGATAGAGAGAGATAACACTTGCAACATATCACTGTCATTATGTTAGTCCAAACTACAGCCAATCAGGCGCCAGCACCCTCTAGAACCTTCTCCTCAGAAGCTCAAGCCCTCAGATTTTCTACCGCACGTCGTGTGAAGGGAGTCTCCCTGAGCTCTGCTCGTTTTTTTCCTCAATTCTTTTAGTTTCCAGTCTTCTCATCATGTCAAGTAAGAAGTCTTTATTCAGACCTTGCTCTTTTTGTGGGAAGTTGCGTCTTTTTAAAGAAGACCCCCACAAGAAATATATTTATTGTCTCTACCCTGAGAATGAAGTTGGCAGCTGCAAGTTTTGTAGAACCTTTTCTACAAAAACTCTTAAGGACAGGGAAGGCCGTCTCCTCCTTTGGCTCCAACGTCTTAAGGACAAGGATTCAGCTCTGTCTGATGCTGAGAGTTTTCAGTCTGGACCTCCCAAGTTCAAGTTCAAGTTCAAGTTCGGGCATTTATATAGCGCACTACTCACCCAGAGGGTCTCAAGGCGCTTGGGCATCCACTGCAGCATCTAATCGTAGTAGTGTGCAGGATGTGCCCTCTCCTTTTCTGAAAAGGAAGAAACGTGCCCCGCCTTTGGTCTCTGTGGTGTCCCCACCGGCTCCTACTACTTCTACGCCCACGAGACCTGGCTCTCAGGCGTCTTCTGCTGCGTCACAGCGTGTTTCCACACAAAAACATACTTTGTCGTCGTCGGGAGCGTCGGCGAGTGTCCCGACGATGAGATCATCAGTGTCTACATCTTCGACGACGACACTGACGACGACGTCAGCTTCTACTTCGTCGACGACGGTCTTGTCGACTGCCTCCACGTCTACGAGAGTCTCATTGGCCTTTAAGACTGTCTCGTCGACGATTCCTATTACATCATCGTCGACGAAGAAACCAGTATCGTCGACGAAAGCCATCAAAAAGTCTTCCTCGTCGACGAAAACTCCGCCGACCAAAGCTCAGTCGACGAGGGCTCCGTCGACAGGAGTGTCTTCTGCGTCGACGACTTCGTCGTCAGTTTTGCCGTCTATGGTGCATCCGTCGACGACGGCTCCGTCGACGGTCCTTCCATCGACAATGGATCCATTGAAGTCATCTTCATCGACGGCCATATCAGCACCGTCAACGATACCGTCGACGGCACCGTCGACGGGGGCACCATCCTCGTTTGCCTCATTGTCTCTAGTGCCTTTGCCTTCTTCAGGTTCTGCATCTGTCGCCACAGAACCTTCACACCATCGCCGTCAAAGTCCATGTCACCAATTGTCTGCTCCAGATCCGCAGCCACCTTCACCTATGTTTGCCACTGACTCTGAGCACGATTCGGACTCTGGTAATGATGTGGATGACACTTTCAGGGCGGCACACATTCCGTCAGATCGGATCATCAAATGCCAAGATTATGGCAGTGACGACGACGGTGTCGACCAGGAGTCTCAAACTGAGGAACAGTTCATTCAAGTTTCAATGGCTACATTGCCTTTGTCTCTGATTTCAAACTGTAGGAGAGTAGGGTCTGCAATCCTGTGGTCACCCCAGATTTTTGCTTTTTGCTTCACTGGTTTACGGCTTTCCCTGGCTGTGGGCCTGCTAATCAGACCCACAGCCTAGCTGTTCTCTCTCTAAATTGACATCCATGTACTTTAGGTGCATTTACCAATTGGTATTGGGTCACTCTTGTAAGTCCTTGTACTGTGTACCATAGGTACCCAGGGCATAAGTGAACCCAAGGCCTGCCAGGGGCTGCAGCATGTATTATGCCACCTCTGGCTGGCCATCCAAATCTGACACAACTGGCTGATCAATCAGCTGGGGCAAGGTGGTGTAATCACCCTTTGCTTTAGATATAGTATACCTATATCTAAACCTAAAATGGACACATATACTCCTACAAGTCACTCCTATGGCAGGCCTTAACAATCCTGGAGGCAGAGTGCTTGGAATTATGTGAGATAGTTCTCTGGCATGAGCTGAGCCTGTCTGCAGCTTTCGGAACCAAGTCCTTTAGCTGTTTTCATGATAAAGCTATACCATATACTCTTAAGTGCATTATAATCCTTGCGGTTATTGCTAACTTTGGCATAGCATTATCAAAACATGTCGAGTAAGGTGTTATACAAATTGGAATACTACCCCCTCGCCAGTTCTGGCAACGGGGGTAGCATTTCACCCTTTTAGAGTGACACAACATGTATGTAACTGTGAACCCCGGTTAAAGTTAACTCGAGCCTCAGCATCACAAAATGGATGCTGCCACCACAGACACGAGTCTGACCTCCTGCTGCTGGGAGTCCTTCCAGCAAGGGAGGCCAGGACAAAGGGTTTCCTGCCTTGGGAGGTGCTAGCACCACCCCAGACAGGATTTTGTGTATTGGATAGGACAGGCCTGAAAGGAACGAGACATGCCTGGGGCACACATGGTGCCCTGTGCATACACCGGCTCAAACCAGTTGCTAGGGCACTCCAGCCCCAGCTCTGGCGCAAAACCGGATAAAGGATAGGGGGTGTAACCACACCCTTCTTGGTCCCACCCATAGGAGGGACCTAGTGATAGTACAGCCCCCTTTAGGAGAATAAAGGTAGGAGCTGGTCCCATTCCAAATTAGATTAATCCTGACTTGAATCTTTACAAGAAGAAAGTCTGGACTTTGATGTTCTGCTCCACAGAAGACTGAAGAAATCTCCCTTGTGGCCAAGGAGTGACCACCCTGCACAAGCAGGCACCATCAAGCGTTCCAGCGGTTCACTTTTGTCGTCTTCCCTGGTGGATCCAGACTTCAGAGCCCGACGAGACCCGGACTTCCAGACCTCTCCGGCCTCAACTCACATCAGCAGCACAGCTGAGATCCGTGGGTGCGACGAGACACGTGGGACCGGCCATCTTGAAGAAACTACACTTCGCTTCCAGCATGACTTCAGAGGCATCCTCGACGAAGTGCTTTGGGGATTGAGAAGCCCCAGCCCCAAGCAGCTCCTGCACAGAAGATCAGCCCTCCAGTATCTACGAGATCTGCGTGGGGCCCTTTTGCTTGATTGCTGCTCGACGCGTTGTCTGGTCACTTGCCGGCTGGCTAGTGGCCTCCTAGACGACGATCCTTGAAATCTAGACCGCTGGTCTGGTTGCTCCAGACTGGCCCTTGCTTCCCTGCAAAGGAGAAGCACCCCGGACCCTCCTGGTCCGCACCAGACGCCTTTTCCACTCACCGCGTGGGTTGCCTTTGCCAAGGCCTGTTGATGCCGAATCCGGAACCAACACCGCCGACAGCGAGAGCCTGCGTGGGACAGCTTGTGCTTCCACCCTGGTTGTCGAAGACACCTCCTGGTCCTCGTGGCTGCACAGTCAAGCGTCCACTCTTTACCTGATCGCGACGACAGCATCAGGTTCCTTCCTGGTTCCACTCCAGTCACTGGCTAGTAGTGACTTTGAACATTGTCCCCTCTGCTTTCAGGTCTTCATCTTCCTTGATCCACCCTTGGATCACTCCGGACAGCTTCCTCCTGGTCGCCTGCAGCATCTTTCTTCAAGGCTCCACAGACTTCAACGCGGAAACCCGACACACTTTGACACCTATGCACCCGCAGCCCGTGGGTGAGGTAACAAGAGCATTTCGGTGCTCAAGGGTAGATCAACTCTCCTAGTGTCCAGATTTCCAGTTGTTTTAGTCCTAACTAGTCAGAACTGTCCATACTTACCTTTTTCGTAAATTGTACTGTCCATTGACTTTGTTACGCATCTCGTGTGTGAGTTCACACTCTGCACACGCGTTCCGTTGGCCTCCTATTACTTACCAAAAGTTAGGGTAGTGTATTCCCAGCCATCCTACAGCCTCTGGACAACTCCATTCCTTCTATCGACTTTCTCAACCCACTTACTTAGTATATGGTTTGACGTGCCCCTAGGGCACCATTGTAATTCGTGAAACTTAAACGTATTTTTCTTAAGAGTCTTGTCATGTGCTTAGCCCTCTGATCTTATAAAGAGCTCAGAGGTGTTTGTTATTAATAAATATCTTGTTTATTTTTATAACAACCTGTGTGGTGTCCTTTCACATGGTATTCAAGGGGTTATATGTGGTAAAACAGCTGACTTCACATGCGAAAAGAGTTTAGCCTAAGACTGCTTTGTCCATGCTACCATTAGGATAGCTGGTCTATAAGATTGACTTACAACCAATCACCATAAGGGTTGTTTGGACTGATACAAGGTGATCACTAGAACTAGTGAGCATCATATATCAGGCCAACTTCTCACACAAACCTCCAGCATATGCTGGAGGACTACAACAGGCATTTTCCACCTATGCCACAAGGTACTCCTAGACCACCGGCTGCTACGGCTGCGGCAGCTCCACCCTCTGTTCCGCCATTTTTGCCAAAGACGCCTTCACCCCAGGTTCAAACATCGGTCAAAATACACGCAACTGTGTATCCACAGGATGATGATGATATGTGCTTCCAGAACGGGAAGACGGAGAGGTCCAAGATGATACAGACAATGATGATGCCCCAACCGGCATGGCAGAGTGGGACGACTACCAAATACAGACACCCTCCCCTCCGCCAGGAGAACCTGGAGATTCCCCTCCAGTAGATATTGCCAGTTTTCATCAGCTGATGGATAGAGCAGCTCAGCGCTTCAAATTATCCAGGACACAGAGAGAGGAGGACTCTTTCCTCTACGATTTCAAGCATCAGCCATTCAAGCAAGTCCACACGGTTCCGATCATCCATTTTATTTGGAAGGAGAGAGTGAAGCTCATGCAGGCTCCAAATTTGTTACCTCCCCAAATGCCGCGCCTTGAGAAGAAGTATAAGGCCTCAACAGGTTCACCAGCATACCTGGTCTCTCACCCAAAACCTGATTCAGTGGTAACTCAGGCGGCACAGCGTCGGTCCCGTAATCCAGCGTCTCCGATCTCAGCACCTCCAGATAGAGATGGTCGGCGCCTAGACGCTATTGGACGCAAATTCTCCACCATGGCTTCCACAACAGTAAGAGCGGCTAATGCCTTAGCCATCTTAGGCCGCTACGACCGGCAGATGTGGTCGGACATGTCTGCCTTTGTCAACCTGATCCCTGACCCTTTCAAAGCTGACGCTTTGCAAATCCTCCAGGACGGAGAAAGAACATCTGAAGAGATGATTGACTGCGCAGTCGATATTGCGGGAACTGGTTTCCGTCAGCTTGATAGTGCGGCTGCCCTACGACGCCAAGGTTGGTTGAAGTCCACCTCTTTCCGGCAGGAAGTCCAGTCCAGGATCCTTGATATGCCATATGATGGTGAATCGCTGTTTGGGACACACATAGACGAGGCTCTAGAGTCCATTAAGAAGGACACCGATACTGCTCGATCATTGGGCACCTTGCAATTTCGGAAACAGCCATTTCGGGGTGCACGCGGACACGGCGCTTCTTCCATTTTTCGAGGAGGACAATCTCAATATCGCTCCTACAATCAGAGTAACCAACGTTACTCTTCCAACCAACAGCAGTCAAACCGACAACAGTCGTTCAAGTCATATAGGG
This sequence comes from Lissotriton vulgaris, assembly GCF_964263255.1. Taxonomy (NCBI): domain Eukaryota; kingdom Metazoa; phylum Chordata; class Amphibia; order Caudata; family Salamandridae; genus Lissotriton; species Lissotriton vulgaris. The sequence continues at coordinate 17,646,636 of NC_141700.1, read as the reverse complement.
GAATGTCTTCATATCGGGGATCCACTCCCAAACGCCAATTACTTTTGTCTTCCCCCAAGTGTTGGAGGTTGAATCTCTCTGTTCTATTCTCAGTGGTCCTCCATCACCTCAGACTGCTGGGTTTTGGACATTGTGATGAAAGGACATACTTTGGAGTTCATCAAGATTCCTCCTCATACTCCACCGTCTGGCCCGCCTCCTCCCCATCTCAAGGAGCTTTACCATCAAGTCCGTCTTCTTCTTCAAAAGGGTGCAGTCGAAGTGGTTCCAGTGTCTCAGAGAGGAGAGGGGTTTTACTCTTGTTTTTTCCTCGTACTCAAGAAGACGGGAGATTGGCGACCAATTCTAGATTTGAGGGCTCTCAACAGATACCTAAAGAGCCAATCCTTCCGCATGCTTACACTACTGGAGATCCTGCGTCTTCTTTCCAGCAGCGATTTTATGACCACCATCGACCTTCAGGACGCATACTTTCATGTCCCAATTCTCCAACAGCATCGAAAGTATCTGCGTTTCAGAGTGGGACAGATGCATTTCCAGTTCGCCGATCCACCCCTCGTGTGTTCACGAAGGTATTGGCTCCAGTGGTGGCTCACCTACGCCTCCAAGGCGTCCAAATATTTCCATACTTGGACGATTGCCTCCTCAAATCTCAATCCCTCCATCAACTGAGCCAAGACACTCGTCTTTGTCAAGATGTGTTTCAATCCCTCGGTTTAGCCATCAATGTCGACAAGTCACAGTTTGCACCAGCTCAAACCAGGAGTTTCTTTGGGGCAACCTTAGCACAGTGCTTTCAAAAGCATTCGTTTCTCACAAACGTCAACATAAGATCCTCCACTTAGTGGCTCTCAATCGATCAAGACAGTCCGTTTCTGTCTGGACATTAAAATCATTTCTGGGAATGGCATCATCTTGTATTGCACTGATCCCACATTGCAGACTGCGGACCCGTCCCATTCAGGGGGCACTGGATGTACAGTGGCGTCAGGTCTCCGGTTCTTTCAACGACCTGGTGACCGTTACCGCTCGCATGAGGACAGCTCTGTACTGGTGGGCGCAGCCGACCAACCTGGCGACTGGAACGTCCTTCCTCGTCAACGCGCCAAATCTCACGCTCACAACGGACGCCTCTCTAGACGGCTGGGGTGCTCACCTTAAAGGCCTCTCCATCAAAGGCAAATGGTCTCCGCCCCAACGCTCTTGGCATATCAACATGCAAGAGTTGATGGCAATCTTTCTGGCACTCAATTCGTTCCTTCCTGTAGTTCAAGGGGAGTCAGTGCTTATTCAGACGGACAATACCACCAGTATGCAATACGTGAACAAACAGGGCAGGACCAAGTCTCAACGCTTGTCTCGACTGGCTCAGTCGATCTGGGATTGGGCTATCCGTCATCAAATAACCCTGAGGGCGGTGCATCTGCCGGGGGTTTCGAACATTCTGGCGTATTCCCTCAGCAGGTCCGCATCATCGACACACGAGTAGGAGCTACATCAGCCGACTCTGGAACTCGTGTTTCAATGATGGGGTCGTCCATCTCTAGACCTCTTTGCGACACCAGAGAACCGGAAATGCCCGTCCTACACAAGTTGGCATCCCCACCCCGGATCGTGCGGGAATGCCCTTTTGATCGATTGGTGCGATCTATTCGCTTACGCCGATCCCGTTAGTGCCACGGGTGCTGTCGAAGATGCGGAGGCAGCCCTGCCACATTCTCCTTCTGTCCCAGTGCGAGCCCATTCCTCTTCGTCCTCGTCCATACCTCCTTACGATGGACAGAGGCCAGATTTGTCATCCAGATCCATCCACTCTACAATTGTCAGCATGGAACCTGAGCACCTTGAGTTCACGATTACATTCCTTGGACATCAAACGATGCCTTAACTTTTACATAAGCAGAACTGCCCCCTTCGGCAGGTCCGACCAACTGTTCATTGCTTACGGACGTATGCGTAAGGGGCATCCAGTTACCAAGCCAACGATTGCCCATTGCATTTCTTCAGCCATTGTCTTCTGCCATCAACAAGCTGGCAAGCATTTGCAGTCTTCAGTGAGGGCTCATTCTACCAGGGCAATGTCTTCATCCACCGCCCTGTTTGCTGGTGTGCCGCTTCATCAGATCTGCCGTGCAGCCACATGGTCCAGCAGGCACACATTCACCAAGCATTACTGCTTGGACGCCATCAATGAGGCAGATACGGCAGTGAGACAGGCAGTACTTCGTCATCTTTTGAAATAAGGTGAGCTTCTGTTCCCTCCTCCTTTATGTTTTTCTGTGATTGCTATCAATGCTTACATGACTGTATTATTACTGTCTTTGAGCTTTTCCATGCTGTGCTTAGCAATCTCAGCTCTTCGGAGGTTACTGCTCTCTACTCTATTCAAGCATGTGAATCTATGAAAGACACCCCTAATACTGGAGAAGAACAATTGTTACTTACCTGTAAACAGGTGGTTCTCCAGTATTGGTGTCTTTCGTAGATTCACATGCGGCCCACCCTCCTCCCCTCAGAGGCTCTCTTCTCCTCATGCACTCTGGGTCACTTTGGTGCAAAGAAAATCTGAGGGCTTGAGCTTCTGAGGAGAAGGTTCTAGAGGGTGCTGGCGCCTGATTGGCTGTAGTTTGGCCTAACATAATGACAGTGATATGTTGCAAGTATTTTCTCTCTCTATCATGCATTCCTATGTAGGAATTGTTTTAGAGGTTTTAGTTGTGTATTTACTTCTATTATTTCTTATGTTATGTTCTCACATACATATATTTTAGCATTTTTATTGCTATTTTTATGTACCGTGGGACTCCCACTTCGACGACGGGGAATATTCAAGCATGTGAATCTATGAAAGACACCAATACTGGAGAACCACCTGTTTACAGGTAAATAACAATTGTTCTTTCCTTACAAAAAGCACTTTTTTGCTTTTTTTAATGTGCCATGTGGCACACATCCATGCCCTTAGGGCATGTATGTGCGCCACATGTGCACACATGCACATTTCAGGGGTGCAACAGGGTGTCCTTTGGACACCCTGGCACCCTTGAAATACCTCCCGCTATTAACGATTCGGTAATACCGAATCGCTAATAGTGAATCTCTTCCCATTCATTCCTATGGGCCTCCTAGCCCATAGGAATGAATGGCTAGGTATTCCTTAATAACGAATCAGAATTACTGATTCGTTCTTAAGGAATGTTAAGGAATCGCTAATATTTTCGCGATTCCTACCTACATTCCATTTAGCGAGTCCTTAATAGCAATTCGGTAATAATGGCTATTAAGGACTCGCTAAATGGAAGTTACCTACATCTAGGTATTAACATTGGATTTTTGAAGTAAGGAGACTACGGGGGCTAGATAGATGTGGAACAACAATGGGAAATAATAGCCCCTTGTGATACACCTCACCGCACTGTTTGACTTCCGATGGTCAAGAGTCTAAGTCAATACATTGGCACTGGGTCTGAGAGACAGGAGGTTATCCATGCCGAAACCTTATCTGCTATCGCAAAGGAGGCAATCCGCTCTTAAACAACTCTGTGATTGAAGGCGGCAGGGAGGTCCAAGAGAATGGATGTAACCTGTGCCTTCATCATCCATGGCTCTATTGACTAAGTTAATTTTATCTGAATGGTTTCAAGATGCATGTTTGTGTGGTGCAGGAAGAATACGTTGACTTGACCGTGCTTTGCCAACAAAGTGTGTTTGGTGCTGTGCATGCATGAGGGTGTCAAATGGTCTCCCTCGTGTATTTTAAGAGGGTACATTACTAGCATGATTGAGAGTTGTTGTGCAGTGAGCATTGTTGGGAGGAAGTAACGTGAGCTGACCCACATGGTGTCTCTGGGCTGTGTTGAGTGTCTGCTAGGAATTCTGTCCAATGGGTTTTGTTGGATGGGTAAATGAGGCGTTTCTCTGGGGAGGGGGGTAGTGGTATTGTGGGAGTGGTGACATATATATGTAGAATATCTGTGGGAGCATTAAATATCTGCTGTTGGGTGTTCATTTCTTTATTACCACTGTGAGAAGTTGGCCTGATATATGATGCTCACTAGTTCTAGTGATCCCCTTTGTATCAGTCCAAACAACCCTTATGGTGATTGGTTGTAAGTCAACCTTATAGACCAGCTATCCTAATGGTAGCATGGACAAAGCAGTCTTAGGCTAAACTCTTTTGGCATGTGAAGCCAGCTGTTTTACCACATATAACCCCTTGAATACCAAGTGAAAGGACACCACACAGGCTGTTATGAAAATAAACAAGATATGTATTACTAACAAAACACCTCTGAACTCTTTATGAGATCAGAGGGCTAAGTATTAAACACAAAAGAGGGGCGAGGGTCAAAACAATTTATATTCTAACACCCCAGACCACCAAGAAACTCTCATATATGCACAAAGGTGGTGTATAGAGTGGATAACATAAACAAAATAAGCAAACAGAGAAGGCCCCAATAAGGCAAGTCACTCTATTTGAAAAAACTGCCCTCACTCACAAGTATGTGACATGCTTCATCATCGGGCCTGCTTGTAATACGCCCTGGTGTAGCCGCACACAGGGGGGAGCATTAGGGAGGGGGAAAAAAATAATAAATTTCTCTTAACAAGACATACAGTCAAGACCAGTGGACATAGACGACATGTAACACAAATATTGGTGAAAGCCGTGCAAACACCAAGTGACCACAACTGAAAAGTGCGATGAAAAGTGCAGTTTGGAAGAGTGATTAAAACTGATTAAGGGTGGCAACCAGAACACAACCTTTATTAAGCTTTTCTTGACATCCCTATCAGGATTAAAAAGAAGAAAGAGGATGGGAAAAAGCCTCAAAGAGATAATTTAGGAATCTCAAAGTTTCCCTCCTACCACTGCCAGAGTCAACATGTTTCGACCGCTCTGTATGTGCCTATAGGGTCACTCCGGTCTTCTTCCGCACTTGAGGGAATTGTCTCCACACACATCACGGGAGAGGTATGGATCTAGTGGACCTACCTTACCCTTGCGGTATCATTATCCGAAGTACGGAGAAACCCAGAGTGGCACTGAATGCGACGGTCCTGAAGAAGACCGGAGTGACCGTATGGGCACATACAGAGCGGTCGAAACATGTTGACTCTGGCAGTGGTAGGAGGGAAACTTTGAGATTCCTAAATTATCTCTTTGAGGCTTTTTCCCATCCTCTTTCTTCTTTTTAATCCTGATTGGGGTGTCAAGAAAAGCTTAATAAAGGTTGTGTTCTGGTTGCCACCCTTAATCAGTTTTAATCACTCTTCCAAACTGCACTTTTCGTCGCACTTTTCAGTTGTGGTCACTTGGTGTTTGCACGGCTTTCACCAATATTTTTGTTACATGTCGTCTATGTCCACTGGGCTTGACTGTATGTCTTGTTAAGAGAAATTTATTATTTTTTTCCCCCTCCCTAATGCTCCGCCCTGTGTGTGGCTACACCAGGGCGTATTGCAAGCAGGCCCGATGATGAAGCATGTCACATACTTCGGTATGTGAGTGAGGGCAGTTTTTTCAAATAGAGTGATTTGCCTTATTGGGGCCTTCTCTGTTTGCTTATTTTGTTTATGCTATCCACTCTATACACCCCCTTTGTGCGTATATCAGAGGGCTAAGCACATGACAAGACTCTTAAGAAAAATACGTTAAGTTGCACAAATTACAATGGTGCCCTACGGGCACGACAAACCATATACTAAGTAAATGGTATAAGGAAATCGATAGAAGGAATGGAGCTGTCCAGAGGCTGTAGGATCGCTGGGACTACACTACCCTAACCTGAGGTAATGGGCAGGAGGCCCACGGGACGCGTGTGCAGAGTGTGAACTCACACGCGAGATGCGTAACAAAGTCAATGGAAAGTACAAATTACGAAAAGGTAAGTAATAGACAGTTCCGACTAGTTAGGACTAAAACGACTGGATACCTGTGTCGTAATTTGACAATGACTGGGTTAGCGTTTAGCTTTGCTACACGTTATTTCCCTTATCTTGGCCTTAGTTGTAAACGCCATTTTGTATGTTACGGCGGCCATTTTAGAGAATGAGTCGCCTCATGGTCAGCATGCCCTTTAGTCCTTTGTCCGTATCACTGACCACTTGAGTTTGCCCAGCAACAGGCTATTTTTAGTAACGGTCAAGCCCGTACATGCGCAGTTCCAATTGACCAGTCATCACTTAGGAATGTTCCGCCAAACTGACCAGTGGTGTTGTAACCCCTCCCATGAGTTGGCTGCGTTCCAAAAATGACCATATATGTACCTAAAACTCTGTAACCATGTACCGCCCACCTTTTAATGTCTGTAAAACTGTATAAAAGAAGGACTTACACCGATGTTCGGTGTGATACTTCTTACATTGCCGAAGGGTGCTGTAGGAATGTACCACCACCCCATGGGGTCTTAATAAACTTGTCTTTTACATTTTCTAGTTTCCGTGCCAACAGTTCTTATGGTGTAGAGGGTATTCTGCGGAGTATGTAGGCCTGGAGAACCCAATACCACAAATTGGCGACCACGAAGGGACTCATCGGCGACTCGGATGCCCGAAGGAGAGGTCGTGACGAAGGATTGGAAACTCGCCATGGACGCGTACGCTGCCGCTGAGTGACCCGAGTTTTGGCACCCACGGTGTTTTCTTCCCTTCCTTCTGATCTGACCTTCCAGGTGGCGCCAGTCCCCGACTGAGATCCTGCTCGTCTGCGTTGCTGTGAAGTGCCTGTTTGGCTGATTTGATCAAAGACCTTGGCAGTTGGAACCTGGATATTTGAGATTTGGGTAAGAAGTGTGATTGGTAAGGTAGTCTGCGGACGCTTACTGTGGTTCTATGAATATGAATATGATTTGAGTTAGCTAGCATTTGAGTTTGTGAATTTGATCCTATATGTGTAGTGCACTTCACATAGGCAGGCATGTAGAGATATTTCTCTAACTTTGTATTTCGAGCGGCACATTTTTGTGAAGAATAGTAAGTGCCATTTTTACGGTATCACGTTTCCGTGGTACTTTTTTAACATGCCTGTCTTTAGCACACTCCGAGGGATGTGCTGTCTTGGGAATGGTACCACATACAGATTAAACGAATCTCAGCCGGCTCCCCCAGAGGGGACCCCTAACCACGAAATGTACATCAAATTTGGCCTTCCCCCTATACTGCACAGTAAATTATGGAATAAATATACCAAGTCTGATCCCGAGTTGCAATGGCCACTACATGGGTCGTTTGATTTACGAAAGGTTCAGTTTGTGGAGCAATGTTTGTTTCAACGCAGGTCTAGACAGGATATGTTTGATTGTGTGCGAATGTGGGAGAAAGCAGTGCGTGAACGTATGAAGCGTGAAATTGCCTTGGCGGAAAAAGAGCAGCGCAAGGCTGCTCGAGATAAAGCTTTACAGCTGGAGGAGAAGGAGTTGCAGGAGAAGAAAGAGAGGGAGGCACAGGAACGTAATTTGCAAACGACCGGTCAATTTCCTATTCGACGTCCGCTTCATCCTGTCCTTATTAATGAAGTTGATGATTTTTCATTATTAGATCGGTCTCTGCCTCCGTATGTTCAGCCTACGGCTCTGGACGAGGACTTCGATGATGCAGATCGGGCTAGTGCGAGTACGAGGTTAACTGCTGAACGAGGCGCGGAATTACGTGGGTTCGCCAGAAAACTGAACTTGAATAGAATAACTATGTCAGAGATTAATGCTGAAAGGAATAAGTGGTCGGAACGGGAACAGTTGTGTTTTTTAAATACTTTTGCAGATGAAGTTATTGAGCGATTTCGTAAGAATTCAGAGGATTTAGAACCTAAGGAGGTATCAGTCCATCATGAGAATATGCGTAAAGGTTTATTTGTTATTTCAGATGCGGATGCCTTTTTCCTACGACTGGTCCAGCTACGGGATGAGGCGTCCAGATTGCGGGAAGCTCGAAAAGCAGCAGAGAAGTCCGTGCCGGGGTCGACGGAGTTTACCAAAGAGTGTTCTATCTTTGGAGCAGATAAGAGTTCTAAAGTGCATGTTATGCCTATGCGTGAAGCTGCACCTTTGTATGTTCCCCCTAAAGGGCAAGGTACCAGTGATGATAAATTGTCTGGGGATGCAAAAGGGTATTTCATATATAATTGGGTATATACGCCTTGGAATAGAGCGGATGTTATGGCATTGAAAAACGCTTTGCCCGATCCCCGTAAAAATCTGGCAGCTTTCTATGAAGGAGTGGAGGGGGCTATTTCTTCTTGTGTTATGACGCTCGTTGATATAGATCTTTTCTTTGGGTTAATACTTCCCCCTGATATGTGGAGAGCGATTCGTAAGTTTGATGATCAAACAATGTTCGGAGCAACTTGGAAAGATATAAGCCAAGCTGATTTAGACAGGGAGCCTGCATGCAAACCTTGTCAATTGATTTTAGATCTTCCAACAGCTATTTTGAATAAATTGAAAACGCTTGTTCCCCCTAAAAAGATTGACTGGACTATGTTAGCATCGTGCAAACAGAAACAAGATGAGTCGGTATCTGACTTCTTCACACGTTTTGAAGAAGCGTTTCATGATTACAGTGGACAATTGTTAACAGATGATACGGGTAGGCATCTGTTTGTCGACAAGTATGTGGCTAATCTCCTACCGGAGATTGCAAAGCGGTTGAAAACAAGTGAAAGTTCCTGGACCACGGCGACCCCTGCATCTTTGTTAACTATGGCTCAGTATTATGAGCGGCAGGAATTAGAGGCTAAAGAAAGTGTTGATAAGAAAGCGAAGGAGTTGAAGACGAAAGTGATGTTGGCACAGGTTTGCGGTGCGCAACCTAGAGGGAATGATAGAGGCAGGCGAGTAGGGGGTAATGCGTCATATGGTCGTACTGATATTGCTGAGGACCAGTGTGCATATTGTAAAGAGTTTGGGCATTGGGCCGAAGACTGTCCGGTGATTCGTGAGCAACGTAGTCAGCGCGGTCGAGGTGGTGAAAGGTCACGGAATAGTTATTCGGGAGCGAGGGGTGGTGGAGGTGATCTTGGTAGGTTTGAGGCGAGGGGTCGTGGTCAGGACGAACGAAATACTTTTGATCGGCAAAATTAGTATCAGATATCGGAGGGTGAGAACGTGGAGAGTCAGGATTATGTGCATGCATAGGATTGCGTAGGATGGGGTGTGGAATCGGTTGAAGTGCCAGTAGATCAAAGAGGTCCATATGTATCAGCGGGCGTTTTGGGTTCTACTGATCAGTTTTTAGTTGACACAGGAGCTACTCGTAGTGCTTTGTCTAAAAACTTGGTTCCAAGGGCTCCCCTGTCTGGCGAAACGATAACATGTATAGGGTTCGATGGCACACCCTCTCCAAGCCCATTATCACAACCTCTTGCATTTTGCGTTGATACATTTTTTGGTTTTTGTCCATTTTTGTTGTCACCCCATACTCCAGACAATATTATGGGCATAGATTTGCTCAAATATTTTCGAGCAACGATACGCTGCGCTCCTGAAGGAGTGCGGGTTATTTTGAATGACAATTATCCGGATTCAGGCAGACTCTGTACCATGCAAGAAATTGAAGCGTTAGCCTCTCTCCCACACACGTTATGGGCGACATCTGATACGGATGTGGGACAGATGCTCATCCCGCCTATTCGAATTACTGTTAAGGAGGGAGTATCTTTGCCACGTGTACCACAGTATAAGATATCCAGGGAAGGTGAAATTGCCCTGACGCACATCGTTCAGGATTTGATTATCGCAGGAGTAGTGGAGGAAGTTCCTTACAATGTCTGTAACAGCCCTATTCTTCCGATCCTTAAGAAAGACACTGATGACAAAGTCTATCGATTTATTATTGATTTGAGAGAAATAAACAAAATTGTCATTCCCCAGTACCCGGTGGTGTCTGACATCACCACCTTACTTACTTTGGTCCCCCCCACTGCTACGACTTTCTCTGTTATTGATCTTAAAAATGCGTTCTTTTCCATTCCCATCCATCCTGACAGCAGATACCTATTTGGCTTCACGTTAAATAATAAATCGTATAGATTTTGTCGTGTTCCTCAAGGCTACACTGAGAGCCCTAGCATTTATAGCCAGGCTTTAAAAAGACAGCTCGATTCATTTGACTTGCGATCTGGAGTAGCCCTTATTCAATACGTTGATGACCTCCTATTGGCTGCAGACACCTATGCACAATGTGAGGAGAGTACTCTAGCTTTGCTCTCCTTTTTTTTTTCAGAACAAAATTTTATTCAAGCACTGACATAACACAGAATGAAGGGACATCGTCCCGCATCATATCGCAGAACAAATGAACAAAGGCATGAAAAGGTGTATGCCGTCAGTACAAGCAGTATTGCAGTAATTACCCAACCCTCCCATCCCCCAACTCCCTAACTCCCCGGGCCCCACCCCACCCCCCCCACACAGTGTCTGCTAATTTCAAGGCATAAAGCATGATAACTTCCAGTGCGTATACTCTCTACTACCCAGGATACAGTTGTTAAAGATCCTCTCCAGTGTCCTGGGCCATCGGTGGTTCCAGCCACAGTCCCCTGTAGTCCGCCCATCTTTTCCATATCTTGAAGTGCTTCCGGGGGCATCCCCTGGCCTCAAAGATCGGGCGCTCAAGTCCCATACAAAAGTCCAGTCCCCGTCGCCAAACTTCCAACAAAGGGGCCCTGGGGTCCTTCGAGGCCCTTGCTATATCCCGTTTGGCTACAGTAAGGCCTAGGACCAGTAGGTGACGCTTGTATATGTTACCTCCTACTCGTTCCATCACATGGAGCAAGCCGAGTTGCGGTGACCGGGGAAGGTCCCAGCCCAGAACCTCTGCCAAACAGTCCCAGACACCCACCCAGTACCTGGCCAAGTTTGCACACGACCACACAGTATGGACAAACGTTCCAACCTCCCGACCACATCTCAGGCATTCGGGGGAAGCAATCAGACCTGCCTTCCACAGCCGCTCTCTGGTAAAGTAGGCCCTGTGTAGGTACTTAAACTGAATGAAGCGGAGGCGCATCGCTATGGCCGCCCCCCTGGGGGCCTCCAGGGCCTCCCTCCAGTCCTCCTCCTCGAACGTACCAATATCCCTCTCCCATGCCGATCGCAGTCCATCAAGGGAGGAAGAGCAGTGCGTGACTAGAGTTTGATATATATTGGAGATCTTCTTCTCCTCCAGTTCCCCCATAAACACCTTGGCCTCCAGGGGGCTAAACTCGGGCAGAGATTCCAAACCCACCAGAGAGGGAGACAGCGCGTGGCGCAGCTGTAAATATTTAAAGAATTGGGTTTTGGGCATGTCATACTCCTCCCTCAGCATCTGGAAGGACTTAAGGGTGGCGCCCCTCATGACATGGCCGAGCGTGGAGATGCCAATATCATCCCAGCCCCCCCGAATCCCTGTAGGGAAGCCAGCGCCGGGAGCCGGCCGTTCTGCCACAACGGGGTCTCCCTCGTCAATTTGTTCCACCAACCCATGCGGCGCAAGGCAGCACGCCACACCCGGAAGACCACCTGAGTGACCATGGGGAGCCGTTTCCTGATAGCCGCCGAATAGAGAATGGTGTGGACCGTGTTCAGGTCCATCAGATACCGCTCCAGGGCGTAGGTCGGGTCACCCCGATCCCCATACCACCAGTCGTTAAGCACCAGCAGGTGTGCCGCCTGATAGTAGGATAAAATGTCTGAGGCGGCCAGGCCCCCGCAGTACGTAGAGAGAAAGCAGGTACGTAGAGCCACTGTCGCCACTCCCCCTGCCCAAATGAACTGACTTAGTGCGGCGTTCACCTGGCGGAACCACTGAGGTGCTATAGGGTATGGGTGGTTCTGCAACTGGTATAGAAGGCGCGGCAGAGCCACCATTTTAAAGATCGCCGATCGGCCATATATGTTGAGCGGCATTCTGGACCAGGTTTTGATGTCCGACCGCACCCTGTCCCACACGGGCGCCACATTGCGCTCCCACGCTAGTTCCGGGGCTTCCGTGATAACTACACCCAGATACTTGAGGCCACCCGCCGCACTCTGTAACGTCGAGGCCCAATCACCCAGCCCCTCCCGGCCGCCTAGGACCCAAAGCTTGGATTTCCGCACATTCAGATGCAATCCTGTAACGTCCCCGAAGATGTTCATTATCTCCAGGACCCTGGGTCCGGACCGATTGAGGGCCGTGAGAAAGAACAGGACATCGTCGGCGTAGAGCGCGATACGGTCGAAAGGGCCCATATCCCATTCCAGCCCCCAGAGTTGCGCATCCATCCTCACCCACGCTGCCAGAGGCTCCATGGCAAGAGCAAATAGATAGGGGGAGAGAGGGCATCCCTGCCTGGTGCCCCGCCCGATGGGGAAGGGCTCGGACGCCGCTCCCGCCACCCGCACCGACGCGGTCAGGTCCGTGTAAAGCAGGCCCAGGTACGAGAGGAAGACCGGTCCAAGGTTGAGTCAGGACAGTAGTGCCCTAAGGTAAACCCAGCTGAGAGAGTCAAATGCTCGGTCGATATCGGCCAGGAGGAGCGCCGTTGGGATCCCGGCGGCCCGGGCCGTCTCCACCACCACCTGTGCCCGGCGAATGTTGTGTCGAGTTGCTCTATGGGGCATGAAGCCCGCCTGATCCGGGTGCACCAGGTCGGTTATATACGGGAGAAGGCGGTTTGCCAAGGCCTTGGCCAATATTTTCACCTCAAAATTTAAAAGGGAGATCGGCCTGTAAGAGGAATGCTGTTTCGGGGGCCTCCCGGGCTTGCAGAAAACCACAATTTCTGCGTGCCGCCAGTCCGCAGGCAGGCGACCTCTCTCCCTGGCTGCCTCCAGTGCCAACCGATAGCGCCCTTCTAGTTGGAGGTGAAACGTCTTCATGAATTCGCACGGAAACCCGTTCGGTCCCGGGGTTTTGCCAGTGTTCAATTCCCCAAGTGCCGTGCCCAGTTCCTCCAATGAAAGGGGAAGGTCCAATTGATCCCTGGCCTCCTCTGGGAGCGCGCGCGGCGGGATGTCCGTCAAGAATTTTTCTATGTCCTCCGCAGGGAGGACCTCCCGGGGGGCATAGAGGTCTACATAATACCGTGCAAAGCTGGCCGCTATGTCTTCAGGGGCCACCAATTGGACACCTTGACCGTCTCGAATGCCCGGTAGAGCCTGAGGCCTGAAGGTGTGTTGGCAGAGTCTGTACAGCATAGTGCTGGACTTATCCCCCCATTGATAGATTCTGCTCTGGGTGGCCAGCCAAAGCTGGCGCGCCTCGTTGTGTAGCAGAGAGGAGTACGACTGCTGTGCCTGCAGGAGCTGTCCCACCGCCTCGTCCGTGTCACCCACGGTACAGTCCCTCTCCAGATCTCGAACCCGCCCCGCCGCCTCATCCACCTCACGCAGATGGGCCCTGCGGGCCTCCGCACACCAGGCGATGTCCACCCCCCTGAGCACCGGCTTCATCGCCTCCCATTGGGTGACAGCGTCGACCTCTGGCCCGTCGTTCTCGGTCCAATAATTGGAAATAGACTCGCGCAAATGCGTACGATAGCTATCCTGCTGTAGGTGCCACGTGGACTGGCGCCATCAAAAGGGCTGTCGCCTCTTGTCCAGCAGCAGCTCAAGGGACACGGGGGAGTGGTCCGAGATGCCACGGGGAAGTATGGCCGTGGTAGCGACCCTCGCCAGCCAGGAAGACGGTATAAATAGGTAGTCCAACCTAGAGAAGGACTTGTGCACCGCCGAAACATAAGAATATTCTCGGCCCATGGCATGCTGGTAGCGCCATGTATCGATCCAGCCCATGCCCTGCGCCAGGCCATGAAGCCTCGTCGGCGCCGCGGTCTGGGGTTCCCTGCCGGGCCTGTAGCGGTCCATCCGTACATCCATCACATCATTCCAGTCCCCCCCCACAATCGCCAGTACATCCGGGATATTGACCCACACTTCGAACAACTTCTCGATAAGGGCTTCTTGCAACGGGGGCGGAGCATACACACTACCAAAGACCATTGGCTCATTTCCAACCATTCCTTTAACAAACACGTATCTACCATGAGCATCGACCCAGTGCGTCTCGTGTACATAAGAGAGCCTACGGTGTATCAGGACCGCCACCCCCCGGGACCCTCTTGCAAACCCAGAGTGGAACACTTGTTGATAGCCATATCTTTGTAAACTGAGGGTCTTGGTGCCCTGAAGGTGCGTCTCTTGGAGGAGGAGAACATCCGCCCCTTCCCTCTTCCCCAGCTGCAGCACCGTCCCCCGCTTCATTTTATCCAACATCCCCCGGACATTCCAGCTCACCACTCGTAACTTTGCCCTTGGTAGGCCAGCTCGTTGGGGATCAACCATGGTCAGTGGGGAGAAGATGTAAGGACCTGGGCTCCTGGAGCCGCACACATACACAAGAAAGTAGCCTAAGTAACGCAGACACTGTGCCACCCACCCCTACCCCCCCAACCGTCACCCCCCCCAAGCCCTGGCCCCAACCCCGACCCGCCATTCCAACCACCCCCTCAACCCCAACTTCTGCCCCAACCCGTCCCTCAACCAGACCCCCCAACCGCCCCCCTCCCCCCCCCTATACCTCAGAGAACATTGAAGTACCTGTCGCGATATGGGCGGCTTCGGGCCCACAACAGAGCGCCCAAAGCCTACCATACCAATGGATCCCAAACTCCCCCTTACGCTAAAGCTTCTCCCCTCCCTCTAACCTCTCCCACCCATGCAGGAGGCTAGTAGCCCCAGTATCGGAACACCCCAAACCCGTCTCATCGTCTAAATCTGTTGTGAGGCAGGCAGTAAACTTAACAGTTAACATAGAGCGTAATCTTCTGCTATGCAAGGCACCGGTGGAGCCATCTCCACCACCGAAGCGGCCGGTATCCGCAGGCGGGCAGGACCACCCATAACCCCTCAGCCACTTCCACCTGAGTTGTCCGGATCAGCTGGCTCTGAGGTATTGCGCCCAGCGCTGGAGGCGTTACGGCGCCTGGACCTGGACTTCCTACTCTTACGGCTCCGGGCTTGTTGGTCACTCTGAGTTTGCGATGAGTCACTCGTGTGACCCGGATCAAGGCCCGGCTGGGGATGTGGCCTGACCCTCACTGTCTCATCCGTCCATCTAAAAACGTCTTCAGGCGTCTCAAAAAAGTGAGTCCTAGACTGAAAGACCACTCGCAGGCGGGCCGGGTAGAGCAAGGAGTATTGTATCTTCAGGCCCCGAAGTTTAGCCTTTGTCGGCTAGGAAGGAGTGTCTCTGTTGCTGTACCATCTTGGTGTAATCGGGGAAGATCATGATCTTGTGGTTTTCGAATGTAAGGGAGTCTTTGGCCCTCGCCTCTCTCAGGATAGTGTCCCGATCATGAAAGTTTAGAATCCTGGCGATCACCGGCCTGGGTCGTTCACCCGCTGGTGGTTTCTGTGACAGGGCCCGGTGCGCGCGTTCGATCACGAAGCATCGGGACAGGGCGTCCGGGGGAAGCCAGCTCTCCAGCCATCGAGAAAGGAAGCGTCCCATGTCCCCCTTCTCACAATCCTCCGGAAAACCTACGAAACGAAGGTTATTCCTGCGCGCCCGCCCTTCGGCATCCTCCACCCTAAGTGCTAGGCCTTTCTGGACACTCTCCATCGCCGCCATTTTCTTTTTCAGGGTCCCGACATCATCCTCCACTACCGAGATCCTGGACTCTGCCTCTGTTATGCGTTGCACCGCGTTGCGCAGGTCCTGCCTTAGGAGTGTCACATCGGCCCCAACCGCCCCGATCTTGGCATCCAACATATCTCTCGATTGGGTGATAGCTGCCATCAACACCGCGTTGTCAGGCCCCGGTCCATGGCCACCCTGCGCTCCGGGGCCGCCATGAGGCTCCGTGAATTTGTCGATGGGCCCTTGCTTAGCGGGTCCTCCCCCTCCTCTGGTCATGGCCTGGGCTGAGTCCGGCGAGATTGTCTTCCAGGCGCCGGCGGCTCCCAGCGGCGGGGCAACCCCTGCTCCAACGGCCACCAAGGGTAGGGTACCTTCCCAGGCGATGGTCTTCTCGCACCCCCCGCCGCCGTTCACTCCAGGGGGTAAAGAGGGGGGGTTCCCAGATCCGTTTCCACTGACCCTCGCAGGCCAAGTCCCAGCGCGTGCAAGCCCCGCTCAGGGCACCTCTTTCCTTATGCCTGCTTGCTCCCGCGTACCCCACGTGTCCCAGCGTCCCTCAGCAGTCACCACAGCACAATGTATGAGGGGGGGAGGGGCAACACTCACAGTTCGTCGGGTCTCGCCGCGGGTCGTCGCCAGGTCCACGCTGGGTCGCCCGGCTCCTCCGATGCGGCCCGAGCCACTTCAGTCCGGTCCACAGGACCTCCGGCCCCAGCTCCGGCGACCCCCGGATGGGGGGAGACAGCAGACCAGGCCGGGCGCACCCCGGGTCCCTCGGCTCCTTGTGTTCCCAGGCGCCTGCACCCCAGGGCCAAGGATCTGTGCAGGTGGCTCCGAGCGGGGGCCGCCAAACTCGAGGCCCCGGCTCCTCCAAGGCCAGGTAGGCCGCAGTTCCCTCGAAGCGCTCCCAGGCTCCGATCCTCCTCGCCTGCTCGACGAGGAATGGTAGGGTAGTCCGTGGTGGCCCGCTCGCCACCGGCAGTGCTGGATCTCGGCAAGAAATCGGCGTCGCGGACCTCAGGGCGTGTACGCCGGTCCGATTGCGCCAAAATCGAGGCCCCGGCACACACCGCCTGGAAGGGTCCCGGCGCGCCAGTCCCGGCACCGGATGCCACCCAGAGGCGTCTGCCACAGTTGCCTCAGCCGTATTATGCTTTTCGGGTCCGGGGGCCAGGAGAATTGGAAGGATAATCGCCGGGCCGGCGTGAGCTCTAACAAGCCACGTCTGCCATGATCGCCCGCTAAGCCACGCCCCCCCCTTTGCTCTCCTTTTTGGCCCAGAATAATCACAAAGTCTCTAGGAAAAAGTTACAATACTGTAGACCAAAGGTGACCTACCTCGGTCATCTTTTGTCTAAGGAGGGGCGTGCATTAACATCTGATCGAATTCAAGCGATTTTAGATACACCAGTCCCCCGCACTCAGAGAGATGTACGCGCCTTCATAGGATTAACCTCCTTTTGTAGACAGTGGATAATGGGGTTTTCGCACATTATAAAACCTTTGTTCGCGCTACTGTCCAAAACTACACCAATGCCCCTTGAATGGACAGATGAATGTCAAAATGCTTTTGAACAATTGAGACAGGCCCTTTGCTCTGCACCCGTGTTAGGTACACCAGATTACACGAAGATTTTCACGTTGTACGTGCACGAGAAAGATGGGTGTGCATTATCAGTGTTAGTGCAGACACACGGGGATAAGCAGAGGCCATGTGTGTACTTTTCAGCCATTTTTGATCCTGTAGCACGAGGGTTACCTGGGTGTTTCCGAGCAGTTGCAGCAACAGCAGTAGCCATACGGCAGAGTGAGGGAATAGTTTTATCGCACAAACTGTTGGTGCTAGTTCCCCATGCAGTGGACGCTTTGCTAAATCAAACGAAAACACAGTATCTTACAAGCTCACGTTTAACAGGATATGAGCTTACACTTCTGGCGCCACATATCACACTAAAAAGATGCGCTACCCTGAACCCTGCCACTTTATTGCCGTATCCGGTTGCTGAGGGCCAGGAGGAAGAACACCATGATTGTGTTTTCCTGACCGAAGAACAAACAAAGGGTTGTGTCGACTTACAGGATACGCAGGCTTGAACAACGCTTGAATAAGCTGTATTTGTAGGTGAGTGGAGACACACTCGAAGCTCTGGACCTCTTGGGCTTCATGTAGAAAAACAGGTTTGAGAAGTGGTGAGTGTGTACTCCATAGAAAATCACAAGAGTTTTTATCAGGATTAATATCCGTTCTTTCAAGTTGTGGTACAGAGGACAGACTATTTCTGATTGCAATAGGATATCTTTATTATTTTTTGTAGAGCATGGACAGCCGACACGTGTTTCGCCCCCTCTTGGCGATTTGCGCCGGGGCTTTCTCAAGGCTAGTTTTACATTTATGGCGTAAATTATTTTGATTTCCAATTTTTTCAGTGTCCAAAATACAATAAGTTCAATTTTCCAGGAGCAGAAATTCTTCTCCCGGGTCTGAAGCGTTGGCGGCTGGACCTTTGCTACCTTGCCCACAGTAAGGTGTCACTGCCACCTTTTAACACACAAAGGAGAGCGGAGGAACCAGACAGAGCGCCGCAGAGGTGCGCCCGTCTCACGGCAAGCTCACGCCAGCAGGGAAGCCTGCGTGGCCGACCCTTTCGGCTTTGAGCAAACATTCCCAAAATTCACAAAGCTACCGACTGGTGCCAACTTATTTCATGCGTTTGTGCAAGAGATACAACTAACGTCTTCTCCTTCCATTCCTGAAACAACTGTCCGGTGAAAGTGCAGAAATACAGTGTAGGTTCGTCATGGGATTGGGACCGACATTCAAGGGATGGTTATCGTCAAGATACTCAGGGGTGCTGAGGTTCGTAGGCTGTTATTTGAATGGGATTCATAGGACGAGTTCCATAGGGGCAGAGATTACAGGGGATTGGAGGAAGATGGGAAAGGTTTCATGTAAATAAATTGACAATGGAGACAATGTTTTCAAAACACGGTATGGTATTCTGAATATTTAGCTAGATTTTTTTTTTGGGTAATCAAGACCATAGCAACCAGGATGCTTTAGGTTATTTCTTAAAGCCTAGGACCAGAACTATGCGTCTTGGGTGGCATGGAATCCATCACTTACGTCGGGGGCACTCTGTTTGCATCACCAAAATGATATGCACAGAGAGTACTTTGGAGGAGGGACTCGTCATTAGAATGGTGGCTATAAAGTTGCAATGTTTTGGGAGTAAACAAATGAAAACATTAGCTCTTAGCTTGTGACGGATGAGGATAGAAACAGACTAAAAGGACACAATAAGGGACGTAAAATAAAGGAACCAACAGATTGAAAATAAAGCTGTGAATGGGGATCTGAGCAAAAGAGGGCGAGCGGAATTGGTGAAAGAATGAAAGACAAGTACTAACGTAAAGGGCAGGAGTGATCGTACAACAAATGGTGGGGGCCTGAAGCAGTGGAGTGGGATAGGTGAGGGGGGAGTCACGGGGAGATTAAGGGACAGAAGGCAAGCGGCCGTGAAGTGCAGGCGGGGGGCGGGGAGCAGAGCCTTTGAAGAGCCAGAGTGAGTGAAGTGAATAATTAGGGGAGGAGAACTGGCAGGCTGATAGGCAGAAGGCTCAGGCAAGCTCGTGCACGAGGCGTGCACTTCCCAAAATCCTCTGGCGAGAGCCCTTGGCCTTAAGAAATGGTTTGGATGCATTAGGGCTCTTTTCCTATTCCTGCGGAATAGGAAAGGACGAGCCCTAAAAAGGGTCGGGCTCAAAGATGAGCCCTGTGGAATACCACAAGGCAGAGAGAATGGCTTTGCTTCAAATTCCTCAAGAACTACAGTTTGTACTATGTCTGTCAAAAATTAGTTGAGAAGTTTCCAGGCCGAGCCCTTCACTCCTATCTCCTGTAAACGGTTCATCAATACCACGTGATGGACCGTGTCGAATGCCGCTGAGAGGTCCAACATAATCAGTGCAGCATTTCCTCCTTGATCTAAAATCATTCTAATCTCCTCAGTGGATTTCACGAGTGCCACTTCCCTACTGTGGCCTCCTCTAAACCCAAACTGAGTTGGGTCTAGTGCCTGAGTGTCTAGCAGAAAGGTGTTCTATTGAGCATTAATGTTCCTTTCTATGACCTTTGCTGGGAGAGGGATTCTAGAAATAGGTCTGAAGTTGTTAGAATCGGTGACGTCCAGATTGGATTTTTTTAGTAGTGGTAGAATGGAGGCCTGTTTCCAGTCTTTAGGGAAATATCCCTCCAAATACATGGTGTCAAAGATAGAAGTCTGTATTTTTGAGACGTGTTCTCCAGCAAAAATAACTACTGAAGTGGGGCATGGATCAGTCGGGGATCCTGATTTTAACTTCCGTAGTAAATTACATGTGTCTAGTTCTGTTAACGGGTTAAAGTTTAGTAAGGTCGGGCTATTTTTGTTGGTTTCTGCAAGAACTGCCGCTGAGCTATGTATAGTTTCATGGGTGGAGTCAGAGAAGGTGACAAAGATGTTGTTTACCTTCTCAAAAAAGCAGTTGGCAATTTTATTACACAGCTCTTGGCTGGCTGTGAAGGATGGGGAGCATGGGTGAGATAGTTGTTTTATTTACTGACGAGAGTTAAATCTGGCTCCCCACTGGATATTTGCCCCCCTCGCATCCTTAAAGAATGCTTCTCCGCCTACCCTACTCCTGTTCTTGCTCTCCTTAATGACTCTCTATTGTCGGGCATAGTCCCGTCTGCTTTCAAAGAAGCAACGGTCATACCCCTATTGAAAAAACCTGGGGCTGACCCGGCATGTAAGGCAAACTACAGGCCCATCTCGTTGTTGCCTTACTTGGCAAAAATCTTAGAGGCACACGTGGCGAAAATCCTCTCCAACTTTTTGGAGGAGTCCTCCTGCTTTGACCCCCATCAGACTGGATTTCGCCCTGCGCACTCTACGGAGGCAGTAGTCACTGCGGTGTTGGACACTCTCCGAGATTGCGCAGACAGACGCTCTCCCCAGGCACTGGTGCTCCTGGATCTGTCGGCCGCGTTCGACACGGTCGACCACAACATCTTGATCGACCGTGTCGGACAGGCCGGCATACAGGGCACAGCGGCCTGCTGGTTGAGATCCTTCTTGGAGGACCGCTCACAAGCGGTACGCCTGGGGGACCTAACTGGCGTTAAACAGCTTACCTCATGCGGAGTGCCACAGGGTTCCTCCTTGTCACCTCACCTTTTCAATATATATATACTCCCCCTGATACAAACGTTGAGGGACAAACAGGTGAGAGTTTTTAACTACGCAGATGATCTGCAATTACTCTTCACCATTGATAACTCTGAAAAATCCGTCAGTCACTTCCAGTCAACCATGAGGTTCATTAAATCCTGGATGGACCAAAATCAATTGAAATTGAACCCGGGGAAAACAGAACTGGTATTGACTGGGGACAGCGCTAAGCACTGGGGCCCTCAATACTGGCCCTTAGACCTGGGTCAAGCTCCACAACCATCACCATCGGCTAAAACGCTGGGAGTCATCGTGGACAGTGACCTTTCATTAAAGGCACAAGTGGGCCAGGTGGTTTCTAAGTGTTTCTATCAGCTAAAAAAAATCAGGAAGGTTCGGCGATTATTAACGGTAGAGGCCACCACCCAGGTTGTGATCGCCACTGTTCTGTCCCATCTGGATTATGCGAACGCCATTTATTTGGGTCTCCCAGTCTTTCTACTCAAGCGTCTCCAGATGGTACAGAACTATGCTGCCAGGATGATACTGAAGCAACCAAGGTGGCAAGCAGCGACCCCCCTTCTTACTAAACTGCACTGGCTCCCGATCACACAACGCTGTGCCTTCAAAGCAGGCTGCATGATTTTTAAATCACTGCATGGCAAAAGCCCTAAGTTCATTAATCAAATAATCACCAGATATGTTCCCCCCGCAACCTTCGCTCACTACATTTGGGCCTTCTTCAGATCCCCCCGTTCAAGCTTAAACGTTCTGGTGGACGTAGGTTTGTAGCACTTGCCCCCCGCCTATGGAATACCTTGCCACTAGAAATTCGGCTCTGTCAAGATCTTCTATCTTTTCGGAAAGCACTGAAGACTTGGCTTTTCAGACAAGCTTTTTAAATCCTAATTTTTTTACCTCTGTTGTATTACTGTCAAACTCAGCGCCAAGAAACTAATCAGTGTTAGTGCGCTTAATAAATAATTTAATAACATAACATAACATAACATATTATTTTGAATATTTCTTTGGAGGAGTTTTTGGCTTGGGTGATTCTGTCGGAGAAATATTCTTGTTTTGCTTTATGAAGCAGCTGTTTATACACTGCTAAACTTGGTCCTGCTTGTCCTTGTCGTTGTAACACTTCCTCCACTTTCTTTCTAGGTGTTTGCAGGCAAGTTTCTGGTCTCTGAGTTCAGGAGAGTACCATGGAGCAGAGGGATTTTGTCTAGTATGGTTTAGATGTTTTATAGGTGCTAGATTCTTACCTGCCTCTGCTAGCCAGTTGGTGTAAGAGCTGGTAGCCTTATTTAAATCTTTTGTCATCTATGGTAAGGTTGAGGTGAGTAATTGTTGTCGTTCCCTGGTATCTATCTTGTTCCAGGCTCTGGTCATTGAGTTTTTTTTCAGGGGTTTAGGTGTCACACGGTCGGGCAGGGTGATCTGATATATAACTGCAGAGTGGTCTGACCATGTCAGGGGAAGGGCATTAAGAGTTGTTAGTAGCGAATTGTTGGAGAAGATCCCATCTAGGGTGTGGCCAGCTATGTGAGTGGCTTCCTTCACTAGTTGCTTTAGGTTTGCACCTTCCATTATTTCCATCAGCCGGAGGGTGTCTGGATATAAAGAGATTCCAGATGGAAATTAAAACCCCACAAAATGGTGTAGGAGTCAAGGCTAATCCCTCTTTCTAATATACTTCCTATTTGTGTCAAAAAACGCCCTCTTGGACCGGGGGGTCTATAAATGAGAGCTCCTCTGAAAGAGTAGTGTTGTGAGAGATTGAGGCAAAACTCCAGGGTTTCGCATTCCTCCATAGCAATGGGGCTGAAGGATGCAGAGATGGAATTATGATATATGATTGCCAGCCCCCCCCCTCTTTTATGGGATCTATTCAAAGTATAGCAGAGGTAGTTGGGTGGCATGGCTTTAACTAGGTCAGGTCAAGATGAATCATCCGTCCATGATTCTGTAATAAATGCAACCAGGATCCTTTCTTCTTCGATGAGGGTGGCGCATTCTATGCTGTGTTTAGCCAGAGATCTGGCATTGAGCAGGGTACATTTCCGCGCCAGGTGAGGGGTGTTGTTCGCCCCGCTGGTAGCCTGCGGCTGTAGGGATACTATTGATTCCAGAAGAAGTTCTGGCAACATGAGGTTGCACTCTGGGCAGGATCTGCTGCCCTGCGGGAGTGTAAAGTCCATATGCAATATCGAGCATTTCTGGGCTGATGTGTTAGGATTGAGGGATTTAAGCAGTGTATTTGTATATTGAATCGTATCTTTACCTGGAGGGATCCGACCAGGGGGACTGGCGCTGGGCGCTGGTCTGGCGCGGACGGGCGCAGGCGGGCTTGCCTTTGGCGCTCCTTTGGCTCTCCCGCTGCGCGCGTCTGCTGCGCGAACGTGCCTGCATTAAATTATGTACCGGCAGGGTCTCCAAACACTAGACCGCTGACCAGAGTACACCTAAAATGGCGGCGGTCCTGCTTTTCGACTGCGGGGGAAGAGGAGCTGTGGGCAGGAAGAAGGTATGTCCCCAAAGTGCAAAGTGCAATATAGAATCACCTAGGCATGTAAAATAACAGTTTAAAAACACTCAAAACATCGTTTTAAAAACTGGTTCCAGAATGCCCCAAATCGAATTACAAGAGCAGCAGTGCTTTAGTAAGAGGACAACAGATAGTGCAAAATGAGAAGCAAATTTTTAAAAGCAATAGACCGGTCTCTCCCGGCTGCGCCTCAGGGGCCTCAGCGGTTCACATTCCAGGGGTTTCCAACGTGCTAGCAGACTCCCTCAGCAGGTATGCAGTATCCAATCACGAATGGGAGATCCATCAGCCAACCCTGGATCGAGTTTTCCGAGAGTGGGGTCACCCGACCTGGATTTCTTTGCAACGAATCAGAACCGGAAATGCCCAAACTTTGCAAGCTGGATTCCCCACAAGAACTCATGGGGGGATGCGCTTTCGATGAACTGGTTTCAGATATTTACATACGCTTTTCCACCAATCCCTTTGGTCCCCAAGGTCATCTGGAAGATGAAGAGACAGCCATGTTGCCTAATCCTCATTGCTCCCAGGTGGCCTCAGCAATATTGGTTCACCAAGCTTCTCCTCCTCTCGGAGTGCAATCCCATTCAGTTGCCACAAATACCGAATCTCCTAACGATTCAAG
The DNA here is from genome assembly GCF_964263255.1 of Lissotriton vulgaris. Classification (NCBI taxonomy): domain Eukaryota; kingdom Metazoa; phylum Chordata; class Amphibia; order Caudata; family Salamandridae; genus Lissotriton; species Lissotriton vulgaris. Next base: position 17,622,644 of record NC_141700.1, on the reverse strand, counting down.
GGGGTCAAGTTTGCCATCCGGACCTAGCTTCCTTGAAATTAGCAGCTTGGCTCCTCAACACAATGAGTTCGCCCATTTAGACATCCCTGCAGATTGTCAAGAAGTACTGGCCAATGCTAGAGCGCTGGCCACGATTAAGACCTATAAACTCAAATGGAAACGATTTTGTGCCTGATGTCACTCTGCCAATCTGCATCCCATTCATGCAAACCAGACCTTGCCTTTCTTTCTCCATCTGGCTAGATCAGGCTTATCGCATTCAACTCTGAAAGTATTTTTGTCAGCCATTTCAAGATTTCGTCAGGATGGATCTACTTCTCTTTATTCATCAAAGATAATTCATCAAATTTTTAAGGGGATTTTCCGTATGTTTCCTCCAATTCGACGTCCACCTCCATCTTGGTACTTGAACGTGGTGCTCGCTCAACTCATGCATCATCCTTTTGAACCCATTCATAAAGTTGATCTCAAGTGGTGTTGCGTACTAATCCAAGGTACATGCCCAAAGTTCCCTCTGACTTTCATCTTAATGAGCCGATAATTCTTAAAACATTCTTTCCAAATCCACAATCAGCGGCTGAAAGGGCCTTACATTCGTTAGACATCAGGAGATGTCTCAAGTTCTACCTCCAACGAACTGCCACAATTCGTAAAACAGACCAACTGTTAATAGCCTATGGAAAATTGCGCCAGGGATGCGCTGTATCCAAACAGACTATAGCCCGATGGGTCTCCACAGCAATTGGACTCTCATCAGCAAGCAGGAAGACCTCTACAGTCTTTACCAATGGCGCATTCTACAAGAGCGGTCTCCTCTTCTACCGCTCTGTAGCGTGGGGGTGTGAGTGGGCTCGATGCTTTCTATGGGCGGATTAAGAACAGGCTGAAGACTCGTTCTGCGCAAAGAGGGTTTTATTCGGATAAAGGTTTTTCTTGTTCGAAATGTCAACCGTTCTCTTGCAAAATCCGCCCGGTCCGTGATGGCGTCCGTTCTTGCTGAGGGTGACGCGGCCGTCCTCTTTCTGTGGATTCTTCGAGTGACGCCTGTTCCTGGTCAGCTCCACAAAGAGAAACCAACAGAGGGATACCGTCAGGATAACTGTCTGATATCGGTTGCACCACGGGGACCGAGTGATAGTGAGGGTACACCGGTGCCACACAACTATTGGCGGTGCTCAGTGCTCTATTGGTGAGTGAGGTGCGTAAGGGAAGGATAGGTAAAGTGGGAACGGAAAACGAAGGGGAATAATTACACTATTTTACACGGGCCCCTTTACTCCCGACCCAAGCTGCCCAACGCCTCCGTACCTGAGAAAGCCACACTCCTCCCTCGGGAGTGTGGCACGGCGGTTCACCGGGTCGTTGGCCTCCTGGCTCTCCACTGTATTCCGCTCTTTCTCCTCCGTCCTCTCCTCGCACGCCGTCTTCCTCACTCCGATTCTCCTCGTCCTGCCTTCCTTCTCCTTCCTCCAGGGTGTCGACACACCCCCAGTAGAGGGCTTCCGGGCCTTTGTCCAGGCCTGGTCCTCCTACGTCATGCGGGGGCGTGGCTTCATCACCGCTGAAATCCCAGTTAAAGGCGCCTTCCCTCAATTATTCTCCGGTGTCGGAGAGCAGGGGACGGGTGTCCCAGTCAGACTGAAGGGAAGGAGGAGAGGTACAATCAGCATTCCACCATTCGACAGGGGCTGCCGCACCCACCCAGTTACATCCCTCCCCCCTTGGATTCTCCCGATCGGGGAGAACAGGAGTTCTGGACAGGTAGTCCGCGTTGGCATTCTCAGACCCTTTTCTAAACACGACTGTAAAGGCGTAGGGTTGTAGGAAAAGGAACTAATGTAGCACTTTTGAGTTCTGGGATTTGTTCCTCTGCATCCATTGGAGGGGTGCATGGTGTGTATACAACATGAAGGGCCGACCCTCCAAGTAGTATCTCAGTTTATCTACTGACCAGCGAATCGCTAGGCACTCCTTTTTCACTGTAGGGTATTTACGCTCTCTAGGGTGTAGCTTCCTACTGATGTAAAGTATTGGGTGTTCTAACCCGTCCTCCCCCTCTTGTGACAACACCGCCCCTATCCCTGTGTCAGAGGCGTCTCTGGCTAGGGAGAAGGGTTTTCTAAAGTCGGGGGATCAATACTGGACTAGAGGTGATGGCCTTCTTTAGAGTTTCAAATGCTTTGATTGCTCCTTCTGGGGGAGGTATGCTGAGGGTGTTTCTGATGTTCTTTTTCAGGATGTCTGTCAAAGGTGTCGCTATATCCGCGAAGTTCTCAACGAACCTCCGGTAATAGCGGATGAGGCCCAAAAACGCTCTTAGGTCTCTTTTTGTGGAGGGGAAGGGGGTATCGGTTATCGCCCTAATCTTCTCCTCCTGAGGTGCTATTACTCCCTCGCCTAACATAAAGTCCAGGTATTTTACTTTGGGAAAAGCGGCTCTTGATTTTTTTGCATTAACCTGTAGTCCTGCTTGTTGTAGGGCTTTTAGGACTTCGTTATGTGGTTCAGATGTTCCTTCCATGTCGTACTAAAGATGACAATGTCGTCTAAGTAGACTGAACTGTACTGGGTATGAGGGGCCAATACCTCCGTCATCAACCTCTGGAAGGTTGCCGGGGCCCCATGGAGGCTGAAAGACATGACATTAAATTCGAACAGGCCGTCATCTGTGGCGAAAGCAGTCTTGTGCTTATCCTTCTCCCTTAATGGTACCTGCCAGTAGCCCTTGGTCAGGTCCAATGTGGTGATGTATCGGGCCCCTCCTATCCTTTCTATGAGTTCGTCCACTCTAGGAATGGGAAAAGCGTTGAAGGTGGATATCGCGTTGAGGGCCCTGAAGTCCATACAAAATCTGATGGACCCGTCTGGTTTGGGGACCATCACAATAGGCGAGGACCAGTTACTCCTGGACGGCCTTATGACACCGAGTTCGAGCATGTCCCTTACTTCCCTTTTCACGTCTGCTCTTCTAGCTGCTGGTATTCTGTAGGCCCTCTGTTTGACTACCTTTCCCTCTTTGGTGTCAATGCAGTGTTCTGCCATATGGGGGTGACCTGGTTTGTCAGAAAACAGGTCGGAAAAGGGACGTACTGTTTGTAGCAACTCTCTATGTTCAACCTCTGATAGCTCCGGGTTGATGGGAAGGTGTTCTAGTGTTGAAAGTCCACCCTGAGTTGGCAACACCAGGTGAGTTGTTTTTGGGGGAGGACCAATCCATTTTTTCAACATGTTTATGTGAAATGTCTGTTGTCGAGAGGGTGATATCTGCACTTTATAGGTTGTTCTGCCTATGGTGTCTATGATTTTGTATGACCCCATCCATTCACTCCTGAACTTTTGTGTTGACGAAGGAAGGAGCACCAGGGTCCAGTCGCCTTTCTCCATTGTCCTCCACTTCTTTCCTTTGTCATAATATAGTTTTTGTTTTTGTTGGGCTCTCTCTAGGTTGGAATAGGCCAGATCTCTAAGTTTACCCAACCTAGATTGTAACTGCTGAGTATATTCCAGTAATGATCTCTGATCATTGGCCTCTTCCCCCTCCCAAGCTTCCTTGGTGATTTCAAGGAGGGATCGTGGCTAACGGCCATAGAGAAGTTCAAATGGGGAGTACCCTAGACTACTCTGTACCTGTGAGCGGAGGACGTATAGGGCCAGAGGCAGCAGCCTGTCCCACTCCTTGTTTTCAGCAGGCAACATTTTTTTTAGCGTGGTTTTTAGCGTCCTATTGTACCGCTCTACCAGCCCATCTGTTTGGGGATGGTAGGCAGACGTATGTATGTGTCGTAGGTCTAGGGTCTTACACACCTCCTTCATTAACTTTGAGACAAAGGGAGTCCCCTGATCTGTTAGGATCTCTCGGGGGCAACCCACCCTCGAGAAAAGTTCTACCAACTTTTCTGCCACATTCTTCGTGGTAGGGGAACTGAGCGCAAAGGCCTCGGGAAACCTGGTGTTGTAATCCACTACTACAAGAGCATATGTATGTCCTCTTGTGGTACGTGGAAGGGGTCCGATTAGGTCCATTCCTACCCTTTCGAAAGGGTTCCTTATTTCGGGCAAAGGTTGGAGAGGAACCGCTGTTGGTCTATTCATGTTTCTCCAGTATTGGGGTGTCTTTCATAGATTCACATGCTTGAATATTCCCCGTCGTCGGAGTGGGAGTCCCACGGTAAATAAAATAGCAATAAGTACTAAATATATAATAATATATAATAAATATATATATACATAATAAGGAAAAACCCAAAAAATGCATACAAGAAGCATAGGGTACCTAACTAAAAAGTCCTCCATAGGAATGCATGGGAATAAAACAGTTCCAATGCAGCCTATCCTTGTCATTATGTTAGTCCAAACTGCAGCCAATCAGGCGCCAGCAGCCCTCTAGAACCTTCTCCTCAGAGCTCAAGCCCTCAGATTTTCTACCGCACGTCGTGTGTAAGGGAGTCTCCCTGAGCTCTGCTCAGTTTTTCTTCTCTTCAAGTGTTTCCAGTCTCTCCACAATGTCTTCAAGTAAGAAGTCTCTCTTCAGAGCTTGTTCCTCCTGTGGAAAGCTGAGATTATTTCATGATGACCCACACAGTAAGTGTATTTACTGCCTTTACCCGGACCATGAGGTAGGCACCTGTAAGCTCTGTAGAAAATTCTCAGAGAAAACTCTGAAGGACAGAGAAGGCCGTTTACTTGTTTGGCTTCAAAGGCTAAAGGACAAGGACAATACACTTTCTGATGCTGAAAGTCTTGTGTCAGGCCGTTCTAAAGCAGCTTCTAAACGTGGTAGTGTGCAGGAGGTGCCTTCACCATTTCTTAAAAAGAGGAAACTTGCCCTCACTTTGGCCCCTGCGGTGTCTTCACCATTACCTGCCACGTCTGGGCCCACGAGACAAAGCTCTCAGGCTCCTTCTGCTTCAATTTCCAGTTTTTCTGTGAAGAAAACGGATTTGTCGTCGACGACGGTAGTTTCAGCTCCGTCGACGAGAATGGCTGTCTCTGGTTCAAAATCGACGACGACGGTCACGACGACGCTGGCCTCTGGATCGTCGTCAGCTTTGGCGTCGACGTCATCGTCGTCGATGAGAGTGGTTCTCAGTTCTAAGACCGTGTCTTCTTTGATTCCAATTTCATCTTCGTCGACGAAGAAAGTTCACTCGTCGACGACCCGGTCGTCGTCGACTAGAAGTTCGAAGACTCTGGATTCGTCGACGCCCTCGACGGTGAGCGCACCGCCGACGTCTGTCCCGTCGACGAGAGGGCCTCTTCTATCTGCTCCGTCGACGACCGCTCCGTCGACGACCGCTCCGTCGACGACCGCCCCGTCGACGACCACCCCGTCGACGACGACTCCGTCGACGACGGCTCCGTCGACGAAGACATTAAAAGTAAAGGTTCCGTCGACAATGGCTCCGACGACGATGCCAATGAAGATTGCTCCGTCGACGGTCTCCTCGTCGGCGATGGCATCCAAGACAATTCCATCGCAGAAGACAACTGATGTCATGCCGTCGACGCGTACGCAAGGCACAGTTTCCACGCCAGCCTCTTCTTTTGCATCAATGCCTTTATTGCCTTTAAAGTCCAGCAAGCCTCAGTTCGAGACTTTTACAGAAAGAGAGATGATGAATCCTCCATCTCCGCTGTTTGCTACTGATTCTGAGCAAGAGTCTGATAACCAAGCTCAAAGTCTTTCAGATTTGAACATTAAGTGCCAAGAATTCAGTAACGACAAAGAAGATCTCTATGGCCAACATCAAGCAACTCACCCTCAAGTTCCAACTGCGATGTTGCCTATATCAATGATTTAGAACCTCCAAAGTATGTTGGAGGATTACAATCGACGTTTCCCACCAACTCCACAGGTTACGGCTGTTCCATCGGTGTTGAATCCAGTTTCGGAGCCGGCCCTAGATCCTCCTCAACCAGCGTCGCCTGTTACTGTCCACAAAACTACATCAGTTCGGGTGCACACAACAATTTATCCAGAGGATGATGATGACGAGAATCCTCCAGAACGTGAGGATGGAGAAGTTTCTCAAGTAGATGAGGATGGTGAGGAACATTTAGCGGAGTGGGATGACTATCGTGCTCAAACACCATCCCCTTCTCAGGTGCCAACGGGGGATTCTCCTCCAGTAGATATAGCAGGATTCCACCAGTTAATGGACAGGGCGGCGCAACGATTCAAATTGCCACGAGCACACAGAGAGGAAGATTGCTTCCTATACGATTTCAAGAACCAGCCCTTGAAACAGATACACACAGTTCCGATTATAGACTTCATCTGGTCTGAAGGGGAAAAGATAATGAAGACGCCTAACTCTCTACCGGCACAACTGCCGAGGTTGGAAAAGAAATACAAGGCTCCTGTGGGCTCTCCAGCATGCCTTACAGGTCAACCTAAGCCCGACTCTGTCGTCACGCAGGCAGCTCAGAGAGGTTCAAAGAATCCGGCGTCTACAATCACCGCTCCTCCAGACCGTGAGGGCCGTCGCCTAGATGCTATTGGGCGTAAATTTTCCTCCATGTCCTCTACAACGGTTCGAGTAGCTAACGCTATGGCTATATTAGGTCGTTATGACCGTCAGGCTTGGGCTGACATGTCCGCCTATGTGGCATTACTCCCGGATGCTTCCAAGGCAGAAGCACAGAAAATTCTGCAAGAAGGAGAAAGGACGGCAGAAGAACTTATTGATTGTGCAGTGGATGTGGCCTGCACTGGTTTTCGCCAACTCGCGGGAGCGGCCGTCCTGCGACGACAGGGTTGGCTACGCTCAACTTCATTTAGACAGGAAGTTCAGGCAAGATTCCTGGATATGCCATACGACGGCGAGTCATTATTTGGAGCGCATATTGATGAAGCGCTACAATCCATAAAAAAGGACACGGACACTGCACGTGCTTTGGGTACCCTTCAGTTTAAGAAGCAGCCCTTTCGGGGTGCTCGAGGACGTGGCACTACGTCCACTTTTCGTGGAGGAAGCAGTCAATATCGGTCCTTCAACCAAGGTAACCAATGCTTCACTGGTAACCGCCAACAGTCTTCCCGCCAGCAACCTGCCAGAACTTACAGAGGAAAGTCTAATTTCAGAGGACAATCTACCAAACGTCAATGACTTGTCTGTCGAACGGAGAATTGGAGGTCAAATCTCTCTGTTTGGTTCTCAATGGTCCTCCATTACTACGGACCGTTGGGCACTCGACATTGTGAAAAGAGGCCATGCATTGGAATTTGTCGAGGTACCTCCTCCAACACCACCTTCCGGACCGCCACCTCCGCACCTCAAAGAACTGTTTCATCAAGTTCGCCTTCTCATTCAAAGGGGTGCGGTGGAAGTAGTACCAAAGTCTCAGAGAGGAAAGGGGTTTTATTCCCGTTTTTTCCTTGTCGTCAAAAAGAACGGAGAATGGAGACCCATACTGGACTTGAGAGCACTCAATCACTATCTCAAGGATCAGACCTTCCGTATGTTAACGCTTACAGAGATCTTGCGTTTGCTCTCAGTCGGAGATTTCATGACAACCATCGATCTCCGAGACGCTTACTTCCATGTCCCTATTCTCGCGGGTCATCGCAAGTTCCTGCGTTTCAAGGTGGGGCACCTTCATTTCCAATTCAAGGTCCTTCCATTTGGCCTCCGGTCGGCCCCCAGAGTCTTTACAAAAATGTTGGCTCCGGTCATGGCTTTTCTTCGTCTCCAAGGCATACAGATATTCCCATATCTCGACGACTGCCTCCTGAAATCACAATCCCGCTCACAACTCCAACACCATACTGCAGTTTGTCAGACAGTATTCCGTTCCTTGGGTCTGTCCATCAATCTGGAGAAATCTCAATTGCAGCCAACAACTTGCAAGGATTTCCTAGGAGCAACGCTGGACACCAAACTAGCCAAAGCATTTGTCTCCCGGGAACGTCAGCAAAGGATTCTCCGACTAGTTTCGCTTCTTCTGTCAAAGAAGTGCGTTTCAGTCCGATTGTTGAAGTCCTTTCTAGGGATGGCTTCGTCGTGCATCGCTCTTGTCCCTCATTGCCGACTACGAGCACGACCTATCCAACAGGCTCTGGACAAACAGTGGCGTCAAGTCACCGGTTCCTTCAACGATCAGGTTTCCATCACCATTCCCATGAAGAAAGCGCTCAAATGGTGGGCACAACCACACCAGCTAGCGGCAGGCACGTCCTTTCTGTTCAACACCCCAGATCTGACTCTAACGACGGATGCCTCCCTGGAGGGCTGGGGAGCTCACCTCCAAGACCTCTCCGTCAAAGGGAAATGGACTTTGCATCAAAAGACCTGGCACATAAACAAGTTGGAGCTTATGGCTATCTTTTTGGCCCTAAAATCATTTCAACCAGTGCTGCAGGGAGAGTCAGTTCTCATACAGACGGACAACACGACCTGCATGCATTATATAAACAAACAGGGCGGAACAAAGTCTCCGGTGTTATCCCGTCTGGCAGAGGCGATTTGGGACTGGTCCATCAATCATCAAATCCAAATCACCGTGGTTCATCTTCCGGGGTTGTCCAACCTTCTGGCGGATTCCCTAAGCAGGTCCCGATCATCCAACCACGAGTGGGAACTCCACCAGCCAACACTCGATATGGTCTTCCACCGTTGGGGATTTCCGGAAATCGACCTATTTGCGACTCCAGAGAACCGCAAATGCCCCGCTTACGCAAGCTGGCATCCCCACAAAGGATCCCAAGGCAATGCCCTTTTGATGGATTGGTCGAATCTCTTCGCCTACGCTTTTCCTCCGATCCCTCTAGTGCCTCGAGTACTTTGGAAGATGCGGAGAGAACCCTGCCACATCCTTCTGATTGCTCCCAGGTGGCCACGACAGGCGTGGTTCTCGGAGCTGCTACTCCTGTCTCAATGCAAACCCATTCTTCTTCATCCTCGAATGGATCTTCTCTCCATGAACAGGGGTCAAATCTACCATCCGGACCCCTCTTCCCTGAGCTTGTCAGCCTGGAACCTGAGCACTGTGAATTTGCACATCTGACCATCCCTCAGGAGTGTCGTAACATCCTTGCACAGGCCAGGGCTCCATCAACTATAAAAACCTACAAGTTAAAATGGAAACGTTTTTGCCACTGGTGTGCAGACGCCGGAGTATATCCTTTGCATGCCACGCCCGCTGAGCTCCTCCCTTTCTTTCTCCATCTGGCTCAGTCGGGTTTGTCACATGCTACTTTAAGGGTTTTTCTGGCGGCAATATCACGCTTCCGCCATGATGGCTCCGCCTCCCTATGCTCATCCAGATTGATACGCCAATTTTTCAAGGGACTTCTTCGGACTTTTCCTCCAGTTCGGCGTCCCCCTCCCGAGTGGCGCCTCAACATTGTCCTATCACAATTAATGACTGCACCTTTTGAACCAATCCATAAAGCAGACCTCAAGTATGTCACCTGGAAGGTCGCGCTTTTACTTGCCTTGACGTCTTCACGTCGAGTGAGTGATTTGCACGCATTCACGATCAAACCACCATTTCTACAGTTTAAACCGGATTCTGTGCTTTTACGCACTAACCCCACTTTCCTTCCAAAAGTGCCTTCAGACTTCCATATTAATGAGCCTGTTATATTGAAGTCTTTCTTTGCTAACCCGCAAACTCCTGCAGAGCAACGATTGCACTCCTTGGACATTAAAAGATGTTTAAAATTTTACATCAGCAGAACAGCCCAGTTCCGAAAATCAGATCAACTCTTTGTAGCCTATGGCCGCTTTCAAAAAGGGCGGCAAGTCACCAAACCTACAGTAGCTCGCTGGGTGGCTTCGGCGATTGCTTTCTGCCATCAGAAAGCGGGAAAGCCTTTACAGACTGCAGTACGGGCCCACTCCACCAGGTCTATGGCCTCTTCGACTGCACTCTTTGCCGGAGTTCCATTGCATCAGATTTGCAGAGCAGCCACGTGGTCCAGCAGGCACACGTTCACAAAGCAGTACAATCTGGGTGCCATGGCTGAAGGAGATACCGCAGTGGGACAAGCTGTGCTCCGTAATCTCTTTCAATAAGGTGAGCCTCTGTTCTACCCTCCTCCTAATAGTTTCCAGTCTAATGCATGTCTTCTCTATGTATACGCATGATTGTATAACTTCTATAACATGGGTTTTTATACCTGTTAATTCCAGCCTTTTGTTTATACATTGCATTCTGGAAACTTTGTGTTGGAATACGGACTGCTAACTATTCTATATTCAAGCATGTGAATCTATGAAAGACACCCCAATACTGGAGAAGAACAATTGTTACTTACCTGTAAACAGGTGGTTCTCCAGTATTGGTGTCTTTCATAGATTCACATGCGACCCTCCCATCCTCCCCTCAGAGGCTCACTTCTCCTCATAGACTCTGTGGTCACTCTTGTGCTACGAAAATCTGAGGGCTTGAGCTCTGAGGAGAAGGTTCTAGAGGGCTGCTGGCGCCTGATTGGCTGCAGTTTGGACTAACATAATGACAAGGATAGGCTGCATTGGAACTGTTTTATTCCCATGCATTCCTATGGAGGACTTTTTAGTTAGGTACCCTATGCTTCTTGTATGCATTTTTTGGGTTTTTCCTTATTATGTATATATATATTTATTATATATTATTATATATTTAGTACTTATTGCTATTTTATTTACCGTGGGACTCCCACTCCGACGATGGGGAATATTCAAGCATGTGAATCTATGAAAGACACCAATACTGGAGAACCACCTGTTTACAGGTAAGTAACAATTGTTCTTTTCTTTTGACACACCTCACATTGTTTACAGTATGTCTCTGCTTCCTTGCAAATACCAGGCCAAAAGAATAGTTTTATAATAGTCTGGGTTGTCTTTTCTGGTCTCGAATGTCCTGGAGTCAAATGGGTGTGTGCATAGAATAGGATTTGGTCCCTGAAGTCCTTTGGCACCACCAACTGAGGTGGATCACCCGTCTTTCCTTCCCTATACAACAAATCATTGTCTATCCTAAAACGAGGATAGGAAGTGTAAGGGTTGTCCTGTGTTATGTGAGCTGCCTCCCATGCATTCAGAAGGGTAGGGTCATTGGCCTGAGCGAACTTAAAGCTTCGATCTAGTACCCATGGCTCTGTTGTCAAATAGTTACCCTGTGGTTGCTTTTCATGCTGTTCGTTTATCTCCCTCCTAAACAGCGACAAAAAAATCAGGGTTGTCTACCCCTATAATAAGGTCCTCTGGAAGTGATTCTACCACCCCCCACCCTTACTGAACAGGGGAGTCGGCCTTCTGGGTGTAGTGTGCCCTGGGCCACTGGGTAGGGTTTCACGTCCCCGTGTACACATCTAATGTATACCAAGGCATTGGGTCCTAGCTGGGTTGTATGCACGAGCCTTCTCTAGTTCAAGTTCAAGTTCAGTAATTTGTATAGCGCACTACTCACCCAGAGGGTCTCAAGGCGCTTGAGTGAGGGTGGGTGCATTATTTATTGAATAGCCAGGTTTTTAGCTGCTTTCTGAAGGAGGGGTGGTTCTGTGTGAGGCGGAGGTGAGTGGGGAGAGAATTCCAGGTTGTGGCCGCTAAGTAGGAGAAAGATCTTCCTCCCATGGTGGATCTATTGATGCGCGGGATTGTGGCGAGGGCTTGATTGGATCAACATAGTTGTCGGTGGGTGTGTAGAAGGATAGTCGTTTGTTGAGGCATTCGGGTCCTAGGTCGTAGAGGGCCTTGTGTGCGTGGGTGAGGAAACGGAACGTTATTCTCTTGTTGACGGCAAGCCAGTGGAGATCTTTCAGGTGACCGGAAATGTGAGCTTGACGGGGATGTCCAGTATGAGACTGGCTGAGGTGTTTTGGATGCGTTGGAGTTTTTTTCTGTAGTTTGGCTGTGGTTCCAGCGTAGAGGGTGTTTCTATAATCTAGTCGGCTAGTGACTAGTGCGTGGGTGACTGTCTTTCTTGTTTCGGTGGGGATCCAGCGGAAGATTTTTTTGAGCATGCGTAGGATGTTGAAGCATGATGATGAGACGGCGTTGACTTGACTGGTCATCGATAGAGAGGAGTCTAGGATGAAGCCTAGGTTACGTGCGTGATCTGTAGGTATGGGTGCTGTGCCCAGAGCCGGTGGCCACCATGAGTCGTCCCATGCAGAGGGGGATGATCCTAAGATGAGGACTTCCGTTTTGTCAGAGTTTAGTTTTAAACGACTGTTCTTCATCCATTCGGCTACTTCTTTCATTCCTTCGTGTAGATTTGTTTTGGCGGTGTTAGGGTCTTTGGTGAGAGAGAGGATCAGCTGGGTGTCGTCAGCGTAGGAGATGATGTTGAGGTTGTGTTGTCGCTCGATGGATGCGAGGGGGACTCATGTATACGTTGAAGAGGGTGGGACTGAGTGATGATCCTTGTGGTACGCCGCAGATGACTTCGGTTGCCTCTGATTTGAATGGGGGGAGGCGGACTCTCTGGGTTCTTCCGGCGAGGAACGAGATGATCCAGTCCAACGCTTTTCCTAGTATTCCGACGTTGCTGAGGTGTTGTATGAGGGTGTTATGACATACTGTGTCAAAGGCGGCGGAGAGGTCGAGTAGGATGAGGGCAACTGTTTCTCCATTGTCCAGTAGCGTTCGGATGTCGTCTGTAGCAGCGATGAGGGCGGTTTCGGTGCTGTGTTTGGCTCAGAAGCCGGACTGTGAGGGGTCAAGTGAATTGTTGGATTCAAGGAAGGCGGCGAGCTGACTATTGACGGCTTTCTCGATGACTTTGGCCGGGAAGGGGAGGAGTGAGATGGGGCGGTAGTTCTTAAGTTCAGAGGGGTCCGCTGTAGGTTTCTTCAGAAGGGCGCTGAGTTCGGCATGTTTCCAGCTTTCTGGGAAGGTAGCGGAGTTGAAGGAGCAGTTGATGACATCGCAGAGATGGGGTGCGATGATGGAGTCTGCTTTGTTGAAAATGTGGTGGGGACATGGGTCGGTTGGCGAACCTGAGTGGATGGAGTTCATCAGGCGGATGGTATCTTCAGTCGTGATTGGGTTCCAGGCGCAAAGGTTGTGAGAGTGCTGTTTTGGTTCGGAGGTGGGTGGAGTGGGTTGTTCTTCGGACAGGTTTCCAAAGCTGTCATGAATGTCGGCGATTTTGTTGTGGAAGAAAGAGGATAGGGAGTTGCAGAGGTCCTGGGAGGGAGTGATGTCGTTGGTGCTGGCGGTGGGGTTGGTAAATTCTCTAACGATGTTGAATAATTCTTTGCTGTTGTGGGTGTTGTTGTTGAGTCGATCCTTGAATGCTGATTTCTTGGTGGATCGGATCAATTGGTGGTGTTTGCGGGTGGCGTCCTTGAAGGTGGTCAGGTTGTTGGCGGTTGGGTTTTTTCTCAAGGTTTTCTCGAGGGTACGACATAACTACAGCCTGAATCCAATAGTGCTTTTACCCTTTTTTTGTTGACCATAACCCTTACATAGAATGATGGTCCCATCTCCGCGGTGTACAACACTGCCTTGGGGATGTAGCTGACCTCCATAGGTTCTTCGCTGCTTCTTTTCCGTGGGCAGAGTCGCGCTATGTGTCCCCACTCCCCGCACTCGAAGCACTGGGGGCCCTTCATAGGCGGTATGACGTCCATTTTGAGGGGTTGTGTCTTCATGGGTTCTGATACGGGTTTGCCCCTTTTCTCTTGTCTAGCCATGGGGACCGATTTGAGTCCCTTGTCCATTTCCCATGGTAAGGTCCGTGGTTGGGCCCTAGCATAGTGGGATGCCATCTCAATGGCCTGAGCGGCGGTGAGACCTGAGTGTTGCCTCAGCCACCGTTGAGTGCCATATGGCAGGGCCTCCATGAATTGCTCCAGGTAGATACTGGACATAATCTCCTCCTTACTGCGGCTCTCTGGTTTTAACCACTTGTCGGCAGCCATTTTTAGACGTAAGAACAACGTCTTCAGATTTTCCCCGGCTGTCCCTCTCTCCTTTCTGAACCGCAGCCGGTACGCCTCTGCATCTAGCCCCAAGTGGTCCAGTATCACCTCTTTTATGTCAGGATAAGATGTGGTTCCTGCGTGGTTTGCGACTTGACACGCCGCTTGGGCTTCTCCGGATAATAGTGGGGCCAGGAAGAAAGGCCACTTCGCCTCTGGCCACCCACAAGCACGGGCTGCCCTCTCAAAGTTAGTGAGAAACGCATTGGGGGCCTCTCCTGACACATATTTTTGTAGAGAGACCCCAGCGGTATGGTGTGCGTAATTCTTCCTTTCCAGAGGTAAGGGTACACTTGGGCTCTGTACCACTTTTTGCAGGCCTTCTATTTGTGCGGATATAGTGTTCCGGAACAGACTTCTATCCGCATCGGCGGTCGATATTTGTTGGCTGACAGTCCACTCCAGCTTCTGTTGTCCCTCTATCAGGTGCTTAATGACCTGATCCATCTCGGAGTTCTGGATGGAGGGGCGGATCCCACTTCTGACACCAGTTGTAGCGTGGGGGTGTGAGTGGGCTCGATGCTTTCTATGGGCGAATTAAGAACAGGCTGAAGACTCGTTCTGCGCAAAGAGGGTTTTATTCGGATAAAGGTTTTTCTTGTTTGAAATGTCAACCGTTCTCTTGCAAAATCTGCACGGTCCGTGATGGCGTGCGTTCTTGCTGAGGGTGACGCGGTCGTCCTCTTTCTGTGGATTCTTTGAGTGACGCCTGTTCCTGGTCAGCTCCACAAAGAGAAACCAACAGAGGGATACCATCAGGATAACTGTCTGATATTGGTTGCACCATGGGGACCGAGTGATAGTGAGGGTACACCGGTGCTACACAACTATTGGCGGTGCTCAGTGCTCTAGGGGTGAGTGAGGTACGTAAGGGGAGGATAGGAGGGTAGGGGGTAATGCGGTAAAGTGGGAACGGAAAACGAAGGGGAATATTTACACTATTTTACACGGGCCCCTTTACTCCCGACCCAAGCTGCCCAACGCCGCCGTACCCGAGAAAGCCACACTCCTCCCTCGGGAGTGTGGCACGGCGGTTCACCGGGTCGTTGGCCTCCAGGCTCTCCACTGTATTCCGCTCTTTCTCCTCCGTCCTCTCCTCGCACGCCGTCTTCCTCGCTCCGATTCTCCTCGCCCTGCCTTCCTTCACCTTCGTCCAGGGTGTCGACACACCCCCCGTAGAGGGCTTCCGGGCCTTTGTCCAGTCCTGGTCCTCTTACGTCATGCGGCGGCGTGGCTTCGTCACCGCTGAAATCCCAGTTAAAGGCGCCTTCCCTCAATTCTTTTCCGGTATCGGAGAGCAGGGGACGGGTGTCCCAGTCAGACTGAAGGGAAGGAGGGGAGGTACAATCAGCATTCCACCATTCGACAGGGGCTGCAGCACCCACCCCGTTACATGCTCTCTTCGCTGGTGTGCCTCTTCATCAGATCTGCAGAGCTGCATCTTGGTCCAGCAGGCACACCTTTACCAAGCACTACTGTTTGGACACTGCAAGTGATACAGATGCTTCGGTGGTAAGAGCAGTTCTTCGCAATCTTTTCGAATAAGGTGAGCTTCTGTTCTCCCTCCTCCTCTTTGCTCTTTCTAGACGCTTATAACATGTTATTCTCTTTTGCTGTTATGCATGTATACTGTGATACAAGGAGCGTCTAATGAGCATGATGTATTTTAATATTGCTATCTATTCTGATTCAGGCATGTGAATCTATGAAAAACATCCCAATACTGGAGAAGAACAATAGTTACTTACCTGTAATCTGTGGTTCTCCAGTATTGGTGTCTTTCATAGATTCACATGCACCCGCCCACCTCCCCTCAGAGGCTCTTTCAGGCAATTATGTTGGTTTCACTCCTGTGCGAGAAAATCTGAGAGCCTGAGCCTCTGGGGAGAACATTCTGGTGGGTGCTGTCGCCTGATTGGCTGCAGTTTGGTCTATACAAAATGACTAGGATAATCATGAGTGTGGAAGTTTTTTGCGTGGAAGTTTATTGCACTGTAGCCTAGGGGAATGTCTGACATAATATCGAAAGACAGAATATCAAAATACAAAAATATCGGCACAAAAATATCGACATCAAAAATATCGGAGTCATATCTTCATAAAGGTAAGTACAAAAATATCGAAAAAATAATATCGTAGTACAAAAATATCGAAATTAAAAATATCGTTTTTTAAAATTTATTAATAATAATGTAAAAATAATTTTAAAATACATATAATTTTACTAATATTAAATAAAAATATTAAAACAAAATTAAAACTAATACATATACATTTAAAATAAATAAAACACTTAATATTTTAATGTAATTTTCTTTTTTTTAATTTCATTTAATTGATTTAATGTTAAAAAAAAATATTTTTACCCTGTACGCGTGTACCCCAAAAACCCAAAACTGACCCAGAACCCTAAAAATATCCCTGTACCCCAAAAACCCAAAACTGACCCAGAACCCTAAAAATATCCCTGTACCCCAAAAACCCGAAACTGACCCTGAACCCTAAAAATATCCCTGTACCCCAAAAACCCCAAACTGACCCTGAACCCTAAAAATACCCCTTTACCCAAAAACTGAAAACTGACCCTGAACCCTAAAAATACCCCTTTACCCAAAAACTGAAAACTGACCCTGAACCCTAAAAATACCCCTTTACCCAAGAACTGAAAACTGACCCTGAACCCTAAAAATACCCCTTTACCCAAAAACTGAAAACTGACCCTGAACCCTAAAAATATCCCTTTACCCAAAAACTGAAAACTGACCCTGAACCCTAAAAATACCCCTTTACCCAAGAACTGAAAACTGACCCTGAACCCTAAAAATACCCCTTTACCCAAAAACTGAAAACTGACCCTGAACCCTAAAAATACTCCTTTACCCAAAATTAATTAATATTATTTAATTACCAATTAATTATTAATTAACAATAACAATAAAGTAAATATATTAGCACATTAGCTGTAATAAATTTAATTTAATAATTAATATTATTTTTCCCAATTAATTAATTAAGAATAACAAAAAATTATATATAATAAAAATTACTCTAATTAATGTAATTAACTAATTAATATTAATTAATTACCAACTAATTAATAATTAAAAATATGTACAAAATTATATTAATTAATTAACTAATTAATATACATTAATTACCAATTAATTATTAATTAAAATATGTACTAACATATATTAATTAATTAATTATTATTAAATTACTTCCCACCCTATTCCCCTATAAACCCATAACCCGCTACAGAACATATTTATCAATTAATCAATTAATTAAAATTAATTAAAAATTAATTCTCAATTAATTAAATAATAATTCCTACTAATTAATAATTAATTTAACATGATTAAATTACTTCCCACCCTATTCCCCTATAAACCCACAACCCGCTACAGTACTAAAAGACAATATTTAATTAAATTACAATAAAAATAAATAATAAAACATAATAAATACAATATAATATACACTAAATTTATTTAAAAATTGATATTAGTAACATCGAAGTTATTATATCGATATTATTGACATCGATATTTAAAACTTCGATATTACTGATATCATACTAATATCGATATTAAGACTGTCGATATTACTTACCTTCGATATTTTGTCCCATCGATATTTAAACTATATAATTGTATATCGAAATTTAAAACTCGATATTTTGTCTGTGTACCAGCCTAGGGCTACTTTACTTCCTGGTTTGTTATTACCAAGGTTTTGGTTTTTCTATAGGCATATTATTGCTTTTTTTATGTACCGTGGGACTCCCACTCCGACGACGGGGAAGATTCAGGCATGTGAATCTATGAAAGACACCAATACTGGAGAACCACAGATTACAGGTAAGTAACTATTGTTCTTCCTTTCCCTCATAAGTTATCTCAGTCAATGTACCTGTTTTTTCCTACCTATTTTTTCATTTTATTTTGGCCTACTACCACTTGTACTCTGCTTTCTCCTCCTAGGTGCAGAGCACTGTTGCCCTTTGGGCCTAGATAGCTGTACGAACAATTATATTAAATAACTATTAAGATGAAATACATACTTGAATAAATAAAGTGGGTGAGCCTGTGGTCGACCATATTGCTGTAATTGAGCAGAGATCACACACACAGTAATGGGTGTCCTACTTGAATGAATCTCAGCCAGTGGTAGCAGGTTCAAGGCTAGCGTCTGTCTAGAGGACCAGCGTGGGCCAGAACCTTTGAAGCTGGGATATGGCTCAGAGTCTTATTATTTCACGTGCTCCGCCCATCTCGTTTCATTTTTTTTCTTCTCTTTTCTACCACAGGCTAGGATGCTCTAGCATGGGTCCTAGGCTCACACTTCCTGTGATTCAATCTGCACACCACTGACGAAGCCCACGGAGGGCTTACCTAGGAGATGCTGCCAGCTCCCTCCAGCATCTGCAGACTCTGGCTGTGCAGTCTGCAACTCAACACTTAGAGCACAGTTTCTTGATTTGTTGAATGATCTGTATTGAGTGAACATGTCTCCATGGCCACATTGTAGCACTGGGTGACCAAGTTGACAGCTCAGTTGCCATTTCATAAAGGAAGTTTGCTTGAAAAAGAAAGTCTCAGTTGTTGGAAGAGGTGCAATCACTTTAACAAACAAGCATTTGCAATGCATCAGGTCCAGCATTTGCAGGAGTTTGAGCTATTGGCATTGTAAATGACAGTGCCTTTTGTTATGTGTTGGGTTTTAAAACATAACTAAAAAGCATTGTGATTTACAATGCCAATAATTTAAACTCTCGCAAATGCGAGATCTATTGCATTGCAAATGTTTGTTTTATTTTAACCTGGATTTTTGCCTTCTGAATTTTTAGATCTCGCTTCTGACCAACTGGGATATTTTGAAAATGGCACATTATAAAAGGGAAAACGAGTATTAGAGCTCATGTGACACTTAAGTATAAATGTGTGTGAAATAATTGTGTTTCACTTATCAACGCTGGATTCTGTCTAACGTACTTGTACATAAGATGGCTAAATGTATAGATTGTTCAGTCTTTTAAGAAGCTGGGACTGACTTGTGACGGTGGGAGTCATGGAGGAAGTTGCACCCCTACTCCGTTGCCTAGAAAGGGGTCAGAAGTCCAAAAGACGGGGTTTTATAGCAGGGAGCCCTGAAGTGTGGTATGGTCATAAATGCTAATAAATTAGGCAGCAGACAATATCCGGATTTGCCCAAGACCGCACAATGCTTGTCCTGTGCATATGGACTTTCATTAACAAAGTATCCAATACACCATAAAACTGCAAAGACATAATATAAAAAACAAGATCAAAGTCTGTGAGAGCAAACATAAGAGCTGGTCCCTAGAAATCAGTACTGGTGTGCCCCACTTGATCAAATTAAGCAGTTATGAAGATAACAGTAAAAAGTCCCAACATGCTTATTGCTCTTGCTGCAAAAAAAATCAGGACTGGTTGAAAGTCTCCCTCATTGCTGACATAACTTTTGAAGCAGCCCAGTGCTTCACAATGACAACAAAACCATTCGAGTAGGAGGGGGCTCTCCGATATAATGTCGAAAGAACAGAAGAGATTGAGGGGCCGCCATGACACCAGAAGGGATACAACCCGTAGGGAGGGAGGTACATGCAACGAGGTTAGTTCCAGTATGATCAGGTACATGATGTTTACACTACTCACATTCACAATGAAGGTCAAAAGGAAAATAACAGGACATGCCCAGAACCATACAATTGCTATGTCATGTGTCAAAGGTGGTAGTGGAACACAGGCCACAAATCAGTCACAAGTCCACATTACACCCGGAAAAAGACCATTTACAATAGCATATATCACAGAGTTTCAACATCAGCTAATGCGCTCTGTAAGCTAGTGATGTTTTGCATTTTTTTCAAGTAGGGGAGAACAGAAAAACATATCAGATTTAGAAAAGAGAAGCTGCTTGCTTATTCCCTCAATGTGCACGCATTCCACATATTCAGAGTGACCTGCACATGAAGCATGGTTAGTGTTCTTTCAAACGCCTAATCTATAGAAAACATACTGCCCCAAAGAGAAAACCGGTGTGCAAATATATACAAACCGCTTTGTAACGTATGATTTAGCATAGCAAACATAAGCTGCCAAAAGTAAGACATACAAGTAAAGTTGCAAGTCTATTTCTTACAGATCAACTGTGCTAGGGAGACGGAGCCATGATCTGAACACATAATTTCAGTCAATAAGAGCGCCTAGAGGCTAGAGGCCCACCCAATCGAGAAAACAGCGCTACACCAAATAGAAATAAAGTGACACAAAATAATCGATTCATAGCAAAAAGACTACAATGCAATCGGTCTCGCTTTTGAGACCTTATAAGTATTTAGTCATAGCGCAGCTCTGTGCTGCAGTTCCAATGTAGATGGAGACGTGCCTTTTGTTGACGGAACATCCCCCTCCAGTGTAAAACAAGCACAATGATTTTAGTTTTAAAAACAACCCCAATAAACAACATGGAAAGACGCACACACTATATAATCTTTATAAAAAACAATCTTTTTTCTAACGCTTCGGGAAGAGAGTGTGCACACGCTTTGGAAACTTATTTGGTTGTTTTTCTAAAGTGCACACATGCTTGCCGAAGATAAACATGTCCTCACTCTACTTCAGCAATAGAAAAAATCTTTTTTCAAATGCTTTGGGAAGCGTGTGCGCTTTAGAAAATAACTAAATAAGGGCCAGATGTAGGAAGCCTAATACCGGTCGGTAACGGCCGAAATTACCGAATTTCGGTCGTTACCGACCGGTATTAGGTATTTGAGATGTAGGGGCCTAATTTAGGGCCATATGTATCAAGCCAAATTGACTTCGCAAACGCTGAAATTCGCACAATTTCGGCGTTTGCAAATGCAATTTGGACTAATGGTATGTATCAAGGCATTCTGCTTGAAAAATAAGGAATCGCAAAATTTGCGATTCCTTATTTTGCGATTGCATTTAAGGAATCGCAAATTTTGCGATTCCTTAAATGCAATGTAAGAAGCCAAAAAAAATTGCAAATTGGCCTTAAGGCAACTTCTAGTTGGTAGTAAGTTGCGATTCCCTTTAAAAATGCACATTTTTGCATTTTTCAAAGTACCATGCGACGCAAATACATGCCCTAAGGGCATGTATGTGCGCCATATGTGCACCCATGCATATTTCAGGGGTGCAACAGGGTGTCTTTTGGACACCCCTGCACCCTTGAAAATATTCTCAATTTGCGATTTGCAAATTGCGAATCGCAAATTTCCCCTTCATTCCTATGGGCCTCCTGGCCCACAGAAATGAATGGGAAAGTATTCCTTAATTTTGAATTCGCAATTTGCGAATTCGCAATTAAGGAATATCAAGAAATCGCTAAAAAATTGCGATTTTCTTGATACATAGCAATTAGCGATTCTGAAATAGCGATTTCTTAAAAATGGCTATTACAGAATCGCTAATTGCTACCTTCATACATATGGCCCTTAAGGATTCGGTATTTTACTGAATCCGTAATTTAAGGAATCGGTAAATTACCGAATTCTTAAATGCCGATTCGGTAAATTACCAAATCCTAAATGTAGGAAGCACTCAAGTGAGTGCTTTTCACTTGTAAGGATTTGTTATTTACCAACAACTACAAGTTGGTGGTAAATAACGAAAACCGTTAAAAAAGCAGTTTTGTGTTTTTTTAACAGTGCTGTGTGGCAGACATACATGCCCTTAGGGCATGCATGTGTGCCACATGTGCACCCAAGCACTATTCAGGGGTGCAACAGGGTGTCAATGTGACACCCTGCCACCCTTGTAGGTCTTCCACCTCTTACCGATTCGGTATTTAACGATTCAGTATTCCCCATTCATTCCTATGGGCCTCCAGCCCATTGGAATGAATGGGGAATACCGAATCGGTAAATACCAAATCGGTATTTACCTAATTTTACCGATTCAGTAAAAATTACTGAATGAATACCTACATACCATTTACCCATTCTATTTTAGAATCGGTAAATGGTATTTACCTACATCCAACCCCAAGTTTCCAATGTGTGTACACACGCATTACGAAACTATAGTGAGTTAGTGCAGCGCCCACCTGCAGGCATATCGATCTACTTAAAACGTGCTTCTGACCTGTGTAGTCAGCCATCTGGTACACTTTGTGATGGCTGACCAGGAGGAACCTGAACGGTTAATGGCCAGAGGGATTATTTTTATTTTTATTTGTGTCATTTATAGAGCGCACAGCTGCCCCAACGGGGCGTCCCGGCGCTAGTGAATTTGGTAGCAGGGATGCTATAGGAAAGGGAGGTGGATTATAGGCAGAAAAGATGGGTTTTAAGGGATTTTCGAAGTGCGGCTTCTGTCTGGCAGGCACGAAGGGCAATCGGGAGTTTGTTCCAGTGCTGACTAGCACAGACTTAAAAGGTCTTCCCTCCTGCAGGTGTCCTTTTGAATCTAGGAGTAGCAAGGAGAATTTGGGAGTTGGAGCGCATGGTTCTGGCGTTTTGATATGGACGTAAGCTACTTTTCAAGTGGGCTGGTCCTTTGCTCTTGGAGGCTCTATAAGCTAGAGTCATGGCCTTGTATACACATCGTTTGGCAATAGGTAGCCAGTGTAATCTACGGAGAAGCGGAGAGATATGTTGTCTGGGAGGAATTCTCTCCACCAGACGTGCCGCAGGGTTTTTAACAGTCTGGAGTTTTTTACATAAGCCTGCTGTAATGCCTTGGTACAGCGCATTGGCGTAGTCGAGGTGGGAGGTTATCAATGCGTGAACCACAGTCTTACGGCAGTCAGAAGGCAGGTAGTTGATGAGCCTGTTTACTGTTTTAATCTTAGCAAAACAAGATGCTGCTACTGATTGGACCTGGGTGTTGAAAGTAAGATGGCTATCCCAACGGACCCCCAGGTTCTTTACAGAGTCTTTAGGTATGGGGGCTTGACTCAAGTCTCCAGGCCACCAGAGGCTGGAATCAAGAGGAGACAGAGTATTAAAAAACAGGATCTCCGTTTTACCTGCATTCAATTTTAAGGAATTAGAGTCCATCCACTTAGAGATATCCCTGAGGCAGGATTTCAAAGGGTCAAATGCAGAGGCAGAAGGCTCATCAAAGGTAAAAAGAAGCTGGATGTCATCAGTGTAGGAGGTGGTTTTGATCCCAGTTCGTGCAAGCATATCGCCCAGGGGGGTGAAATCGATATTAAATAGGAGCGGGCTCAGAGAAGAGCCCTGAGGAACTCCCCATTTAAGTGGTCTAGCGGGGGAAGTGAAAGGAGGGGTGTATACCTGCTGTGTGCGGTCCGCTAGATAGGAAGAGATCCATTTCAGCACAGTGCCACCTATACCCAGATCCTCCAGTCTCCTCAGCAGAGTCTTGTGAGAGACGGTGTCAAATGCTGCTGAGAGATCCAGGGATCGCTTAGACATGGTGGTGGCAATGCCATGTGCACACCTTAGCCCAGACGCCTCAAACACCATGGAGATTCCACTTGAGTGTAGGCTAACTAAGAATATCAGCTTTACAGTGGTTAAATTTACTTTTTTGCACATTTAGAAGAATATATTTGGAGACAAAGCTAATGTCCCATCCCTCTTTGGAACGGTGCAAGAGACCTATCTTGGTTTAGTGAAATATCAAAATTAAATATTACTTTTAAATGCATTATCTGGATCTAAAAACATAGCATCCCAGAGTAGGACAACGTCTACACTCCGCCCTGTTTTGATACCCAGGATGCATTAGCCCCCACTCCACGAAGTGTTAGTTCAAATATCACAGATTAAAGTGCAAGTGGGTTTTCAAAATGAGTGGAACAACCTTACCTTCGGCCGGCAGCTCGGACCCTGCGAGGGAGGCCCACCACTGTATGTAGGAAATACAGGCTGCTGATGGGAGCTTGAAACTACGCGCACATGCTCACAGACAACACCGGCTGTTTCTGAACTTTGGTGGTCACGCTTTCTGCGGGCGAGTTCAAAAATACAATCTGCTGCTCATAGCATTTCCAAGCGAATGCGTCCACTTCCTTGCACCATTTTCATCTTGCGTTTATCTGTGTTTGAAATGGAATGTATCCTGTTTCCCAGGTGTCGTGACCTGACGGGATGGGCGACCGACAGCAGGACACTAGGACCCTGTGGGTCATGACGAGGTGACCAGGTCACCGGACACCACATCCGGCCAGGGGACAGGAAGAGGACAGATTGACCAGGACGAGCAACAAGACAGACGTACATGTGACCAGCTCATGTAATCTCAAATAAAGAAAGCATATCAGAACCAACCTGTGTCTTGAATACTTGTGCTGTGTGGCACCGCTGCAGAGAACACGACAACTGGCGACGAGGGTCAGAAACGAACCAACGCGGAAAAGATCGGAACGTCGCGTGTCTGGGCTGGACAGCATCGAAGAATACCAGGTGCCCACCCTGGATGCGCCAGGACGAAGAGTGAAGAAGCGACGCGGGTGCTCACCCCGACAGACAGGAAAGCGTACAACAGATCACGGTAAGAGCGCGACCACTTGCAATTGAGGCGCAAGCTCGTTTGAATTAACGCGCGAGATCTCGCGAGAGCTCAGAAGTCTCGGCGGCCATCTTTGAACCAGGCGGCCGGACCAATCAAGGCACAGCATCAGCAAGGAGGCCATCTTGGAGTCAGGAAAGGCGAGATTTTCGATCGAAATCTCGCGAGAGCGACGGCAGCCATTTTGTGTGGGACAAAAAAAAGGAAAGACACCGAAAATAACAAGGCGGCCATCACAAGGCCAGGCAGAAAAAAGGAAAAGACCAAAACTGACAGAAAAAGAGACATTAAAAAGAGAGATAAAGAGCAACAAAGAAACAGAAGTAAAGAGAAAGAAGAAGACAGTAAGGAGATAAAAGAGCAAGAAAAAGAATAGAAGTAAAGAAGAAGAAAAAGACAAAGAAGCACAAACAACAAGAAAAAGAAATACAAAGACCAAACAAAGACACATAAGAAAAAAAAAAACAAAGGCGGTAAAGAGACAGTAGAAGAAATAACAAAAGAGTGCCAAGAAGAGCGCTGAAATCACAGAGGAAGAGGTAGAAATAAAGAAATAAATAAAATAAGGAAGAGAAAAAGAAGAAGAGAAAGGAAACAAAAAGAAAAGAGCCGACCAAAGAAAGAAGGAAAGAATGGCGGATCCAAAGCCCAGCGCGCAATACAGGAGACCACTACCTTTTAACCTATCGGAGCCACAAACAGGGATAAGGTGGGAGAAATGGATCAGACGGTTTGAAAGATATGCACAAGATACAGATGTAGCAGACGGAAAGAAGCTAGGATTAATGTTGAACTTAGCAGGCGATGACGTGGAAGAACTACTGGTGACACTGCCTACCGAGGAAACAAAAACATATGACCAACTAAAGAAATGTCTAACAGCCAAATTCGACCCACAGCGCAACATTGATTTCGAACGATATACGTTTACTATTGCATGTCAACGAGCCAGCGAAACACTAGATGACTTCGCAACAAGGCTGAGAAAGTTGGTAACTCACTGTGAGTTTGACAAATTCGACAACGAGCAAGCGATCAGACTACGGATCATAGAAGGCTGTCTCGACACCGGATTCAGAGCAAGAATACTAAAGGAACCGACCTCATTGGAGAACATCCTGTCCCTAGCGAGAGCAGAGGCGAGAGCAACGGAACATGCCAAAGAAATGGAAAGAGGGAAGAGCGCTGAAAGGGAAAACGCACACTTCACGACATATCGCACGGACCGATGGAAGAATGACTGGAGGGAACAAAAGGAAAGAAGATGACCAGAAAGAACATGCTACAAGTGTGGAATGGAATTTCCACACAGAGGTCCATGCCCAGCACTTGGCCAGACATGTAAAAAGTGTGGTGGAAGAAATCACTACGCCAGCATGTGCCAAAGTGCACAATTCAGAGGAGATGACAAGGGGAGAACGGGAAGGCGACAGGAATCGACAGTAAGACATGTCAGGTATGTTGACAATGAAAGGAGAAGTTCATCACGAGGGTCAGAGGAAGAAGAGGAAGAAGTGAAAGTGGAAAGATTATACCACATGTCGGAGGCGCGCACTGAGCGGAGCGAGGAAGAAGAAGCAGGAGAGACAACACAGCCAGAAGAAAGAAGCACCAGAGGAAAGACAGACCAGGCAAAGATAAGAGTGGGAGAGCACAAAACAGACTTTATACTGGACAGTGGTGCAACATGCAATGTCATGTGCATATCGGAATATGAAAGAATGGAAGTAAAACCGCCACTGCGAGCGTCCCAGACAAAGGTTTTTACCTGGGGAGCGAGGAAACAAATAACTAATTTGGGAAAATTCACAGAGGAACTGAGATACAAGAACAGAATAAAGAAGGAGGACATTCATGTTCTACAAGGCGAGGTCCCAGGGCCATGCCTGATGAGCAATCGCACAGCCCAAACGATGGGCCTTATAACAATGACATACAACGACGAGAACAAAGAGTCTGAGAGCAAGCAAAGAGAAGACTCAGAGAACAAGGAAAGAGGAAGAGAACAAAAGAGAATCATTGAGGAAACAAATACAACAAAAAGCGGTGGTAGAAAGAAAGGAACAAGAAGCACAACAGAGGGCAGAAAGCAATGGTCAAGACGACGAGAGACGGAAGAAAAGGGAACGGAAAGAGGACAACGGAAGGACAGAGACAAGGCCGCAAAGAGAGGGCAACGACAAAGAAAGAGAGCAGCTGGCAAATTGAGAGCAGCTGGAGGACAACGGAAAAGCAGAAACAAAGATGACAGAAAACGACGACCAAAGAAAGAGTGCAAGGGGATCAAGAAACTACGTAGAAAAAAATAGGAAGCAGAGAACACGACACCAGGTATTGTCAGAAGTGGTTAAAATAATGTCTGGACCTAGATTCTGATTAAGTTAAAGTGACGTGAGCAATAGGTCTTAAGCAAAGAAGGAGCGGGTGACGTTAGAACTGCTCATTTCACCATATACCAGCCCTTGTCTTGCATGATGCTACTAACAAGAGCGCCGTGTAGGGCCTGCGAGAGCCAGGCAGGGTGGAGCATGGACCGTTAACTCTGGTCCCTCCGAGGTTTAACGCTAACAAGAGCACAAGCCGCTCACACAAGGTCGCCCCAAGCCTGGTTCATAATAGTAAAATATAGCGCTTAGAGACAGGGTCCATTCTGAGGTACAGAGCTGCATTCAGGGTGCAGCCTGGCTGACCCTACGTGCCCTGTCAGTCCGGGGACACTCGGGGGCCCGGAATCCAGTCAGTAAGGCTGAGGTCTTGCACTCCGAGCTCCCGGTGGATTCAGAGCTCCAGGCCTTGCCTTTTCTTTCCCACTCTCTTGCCTTCGGACCGATGTCTCTTCAGCTGCTAACTATTTCCGGCTCACAAAAACCATACGCAACAAAGCATGTCCTGGCACACAGCTGCTCCATGCTCGTGGGATATCAGGGAACGCCGTGGAGGGAGGAGAGGATGGCGGGGAAAGGGGAAAACCGGCAAGACACGGGGGATTCAGGTTATGGGGTGGATCTTCCAATAGGGGATTCTTTGCAGACAGAACGCATGCACACCCTAGACATTCAGGTTAGGGAACGCATAGTAAGAGTACGCTATCTATCTGCTGTTTTATATGTTTGCATATATACATCGTTTAGCAAGATGGTGGAACTGTTTATCCTGTTCACTGTCCTAATACTTCTAATTACTCTTATCTGCTTTTTCTATTGATCATTGAGGTGCACATATTGTATACAAGAATCACGATAGTTCAATACATATTTAAAAACACCCCTATGTGTATTCTCTGTATATTCCTCTAAGAGAAAGAGAGAATGAGTGACTGAGCGAAAGGTTTCTAGATCTGTTACCACGATTCCTATGAGGGATCAGGGTTGTCATGTTCTGTGGTTGCCAAAACCATTTGCTACCTATCTAGCTTTAAGGGTGCTTATGGTGGCACTGTGAAAGTGGAAACTACACAACAGTACCTTTAAAGGTTAGCATCCACACAGCCCTTTAACAACACGACCCATGCTCTCTTCTAAAGCCAAGAAGTGGTCCGATTGAATGTTTCAGCCCTGAATGAGAGTCTTAATCGCATTATTTTAAATCAAGTGGCTGACATTGATCAGAACCTGGCTCATGGAGGCCGTGGAGAAGGTATACTAGCCACACAAAGCGCTTTGGCTGGTGTCACCCGCCGACTCCCTGGTTTAATGACCTTCTCAGACAGGAAAAATTCAGTGTTAAGTCTTGGAAAGTCTCTGGAGAAAGGCTTATACAGAGGAGGCTAAACTAATTACAGAGTTGCTCTAAAAAAATATCATGGGCTCTGCAAATCGGCTCATGCATCGTTTTACTCTGATAAGATCTTAAGTACACAAAACTGTCCTAAGAACCTTTTTAGGTTTCGCTGGGGGGCGGAGCCGTTAGGCTCCTCCTCCAGAGAAATCTATTGAGTACAGTAAGCACTCTGGAACACGCCCCCCCCGTCCCATTTGCTAGCTCCATAAATGGAGCCTAGCCATTGGACGAGGGGCCTGTCCATCAATGCCGGACCAGACACGGGGGCGTTCCCGAGATTCTTTGGCTTTGGCGACGTCACGCGACGCCGGGAACGCCCCCGAGTCTGGTCCGGCCAGGCCGTGCTTGCTGCTGTCCTGCCTTGTGTCCCTCCTCCCGCCGTCCCCACGTTTCCCGCCTCCCTTCCGACGTCCGTGTCCTTTCCCGCCCCCCTCGTCCTCTCCCGCCCGCCCCCCTCGTCCTCTCCCGCCCCCCCCGTGTCCTCACAAATAGTGGTATCCCGTCCTGCCCGGGGGTCAACCGGCAGCTGCTCGGCACCTTGGCCGAGGCACGAAGGGGCTGCGACCGCATTGGTGGCTTTTCGGAGGCTCGTCGACAGAGGCGCGCTCTGATTGGCCGCTGCAGTGGGCCTGTCCCCGTGAGCTGCGCCGCCGTTGGTTGGAGCCTCGCCGCGTCATCAGGATCTGCCCCGGGAGCCGCGCTGTGAGTGGCTGACTCCGGGGGAACCCTCGACGTCAGCGGAGGCCAGTGGGAGCTGCGACGGGGGCCGTGCCTGCGAGGGTGAGTCTTCGGCCCAGAAGCTGGGTGAGATCGCCTTCCACCCCGCACCCGGTATTGACACCGGCTGAAGAGAGGAAGCCTCTCTGAGTGGTGAAACTGCCTCGCAGGTTCTAGGGTGGGATAAAGGGTTGTAAAACATCTAATATAGCTCAATGGGTTGCGAACCTGCGGCAGACGACAGGGAGGAACCGCTAGGTCTCGGGTTCGACTTCCATCAGCACTGGCTCGGCCTTTCAGCCTCCCAGGGACGATGAAACGACCATCTACACTTCTAATAAATGGTTAGTATTAGCCAGTATCCCATCCATGCCCCAGCCCAGGTGGGCACAACCACACCAGCCAGGTTCCCTCGCGGAGGGATAACAAAAGATCTTTTTTTTTGCAGGAGGGTTTTGAAGTGCCTGGAGGCGCTCGGTGCGAATTGAAAAGCGCGCTTGAACTTGCTCGATTTTATTGCATCCAAAATACCGCCCGACTGAGGTTTTTATTCCTGGCTGCGGAACAATTCCTCCTTTTGTCTGCGGTGGCAGGAAGAGGGGGCGGGGGACCGAATGTGACCCCCGGGAGCCCGGCCCGGGATGGATGCGGCGAGGAACATTGCGTTCCGCGGATCTGGCGATGGATGGCTCGAGGCGGGGGCCTGGTTCCCACACAGGGGCCCCGAGCCCCGATCCGACAGAATTATGAAATGGCTTCGGCGGCTCCCAGGAGCGGCGTCTCTGACTCACGTGCTATATTTGGATTTTCGGCGTGCGTTATGAATCCGGTGGCTGCAGCTAAGATTGCACTTATCATCATCACTTGATGTGGGGGGCAGCGAGGGAGCCCGATATGCCTCGTATCTTCCCAGATCCTAGGGCCATCGAGTGTGTGGAACCGAGCACGGGGGAGTTTTATAAATACACGTCGCTACTGTTTTCAAGGTGGCAAGGTTCAGATTTCAATTGAAAAAGACGACTGTAACAATAGATATTACGGCAAGCCCCTGTAAAATTCCACTTCTGGTGGAAGAACTGTTGCAGAAAAAACACAAGATCGCTTTTCCGTTCAATGTTTCTATAAAACTGTTTTTGTGAACATTTCCACCCACAAGCAAAGATGCGCCAGCTTTAGAAAACATGTCCACGGTAAAGGTTTGAAAACATTGCAAAGCTCCGTGTGCGCGATCTTAATTGCCACCCATGTCTGACGTCAAACAAATATGTTTACCTTCTGACTGCACCAGAACCTACCCCTCATTTATCCTCAAATTGGGGTGCCACCCCTGACTCCAAAATCTGGCCTGAAGTCGAAAATTGAGAAAGAAATACCTAACTTTTTCACAACATAGTCAACACCTAATACATTATAATTCCGAAGACTGCACGTGTTACTTTTGTGCATAATGAAGTATTATCACATTTGCAATGCCAGGTCAAGTCACGTCAATTTAACGTTATTTGTCCACTAGGGCCATAAAAGTGTACATGTAACACATACAATATATAATAAATAGCTAAAATCACGCATAATTGAGTTAAAAGATCAAATTCATACCTAAAAAGGAGATTCAAACCGAAAATGAGTATACAATAAGAAAAATCATGATTGACAGGCTGCCAGGCGGTCACAGGCAACAGCAGCAGAAGAAACAGTGCATCATGAAAGTGCAAATCAGGAACCAAGTGCAGAGACTGCATAAATGACCCTCAGCAGATAATAAAGAGCTAGGGAAGGGCCAGGAGTGGCCGTACTGGCCCTGTTCGTGGGAAAGAGCCTTCCTTCTTAGCATCCCCAGAGCACCCAATAGTTGGCGCGCGCGCAGAGGCATATAGAGGCGACAGCCTGATCTGAAGATGTTCAGAGTGTAGGGTGCCCGCCTGTTGCCAGTTGCTTGCAGATGGGTGGTGGCCAGGGTGTACATAGGCAGGGCATGCAAAGAGGACACGAGGATTGGTTTCTTTGGAATGTTTGCACGCTGGACAGGCAGAAGATTCCAAAGCCGACCCTTTAGAAGTGAAATGTTTCAGGGGAGGTGCACCCACTCAGAATTAGAAGTATAACGTCCAGTCCATTGGCACGGTGGTATAGTCCCAGAACAGCTCAAGTCAACAAGAAGACTTGAAGTCGAGAAACTCTTGTGACAAGGTGGCACAGGCAGCTTTTTGAGCATTGTTGGCCTGTGTACTAAGCCAGAACTGTTCCTTCAGGGATACTTTAGACGGAAAGTGGTCGTCTGCAGGTGTCGCCAATAAATCGGGCATTCCAAGGGAAAGAGCATCCTTTTGATGTGTGAAGCCAGGAGTTTTATTGAAGCCTTCAACATTGTGACCATCCTGCCATGCGGCCACGTGGTGGGCAAGCTCAAGAGAGGTCCAGCATCTCCTCCAATCCAGGAGCGGGCGCAACCTAGCTTTGCCCTCAAACCTTTTCACACCCAGGTCCAGTGATAGGGGGTGCAAAGGGGTGCTGGGAAGTAAAAGGATGAGGGAACGCAAAAATGTGTGCTCCAATGTAACCGGATCATTGTTATTAGAAGAGCTCCGAAGCTCTGTCCCGTAAAGGCCTGTTGAAACAAGTCAAAAGTTTCTGTAGTCCACTAGGAGTCTTGGAGGCCAATAAGGTGATGCCAGCCAATAGGAGGAGAGGGGTTTTAGTATTTGCAAGTGAAGGGGAATCAGTGGGGATCTGGGTTAAATAGTTCACGGTGTCATTTATGGACAAGCAGAGCAACGTTGGAGGTGGGACGCAGCCCCGGCGGACGCCTTTGGAAACCAGAGCTCTCTCAGTCAGCTGGCCTTGAGCTCCCCCGCGGATTCGAGCATAGGTGTCCTTGTGTAAACATATAACAAGGGACAGGACGTTATTGGGCGCATGCAATGCCATATATATTACTCAGCAACAAAACAATTACCTTGGACCAGCAAAACGTTGGTGGTAACTATGCTGAAAGAAGAGTCGTAAAACCCAAGAAGATTGTCATTTTGCAAGCTATCTCCCAGGGATTTGGGAAAAAATAAATCTGCAAAAATGCACATCCCTAGTGCAGCAATGTAATTACCACATTACGTGTGTTGCTTCATATTTAGCACACCGCACATTATTCAGGGCGTTGGGCCGAGTGTGGACTAACCTACCCAGGTCAGAAGAAACCAGGAATTTACTTGTTTCCAAAAGAGATTGAAGAAACACTTCTTTCATTAAACCATTAACTCCCAGTGCAGCCTGTGTACGGGTTTAGCGCTATATTAATGCTATGGACTGGTCTGCACGAGCCCCTTTTCCCACGGACTCCTAATTCACAGCACAGCACCAGACCTGCATCCGTTAGCCCAAGATGACAATGAGTTAAGTGGTGGAGCTGGGACTTGAAGACACAATTCTATGCCCAGTGCCTCTTTTTGTAGCTTTCAGACGCCACCTGAGCCGTGAGGGTCCCCTCCTGCCTCGCTTCCAGGCAGTGCTTTATTAGGTTTCGCTGGGGGGCGGAGCCGTTAGGCTCCTCCTCCAGAGAAATCTATTGAGTACAGTAAGCACTCTGGAACACGCCCCCCCGTCCCATTTGCTAGCTCCATAAATGGAGCCTAGCCATTGGACGAGGGGCCTGTCCATCAATGCCGGACCAGACACGGGGGCGTTCCCGAGATTCTTTGGCTTTGGCGATGTCACGCGACGCCGGGAACGCCCCCGAGTCTGGTCCGGCCAGGCCGTGCTTGCTGCTGTCCTGCCTTGTGTCCCTCCTCCCGCCGTCCCCACGTCTCCCGCCTCCCTCCCGACGTCCGTGTCCTTTCCCGCCCCCCTCGTCCTCTCCCGCCCGCCCCCCTCGTCCTCTCCCGCCCCCCCCGTGTCCTCACAAATAGTGGTATCCCGTCCCGCCCGGGGGTCAACCGGCAGCTGCTCGGCACCTTGGCCGAGGCACGAAGGGGCTGCAACCGCATTGGTGGCTTTTCGGAGGCTCGTCGACAGAGGCGCGCTCTGATTGGCCGCTGCAGTGGGCCTGTCCCCGTGAGCTGCGCCGCCGTTGGTTGGAGCCTCGCAGCGTCATCAGGATCTGCCCCGGGAGCCGCGCTGTGAGTGGCTGACTCCGGGGGAACCCTCGACGTCAGCGGAGGCCAGTGGGAGCTGCGACGGGGGCCGTGCCTGCGAGGGTGAGTCTTCGGCCCAGAAGCTGGGGGAGATCGCCTTCCACCCCGCACCCGGTATTGACACCGGCTGAAGAGAGGAAGCGCTGGGGGGCTGTGCGCTCGCTCGCCAAAGCGTCACGGACGTGCGCCTCCCGAGTGCCCCGCATTGCGCGTGGGACCCGGGGATAACAGCCCAATACCCGATCTCCCTGATTTGAGGGGAGAAACTTTGCTATAATTCAGAGGTAAGAATATTCTCTTTTTACTAATACTGTTTGCTGTGGAATTTTATTTATTTTACCTGACTTTCCTTGGTGCTGTTTCACCTACCTTTTGCTTGTGGCCACTATGCTGGCTATTCTTGATAAATGTCCAGTTTGTGTAGGGGCAATGTCTGCCTGGTTTGTCTACCTAATTACCGCTCCATTAAAGATGTGATTTGTTCAAGAATGTGTATATATAGGGGGGCGTATCCAAGATGGCGCCTGTGTAGGATCAGAACGACGGAGCTCCACTGCACTGATTAGGCCATTGGTGGATCAGGAGCTGTTGGACATCCCTGAGTTGGCGGAATTGTATAGCTGCCTGCATGACTGATTGTGGTGCAGTGTCCCACCTAAGTGACTGCGGGCGAGAGAGCGAATCCCTGTTGGCTGCTGTGCCCGAATGTCTGGTACAGCTGCATTGGAGGAAACGAGAGCCCTGATTAAAGGTAGGTGAGGCCTACTGGTCCAGCACAAGCAATGATTGGGACTCACGCAGAGAGGGAGTCGTAGCTTATTGGTGAATCTGGGGGCTGAGTCCCTCTACTAAACTGAAGGTGTGCTTGGGTTTCTGGCAGCGGGTGGCTGGCTATGCCTGCCCACTCAGTGCAGCTGAAGGAGCCTGGATTGCCCACAAGGTAGGGGCAGGAAAGCTGTAGTGCCTTTGGTGGAGGGGGTCTTCCTCTCCTTCCTTCAGGTTCCCGGGGGAAGGAGGGGGGGGGGTTGGGGATGGATGTTGCAGGCTGCTACTCCTGCCTGAATGGCTAACTCTGCACTCTGCACTCGATGGGTTAGTTGGGCTGTAAAGGGACCAGCCCGGACTGACTTGGCAAACCTAGCTTGCTTGGCTCTTTTGGTGGGTGTGGAGGCGTGCTGGCCTACTGGTCCAGCACAAGCAATGATTGGGACTCACGCAGAGAGGGAGTCGTAGCTTATTGGTGAATCTGGGGGCTGAGTCCCTCCCTGATTTTGCATATTCATATGGTTTACTTATTTGGAACCTGTAGCATCCATGCAATTTAATGGGTTATTGTCCCATCCCGTACCTCTCTCTGAAGGGACATTGCAAAGTCGCCACTTCTATTTGCTTGTTATATGGAGTCCATTGCAGAGTGACTGCGGTGACATCCCCTTATAGAGGAAATTTATATGGGATGTCAAACCCATAGGTGGTGCTGTATGCTGACAACCTGCTCCTAGCAATTAGTAAGCCCTGTCGGTAGTTTCCTCCGATCTTGGAGGAGCACGAGTGCTTTGGTAAAGCATCTGGATTCAAAGTGAACACATGCAAATCTCAGGCCCTTATCCTAAATATTTCCCTTGCGGTACAAATCCAATTGGCTACTCTTTTCCTATTCCCTTGGGCATTACAGGGATGCCCATAATTGGGAATTCAACTTTTCTCTACCCTGGGAAAAAATTACGTGATACATGATTGAGTCCCAGTTATTGACAGCTGGCTCCGTGTGTGTGTGTGGGGGGGGGGGCTCTTGCGTGTGTGTGGGGGCTCTTGCGTATGTGTGTGGGGGGCTCTTGCGTGTGTGTGTTTGTGTGGGGGGCTCTTGCGTGTGTGTGTTTGTGTGGGGGGCTCTTGCGTGTGTGTGTGGGGGGCTCTGGTGTGTGAGGGGGGCTCTTGTGTGGTGTGTGTGGGGGGCTCTTGTGTGTGTGTGTGGGGGGGCTCTTGTGTGGGTGTGTGTGTGCAAATGCAATACGTCTTGCATTTGCGACAGAGTAAGCTATTGGCATTGTAAATGAGAATGCCATTTATTTATCTGTTTTCAAAACCAACACATAAATAAAAAGTTTGTCATTTACAATGCCAATAGCTCAAACTTTTCCGAAGGCGAAACCGTTGCATTGTAAATGCTTGTTAACTTGGTGCAGTAACTTTCCGATTCTAGTAACTTACCCCCTACACTTCCCCACTCTCAGACCCAAAGTGAGGATCTAGCTCACTTCTTCACTCTTAAAGTGAATAATATCCATGACCAACTGTTACCTATCTTCTCCAAAATTTTGGAGAAACCCATTAATGCTCAGCTTGCATCTTTTCTGGAAGCTCAAGAAACATTTTTCACCCCTCTCAATCGGGCTTCAGGGCAGAACACAGCACGGAGTCCACCCTACTGGGCGAACTGAGCATTTGAGACAACACCTTGGTGAGGGTGGAACTGCTGTGCACATTCTATTCGATCATATTGCTGCTTGGGACACCATGTCTCACTCCATCCTGGCGGACAGATTGTTGTCCTTGGCTCTGGAAGGCTCAGCACTGGCGTGGCTGGTATTGTTCTTATAAAATCGTATGTTCCAAGTTTTTTCATCTACTGCCAGGTCTGACACGCAAGCCTTAACGTCTGGAGTCCCTCAAGCCTCGGTTTTGAGCCCCCTGCTGTTCAACATCTACTCCACCCTCTGGCGGATGTAGTGGAGAGTTGTGGCCTGACCCTATTTATTTTTTAATGCTGATGATAGGCAGATCATCTTCACATTGTCATCTGCACAGAATCATGAATCCTCGGATCTGAACCTGGGCTTGAATCTTATCTCCTCATGGATTAACAAAATCTCGCTCAAGTTCAGTGCATATAAAACTGAGGTCATGATTCTTGGCAGGCAGTCCTCTCTCTGGGGCCCACAGCATTGGCCGGGCTCTCTTGGGGCTCTGCTGACTCTATCCTCAAAGGTCAAAAATGGTATGCACCTGTTACAACGCATTTTTTACAACGCACTACCACTACAACGCAGGCATTACAACGCATACCATTACAACGCATTGCGCTGGGGGGCGCTCTAGGATAAGAGGTAAGTTTAATTTACTATCCAACACCTTCCCTAGGGTCCACGGGGACTGGAGTTAGAATAGTAAATTATACTTACCACTATCCAGCACCCCAAAGCGCTATGCGTTGTAATGGTATGCGTTGTGAATACCGCGTTGTAATGGTATGCGGAGTAAAAGTATGCGTTGTAACGTCATACATCCGTCAAAAATGTGGGATTCCTGCTGGATGACATGCTGTCTATGAAACTTCAGGTGACCAATGTGACTGTTGCTTGCTTTGCTGTTCTTAAGTGGCAAAAAAAGATCATTTGGATGATCCCTGCTGCAGCTCATGGTCTGTGATCCCGGCCTTCATTGTGTCCAGACTGGACTATGGCAACGTGTTATACCTGGGCTCCGACAAGGCAGCAATTCATTGGTTGCAGGTAGTACAGAATGCGGCTACTAGACTTCTGTACCGACTTCCAAAATGTGCATCAGTCTCTCATCTTCTCCACGAGCTGCACTGTATGTAAATGTAAATGTATAGGCATTTATATAGCGCACTACTTACCCGGAGGGTCCCAAGGCGCTTCGACCGTTGCGAAACCCTCCCTGGCTTCCCTGAGAGATGGTCCCTTAATGGGTATCTCCAGGGTGAGACCAGGCATCCCCGGCGGTCTGGTGGGGCCGTTAGTGAAGATGAGGCAAGCTAATGCCCAGAGTTGCCGAGTGTGATCACTGATCAGAGTGGGCACCGAGGCGAGAGAATTATCGAGTCCGCTGACCCTGGTCCAGAAACCTGCCGCACCGGGAATCGAACCCTGGTCCCGGGCCGTCCTCTGCTCTCGGGTCTGCCGCCTCTAACCAGTGAGCCACACTACTGCACTGGCTCGCAATCTCTAAACACATCAAGTTCAAAGCCTTATGCTTAGGCCAGAGCTGGACTCAGACCTGGGGGTGCACTATAAGCCCACTCGAGCTTTGAGATCTGTGACTCAGGCTCTGTTTAATGTACCAAGATCCCGCCTGGTTCGCATGAAACGACGCTCCTTCTCTTACTTAGACCTGAAATTATGGACCTCCCTTCCGGCTCACCTGAGAACTTGTACGTCACTGCTTGCTTTTCTGTGAGGGTTTAAAGATCTGGCTTTTTTAATCTGCAACTTCTTAAAATCTCCACCTTACTGCTTCTGCACCGGGAAACCCCTGGGGTTACCTGTGCACGTTAAAAATCATTACATAAATAAATAGAATCTGTAAGCGTGCAACCTATCAGGCGTCTGCAAGCATGGAAGTAAACCCAGTGGCAGGCTGTTGGCATTTGCCTTCTAGTGTGCAGGAGAAACTTTGAGATAGGTTATCAGCATCTGCAGGAAAACCCCTTTCAGAGCTTGTCAGCATCTGCAAGTTAATGAACAACCACTTTCACAGCCTGTCGGTTACTGCAAGTTTGCTGGAGAACCACGTCGACAGCCTCTCAACATCCGCAATTTGGGCAATAAACCCATCCACAGCCAGTCGACATCTGCCTACAAGTGTGAGAACATCTGCAAGCATGCAGGAGACCCCCTTTGACAGCCTATCAGAATCTGCAAGCATGGAGGTAACCCCATTCACAGCCTATCTGCATCTACCTCCAAGTGTGCAGGAGAATCTTTTTCACAGTCCAGCCGCATCTTCAAACGCGCAGGGAAAAAACTCCAAGAGCCAATCGGCATCTGCAAGTGTGGAGGACGTAACCCCATTCACAGCCTATCGGCATCTGCCTACAAGTGTGCAGGAGAGTCCTTTTCGCAGCCTATCAGAGACCTATCTGGAAACGTGCAGGAGAACACCTGTACCAGCCTACCAGACATCTGGATTGTACTCTGGAGTATCGAGCGTGAGAATTTCATGGCACACTATTATTGTGGTCAACATATCGAAAGGTGAGTGCACATAGGAAAATACAGATTTACTATTCTCAACTCCACATCTAAGCGTCTTTAAGATGTACATATGTTCAAGGTACATCTAAGCAGTGCTACATTTTAACACCACACTTATGACGCTGCCACATGGTGGCGCTGCTCATCTAATTTAGAGATGCGCAGAACAACTGTTGTTTATTAATACAATATACATTAAAAAATGCTACTACCTGCTTCCCCAGCCATCCCATTAGCTTTGGGGACCTGGAATAATCTTGACTGCCGCACTTGCAGGCTACAGAGGTGGTTAGTAGGTGTGTTTGTGCTGTCATTGGCAGCGATAACGGGGCAAAGGGTGATGCCAGCTGCAGTAGCCTCCTGGTCAGGGCCTTGGCACTTATTATTTTTAAATGTAAGCACTGCGTATATGTGGAGGTAGGTATAGAAAATCTATACATACCTTTCGATATGTTGTCCCTCGATATTCTGGTCTGATATCAGTGCCCTATGATGCTCTGTAGTCCATAGTCAGTATCCACACCTTTCACCTATAGTCTGAACCTCATTAACACCTTACCTGCACCTCAGGAAAGGTAAGACTGGGCCTGCCCAGCCCTGCTGGTCTGCCCTAAGCAACACAAGCACCTGACACAACCCAGAACCTAGGGCAAGGAGGTGAAATGCTTGGTGTTCTGTTAGTTTTCTTGGTTTCCATTTGCCGCTTTTCTGTCTCTTACGGTGGGCTCTGCGCCGGGCACTCCTGGAGGATGTCTCCTGGTCTCCCAGTGCTTGCATTTTACTAGTTGAAATGATTTTTTTCCTAAAAAAAGACTATTTGACTTCGGTTCCCGTTGTGCTGCACCCCCATCCTCACCCAAACCCCAGACACATGTCAGCCTCCTTTTCCACTGGGATACAGGTGACATTTTAATTGGGCACATAAAGAGAAGATACGGTTTACAGGCATTTAAATATCGCCCTGCTCCCAAGTCAGACCCTGCCCTTACAGGAATAAATATTGAATAATGATTAATAAAGTACTTGAGAGGTTTGCTGAGCAGCAGACACGGAAGCGTCTCACCAGGGGAAAGGAGATTTTAATTACTAAAGATCCTTAGAGCAGCGGGATTAGGGAAGGAAATTGGCCTCTTTCCGTCGCCTTCTATTCTTGGCTTAGCAGCGGGTTCTGAGACGCGCTGACCACCCTCCTGCCTACCTCTGCAAGGAGGAGGCAGCCCTGAGCAGAGATGAGGTGTCTGACCTTCACCAACCTTCCTGTCTACCTCTGCAAGGAGGTGGCAGGCATGAGCAGAGATGAGGTGTCTGACCTTCACCAACCCTCCTGTCTACCTCTGCAAGGAGGTAG
The DNA here is from genome assembly GCF_964263255.1 of Lissotriton vulgaris. NCBI lineage: Eukaryota > Metazoa > Chordata > Amphibia > Caudata > Salamandridae > Lissotriton > Lissotriton vulgaris. The sequence continues at coordinate 17,583,225 of NC_141700.1, read as the reverse complement.
CAGGCATGAGCAGAGTTGAGGTGTCTGACCTTCACCAACCTTCCTGTCTACCTCTGCAAGGAGGAGGCAGGCATGAGCAGAGATGAGGTGTCCGGCCTTCACCGACCCTCCTGTCTACCTCTGCAAGGAAAAGGTGGCAGCCATGAGCAGAGATGAGGTGTATGACCTTCACCAACCTTCCTGTCTACCTCTGCAAGGAGGAGGCAGGCATGAGCAGAGATGAGGTGTCTGACCTTCACCAACCCTCCTGTCTACCTCTGCAAGGAGGAGGCAGGCATGAGCAGAGATGAGGTGTCTGACCTTCACCAACCCTCCTGTCTACCACTGCAAGGAAAAGGCAGGCATGAGCAGAGATGAGGTGTCTCACCTTCACCAACCCTCCTGTCTACCTCTGCAAGGAGGTAGCAGGCATGAGCAGAGAAGAGGTGTCTGACCTTCACCAACCTTCCTGTCTACCTCTGCAAGGAGGAGGCAGGCATGAGCAGAGATGAGGTGTCCGGCCTTCACCAACCCTCCTGTCTACCTCTGCAAGGAGGAGGCAGGCATGAGCAGAGATGAGGCGTCTGACCTGCAGAAACCCTCCTGTCTACCTCTGCAAGGAAAAGGTGGCAGCCATGAGTAGAGATGAGGTGTCTGACCTGCAGAAACCCTCTTGTCTACCACTGCAAGAACGTGTCAGCCCTGAGCAGAGATGAGGTGTCTGACCCGCAGAAACCCTCTTGTCTACCACTGCAAGAACGTGTTAGCCATGAGCAGAGATGAGGTGTCTGACCTACAGAAACCCTCTTGTCTACCACTGCAAGAACGTGTCAGCCATGAGCAGAGATGAGGTGTCTGACCTTCACAAACCCTCCTGTCTACCTCTACAATGAGGAGGAGGTGGCAGCCATGAGCAGAGATGTGGTGTCTGACCATCACCAACCCTCCTGCTTACCTCTGAGAGGAACAAGTAACAGCCGAAGGGAGAGAACAGCGCTCTCTCCTTCACCAACCCTCCTGCCTCTGTGAGGTAGTGGCAGCCATGGGGAGAGATGAGGTGTCTGACCTTCACCAGCCCTCCTGTCTACCTCTGCAAGGAGGAGGCAGCCCCGAGCAGAGATGAGGTGCCTGACCGTCTCCAACCCTCCTGTCCACCTCTGCAAGAAGGGGGCAGCCATGAGCAGAGATGAGGTGTCTGACCTTCACCAACCCTCCTGCCTACCTCGGCAAGGAGGAGGCAGGCATGAGCAGAGATGAGATGTATGACCTTCACCAACCCTCCTGACCACCTCTGCAAGGAGAAGGTGGCAGCCCTGAGCAGAGATGAGGTGTCTGGCCTGCAGAAACCCTCTTGTCTACCACTGCAAGAACGTGTCAGCCATGAGCAGAAATGAGGTGTCTGACCTTCACAAACCCTCCTGTCTACCACTGCAAGAACGTGTCAGCCATGAGCAGAGATGAGGTGTCTGACCTGCAGAAACCCTCTTGTCTACCACTGCAAGAACGTGTCAGCCATGAGCAGAGATGAGGTGTCTGACCTGCAGAAACCCTCTTGGCTACCACTGCAAGAACGTGTCAGCCATGAGCAGAGATGAGGTGTCTGACCTGCAGAAACCCTCTTGTCTACCACTGCAAGAACGTTTCAGCCATGAGCAGAGATGAGGTGTCTGACCTTCACAAACCCTCCTGTCTACCTCTACAATGAGGAGGATGTGGCAGCCATGAGCAGAGATGTGGTGTCTGACCATCGCCAACCCTCCTGCTTACCTCTGAGAGGAAAAAATACCAGCCGTGCGGAGAGAACAGCTCTCCCTCCTTCACCAACCCTCCTACCTCTGTGAGGTAGTGGCAGCCATGGGGAGAGATGAGGTGTCTGACCTTCACCAGCCCTCCTGTCTACCTCTGCAAGGAGGAGGCAGCCCTGAGCAGAGATGAGGTGCTTGACCGTCACCAACCCTCCTGTCCACCTCTGCAAGAAGGGGGCAGCCATAAGCAGAGATGAGGTGTCTGACCTTCACAAACCCTCCTGTCTACCCCTACAAGGAGGAGGAGGTGACAGCCATGAGCAGAGATGTGGTGTCTGACCATCACCAACCCTCCTGCTTACCTCTGAGAGGAAAAAGTAACAGCCGTGGGGAGAGAACAGCTCTCTCTCCTTCACCAACCCTCCTACCTCTGTGAGGGTACAGACAAAATATCGAGTTTTAAATTTCGATATACAATTATATCGAAGTTTAAATATCGATGGGACAAAATATCGAAGGTAAGTAATATCCACAGTCTTAATATCGATATTAGTATGATATCAGTAATATCGAAGTTTTAAATATCGATGTCAATAATATCGAAATAAATAACTTCGATGTTACTAATATCAATTTTTAAATAAATTTAGTGTATATTATATTGTATTTATTATGTTTTATTATTTATTTTTAATGTAATTTAATTAAATATTGTCTTTTACTACTGTAGCGGGTTGTGGGTTTATAGGGGAATAGGGTGGGAAGTAATTTAATTATGTTAAATTAATTATTAATTAGTAGGAATTATTAATTAATTAATTGAGAATTAATTTTTAAATAATTTTAATTAATTGATTAATTGATAAATATGTTCTGTAGCGGGTTATGGGTTTATAGGGGAATAGGGTGGGAAGTAATTTAATAATAATTAATTAATTAATATATGTTTGTACATATTTTAATTAATAATTAATTGGTAATTAATTTATATTAATTAGTTAATTCATTAATATAATTGTGTACATATTTTTAATTATTAATTAGTTGGTGATTAATTAATATTAATTAGTTAATTACATTAATTAGAGTTTTTTTTATATATAATTTTTTGTTATTCTTAATTAATTGGGAAAAATAATATTAATTATTAAATTAAATTAATTACAGCTAATGTGCTAATATATTTACTTTATTGTTATTGTTAATTAATAATTAATTGGTAATTTAATAATATTAATTAATTTTGGGTAAAGGAGTATTTTTAGGGTTCAGGGTCAGTTTTCAGTTTTTGGGTAAAGGGGTATTTTTAGGGTTCAGGGTCAGTTTTCAGTTATTGGGTAAAGGGGTATTTTTAGGGTTCAGGGTCAGTTTTCAGTTTTTGGGTAAAGGAGTATTTTTAGGGTTCAGGGTCAGTTTTCAGTTTTTGGGTAAAGGGGTATTTTTAGGGTTCAGGGTCAGTTTTCAGTTCTTGGGTAAAGGGATATTTTTAGGGTTCAGGGTCAGTTTTCAGTTTTTGGGTAAAGGGGTATTTTTAGGGTTCAGGGTCAGTTTTCAGTTTTTGGGTAAAGGGGTATTTTTAGGGTTCAGGGTCAGTTTTGGGTTTTTGGGGTACAGGGATATTTTTAGGGTTCAGGGTCAGTTTTGGGTTTTTGGGGTACAGGGATATTTTTAGGGTTTAGGGTCAGTTTTGGGTTTTTGGGGTACAGGGTAAAAATAAAAAAAAATTACATTAAATCAATTAAATGAAATTAAAAAAAAGAAAATTACATTAAATTATTAAGTGTTTTATTTATTTTAAATGTATATGTATTAGTTTTAATTTTGTTTTAATATTTTTATTTAATATTTGTAAAATTATATGTATTTTAAAATTATTTTTACATTATTATTAATACATTTAAAACAACGATATTTTTTATTTCGATATTTTTGTACTACGATATTCTTTTTTTGATATTTTTGTACTTACCTTTATGAAGATATGACTCCGATATTTTTGATGTCGATATTTTTGTGCCAATATTTTTGTATTTCGATATTCTGTCTGTCGATATTATGTCTGACATTCCTCTGTGAGGTAGTGGCAGCCATGGGGAGAGATGAGGTGTCTGACCTTCACCAGCCCTCCTGTCTACCTCTGCAAGGAGGAGGCAGCCCTGAGCAAAGATGAGGTGCCTGACCGTCACCAACCCTCCTGTCCACCTCTGCAAGAAGGGGGCAGCCATAAGCAGAGATGAGGTGTCTGACCTTCACAAACCCTCCTGTCTACCTCTACAAGGAGGAGGAGGTGGCAGCCATGAGCAGAGATGTGGTGTCTGACCATCACCAACCCTCCTGCTTACCTCTGAGAGGAAAAAGTAACAGCCGTGGGGAGAGAACAGCTCTCTCTCCTTCACCAACCCTCCTACCTCTGTGAGGTAGTGGCAGCCATGGGGAGAGATGAGGTGTCTGTCCTTCACCAGCCCTCCTGTCTACCTCTGCAAAGAGGAGGCAGCCCTGAGCAGAGATGAGGTGCCTGACCGTCATCAACCCTCCTGTCCACCTCTGCAAGAAGGGGGCAGCCATAAGCAGAGATGAGGTGTCTGACCTTCACCAACCCTCCTGTCTACCTCTGAAATGAGGAGGCAGCCCTGAGCAGAGATGAGGTGTCTGACCTTCACCATCCCTCCTGTCTACCTCTGCAAGGAGGAGGCAGCCCTGAGCAGAGGTGAGGTGTCTGACCTTCACCACCCTCCTGTCTACCTCTGCAAGGAGGAGGCAGGCATGAGCAGAGATGAGATGTCTGACCTTAACTAACCCTCTTGTCTACCTCTGCAAGGAGGAGGTGCCAGCCATGAGCAGAGGAGAGGTGTCTGACCAGCAAAAACCCTCCTGTCTACCTCTGCAAGGAGGTAGTATCAACTGCTGGGAGAGGCCTCTGCTGGAGTTGTAACCACAAGCCCCGTACACAACAAGCTGTTGTCTCCTGACGTGCTAGGATTGTACCGCCCGAAGAGGAGTACAACCACAAGCCCAGGACACAGCAGGCTGCGGCTGCACCTTACACATAGAGTTGTAAAGCACAAAGAGTGAAACCACAAGCCCAGTGTACAGCAAGCTCTTGGCTGACTGGCGGAAGGTGCAACACACAAAAGAATCACTTTGCGAGGTTTTTTGTGCAGCTTGGCACCCTCTTACAGTCAATCAATCATAGCATTTGTAAAGCGCACTACATACCTGTGAGGGTCTCAAGGCGCTTGAATTGTCTGCTACCCTCTTATTGACTTTTGCCCATTGCCTTCTCCGTTGGACTGCCAGAAAGTGAAGGCTGTCTTTCTGAGTAATGGCCTGTAGGTGTCCCTGTTGGGCTGCTGTCATTTTCCACTTCCACGAACCCCTACGAACATTTGGTTTGTTCTAAATCAGGAGTCTCTAACCTTTTGAGTATTAAGAGCTACTTAGATCAAAGAAAATCATCCCGAGCTGCTATTATCATAAGGGGTAGAGTTCAAACATTATGCGCTCGGTTAGAGTCACAAAAGTGACCCGACTGGTAAACTACCATCCCAACAAGCGTGGGGGACATATTTATTTATTTTATTTATTTATTTTATTTGAAAAGTTTTATATAGCGCTGGTTATACCCAGAGGTATCAGAGCGCTTTACATGAGTAGGTAGAATTGTTTCAAAAGATAGTTACATAATAACAACAGTTTCGGGTACGTAGTTACTGGGGATACATGAGTAACAAAGGTATGGATCAGGTGTGGGGAAGAAAAAGCAGGCAGGAGGAGAGAGATTTGGGGCAGGGAGGGAAGGAATAGAAGAGGAAGAAAAAAGAGTGAGGGAGAGGGAAGGGAACACAACAGGGTGACGAGAAAATAAATAGTGTCTGACAATGAGGAGAGTAGGTGCCAGCCAAGGGGGGAACCAGAGCCAAACTCCTCAATAGTTGCGTAGGGCAACTCCACCGTTCATCGGCCAAAGGTTGCTCGGTCGCCGAGGTACATCAGAGGGTTAAAGTATCAGCCTCGGGAGGTCATCAAAAAGGTTTCAAAGAGAGCGCCTATCACGGTGTGCGGTGCTTAGTTACCAGCGATAATGGGAATGATCCCAAACCTCGGCTATGTGTTTATCCCTTAACACTGTGGACTCTCTCAGAGGGGTATCTGAGACTCAAGGGCATAAATGCAGGATCCCTCCCCAACAAGGGGAGCTGGAGTGCTTTGGCAGGGTGCGCCTAGGAGGAGGCCAATAAAGGCCATTTTCCGCTACGTGTTAATCCCTTAACACAGTGGACTCTCTCAAGGGGAATCTGAGACTCCGGGGCAAAAATGCTAGATCCCTCCCCAGCAAGGGGAGAGGGAATGCTTTGGCAAGGGGCACATTCATGGAGGCCGTTTAGGGACAGTAGAGCAGTAGGGGAGGACCTATACAGTAGAATGGGGTAGAAGAGAGTGGGAAAAAGCCAAGAAACTAATATGAGTAGTCTGCCAAAAAGACCATAACTTAATCGAAATCAGATACCCTCATGGTCTAAAAAAGGGAGGGCTAGCAGTAAACAGCGAGTTAAAGGGTGAAAGGGGCGTAGGCTGAATGTGGAGAACGCAAAGGTGACGTTAAACATAGAAACAGTCTTATGGATCATAGAGGGAGGTGGGGGAATAAAAGGGCTCAGGGATCTCTCCAGGCCCAAGATCACCCCCCCCGGAGGGCAGCAACACCCTGAAGGCCGGGCTGAAGGCAAGAACCCCAGCAAAGAGAGAAGACCATGCTGTTTAAATATGTAATATATATATTTGTCCAACCATAATCGCTTCAACTTTCCCTAAAATGTTATCTTGAATGAATCTGCAACTTGTATATATGTAACTCTAACCACTAGTATCTGTACCTACTACCATTATTTTTGAGTTTAGAGTTTATCTGTTTGTATCTTTTATGTAAATCATGTACTCTGAAGTCCTTATGTAATGTAACTGGTTCTATTGTAAAGTGCTCTGACACCTTCAGGTAAAGTTTGCCCTATATGAAAATGGATAAAGAAATAAAACCAGCACAAAATGTTTTTTTACCTATTTACTTTTCAGTGCAAAACTTGTTTTGCCTTGTAAAGTACGCTACAAGTAACGCAAAGCAGAGCAAAGCATAGCTTTGCAGTGCTTAGCACCAAGGGTCCTAACTTACATGGGCGGCAAAGTGGCGTTCCTATGCAATCACCCATGCTTTCCGACACCAAACCCTATCTAAAAACAATAGTAAAAGAACCAATTTTTGGACGGAATCCTAAGCAATGCAAACATTCCCCCCCTCGTCACAAAGATCTGGGTTTAATCCATTGTTCTTTTGCTCACCATGCCACTGCAGTTTGGACACAGCCATATGCAAATCAGTCTTGACCTTGCTCCTCATTGTTTTTAAACAAATGTTATTGATTTTCATACGAAGCGTATAGGGCCATTATGCCACGTCCCTAACAATTAGCCAATTTACAATCAAGCTACTTGGGATATAAGTAGGACATCACATAATTTAGAGATGAACAGTTCGGTTGAAATGTTGGATTAGCACGATAAATACTCTCAGTGCTGCGTATGTATTTGTGGGCTGCTCCTGCGGCAAACACCCGTCCCCTAACTAACCCCTCTCTTCCCTCCCACAGGCATGCTACTTAGGTCCAGGTCATTATTGTGTGGTAGACCTGCATTTCAAGCAGTGTGTTGGCATTGATTGTGGTATCTCTGTAGCGAATCTCGTCTCAGCTAGGTAACCCAATACATTCTCTAGTAATGAGTCTCCTGGCCCTAAGAGTCCTGCCTCTGCCTGCGAATTAACCTGTATCCACTGTGGGGTCTCCTATGGAGGTGTCGTCTTCACTGTCTTCGGGGGATTTGAGTGCTACAACTAGTACTTCCCAAGCTCTCGCCGCTTCTGGTGCCTTCTCACTACCCAGTCATTTCGCTAACTGTAGTCTGATCACCCCTTCACATTTGGCCCATTTAGAGCGCTCTGCTTTCCACCTTGCTATGCTTGGACCCTGCTTCGCTTTCCAATTTCTCTTGGAAGGGTTACAGTGTTGGTTCTGACCCTTAACGTGGGCAGGACCCAGATGGAGAGTCTCTTGGAATGGTAACAGTGTTGGTTCTGACCCGTAGCGCGGGCAGGTCCCAGACCGAGAGTCTCTTAGAAGGGTAACCGTGTTGGCTGTGACCCGTAGCGTGGGTTGCACCCAAACTGAGAGTCTCTTAGAAGGGTAACAGTCTTAGTTCTGGACCCAGACTCAGAGTCTCTTAGAAGGGTAACAGTGTTGGTTCTGACCCATAGCATGGGCAGGACCCAGACCGAGAGTCTCGTAGAAAGGTAACAGTGTTGGTTCTGACCCGTAGCGCGGGCAGGTCCCAGACCGAGAGTCTCTTAGAAGGGTAACCGTGTTGGCTGTGACCCGTAGCGTGGGTTGGACCCAAACTGAGAGTCTCTTAGAAGGGTAACAGTCTTAGTTCTGGACCCAGACTCAGTGTCTCTTAGAAGGGTAACAGTGTTGGTTCTGACCCATAGCATGGGCAGGACCCAGACCGAGAGTCTCGTAAAAAGGTAACAGTGTTGGTTCTGACCTGTAGCGTAGGCCAGACCCAAACTAAGGGTCTCTTAGAAGGGTAACAGTGTTGGTTCTGACCTGTAGCATGGGCAGGACCCAGACGCAGAGTATCTTAGGAGGGTAACAGTGTTGGTTCTGACCTGTAGCATGGGTAGGACCCAGACGCAGAGTATCTTAGGAGGGTAACAGTGTTGTTTCTGACCTGTGGCATGGGCAGGATCCAGACCGAGAGTCTCTTAGAACGGTAACAGTGCAGGTTCTGACCTGTAGTGTGGGCGGGACCCAGACCGAGAATCTCTTAGAAGGGTAACAGTGTTGGTTCTGACCCAGACGAGAGTCTTTTAGAACGGTAACAGTGCAGGTTCTGACCTGTAGCGTGGGGGGGACCCTGACCGAGAGTCTCTTAGAAGGGTAACATTGTTGGTTCTGACACATAGCATGGCCAAGATCCACACTGAGAGTCTCTTAGAAGGGTAACACTGCAGGTTCTGACCTGTATCGTGGGCAGGGCCAAGACCGAGAGTCTCTTAGAAGGTAACAGCGTTGGTTCTGACCTGTAGCGTAGGCAGGACCCAGACTGAGAGTCTCTCAGAAGGGTAACAGTGTTGGGTCTGACCCAGACTAAGGGTCTCTTGGAAGGGTAACAGTATCGGTTCTGACCCGTAGCGTGGGCAGGACCCAGACAGAGAATCTCTTAGGAGGGTTACAGTGTTGGTTCTGACCCGTAACGTTGGCAGGACCCAGACCGAGAGTTTCTTAGATGGTTACCAGTGTTGGTTCTGGACCTAGAACGAGAGTCTCTTAGAAGGGTAACAGTGTTGGTGGTTCTGACCTGTATCATGGGCAGGGCCCAGACCGAGAGTCTCTTTGAAGGTAACAGCGTTGGTTCTGACCTGTAGCGTTAGCAGGACCCAGACCGAGAGTCTCTTAGATGGGTACCAGTGTTGGTTCTGGACATAGAACGAGAGTCTCTTAGAAGGGTAACAGTGTTGGTTCTGACCTGTATCCTGGGCAGGGCCCAGACCGAGAGTCTCTTAGAAGGTAACAGCGTTGGTTCTGACCTGTAGCGTTGGCAGGACCCAGACCGAGAGTCTCTTAGATGGGTACCAGTGTTGGTTCTGGACCTAGAACGAGAGTCTCTTAGAAGGTAACAGCGTTGGTTCTGACCTGTAGCGTGGGCAGGACCCAGACAGAGAGTCTCTTAGATGGGTACCAGTGTTGGTTCTGGACCTAGAACGAGAGTCTCTTAGAAGGGTAACAGTGTTGGTTCTGACCTGTATCCTGGGCAGGGCCCAGACCGAGAGTCTCTTAGAAGGGTAACAGTGTTGGTTCTGACCTGTATCGTGGACAGGACCCAGACCGAGAGTCTCTTAGAAGGGTAACAGTGTTGGTTCTGAGATCAAGAGTCTCTTAGAAGGGTAACAGTGTTGGATCTGGACCGAGACCGAGAGTCTCTTAGATGGGTAACAGTGTTGGTTCTGACCCAGACTAAGGGTCTCTTGGAAGGGTAACAGTATCGGTTCTGACCCGTAGCGTGGGCAGGACCCAGACTGAGAGTCTCTCAGAAGGGTAACAGTGTTGGGTCTGACCCAGACTAAGGGTCTCTTGGAAGGGTAACAGTATCCGTTCTGACCCGTAGCGTGGGCAGGACCCAGACAGAGAATCTCTTAGGAGGGTTACAGTGTTGGTTCTGACCCGTAACGTTGGCAGGACCCAGACCGAGAGTTTCTTAGATGGTTACCAGTGTTGGTTCTGGACCTAGAACGAGAGTCTCTTAGAAGGGTAACAGTGTTGGTGGTTCTGACCTGTATCATGGGCAGGGCCCAGACCGAGAGTCTCTTTGAAGGTAACAGCGTTGGTTCTGACCTGTAGCGTTAGCAGGACCCAGACCGAGAGTCTCTTAGATGGGTACCAGTGTTGGTTCTGGACATAGAACGAGAGTCTCTTAGAAGGGTAACAGTGTTGGTTCTGACCTGTATCCTGGGCAGGGCCCAGACCGAGAGTCTCTTAGAAGGTAACAGCGTTGGTTCTGACCTGTAGCGTTGGCAGGACCCAGACCGAGAGTCTCTTAGATGGGTACCAGTGTTGGTTCTGGACCTAGAACGAGAGTCTCTTAGAAGGTAACAGCGTTGGTTCTGACCTGTAGCGTGGGCAGGACCCAGACAGAGAGTCTCTTAGATGGGTACCAGTGTTGGTTCTGGACCTAGAACGAGAGTCTCTTAGAAGGGTAACAGTGTTGGTTCTGACCTGTATCCTGGGCAGGGCCCAGACCGAGAGTCTCTTAGAAGGGTAACAGTGTTGGTTCTGACCTGTATCGTGGACAGGACCCAGACCGAGAGTCTCTTAGAAGGGTAACAGTGTTGGTTCTGAGATCAAGAGTCTCTTAGAAGGGTAACAGTGTTGGATCTGGACCGAGACCGAGAGTCTCTTAGATGGGTAACAGTGTTGGTTCTGACCCGAGCGTGGGAGGACCCAGACTAAGGGTCTCTTAGAAGGGTAACAATGTTGGTTCTGACCTGTACTGTGGGCAGGACCTAGACCGAGGGTCTCTTTGGAGGGTAAAAGTGTCGGTTCTGGATCCAGACCGAGAGTCTCTTAGAAGGGTAACAGTGTTGGTTCTGACCCGTAGCGTGGGCAGGGCAGAGACCGAGAATCTCTTAGACAGGTAACAGTGTTGTTTCTGACCTGTAGCGTGGGCAGGACCCAGACCGAGAGTCTTGTAGGAGGGTAACAGTATTGGTTCTGACCCGTAGCGTGGGCAGGACCCAGACGGAGAGTCTCTTAGAAGGGTAACAGTGTTGGTTCTGACCTGTAGCGTGGGCAGGACCCAGACCGATAGTCTCTTAGAAGGGTAACAGTGCAGGTTCTGACCTGTAGCGTGGGGAGGACCCAGACTAAGAGTCTCTTAGAAGGGTAACAGTGTTGGTTCTGACCGGTAGCGTGGGCAGGACCCAGACCGAGAGTCTCTTAGGAGGGTAACAGTGTTGGTTCTGGACCCAGACCGAGGGTCTCTTAGAAGGGTAACAGTGTCGGTTCTGACCTCTAGCTCGGGCAGGACCCAGACCGATAGTCTCTTAGAAGGGTAACAGTGCAGGTTCTGACCTGTAGCGTGGGGAGGACCCAGACTAAGAGTCTCTTAGAAGGGTAACAGTGTTGGTTCTGACCGGTAGCGTGGGCAGGACCCAGACTGAGAGTCTCTTAGGAGGGTAACAGTGTTGGTTCTGGACCCAGACCGAGGGTCTCTTAGAAGGGTAACAGTGTCGGTTCTGACCTCTAGCTCGGGCAGGACCCAGACCGAAAGTCTCTTAGAAGGGTAACAGTGTTAGTTCTGACCTGTAGGGTGGGCAGTACCCAGACCGAGAGTCTCTACAAAGGTTAACAGTGTTAGTTCTGACCTGTAGCGTGGGCAGTACCCAGACCGAGAGTCTCTTAGGAGTGTAACAGTGTTGGTTCTGGACCCATACTAAGAGTTCCTCAGAAGGGTAACAGTGGTGGTTCTGACTTTTAGCTTGGGAAGGTCCCAGACCGAGAGTCTCTTAGGAGGGTAACAATGTTGGTTCTAGACACAGAATGACAGTCTCTTAGAAGGGTAACAATGTTGGTTCTGATCTCTAGCTCGGGCAGATCCACACCGAGAGTCTCTTAGAAGGGTAACAGTGTTGGTTCTGCCCTGTGGGACGGGTAGGACCCAGACAGGACAGGCAGAACCCAGACCCAGACCGAGAGTCTCTTAGAAGGGTAACAGTGTTGGTTCCGACCTGTAGCCCGGTGGGGAGACGAATAGGTAACTACCTGCAATGCTTTCTCAATTGAAAAAGTGCATTCAGAGAACCCTCGCCCCCCCACCCCCCCCCCCCGGTCCATGAAGCACAGTTTTGCTTCCCTAAAAATACTACGTGATTAAAGTTTTGATCGTATGTATAGAAATAACGCATGCTTTATTAGTTGCAGCGTTTATTTCTTTTGTTGAATATCTTTATTACCGTACTTAGGCAGATTAGGAGTGGCATACACAGCGCTAGTCCATGTGTGGTCCTGACGAAGAGCTTAGGGTAGGCTCGAAACATGTTGATCTATACACTGAGGGCCCGATTCACAGAATTAACTTAAGACAAAATCCTAAACTTACTACTTTTGGTATTCACAGAATGCACTTACTACTTTTGCTATTCACAGAATGGATTTACGACTACTAACTTTACGTCCGCACTCGGGCCGGAGCTTCCATGGCCGAAATCTCCACCTCCGGGCCGGAAGTCCCACCTATGGGCTGGAAGATCCGCCCCTGGGCCGGAAGCTCCGTCTCTGGGCCGGGATCTCCGGCCCGATTGCGGACGTAAAGTTAGTAGTCGTAAATCCATTCTGTGAATACCAAAAGTAGTAAGTGAATTCTGTGAATACAAAAAGTGGTAAGTGCATTCTGTGAATACCAAAAGTAGTACGTTTAGGATTTTGTCTTAAGTTAGTTCTGTGAATCGGGCCCTGTATTTCTAACCGATTATAGTTAGTCTTTCCCTGTATCACCCCATTTTAGACATACCAATCTAGGAGCAATAATAAAGTATTTTGGTCCACTAGCAAGGTATTTTTAACTCACAGTAGCCCACTCCACCACATTTTCTGCACTACACATAGTCTTTCACATAAGTGCTCCTACGTAAATATTGCAAGTCGCAGCACGCCCCAGTTTGTAGAGAGCTGGGATGGCCCCTGTGATGAAGCATGTCACAGTGGGGAAACCCTGGTGAGTGAGGAGACTCAATAAAAAAATTCTTTCCTGGAGTCAATTCCGGATCTCACTGATTGGATGCCCTATCCCTACCCTCTGACTAGGTCAGTTACCCGACACCTCGGGTTTCAGTTAGAGAGCTACCCTTAGCCGTTTTTTAGCTATGCTTTTTTTGATTCTCCAGGCACCTACCATGTCCCCAGTTGGCGTTGACCTCATCCTTGACCCTGACTCGGACACAGAGCTGGACCGGCATCGATCGACTTTGGTTCCGACACCGTAGGGGACTTTTGTCCCCATGTTCATCCATGGTGTTGATATTTTACTGGGAGGTGGAGAAGAGGACTGGGAGGCACCGCTGGATGCTTCAAAGGACCAGCTTTAAGACCCCGTGGAGTGACAGATGGACTTGGGTGAGGCCAGAGGTTTGAACACTTCCACTGAGACTGGCTTGCTTTCTCCCCCTGCCGTGGCTACAGAGGAGTGGGCATCCTAAGCAATTGTGTTGAGAAGGGCAGCTGAGGTACTTGGCCTCGAGCACCCTTCAGTGGCAGCCAGGATTAATCTCCAGACAGAAGTGCTTCAGCCTGCTGCTTGCTTCTACCTCTGAACCTATTTTTCCTTTTAATGAAGCCCTCACTGATGTCCTTCTGGGCACGTGGTCCAGGCCCAGCAGAGGGGCTCCTGTGGACAAGACAATTGCCCCCGCAATTGCCTGGCTCTGGGCAACCCAGTGTTCCTTACGCAACATCGTTCCCCTGAAAGCTTGGTTGTCCAAGCCTCATCATCCAAAGGCTCATTCCCTTTGGCTCCCCTGATTGGGAATCGAAGAAGCTGGACCATCTTGGGAAGAGGATGTGTTCTTTCTCCAACTTGGCATTGGGGTTGGTTGGTGAATACCGCTTGCCTCTTGGACCGATACTCCCATTCCATCTGGGACACGGTTGCACAGATGCTTCCTCAGTGCCCAGAGCAAGCCTGGGCCGTTCTCTCCCAGGCAGTTACATACTGGAGAGACGCAGCAAAATTCACCATTGATTGTGGACTGGATACCACAGACTCACTAGGCTGAATGGTTGCCTCGTCAGTAGCATTACAACGCTAAGCCTGGTTGAGGACTTCTGTTTTTTCAGGGGATGTCCAACCTACTGTGATGAGTGGTGATTATTCACTTCAGGGCAAAGCGGGTCATTATTTCATGGGTTGCTACGAGCATGTTGGTCACAATTGGGGGGAGAACATCACTTGTATAGCACATTTTTAAGGGCGTGAGTGGCAAGTTAGATTTAATTAATTTTGGTTGCATTATGGTTTTGTTTTAAGAGCACTTTTAAATCCTGCGCAATTAGTACAGCTGTTTTTGTTGACATTTTCAGAAACCCCTGACGAAGAGCCGTTGGCTTAAATTGCATTGGGTAACACTAACATTGCTTACGCTGGTGTTTATGAAATCACGTGTTGCTGTTTAAAAACCTGGAATGGAATACAGCCACATTTGAAAATGTATAATAAACATCCTAATGGAACTTCGCTGTCTCTGTGGCATGGATATGGAAAAGATGGAATTAAATATTGAATCAATGGTTAAGTTTGGGCAAAAAATGGTGAAAATGACTGATTGTAAGGGAAAAGGTCCCATGCATTGCAGTGCGCCACAAACAGGGCGGGGAGGGGTTGTGGACCCTTTGTCAGGAGGCTGTCCGCCTCTGGACATAGCTAGAACATCAGGGCATGACCCTAGTGGTTCAACACCTGGCGGGTTCTCTGAATGTCAGGGCGGACAAACTCAGCCGTCGGTGCCTGGCCAATCACAAATGGCTTCTCCATCCGGAAGTGGTGCAATGTCAGCAGTATTGCGCTTTGGAGTTTCCAAGGCGGCGCTTGCTCAGTCATTCTTTTAATCACGAGTGGAGCTTCGGTCTCCTCTATGCCTTTCACAGAGTGCTGAAGATGATCAAGCGCAATCGTGCCCAAGTTATTCTTGTGGCTCCGGACTCGACATGAAGAGTCTTGTACCATGAGCTTCTGAGCATGGCCATCGATCCTCTTATCAGACTGCCCCTTTGGGAGGATCTTCTGTAGTAGCACCAGGGGACGGTTCTTCACCTAAACCTGTCCAGCCTCCACCTCCTTGTGTGACGATTGAGTAGCGGCAGCTGACTTTCGACCTTCCACCCAAAGTCTGTGATGTCATCTTGCAGTCAGGCGTCCCTCCACTAAAACGGTATAAGCCTACAGGGAACAAATGTGTCAAATGATGCACAGAGAAGGCTGTCAATCTCTTTTCTTCTTCTCTTTCAGAGGTCCTGTTGTACGTACTTTCTTTGGCCCAGCAGGGCTCTGACCACCCTTAAGGGCTATCTTACAGCTATCTCTGCCTTTCTGAAACTTCCAATTCAGCCCTCTGTATTCAAATCACCCATTGTCAATAGGTTTCTTAAGGGCCTTACTCACTTGTTTCCTCCGTCTCCTTCCCCCAATGGGATTTAAATTTGGTTTTTACTTTTCTCATGTGTGCTCCCTTCGAGCCTCTTCAATTTGCCCTCTCGGGCTTCTAACCCTTACAAATGCTTTCACAATTGCAATCACCTCTGCTCACAGAGTAAGCTTGCTCCAGGCTTTGTCTTCCATGCCTCTCTATCTGTCTGTTCACCCAGATAAAGAGGCGCTTCGAACAAAAGCTTTGTTCCTTCCTAAAGTGGTGATGCCCTTCCATGTGGGACAATCCATTACTCTGCCCACCTTTTACCAGCGCGCATCTTTCCAAGGGAGAGTAGAGACTCCACTGTCTGGACACAGAACGTGCATTGTCTGTCTAACTTGATTGTACCAAAGACTTCCGGGTGGACGATCAACTCTTCATTGGCTATGCGGGTCCCAAGAAAGGGCGGGCAGTTCAGAAAAGGACCATCTCTTGACGGGTGATGCAGGATCACGTTTTACCATCTGATTTCCCAACATAGCATTTTTAATCGACCTTAATAGAATGAAAGTCTCATGTGGGCCCTGCCAGAGAAAGTCTAAAAATATGTTCTTTTGATAATTTTTATCATACACATTCAATAAGTGGTAGGCCACATATCCTCATTGATAACCCTGATTAGGCCCAAGCAGAAAGCCCGTTGTAAAGCCCACTGCCCCATTTTTTAAAATAATAAAATCCAATAGGCCCGGGTGATTTCAAACATGCATTTCTGTTGCGCTGAACACAACGAGGTAGCTTGAGCAACCACAAGTACAGTAACTTTCCACAATTGCAAGACCCACACACACGTACACAGGACCAGCTGGTTCAAGTTGGTTCATCTTGGACCGTTGCTTCATTATTATTTTGAAAGATTTCAAGCTTGCTCAAATGAAACCACAGCTGTATCTTGCGATAGTTGCACCTGTTTTAAGTTCTGCTCTCATCGATCCTCTTATCAGACTGTCCCTTTGGGAGGATCTTCTATAGTAGCACCAGGGGACGGTTCTTCACCTAAACCTGTCCAGCCTCCACCTCCTTGTGTGACGATTGAGTAGCGGCAGCTGACTTTCGACCTTCCACCCAAAGTCTGTGATGTCATCTTGCAGTCAGGCGTCCCTCCACTAAAACGGTATAAGCCTACAGGGAACAAATGTGTCAAATGATGCACAGAGAAGGCTGTCAATCTCTTTTCTTCTTCTCTTTCAGAGGTCCTGTTGTACGTACTTTCTTTGGCCCAGCAGGGCTCTGACCACCCTTAAGGGCTATCTTACAGCTATCTCTGCCTTTCTGAAACTTCCAATTCAGCCCTCTGTATTCAAATCACCCATTGTCAATAGGTTTCTTAAGGGCCTTACTCACTTGTTTCCTCCGTCTCCTTCCCCCAATGGGATTTAAATTTGGTTTTTACTTTTCTCATGTGTGCTCCCTTCGAGCCTCTTCAATTTGCCCTCTCGGGCTTCTAACCCTTACAAATGCTTTCACAATTGCAATCACCTCTGCTCACAGAGTAAGCTTGCTCCAGGCTTTGTCTTCCATGCCTCTCTATCTGTCTGTTCACCCAGATAAAGAGGCACTTCGAACAAAAGCTTTGTTCCTTCCTAAAGTGGTGATGCCCTTCCATGTGGGACAATCCATTACCCTGCCCACCTTTTACCAGCCCGCATCTTTCCAAGGGAGAGTAGAGACTCCACTGTCTGGACACAGAACGTGCATTGTCTGTCTAACTTGATTGTACCAAAGACTTCCGGGTGGACGATCAACTCTTCATTGGCTATGTGGGTCCCAAGAAAGGGCGGGCAGTTCAGAAAAGGACCATCTCTTGACGGGTGATGCAGGATCACGTTTTACCATCTGATTTCCCAACATAGCATTTTTAATCGACCTTAATAGAATGAAAGTCTCATGTGGGCCCTGCCAGAGAAAGTCTAAAAATATGCTCTTTTGATAATTTTTATCATACACATTCAATAAGTGGTAGGCCACATATCCTCATTGATAACCCTGATTAGGCCCAAGCAGAAAGCCCGTTGTAAAGCCTACTGCCCCATTTTTAAAAATAATAAAATCCAATAGGCCCGGGTGATTTCAAACATGCATTTCTGTTGCGCTGAACACAACGAGGTAGCTTGAGCAACCACAAGTACAGTAACTTTCCACAATTGCAAGACCCACACACACACGTACACAGGACCAGCTGGTTCAAGTTGGTTCATCTTGGACCGTTGCTTCATTATTATTTTGAAAGATTGCAAGCTTGCTGAAATGAAACCACAGCTGTATCTTGCGATAGTTGCACCTGTTTTAAGTTCTGCTCTCATATATATTTTTAGCGATATCTACGTTACAAGATGTTCTTTGTTTATATTTTGCGGTCAAGCATGGCCAACCACCCGCCCCAGCACCTGACCATTTCCGTGTCGTAGGACATGCGATCAGCCACCTGCACCAGAAAGTACGACAGTGCGGTGTAGTAGTTCTGCAATCAACAGGTGTAATAGGCCTGACACCTCACTTAGAAGGCAGAACTCTCCTGCTGTGTCCAACACATGCGTGGGTTCTCCGGCTGGCCGTTTATCTGATTTAGGACTTCAAAGCCTTTCTCTCAGGTGGTACCTCCGAATCTAGATAACCTATTTGCTTTTTTAATCCTTGATTATTCTCTGTATTTTTCATCCACACCCAATTCCTTGCATTTATGGTCTCTTAAATGATAAATCTTGCATGGCTAGTTTACTTTAGGAAGGTTTGCCTTTAGGCACTAGAATTTCATAAAATGTGTTTTGTATTTTTGATTCTCTAACTGATTTCAAATGCACCTATTGAACAGATTCTTGTTCCAGCCTGCTTTCTAGACTTTTGAGCATTATAAAAATGATCATGTGTTTTATTCCTGACGGAGTTAAGTCAGGTTTCTTAATGGTTTTTGCTTAGTTACATGAAATAAAATATGCATTTTCCTGATATACTTTTGACTTAACAAATAAAATGCCACTTCAGCATGATTCTTCGTCGTCTTATATCATTCTTCCTTGTTCCTCAGTGAAGAGGTGCTTCGGTGGCTTGTGGCCACTGTGACCACATCAGAAGGGAATTTTAATCCTCCTTATCACGGGTCAACCTCTGCATTAAATTGTACAACGCATTGGCAAAGAAGGAACCTCCTTTGGGGTCAAGTGCTCACTCTACTAGAGCAACAGCGGCAACCACTGCACAAGCATGCAGAGTCCCAGTCTTGGATATCTGTCAGGCAGCGACGTGGGCATCCCTGCACATGTTTGCCAAACACTACTCCCTGGACAGCCAAGTCTGGAGGGACAGGTACTTTGACCGTTTAGTCCTCCAGGACTTCCTCGTGTGATCTTGGTCCGCGGACCCTCCTCCAGGGTTGGTATTGATAGGATATCTATTTTAAGATAAGGAATCTACAAGTAGAAGTCTCTATCAGATGAACAAGTTACTTACCTTCAGTAATGATGTATCTGGTAGAGACATATTCTAGTTGTAGATTCCTTACCGTCAAACCCATCCTCCCCTCTCTGTGAACTGATTTCTAAGGATAGGGACTCCCCTAAAGGGCCCTAGTTTGAACGCACCAGTAATCAGTATCTTTCATGGAGTGGAAAGTCGTGTTAAGAACTGACGTCAGCGCAGCCGGTAGGCGTCTATGCAAGTCCTGCGATGTCATTTCTGGTATACACAACACCGACGACGGACGTGGAGCTGAACAACCACCTAATGACGCTCAGGGGTACTGCTAATGAAAGATCTCTGGATCCAGACTGACGCCTGGGGAAAATAATAAGATAAGGAATCTACAACTAACATATATGTCCCTACAAGAGACATCACTACCAAAGGTAAGAGACTTGTTCGTCGCCATCCATCAGCAACTTGGATTTAAAGAATAATTTTTTAAGGGCCTAGAGCTGTAGGTTCATTTGGTGAAGGATGTTAGCGAACTGCTGGAATCCGCCTTGTTTCCGTTGGGTTTAGTTTTAGGAAATCAGAGAGGTACTTGTCGATCTAATGCTCTTGAGACCTTCATGTTTGGGTGAATATAGATTTCTCTTGGGAATTTTTGACAAGGTCTCTACGTTGGGGGAATGTGTGCAACAGTAATCACAGATGACGTTTGAGTAGATCTCTCTTTGGAGAATTAGTGTCTATATGGGGGTTCAACTGTTTGTGAGTTCCTGCTCATCAGCAGAGTGGGGCTGTAAGCCATGTTGTGGTCTGACCAGGAGAATGGTCAGTAGTACAGTGTAGTAGAGAAGCCGGGATTGAGGCTGTGATGCCCTGAGTGACTTGTTGCTCCAGTCGTTGAGTGCATCCCAGATTATCATTCTCTGGTCTGATACCCTGAGAGTAAGTTGTGAAGGTGACTCGGCACAGATGCCTTTTCACTCCTCTGCACATCTGAGGAGGTTCCATGGGAAGAGAAGAGGTTTCTGGGTGGTATAACAAGGATGCATTGGAAGGCGGGGTCTGACTGGTGCCAGATATTGTTACAGGGCATTCATCGTGAACCAAGGCCTTGAATGCCATTGCTGGCAAACAGGTTATAATCCGAGAAATCCGAGAAACTACTAACCCATGTCTGATCCTACTCCGATGTTGGTAGGCGGGACCTTTGAACTTTACTAATTTAAAACTGACAAATCTTTCTTAGCAAATTTAATATGATAAATTAATTCTGACAAAATGCATGCATTTATGTCCTCAAGAATGTGAAGGCATATAACCTCTTAAAAAAGAGTTTAGTGATAAAAAAAGTTCAACCATCATGAATCACATGGATAGCAGATGTCTTTTCTAAAACAAACAAAAAAAAGCTTTACATCTGCATCCCATACCTTTCTACGGGTTTTACTTCTTGTCCATCTGCTTCTCCATGTACTTGTTTAAAAACTGGCAAGGAAAAAGCCGAATAATTCTGGTCAAGGGCAGGAGGTTATAGTCACTGCACAACCAGCGCTCACTTTTGGCACTGAGCAGTCAGGCATCTTTCAGAAGCAATGTGTAATGCAAGAGCACAGCACGCGCACACAATAAATGTTCTGCACAACTCAAAAGAAAGACTTCACATTTGACGTCACGAAATGCTGTTTATACTCCGCATACACATTAAACAATGCAACGTGAATATCTTGCGATCTGAGGCATAAGTCACACCTGGCAACATTACGAGCTGTACTAGGCCCAGTTCGTGTTGAACAGATCTCGATAATATGCACACATGGGAGACGTCTTATTCTAAGCCTGACACAGCACCCTTATTCGGTGCAATACATTGCCGGGCCCTGGCCTACCCGCACAATCCTAGTAATGCAAGTTTCAGTAATATGTACATACACACAATTATAACATTTTTACCAGCAACACTGACGAGGCCATGCGGGTAAACCTAATGTTGAGAGGTAAAGTGCTTTTGGCACGAGAGCAACGTATAAACCAACACTCTCGACCACCGTCATGAAGCACTGGCGGTCCACAGAAGATCACTCACTTTGCATCACTACACAATGCGACAAGTACCAGCCCGGTCCGTACGGGCACTTTCACACACATGCGCATCGGACACCCTGATGCATGCCACTGATACCAAACAAGTCAATGGATGACACTCTGCAGACCCCGTGGCTCAAAGCCCCCCAACACCGTCCAGTTCACCCCCACTGCCCCACGCACCCCAGATGGAAGTTCATCAGCCCCTCCCTCCAGACACAAGGCCATTCATGGATGAGATCACACCTCCTCTGGGTACCCGTAAAGCAGATGGGGATAGAAAACAGTATAAACAAGAGGTCGACGTAAACAAATGGGAGTCTTGGCACCAGTCAGGAAGTTCACCAATAAGTTGCAAAGCAGAAACGTACTAAGAGCAATAATTTGTTACAAACAGGGGTCCACCGGGACCTTCTGGCACCAGCCCAGTCCTGCAAAGAAAAAGGGGGGGGGGGGGTTAGGCAGTTTCTTGACTTGCTCTCGAACCTTCTTGGAAGCGTCCCTACAGCCTAGTCTAGGGTCACGAACAGAAAGTAGGCGAAGACTGGGAGGACAACTAAAGCAAAAAGAGTTGTGGATGTTCCCCTAAGAAGGCCATGTCCAACACTCACATACATGTTTGTTACACCCATGATCACGAGACCCAGAGGAACAAAGGGGGTGCGGGTCTTTCCTCGGCAGGGATATGTTCCTACATGTGGTAGATTGAAGGGAATTTCTATTTTTTTTTCAATCCTAAAAAGCTGACAAATGTTATGTTTAAAGTGCTCTTTCGGGCAGGCAGCGAGGGACAGGAAGGTGTGGCTTGCCCAAAAAGATGTCTTAGTTAGAACAGAATTAGAATATATATTATTTTTAACCTTTACATACAGTTCTGAGTTTCATATATGTATTCAAATGATCATTGCACTATAATAGCAATTCCGGCACATTCTTGCGATGTGCGCTATTATTACATAATTAATTGCGCAGACTGCACTCTGTAGGAAAACCCCACACATATTTGGTGTTTCCGGATTCCAGACAACCAGGGTGTATCATTTCCTTAGGAAAGCCTTGTTCATTTGATAAATACAACAAGCTTCTGAGCAAATTGGTTGAAAAAGAAAAATATGGGCATGTTTCATTATATCTTCAGGCTACAGTGAGGTACTGACGTGGGGTTTGCACCCCTACATAGTCCTGAATGTGCCTAAAAAGCATATAGTTTGTATGGTCTCACAAAGAGACCAAAGAGGAGCACGTGGTTGAACAAATTACAGAGGTGTACAAGCACCCCGGCAGTGAAAGCGTTAAAGACCCTTGAGATCACCTCTTCCTTTGTCACTTTAGCAAACCCTGCATCTCTACTGTCAGCCCCATGAGCTCAGGGCATCTGGTCTGGGTCTGGTGACTAATCCGCCCACTGCAGGGGCCTGTGTTTGACCTCATAATCACAGGTTCAAATCCCAGAGGGTCCACTCAGCCTTTCATCACTCACGCTCGGCACAACTCGTGGGGGAGGTTAATTTAATGAAGAAAAAAAAAAGATAATTAAACTTACCTGGCTGGGTCCCGGGTCTGGAGTCTTCTCTGCTCTCCAGGAACAGGAAGCAGGCAGCCAGGCTCCCTCCCCTAAGCCAATCACAACGCTGCTCAAGCAGCGTTTTGCGTTTTGATTGGTCGGTACGCTGATCAGCCAGGGGCTAACAGGGGAGGCCATTTCCTCCATGTAGGCTAAGGCAGAGTGTGCATGTCTGGTTTGGGCGTCCCCAGGGGTCCGACCTAACAGTCTAGTCTTTGAGCACTCCGGAGTGGGTAGGCACACCACTCCTCCCCTCGCCTGCTCTCTGAGCAGCCCCGCCCCGCCACCTGCCCACCCGCAACCAAACATAAAATGGTAATAACAAAAGTTATTACTATTTTATGTTTCTGCTTCTCACACTGCGAGAAGCACTGGGCCGACGCTTGTCCGTCCTAGTGGAGGAGCCGCCCCTGCCTATCATCTTTCTGAGGTCGATAAAATGAGTCTTATTGAGTTGGGTAGCAATAAACATCTGTTATTCAGCGCCAAGATACGTGGTGTACGTGCACTTTACAATGCCGGGCCCGGATGTATGACGTTACAACGCATACTTTTACCACGCATACCATTACAACGCGGTATTTACAACGCATACCGTTACAACGCATAGCGCTTAGAGGTGCTGGATAGTGGTAAGTATAATTTTATATTCCAACTCCAGTCCCCGTGGACACTAGGGAAGGTGTTGGATATAAAATTATACTTATTCCCTATCCTAGAGCGCCCCCCAGCGCAATGCGTTGTAATGGTATGCGTGGTAATGCCTGCGTTGTAATGGTAGTGTGTGGTAAAAACTTTGTTGTAACAGTTGTATACCGCCGGGCCCCAGGGGAAGCACAGTCGCAGACTAGTCTTCCCCCGGGGTCATTCGCGCAGGATAGGCCAGGTAGGGGAAGGGGAGGAGTTAGGGGGTGGGTATATAGGCGCAGGGGAGGAAGGGAACTTCCTCTTCCTGCGCCTGGCACCATCGGGAGGGTTCAAGAAAGGCTACCCACCCACCCGTTAGTTGGAGGTGTGGTTTTGGGTCGGTCTGTAGCGTTGCCAGTTTAGGCCAGTGCTGCTTTAGGCGGTACTTGAAGGGACAGGGGGGTCAAGAGCGGGCACACCCATCCCTTGGGGGGGGAGTTCGTATGGTGGATAGAAGCATGAATGGCAGGACGCAAGGAGTGGGCTGGATGACAAGTGATTGAGGGGCAGGAAGAAAGCATGGTATGGAGCTTCTAGGGCTTTGTGATGAGGTGGAACGGGTGAAACGAGTGAGAGGGGAGTGTGAGTGGGGGTTTGATGTTATTACCTGTTATGTTTACTGTTATGTACAGATTACGCAGTTCTGGTCTAATAAAATGGCCTTTTACGCTGACACTGCGTGGTCTGTTTATTGCGCGAATGCACGTTATGTTAACCTCTAACATACATTAGAATCCTGACTTTCTCTGGCTCCTAGCCCCTCGGAGACCACCCTATGATAGGCAGCCTGCCCTGTCCGCTCACTCCTTTGTGTACTTACAGCAGGCAGGGCATCACTCACACGGCCTGTATGGGCCCCACATGCCAACATATGCTGCGATTGGCCAATCCTTCCTTTGACTTTCTGTAGTACTCATCCCGCGCAGATGCTATTGGCACAGCACAGGTGCCGAAATGTCTATTTTACAATGCAATTAGGCAGTGCAGGTACGTACGCGACTGTGCTGGAGAAAGAGGTGCAGCTCGTGGTCGGGGGTGCCCCATGCACCTCTTCCTGCACGCCCCAGCATTACTCTAGCTAGAGTCTACGAGAGGACGGATGACGTGAAGCAATGCAGTGTTGTTACTGGAAAGGTATCATTAACACAATGGAGCTGGGAGCACTTTAGGGGCTCGTGCTGCTCCGACCACTGGTATTTTGGGGGGGGGGGTAGCTATGCCGCGTACCAGCGCCTGCTGTCTGTAATTGTAATATAAATGTACTGATTTTCCTCCTGTAATGCACTGTTTGCTACCTCATGTATTTTGTTTGCTCACAATTGTCACTTTTACGTCATGTAACTTATCGTCTGCTTTTGTAATTTGTTCACTTGTAATTTTCTGTTCCTTGTGTGAAGCGCTCTGACGCCTTCGGGTAAAGTCCGCGCTATAGAAAAAACGCATACCTAAATAAATAAATAAAGCCTACAAGATGCAGGCAGGCTTTTGGCGGCTATAGACGCTGGAGCCACGTGGGGGCGCTCGCGGTCTGGTGAAGAGAGGGTTGCAGGAGTGCAGTGGCCCAACGAGGCCGGAGGGGGCGCCACAGCACCGCTTTTGAGGAAGAGCAGCACAGCCCCGGGTAATCCTGCTTTGAGATTTTAGGAAGGGAACACTGAAGTCCGAGGGGCGGGGGTATCTCTGGATGAACGGGCACAGCCACCTCTGGCACTACGCTTGTCATCTGTTTTCACAAATTGATTTTAATAAGATAAATAAAAGAAACCGCAGTTGAGTTCACACTTCAAGAAAGGAATAGTGTGTATTTTTTTACAGCTTTTAAAAGTTTACTTTCACAAGTTGCGATGAGACCGATTCACAGCTGGACAACTTTTATCCGTCTGCGTGTTAAAGTGCGTACTTGGGTTCAGGGCAAGTGCTTAATTTGTAAATGAATCAGTGCCGGTGCTCGAAGCTTTATTCAGAAGCTCACAGCCGGGGGTGCTATTAGCTGTGGGGTGCCCAAAGCCAAGACAGTACAGTCTGGATTCCACCCAGCCTCTTTTAGCCATCACCTAACTTTTCCCGCCCCTTCATCCCACTCTTGCATCTCACAGCTTTCTCTTCTTGACCCGGTTTCCCCCTTCTTCCCCTCCTTCGCCCTTTTGTGTTTTCCTCTCTTTGTCAAAGTCTGCTGAGGAAAAATAAGTGCGGTCCCTGTTAAGTGCCACCCAGCCGCCCCACTACATACATTGTTGCCCCTTCTTACCCCGTGGCTCAGGCGGGTGTGAGGAAATAAATAAAGGGCGGAGGGTCCCTCGAGGCCGCGCCGATTACACCAGCCCTGCGTCGGAGCGGGCACCGCATTAGCCACGAGGACGGTTGCGACCCCTCTGGTGCATCTTTGCTACCCCTTGAGGGCTGAATGCAGCCCTGCGATCAGGCTTCTGATTTGCCTGCGGCCCCTGTGGGGGTCTTTAGAAGGCCCCTGCTGTGCGCT
The DNA here is from genome assembly GCF_964263255.1 of Lissotriton vulgaris. Lineage (NCBI taxonomy): Eukaryota > Metazoa > Chordata > Amphibia > Caudata > Salamandridae > Lissotriton > Lissotriton vulgaris. Next base: position 17,557,495 of record NC_141700.1, on the reverse strand, counting down.
GCCTGTGGCCCCTCCGGCGCAATAGCGGCAGCGCCGGACGCCTTCCCGGGGCGCACGAGGATATTTGATATTTGATATTTTGTGGGTATTTGTAAAGCGCAAGCGTTCGCTCCCAGGGGAGCATCATGGCGCTGGGCGAGTTGCGGAGGAATAACTGAGGAAAAAGTGGTGAATGAAAGATAGAGCTAAATGGCAGCCAGGACAGAGGAGTCTGATAGTTTGTAGACCCATGTCTTGAGAAGTTTCCTGAAATTGTTCTCATTGTTGATGGCTCTAAGGTCGATGGGTAATGTGTTCCAGGCTTTAGCTGCCAGAACATTAAAGGATTTTCCTCCTCTGGTCTTGTATTTAAATCTGGGGATTTGAACAAGGTTTGTCCCAGAAGATCTCAAGCAGCGCGAAGGGTTGTAGCGCTTGAAGCGATTTACAAAGTAACGGGGTCCTGTGTTTTGCATGGTTTTATGGACTGTGAGAAGCAGTTTGAAAAAGATTCTTTTGTGCAGTGGCATCCAATGAAGTGAATTCAGGGCTGCAGATGCAGATGACCTTCTGGGGAGTTGTAGAACCAGTCGAGCTGCAGCATGTTGTAAGCTCTGCAACTTCCTGAGGGTAGATTTTTTCACCCCGGCCATAAGGCCGTTGCAGTAGTCGAGTCGGGAAAGTAAGAGAGCCACCGCGACTGACTTTCTGGCTGCAATTGGGAGGAAATCAAAGAATTTCCTCAGAGATTTTATTAGTCCAAAGCATCGACCGGCAGTGATCTTGACGTGGTCGTCAAAAGTAAGGGAAGAGTCAAATTGTACGCCCAGATTTCTGGCTGATGTAACTGCACTAGGAGGGGCCTCGGATCCTGTGGGCCACCAATCTTTAGGAGAAAAAGAAGGATTTTTGCCTATTGGGATAATCTCTGTCTTTGCACTATTGCATCTAAGATGATTAGTGTTTAGCCATTCAAAGACATCAGAGAGGCAGTTTTTAAAGCGGAGCTCTGCGTCCGTACGCTGTTTGTCAATGGTGACGACCAATTGCGTGTCGTCAGCGTAGGATGTGACCAGGATCCCATGTGATTCTATCACAGCTAAGAGGGGTGCCATGTAGATATTAAAAAATAGGGGGCTCAATATGGACCCCTGGGGCACTCCGGATGTAATTGGCTTTTCGCTGGAAAGATGTGGTCCTAGTGCAGGACAGCGCCCCTGTGGGCCCCACACCACCAAGAGCCTCGACTCAGCACCCCCTACCGGTGCGTCTGTTCACCGTGACTCCTTCAGGACTTTGAAGATCAGCACACGCCCATAGTGCCAATATCGGCACATTCCCAGAACTCTTAGGAGGGCCCCCGTCGGGGGCCCGGGGCAGCCTGGCAGAGAGCGCGCTGGCCTGGCACGTGTGACCCCGAGGAGGAAGGAAGGGAGCAACCATTGCTGTGCACGCTGGGCATGGACTGTCCACAGTATCTTGCATCACAAGTAGACTGGAAAACAGCATTCCGGAGGCCCCATTCTGCTGGAAGATAAGGACCAGCAGAGAAGATTCCCCTGTTAACCCAGGATGGTTCTACTCTGTCAGTGGCCCAGGCTCAGTACCTTAGTAGTCCCCCTGTCCGTAGGGAGAAGTTTCCGTGATGTCCGAGCAGTCGCAGGACCATGCCCCACCACCGCCCACTCCTTACGAGCGCTCGTCGGTCACAGCATTCAGTGAGCTAGAGGACCCAGTGACTGGTACACTATGGTGCCACTCATGGGTTGGACGACTGCACCATCACCCCGTGAAGAGGTCGCTGTTGCCACACTTCAGTGGGGCGGAGCTGTATCACCTGTTTGAAAACCTACCCAACACGGTGGTGATATAGACTGTGGGGTTGCAGTTGCGGCATTGAACTTGCATTTCGATCCACCAGCTCAACCCAGACTATGAGCGGTTTAAGCTGCGACAAGCTTGACAAACGGAGATTAAGTCGGTGGACGTGTTCTACGTACGCCTCAGGAAGCTAGCAAGCACATTCGTCAACATTGACCAGCCCGAAGAGATCAGGGCACTGCTGATACAGGGCTGCACTTTGGCAGTCCGATGGTGGCTCATTCTACACCAGTCAGGGATTCCCCTGGATGCCACCCTGGTCCTGGCACAGTCACATGAACAGCAAAGCCAACAACTTGGATGTGGCTCTGGCGAAAGGGGCGCCGCCATCTGTTGTGGCTCACACTTTGAAGGAAAAGCAGGTGGATGTAATTGAGAGACAGATGGCTCAACCACCTAACACCAACACTCCGCAACATCTGGAGGGCAAGTGTAGCAACTGCCGCCTTGAGCACCATATGACCCATGTCTGCCCAATCAAGGGCACACGTGCTATCGCTGTGGTTGACTGTACAATTTTGCCAAAGTGTGCCGGAGCGAAGGGAAAACCCCAACGATGGCGTACAAAGGCAAGTTGAGGGCGACCCTGCAACAGCTGTTATTGCTGAAGAGGAGGCCAAGGCCAGGCTTCAGGGGGCAAACCGAGACTCCAACCGTGAGATCGACAAACAATGGCGATGTGTTCACCATCTCCTTTGCCTTCCAAAAAGGCAACTGGAAACACCTGCTGCCCATATGCACTGTGGAGATCGAAGGCAGGTTTGTGAGGGCCCCGATAGACACTGGAGCCACGGGCAAAATCATGGAAACACCCAGCTCAACAGGATATCGCCATGCCCCAAGCTGGCTTCCACCAAAGCAAATATATATACTTATGGAGGCACAGAACCACTGTCTCTGGTACGTGTAGTAGAGGTGATGGTGAGTGAAGGAAGGTCAACATGGGTCCGCTTCTATGTCACAGAAGGTGACTCCAGCACGCTCCTGTGCTGCCACATGGCAGAGGTCCTGGGGCTTGTCTTCTTCGCGAAGCAGATCCACAAATCACACGCCGCCGCCATCATACAGGAGTTCCCCCAGCTCATCGAAGGTCTAGGACAGCTAAAGAAAACCTGTTTGCGGCTTCACATTGATGACACTGTGAGGCCCAAGGTGCTCTTATACTGGAGGGTGCCCACTTCCACCTGCTGCTCTTGGTGGAGAAGGAGCTGTGGAACCTGGAGCAACAAGGGGTGACTGAGAAAGTTACCAGCACCATGCCCTGGGTCTCACCCCAGGTAATTGTGCCGAAGCCCAAGCAACATAGGGCCATTCAGCTCCGTGTGGACATGCAACTTCCAAATAAGGCCATTCGACATGACCGGCATATCCCGCTATTATGGATGACATTGTGGCAGACCTGAATGGCCCACTGGTTCTCTACAATGCCGGCTACCATCAGCTGGAACTAGAACCGACTACTCGCTACATAGCAACATTTTTGACCCGCATTGCCCTCTGGAGACACCGGAGGTTAAACTTTGGCATATCCTCAGTAGCAGAGGTGTTTAAAAACAACATCCATGAAACCCTCTCTGGCCTGCTAGAAGTGTTAAACTTTAGTAACAACATCCTGATCTTCTCTGACACCCTAGAGGAACATTACACGAGGCTCATGGCAACGCTGAAGCATTTGGCAGATTGTGAATTGACACTAGACAAGCAGAAATGTTCGTTCTATGAGGACTCAATCTAATTCTTTTGGTACATGTTTTTGAGAGACGGGCTCTGTGTGGACCAAAGAAAAGTAGAAGTGATACGCAAGGCATCAATCCCCCGAAATGCCACAGAAGTGAGGATCTTCGTAGGGAAGGTGAAATACTGTGGCCATTTCATTCCAACCTTGGCCACCGTGCCTGAGTCCCTGAGAGCCTTGACAAGGGCCAACGCCACCTGGTAGTGGACTGCACAGATTGACATGGTGTTTCAGCAAATGAAAGACACCCTGCTAGCAGACGCCACCATGGCCTTTTTCAACCGAGGCCCAGGAAGGAACTTGTGGTGGTTGTTAGCCGTGTAGGGCTAGGAGTTGTTGTTGCAAAAGAAGAGTGAGGGGTTGTGGGTCCCGCTCGCATATGCCAGCAGAGCATTGTCAGACATTGAGGCTAGTTACGCTCAAAAATAACAAGAGCCGCTGGCAATCAGATGGGGTTGCCAACATTTTCATCTTTATTTGTACAGGCAGCAATTCAGGATCATCACGGATCACAAGCCACTCATCCTGCTCTTCTCAGGAACGTCTTGACATGCTCCCCACATTGAGCAGTGCAATTACAGCCCTAATCATTTGAGGTGGTATATTGCCCTGGAGTGAACTATCTGACGGATTATCTGCTTTGCCACCTGTCATTCCAGCCCCGCATCAGCGAGGGGAATGGAGGGGTTAAATAAATAGTACGCATGGTCATGTATTAAGCATTCCTCTGGGCGCTGTCAGTCGAGGAGGTCAAGGAGGCGACCATGATAGATGCTAGCCTATCCAAGGCCAAGGAGGCACTCCTCAGGAAGCAGTGGCAGAGCTTTCTAGATGGTGCCAGGTCACTAACGCCCATGAACAAACAGCGATGACCCAGCTCAGGAGGGCCAGGGATGATCTAGGCACCAGCAGTGAGAGGCTGCTGCATAGAGGGAAATGCATTGTGATGCCCTAACATCTCTGGGCTAGAGTTGTCAACTTGCTTCATCAAGGCCACCAAGGCATGGTGAAAACAAAAGCAAGGCTATGAGATAAGGTCTGATTCCCAGGCATGGACACCCTGATGGATGAAAAGATGTGTGGCTGCCACTCATGCACAATCACCAGCAGTGAACCACATTCTGCATCCGTGGTCAGTAAAGAGCCTTTGCTTAAAACCTTGGACCCTTGTCAGCATGGACTTTGGGAGCATCCCAGATGGCATGGCTTATAGCAGTGATTGTGGACAGCGACACAAAGTATCCAGTAGTTGAGCTGGTGCAGTCCACCACTTTCTCTAAGGTGAAGCCAGTCCTGGAAAGAGTGTTTGTTCGCCTTGCTAGGGCTCCCAGAAGAGATCAAAACTGACAACAGACCCCCATTCCAAGGGCAGGACTCCCAAGAGTATCTGTCGTCACTCAATATCAAGCACTGAAAAGGGACTCCACAATGGCCCAAACCAAAGAGGTGGTGGAGTAATTTACGCACACGTTGAACCAAGCCCTTTCGCACAGGTGTGGAGCAGGGTGAGGATGTTGAGTGCTGCCTCCGCTGATTCCCTCTGGCATATTGGTAACTCTGTGTAGCACCAGTAACTCTGGGCCCAGAAGGGCCTAACTGGCAGCCCGCGACCCTTGACATGAAGGCGGCTTAAGAGAAATGGAGGAACACAAATAACCGTGCTAGCAACGTCCGGCGAGCTGTGGCCCCGATCTGTTGGTGGGTAGCCAGGTCATCATGCAGGATCGACACCCTGGGTGGAAGTCCCGCACACCTTTGGAAAAGAACATTGGGAATATTCAGGTAACCATGGTTGTTGTCCAGCAGGGGCACACTATAACCCAAAATGTTTCTTGGTTCAAACTAGAGGCAGCCCTGCCGAAGCTCACAGTGGTGACCAGGAGGAGCTGTAAGGAGATGTTTCCCAGAGAGGCGGGAACATACAGACCTCTTGGGGGTGCCTCAACCCACCCCTGCAACTCAGACGGCATGCCTGTGACTGGTGGGCCTGAGCACCTCAGCACCCAGACACCGACAAGGGGCCAGCCAACTCGGTCACCCCACTGCCTGTTATGAGAGATAATGGGTGCCGGAGCCAGAAGAATGGTCTTCGCTCCAATCCAGCAAAGAGTCAGATGCTGTGAGACTATGTGTGCATGATATAAATAACAAGCACTTACAGTGCAATAGGTCTTGCATTTGCGAGAGTTTGATCTATTGGCATTGTAAATGATACTGCTTTTTATTTATGCGTTTATAAAACCTGCAAGCAGCGTTTGTGCTCCGCTTGCAGGTTTTGTATACATAAATTAAAGGGATCATCATTTACAATGCTAATAGATCAAACTCTAGCAAATGTGAGACCTATTACGCTGCAAGTGCTTCTTTTAGGTGGCATTCGTTTTCGTGCTCACTTTGATGTTGTAATGCTCCCTACCAGTCCAGGTCTAAAAAGCCAGCCGTGTTTTGTTGGGTCCATACCCAAGACAGACTGAAAGGAGTCCATGTATAAACGAACTGCCTAAAAGTCATCGTGAGGGCATTAACATCGTGTAAATCTATAAGCGAAGATCAATGTGCCTTTGAGCTCCGAAAACAAAGAGGAGAATGACTCTACCGTTACTGCCTCTGTAAGTCTCCAAACCAAACAAACTCGGTACGAAGGGCCACATTGAAAAACTCTATTGAAGCATTCTCCTCCTATACGCAGGTAAGCTATATCCACTGCTCACATGCAGAAAACAAGAAATGGCTCTGATATTTACTTTATTTCTTGGCAATAGTCGTACGAAGAGCCCCATCATCTCTTTTCTCCAATCCCTCCTCCAGGCTACAGCTACGACACAGAGAAGGGGCGGTGCGTGCAAGCTTCTCCCTGGTGCGGCGTGCGCCCCTCTGGCTTTCCCCAGGAAAGGCACCCAAATTAAGTACGCACTCAGCCTGTCGTGGAGCTGTGCCAGGCCAGAGGAAACCCGTACAGCAGCGAGGATGCCCGGGAGTGGGAGGTGAGCTTTCTCTGGCCGCGGGAAGCGCGCACCCTTGTAAAATGCCGTGCACGAAAGCTACATCGGGACAGGAGATGTGCACGCGTACACACGCCGTGCATAGGGGCGCGAAAGCTACATCGGGACAGGAGCTGTACGCGTGCACATCGCCTGTCCGGGCACGCACATGTTTTGTCCCCTTCGCGTACCAAACCGACAACAATAGTCTCGCCAAGGCAAAACAGCACATGCGCTGCATTCGCTAGGCAAGACCTAAAAAGTTGATTTTCAGTTAATAAAAGTTGGGAGGGCTGTAGAGTGCCATCCGGTCTCTACAATACATTGGTGCCGTATCTCACCCGGAGACCGGACGCAGTCCGAGGGGATAATTAAAGGACGGAGTGGCCAATCGAGGCCACTCTAATAATACACTGTGTTAAGCACTGTGTCTCCATGTCCAATTTCCAAACGGCGCCACACCTGGGGCCTACACGCGTGTGCGAGTTGAGCGGGTACCACAATCCCCAAAAGTGATTGTCTGTGGGCCCCTCCAGCTTAAATAGGTACTGGGTCCAGAGCCAGTGGGGAAGGGGGCACCTCACCCCAGGCCTCGCCGTCCTTGTCTCCTTGGTTGGGCAGCTTCTGGGCGGAGCCTCTTCGAATTCCCTGCCAGTAGAGGTCGCTCTGGCTCTTCACTTGCTGTGCGGGGAAACATCGCCAACTTTTCTCTCTCACTCTCTTTCTCTCCTCACATCTTTCCCTCCTTCCTCTACATATGTCTCTGAGTCTCTCTGACTCTCACACACACACAAAGGTGCACAGTGTAATATGCTATTTATTACCATTATTTGATTTAAGAAGAGGCTATGACTTATGCAAAGTCTTGGGTGGGTCATGACGCCCCCTATCCCTTAACAATGGTAAAAAAAACAATGCTTTCCCCATGGATTTCATGCTACTTTCATAATAAACTGAAGTTTGACCTTTGCACTGCAGTAATAAGTGTGTCAATGTGCATTTTTAAGTGCCGTGGCTCTAAATAATGCCAAACATATATTTTGCCATAGCCATGACACGTATTTATGCCATGACAGAGAACATAAATGTGGCCCAATAATTCATGTTTTTTTCCAGCAACCGTATTAATAAATGCACATTGACACATTTATTACTTGAGTGCAATGGTCACATTCTTTTTTTCTACCACAGTGGAGTAAAATTCACATGAGAATCTCATTGTGTTCCATTTCAGAGATTGTATGAGACCATTTATTGCCACTGTGGAGAGAGGGGAGGGGCTTCATAACCCACTGGGGGCTTCACCTCTAGAGACTCATGGCCCCTCCCATCATCCGACAATGGTAATACATGGAGTATTACACTTTGTGTGCATGTGCATATATTCTAGTCATACATCCACACATTCTCGCTCCCTCGCCTGCTTGCTCCCGTCCGTCCCCTTGTCTCTCTGTTCTCCACCTCTTTGGTTGGCTCTGCCCATGTCTCACTTGCTCGTTCCTGTTTCCTTCCATCCCTTGCTTCATATCTGTCTGTTGCTATTTATCCTTCTTTGCCTTTCTCACCCCTCCCCTTCATCATCTTCTCTCTCCTTCTCTTCCATATCTCTTTTACCCATCTCCTCTCCTATCTTTTCTTTCTTCACTTGTTTTCCTTTCTGTTTCTTTGAATCTTCTCCATTCATTCCCTCTCTTTGCCTGTTGCGCCCCTACCCTACCTTCTTTATCTCTTGCTCTTTCTACCTCACGCGCTTCTTTATCTATGAACCTCTGTCTGCCTTCTCCTTTTTTGTCTTTCTTTTTTTTCATTAATCTAAAGGCCCCAAACTCTCTCCTGTATGTCTGCTTCTACCCTCATTTTACTCCAAGTCTTTACTTTTCTTTCTCAGTCTCTCTCTGTCTTTCTCCCTAGTGCTACTATTTTTCTTTTCTTATTCTCTTTTTTTGTCTCTCGCCACTCTCTCTCTTCTGTCTCATACTCCCTGCTCTCTTCTCTCTCTTCAGTCTTCCTCTGCATCACTCTCTCCGTCTCACCCCTGCTACTCCTTAGCTCCTGCCCCTCTTTCTTCTACGTCTACCTCCTTCGACCCTCTTTCACCTCTCCTCTCCCTCTCGTGTTCCGCCTCTTCTCCCCTCTCTTACTTTTGTCTGGATCACTGACATAATATCGATGACATAAATATTGATGTAGCAAAATATCGAGTAAAAAATATAGAATACCAAAATATCGACTTCCTATCTCCAAACAGGTAAGTACAAAAATATTGAATCAAAAATATCGATGTAAAAAATATAGTTAGTCAAAATATCGATTTTTTAAAATATCTTAAGAGTAATGTAAAATTAATACAATAATAAATATAATTAACTTAAACATACTTAACATACTTAAACAACCTTAAAATTAATAAATAATTAATGTAAGTCAAAAATAAATAAACATACTAATACATTTTTTAACACACACACACACACACATATATATATATATATATATATATATATATATATATATATATATATATATACACATAATATTAATAAAAAATATACAATATTTTTACCATAGGATAGCAAGAGGGTACCATTTACTATTACCACTCCAGTGAGTGCAACAGTAGAGAAAGCGTTGGATAGCTGGAGGGTAAAAATTACTATTCCTACTCCAGTGAGTGCAACAGTAGAGAAAGCGTTGGATAGCGGGAGAGGTAAGAATTACTATTCCCACTCCAGAGAGTGCAACAGTAGGGAAAGCGTTGGATAGGATAGGGGTAAAAATTACTATTCCCACTCCGGAGGGTGCAACAGTAGAGAAAGCGTTGGATAGCGTAGGGGTAAAAATTACTATTCCCACTCCAGAGAGTACAAGTACAACAGTAGGGAAAACGTTGGATAGAGTAGGAGTAAAAATTACTATTCCCACTCCAGTGACTGCAACAGTAGGGAAAGCGTTGGATAGCGGGAGGATAAAAATTACTATTCCCTCTCCAGAGAGTGCAACAGTAGGGAAAGCGTTAGATAGCGGGAGGGTTAAAATTACTATTCCCACTCCAGAGAGTGCAACAGTAGGGAAAGCATTGGATAGCGTAGGGGTAAAAATTACTATTCCCACTCCAGAAAGTGCAACAGTAGGGAAAGGGTTAGATAGCGGTAGGCTTAAAATTATTACTCCCACTCCAGAGAGTGCAACAGTAGGAAAAGCGTTGGATAGCGTAGAGGTAAAAATTATTCACACTCCAATGAGTGCAACAATAGGGAAAGCGTTGGATAGCGGGAGAGTAAACATTACTATTCACACTCCAGAGAGTACAACAGTAGGGAAAGCGTTGGATAGCGTAGGCATAACATTTACTATTCCCACTCCAGTGAGTGCAACAGTAGGGAAAGCATTGGATAGCGGGAGGGTAAGAATTACTATTCCCGCTCCAGAGAGTGCAACAGTAGGGAAAGCGTTGGATAGCGGGAGGGTTAAAATTACTATTCCCACTCCAGAGAGTGCAACAGTAGGGAAAGCGTTGGATAGCGTAGGGGTAAAAATTACTAGTCACACTCCAGAGAGTGCAACAGTAGGGAAAGTAAATACTTCATATATGAATAAAATTAAATTAAATATTAATACCAATTACAAATTATTTAAAAGTAATTAACAATGTTATATAATATAATAATTAATCAATTAAAAATAAAAATAAAAATTAATTATTAAAAATAATTACCTAATCCAATAAATAAAGTAAAATATTTAATTAATTACAATTAAATTACTTCCCACCCTATTCCCCTACAAACCCACAACTCGCAACAAAAAATAAATTAATAAAATTAACATAATTATCAATTAATCAATTAATTAAAATGAATTACCAATTATATTTTATTTAATTACCAATTAAAAATTTAAATATCAATTAATTCAAAATAAATACCAATAAATAAATTAAAATATTTTTAATTAATTATAATTAAATTACTTCCCACCCTATTCCCCTATAAACACACAACCCACTACAAAAAATAAATTAATACAATTAACATAATTATCAATTAATTTAAATTAATTACCAATTATATGTTAATTAAATATCAATAACAAATGTAAATATCAATTAAGTCAAAATAAATACCAATAAATAAATAAATAAATGTAATTGATTATAATTAAATTACTTCCCACCCTATTCCCCTATAAACCCACAACCCGCTACAGAAAATAAATTAATAAAATTAACATAATTATCAATTAATCAATTAATTAAAACTAATTACCAATTATATTTCAATTAATCACCAATTAATAATTAATTAACAATGAATTCAAAATAAATACCAATAAATAATTTAACATATTTAATTATTTGTAATTAAATTACTTCCCACCCTATTCCCCTATAAACCCACAACCCGCTACAGAATTATATTACGCAAAAATTAAAAACCATAAAATTAATTAATTATAATAAATTATAAAATAAATATACACTTTTCACACATATACTAACATAAAAAACACTTAAAACAATTGGATATTATTAAAAAATGAATATTAAATTACTTACCTCAAATTCGATATTTTTGTTGTCTATATTCTGTCCATTCTATATTTTTGTTGTCTATATTCTGTCCATTCGATATTTTGTCCATTCTATATTTTGAATTTGATATTACTGCTATTCTATTCGATATTTTTGTAGTCTATATTCTGTCCATTCGATATTGTGTCCATTCTACATTTTTAAAGCGATATTAATGCAAATCGATATTAAAAACTCGATATTTTGAGTGTATACCCTCTCTTTGTTCCCTGTCTCCCTCATCTGCTTCACACCTCGCCGTTCTCACCCTGCGTCATCCTTCAGACCCCCGGCTCGGCAGGGAGGGCAGGGGTCCGGCAGTCTCTCTTGCTGTTACAGACACACACGTTCCGGTGAGGCTCTGCTTGACAGACACACTGGAAAGGTCTCTTTTGTTAGAGATGCCTGACAGGATTCCCCACCCAGTCCACTCCTGTCGACATGAAGGATGGTTTGACACTCCAGGGGAGGGTTTATAGGGGAATAGCATGGGAAGTTATGTAATTGCCTCAAATTGTAAAGCGCTCTGATATCCTTCGGGATCGAGTTCGCTCTATATTAAACTTTATAAATAAATAAGAACAAGGTGGGTTCATGGCACAAGTCTCCCACGAGGCACTGAGGAAGAGGGGCGGCTCCTTAAAAATGGGAAAACTACCTTACTCCTTGCTCTAACCAGATGAGAGCTTACTCCCCTCCCCCTTCAGCAGGTGAGCTTCCTTCAGGCCCTCTCGCCACTCAGCATTTAATCTTCAGCATAGTAAAGTAGTGGTTGCCAGGCCCACATGTTGAGGAATAAAGCACACGGTCACCGTTCAAGGGTTACTGATAACTGGCCCCGGGCACGTGCACCTATGGGAAAAGCAAACCACAAAAACACAGCACCACTGAGTCTCTTCAGGCCATCTGCCGGGCGGTGCAGGATCTCTGGACCACCTGACCATGAGATTATAGACCCCCTCAGTGGTGTAGTTTGGACTGGCTCGGTCTCACAGTGTTGGAGACTATTTACACAGTTCAACAGGGGTGCATTCTGAGCAGGGGTGTGAGAAACCCTTTAAAAGTCAACATGAGCCATTTAACAGGGCAGTTTAAAGATTGCTAATACAACATTTGTCCATGGTTCAACTAATGAACACTAATCTATTGAGAGCATATGCTAAGGTTTAGGAGGTCGTGGATTGTTTCAAAAACACATTGGGCTCGATTCCGATCCGGTAAAAAAAATCCCCGTACGATTCGTATCCGGAGCCGTTTCCGTACGAATCGTAAACACACCGTACGACCCGGCGAGTACGATCCGGACCGTGTGACCAGGAGGCTATTCGTACGGTCCGCGTCAGGTAAGGGCGATCCGTACGGAAAAGCGCTCAATCACATACACACCGTACGCCGCGTACCCCATATGATACCCGGGGTACGCGCCGTACCCCTGCGATCATGTGGGGTACGCGCCGTACACCCAGCGTACATGGGGTGCGCACCGTACACCCATCGTACATGGGGTACGGCGCGTACCCCGGCGATCATGTGGGGTACGCGGCGTCCCCGGGGGTGGGCGTTCTGTACTTGTTTCGGCGCGAACTATGCGTTTACGGCTGTTTCCAGCTCCTGTAAAAAAAAGGCTCGTACGTTGCGTACCCGACACGAATCGTACTTGCTGGGTCGTAAAAACCAGCCGCGACCCGTAGCGATGTCACGTACAGCGCGTTCCGAGTGAGACTCGTACGGATATTTTAGTCGTACGGAGTCCTGTACGACTCGTACGGTCTTTGGCTCCTGGTACGGATCGTACTTCGTCGTACGTACGGGGACGTGTACGGGTACGATTCGTACGGGGAAAATTGCTCCGTACGACGATTCGGAGCGCATTTTACCGGATCGGAATCGAGCCCATTATTGGGGCTTTTTAGATGGATTTAGAAGGATGCTTATCATACATAGGACTTTAAAACTGTCAGAATCTGTTGAGCCAATTCTTAAGTGTTCACTCAGAAAACATATTTAGTGCATATATTTTTTAGTAGCCCTTTACCCACCATTTATAACAAGCATTGGCATGGCCAATAGGTCTTGCCTTTGGGAACTTATAAGTGTTTAGCCATGCAACAGTTGATGTTGTTGAACCAAGGATATTATGCTGCATAACTAAATACTTATAAGGTCCCAAAAGTGAAACCTATTGGCTATGCCAATTCTTGTTTCACTTTGTTGACCTAACTTGTCACTTTTGTTACCACAACTCTCCTTGAGGTATCACCCGTAGCATCTCCCTCTCTCCTTATTCTTCAGCCCTCCCCATATACTCCTTGTTTGGGGTGGTGGCTGTTTAACTCTTTTAGTGAGGGTATTATACCCATTGTTCCCCTTTTTCTTTGTGAGTTCTCTCCCCTTTTTCCTACACAGAATGTACTTATGTGTCTAGCCCATTCAGTGTTAGTTGTACCAGTTCTTCTTTACTTTTGATCTCTTCTCGAGAATTCCTCCCTCTTGTAATGTCTTCACTTCCATTTGGAAACTGTGAAGTGGTTCTTTCTTCATGAATGGTGTTTGCAATTTTCATGTTTGTTATTCTGCAGGGTTTCTTCTTTTCTGAAATTTTCTCCTGTTCCTGATCTACTGTGGATAGGCTCTTTTCTGGAATCCATACTTGTCTTCTTGTATGTTTTGCCACCTTTCTTGGGTTCAGCTTTTCAGCCATAGTATTATTTGTACTTCTGGTTCTTTGGTACCTTATCTCTGTTCGATGATGTACCCTATCTTGTCCAATGACCCAGCCAGGTCCTCCTCTGTCTAACTCCCTTCCTATCGGAATTTTCGGAGGCATCCCTATTCAAGTCTTCTGTGTATTCACATTTCATGAACACTTATGCAGGTCTTGCTTTCTCTCTAGCAAGGCTTTTTCAACCTGTAGTCTTCTTTCGCAATATAGCCTTCTGGGTCTGTTTCCAGCTGTTTCATTCAGTTGCCCTTGTTTTCTTGTGTCAGCTGATGTTCTTTTCCTTCCCTATTTGATGTTTCCCACACTCTCCATTTTCTTTCTCCAGTTGTGCGTCTCATTTCGGCCTCGCCCCTTTGTTGTCTCTGACATCATCGTGTAATATTCGGGGTCCTTGACCATATGTATATATTTTTTATCTTGTATGAATCTGTATGTATAATATATATATATATATATATATATATATATATATATATATATATATATATATTACCTACTGGCGATAGCCAGTAGGTATATATAGTTAGGATTTTTTCTCTATGGAACTTTTGAAAATTCTATGTCTAATAACTTTGGCGTTTGTGGACGGAATTGGCTGAAATTTTCAGGAAAATGGCACATTTTGTTTCTGAGCAGCCCCTGAAAATTTGGGGGGGGTCGTCAAGGGGGGGCCGAGAAAAAAGGGGGGTCCCAAAACGCGTTTTTCCCATTCATTTTTCCATAGGGCGGTTGGCCTCACTTTTAGCTCGAACGGCTGAATGGATTTGCACGAAACTTGGCAAAATTGTAGGGACTGTTAGCCCGATGTGCCTTTGCTAGGTCTCAATATATGTGCTTCAGTGGATTTTGAGAAATTAATGTTTAAAACAAGATATATATCTGTAACAGCGCTCCGGGCAGCGCTCCGGTTCGCGTACTTTTCGCGTAACGGAACTTTGCGATGCGAAGCTGATTGGCTCTCCGGTGTCTGTCAACATTCTAAACAGTCCGGAGCGGCCGCCATCTTGTCTCTCGGTAGGATCGAGAGACAAGAGGAGGCCAAAACAAAGGGGGAAATGAAGGAAAGGGGGCAAGGTAGACCCCTTCTGACCCCCTAGGATTGATGAGGGGGATATTATAGAGCCACACGGGCCCAAAAAAAAAAAAAAAAAAATCCGATTTTTTCGCCGTAGAGGCGCGTCTTGGTACGCGAACCGGGCAGCTAACCGGGCAGCTAACCGGGAAGCTAACCGGCAGTGTAACGGGAGTCTGAGGAGTAGCTGATTGGCTGTCAACATTGTAAACAGTCCGGAGCGGCGCCATCTTGTCTCTCGGTAGGATCGAGAGACAAGAGGAGGCCAAAACAAAGGGGGAAATGAAGGAAAGAGGGCAAGGTAGACCCCTTCTGACCCCCTAGGATTGATGAGGGGGATATTATAAAGCCACGCGGGGCCAAAAAAAAAAAATCCGATTTTATCGCCGTAGTGACGCGTCTTGGTACGCGAACCGGGCAGCTAACCGGGCAGCTAACCGGGCAGCTAACCGGCAGCGTAACGGGAGTCCGACATATTGTGTTTTTTGAACGTTTGTGATATGTGCACGTGTGGATTTTGTCTAATTAAGGTTAAAAAAATATATATATCTTTAAGCGTGTTCTGGCACGCTTACGTTTTGGGTTTGGTTTGCGCTGCAGAGACGATACGTCACGGTTATGCGATGCATCATGAGGCGTCTCACGGGCTATGTGATACGTCACTTAATAAAGAATATATTTTACAGCTATAGATATTAGCTTTTAAAAAACCAATGAAATTCACAGAAAAAACCATAGGTTATAGACCATATATAGTTAGGAATTTGCATTTACAAAACCTTGAAAATTCACTGAAAAAACCATAGGTTATAGACCATATATAGTTAGGGATTAGCATTTACAAAACCTTATTTTATTTGCACAAAACCATTGAAATTCCATATATAGTTAGTTGCACTAACTATATATCGCGGACCCGCAATCCACTGCTAATGATGTCACATATTACATCATTCATGACATGGTCAGTGACATCACTGATGACATCACTGATGACATCTCAAATGACATCACTGATGACATCACTGATGACATCTCAAATGACATCACTGATGACATCACTGACATCTCATTTGACATTACTGATTACAACACTGATGATATCATTTATGTGATAATACATCTTCAGACTCTAATATAACCTTAGATACACTCAGTGTAAACAGGCACTCACAGACTGTCACACATCCATGGAGTTACTCACACACCTAGTCAGTCATGCAAAGAATCAATCACATCTCCATTTCCTCAACTATACAGTTATACACACCTTACTTATTCAAACATATACAAACACATATTTACTCTCTTATACAATCCTTGATACAAGTTCACAATGATTCATACAGCCACTCTCACATTCACTGGCTCTTATATTCAGTTATTTATATATGTCAACTCTCACGTGGAGTGTGTTTTTCATATGTACTTACTTTGACATGTAGCACTGAGATATCCATTCACTCACCAATATACTCATGCACACAGTCAACTGTCCATACAGCTGTTTCTACATGCACTTTTGAACCCATACACCTAGGGAATCAACTGCTCACACATCTATGCACATCTATGCACAGAGTTATACACCTCTCAGCCACCCACACACATACTCAGTCTCCCATACAAATACTTGGGCAACCATTCAATAACCCATATAGTTACTGATATAGCTACTGATTTAAACATGCAGCAGTTTACAGAACAACATAAATAATGATTGCCAAATTAAGACACTTTAATCACTAACCCATGCACTCAGTGAGACACATTTAATCATTCTCTCATACAGTCAGTCATGCACCTACTAAATCCTTTATCCAGACACTTATACATCCACTCATTCTTCAATATGTAAGACATATTTTAACTTTACAGAAACATACAGTCACTGGGTGTTGTCATCAGTGATGTTATCAGTGATGTCATCAGTGATGTCATTTGAGATGTCATCAGTGATGTCATCAGTGATGTCACTGACCATGTCATGAATGATGTAATATGTGACATCATTAGCAGTGGATTGCGGGTCCGCGATATATAGTTAGTGCAACTAACTATATATGGAATTTCAATGGTTTTGTGCAAATAAAATAAGGTTTTGTAAATGCTAATCCCTAACTATATATGGTCTATAACCTATGGTTTTTTCAGTGAATATATATATATATATATATATATATATATATATATATATATATATCCTCCCTTCTTCTCTTACTACTACCAGTGGTCTCTTTTTAACTCCCCATCCCCGTACGAGTGTCTGTATGGGGGATTCCACAGGTGCTACCTCTATCTCTGGTAGATTTTTCACCAGGGCAGCTTTTGTGCTTTGTTGTTCTTGCCGTCTTCTTGTTCGAGGATTAAGAACCCATGCACAAGGGAGAGCATGGAGCAGTTTCTTTTTTTTTAAAAATCTTTATTGTTCAGTTCATAGCATACAAAAGAACGAGATGGAAAAAACGGTAAACAGTCATAATATTGATTCCAAAATATAGAATGGACATAATATCGAAGTAAAAATATAGAATGGACAAAATATCGAATAGACACAATATAGTGGTTAAGAATATCGAATTTAAGGTAAGTAATATCGATTTTCAAAATATAGAAGTCAAAATATCGAAGTATACAATATAGGCATTAAATATATCGATTTTTTAATAATATAATTTTTTTAAAAGTGTTTTGTATGTTAGTATATGTGTGAAAAGTGTATATTAATTTTTGTAATGTATTTTTAATGTATTTTAAGTAATGAATTTTATGTTATTTAATTTTTGCGTAATTTAATTCTGTAGCGGGTTGTGGGTTTATAGGGGAATAGGGTGGGAAGTAATTTATTTGTAATTAATTAAATATTTGTATTTATTTATTGGTATTCATTTTGAATTTATTGTTATTTTTTAATTGGTAATTAATTTTTAATAATTGCCAATTAATTTGTATTAATTGATTAATTGTTAATTATGTTAATTTTCTAAATTTATTTTCTGTAGCGGGTTGTGGGTTTATAGGGGAATAGGGTGGGAAGTAATTTAACTGTAATTAAGTAAATACTTTTTTTCATTTATTGGTATTGATTTTAAATTTATTGTAAATTAATTTTTAATTGGTAATTAATTTCTATTAATTGGCAATTCATTTTTATTAACTAGTAATTATTTTGTATTAATTAAATATTTGATAATTATGATAATTGTATTAATGTATTTTCTGTAGTGGGATGTGGGTTTATAGGGGAATAGGGTGGGAAGTAATGTAATTGTAATTAATTACATATTAAAAATACTTTTTGTGTATTGATAATTAATTTACGGTTAATTTTTAATTGGTATTAATTTTTATTATTAATTATTTTTTCTTATTGAAAATTAACTAGTTGTTAAATAATTATGAATAGGTTATTAATTTTTAATAACAAATATGTAGTTGTATTTCTAATTAATTATTACATAATATTACATTGGTTATTAATTTCAATTAATGTTTTATTGGTATTGATATTTAATTCATTTTTAATAATATATTAAATCATTACTTGCCTTACTGTTAAACTCACTGGAGTGGGAATAGTAATTTTCACACTCCCGCTATCCAACGCTTTCCTTACTGTTGCATTCTCTGGAGTAGGAATAGTATTTTTTACCCCTACGCTATCCAACGCTTTCCCTACTGTTGCACTCTATGGAGTGGGAATAGTAATTTTTTCCCCTACGCTATCCAAAGCTTTCCCTACTGTTGCACTATATGGAGTGGGAATAGTAATTTTCACACTCCCGCTATCCAACGCTTTCCCTACTGTTGCACTCTCTGGAGTGGGAATAGTATTTTTTACCCCTACGCTATCCAACGCTTTCCCTACTGTTGCACTCTCCGGAGTGGGAATAGTAATTTTTACCCCTACGCTATCCAATGCTTTCCCTACTGTTGTACTCTCTGGAGTGGAAATAGTAATTTTTACCCTTCCAATATCCAACGCTTTCCCTACTGTTGCACTCTCTGGAGTGGGAATAGTAATTCTTACCCCTACGCTATCCAACGCTTTCCCTACTGTTGCACGCTCTGGAGTTGGAATAGTAATTTTTACCCTCCCGCTATCCAACGCTTTCCCTACTGTTGCACTCTCTGGAGTGGGAATAGTAATTTTTACCCTTATGCTATCCAACGCTTTCCCTACTGCTGCACTCTCTGGAGTGGAAATAGTAATTTTTACCCCTACGCTATCCAACGCTTTCCCTACTGTTGCACTCTCTGGAGTGGGAATAGGTTTTTTTTACCCCTACGCTATCCAACGTTTTCCCTACTGTTGCACTCACTGGAGTGGGAATAGTATTTTTTACCCACCCGCTATCCAACGCTTTCCCTACTGTTGCACTCTCTGGAGTGGGAATAGTAATTTTTACCCTTACGCTATCCAACGCTTTCCCTACTGTTGCACTCACTGGAGTGGGAATAGTGTTTTTTACCCCTACGCTATCCAACGCTTTCCCTACTGTTGCACTCTCTGGAGTGGGAATAGTAATTTTTACCCCTACGCTATCCAACGCTTTCCCTGCTCTTGCACTCTGGAGTGGGAATAGTATTTTTTACCCCTACGCTATCCAACGCGTTCCCTACTGTTGCACTCACTGAAGTGGGAATAGTATTTTTTACCCCTACGCTATCCAACGCTTTCCCTACTGTTGCACTCACTGGAGTGGTAATATTAAATGTTACCCTCCTGCTATCCTACGGTAAAATATTGTACATTTTTTATTAATAACTTAAATTAATTATATCCTAATTTTAAGGTTATTTGAGTATTTTTAAGTATGTTTTAGTAAATTATATTTATTATTTCATTAATTTTAAATTACCTTTAAGACATTTAAAAAGATTCGATATTTTGACTGACTATATTTTTTACAGACTATATTTTGGATTCGATATTTTTGTACTTACCTGTTTTTAGATAGGAATTCGATATTTTGGCATTCTATATTTTGGTGACTATATTTTGGTAAGTCTATATTTTGTCATTCTATATTATGTCAGTGATCCGGAAAAAACCAATAACAATTAAAACAATACTAAAGTAAATGTCTAAAGCAATACTCTCACACTGAAAATTCCAAATGTTGGAGCATCGGTTGCCATATCTTCAACCCTAGTTGTTTTTTTCTCATAGATTTGATGCGGTATAAATTAAATTCTAGATGGAACACATTATAAAACTTAGCTCTCCACATTTCAAAGACAGGGCTTCAGGTTTCAACCACATTGTAGCAATACATAACCTGGCTACCGCCATTGCCATAAAAATAAAATACCGGTGGGGATAATGATTCTGTACAGTTTCCATGTCACTACCCACCCCAAAAAGCAGCAATTCACGACTAATATGATATTGCACCTTCGTTGTTGCAAACAGAAATTCCTCAATACTTCAAAAGAACTGAGAGAGTGCATTACAATAAAAAAATACATGAACAATATCTGCTTCATCCATTTGGCATCTAAAGCATTTTCCGTCATGAATATCACCCCTAAGCATGGGCGGAAAATCCGTTTCGCTCGCGGATTTTGCGGATTTTCGGTAAATTCGCAATCCGCGAGATTCGCGAATCTCCCGCAAAATCCGCAAATCCGCGAGCAGCGGATTTTGCTCGCACTGTTCGTGTGAGTTCGCGGCTTCCCAGTACAACTTCGCGCCCCGCGAATAAGTGCAAAATTGCAGAAATACGATCTTAGCAAAACTGAAACTACTTACCAGGTTCAAAAGTTCAGGCTCATCATTAGTAGCCATTTCCTGTAGTGCTTCCTGAGGGGCCCCTCCAGAGTTCAGTTGCCAGTTGCAACTATTATGTGACCCTGCTCTGAACCTCAGAATAGTTACACATATGCCACAAAGGTCCTGAATTACAGCTAAGGGAGACAAGCAGGAGCCAGGCTGGAAGTTCAAATCCATTAATCAGCCCCTAATTCATTATTGTCAGTTGGGGCAGGGCAGGTGTTGTAACTAATTTTGCAACAATGAAAGCACTTAGCAAGTGCAAAAGATCACTAATCAGGAAGCACTAAGGAAGCAGGTGCCAGCTAAAAAAATATTCTGTGACACATTAATCAGCCCCAAATTAATTCAGGTCACTTGAGGCAGGGAAGGTGTGCTTGCGTTGCCACAATAATGTACACTGACTGGACAACCAGAGGGTGCTGTGATGAAACAGAGGGTGGCATGGGTGGGCCAGAGGGTGGCATGAGTAGTCAGAGAGTGGCAGTGGTGACAGAGAGTGGCAGTGATGAAGAAGAGTGTCCCAAACAGGCTGGACACGTAGAAACAACAAGTTCGCGAAACTTGCGACCCGACAGGTAAGTTTACAATTTGCGACATTGTACAAAACCCTCGCGAACTGGCAGAAACCCGCGCAAACACAAAAAAAAAAATCCGCAAGTTCGCGAGAGATTCGCAAAATTCGCCCATGCTTAATCACCCCACTTCATCATTTTAGCCGGCGTATTATATAAATTGAACACAGTTTTATAATGTTGGGTATGTAGATTTGCAGACAAAACTATTACTGCCGCCATATCAATCGAATCTTGCAAAAATGAGCCCGAACAACCCAATCGATTTTGCCATTTAACATCTTGCATTTCAATATCATCCGGTTGCCTAGGGAATCAACTGCTCACACATCTATGCACATCTATGCACAGAGTTATACACCTCTCAGCCACCCACACACATACTCAGTCTCCCATACAAATACTTGGGCAACCATTCAATAACCCATATAGTTACTGATATAGCTACTGATTTAAACATGCAGCAGTTTACAGAACAACATAAATAATGATTGCCAAATTAAGACACTTTAATCACTAACCCATGCACTCAGTGAGACACATTTAATCATTCTCTCATACAGTCAGTCATGCACCTACTAAATCCTTTATCCAGACACTTATACATCCACTCATTCTTCAATATGTAAGACATATTTTAACTTTACAGAAACATACAGTCACTGGGTGTTGTCATCAGTGATGTTATCAGTGATGTCATCAGTGATGTCATTTGAGATGTCATCAGTGATGTCATCAGTGATGTCACTGACCATGTCATGAATGATGTAATATGTGACATCATTAGCAGTGGATTGCGGGTCCGCGATATATAGTTAGTGCAACTAACTATATATGGAATTTCAATGGTTTTGTGCAAATAAAATAAGGTTTTGTAAATGCTAATCCCTAACTATATATGGTCTATAACCTATGGTTTTTTCAGTGAATATATATATATATATATATATATATATATATATATATATATATATATATATATATATATATATATATATATCCTCCCTTCTTCTCTTACTACTACCAGTGGTCTCTTTTTAACTCCCCATCCCCGTACGAGTGTCTGTATGGGGGATTCCACAGGTGCTACCTCTATCTCTGGTAGATTTTTCACCAGGGCAGCTTTTGTGCTTTGTTGTTCTTGCCGTCTTCTTGTTCGAGGATTAAGAACCCATGCACAAGGGAGAGCATGGAGCAGTTTCTTTTTTTTTTTAAATCTTTATTGTTCAGTTCATAGCATACAAAAGAACGAGATGGAAAAAACGGTAAACAGTCATAATATTGATTCCAAAATATAGAATGGACATAATATCGAAGTAAAAATATAGAATGGACAAAATATCGAATAGACACAATATAGTGGTTAAGAATATCGAATTTAAGGTAAGTAATATCGATTTTCAAAATATAGAAGTCAAAATATCGAAGTATACAATATAGGCATTAAATATATCGATTTTTTAATAATATAATTTTTTTTAAAGTGTTTTGTATGTTAGTATATGTGTGAAAAGTGTATATTAATTTTTGTAATGTATTTTTAATGTATTTTAAGTAATGAATTTTATGTAATTTAATTTTTGCGTAATTTAATTCTGTAGCGGGTTGTGGGTTTATAGGGGAATAGGGTGGGAAGTAATTTATTTGTAATTAATTAAATATTTGTATTTATTTATTGGTATTCATTTTGAATTTATTGTTATTTTTTAATTGGTAATTAATTTTTAATAATTGCCAATTAATTTGTATTAATTGATTAATTGTTAATTATGTTAATTTTCTAAATTTATTTTCTGTAGCGGGTTGTGGGTTTATAGGGGAATAGGGTGGGAAGTAATTTAACTGTAATTAAGTAAATACTTTTTTTCATTTATTGGTATTGATTTTAAATGTATTGTAAATTAATTTTTAATTGGTAATTAATTTCTATTAATTGGCAATTAATTTTTTATTAATTAGTAATTATTTTGTATTAATTAAATATTTGATAATTATGATAATTGTATTAATGTATTTTCTGTAGTGGGATGTGGGTTTATAGGGGAATAGGGTGGGAAGTAATGTAATTGTAATTAATTACATATTAAAAATACTTTTTGTGTATTGATAATTAATTTACGGTTAATTTTTAATTGGTATTAATTTTTATTATTAATTATTTGTTGTTATTGAAAATTAACTAGTTGTTAAATAATTATGAATAGGTTATTAATTTTTAATAACGAATATGTAGTTGTATTTCTAATTAATTATTACATAATATTACATTGGTTATTAATTTCAATTAATGTTTTATTGGTATTGATATTTAATTCATTTTTAATAATATATTAAATCATTACTTTCCTTACTGTTAAACTCACTGGAGTGGGAATAGTAATTTTCACACTCCCGCTATCCAACGCTTTCCCTACTGTTGCATTCTCTGGAGTAGGAATAGTATTTTTTACCCCTACGCTATCCAACGCTTTCCCTACTGTTGCACTCTATGGAGTGGGAATAGTAATTTTTTCCCCTACGCTATCCAAAGCTTTCCCTACTGTTGCACTATATGGAGTGGGAATAGTAATTTTCACACTCCCGCTATCCAACGCTTTCCCTACTGTTGCACTCTCTGGAGTGGGAATAGTATTTTTTACCCCTACGCTATCCAACGCTTTCCCTACTGTTGCACTCTCCGGAGTGGGAATAGTAATTTTTGCCCCTACGCTATCCAATGCTTTCCCTACTGTTGTACTCTCTGGAGTGGAAATAGTAATTTTTACCCTTCCAATATCCAACGCTTTCCCTACTGTTGCACGCTCTGGAGTTGGAATAGTAATTTTTACCCTCCCGCTATCCAACGCTTTCCCTACTGTTGCACTCTCTGGAGTGGGAATAGTAATTTTTACCCTTATGCTATCCAACGCTTTCCCTACTGCTGCACTCTCTGGAGTGGAAATAGTAATTTTTACCCCTACGCTATCCAACGCTTTCCCTACTGTTGCACTCTCTGGAGTGGGAATAGTTTTTTTTTACCCCTACGCTATCCAACGTTTTCCCTACTGTTGCACTCACTGGAGTGGGAATAGTATTTTTTACCCACCCGCTATCCAACGCTTTCCCTACTGTTGCACTCTCTGGAGTGGGAATAGTAATTTTTACCCTTACGCTATCCAACGCTTTCCCTACTGTTGCACTCACTGGAGTGGGAATAGTATTTTTTACCCCTACGCTATCCAACGCTTTCCCTACTGTTGCACTCTCTGGAGTGGGAATAGTAATTTTTACCCCTACGCTATCCAACGCTTTCCCTACTCTTGCACTCTGGAGTGGGAATAGTATTTTTTACCCCTACGCTATCCAACGCTTTCCCTACTGTTGCACTCACTGAAGTGGGAATAGTATTTTTTACCCCTACGCTATCCAACGCTTTCCCTACTGTTGCACTCACTGGAGTGGTAATATTAAATGTTACCCTCCTGCTATCCTACGGTAAAATATTGTACATTTTTTATTAATAACTTAAATTAATTATATCCTAATTTTAAGGTTATTTGAGTATTTTTAAGTATGTTTTAGTTAATTATATTTATTATTTCATTAATTTTAAATTACCTTTAAGACATTTAAAAAGATTCGATATTTTGACTGACTATATTTTTTACAGACTATATTTTGGATTCGATATTTTTGTACTTACCTGTTTTTAGATAGGAATTCGATATTTTGGCATTCTATATTTTGGTGACTATATTTTGGTAAGTCTATATTTTGTCATTCTATATTATGTCAGTGATCCGGAAAAAAACAATAACAATTAAAACAATACTAAAGTAAATGTCTAAAGCAATACTCTCACACTGAAAATTCCAAATGTTGGAGCATCGGTTGCCATATCTTCAACCCTAGTTGTTTTTTTCTCATAGATTTGATGCGGTATAAATTAAATTCTAGATGGAACACATTATAAAACTTAGCTCTCCACATTTCAAAGACAGGGCTTCAGGTTTCAACCACATTGTAGCAATACATAACCTGGCTACCGCCATTGCCATAAAAATAAAATACCGGTGGGGATAATGATTCTGTACAGTTTCCATGTCACTACCCACCCCAAAAAGCAGCAATTCACGACTAATATGATATTGCACCTTCGTTGTTGCAAACAGAAATTCCTCAATACTTCAAAAGAACTGAGAGAGTGCATTACAATAAAAAAATACATGAACAATATCTGCTTCATCCATTTGGCATCTAAAGCATTTTCCGTCATGAATATCACCCCTAAGCATGGGCGGAAAATCCGTTTCGCTCGCGGATTTTGCGGATTTTCGGTAAATTCGCAATCCGCGAGATTCGCGAATCTCCCGCAAAATCCGCAAATCCGCGAGCAGCGGATTTTGCTCGCACTGTTCGTGTGAGTTCGCGGCTTCCCAGTACAACTTCGCGCCCCGCGAATAAGTGCAAAATTGCAGAAATACGATCTTAGCAAAACTGAAACTACTTACCAGGTTCAAAAGTTCAGGCTCATCATTAGTAGCCATTTCCTGTAGTGCTTCCTGAGGGGCCCCTCCAGAGTTCAGTTGCCAGTTGCAACTATTATGTGACCCTGCTCTGAACCTCAGAATAGTTACACATATGCCACAAAGGTCCTGAATTACAGCTAAGGGAGACAAGCAGGAGCCAGGCTGGAAGTTCAAATCCATTAATCAGCCCCTAATTCATTATTGTCAGTTGGGGCAGGGCAGGTGTTGTAACTAATTTTGCAACAATGAAAGCACTTAGCAAGTGCAAAAGATCACTAATCAGGAAGCACTAAGGAAGCAGGTGCCAGCTAAAAAAATATTCTGTGACACATTAATCAGCCCCAAATTAATTCAGGTCACTTGAGGCAGGGAAGGTGTGCTTGCGTTGCCACAATAATGTACACTGACTGGACAACCAGAGGGTGCTGTGATGAAACAGAGGGTGGCATGGGTGGGCCAGAGGGTGGCATGAGTAGTCAGAGAGTGGCAGTGGTGACAGAGAGTGGCAGTGATGAAGAAGAGTGTCCCAAACAGGCTGGACACGTAGAAACAACAAGTTCGCGAAACTTGCGACCCGACAGGTAAGTTTGCAATTTGCGACATTGTACAAAACCCTCGCGAACTGGCAGAAACCCGCGCAAACACAAAAAAAAAAAATCCGCAAATTCGCGAGAATTCGCGGATTTTGCGGATTGCAAGTTCGCAAATCCGCAAAATTCGCGAACGCGAGATTCGCAAAATTCGCCCATGCTTAATCACCCCACTTCATCATTTTAGCCGGCGTATTATATAAATTGAACACAGTTTTATAATGTTGGGTATGTAGATTTGCAGACAAAACTATTACTGCCGCCATATCAATCGAATCTTGCAAAAATGAGCCCGAACAACCCAATCGATTTTGCCATTTAACATCTTGCATTTCAATATCATCCGGTTGCTTTAAAAGTAAACTTTCGTACAAAACCCCAATCTTATCCCTTTTAGAAGAGCTTCGATAAATTCAATGTTAACAATACCCTGAGGTTGACGTTGTTTATATAAAAATCACGTAATTGCTAATATTTGAAATAATCATTCTTCGTGATTGCATATACCTCCATTAAATCCGTAAATTGAACCAGTGCACCATCCTTAAAAAAATCCCCTAAACGGCGAACCCCTTTATCTCTCCAGGTTCACATCTTTGTATCCCAAAATATAAAAGGTAGTATGACCCTGGTGTCTAAAGGTGTATAAAAATTAATCCGGTGAATAGCCAGAATTTTCCGAAGCCACTTCCACCCCTTGTAGGCTGCGGTCATAATTTTAAATCTAGTACGCTTGAAATAACTTGGCTCATAGAACTTTAACAAGGCTTCACACGCCGAATTTCCCAATGTCATCCATTAGGTGACTCAAACTGCCGTGCAGCCCCCCCTATCACCATGTACCTCGCATTTTGTATAAGGCATACTAAATAATATAAGATAAAATTTGAGACCCCCATCCACCACGTACAAGAGGTAGCGTCATATATTTTAAAGCACGACAGGGCTTCCTCCAGCCCCAAATAAAGCTATCCGTAATACCTTGTAGCTGCATTAATTGTGCCATTGACAGCTCCAAAGGCACCGTCCGAAAGTAGCATTGACTTTTAACAGCCATATATATATCTTTTTTATCTTGTATGAATCTGTATATATATATATATATATATATATATATCCTCCCTTCTTCTCTTACTACTACCAGTGGTCTCTTTTTAACTCCCCTTCCCCATATGAGTTTCTGTATGGGGGATTCCACAGGTGCTACCTCTATCTCTGGTAGTTTTTTCACCAAGGCAGCTTTTGTGCTTTGTTGTTCTTGCCGTCTTCTTGTTCGAGGCTTCATGCTCTCCCTTGTGCAAGGGTTCTTAGTTTCCTTTCTGTCTGTTCTACGAAACAGTTTGACTACGGTAATGGCCCTGGCTTAATAGCGTAGCCTTCTGTCCTAGTTTCTCCTCCACAGGTCCTGTTTTAGGTTCTACCGTGCCAGTACACTCTTTTTTAAGGTTATATTGAATGTTGTCTTCGGACACACTTTTTCTTCCTCTATAAGGAGTAAAGTTAGATATTTTTTCTGTCTTCTGCTTAGGTTATCTGTGGTTCCTACCACAGTTGTCGGAGTGCAGAACATTCTTGCTAGTCTTCCGGCCTTGGAGGTCAGTGTTTTCTTCGTTTTCTCTCCAGCTAGTTCTAATCAGGAATTTTCATCCAATCAGTTTGCATACCCTCCCCTGGGGACGTTTTTGCTTTGGTATCTAATTCAAAGGTAAGGAATATGCGGCTAGATGTCTCTATTAGATGAACAAGTTACTTATTTGTAGAGAATCTAGCTATCCGCAGATTCCTTACTGACCCTCCCATCCTCCCCGTTCTGCAAACTGATTTATTCCGACTTTCAATCTCCTGCTTGATATTGGGATATTCCTCTTGCTTCATATTTATTGGATTACTCCTCCTTGCAGGGGTGTCTGTATTGACTGAGAGAGAGACAGAGAGATGTCTCTTTATTGGTGCACTGTTTCCATGGTCACTTTCTGTAAGTGGCTCCGTGTTTTTGCCATGGAATGTGTCACCGACAGTAGCTGGTCCTCAGGGGAGTGCTGCAGGGCGATGGGGAGGGGGAGGGGCAGGGTAAGTGATAGTAAACTCCGGCATACGGCCGAACGGAGGTAAGTACATAAATAAATAAAACAAATTACATTGTGCGCGCTGCATCGCCATTTGGCGTTGCAGCGTGTGCAATGTAATTTATTTTATTTATTTATGTACTTACCTCAGTTCGGCCGTATGCCGAAGTTTACTACCCCCCTCGCGCGCCGCACGCACCACCCTGCACCACTCCCTCGAGGAGCCGCTACTGGTCACCGAAGAATCTGGCAGTAGCTCGTTGGGAAGGGGCATATATAGACTCCGTCGACTTCACCTATGCTGGTTGTTGTCACTACAGAGTCGCACAGCGCCCTCTATCGCCGTGCAGAGGTACTGCTAAAAACTGTTTCCGGATCCAGTCTGGCGCCTGGGGAGAATTCAAAAGTTAAGGAATCTGTGGCTAGACTATGGGGTCGATTCCGATTCGGGAAAAAAAGTGTCCATCCGAATCGTATCCGGAGCGCTCGTCGTATGAATCGTACACGTCCGTCCGAATTGTGTAGTACGATACGTTTCCCGTCAATCCGTCCGAATCGTCGCGAACTGTACGAATTGCAAGGCTGAAACCGTACGACATGGATCCGCACAGTGAACAGTACGATCCGTATACATGCCGTACGACCCGACGAGTACGATCTGGACTGGGAGATGAGGACGCGATTTGTACGGTCCACGTCAGGTAAGGACGATTTGTACGGAAAAGCACACAATCAGATACACACCGTACGGTGCGTACACCCCATGATCGCAGGGGTACGGTGCGTACCCCCGCGATCATGGGGTGTACGCCCGTACCCCAGCGATTGCAGGGTGTACGCGCCGTACACCCAGCGAACATGGGGTACGGTGCCTACACCCCATGATTGCGGAGTACGGTGCGTACCCCCCATGATCGCGGGGGTACGCACCGTACCCCTGCGATCATGGGGTGTACGCACCGTACCCAGGAGGGCCGTTCCGTACCTGTTTTGAGGCGAACTCTGCTTTTACTGCAGTTTTCATCTCCCGTAGCAAAAGGGTCGTACGGTGCGTACCCGACACGGATCGTACTCGCTGGGTCGGGAAAACCTGCGTCGAGACGTACAAACGTCGCTTGCTGCGTGTTCCGGTGGAGAATGGTACGGGAATACGAGTCGTGCGGTTCCTGGTACGATTCGTACGGGGAGCTGTATTGGGAGGGAATCGTACTACATCGTATGTACGGGGGACGTTGCAGGGCACGATTCGTATGGGAAAAACACTCCAAACGGCTATTCGGAGCGGTTTTTCCCGAATCGGAATCGACCCCTTTGTCTCTATCAGATAAGGCGTTACTGAAGGTAAGTAACTTGTTCATCTGGGAGACAATTGCTGCTTGGAGCAGCATGAGTGTTGCCTGAAGAATGAGGTTGTGTTGTGTTGGATGCATGATGGGTTGGTATTTACTATGTTCTGCAAGTGTGTGGTATATCTAGGCGTCACGTGCTGTTTGGAGCAGCATGACTGCTGACTCTAAGGCCAGGTTGTGTGGATGCGTGAGGGGTGCTGTTTCATGTTTTCTGCATGTCTGTGTGCAGCGCGTCCTGGTAGCAAGTGACTCGTTGTCCAAGTTGTGTTGTGGTGGGTGTGTCTGGGGTGCTGTGTGTATTGTGTTCTGCTACATGCTTGGTTGTGATGGGTTTTGCACTGGGAGCTGATGTGACCTTTGGCGGTACTTACTACTAACTTACTTTCTGCAGTGATTGTGTGTCTTTGTGTGTGTGTGTGGAAGGAAGGGCTTGGGAACACGTCAGTCGTATGAGTTCTAGTGGAGGGGGCTCCATCTGAGGGGGGGGGGGGGGGCAGCAGCGGAATGTCACATGCAAATGGGGAGATCACAGGCAGACCCGTCGCTCAGCCCAGACCCCCGTTTCACAGCACTTGTCTAATCTTGTTAGCTGCTGATAGAAGGCCCGGCTGCTGCGGAGAGTCAATTTTAATTAGGACTTCGCCCGGCATGGGGCGGGCTCCTGCAGTCTCAGCAGGCAATTACCGATGCCCAGAGCCCCGCGCGCCCCCGGCACTGCGTGCCACCCCCACCCTCCTCGTTTCCGCCGCGGAGGAGCGGCGTCAGACCCAGGCAGCGTGTGTTGTGTGTCAGTGGCATGACACGAGACATGAACACCGCCGTGCTGGTGTCCGGACGCCATGCCTACAACCATAGGGCGCGGACCCCGGGTTGTATCGTTGGCACCCCGTGCCAGGCGCACCCACACTCCCTGCAGCCGCAAAGCTGAATTCACAGCGGCGCCCGGGCAGCCTTTTAATATCTTTTTAACTTGAGTTCCTCTTGGAATGCGTTTTTATGCGAAATCCAATTAGCAGGTTTGGAGTCGTGGCACGTCAGTCAGACTGGTGGAGGTTTATGGTATGACGTGGTCGCTAATAAGTGTCTGATTCTTGTATCACTTAAATGTGCCAAGGACAGAGCTGAGGAGAGGCGGAAGGGCTTGGATGAGGTCAAAAAACGTGTGGGTTTAAAAAGAAAAAGATTTGGCGGTTTCTGCACTGTTCGTTGCCGCCAGCGGCCCAGTGGGATGCCTAAGTGGCTTTTCTGGAGGTAGATGGACGTCCATTTCTTCCTTCTTATCAACAGCAGAGGTGTCACTCCCTTTCTCTCGCTGGGCCGGTCCATTAATATATGCATACTGAGGGGGGGAGGTCAGGGGGGTCTCACTTGTTTTCAGGTGTGCGTTTCACCAGTGTAAACTAATCCGTGCATCCCCCCCCACTTTTAAAAAAAAAAAAAAAATTCACTGAAGAAGTTTTTTGCGAAAAGGCAATATGCAAATGTGGGCCACATTTTTTGGGCGTGCCGGGGCCGATTTTTAATCCCAATCCAACCCTGCCTATAATGCTATCAATGGCATCAGGAATGGCATCATTAAACTCTCGGTTTACATATGACATCACTGTTGATATCAGCAGTGATGTCACTCTGGATGTTCAATGACCCCGTACTCCATATTCCAGTAGACGACTCAACCTTTGGCAGTATCTGGCAGTCTCTGTCAGTAGGCACTTGTATGAAACTGGGTTTTTGTTGCAGTATTCCCCGACTTTTTGCCTGGTATCTGGTGCAATTTCGACTGAATGTGTGCTGGGTTCCTGCCAACCAGATCCCCAGCACCAGTGTTCTTTACCTAAACTGTACAATTGTCCACAATTGGCACCTCTTTAGGATCCTTGTAACTGCCAAGTAAATGGTACCCCTGGTACCTAAGGCCTTGGAACTAAAGAGGGTCCCTAAGGACTGCAGCACGAATTGTGCCACACTAAGGGACCCCTCACCAAGCTCATGTAAACTGCCATCGCAGCCTGTGTGTCTTGGTGCAGAGAAAACAGTTACCCATGTGAAAGCATATCTGTAAGAGTGGCTCTCTAAGTTCACCCTTAGTTATTGCCAGTGCACTGGGAAGCTGTAACTAGTACATGGCTGGACACTCATCATTACGAGTTCGTCAGCTACTTGAAGGCTTCGTTGTACCCCCAGGTGTTTGGTACCAAACACCTCTTCTTAATAAACCCACACTAATGCCAGCCCTGTATTTATTAATAACTGCACAAAGGGGGCACCTTAGAGGTGCCCCCTGAAAACCTATCAACTAGTAGTGTGTTGACACTGGTCTCGACCAGACAGCCATTACTGACATTTTTCTGACCTCCTGAGGTGTAAGCCTTCGCTACTGGAGGACAGGAACAAGACTGCTCTGGGCAGAGGTGTTAAAACCTCCTCCAAGCAGGATGGACATTCCAGGGCGGAAAGCTTCAAAGGCCCTGGTAACTCCAGGCCCCACCAGAAACTTGAGGGGCCCACTCCCCTGTCCTGACCCCACTTTTTGGCAGCAAGACAGGTGTGAACATTAGTTAGATTAGGAGGTGTGCCCACACTCAGCCAGCACC
Source organism: Lissotriton vulgaris (assembly GCF_964263255.1). Classification (NCBI taxonomy): domain Eukaryota; kingdom Metazoa; phylum Chordata; class Amphibia; order Caudata; family Salamandridae; genus Lissotriton; species Lissotriton vulgaris. The sequence continues at coordinate 17,525,097 of NC_141700.1, read as the reverse complement.
GCCCCCTAGGGCGGGCCAGCTGATGTGAACCCCACTTTTCAAAATCTTTTGTTGGAAAGAATTAACCTATTAGTGTCAGGATTAGCCCACTCCCCACAGGAAGTGGTCATATATAGGGTTAGACACCCTAAAGTAGGTAGCCCATTGGCTACTACCTAGTGCTCCTCTTAACGCCCTGAGTATTTTGGGGCACCCCTTGACCCAGAACTTCAATTTTGATGGACCTAAAGACAAAAAGGACAAAGAAGAGGTGCTGAACCTGAGACCTGAGTGCCTGCCACAGAGTTTTGGCATAAACCCCTGCCTGATGCTTCAAGACTCGACAGTTGAGGTGAACTGTCTCGTCTTGCTACTGTGCGGCCTCTAAGAACCCCACAGGACTACCAGCTTTTGCAAACTACCCAAGAACTTGTTTGGAGTAGAGGAGCTACTCCCCTGCAGACTGCAGGCACCGAAACCGCAGAGTCTGGTCCACCGACTTCCTGCTCCCCTGCCCGAGCAGCGCAGAAACTGACCATGAAGAGGTACTCATACTCTGGAAGGTCAGATCTGTCTCCTCACTGAGTGTGGAAGCACCAGGACCAACCGGAGCTGTGCAGTATCATTCCCTGGGGTACCGGACGCCCTGCACCCAAGACCGACATCAAAGAGTCCAGTCAGTACTCTAACTGTACCAGAGCTTAGCAGCTGCCAAGGGACATCAACACCCCTGAGACCCACCTCAAGAGTGGCCCAGAAGTCCTGAATTTGCCCCTGCCAACTGTTGTCCGGTGACCAAGAGGAGCACCTTTACGCACCAGGCCTGCCAACCTATCTGCTCTGCAACGGTAACGATGAACCGGCTGTGCTCCCTTGTTCCTAAGGCCCTTGCAAACCTAGCTCTTATTTCGGAGCTCTCAGATTTGCCTGCAAGTCCCCCTGTGCAGCCTGTCTTTCGAGGGCCCGTTCCCCATAGCGCGCCAGCCACCAACTCCCTGCTCCATGTTCAATTCAGGACTCACCTGACAACCTGTTGGTAGAGCATTGGAGCTTGGCTTCCTGCTACTACAAACCCAGAAAGCAGCTGTGGTTTCTTGCTTTGGGCATCGGAGCCAGGCCCCTCTAATTTTCCTGATTTATTTACCATCCACATTGGTAATTAAATAATCACATTACATGCTGTGTATTATGGCTATGTAATTATCAATGCAGATGGCACATAAAGCAGGAAAATGTACATGCATATCCAACGCTGGTTTAAAAGTGCAGCGTCACACTCTGACCCTCACAGTGTGCGAGGGTCAGGCAGCCCCTTTTCTCTGGCAGAGGCGCTACTGACTAAGTTCTTACAGTAAGTCAACATATCAAGGACATTGAATAGATTCAGATATCAAACTCTTATGTAGACTATCCTTCCTAGAACTGGCTTTATTCTAGTGCAACCACTGTTAGCCGATTTTTTATTGTTGATTTGTTAGTCTCTCACGCATATTGATCAGACCAAGTGCTAATTGTGTTCTCTCCATGTAAAGCGCTCTTATACCCTTGAGGGTCACGTTCCGCTATACAAAACTATCTAAATGAATAAATAAATAGTGCGCATGTGCCAGACATCGTTGAGGCCTAAGGACTTAATTCACTTCAGCCATGACGTGCAATAACGTCACTTTTTGAAGCAGCTCTAGGGTTGCATGCCGACTATCACTGCCTCATCCCCACCCTTTTCCAAGTCGTTATAGGGAGAGGTGCGGTCAGGAAGCATCATGGACCCAGCCCTTCCCTGTGAGGAGTTGGGAAAGGGTGTGGTTACAAAGAAGCACAAGACGGTCTGATACAAGCAGAGGAGTGCATGTGGCCTAACGTTATATGTGGAAAGCACACATTTTGGTGGGGATTCACCACTCTTGGTGGAGGTTAGGTTATGCTGTTTTCTGTGCGGTGTGGTGCAAGGGTTGTTTTACTTCTGTTTTATTTTTAGGTCTCGCGTGGCGTACTGCGCACATGCGCAGTCAAGCTCGCGAGATTTTATGTTTCAGGGTCAGTTTCTCTATCGAGGGTTAAGCCCCGCCCCTCTTCTCCATTGGCTGGCCTCGTAAAAGGTGGCCAGCCATTGGAGAAGAGGTCGCCATGACGTATTTCTTTCTCTTTAAGCCCCGTCCTTTTCAGACTGGCTGACTTGCCTTACTACTGAAGTAAAAGTTTTTTTATCTTCTTTATGGGTACAGATGGCTTCATAAAGAAGATAAGGAACCTTTTAAGTCAGCAGGAAGTCCGGGAGCCCAGTCTGGAAAGGACGGGGCTAAAACAGAAATGTGTACGTCGATCGGGGGTCTCATCCGTAGAGAATAGGGCTGGCGAGCTCTGCTCCTCCATTACGGACTGGTTTTGTTTTTATTTCTGCCGTCCCTATAGTACCACAGCACAGTTAGGGCCACAGAGAGGTCAGTTTTTTTTCTCGGGTTCCGGCCAGCTATGCAACTCTGCACCATGGCGTGGGGCTCGGAGATAGCCTGCCCGAGTCCTGCGGAGTCATAATTGCCGGTGCCAGCACCTCTGTAAGTACCGATGCAGCACCTTTCAAGTATCCGAGCACAAGAACTTCCCGTCGTGTGCATTTATTTTGCTGTGTGTGTTTTTTTTTTAATTTCTGCCATCCCCATAGCACTGCATCGCAGTTAGGGGCACAGAGAGGTCAGGTTTTTACGTTGAAGTTAGTAAAATTAGCCTCTTTACAACTTTGAGATCAGAATTTTACGTTGAAGTTAGTAAAATTAGCATATTTAAAATTTCTAACATTATCACGCTAACTACACTACTTAGAAATAACATTAGTGCGATATGAAGTGCTATTTGAAAACATATTGATGCTTTCTCTCCATTACTGGCTGGTTTTGTTTTTATTTCTGCCGTCCCCATAGTACCGCAGCACAGTTAGGGGCACAGAGAGGTCAGGTTTTTAGGTCTCGCCTGCCAATGCGCTTGCGCATTGCTGGCGAGAGATATAGAGGTGCACCAGAAAATCAACCAAGAGGGCTTTGGAATGCGGATTATGGCTAGTGCATGTGCGACGGGCGCGCGCTAGCCATTTGCTCCCCTGCCCCCCCATCAAACTTGAAAGTAAGCCGCTCGCACACCACCATTTGTCTGAGCCTCGACATCAGACTTCAAAGGCTGCCGCTCCCCTGCCCCCCCGCCACAGCAAGGCCGAGAGCTTGTTCTTTTTACACCTATCCTCTTCCCCTCGTGCCCTCCCCCCATCTTGTTGTCAGTTACTTTCCTCCTCTTGGTCCTCCGTCCTCCCACAGACTTTTAATCTATTTTCACTTCGCAATCTTTCTCTATTTTTGTGTACGACCTCTTCCCCATGTTCCTTCATCAGAACGTCTCACTTTCTGCTTTCTTTTTCCCCCTTACAGTTTCGTCTTCTCCCTTCAATTATTTTATTCAGGCCCCCCTCTCTCCCCGGCCCCTCACTCAGTCCTCACACCTCCATTTTCTCCTTTTATCATGCCCCAGTTTCTCTCCTTACCTTGTCTCGTGTGTGTGATCTGTTCCCGCTGAGGCGGCCTTTGTGCTTTGCCGACCATAGCCTGTCCCTCTGAGCTCAGCTGTCCCTCTCAGTCTAACCATGAGTGAGGGACTGGCCTGTGGGGTGAGGAGGATCCGGGGTGCTTCCAGACAAAAGCTGCGGGAAAAGTTACATTTGTGGCAAATGCACCTGATTAGAAACGTTTGGATTCATATTAAAAAAAAAAAAAAAAGCAACAGGAGTTATATTTCAGAGGTAGACTCGTTCAGTTGCTGCCCCATACCGCCTAAACTGGCAGACTTGGGGGAGGCATTGCCATGGACTCGGCTCGGTGAAGGTGGGCTCCAAGCGGCAAGGTGTGAGCAGAACACAGACCTAGCCAGGCGCTGAGCATTAATAAAGGATTAACGCCCGTTTTTTTGGATCAGCTGTGATGGCTGCTAATGGCTGGGCATTAACTGTAGTACTCTCAGCACAGCACCCCCTACCCAAACACAGCCGGGAACTTTAACATAAAGGGTGCTGCATTCACTCTAAAGTGCCCCGTCTACTCCACAGAAATAAACAACTCCCGGAATCCAGAAATAAAGTTAAAACACAATTGGACAAAGAACAAGCACAGCAGACTCGGACCTCAACTTTTAACTTCCATTTCAAAGCGAACATTTGAGCCGGTGGTTTTGTAGAAAATGAAACGACAAATATGAACATTGCCGTCGCCATCTTGCTTAGCGAAGGCCTTTACGTGCGCGTAAGCAGCAACCATTTTAGACATCGGGGCCATTTCATACTCTGCTGGTCACCCCGACCTCGCTATCACCCCCGCGCTCTGACTCAGCCTGAACACATTTACCAGGGTCGTAAAACCTTATCAGCATGACAATGCCCCGGAGTCACTTCTCGCACCTAACCCGCTCATCCTTTCATCCTCCACGCACAGGCAAGCCCCCTTTGATAACCTCCTACCCTGCACCTGGCCACTCAATCCGGTTCCAGGCACTAACCGACCCGTGTGGACATAGTTTATTACCCACATACGACAGAACTTGCTTCACCAACAAAGGGACCGGAATTTAATCAGTGACACAACCCCTTAGATCTGACCGATCCCACATGATTTAGATCCTGTCGAAATGACCAGCTGCGAGATAGCGATCATCTGTTAGATCTGGGTGGAGGGACGATTGCTGCTGGGTTTGTGTGGGAACTAGCTTGAGGCGGGGATTCCAGGAATGTTTGACCATGTAATAAACTGACGAAAAAGCATATAAAAGGCCATGCCACAGAGATGCAGTTAGAGCACCTCCTGACGATTGCCCCGGTGTCTGATGTGATGTGTTCCCCTCTGGAGAAATAAACCTGATCTTCGCCATCCAGTTACCAGCGCCTGCCTCGTTATTTTGATCGCTAATCTTAGGGTGAATTAGAGGTGGTTTGCACCAAGCGGCATCGAAAGTCTTGGGAGTCCCGCTGCTTTTCATCAGTTTCCGGTGCTTGGCACAGCACCTGCACTTAATTGGTTTCCGGTGCTTAATTGGTTTCCGGTGCTGAGAGATAAGCAAAATGGCGGTTTATGAATACAGTATGCATTCAAAATTAATAATACTTGCCTCCCCAGACAATATTTTAGCTATGGGGACTTGGAATAAAGAGCACTTGCTACCCAACATGTGCACTCATGCCAAATAGAACTTCTGGTAAAAAGTACACCATCATGAAGTTACCTATTGGAGTTTGTGGTCAGGAGTGGAAACATGCCTTTATGCATTGGGGTGTAGAGGAATGACTTGGCAAACTGGATGACTAGCTTATTGCAATAGACTGAGTGGTTCAAGGTTTACATCACTCTACCGCCATAACTCTACCACCCTCACGCTACCGCCCTCACTCTACCACTCTACCGCCTTCACTCTACCAACCTCACTCTACCACTCTACCGCCCTGACTCTACCTCCCTGACTCTACCACTCTACCGCCCTCACTCTATCGCCTTCACTCTAACACTCTACCGCCCTCACTCTACCACACTACCGCCCTCACTCTACCACTTTACTGCCCTCACTCTGCCACCCTCACACTACCGCCCTCTCTCTACCGCCCTCACTCTACCACCCTCACTCTACCACTCTACCTCCCTCACTCAACCGCCCTCACTCTACCACTCTACCGCCCTTACTCTACCACCCTCACGCTACCGCCCTCACTCTACCGTCCTCACTCTACTGCCCTCACTCTTCCACTCTACCGCCCTCACTCTACCACTCTACCGCCCTCACTCTACTGCCCTCACTCTACCACTGTACGGCCCTCACTCTACCGCCCTCTCTACCACTCTACCGCCCTCACTCTACCACTCTACTGCCCTCACTTTACCACTCTACCACTCTACCGCCCTCACTCTACTGCCCTCACTCTACTACTCTACCGCCCTCACTCTACCACTCTACCGCCTCACTCTACCGCCCTCACTCTACCACTCTACCGCCCTCACGCCCTCACTCGACCGCCCTCACTCTACCACCTCACACCCCTACTCTACGGCACTCACTCTAGCACTCTACCGCCCTCACGCCCTCACTCTACCGCCCTCACTCTAGCACTCTACCGCCCTCACTCTACCGCCCTCACTCTACCGCCCTCACCCTACCACTCTACCGCCCTCACTCTACCACTCTACCGCCCTCATGCCCTCACACTACCACCCTCACTCTACCACTCTACCACCCTCACTCTACCACTCTACCGCCCTTACTCTGCCACTTTACCGCCTTCACTCTACCACCCTCATGCCCTCACTCTACCGCCCTCACTCTACCACTCTACCGCCCTCACTCTACCACTCTACCGCCCTCACTCTACCACTCTACCGCCTTCACTCTACCACTCTACCACCCTCACTATACCACTCTACCGCCCTCACTCTACTGCCCTCACTCTACCACTCTACCGCCCGCACTCTCCTGCCCTCACTCTACCGCCCTCACTCTACCACCCTCACTCACTCTACCGCCCTCACTCACTCGATCACCCTCACTCACTCTATCACCCTCACTCACTCATTCGCCCTCACTCACTCACTCTATCTATCTATCGCCCTCCCTCACTCTATCTATCGCCCTCCCTCTATCTATCGCCCTCCCTCTATCTATCTATCCCCCTCCCTCTATCTATCTATTGCCCTCCCTCTATCTATTTATCGCTCTCCCTCTATCTATCGCCCTCACTCTATCACCATCCCTCCATCACCATCCCTCCCTCTATCTATCGCCCTCCCTCTCTTCCACCCACCTCCTTCTCTAACTCCCTGTTCTCTTCTCTTCTCCCGTACTGATCTGCTGCTCGCTTCCACCCTGCCTCCTTCTTTTACTCCCTGTTTTCTTCTCCTGTGCTAATCTGCTGTTCTCTTCCCCCACCTCCTTCTCTAACTCCCTGTTCACTTCTCTTCTCCAGAGCTGATCTGCTGCTCTCTTCAACCCGCCTCCCTCTCTACCTCCCTGTTCTCTTCTCCCGTGCTGTTCTGCTGCTCTCTTCCACCCTACCTCCTTCTTTAACTCCCTGTTCTCTTCTCCTGTGCTGATCTGCTCCTCTGCTCCACCCACCTCCTTCTCTAACTCCCTGTTCTCTTCTTTTCTCCCTCTGCTGATCTGCTGCTCTCTTCCACCTCGCCTCCTGTGCCGATCTGCTGTTCTCTTCCACCGCCTCCTTTTTGACTCCTTGTTCTCTTCTCCTGTGCTGATCTGCTGCTCTCTTCCACCCCACCTCCTTCTTTAGCTCCCTGTTCTCTTCTCCTGTGCTGATCTGCTGCTCTCTTCCACCCGCCCCCTTCCTTAAATCCATGTTCTCTTCTGCTGTGCTGTTATGCTGCTCTCTTCCACCCACCTCCTTCTCCAACTCCCTGTTCTCTTCTCTTCTCCCGAGCTGATCTGCTGCTCTCTTCCACCCGCCTTCTTCTCTAGCTCCCTGTTCTCTTCTCCTCTCCTGTGCTGATCTGCTGCTCTCTTCCACCCGCCTCCTTCTTTAACTCCCTGTTCTCTTTTGCTGTGCTGATCTGCTGCTCTCTTCCATGCCGCCTCCTTCTTTAACTCCCTGTTCTTTTCTCCTGTGCTAATATGCTGCTCTCTTCCACCCACCTCCTTCTTTAACTCCCTCGTCTCTTCTCCTGTGCTGATCTGCTGCTCTCATCCACCCCACCTCCTTCTTTAACTCTCTGGTCTCTTCTCTTCTCCTGTGCTGAACTGCTGTTCTCTTCCACCCGCCTCCTACTTTAATTCCCTGCTATCTTCTCCTGTGCTGATCTGCTGCTCTCGTCCACCTCAACTCCTTCTTTAACTCCCTGTTCACTTCTCCTCTCCTGTACTGATCTTCTGTTCTCTTTCACCCGCCTCCTTCTCTAACTCCCTGTTCTCTTTTGCTGTGCTGATCTGCTGCTCTCTTCCTTGCCGCCTCCTTCTTAAACTCCCTGTTCTCTTCTCCTGTACTAATATGTTGTTCTCTTCCACCCACTTCCTTCCTTAACTTCCTGTTCTCTTCTCCTGTGCTGATTTGCTGCTCTCTTCCATCCCACCTCCTTCTTTAACTCCATGTTCTCTTCACCTGTGCTAATCGGCTGCTCTCTTCCACCCGCCACCTTCTTAGACTCTGTTTTTTTCTCCTGTTCTGAACTGCTGTTCCCTTCCACCACCTCCTTCTCTAACTCCCTGTTCTCTTCTCCTTTGCTGATCTGCTGCTCTCTTCCACCTCACCTCCTTCTCTAACTCCCTGTTCTCTTCTCTTCTCCTGTGCTGATCTGCTGTTCTCTTCCACCAGCCTCTTTCTCTAACTCCCTGTTCTCTTCTCCTGTGCCGATCTGCTGTTCTCTTCCACCCGCCTCCTTTTTAACTCCCTGTTCTCTTCTCCTGTGCTGATCTGCTGCTCTCTTCCACCCACCTCCTTCTTTAACTCCCTGTTCTCTTCTCCTGTGCTGATCTGCTGCTCTCTTCTACCCGCCTCCTTCTTTAACTCCCTGTTCTCTTTTGCTGTGCTGATCTGCTGCTCACTTCCATGCCGCCTCCTTCTTTAACTCCCTGTTCTTTTCTCCTGTGCTAATCTGCTGCTCTCTTCCACCCACCTCCTTCTTTAACTCCCTGGTCTATTCTCCTGTGCTGATCTGCTGCTCTCATCCACCCCACCTCCTTCTTTAACTCCCTGTTATCTTCTCCTGTGCTGATCTGCTGCTCTCATCCACCCCAACTCCTTCTTTAACTCCTTTTTCACTTCTCTTCTCCTATGCTGATCTGCTGTTCTCTTTCACCCCGCCTCCTTCTCTAACTCCCTGTTCTCTTGTACTAATATGTTGTTCTCTTCCACCCGCTTCCTTCCTTAACTCCCTGTTCTCTTCTCCTGTGCTGACCGGCTGCTCTCTTCCACCCCACCTCCTTCTTTAACTCCATGTTCTCTTCACCTGTGCTAATCTGCTGCTCTCTTCCACCCCGCCTCCTTCTTTAACTCTGTTTTTTTCTCCTGTTCTGATCTGCTGTTCTCTTCCTCCCGCCTCATTCTCTAACTTCCTGTTCTCTTCTCCTGTGACGATCTTTCTGCTATCTTCCATCCGCCTCCTTCTCTAAATCCCTGTTCTCTTCTCCTGTGCTGATCTGCTGCTCTCTTCCACCCGCCTCCTTCTTTAACTCCCTGTTCTCTTTTGCTGTGCTGATCTGCTGCTCTCTTCCATGCCGCCTCCTTCTTTAACTCCCTGTTCTCTTCTCATGTGCTGATCTGCTGCTCTCATCCACCCACCTCCTTCTTTAACTACATGTTCTTTTCTCTCGTGCTGATCTGCTTTTCTCTTCCACCCCACCTCCTTCTCTACCTCCCTATTCTATACTCCCGTGCTGTTCTGCTGCTCTCTTCCACCCCACCTCCTTCTTTAACTCCCTGTTCTATTCTCCCGTGCTGATCTGCTGCTCTCTTCCACCCCGCCCCCTTCTCCAACTCCCTGTTCTCTTCTCCTGTGCTGATCTGCTGTTCCCTTCCACGCCTCCTTCTCTAACTCCCTGTTCTCTTCTCCCGTGCTGATCTGCTGCTCTCTTCCACATACATCTTTCTCTAACCGCACACACACATACATACAACCACGCACACACACACATACAACCACACACACACAACCACACAAACACACACAACCACACCACACACACAACCACACACACAACCACACACACAATCACACCCAACCACACACAACCACACACACAACCACACACAACCACACACACATACAACCACACACAACCACACACACATACAACCACACACAACCACACACACACAACCACACACACAACCAGACACACACAACCACACACATACAACCACGCACACACAACCACACACATCTATCTATCACCCCCACTCTATCTATCTATCACTCTCACTCTATCTATCTGTCGTTCTCACTCTATCTATCTATCTATCTATCTATCTATCTATCTATCTATCTATCTATCTATCTATCTATCTATCTATCTATCTATCTATCTATCTATCTATCTATCTATCGCCCTCACTCTATCTATCGCCCTCACTCTATCTATCTATTGCCCTCACTCTATCTATCTATCGCCCTCACTCTCTATCTATCTATCTATCTATCTATGTGCCTCATTCTATCTATCTATCTATCGCCCTCACTCTATCTATCTATTGCCCTCACTCTATCTATCAATCGCCCTCACTCTACCGCCCTCACTCTACCACTCTACCGCCCTTACTCTGCCACTTTACCGCCCTCACTCTACCACCCTCACGCCCTCACTCTACCACCCTCACTCTACCACTCTACCACCCTCACTCTACCTCTCTACCGCCTTCACTCTACCACTCTACCGCCCTCACTCTACCACTCTACTGCCCTCACTCTACTGCCCTCACTCTACCACTCTACCGCCCGCACTCTCCTGCCCTCACTCTACCGCCCTCACTCTACCACCCTCACTCACTCTACTGCCCTCACTCACTCTATCGCCCTCACTCACTCTATCACCCTCACTCACTCATTCACCCTCACTCACTCATTCGCACTCACTCACTCTATCTATCTATCGCCCTCCCTCACTCTATCTATCGTCCTCCCTCTATCTATTTATCGCCCTCCCTCTATCTATCGCCCTCACTCTATCACCATCCCTCCCTCTATCTATCGCCCTCCCTCTCTTCCACCCACCTCCTTCTCTAACTCCCTGTTCTCTTCTCTTCTCCCGTAATGATCTGCTGCTCGCTTCCACCCTGCCTCCTTCTTTTACTCCCTATTTTCTTCTCCTGTGCTAATCTGCTGTTATCTTCCCCCACCTCCTTCTCTAACTCCCTGTTCACTTCTCTTCTCCAGAGCTGATCTGCTGCTCTCTTAAACCCATCTCCCTCTCTACCTCCCTGTTCTCTTCTCCCGTGCTGTTCTGCTGCTCTCTTCCACCCTACCTCCTTCTTTAACTCCCTGTTCTCTTCTCCTGTGCTAATCTGCTGCTCTCTTCCACCACACCTCCTTCTTTAACTCCCTCTTCTCTTCTGCTGTGCTGATCTGCTCCTCTGTTCCACCCACCTCCTTCTCCAACTCCCTGTTCTCTTCTTTTCTCCCTCTGCTGATCTGCTGCTCTCTTCCACCCGCCTCCTTCTTTAACTCCCTGTTCTCTTCTGCTGATCTGCTGCTCTCTTCCACCTCGCCTCCTGTGGTAATCTGCTGCTCTCTGCCACCCCACCTCCTTCTTTAACTCCCTGTTCTCTTCTCCTTTGCTGAGCTGCTACTCTCTTCCACCTCACCTCCTTCTCTAACTCCCTTTTCTTTTCTCTTCTCCCGGGCTGATGTGCTGCTCTCTTCCACTCTGCCTCCTTCTCTAACTCCCTGTTCTCTTCTCTTCTCCTGTGCTGATCTGCTGCTCTCTTCCACCCGCCTCCTTCTCTAACTCCCTGATCTCTTCTCCTGTGCCGATCTGCTGTTCTCTTCCACCCGCCTCCTTTTTGACTCCTTGTTCTCTTCTCCTGTGCTGATCTGCTGCTCTCTTCCACCCCACCTCCTTCTTTAGCTCCCTGTTCTCTTCTCCTGTGCTGATCTGCTGCTCTCTTCCACCCACCCCCTTCTTTAACTCCATGTTCTCTTCTGCTGTCCTGTTATGCTGCTCTATTCCACCCACCTCCTTCTCCAACTCCCTGTTCTCTTCTCTTCTCCCGAGCTGATCTGCTGCTCTCTTCTACCCGCCTTCTTCTCTAGCTCCCTGTTCTCTTCTCTTCTCCTGTGCTGATCTGCTGCTCTCTTCCACCCGCCTCCTTCTTTAACTCCCTGGTCTCTTTTGCTGTGCTGTTCTGCTGCTCTCTTCCATGCCGCCTCCTTCTTTATCTCCCTGTTCTTTTCTCCTGTGCTAATCTGCTGCTCTCTTCCACCCACCTCCTTCTTTAACTCCCTGGTCTCTTCTCCTGTGCTGATCTGCTGCTCTCATCCACCCCACCTCCTTCTTCAACTCCCTGGTCTCTTCTCTTCTCCTGTGCTGAACTGCTGTTCTCTTCCACCCGCCTCCTACTTTAATTCCCTGTTATCTACTCCTGTGCTGATCTGCTGCTCTCGTCCACCTCAACTCCTTCTTTAACTCCCTGTTCACTTCTCTTCTCCTGTACTGATCTTCTGTTCTCTTTCACCCGCCTCATTCTCTAACTCCCTGTTCTCTTCTCCTGTGCTAATATGTTGTTCTCTTCCACCCGCTTCCTTCCTTAACTCCCTGCTCTCTTCTCCTTTCCTGATCTGCTGCTCTCTTCCACCTCACCTCCTTCTCTAACTCCCTGTTCTCTTCTCTTCTCCTGTGCTGATCACCTGTTCTCTTCCACCGCCTCTTTCTCTAACTCCCTGTTCTCTTCTCCTGTGCCGATCTGCTGTTCTCTTCCACCCGCCTCCGTTTTAACTCCCTGTTCTCTTCTCCTGTGCTGATCTGCTGCTCTCTTCCACCCACCTCCTTCTTTAACTCCCTGTTCTCTTCTCCTGTGCTGATCTGCTGCTCTCTTCCACCCGCCTCCTTCTTTAACTCCATGTTCTCGTCTCCCGAGCTTATCTGCAGCTTTCTTCCACCCGCCTTGTTCTCTAGCTCCCTGTTCTCTTCTCTACTCCTGTGCTGATCTGCTGCTCTCGTCCATCTGCCTTCTTCTCTAACTCCCTGTTCTCTTCTCCTGTGACGATCTTTCTGCTATCTTCCATCCGCCTCCTTCTCTAAATCCCTGTTCTCTTCTCCTGTGCTCATCTGCTGTTCTCTTTCACCCCGCCTCCTTATCTAACTCCCTTTTCTCTTCTCCAGTGCTGATCTGCTGTTCTCTTTCAGCCCGCCTCCTTCTCTAACTCCCTGTTCTCTTCTCCTGTGCTAATTTGCTGTTCTCTTCCACCCGCTTCCTTCCTTAACTCTTTGTTCTCTTCTCCTGTGCTGATCTGCTGCTCTCTTCCACCCCACCTCCTTCTTTAACTCTGTTCTTTCTCCTGTGCTGATCTGCTGTTCCCTTCCACCCGCCTCCTTCTTTAACTCCCTGTTCTCTTTTGCTGTGCTAATCTGCTGCTCTCTTCCATGCCGCCTCCTTCTTTAACTCCCTGTTCTTTTCTCATGTGCTGATCTGCTGCTCTCATCCACCCACCTCCTTCTTTAGCTCCGTGTTCTTTTCTCTCGTGCTGATCTGCTGTTCTCTTCCACCCCACCTCCTTCTCTCCCTCCCTGTTCTATACTCCCGTGCTGTTCTGCTGCTCTTTTCCACCCCACCTCCTTCTTTAACTCCCTGTTCTTTTCTCCCGTGCTGATCTGCTGCTCTCTTCCACCCCGCCCCCTTCTCCATCTCCCTGTTCTCTTCTCCCGTGCTGATCTGCTGTTCCCTTCCACCGCCTCCTTCTCTAACTCCCTGTTTTCTTCTCCCGTGCTGATCTGCTGCTCTCTTCCACCCACCTCCTTCTTTAACTCCCTGTTCTCTTCTGCTGTGCTGATCTTTATTATTATTATTATTATTATTATTACTGAGTTTTATATAGCGCGTGGTTACGATCTGCTGCTCTCTTGCTCTCTTCCACATACATCCTTCTCTAACCGCACACACACATACATACAACCACGCACACACACACATACAACCACACACACACAAACACACACAACCACATCACACACACACAATCGCACACACAACCACACACACACAATCACACCCAACCACACACACCACACATACAACCACACAACCACACACACAACCACACACAACCACACACACATACAACCACACACAACCACACACACATACTACCACACACAAACAACCACACACACAACCACACACACACAACCACACACATCTATCTATTGCCCTCAGTCTATCTATCTATCGCCCTCACTCTATCTATCTATTGCCCTCACTCTATCTATCTATCGCCCTCACTCTCTATCTATCTATCTATCTGCCTCACTCTATCTATCTATCTATCGCCCTCACTCTATCTATCTATCGCCCTCACTCTATCTATCGCCCTCACTCTATCTAACACCCTCACTCTATCTATCTATCGCCCTCTAGCTATCTATCTATCGCCCTCTATCTATGAATCGCCCTCACTCTATCTATCTATCGCCCTCACTCTATCTATCTATCTATCGCCCTCACTTTATCTATCTATCGCCCTCACACTATCTATCTATCGCCCTCTAGCTATCTATCTATCGCCCTCTATCTATGAATCGCCCTCACTCTATCTATCTATCTATCGCCCTCACTATCTATCTATCTATCGCCCTCACTTTATCTATCTATCGCCCTCACTCTATCTATCTATCTATCTATCTATCTATCTATCTATCTATCTATCTATCTATCTATCTATCTATCTATCTATCTATCTATCTATCTATCTATCTATCTATCTATCTATCTATCTATCTATCTATCTATCGCCCTCACTTTATCTATCTATTGCCCTCTATCTATCTATCTATCTATCTATCTATCTATCTATCTATCTATCTATCTATCTATCTATCTATCTATCTATCTATCTATCTATCTATCTATCTATCTATCTATCTATCTATCTATCTATCTATCTATCTATCTATCTATCTATCTATCTATCTATCTATCTATCTATCTATCTATCTATCTCTAGCTATCTATCGCCCTCTATCTATCTATCTATCTATCTATCTATCTATCTATCTATCTATCTATCTATCTATCTATCTATCTATCTATCTATCTATCTATCTATCTATCTATCGCCCTCACTCTATCTATCTATCGCCCTCACTCTATCTATCGCCCTCACTCTATCTGTCTATCTCCCTCACTCTGACTATCTATCTGTCTATCTCCCTCACTCTATCTATCTATCGCCCTCACTCTATCTATCGCCCTCACTCTATCTGTCTATCTCCCTCACTCTGACTATCTATCTGTCTATCTCCCTCACTCTAACTATCTATCTGGCTATCGCCCTCACTCTAACAATCTGTATATCTATCGCCCTCACTCTATCTATCTGTCTATCTGTCGCCCTCACTCTATCTATCGCCCTCACTCTATCTATCTGTCTATCGCCCTCACTCTATCTATCGCCATAATTCTAACTATCTATCGATCGCCCTCACTCTATCTATCTATCTATCGCCGTCACCCTATCTAGCTATCTATCATCCTCACTCTATCTATCTTTCGCCCTCCCTCTAGCTATCTATCACCCTCAGCCTATCTATCTATCGCACCACCACAGCATCACTCGGGGGCACCACAGCATCACTCAGGGGCACCACAGCATCCCTATGCACTACTACAGCATCACTGAACGCCACAGCATCACTTGTCGCCACCACAACATCACTCAGCGCCACCACAGCATCAATCTGTGCAACTATTCAACAACAACTGGTTCAAATATGTTCTCTCAAAATTTCAAGCTTTATTACAAATGTCACAAAAAGATGTTAATATTTCACTTCTGTTCTTGGATTTTTGTCACAATAAAATACACTGAACATAATGTTCACAAAAGTTATTTACTAAAATTTAAGCTATTGCCATTATAACTTACAATAACTTTTATTTGAGGATTAATTATTTAAAAAAATTAAAAGCCATTGTTATTTGTAATATCAATACATCTAAGTCACAAAAATACAACACATATTGCATTACAAATGCTATAGGTGTCACATTTACGAAAGTTATAACTATTGTCATTGTAAATGAC
Source organism: Lissotriton vulgaris (assembly GCF_964263255.1). Lineage (NCBI taxonomy): Eukaryota > Metazoa > Chordata > Amphibia > Caudata > Salamandridae > Lissotriton > Lissotriton vulgaris. The sequence goes on along the minus strand of NC_141700.1, from coordinate 17,509,363 downwards.
AACGCTATTAATTTAGCTATTTTCAAAACCAACACACAAATAAAAAAATTGTCATTTACAATACCAATAGCTCAAACTTTCCTAATGCGAGACCTATTGCATTGCAAATGCTTGTTATCTCTGGTTCCGGCCGGCTATGCAACTCTGCACCATGGCGTGGGGCTCGGAGATAGCCTGCCTGAGTCCTGCGGAGTGATAATTGCCAGCGCCTCTGTAAGTACCGATGCAGTACCTTTCAAGTATCCGAGCACGGGAACTTCCTGTCGTGTGCGTTTATTTTGCTGTGTTTTTTTTAATTTTATTTCTGCCATCCCCATAGCACTGCATCGCAGTTAGGGGCACAGAGAGGTCAGGTTTTTACATTGAAGTTAATAAAATTAGCATCTTTAAAACTTCTAACATTATCACGATAACTACATTACTTAGAAATAACATTAGTGCAATATGAAGCGCTATTTGAAAACACATTGATGCTTTCAGCAGTGCACGGTGGCAGTGTTGCTAAGTAAGACCTCGTTTCTCTTCAGGCCGGCCTTAATCTCCAGCAGCAGTGCACACCTCCTTCCCTCCCCCATGTCTGAGCTGTAGCTGATGCGCACGGTCCCCCCTCCTATCCCCGGATTGTAGCGTTATTCTTTCAGCGTAAGGGGAGCAATTCATTATCCTTCTTATAGTCGTGATGCAGGAGGCTTTGAGGCAATCCCCCAAACCCTCCATATGGATATGGGTTTGTTGCATTTTGTTTCAGCCCTCGCGGGAAGCTGGCGAGTGGTGTTCTGCGGGTTTTTGCACTGCTGTGCACCCTCTTTGAACCCCTCGCAGGGCGCTTAGTGCTTCTTCGAGTATCCTGAAGAAACACCAGGGGAGGGTAGAAGGCGCTGGTGTCCTCAGCTGACAGTGCCTCTTTGTCGTTCTCACACTGGGGGCCAGTGTTTCTTAAAAATTATGCGAGCGCTGGAATATCATTGGGGGCGCTCTAGAGACCCTTTTAGTAAGAGGGCGGACTCTCTGGTCACCATGAGATGGATCCACGTGAAGCCTTCATGTCGCACGTTGGAATCCAGCTCTTTACTCAGCCTTTCATCCTTCCGAGGTCGATAATATAAGTACTGTTTATTCAGGTGCTAAAAGAACACAGCAGTGGCAGAAAGCTCTACATAAGAGTGTCCACTGTTGATGTTTTTCTTCTCCAGTATTGGTGTCTTTCATAGATTCACATGCTTGAATATTCCCCGTCGTCGGAGTGGGAGTCCTACGATAAATAAAATAGCAATAACATACTCATAATATGTATATGTAAAAACATAACACATGAAATACATATTAGAAAAAAGGCAGAAAAAGCCTAGACATAATTCCACATAGGAATACATGAAGAGAGAAAAGTGTCAGGTCCAGGAGTCCTCAGGATCGTACGATGCTCTATGGGTTCCACCTCTCGACAGCCCCTGGGTCTGAATGAGAACAGACACACAGGAATGATCGAGCGAGGGATTTCAGGAAGGGTAGGAAGGGAGCTGCAGGGAAAGGAAGCTGAAACGAGAACAAGGCACCATGAGTCAAGCACAGACTTAGATGTATAACACACAACTAGGTAACACCTCACATACCCCCACCCTAACGTGAAGTGAAGGCTATATACCTGTAGGAAAATAAAAGGTTGGCTTTGCCTGGCAATCAGAATAGTTGAACTGGTAGCTCAATCTAAAACACAAGAACCATATTGTCAGTTTTCTTCTTTCATACACGAGAACCAATAACCACTGTCGTTATACACATACCCAAGTAAATTTCCCATATGGCTTCAACAGGGGGCAAATGGTAAGTAGCCAGCCAGGCGAAGCTCATAAGCCCCTGTTGCACAAAACAAAGAAATGAAGATAGTAGTTATTGTCCAATGCCCAGGAATTGCAACGCCTGGTTAACTCACCAGACATGTACCTGCTTCAGCTTAAGTGCGCAGCTATAACAGATCCTGATCCTTAAATAGGCATTGATACTACAAACAATGAATGCTGAATACTTCTTCAGCATAACAGTAAGCCCAAAGTCTTAGCTGAGCACTTCTTGGATATTTGAGTCATATACAAAGTAACATCCGAAATCCCCTTACTCCTGTGGGAATTTGGGCAAAGAGTTACACATTCTCAAAGGAACCCTCCTATGCAGGTAAGTCAGTCTTGTAAAAGGAGCCGTGAAAGAAACTCCCCGGTAGACTGTTGCTCTTCCCACAATCCAATACCGCGGAACAGAGCCAAGGATACCGGTAAGCAAAGGGCGAACCTCCGTGGAGACTCGAGAACGGAGCCTCAGCCGAGGACTCCTCAGGGCGGGTACTACTGCAAAATTGCAGCGAGCGCAGGAAGAAGCAAAGCGCTCCTGAATTACTCACCAGCCGAAACCAACAACAAAGGATACGCTGGAACCTCTAGGGATCAACCTTACCGTCCACGAAGGCAATCAGAATCAACGGCAGGCGCTGTTGTTTCCCGTTCGGTAATGTTCCTTCCGCGTGTGACGTCATCAACACGGGCGTCGCACTCCGGACCTGGAATCATGGGAACGGTAGTTTAACATTAACAGAGGCGTCTCTAGGCAGGGTTCGAGACTGGTCCCCGCCGTGAAACCTGACAGTACATCCCTCTCCCGAAGAACACTGACAGAGACATGGTTTGTTCGGGAAACGTTTATGGAACAGTTTAACATATTTGGGTGCATGAACATTCGAGGCAGGCTCCCAGGAGTTCTCCTCATTACCAAAACCCTTCCAGGCTACCAAATACCACAATCTAGTGCGGTATATTTTGGAGTCCACAATTCCTCTCACCTCGTATTCTTCTTCATTATCCACAGCTACCTCTGCAGGAATGATTCTTTTGCATGTTCGCGTGGGTTTCACCAAAGACACGTGAAAGGCAGGATGGATGCGCAGGGAGGACGGCAGAGCCAGTTTAACCACCACAGGATTGATCAGTTTGACTATCTTGTACGGGCCTATGTATTTGGGATTGAAAATACTATAACGTTTAAAGCGTATGTTCTTAGTGGATAACCAAACGTAATCACCCATCTTGTATACAGGCCCTGTTTGTCTGTGCTTGTCCCCATAGGCCTTGTACCTCGCCTTGGCCTGCCTTAATTGACCCTTGACATGCTGCCATGTCTTGTGAATGGTCTGTAGTCTTTCCTGTACTTCGGGGACAGGGGTAGCTGAGGCAGGATGATGAAAAGGTAAAAAGTTAGGATGAAACCCATATGTGCTGAAATAAGGGGCATGCTTGGTGGAACCATGTACTGCACTGTTATACGCTATTTCAGCTAGCCATAATCTGTCTACCCAATCTTCCTTAGTGACCTCCACATAACATCGCAAGTACTGCTTTAGAGTTTGATTGACCCTTTCAGTTTGCCCATCGGTTTGGGGATGGAAACTCGTGGATGTGCTAGATGTTATCCCCAAGGCCGTACACCATGTCTTCCAGAACCTAGCCGTAAACTGACTGCCTCTATCTGAAATGATCACTCTGGGTAATCCATGTAACCTCACTATGTTGGTGAGGATTAATCTGGCTAACAAACTAGCAGAAGGAACCTGTTTACAGGCGATGAAATGAGCCATTTTGGTTAAGTAATCAACTACTACCAGGATGGCAGTGCACCCTTGATCACTCGGCATGCCCACCACAAAGTCCATTGAAATGTTTTCCCAAGGCAACTCAGGAGTGGGAAGTGGTTGTAGCAGTCCTGATTGTTTGGAGTGTTGTACTTTCATTTGACTACAACAGGACACTCAGCCACCCAAGCAGCCACGTCCTTCCTTATGTTAGGCCACCAGAATTGTCTTTGTACTCTTTCCAGTGTCTTGCTGATTCCGTTATGGCCAGCACACGGTGCACTGTGGCACTACTGGAACACTTGTTTTCTTAATGCTTGGATGGGTAACAAAAGCCGTTTCTGTCTCATCGGAAGACCCTGAACCATCTTCCACTCTTTATGTTCGTTTAACCATTTCTTCCATTCATCTTTCTGGATATTTCTGATAACGCTATGGAGAAACATATGGGTACATGTGACGCCGATCACCTTCTTCGGGTTGATGATGGACTCCTCCCGTACTTCAGTTGGCTCCGTCTTGGTGAACTGCCTCGATAATGCGTCCGCCTTTCGGTTATCTTTTCCTGGTCGGTATGTGACAATGAAGTCAAAGTTTGCGAAGTGCATCATCCAACGCATTTGCCGAGGTGTTAAATGGCGGGCCGCGGCCATGTATTGCAAGTTACGGTGGTCCGTATACACAGTTACTACATGTCGCGCCCCCATTAGGTGATGTCTCCATTCCAGAAAAGCGGTTCTTATTGCCAACAACTCTTTCTCGGCTATTACATAGTTCTGTTCCGCCGAATTCAGAGTACGGGAGAGGTAAGCTACAGGATGTAACTGGCCGGTATCTGAGTGACGTTGGGACAATATTGCTCCTACAGCAGAATCAGAAGCGTCCGCTTCCACGATAAAAGGTTTACTGGGATCAGCGTGCACCAGCACAGGAGCCGAAACAAAAGCCTTCTTCAAGTCATCGAAACCCCTCTGGGCCTCCTCTGTCCAGACAAAGGGCACCTTCTTTTTCAATAATCTCGTCATTGGGGATGCCATAGCAGAGAAATTTTCAATGAACCGACGATAAAAGTTCGCAAACCCAATGAAACATTGGATGTCCCTTACGGTTTTTGGTATGGGCCAATTCTTCACCGCCAGAATCTTTCTCTCAGACATTTCCTGTCCTTTTGGTGTGAGCATTACTCCTAAAAACTCCACCGATGTAGTGTTAAACTCGCACTTGCTGAGTTTGCAGTACAGACTATGTTCCAATAATGTACTCAAAACAGCCTTCACATGTTCCACATGTTGTTCCGTGTTGGAGGAATAGATCAGGATGTCGTCTATATAGACTACAGCGAAGCGCTCCAAATAGTTCTTGAGTACATCATCCAGGAAGAACTGGAAGGCAGCAGGCGCATTACAGAGCCCGAAGGGCATTACCAGGTACTCGTAGAGTCCAAAACGGGTCTTAATGGCAGTTTTCCATTCGTCTCCTGAACGCATCCGGACCAGGTGATATGCGCCCTTGAGATCCAGCCTCATGAAAACCACCGCATCTTTGACTTGTTCCAACAATACGTTGATGAGGGGAAGTGGATACTTATTCTTTACCGTGATGGCGTTCAAAGCTCTGTAGTCCGCACAAGCGCGAAGTTCCCCATTAGCCTTCGGGATGAAGAACAGCGGGGAGGCCGCTGGGGATTTGGATTCTCTAATAAACCCAATCTTCAAAAGCTTGTCTAAATATTCCCGGAGATGTACGGTTTCAGGTTCAGTAAGAGCATAAACACGCCCCGCTGGAATCTTAGCCCCTGGAATTAAGTCAATCTGACAGTCATAGGATCGGTGCGGTGGTAGGGTTTCTGCCTTTCTTTCACTAAACACCTCCGCCAATTCACGATACTCGAACGGAAGTTCTACATCATGTTCGATCGCTGTGGCTATGTGATGTATGCTAGCTAAACCAGAAGCAGGACCTGTTCTCACAGGATAACAGGTTTGTTGACAGTATTCCGATGTGAATTGTAGGGTTTGACCTTCCCAATCTACTACGGGGTTGTGTCTACGCAACCACGGAAGACCCAGGATCACCCCGTACTGTGGTGCATGAATGATGTTGAAGTACAACGTTTCCCGATGTTCAGCACCCATTGTCATACCGAGCTCCCTGGTTTGCAATCGGATGGGACCCGAATCCAACTTTCTACCATCCACGGCATACACTGCTTCTGGAGTCTCTTTTTCTTCTAGAGCGAGTCCTAAGCTGATAGCCTTGGCATGGTCCATAAAACAACCGGTTGCTCCAGAGTCCAACATAGCTCTTATCTCTAACGTCTTCTTTTGTACTTCCAACCCAACATCTACATAGAAATGTAGACCTTCCTTTCTCTCAACTCCATCCAATGAAGGGATAAAGAACTTACTTGAAGGGATCCCTTCATCCACCTTCAAGCCTTCTCGTTTCCCGACCCTTGTTCAGAGGCCACCACCGACACCTTCTTGTAATCGGCCCTTGTTCTGGTTCTAGTAGGGCATTCCCGGATGAAGTGCCCTTTCCGGCCACAATATAGACACAAGGCCTTCTTTCGTCTATATTCCCTTTCTTCCGTAGTTAACGGAGACCTTACAGCGCCTATTTCCATGGGTTCGGGTTTAGAAGGGCTTGCCCCCTCCAGCACTCTAGGATTCTCATATCTTGGGGTTATCCTGTCCTTTCTTCGGTTGTCTCCCTTCCGATCACTGAGGCGATGATCCAGTCTCAGAACCAGGCTGATCATGTCTTCGCAAGTACTGGGCTGAGGGTCGATCTGTGCAAGTACATCTTTCATCTCCTCGGTAAGGCCGGTATAGAAAATGGCTTGTCTTTTTTCTTCAGGCCAATCGGTCTCCGCTATGAGCCTTCTGAAATCGTTGAGGTATGCAATCAAATCTCTATTGCCCTGTTTCAGGCCTAACAACTCCCTGTCTGCTGATAGCGTAGCTGATCTGCGATTGAAAGTTTTCTCAAAATCAGTACGAAAGGCCTCCCAGTCTCTTAAAAGGGGATCATCTCTTTTCACTAATGGCACTGCCCATTGAGCAGCATCCCCTGCTAGGTATGAGATGAGGAAAGCCACCCTGGCGTGATTGGTGTTAAATACCTTGGGTTTACAGGAGAAATGTAACAACACCTGTGTGAGAAACACTTGCACCTTACTACTATCCCCATGGAATCGTTCTGGGGGGGCCAGAGGTATCGGAGCGGGAACTTCTACTACTACGGAAGATGCCTGCTGGGTACCAGCACTAAATGGGTTACGACTCAACCTGTCCACCTGAGCCTGCAGTGCAGCAGTCTCCGTTCTGGATGCTTGTAGCTCAGTTTGGACCAGCGCCAGGGCTGCCAGGATATCATCCATAGTGGACATTGTATTGTACGATCGGGAGGACTAAATTTCTTGGGCCGTTGATTCTGTCAGGTCCAGGAGTCCTCAGGATCGTACGATGCTCTATGGGTTCCACCTCTCGACAGCCCCTGGGTCTGAATGAGAACAGACACACAGGAATGATTGAGCGAGGGATTTCAGGAAGGGTAGGAAGGGAGCTGCAGGGAAAGGAAGCTGAAACGAGAACAAGGCACCATGAGTCAAGCACAGACTTAGATGTATAACACACAACTAGGTAACACCTCACATACCCCCACCCTAACGTGAAGTGAAGGCTATATACCTGTAGGAAAATAAAAGGTTGGCTTTGCCTGGCAATCAGAATAGTTGAACTGGTAGCTCAATCTAAAACACAAGAACCATATTGTCAGTTTTCTTCTTTCATACACGAGAACCAATAACCACTGTCGTTATACACATACCCAAGTAAATTTCCCATATGGCTTCAACCGGGGGCAAATGGTAAGTAGCCAGCCAGGCGAAGCTCATAAGCCCCTGTTGCACAAAACAAAGAAATGAAGATAGTAGTTATTGTCCAATGCCCAGGAATTGCAACGCCTGGTTAACTCACCAGACATGTACCTGCTTCAGCTTAAGTGCGCAGCTATAACAGATCCTGATCCTTAAGTAGGCATTGATACTACAAACAATGAATGCTGAATACTTCTTCAGCATAAAAGTAAGCCCAAAGTCTTAGCTGAGCACTTCTTGGATATTTGAGTCATATACAAAGTAACATCCGAAATCCCCTTACTCCTGTGGGAATTTGGGCAAAGAGTTACACATTCTCAAAGGAACCCTCCTATGCAGGTAAGTCAGTCTTGTAAAAGGAGCCGTGAAAGAAACTCCCCGGTAGACTGTTGCTCTTCCCACAATCCAATACCGCGGAACAGAGCCAAGGATACCGGTAAGCAAAGGGCAAACCTCCGTGGAGACTCGAGAACGGAGCCTCAGCCGAGGACTCCTCAGGGCGGGTACTACTGCAAAATTGCAGCGAGCGCAGGAAGAAGCAAAGCGCTCCTGAATTACTCACCAGCCGAAACCAACAACAAAGGATATGCTGGAACCTCTAGGGATCAACCTTACCGTCCACGAAGGCAATCAGAATCAACGGCAGGCGCTGTTGTTTCCCGTTCGGTAATGTTCCTTCCGCGTGTGACGTCATCAACACGGGCGTCGCACTCCGGACCTGGAATCATGGGAACGGTAGTTTAACATTAACAGAGGCATCTCTAGGCAGGGTTCGAGACTGGTCCCCGCCGTGAAACCTGACAAAAAGACACTTGTAGTCTATTCCTGTCATTATGTTGGTCCAAACTGTAGCCAATCAGGCGCCAGCAGCCCTCCAGAACCTTCTCCTCAGAGCTCAGTACCTCAGATTTTCGCAGCACAAGAGTGACCACAGAGTCTATGAGGAGAAGAGAGCCTCTGAGGGGAGGTGGGCGGGTCGCATATGAATCTATGAAAGACACCAATACTGGAGAACCACCTGTTTACAGGTAAGTAACAATTGTTCTTCTCCAGTATTAGGGTCTCTTTCATAGATTCACATGCTTGAATATAGAATAGAAAGCAGTAATAATGAACCGACTTATAAGATCAAAGTATATATATATATATACATATATAGTCATGCAAGTCATACAGTAACATGGTAAACGATAATGGAGGAGGAAAGACAGAGGCTCACCTTATTGAAAAAAATTGCGAAGCACAGCCTGTCCCACTGCAGTATCTGCTTCATTTATGGCACCCAGGCAGTAGTGTTTTGTAAACGTGTGCCTGCTGGACCACGTGGCTGCTCTGCAGATCTGATGCAGCGGCACACCGGAGAACAGGGCAGTTGACGACGACATCGCCCTGGTGGAATGGGCCCTCACTGAAGACTGTAGAGGCTTGCCTGCCATTTGATGGCAGAAAGCGATGGCCGAGGAAACCCAACGAGCAATAGTAGGTTTGGTAACTGGACGCCCTTTGTGGAAGCGTCCATAAGCTATGAACAGTTGGTCAGCTTTACGAAAAGGAGCAGTTCTGCTGATGTAAAATTTTAAGCACCTTTTAATGTCCAAGGAGTGCAAGCGCTGCTCCACTGGAGACTGTGGGTTAGCAAAGAAAGTCTTTAGGAAATCAGGTTCGTTGATGTGGAAATCCGAAGGCACCTTAGGCAGGAAGGTGGGATTAGTGCGAAGCACTACACAGTCCGGCTGGAATTGAAGAAAAGGAGGATTTATAGTGAAGGCATGAATATCACTTACGCGACGTGAAGATGTCAACGCAAGGAGAAGAGCGACCTTCCAAGTAAGAAACTTCAAGTCTGCCTTGTGTATAGGTTCAAATGGTGCCTTCATTAGTTGTGCTAAGACGATGTTAAGGCGCCAAGAAGGAGGAGGGCGCCGAACTGGTGGGAATTTGCGGAACAATCCTTGACGTATTATCCTAGAAGAACAAAGTGAAGTGGAACCATCCTGGCAGAAGCGGGAAATTGCCGCCAGAAAAACTTTCAAAGTTGAATGAGACAGTTCGGATTGAGCCAGTTGCAGAAAGAACGGGAGGAGTTGCGCAGGCAAGGAACGAATGGGATGGACACCAGCTGCTGCCCATTGTCTCTGGAGAAGAGCCCTGTCCAAAGTAGCTGATACCTGTGAGAGCTCCAGCAGTCTACGTAGAATTGCATCTTGTACATGACTGGGCCGTTGAGCACCATGTTTAATATTCAATATTCACTGAACATCGCAGAGTCAGTGAGGTTTCAGGAGACAACTGGTTGTTTTTCATAATTACGTAGTCACCCTTCAGCAACACAAAACTAAAAAAAACAGTTATGATTTTATTCCCATGTTTCTTTCATTTCTTTCCCTTTCATCGCTATAACGTGGGTAATTAAGGCATTGAAGACAGAAAATAGCTAATTATCGGCAGGACGGCGTTTGATTACAATTTGTAAAACGTAAACCTCTGAAAAAGAGTGGTATTTGAGCAGCAGCCCCTTTTTGGCGCTTCTGTGTCTTAAAATGTATAGAAACACATTCAAAAGAGCACATGAAATGGTGTCGAACTTCCTTTCACTGCTCATTCGAAGCTAAATATTGGTGCACAGCTAAAAATACCACTCTCATGGAAAAAGAAAATTGTGTTTTTTTAACACAAAAAGCGCCTGAACAGGTGTGTGTGGCTCTGTGTGTGTGTGTGGCTCTGTGTGTGTGTGTGTGGCTCTGTGTGTGTGTGGGGGGGCTGTGTTCGTGTGTGTGGGGCTCTGTGTGTGTGTGGCTCTGTGTATGTGTGGCTCTGTGTGTGTGCGTGTGGCTCTGTGTGTGTGTGGCTCAGTGTGTGTGTGGCACTGTGTGTGTGGAGGGGGGGCTCTTTGTGTGTGTGGCTCTGTGTATGTGTGGCTCTGTGTGTGTGTGTGGCTCTGTGTGTGTGCATGGGGGTGTGTGTGTGTGTGGGGCTCTGTGTGTGTGTGTGGGGCTCTGCGTGTGTGTGTGTGGGGCTGTGTGTGTGTGGCTCTGTGTATGTGTGGCTCTGTGTGTGTGTGGCTCTGTGTGTGTGTGTGTGGCTCTGTGTGTGTGGCTCTGTGTGTGTGTGGCTCTGTGTGTTTGTGTGTGGCTCTGTGTGTGTGTGGCTCTGTGTGTGTGTTTGTGTGGCTCTGTGTGTGTGGGGGGGCTGTGTGTGTGGGGCTCTGTGTGTGTGTAGGGCTCTGTGTGTGTGCGACTCTGTTATGCGTGGCTCTGTGTGTGTGTGGCTCTGTCTGTGTGTATGTGTGTGTGTGGGGCTCTGTGTGTGTGTGACTCTGTATGTGTGGCTCTGTGTGTGTGTGGCTCTGTGTGTGTGTGGCTCTGTGTGTGTGGCTCTGTGTGTGTGTGGGGGGCTGTGTGTGTGTGTTGGAGAAGCTCTGGAGAAGAGCCCTGTCCAAAGTAGCTGATACCTGTGAGAGCTCCAGCAGTCTACGTAGAATTGCATCTTGTACATGACTGGGCCGTTGAGCACCATGTTTAATATTCAATATTCACTGAACATCGCAGTCAGTGAGGTTTCAGGAGACAACTGGTTGTTTTTCATAATTACGTAGTCACCCTTCAGCAACACAAACTAAAAAAAACAGTTATGATTTTACTCTCATGTTTCTTTCATTTCTTTCCCTTTCATCGCTATAACGTGGGTAATTAAGGCATTGAAGACAGAAAATAGCTAATTATCGGCAGGACGGCGTTTGATTACAATTTGTAAAACGTAAACCTCTGAACAAGAGTGGTATTTCAGCAGCAGCCCCTTTTTGGCGCTTCTGTGTCTTAAAATGTATAGAAACACATTCAAAAGAGCACATGAAATGGTGTCGAACTTCCTTTCACTGCTCATTCGAAGCTAAATATTGGTGCACAGCTAAAAATACCACTCTCATGGAAAAAGAAAATTGTGTTTTTTTAACACAAAAAGCGCCTGAACAGGTGTGTGTGGCTCTGTGTGTGTGTGTGGCTCTGTGTGTGTGTGTGTGGCTCTGTGTGTGTATGGGGGGGCTGTGTTCGTGTGTGTGGGGCTCTGTGTGTGGGGCTCTGTGTGTGTGTGGCTCTGTGTATGTGTGGCTCTGTGTGTGTGCGTGTGGCTCTGTGTGTGTGTGGCTCAGTGTGTGTGTGGCACTGTGTGTGTGGAGGGGGGGGGCTCTTTGTGTGTGTGGCTCTGTGTATGTGTGGCTCTGTGTGTGTGTGTGGCTCTGTGTGTGTGCATGGGGGTGTGTGTGTGTGTGGGGCTCTGTGTGTGTGTGTGGGGCTCTGCGTGTGTGTGTGTGGGGCTGTGTGTGTGTGGCTCTGTGTATGTGTGGCTCTGTGTGTGTGTGGCTCTGTGTGTGTGTGTGTGTGGCTCTGTGTGTGTGGCTCTGTGTGTGTGTGGCTCTGTGTGTTTGTGTGTGCCTCTGTGTGTGTGTGGCTCTGTGTGTGTGTTTGTGTGGCTCTGTGTGTGTGGGGGGGCTGTGTGTGTGGGGCTCTGTGTGTGTGTAGGGCTCTGTGTGTGTGCGACTCTGTTATGCGTGGCTCTGTGTGTGTGTGGCTCTGTCTGTGTGTATGTGTGTGTGTGGGGCTCTGTGTGTGTGTGACTCTGTATGTGTGGCTCTGTGTGTGTGTGGCTCTGTGTGTGTGTGGCTCTGTGTGTGTGTGGGGGGCTGTGTGTGTGTGTGTTGGGGGCTCTGTGTGTGGGGGGGGCTCTGTGTGTGTGGTTCTGTGTATGTGTGGCTCTGTGTGTGTGTGGCTGTGTGTGTGGGGGGCTCTGTGTGTGTGTGGCTCTGTGTGTGTGTATGGGGGGCTGTGTGTGTGTGTGGCGCTGTGTGTGTGGGGGCTCTGTGTGTGTATGTGTGGCTCTGTGTGTGGGGGGGCTCTGTGTGTGTGTATGTGTGTGTGGGTGTGTGTGTGTGTGTGTGTATGCAAATGCAATAGGTCTCGCATTTGCGAGAGATTAGGCTATTGGGATTGTAAATGACAATGCCATTTATTTATCTGTTTTCAAAACCAACACATAAATAAAAATTTTGTCATTAACAATGCCAATAGCTCTAACTTTTGCAAAGGCGAGACCGTTGCATTGTAAATGCTTGTTTAATTGGCAGCTTTCTGTAACCGTTTGCTCCTTTCTCAGGCTACCACCTTTGCTCTTCTGCGCTTTTGCATGGAAGAGCTTTTTAGGTCTCGCGACCTATCAATACGCGCAAGCGCATTGAGCGTAGCGAGAATTCATGTCCTCAAAACGCTTGTGAAACCAAGGGTTTCGTTTGTGCGGTTTTGTTTAAGTTCACGTGCATCACGTGACCAAACAAGCACGCGCATTCACGGCCGCACAGCACATCAAAGGGCTTCTCCTCCCCTAATTATTCATGGCCGGCCGCAGGCTGGCCGTACTTTCAGCAGGTACGTGTTGTTGTTTTTTCACTTTGCCTCCGTGCGTGCGTCTCCCTCTTGGTTTTCCCCCACCACTCGTGTTGTTCTCTCCCTTGTTTTTTAATGCATCGCATGACTGTTCTCACATTGCCCTCACGTAAAGCGCATTTTGTTTAATTCAGATATCTGTTGCTTCAACCCGACATTTTATTGCACAAATATTGGTTTAATGACCGATCGCGCGCACTCAATTTTTTTAAAAATAAATTCGGATTTTTAAATATCGGGACTGCGAATATAGCTTTACACTATGTACTCATCCCGCGCGCGCTCTGCATGGCTGTTTGACAACATTTCAAACACGCGGCTTGCAGACAGAGAGGAGCCCTCCTGTTTCTCACGTAGGCTGCCCTACAGCTGATTAGTAAACTATGCATCTGAACATTAAACGCAAGTTTACACAATTCAGGTTAAACATTGTGTCCAGTCATCTGATTGGTTTACGCCATAAGTAACTTTCATGCAAATCAATATTTCCTTCCACTTGAGCGAGATTTATTTTCATTGGGCCTCAAAACAGCCTCACAGTGGAAAGCAAGTTATGCCTTCAACTTGTTAACGACTCCACAAAAACTGCTATTGGTCATTTGTTTTGTTGGAAATCTTAAATTTTGCCTCTGCAGATCGTATGGTAAATTATGTGTACATTTCTCAAAATGCACTTTTGGGATATTTCGAGTGAGAATTGAACGTGAGAGTTTGATTCCTTCAGACGTCACTCGAGATACCTGAAATGGGATTGTGAGACAATTTCTGCCCAAAGCAGCAAAACTAGGTGAAATTTCACGCTGGTATAATTTCCGAAATTTCTCAAAAGTTACACAATGTGAAAATTACACAAATTAATTTGGCTTGGGCAATGTCATAATGGTAATTTCCTGCATACATCAATTGAGGATAATGCCTTGTTTTTCCTGATGCTGTCGGATGAATTCTCAGCCAATCCCGAGGCAGAGAGCAGATGCACAGGCTGAAGGCTGATTCAGTAATCCCCTTTACAACGATATTGCATTAGAGAGAATGTGTTGTCGGCAATTAAATGAAACTGCAGCTGCAGCAGAAATGTCTCACTTCAGCAGACCAGGCTGCCGCTGCCCATAACAGAGTGCCCACACTGGACCAGTCCTGGTAGGCTGCACTGTTCTGCCAACACATATCTCCTGGTTACTTGAGCAATAGGGGGTGTCTAGCTGACGTTCCTATGCTCGGCTCCTGACCCAGCAGGGAGGTGTAGCCCTGCATGAGTGCTCGCTAGGAGACACCTCAGCAGAACCCGGCGATAAAATAAGTGCACCGAGACTCGTTCAATTATTACTGCTCTTTCACCCACAAATGATGTTCTTTCTCAAAAAAACAACCTTATCTAGCAACAAATCAACTATATGGGAATAGTAAACTAATTGTTCATTCTATATTATCGACTTTATTACAATGTGGCAACGCTTCATATTCATCTTCGGATGCTATTCGTATAGTCCTGTTTACTTATCTTTTGTACAAAAATATCATTGTGTTGCATGCCAACTCGTGGAATATATGCTCTTGCGCTGCTGTTGTGTTAAAGTTTACAAGTTGCCCTATGGCAGTGTGTTGCTGTGTATGCGAGCTCTGCCGGTGATTGTGTTTTCTCTCTGCCAGTGTTTGTATCTTTATGATAGTAAGTGTGTGTGTGTTTGAATATATCACTGCCTCTGTCTGGGGTTATATCTGTCTGTTTGGTTCTGCAGGTCTGTGTTGATATGTGGGGTGCAAATTAAAAACAATTACTGGCGTTGCCAATAGGTCTCGCAGTAGGAAAGTTGGAGCTATTACACTTGCAAATAACAATGCCTTTAATTTTTGTTTTCATTTTAAAAACATAAAGGGCTTTGTCATTTACAAAACCAATAGCTCCAACTTTCCTACTGCGAGACCTATTGGCAACGCAAGTGCTTGTTTTTTAATGCTGTGCGATCTTGTAGTGGCATTAAGGGTGTCTTTCTCTTCTGTGACTGGGTAACACATTTAACGGGAGGGCCAGAGAGAAAAAAAGTTTGGTAGCGAGTCAGAGGGAATCAGTTCTAAAACATTTTTTGCAGTTTTAAATGGCGCAAACTTGACCTACTTGAAATGACCTTGAGTTACTTTACACATGTACACATTCATTTTTGTAAGCACGGTGGGATTCAGTGATTTTCTGATAGTCAGAACTGAGCCGACGCTGAGACGCGAACCTGGTTCCCCAACTCTAAAGTCAGCAGCTCCAGCCGTTACACCACTTTGTCTCCCCGATCATTTCATTGGGCTGTTCTCTGCACCCTAATAATCCCTCCTGTCCTCAGGCACCTTCCTGGCGACACTGGCATTCTTTTTTCCATCCTTGCACTACTCTCTGATTTTATGAAGCGCTGGATGGGCTGGGGTTATGTACCCACCCAGACCCATCTCGCTGCCCTCTTTGGGAACATGCTGCAGGTGGACACAGGCACTGGGCAGGCTGCAAACATCTGTACTAAGGTGAGTCAGATATGAAACGATGCCAGTCAGCAAGTGGGATTTGTATATGAAAGTGCAGTTGAAAGAAGACGCTGTGCGGTGGGCGCAGGGGTGCTATTTGTTGCCATAGAAACGTCAAAGCATGGCAAAATGGGCGAAAGCGTATTGTAATGCTGGTGATGGGGCTCATGGAGTTAGCGCTGACTGCTGACATCTACTGATACCTGCTCCTCAAAAGTTCATGGCCGCCTCAGCCTTTCATCCTTCTGAGCTTGGGAAATCGAGTATCAATAAAACTGAGTAATAGTAACAGTGCACCCCAGAGAGTTACTGAATGCGAGTCATACTTAGGCACAGTGGTCATACCTCTGATTCCTATGGGGATGAGTGGGGCATTTAAACGTTTGTGAAAAGTGTCAGGGGGCCTTTCATCATATTTAGCCCTGAGGTTGAATTGTCAATAGGTAAATAGGTCAATTAATTTATAACAGAAATTGGAGTGCATAATACACCATTTTTCACCAATTAAAAAAAAAATTCTGGAGGTGGAGAAACCCCCTCCTGCCCCCGTACTCCCTGTTCGTTACACTCGTGCAAACTTTGTTAACTAATCTTTTGCCCCACTGCTTTTAATTTTCACTAGCCGCCACTGCCGGAATGTGAACCCCTACAACTTTCTGTGCTGTGTGCTTTACCTACCTGTTTTTTCCTGCCATAGGATTGCATGGTGCGTAATTGCGCACAACTTTGAACTATTCGTTTATCTTTGGAAATTCATAAGAAATACAGTACTTATCTTTGAACATAGTTCTTGATTGGAAAATATATATAAAAATAATTGTTATTTTTCAAAATTGGTCTTGGATTTATTCTTTGAGTTTGTGTCTCATTTATTGCCCCTGTTAGTGCAACAATTGCTTAGACCTACCCTGTGATAAGCCTAACCGCTCATCCACGCTAGCACAAAAGAGACTGTTATTATTATGTATTTTATCCTCTGTAAACCAATTGGGCACTCACTGGACTCTCTACACAGTGTACTTCGTTTAGAACACTATATAGAGAGCCAGTTTCCCACAGCACTTACTTCAGAAAACATAGAATTGTGTGTCAATGGTTGCTAAACCCACTTTGTCAGTGATGGGCAGGCTGAGAGGACATGGCCTGATCTTCGGATTGGGTGTGCATTTAGCACTCATACTTATAGACATCACTGGTCCTGGACTATGACATGCCTGGGGTGTATGGTCTGCGCAAATCACTCATCAGCCCCTCCTGGATATGGCCATAAGGCAAGTACAGTTCTCTCAGTGTGGGAGACTGGCCTTTAGTGAATGCCAAGTTTTTTTTTTAAATAACACGTTGTTCTCAGGAAAAAAAGCTCATTTAAGAACGTTTTTCCCGTGTTTGTTTATTGGCTTTGTGTCCTAGTATTGTGCCCCTTAAATCCTCTGTGCCAGGACTATGGCAGACATTATAACCGATGAGCGTATGGTGTTCAGTCCTCCTGCCCTCAATCTCCTCTTTGCACTGTGAATCTCCTTTTTAGGTCTCGCCTAGTGATGCAGCGCTAAGATTTGCTCGCTATCGGCGAGGTGTATTGTTACCGACTTGGCTCGGAAGGGGGACAGGACGTGTGCACGCGTACGGCAAGGCCTGGACTGGAGATGTGCATGCGTATGGTGCCAGGAGGAGTTGTATTAACGCTGCAATCCGTATGTGTGCACATCAACTGTCTGTGCCGAAGCTTTAACAGACAAGAGATGTGCACGCATACGGGTCGTTCTCACAACTCCTGCTCGCACCATACGCGTGCACATCTCCTGTCCAAGCGCTGCACGCTTTACACATACAGCATGCCTCACCCCACTTACCGGCTCTTGTGGGGACTCTGCGCTGCTCCTCGTCTGGTCTCGCGTCATCAGCCGGTCACTGCAGCAACACGCGGGGCTCCGTCTTTCTCACAGGAGCCCAGCCAGAATTTCTGCTTTGGCCGCACCATGCAGCATTCACCAAGGTGGGGTGGGCTCCCGCCGGACTTCCTCTACTGCTTGTTTTATTTTTTTTTGCCTTGGGCACTTTGGCGTCCCCTCCCTGGGCCGTACGAGCCGTGCAGCACTATTTCAAGTATGGTCTGCATGCGCCGCTACTGGGCACGCGCCGCCAGGCTGGCTCGATACGTTGGAATGCGGGCGGGAGAGTTCCAGGTACCGCGCATGCACGCGGAGGGGGAAGCTGGAGACTCGAGCCGCAGCTCCACATCTACCCGCCAGTGTGCAGTCAAGAGCCGCAGAAGGTTCATGTTGCTAAAAGGGTCTTTATCTGAAAGTCTGCTTTTGTTTTAGAAACTACGCGAATGAAGGAATCCTACGGACTAAAGTATGCCCGAAAACCTGAATTTAGTACGCCAAGGAGTTTCAAAGAAAAATTATAATTTACTTACTAAGTGGGTCATGATACGATTGCTCCAACATTTGCGAAACACTCACGGACAAGAACTGAAATCTGGAAGTATGTCTGTTTTTAATGCCAGACCATGTATTCATTAGTTTTTCTAAAAAATCAGATACCAGCTTTAAATAAAAAGCAAGAAACGCGAAGAAACAAATAGCAGAGATATGTAACGAGATTACGTATGCATAAGCAGCTATGTAACAGACATATCTTTAGACCCTCTGCTTGCTATAAACAGAGAAATCAAGTGCAGTACAAGTGAAAGCAGTTTGCAAAGAGGTGGCGGCCACTCCATGAATGTGTGGCTGCCACACCATGAATGTGTGGCGGCTACTCCATGAATGTGTCTTTTCCTCCAGTACAAGAGATATGACATGATTCTCAACATAGCTTGCTTGGGCGCTGGCTCGCACTTTTTTCTTTAGGTTTCGCCGAAGACTGTCACTTCAAGACATCTTGTCTACCTACAGGGGGCTTATAGGCCGCCAACTGCTTACCACCGATTGGCCTCATTGTAATTCATTTACTTGCTTCTTCTTGGTCAGTGCATGCTGACTTTACTTTCTCTTCCTGGGTTTGTCCCTCCCCCTGCAGCATGGCCAAAATACTGCTTCATTGCCCAGTGTCTATCCACTACTTGAGTTTTTTTAGGTACTTTTTTAGGTCTCGCGCCTGCGTTGCAGTGCACAGCATTGCTCGCGCAGCGAGAGACCTCTTGTAGGTCTGGCATTACTGAATGTTTGAGCTATTGGTGTTGCATTATTATTAGCAATGCCAATAGCTCAAACTTTTATAATGCGAGACCTATTGCATTGCAAATGCTTGTTTAGGTCATGCCTAGGCAGTGCTTGCGCTGTCTCTGTGAGACATGCTGTATTCAGGATATGGGTTTTAAAAGCTCCTCCCATTTTCAAGGACTGCCCCTGTTACATGTGTTGTTACTCAGAGCTTTGTGAGCACTATTTCTTTCTTTAAGCTGGAGCACTCGAGACCAGTGCTCTGGTTACAGAGCTCTGTTGTAAATAGGGCTCTGAATGTTGCTCTTATCTTTCCACATTTACTGTGCATTCAAACACCAAGGTCTGTTTTGGCTGTAGCTGCCTCCTCCTGCTTTTGAAATGCACGACCTGGCATTACAGTCCCTGCCTTCCTATGGCTGCTGCCGCCTCCGTCTCAGAGCTCAACAAGCAGTTGCAATGCAATAGGTATCACATTTGTGAGAGTTTGAGCTATTGGCATTCTAAATGACAATGCCTTTTATCTATGTGTTTTGAAAACCTGCATGCGATGTGTAAGCATGCACTTTGTACTTATATTTGTTGTTTACGAGAAGCAAGGCTGGCAGTAACTGTGCCTCTTTTACTGCCAGCCTTGCTTCTCGTAAGCAATGACTATAACTACAAAGGGCATGTTTACGCACCACTTGCAGATTTTCAAAGCACATAAATAAAAGGCATTGTGATTTACAATGCCAAACACTCAAGCTCTCGCAAATGTGAGACCTATTGCATTGAAAATGCTTGTTTTACTTATCTGCATATCTGCAAAGGGATCTTCTAGTCTGAGGCATGTGAAGTGTTTTTTCATAGCGATGAGGCAGCACAGTTCCTCAAGTTCGGTGATCCCCTTCTGGGACAGCAAATCTCTCCACTGATTTTTATATTAATATTTTTTATATTTGGTGAATGATCTTCCTTTATGGGGTCCCTACGTCCTCTTGGGGTTGGTTGTAAGGTCTTTGCTCTGCCTCTGTAGGTCTCTTCCCTCAAAGCTTTTACAGGTCCCTGGATTTGCAGAAGTAGCCTTTATTTCCAGGGAACACAGAAATTCAGTAGCGGTATCTTGAGGTTCTTCATGTGCATCCACAGAAAAAACAATCCATTCTGTACATTTTTCAGGACAGGGTTTGACCCTTTGAAATGTCTTGCTTTGTTCCCGTGGTCATGGCTTGCTTCCATTGCTCCGTAAAGCCTCACTTATTTTTACTGCACTTGTGATCACTAAAAATATACCTATCACTCACTTTGCTTAACGGCGACCACAACAATATTTTTCCAGTTGTGTTCAGCCAATCAGAGAACTTGGATCTGCAGATCCAGTCCAGATCAGTGGATCCTGCAATTGTCGACTGGGAAAATGTTTCCCTTGTCCAATCAGGTTTTAATACATTTTTTATCCTCAAAAACAGATCCATGGACATTATACACAAAAAACAAATTATGATTATCCTGAAAAATAGCCTTTCATCTGTCATCATTTTGTAATACAAATATTTCAAACTACTAGCTGGATGTACACAATAACACAAAAGATGCATATTTTGAAAAAAGCTGGATCGACATAGCTAGTTTGATGTAATTGCATTGAGTAGTTTTATTTTTGCTGCAGCAGGGAGCAACAATTCCCATGGAACACAAAATGGAAATTGCTTCTCACACCTTACATCAAACTTAGGATGGAGACACTAAGCAGGAAAGTGGCTGCAAATTTACATTCAGAATTATCAAACCGTGCCAATGCAAATAGAAATGCAGCTTTAGTATAACTACAGAGCCACATTCGCAGCCTCTATTTATATACACAGACCTCTGCGCTATGTCTTGAAGGATGTACTCTGGGAATATACTCCTGAAGAATCCCATTACATTTGAGCTGATTGTGTTGACACCTCCATGCCTGTATGAACTCTCTGACTATTGCACAATGTTTGACTAATTGGTTTGGGGACAGGGAATCCTTTGGAGCTTTAGAGGTCTTTATAGAATGGAAATAGAATAACAGCCTTATGACAGGAATGTCTTATCTAAGGTAAGTACCTAACCGTGTGTCTCAACAGAAGATGCAGAGACTGCCGGGGGAGGGGGTGCTTGCCTCATTCGCTTCCTAAAGTCCTAAAGCGTCAGCTCTATTATCCCGCGCATGATTGGGCCAGAGGGGTGGGAGCCGGTAAACAAGGGGCCCCATGCCAGGGCCCACAGCTACTGCAAGTAACATAGGGAGGAGCTAAGTAAGTTACATAAACCTTACCTTAATGTACCTATTGATGCAGCAGGTAACTGGGAGCTCTCTTACTTGGCACTTTTACTCCTGGGCTGCCTTTATTTCTTTTACCTGGCATCTTCGAACTGTGGGGACTGCTGCTACCGCTTGGGCTTCCTGCTCCCTGCCCGTCTCCCCCCGCTGCCGCTGCCGCCGGATACCGCAGCGCGGCCGCTGAGAGGGGGGGGACCACAATTCCCAAGAGCCTTTGCGGTAGGACGCCGCCGACGCCCACTGTGCGCCCGGTCGCTCTCAAAAGCACCTGTGAGCCCCGCAGGAGCGGGTGCTCTCTTACTTGGCACTTTTACTCCTGGGCTGCCTTTATTTCTTTTACCTGGCATCTTCGAACTGTGGGGGCTGCTGCTACCGCTTGGGCTTCCTGCTCCCTGCCCGTCTCCCCCCGCTGCCGTCGGATATCGCAGCGCGGCCGCTGAGAGGGGGGGACCACAATTCCCAAGAGCCTGTGCGGCAGGATGCCGCTGACGCCCACTGTGCGCCCGGTCGCGCTCAAAAGCACCTGTGAGCCCTGCAGGAGCGGGTGCTCTCTTACTTGGCACATTTACTCCTGGGCTGACTTTATTTCTTTTACCTGGCATCTTCGAACTGTGGAGACTGCTGCTACCGCTTGGGCTTCCTGCTCCCTGCCCATCTCCCCCCACTGCCGCTGCCGCCAGATACCACAGCACGGCCGCTGAGAGGGGGGACCACAATTCCCAAGAGCCTTTGCGGCAGGACGCCGCTGCCGACCACTGTGCGCCCGGTCGCGCTCAAAAGCACCTGTGAATCCCCGCGTCGCGGGACGCGCACGGGATCGTGCCGGGAGAAGCCCGGGACAAGGGTGGGCCGTCTGTGGCCGTCCGGGAGAGGCCGGGCTGGGCCATCCCCCTTGGTTGAACGGACTCCAATTGACTCAATTCCTGCTCGTGGTAATCAACCAAATTCTGTTGTTGCTTGTATTGTTGTTTAAGTTTATATTATTCTTGAACGATCATTAATTCGCATTCCTAGTTGAATATGGGGAAAAATATTCCTTTGCAGCCTCGCCCTGTTACTAAGCAAAATGTAGCCTTAAATGCCCCACTCCCAAGCTTAACAGCAATAGATAATATGCTGCAGAAAACTGTAGGGGTGGTTGAAGAAAGGCGCCTTTCTCTCCCAAATGGTATGCTTCCTCCCTTGCCTTCTGTGAATGTATCTATGCTTACGATAAATTCTCAGGACTCAATGTTAGCGCCTTCATTAGTTAGTTTGCCAAACGCTCAATTTATACCATCACACCATGAAATTGTCCCCACACACCATAACTCGTCTCTTGAACCCTGTCCCTTGTCAACAAGATTATCCTTGACTCCAACCATACTGCCAACAAATGTAACTGCTGAGCCCCCGCTTTTAATAGATGATTCTTCAGGGCAGATGGAGTGTGATCTCCCCCCAAGCCCTATTTCTGTATCACTATCCAGGTCAAACAACACCAGCCCGCATGTAACTATGAGAGGGCAAAAAGCGAGGCGTAAACAAAAGCACATAAATAAGGAAGAATTACCCATAAAAAATCATAAAGGGAAGGGTACTACTAAACAACGTAAAATCGTTGTAAATTCAGTTGGACTGCAGGGAAATAGTGGCAATGGTCAGAAAGATATTGTTCCTGTTCTAAACACTGTAGGTAACTTAGAAGCTGGTGAGAATTTCTGGGGAAGGATGGAGACTTTGCTAACAACACTTCTTGAGCCCATTTGTGTAAAAATTACCACCATTGAAGCCCGGGTAACTAGCATAGAGGAAAAGCTGACTAATAACTCTCAGCGCATACAGCTAGAACCTCCCAAGATAATATCTTAATCAACATTAGCCAATGTAGGTGAGAATTCTAAAAATATATCCTTGGAGCCGGCCACTCAAGCACAGCATAAAAACAGGGAGGCCAGTAGAAGATTAGAACTGAAAAACACAGGGGGTAACATTATAGATGGAGCAGCAGATCCAATGGGCCCAACTCGGGGAGGTAGTGATAATAGCAATACTACAAGTAATACAAGAAGTGATCGGCCTTGCCAAGAGGATAATGCAATCTTATCCCTACCAGTCCTAATCTTACCTTCTGAAGCTACACCTTTTACGATTGTGTTAGCTAATGTTCCAGTGTTGCCTCCCAATGCTTTTGAACATTGGCCGACATTGAGGAATAAATCCCTTCATTTCTTATCCACGAGACTTGGTTTTAATAATTCATTGTTCTCCGAATTTAAAATGGTCAGAAGGGTTAGTTGGGTAGGCACATCTAGTAAATTTCTGAGCGGTGACTGTGTAATTCTAACATTCCGGTCCCCACTACTGGTACGAAACATAATTGAGAGGGGCTCTATCGGGGCAGTTAACACTGGGAGTATCAACATTCTTCCCCTCGGTTTCTTCTACTGCCCCACGCATCCTGGCAGGTTTTTAGGACCCCAATGCCTGACAACAAATTATATGGGTCCCAATCAAGGACGATATTGTGTCCCGACAACAAATCCTTTTGAGATATTGAGTGGTCTAGAGAATAATGATTGACTGCATACAGACTATCTCGTCAATACTTCTGGCGGAGTAGTCTATTCTAGGTCTGTCTGCAATCACGAGAATACTGGGAATGAGTGGGTGGAAAATGCTAGTAGTCTGGGGATTGAGGGTATTAATGAGGGGTTGGAGGTTTTTGAAGCTGGTTGTGAGTTAGTACTTCCAAATGGGTCTGGACCACTAACAGTAGGTGCTAGGCTCCCTCTTTTTGTGCCCCCCCCCTTGTACCCACTCTATGCAATATTACCTCCTGCAATATTGCTGGAATTAAATCTAAAATTGATAACCCACTTTGGCAGGATTTTATCCAATCACAAGATTTGATCTGTCTCCAGGAAACCTGGAGTAAGGAACCGGTCCACCTCAATGGGTATAAGACTTTTCACACTTCGGCTGTTGAAGTTACGCATGGGAGAGCTAAGGGGGGGGGTTGAGTGTTTACTTGTCAAATAAGTTGAAAATAATAAGACACATTGAACCCATTAAAGATATTTATTTCCAGCTGTTGATACTGGTATTTGATCTTGATATCTCAATTATCCTGGTTAATTTATATAATAATATTCCTCCGGACGAAGTATCAAATGTCCTTAACAAACCGTCCAAAGCATTATCCTCACAGGGTAAAAGTGACAGGCAAGATAGGATGATTCTTTTGGTGGGAGATTTTAACTGCACTTTATGTAGTATGGCGGAAGATAATAGATCCGGAGTAGTATGGGAAGAGGGTTTGCCTCAGACACATTTTATCCACTCTTCCCTGGGTGAAGAGTTAAACAAAGTACTTAGTAAGTTTGACCTGGGATTTGTGAATGAATTTTGTATGTTACCTTCCCTTCTACCCCCAACATTTAGTGGGAGGGGTTGTTCCTCCACTATTGACTATGCTCTTGTAACTAACAAGCATGCTAACAGAATATATTCTTTTAAGGTCTCAGACGTTGCACTAAGCGACCACTTTCCGCTGTGCATGGCCTTTTTGATGCAAACTGAGACCCTCTCAAGGAGTAGTCCCGAAATAGATGGAGTGGGTGAAAATTTGTCTATTGGTAGTACAAATGGCTACTCATTACGATTGGCCATGGTCGATCAAACAAAAATACTTAATACAGTAATCGGCAAATGTACGTCTGAGCTAGTAATTTGTTTGGGGGAAGATACTACCCCTGAAATTCTCCTTGCATTCTTCTTGACCATCTCTAATGAAATTAAGACCTCTCTTACGAGACAGTGTAAAAACAATAGAAATAGGGGAGGATGGTTTGATTCCAACTGTACTCGAGCTTATGCACTTCTAAAGAAAGAAAGAACTAGAACTGCATAACAAACCTAGATGTGTCTCAGAGGTTAGGAGACTTAGGAAAGAATATAAACTTGCTGTAAAAGATAAGAAGAATACGTTAAAAACAGAAGCATGGGAAGCCTTGCACTCAGCGTCTGTAAATAATGATAGTGCAGGCTTCTGGAAGATCATTAGAACCCCTTTTTTAATGGAGGAGCCTGGCCCTAAAATTGAAATAGGTATTTCTGAGGCGGAATGGATTGAGCATTTTGCCATGGTATATGAGGGAGAGGCACCCATAACTCCTCCTTGTTCTCCTACTTTTTATCCTGCGTCAAGGAATCTGATGTTCACTTTGGAAGAGGTTGAAAAAGCACTTCATGCAAGTCAGGGTGGTAAGTCGCCTGGCCCGGACGGTGTCCCTATAGATATTTTTAAAGCTATCATTCCTCTGTGGGGTCCCTTTCTGGTCCAGGTGCTTAACGCAAGTTGTCTTGCAGGATTTCTGCCCACCTGGGTGGAGTCCATAATCGCGCCTGTCTTCAAAAAGGGGACAGACACGATCCGGGATGTTATAGACCCATCTCCCTGTTGGACTCTTTTACGAAAATAGTTGGGCGGATAATCCTGGACCGTCTTTTAGACTGGACTAATGACAACTCTATTATATCTGACTTACAATACGGTTTTCGTGCCGGCCT
Organism: Lissotriton vulgaris; assembly: GCF_964263255.1. Lineage (NCBI taxonomy): Eukaryota > Metazoa > Chordata > Amphibia > Caudata > Salamandridae > Lissotriton > Lissotriton vulgaris. The sequence continues at coordinate 17,483,910 of NC_141700.1, read as the reverse complement.
AGGAACAGTGGAGCAAGGCTTAAACCTCCTAATGCTGGTGGGGAAGTACACAAGGGCTAAGAAGGGGAGTTTGTTCATGGCCTTTGTTGACCTCTCGGCCGCATTTGATTGTGTGGTTCATCCCAAATTGTGGGTTTTGCTAGGACAACTTGGGGTTGATGAGAATATTATTTATTATCTTAAACGATTTTATAGTAATGCGTCAGCTCGCTTTCGCTACGGCCAGAAGGTGGAACATAGTGATAACATCCCAATTAGGAGCGGAGTCAGGCAGGGATGTGTCCTGGCTCCGTTCCTTTTTAATCTGTATATAAATGATCTGGAGGGAGTCCTGTGTAGTGATAGCTTAGATTCCCCATATGTAGCTGGAAAGCCAATCCTGGCACTTTTGTACGCTGACGATGCTGTGCTAATGTCTCGTACTCAAGTGGGACTACAGCGTGTGGTTGATAGGTTTGTCCTTTTCATGAAAGATCTGGGGTTAAGGGTAAACACGTCAAAAACCTTCATCATGCGATGTGGTAAGGATTGTAAGACCAAAAGGGCGATCTTTATTGCAGGGCAGAAGCTTGAGGCAACTAAGCAATTCTCTTACCTAGGTATTTTATTTACTCAGATTGAATCTTGGGTCCAGGCAGTAACAGCCAAAAATTTGCGATGGTCCGTTCTACTGCGGCACTGAAGACTTTTGCTAAATAATTAGGCAGGAGACCGCCTGTTGAGCTAATTAAGATATATAAAGCCAAATGTGTATCTGGCGCTACCTTTGGGAGTGGGATATGGGGTTTTGCTGACCCTAACCCCATCCAGGTAGCTGAAAACTCCTTCCTGAAATATATCCTTGCAGTTCCCAACTGCATTCCTAATTATAACTGCCATGCAGAATTAGGTCTCTCTTTTATATCTGATTTGATCAAGCTTGAGCCTGTCCTTCTATGGCACAGGCTGTGGACCAAAGAAGAAACCAAGCTGAATAGGGATATTCTGTCAGATATTTTGAAATTGGATGGAGCCATGAGGATTCCTTTGGCTGAGTTAAGTGTTTAAGTTTTTCACTGATATTGGAAAGCCGGAATACTTTCTAAATCCACTTACTATCTCAGCCATTTCAAGAAAAGATTTGAGGAAGGATGGTTTGTCTTTCTTGGATACCTTAAGGATAACATCAGAGGTTTTAAAACCAACTGTCCTGCAACATCAACTGTTATTAACATCTTTTGAAATTCAACCCTATTTGGTTTATGTTCCTGGCAATTACGATAGATTTTTACTATCTCGCTTTAGATTTGGAATTTTCCATAGGCTGGTTAGTTTTCCAACTGTAAATGACTGGTCGCATGATTTACAGCCTTGTCCGTGTGACGATGTGTCGCCCCAAAGTACCATTCATGTTCTTTTATTCTGTAAATTTTCCCAGTGTGTTCTGCCATTTATTGCAGTATTATCCTTCTGCCTGTGTTTGGTACTCTTTTGTACTCTGGTTATATTGAGCTGTTATGTTTGTTCTATTATGTTTGTTCTGATTCAATGCCCATTAGATTCCCAATGTTAGACTAATGTTCTGATTTGTTACCTTTGCCTCAAATTGTAAAGCGCTCTGATATCCTTCGGGATCAAGTTCGCGCTATATAAAACTTTATAAATAAATAAATAAAATCTCCTAGGCGCAATATTTTAATGCCTCTATTGAGACAGATGGGCCTGCGCCAATGTCGTTTGGTTATGTTAAGCATACAATACTTGGACAATGAGCAATGTGTAGCAACAATCACAGTGTTTTTGAAACGAGTGATATATTATAGGAAAACATTGATTATGTAATGCATTTTTAATTGTAGGAAGGATGTTTTTTATTGGAATTCTGTCACCAATGAATTGTTTTTGTATGACATGGTGATTTTGTAAAATGTATTGAAATGTGTTAACTTTTAAACATGTATTCTTTTATGATTGCTTTTAACAATCGAATAAAGCTATATTTGATTTGATTTGAACTGGGAGAGAGGTGTCTAGAATGCTTAACCAACCAGGTGCTTGGGGCCTCATTTATAAAAAGTGACGCATCGCTGCGTGAAAACAGCGATGCATCACTTTTCACTGCGCCCTACTTGCGAGACCAATGATGCATCATATTTACAGTATGACGCATCATGGCGCAAGGAGTCACAGATATATCAGTATTTCTGACGTATCTGTGTGGCGCAAAAGTGACGCATTGCTAGAGTGTGTCACAAAAGTGACACAACTCCAGCAATGTGTCCCTTCACATGGGGCAACCCCCATGTGAAAGGGCCTGCGTCAGTCTTACGCCTGCTGTGAGACAGGCATAAGAAATTGACGCATTTGTGTCCTAGAAGTGGCGCAGTGAAATCTTATAGATTTCACTGCGTCACTTCCATGACCCTTTCTTGCGTCAAAACGCCCCCTTGCATACATTATACCTGGCACAGGTATAATGTGGCGCAGGGGTTTACAAAGTGACGCATCTACCTAGATGTGTCACCTTGTAAATATGGTGCAACAAGGCGCATTTTTTACGCTACTGGTGCGTCACAATAAGTGGCGCACCAGCGGCGTAAAAGTGGCGCACAGCCTCATAAATTAGGCCCTTGGTGTCCAAAAGGGTCGTTACCCCTTGGAGCTTATCTGCTGTTTGTTTCAGTCTGTGATTCTGGAAGTGTCTTCGCCGTCAGAGGTGGGGCCATAAGCTCCATTTGGGTGTACTGAGTCACTTCGGGTAGTTTTCATATGCATTTGTGAGTTGTCTATAGGATTTAGTGCACAGCAAAAAGGTCTACTGTGGTCCTTCCTGCTGGTGCTGGGGTTGTGCCCTGTGATGTTTCTCTATAATGGCCCCCTTGTGGATGTTTGTGCTTTAATATAGGTGTAGTGACCAGATTTGGTCATTTTTATAGGTGTGTTCCTAGTGTGTGTTTTAGGCTGGGGTATAAACAGTTACAATTCTCAATTTTGGTAAAGTTAACCCTTCAGCATTGAAGGCCCGGGACCCAGATATTTTGGGAATAGCAGTGATACTCTGAGGAGTTTGATGTGGAATTGGCAGTGGGTGTAAAGGCAGTGGAGCTTCTGAGACTTAAGAGGCACTTGTGTAGGGTGATTTGCACTAGTGCAGGTAACCCTGATGTCAGAGAGCAGGGCCTTAGGAATTGTAATTATTTATTCGTGCCCACATGTTTCTGTGATGCCAGTTCTCATTCAATCTTTATTTCGTTGCATTGCAACATAAAAGATAACAAAAAAATATAAACATAACATGATACAACTCACAACAATAATCGAACTTACAATTCATTATAATTGAGCACCCTATTATAAGATCTACATTTCATCATATTTGGACACACAAAATTATAGTTTGAATTTATCACAGAAATTAAATAAATATTTAAAATGTTTAAAAATCAAGTTAAAAAACATTAAATTGGTTTATAACAGCCAGGAATTTAAGATGGTACAGCTAACTAGACATGATTCGTGATTTGAACAAGTCCAGGATAAGCAGTTTTTCTTAATTAAAATGAAAGAATTAGTTTCCGTCTAATAAAATGTACGGCCAATAAAAATTTGCTGATTCCGAACACAATTACTTGGCTGGTGTCCGTACTTAAGATCCTGCCAGCTTCTCTATGGGAAGTAAAGCCAATATTGCGGCACAAGGGGACTATCCATCTTTTCCTTGCCCTACCATAGCTAGGGCAGAAAAACAATATATGAAAAATATCCTCCCTTTGGTTGTTGGTTCACAGGGTGCAGTAGTCATTATCTGTCTTCCCCCATCTTTTCTCGGTTGCCTTTGTCCTCAGCGTTCCATATCTGAATTTTATATACAAAGATTTGGCCAATGGTGGCTGGATTTCATCAAAAAATTGTTCAAAGGATGCCTCATTTTTTACCATAAGGAATTTTTCTGTAAGAGGACCGTGTGTTCTTATATACACAGAATCATGGCTCACATATGACCAAAAGAACAGTTTGACTATTTTCTTGGAGGCTGAATTTAGAGATTCTGGCTCATTCCAATAGTGTGTTAATCCGAGCTTAGTTAACCAGATTTTTACATGCTTGAACCAACATTTTTTACTGTTACTATCGAGCTCAAGGACTTCTTTCAAACTATTTTTATAGTCGGATAGTTCAAAGGTTGTCCATAATCTGACCCACAACAGTACTGGTCTCAATATTACATGATGATCTGTATGTTTGATGTTTAAATCAAGGAATAAGGGTATCAAAGGGGTATTGATGGGAACTTTTAAAAGCCCCCTGATAAATTTATTCTCCAGTATTTCAAAGGTTTTCTTGCATACTGGCCCCCAGATTTCCGCACCATACAGTGCAGAAGATTGAACCTTGTATCTAAAGAGCTCTAATGCTGGGGTGACTGCCTTATTCACACTTTTATTGTATCTCTGTAATATTGGAAAACAGTTTTGTTTAAACACCAATTTTGATTTCTCTAGTTGTGGGCCCCATCCCATTAACGAGTCTAGCAGGACCCCCAGGTATGTAAAACTGTGCTCGTAATCTAGTTTTTGACCGTTTAACATTAAATTCCTTTTAAAAGTTTTATGCAGGTTTAGTGCCATGTATTTTGTTTTTTTTTATATTGATTTCTAATCCTTTTAAAATGCAATACTGTTGGAACCTATCTAGTAGGGTCTGTAGGCCACGTGGCGTTTGCGAAATTAAAATTGTGTCATCCGCGAAGAGGAGGGATGCAACACGTTCCCCCCCCAATCGGGGCGAGTCATTGTCGCAATTTTCCATATAGGCTGCTATATCATTTACGTAAAGGGAGAAAAGTGTGGGGGCCAGTACGCATCCCTGGCATACTCCCCTTTTTATGGGGGTTGGGTCTGTAAGTTCCCCATTTGGGCCCCACCTAACCTTAGCATAATTCTCCTGATGCAAGCCCATCACAAGTTTTAGCAATTCGCCTGGTAGTCCTTGCCTATTCAGAGTTTTCCAGAGTAAATCACGAGGAATTAGGTCAAATGCTGCTCGTAGGTCTACGAAGGTCACATACAAGTGACCTTTGCGGATAATAACGTATTTCCAATACAAGCAGCATAGCCTAAATAACTGGTCAATGGTTCCCGTTTTATTCCTAAATCCCGCCTGATATTTAGATAAAACTGACTCCTCCTCCAACCATGAATTTATTCGATTTAAAATGTGCCTGGCATACATCTTCTGTGTTATGTCTAAAAGGCTAATGGGGCGATAATTGGCTGGATCGCCACGATCCCCTTTTTTTAAAATAGTAATGATTTTTGCGCCATTCCATGTGTCCGGATTGTGGCCGCTAGCCGCAACTATATTAAATAAATGATTCAAATAGGGTGCCCAGACGTCAACGCTATACAGATAAAGATCGCCCGGAATTTTATCAAGCCCAGGCGCCTTCCCTTTTTTTATCATGGCAATTGCTGTCTCTGTTTCTTGTATGTCAAAGACTACCGGGTGGGTGTTAACTGGTATTGTGGCAGAAGATGCGTCTGTTGCAACATCAATTGAAGTTTTGGCTGCATACAGCGATGTAAAGTGCTTGACCCAAGTATCCTCGTCTAGATAGACCTCCCTGGAGCCTTTCTCGCGTTTATTCTCCTTAGCTGCAAGTTCCCAAAATTGTTTCTGGTCCTTGTTTTTGGCGGCTGTTAACATGCTGAGCCATATTTCCTCATCCCAAGAGGATTTCGCTCTTAATATTATTTTATTATAAGCCTTCCTTTTATCTCTAATTTCTATTGGACCTTTCCCTTTGACAGCATCAATCAGTGCAATTTTGGCAAGACGACATTCCTTGTTATACCAGGGTTTACCTATAGATTTGGCATTAGTCGTACCTACACCTTTTTTAGGTTTTTTTGTAAGGAGTTCTAATAGTTTACTGAAAAGGGACTTGTGCAATTTAATGAATTCTTTAGAATCGCAGCTATAAGGACAATATGAGTCAAAGGTATCTGCAAAGGTGCAGTAAATGTTGGCCAGTAAATCCTCTCTTTCCAATATGTAGGCCCATTTAACCGCCCTGCGATTGTTACTAAGGATAATATTGTCTGTTGTAGATAAGGATGCTAGGCTATGGCCTCCCTCCGTAGCTCCCAGCCCCTTTAACATACTTTGGAGAAAACTAGTTTCTAAAGGGCAATGGTCACTTTCATATCTCTCTTTGACCTTTAAGTCTACAGTAAAAGGCCACAGGTCAAAGGAGACAATGACATAATCTAGTTTACTTTCATAGTAGACACCTTCTCGATCCCATCATCTCAAATATGAAAGAATTGTCATGGATGAACACCACTCCCATCTGCTGGTCGGATCATTTTCTCATTCTCTTTTCCATTTCTCTTAAACCCACCAAATGCTCTTCTATTACACCTTCGGATTCTTTTAGGAGAAACTGGAAAAATTTAAATCTAGAAAATCTTAATAGGGCATTGAATAAAGACCATCCAACCCTTGAAGGTGATATGGAAAATATAGCTGATGCCATACCAACATGGCTTAACGATGCAGTGAACGCCAGTCTGCCACCGTCCCGCTGTAAAGGGAAAGTTCATCGTCCCCCGCCCCCCTGGTTTACAGAGGCACTCAAGAAAGAAAAATCTTCTTGCAAGAACTTAGAGAGGCAGTGGCGCAAGAAATATGACCTGCAACAAAAAGAGAGCTATCGAAAGGCCAGAAACAGCTATCATTCATCATGTATGAAAGCCAAGGCAAGCTATGTGACCACCACTATAAACACAGCGGTCAACAAAGTCCAGACGCTTTTCAATACAGTGAAGGAGCTGGCCGGAGAAAATTGTAGAGCGGAGGCGGCTCCACTTAACCCCCAGCAGTGTCAGGACCTGGCGGCTTTCTTCACTGACAAAATTGAGAAAATTGTCTCAAATATAAACATGAACAGCCCAAATGCCCACAACCAAAATGACACTCCTCTAACCCATAAAAGTAATTGCCATCTCGATACCTGGCCCCCCATCACACCTGACCAATTGAGGAAACTTCTAAAAACCATTAAATCAGGTTCCCCGCGCGACCCTATTCCCATTAGCATTATGAGTCAACTGGAGGACTCCACCATGGTGCCTATTATTGACACACTTAACGCCTCTATGGAACATGCTTCAGTTCCTGCTCTTTGGAAACACGCCATAGTCAGCCCTTTGCTAAAAAAGCCGACTGTCGATCCAACGATTTTGGCCAATTATCGGCCTATATCGTTACTCCCTGCTTTTTCCAAAATACTAGAAAAGCACATCCATGAGGCACTTTCCTCATACGTGGAGAAAAATGATTTACTTCACCCTTCCCAGTCAGGTTTTAGGAGTGGCTACTCCACTGAGACAGCCCTGCTCGGGATAACCGAAAAGATCAGAGAGCTTAGAGATGATGGACAAACGGTAGCATTGGTCCTGTTAGACCTCAGTGCGGCCTTCGACACCATCTCTCATACCAAACTGCTTGTCAGGCTGGAAGAGTGTGGTGTCGAGGGCAGGGCGTTAGAATGGATCAAATCATACCTATCCCTACGCACCTTCCAGATCATCTCTGCCGAGGCCAGCTCCAATGTCTTCTGTTCTCCCCACGGCGTACCACAGGGATCCATCCTGAGTCCCCTATTGTTTAACTTGTATCTCCGTCCCCTAGCTAACCTTGCTGAGAACTCTGGTCTTATTTTGATGACATATGCCGACGATTCCCAGATTGTGTTCTCTCTTTCTAAGTCGGATACGTCTGCTCCTTCTGCACTCAAAATAGGCCTCCACGAGATATTCCGCTGGATGTCGGCCAATCAACTTAAATTGAATGGGGGCAAAACAGAGGTCCTCCTTCTAGGAAATAATAAGGACCTATGGAGTGATCCCCATTGGCCGACAGCATTAGGCAAGCTACCGCCTCCAGCCACCCAGGTCAGAAATCTTGGGGTCATCATCGATGACAACCTTTCAATGTCACAGCAAGCTAACAAAGTAGCGGGCATATGTTTTACGATTCTTAGATGGCTCCGTAAAATTGTTTGGATGTTGCCACTCCCCACCCAGAAGACCGTAGTCAATGCCTTAGTAACTTGACTACGGTAACATCTTGTACCTGGGTGCAAACAAAGCAGTAGTAAGACGCTTACAACTGGTGCAAAATGCCGCAGCCAGAATGCTTTGCAGAATACCCAAACATGCCAGGATCACAAAACATCTCAGGGACCTACACTGGCTCAGAGTCGAAAACAGGATTCGTTTTAAAACGCTGAGCTATTTGTTTAAAATTAAAGCCGGGACTGCCCCCAAGTATCTCCTAGATCTTGCCAAACTCCACGTCCCCAATCGCAATCTTCGCTCAGCCACATCAGCAAAGTTTGCGGTCCCCAGGTATAAACGGGCCAAAATGGGTGGGAGATCATTCTCACATTTGGGTCCAACCCTGAGGAACACTCTGCCCATTCAAATACGCAAAGAGGAAAACTACAGGATCTTTAGGAAAAGCGTAAAGACCTGGTTGTTTGACCTATAAGTACCCTGGACTCCCTCTCTGGTTAGCTGGGCTCGTGATCCTCCTTTCGGCGCCGGGAAACCCTTTGTGGGTAGCTGCGCGCCTTACAAATACTATAAAATAAATAAATAAATAAATAGTCACGCCTCTTAAAAGTGGGGGCTTTCGGGCTGTCAGATGGCATATGCCCGTTACATGCTCTCAGGCCATGAGAAGTTAACAACCTTGTGATCTGAAGAGCCAGTGCAGTGCCAACGACCATTCTATTTTCATTCAGGGCAGGTATTCCATTGGCAATGTCCTCATCTTCAAACAATTGGGCTATGTCTGCAATTGGTTCAAAATTACAATTCAGATCCCCACATAGGATAACACTTACATCTGTTTTTAATGTATCCATGAATGACTCTAACTTCCCTATACATGGTGATTCCTTGTGGGAAGAGTGGGGACTGTTATACACATTAAAGAGGTAGATCACCCTGTTGTCCACAGTGGTTATTTCCAGACCGAGAATGTCTGGAGAATCGGTGTTAAGCATTTTTATACCTATTTTGATAGAAACACTGATCCATATTAATAGACCTCCAGATGCACGACCTCTTAATGAAGGCACAGCCTCTATTTGATAGGATTTGTAGCCAACCCTGTGCAACTGTACTGTGGCCCATGTTTCCTGTAACACACAGATATCAAAAGTGTTCATATATTTGTTCCAGTCAGGATCACATATTTTCGCACGCACCCCTGCTATATTCCATGAAACAAGTGAAAACAAGGGCGTTCCCTCATTTGACCCAAAAGGCATTACCGGTGAGACAACGGACAAACTACTATTAACTTCATCACCTATTGCAACAGTACGTGAGCCCATCTTTGAACAACTAGTTCCTTTTCAGGTCTCGCCTGTCGATGCGCATCGAGCTTGCGAGACTATGGGGGCTTAAACAGTCTTTAACCAACTTGCAAGGAATCGTGGCGATTCCTTGCAGTGCCCGTGAAATTCAAGCTCAATGCGCATGCGCATTGAGCTTAAAAGCGCGTGCACATGCCCCCAGCCGCCTGCCTTGCATGTATTTTCCCTCAGGCGCACTCCCCCCACACCCCCGCTCCGCCCCCTCCCCTGCCTGCCGTGTCGCATTTCTTCAGTTCCCTCAGCCGCACTCCAGGCCCCTGCTGCTTTCACACCCTCTCCCCGCTCCGCCCCCTCCCCTGCCCGCCGTGTCGCATTTCTCCTCCCCCTCCCTTTCTCTGCCTTCCCTCCGTCTTGTCTCTTTTGGCCCCCCTTCTCCTCCTACTCTCCTCCCCCTCCTCCTCCTACTCTCCTCCCCACTCTCTCTCTCCCACCATGGGCATTGCATGCAGAAGTTAAAAGCGGTGACATACGGTGCTGTTCCAGGGAGCTTGTACGTCAGCAGAGATTAGTTCGGTGTGGAAAAAATATCACTAACCCCATTTACTTCTTAGAACTGTTTGTATACCAGTTTGAACGCGCAGTTACCACGAGGTTGGACCCTCTCCCCACTCCGCCCCCTCCCCTGCCCGCCGTGTCGCATTTCTCATCCCCCCTCCCCTTCTCTGCCTTCCCTCCGTCTTGTCTCTTTTGGCCCCCCTTCTCCTCCTACTCTCCTCCCCCCTCCTCCTCCTACTCTCCTCCCCACTCTCTCTCTCCCACCATGGGCATTGCATGCAGAAGTTAAGAGCGGGACATACGGTGCTGTTCCAGGGAGCTTGTACGTCAGCAGAGATTAGTTCGGTGTGGAAAAAATATCACTAACCCCATTTACTTCTTAGAACTGTTTGTATACCAGTTTGAACGCGCAGTTACCACGAGGTTGGAGTGAATATATTTTGCGCTCATCTCTGAATTAGCACTAACACGAACAAGGGTGGAAATACAGTACAAGCTGTATAAGCACTGGTTCTGTTTTGTAACTGTCCCTGCCTTGTGGTACTGCCTTCTGTCTGAACCGCTTTCCAGAGCCCCTAACTGCTGGTTGCTTCTCTGCTGTTGAAGGGAAACGTTGCTTTTTTTGTCAGACCGCGTTGCTGACTAACATTTGTGGAATGAATTTAACAGCGCTTGGAATGTGTGCGTGACCACAGGAAATTTCCTTGCCCGGAAGAGACGTAAGGAACTTCCTGTGGAGCAGTGCTGTGAGGAAGCGAGCTCTGGCAGGTGTTCCTTAGCCGCTCCACGTGGTCATAAGAAGTGCAGTGAGGGACGGGAATTGGAAAATGGGTTGAATCTTTAAATGAAAATGGAAGATAGCTGAACAAGCTTGCAGTTATTGTCTCCTTCATAGATAAAAGTCTCTTTGACTAACTTCGTGGCTAAGAATTTACTTAGTATGAACTCTTCGAAGAGGAGGGAGTACATTCCTACCCGTTTTAAGCTTGCTGTGAAAATTCCCTATTAAGCCAAGGGTCTGGCTTGTCTCAAAGAGCCCTTACAAGCCCCAAACCATCAACATATTTGCATTTAAACCACTCAAAAAACAAAATGTACAAATATGATACACATTTTTTTATTATTGAAGAATTTTTATTTATTTAGCCCCCCATTAAACTTTAGTACATTTATTTTATCACTGCCCTGCGTGGAATTTTTTTGCTTAAACGCATTCAAGACTCTACCCATCACCTACTATGTAGCCTCACCCACAATGCATTTGAAAAACCCAGAGGTACGGGTTGAGCACTAATACAATAGCTCCGCCCCCTGCTCTACGCCCCCTCCCTTCTCCAACCCCTCCCCACTCTCTCTCCCAGCACAGCACCATCAAAAAACCCCAGCCGACAGTGCAATAGGTCTCGCAGCATTTGAGTTAGAGCTTTTAGAAATGTTTATGGCTTTTTTTATTTGTAATTCTTTAGCATTGGCTACAGGAAACAAAAATGCTAAAGATTTACAAAAAAAACCATCAACAATTCTAAAAGCACTAACTCTAATGATGTGAGACCTATTGCATTTCCAATGCTTGTTCTTCATTACACCCCACAGTACATGAGACATTTTCATCCCCCCTAACATCATCTCTACTTTTTCGACTTAAAGCGAGTGAGAGCAAAGGAGATCCCTCATTTGTCCCAAGAGACACTGCAGGTGAAACAACATGCAAACTGCTATTTGCTTCATCACATATTACAACAGTACATAAGCCTAACTTTAGACAACTAGTCCCTAGTTCTTCATTATACCCCACAGTGCATGAGACATTTTCAACTCCCCTAACATCCTCTCTGCTCTTTAAACTTCAATCACACTCCTCCATGCCACTGAATACCTCAAACCAGTTTGATAATTCTAAGGGAGTAAATGGTATCATGTGAGCCATATTTCCATTTTCTCCTGAGTTGTGGCTAGTCGGTATAATATTCCACCCAAGCATCTCAGGAGTTGGGGCTAATTGATGCATGTAGGCGGGATTCCTGGCAATCTCCATATTAGAGAAATAATTGGTGAAGGGGATATTGTTGGTTAAATGTTGGGGGGGAAATACTGTAGATCTTGGGTAAAAATAGGTCAAAGGGCGCGGTACAATACAATTGTTTTCATTGCCATAAGGCCAATTCAGGATGTATTGAACATCTTTTTTGTCCCTAAAGTTTACAACAACAATATCGCCCCCTATATCTTTTACTCTTCCTCCCAACCATGACAAGCGACGGACATGGACTATTTCTCCATTTACATGACTAGCTTTGGGTCTATACAGTGACAACCAGTGCATTATCTTGTTTTTTAATTGAAAGTAACCTTCCCGTTTACCACTTGACAGTTCAGGAACCCCAGTGAGTACCACCACATATGGTAGAGCTTCCGGCGGGAGTTCCGTGGGTGGTCTCCTACCCTGTCCCCCTCTTACATGGCTAATCTCGTTCTCTTCCGGTCTTAGGGGTCTGTTCGGGGGGATACTTAATTCCCTTGCTTGGGTGTTAATTGGAATATCAGTGTTATAGTTGGGTGTTGTAATTAGTCTACCCATAGATGTTTTTGACTGTTTTGGTTTAGGTTTATTGGGAGGTTTACTAACAGCTAATGCATCTGTTGGCAAGCGATTAGAAGCAACTGGAATAGCTGCTTTCTGATTGTTATCAATAGTAGAAGTGGAGGATGTTACAGCCACTACATGTGTTGAGGGGGTATGTATCGGAGTTAGAGCTTTGTGAGGTTGTAATGCTTTCAGAGGCCCTAATGACCTGACAGAATTCCCAATAACTGTCAGATCCACCTCTATTTTCCCCAGCCTTAGTTCCACTCCCTTGAGTCTTTCAGCTATGGCCAGCATGTAACTTCGCACAATCAGTTCTATATTGTCCAAAAGAGTCTTAGGGGAGGCTGGATGCGGTCCTTCTTCCATTGGAATGTGGATGATATCAGACTCTGTAGCTGTTTGGAAGGATGGTATCACAGGTGTTGGGGGGGGGGTTAAGTCAGATCCTATTGTTTGTTTGCTAGCAAGTTCTCCCATAGTCGTGTTAGTAGCAGAGTTGGACTTCTTCCCAAATTCAGTGTGACTTAATCTAGGCTTGTTTAAGTCCATTTTTTTCCGTCTCCTTTTGGAAGGTGGGGGCCCATGTATTTTGTGTGGCAATGGCCTCAGGTTTTTGCCTCTTACTACCTTCCCCGGCCTGATTGTAGGCGAAATCATAGTTTTGAGAGGATTAGGTGTGCTAGGAAGATCGTGTATCACGATTTGTGTTTCTGGCTGGGTTTGCGTAGGGGAAATGGCAGGAGCTAGACATTCCTTAAGTAGTAGGGGCACACTAGCGGTCGGTGATATATTATCTGACAATATGGTATTCAGATCATTGTCCAAGGTGACAGAAATAATAGGCTCAGACAGAGTCCTGTTTTTGATACGTTCAATTGAACGGCGACGATCTGCCCGCCGCTCTGCTAGTAATAGTTCTTTACTACCCTCAGAAGCTACTTTGGGGAAATAGTCATCCAGAGTTCGATTTAACATGGCCCCGTTTTTGTCCAAACCAACAATAGCAGGGCTAGCAGCAGCTGTGGCCATCGTACAATGATAACAGTGGAGGGGCTATAATAGTAGGTGAATCACTACTTACTCAGCAAATAGACTAGGACTTCGGGCCCAGCCCAGTCTCCTCAGGCCTCTGAGGGCCTAAGAGGGCCCGCCCTTTGCCCGGGCTTCGCCCGGCGTCCCACGAGACGGTGGTGATGCTGCTTTTGAGCGCCTCCTGGCGCTAGCAGGTGACGCGGCAGAGCGCTGGGGCTTCTGGGGGTTGTGGTGCAGTCCTCGCTCGTCTCCGCTCGGCGGCCCCGCTCAGATGTCAGGAGAGCGAAGGGCGGCGGGAGACAAGCGGTAGGGGGTCCACGGGTAGAACAGTTATCCCCAAGCAGTGGACACACGAAAAATGGCAACACACGCTTCAACTGGTCAGCAGGCAGAAAGGTTTCCCCCACTCGATCGTGGTGATGCTGCTTTTGAGCGCCTCCTGGCGCTAGCAGGTGACGCGGCAGAGCGCTGGGGCTTGTGGTGCAGTCCTCACTCGTCTCCGCTCGGCGGCCCCGCTCAGATGTCAGGAGAGCGAAGGGCGGCGGGAGACAAGCGGTAGGGGGTCCACGGGTAGAACAGTTATCCCCAAGCAGTGGACACACGAAAAATGGCAACACACGCTTCAACTGGTCAGCAGGCAGAAAGGTTTCCCCCACTCGATCGTGGTGATGCTGCTTTTGAGCGCCTCCTGGCGCTAGCAGGTGACGCGGCAGAGCGCTGGGGCTTCTGGGGGTTGTGGTGCAGTCCTCGCTCGTCTCCGCTCGGCGGCCCCGCTCAGATGTCAGGAGAGCAAAGGGCGGCGGGAGACAAGCGGTAGGGGGTCCACGGGTAGAACAGTTATCCCCAAGCAGTGGACACACGAAAAATGGCAACACACGCTTCAACTGGTCAGCAGGCAGAAAGGTTTTGGTGATGCCAGTTAATATCACAACAGTGTGAAGAGGAGACTTTGCTATGTATGGCCTTGCTATACGGCCCCAGTATGTAGGCTATTGCATTCCAGCTACCACATTGCTCGGTGTCTCAAGCCACACAGGCACACACAAATACTGCACATTGTCAGAGTATAAGCAGCACCATGTTCATTAAAAAAAACCCTCTCTCTCTCTATGTGGCTTTAGTTTGCACAATATCGGAGATGTGCCTTTCTCTAGCCTCCTTCCCTGGTCATGACTTTAGGTGATGCTCACATGTGCCTTCACTGGCACCCTGTGGTCTTTGCGCGTCTAGTTTACATGAGCGAGGTGTCCTTTTCTGCTTTCAATGCCTTCCCATGCCTTTAGTTCACATAATGGTGGGCGTGCGTCTTTTTACAGCTCTTTTCCCTCACTGTGTCTGCGCCTTTTACAGCTCCCTTCCCTCTCTGTCTGCGCATTTTTACAGCTCCCTTCCCTCACTGTCTGCGCCTTTTTACAGCTCCCTTCCCGCATTGTGTCTGCGCCTTTTTACAGCTCCCTTCCCTCGCTGTCGGCGCCTTTTTACAGCTCCCTTCCTTCGCTGTGTCTGCACTTTTTTACAGCTCCCTTCCCTCACTGTCTGCGCCTTTTTACAGCTCCCTTCCCTCAATGTCGGCGCCTTTTTACAGCTCCCTTACCTCACTGTTGGCGCCCTTTACAGCTCTCTTCCCTCACTGTCTGCGCCTTTTCACAGGTCCCTTCCCTCACTGTCTGAGCCTTTTTACAGCTCCCTTTCCTCGCTGTCTGCGCCTTTTTACAGCTCCCTTCCCTCACCCTGTCTGCGCCTTTTTACAGCTCCCTTCCCTCACTGTCTGCGCCTTTTCACAGGTCCCTTCCCTCACTGTCTGAGCCTTTTTACAGCTCCCTTTCCCCACCCTGTCTGTGCCTTTTTACAGCTCCCTTCCCTCACTGTGTCTATGCCTTTTTACAGCTCCTTTCCTTTGCTGTGTCTGTGCCTTTTTACAGCTCTCTTCCTTCACTATCTGCGCCTTTTTACAGCTCCCTTCTCTCACTGTGTCTGCGCCTTTTTACAGCTCCCTTCCCTCGCTGTCTGCGCCTTTTTACAGCTCCCTTCCCTCACTGTGTCTGCGCCTTTTTACAGCTCCCTTCCATCACCCTGTTTGCACCTTTTTACAGCTCCCTTCCCCCACCCTGTATGCAGCTTTTTACAGCTCCCTTCCCTCACCCTGTCTGCGCCTTTTTACAGCTCCCTTCCCTCACTGTCTGCGCCTTTTCACAGGTCCCTTCCCTCACTGTCTGAGCCTTGTTACAGCTCCCTTTCCCCACCCTGTCTGTGCCTTTTTACAGCTCCCTTCCCTCACTGTGTCTGTGCCTTTTTACAGCTCCATTCCCTCACCCTCTCTGCACCTTTTTACAGCTCCCTTCCCTCACTGTCTGCGCCTTTTTACAGCTCCCTTCCCTCACCCTGTCTGCGCCATTTTACAGCTCCCTTCCCTCGCTGTGTCTGCGCCTTTTTACAGCTCCCTTCTCTCACTGTCTGTACCTTTTTACAGCTCCCTTTCCTCACCCTGTCTGCGCCTTTTTACAGCTCCCTTCCCTCACTGTCGGCGCCTTTTTAAAGCTCCTTTCCCTCGCTGTCTGCGCCTTTTTTACAGTTCCCTTCCCTCACTATCTGCACCTTTTTAGAGCTCCTTTCACTCACCGTCGGCGCCTTTTTAAAGCTCCTTTCCCTCGCTGTCTGCGCCCTTTTTACAGCTCCCTTCTCTAACTGTCTGCACCTTTTTACAGCTCCCTTCCCTCACCCTGTCTGCGCCTTTTTACAGCTCCCTTGCCCCACCCTGTCTGCGGCTTTTTACAGCTCCCTTCCCTCGCTCTGTCTGCGCCTTTTTACAGCTCCCTTCCCTCACTGTCTGCGCCTTTTTACAGCTCCCTACCCTCACCCTGTCTGCACCTTTTTACAGCTCCCTTCCCTCATCCTGTCTGCGCCTTTTTACAGCTCCCTTCCCTCACTGTCTGCGCCTTTTTACAGCTCCCTTCCCTCGCTGTCTGCGCCTTTTTACAGCTCCCTTCCCTTGCTGTCTGTGCCTTTTTACAGCTCCCTTCCCTCACCCTGTCTGCGCCTTTTTAACGCTCCCTTCCCTCATCCTGTCTGTGCCTTTTTACAGCTCCGTTCCCTCTCTGTCTGCACCTTTTTACAGCTGCCTTCCCTCGCTGTCTGTGCCTTTTTACAGCTCCCTTCCCCCACCCTGTCTGCCCCTTTTTACAGCTTCCTTCCCTCACTGTCTGCGCCTTTTTACAGCTCCCTTCCCTCCCTGTCTGCACCTTTTTACAGCTCCCTTCCCTCGCTGTCTGCGCCTTTTTACAGCTCCCTTCCGTCATCCTGTCTGCGCCTTTTTACAGCTCCCTTCCCTCACCCTGTCTGCGCCATTTTACAGCTCCCTTCCCTCTCTGTGTCTGCGCCTTTTTACAGCTCCCTTCCCTCACTGTCTGTACCTTTTTACAGCTCCCTTCCCTCACCCTGTCTGCGCCTTTTTAACGCTCCCTTCCGTCATCCTGTCTGTGTCTTTTTACAGCTCCGTTCCCTCTCTGTCTGCACCGTTTTACAGCTGCCTTCCCTCACTGTCTGTGCCTTTTTACAGCTCCCTTCCCCCACCCTGTCTGCCCCTTTTTACAGCTTCCTTCCCTCACTGTCTGCGCCTTTTTACAGCTCCCTTCCCTCCCTGTCTGCACCTTTTTACAGCTCCCTTCCCTCGCTGTCTGCGCCTTTTTACAGCTCCCTTCCTCCATCCTGTCTGCGCCTTTTTACAGCTCCCTTCCCTCACCCTGTCTGCGCCATTTTACAGCTCCCTTCCCTCGCTGTGTCTGCGCCTTTTTACAGCTCCCTTCCCTCAATGTCTGTACCTTTTTACAGCTCCCTTTCCTCACCCTGTCTGCGCCTTTTTACAGCTCCCTTCCCTCACTGCCGGCGCCTTTTTAAAGCTCCTTTCCCTCGCTGTCTGCGCCTTTTTTACAGTTCCCTTCCCTCACTATCTGCACCTTTTTACAGCTCCTTTCACTCACTGTCGGCGCCTTTTTACAGCTTCCTTCCCTCACTGTCCGCGCCTTTTTACAGCTCCCTTCTCTCACTGTCTGCGCCTTTTTACAGCTCCCTTCCCTCACCCTGTCTGCGCCTTTTTACAGCTCCCTTGCCCCTCCCTGTCTGCGGCTTTTTACAGCTCCCTTCCCTCGCTCTGTCTGCGCCTTTTTACAGCTCCCTTCCCTCACTGTCTGCGCCTTTTTACAGCTCCCTACCCTCACCCTGTCTGCACCTTTTTACAGCTCCCTTCCCTCATCCTGTCTGCGCCATTTTTCAGCTCCCTTCCCTCACTGTCTGCGCCTTTTTACAGCTCCCTTCCCTCGCTGTCTGCGCCTTTTTACAGCTCCCTTCCCTTGCTGTCTGTGCCTTTTTACAGCTCCCTTCCCTCACCCTGTCTGCGCCTTTTTAACGCTCCCTTCCCTCATCCTGTCTGTGCCTTTTTACAGCTCCGTTCCCTCTCTGTCTGCACCTTTTTACAGCTGCCTTCCCTCGCTGTCTGTGCCTTTTTACAGCTCCCTTCCCCCACCCTGTCTGCCCCTTTTTACAGCTTCCTTCCCTCACTGTCTGCGCCTTTTTACAGCTCCCTTCCCTCACCCTGTCTGCGCCTTTTTACAGCTCCCTTGCCCCTCCCTGTCTGCGGCTTTTTACAGCTCCCTTCCCTCGCTCTGTCTGCGCCTTTTTACAGCTCCCTTCCCTCACTGTCTGCGCCTTTTTACAGCTCCCTACCCTCACCCTGTCTGCACCTTTTTACAGCTCCCTTCCCTCATCCTGTCTGCGCCATTTTTCAGCTCCCTTCCCTCACTGTCTGCGCCTTTTTACAGCTCCCTTCCCTCGCTGTCTGCGCCTTTTTACAGCTCCCTTCCCTTGCTGTCTGTGCCTTTTTACAGCTCCCTTCCCTCACCCTGTCTGCGCCTTTTTAACGCTCCCTTCCCTCATCCTGTCTGTGCCTTTTTACAGCTCCGTTCCCTCTCTGTCTGCACCTTTTTACAGCTGCCTTCCCTCGCTGTCTGTGCCTTTTTACAGCTCCCTTCCCCCACCCTGTCTGCCCCTTTTTACAGCTTCCTTCCCTCACTGTCTGCGCCTTTTTACAGCTCCCTTCCCTCCCTGTCTGCACCTTTTTACAGCTCCCTTCCTTCGCTGTCTGCGCCTTTTTACAGCTCCCTTCCGTCATCCTGTCTGCGCCTTTTTACAGCTGTTTCCTTCATCCTGTCTGCGTCTTTTTACAGCTCCCTTCACTCACTGTCAGTGCCTTTTTACAGCTCCCTTCCCTCGCCGTGTCTGCGCCTTTTTACAGCTCCTTTGACTCACTGTTGGCGCCTTTTTACAGCTCCCTTCCCTCACTGTCTGCGCCTTTTTACAGCTCCCTTCACTCACTGCCGGCGCCTTTTTACAGCTCCCTTTCCTCACTGTGTCTGCGCCTTTTTACAGCTCCCTTCCCTCACTGTCTGTGCCTTTTTACAGCTCCCTTCCCTCACCCTGTCTGCGCCTTTTTACAGCTCCCTTCCCCCACCCTGTCTGCGCCTTTTTACAGCTCCCTTCCCTCGCTCTGTCTGCGCCTTTTTACAGCTCCCTTCCCTCACTGTCTGCACCTTTTTAGGTCTCGCGACCTATCAATGCGCGCAAGCGCATTGAGCGGAGCGAGAATTCAAGTGCTCGAAATCCTCGTCAAACAAGGGCTTCTTGCGCTGCAGTTTTCATAGAGTTCACGTGAATCACGTGACCAAACAAGCATGCGCATTCACGGCCGCACAGCACATCAAAGGGCTTCTCCCAGCGTGCGCTGTGCGGCTTCTCCTCCCCAAATTATTCATGGCCGGCCACAGGCCGGCCGTACTTTTAGTTTCCCTAATTATTCATGGCTGGCCGCAGGACGGCCGTACTTTCAGTTTCCCGGCTTCTCCCCTCACCTTTCATATTTACTTTCTTCTTCTATCCTCGCTCCTTTTCTCCAGTTTTCAGCACTCTCGCCTGTCTCTCTTCTACCTCGTCCTTTCTTCTCCCATATCCCCCTTCACGTTCTCTCGCCTTACCGTTTTTCTGTTCTCTCTCCCCACAACCCCCACCTCTCCCTTCACTTGCTCTCCCTCCTCTCATTCCCCACTCACTCCCCCTCCTCCACACCCCTTCGGAGTGAGGGAAGCAGACGTTCCTTTGCCTGTATTCTGGCGGAGCTCCTGCACCCCCTCCCGCATTATATTCCCTCTTCAGAGATAAGTATCACTCTGACTTATTTACATTTTGTTTTTTGGGACTGGTTGCACCCGGTTAGTGGGAGACCAGGCAGTATGTCACTACTCCTGGGAGGTGCTACCGCCGCCGTCAGGCTTAATTCGCATAAAACATATGTCCGGGAGGTTTTGCGCGTGTTTTCCGGCCATCTGTTCCCCAGCTCCAGCACCTCCCCTCTCTCTCCTCGCCCATAGCCTTCCTTGGATTTCTCCTCCCCCTCCCCAGCCAGCTTCCCCCAGGCTGTGTTCCCTCCCACCTTTCCTCCTCTCTGTCCACATCTTTGTTTCTGTTTCCATCCTTCTTTTCTGCCTTCTGTCGTTAATTCCTTCAGTCACCATCACTCTTTCTCCAACCTGTTTCTTGTATATTTTCTCTATTATTTTAATTTATTTTGTTTCCTTTCTCCATATTACATTTCGTCCTCTCCTCTTCCCCTTACAAATACTACCTTTCTCCCCTCACCTTTCATCTTTACTTTCTTCTTCTATCCTCGCTCCTTTTCTCCAGTTTTTAGCACTCTCGCCTGTCTCTCTTCTACCTCGTCCTTTCTTCTCCCATATCCCCCTTCATGTTCTCTCGCCTTACCGTTTTTCTGTTCTCTCTCCCCACAACCCCCACCTTTCCCTTCACTTGCTCTCCCGCCTCTCATTCCCCACTCCCTCCCCCTCCTCCACACCCCTTCGGAGTGAGGGAAGCAGACGTTCCTTTGCCTGTATTCTGGCGGAGCTCCTGCACCCCCTCCCGCATTATATTCCCTCTTCAGAGATAAGTATCACTCTGACATGTTTACATTTTGTTTTTTGGGACTGGTTTCACCCGGTTAGTGGGAGACCAGGCAGTATGTCACTACTCCTGGGAGGTGCTACCGCCGCCGTCAGGCTTAATTCGCATAAAACATATGTCCGGGAGGTTTTGCGCGTGTTTTCCATTGAATTCCAGCACTAAAATAAAAGCAGCCTGGGGTTGTGGTTACTCGCCAGGCACTGTCCTCATATAACCACACAACATTTGCACTGATTTTGAGAATCAGGAAGTGTCACTATTTTTGTACTATGTTTGAAAAAAAATTCTGGATTACTTTATTTTAAAACGCACCAAAGCAAACGTAATGCGTTACGTTAAGCAAGACAGGCTCAGGTTGATGTATAACAAGGTGCACCGAGTGAAGTGCAGCCGGGGACGTCTGAGTAATATCTTAGTAGAACACTTCTGGGTGTCTCATGAGATTGCTGTATGATGTTCCTTGTGGTGGTTGTGCATCAGGAGGACAGCTGGAGAATAGCTTATGCACAGTTTTAGGGCATAGGTGTGCATTGTGGGGGCATGGGTGTGTAGTGGGGTATAGGTGTGTTGTGGGGACAGAATGTTTGAAGCTTTATTGCAAATGTCACAAAAAAATGTTAATATTTCACTTCCGTTCTTGGATTTTAGTCACTGTACATAATCTTCACAACAGTTATTTACAAAAGTTTAAGCTATTGCCATTAAAAATTACAATCACTTTTATTTAAGTATTATTTAAAAAAATAAAAAGCCAATGCTAATTGTAATATCAATACATCTAAGTAAAGGCAATACAAAACATGTGACATTACAAATACTAAAAGTGTCACATATGCTAAAGTTAAAAGTATTGGCATTGTAAATCACAAAACATAAATATAAAATGTCATTTACAAAACCAATAGCTCCAACTTTCCTACTGCGAGACCTATTGGCAACGCCAGTGCTTGTTACAGCTCCCTACCCTCACCCTGTCTGCGCCTTTTTACAGCTCCCTTCCCTCATCCTGTCTGCGCCTTTTTACAGCCCCCTTCCCTCGCTGTCTGCGCCTTTTTACAGCTCCCGTCCCTCGCTGTCTGCGCCTTTTTACAGCTCCCTTCCCTCGCTGTCTGCGCCTTTTTACAGCTCCCTTCCCTCACCCTGTCTGCGCCTTTTTACAGCTCCCTTCCCTCACCCTGTCTGCTCCTTTTTACAGCTCCGTTCCCTCTCTGTCTGCACCCTTTTACAGCTCCCTTCCCTCGCTGTCTGCGCCTTTTTACAGCTCCCTTCCCCCACCCTGTCTGCCCCTTTTTAGGTCTCGCAGACGTAAAAAGCAGGCGTAAGCCTGCTGTCTGCGAGACATCTTTTGTTGGCGTGTTAGAAGGAATCTGAGACGGAGCTCAAGCACGAGCGTCGCTGTCTCAGATTCCTCCTCGGGGGCGCGCACGGCACCACACACGCATGCGCATACACAGAGACACACAAGCGCCCATGCACGCACCCATACATACAGAGAACCCACCCCCGCCATCGCATACACACACGCGCGCACACACACACTGCATACACACACTGCATACACACACGCTCCCCACTCCCCACCCCCTTCACGGCGCTGTGCCCATCTCCTGCCTCGCAAGCACCACACACGCATGCGCATTCACAGAGACACACAAGCGCCCATGCACGCACCCATACATACAGAGAACACATCCCCGCCGTCGCACACACACACACACACTGCATACACACACGCATACACAGAGACACACACACAAGCACGCACGCACGCACCCATACATACAGAGAACACACCCCCGCCGTCGCATACACACAAGCGCACCAAGACCCCCGCCGCCCCACTCACCAGGTTCTTTGTTCGTGTCCCTCGGCAGCCATCCGGTCATTCTGGGCAACAGGCGGGTCACGCAAATCTTCCGGCGGGCACTGGAGCGCGGGGTAGACTCCTGTCTGCTTCCTGTATTTCTCTGGCCCCGCCCCGTCCCAACAAAGATTGCCTGGCTTCCTGTTGAAGCCGGGCTGCGGCGTTTCATTATTTTTCTTCGCAACGGCAAAAATATTAATCTGAAAGCATGGCGACACAAAGGAAGTTTAAAAGCCTAATCTTGAGGGTTCTCGTTTTACAAGACATGCCTTTTTCCCATGGGTGAAAAGATTATTTTAAACAAAAACAAGAAACACATTTTGGATTCAACCTGTAGATGGTATGATATGCACAGCGTATGAATCTAGATGACATACATGCTGCAGAAACAAGGTGATTTAAGAAAGCCATAGTGGCTGCCTTATTGTGTACAGAATGTGCTTTAGGAAACAGAAACTGTGCATGTAACGTCTCTTTTGCTTCACAAGAAGGAAGTGGTTGCTCTCTGTCTCAATTCACAGCTACCACCCGGACAAGATTTTGTGATGTCACGAGCAGTTGCACAACTTGGGCACGCACGCATTGAGACTTTTCCCCTTAACAGGGGAAGCCGGTACCAGGTTCGAGTCTCCCCGCCCCCTAACCATCTTGTTATTAAATGTGGGCCATTGATTCTGGGCCTTTTTCGTTTAGTTAATCCTCGGTATTATGAGACACTTTGGTCTCTTCTAATTTCTCTCTCTCTGTATAAATACGTTTATATACATCTACGTAGCACGGTTCTTTTAGCTCACCAGCGGATACATACATAAACTTACATGTATGCAGTTCCATAATTTTAAATGTTCCAGTTTCTGCTGCAGCCCCCCCCCCCCCGCCCCTAACGAGCGCATTATGCAACACAGACACACAGACCAATTCAGCCTTCCATCCTTCTAATGATGGTAAATTGATTCTTATTGAATTGGGTGATTTTTACACCTGTTATTTACAGCGCTTACAGAACGAAGTAGGGTTTTGTGAAGCGCTATATGAAAGCAAATATATAACAATTCATATATAATAAACTATGAACCCTGGCCACCCCGCTGTGTTTTTCTTGTCTGCATGTTCCTGCGGTCACCATTGTGCTGCTGTAATCGTCTAGATTAGGACACTGGCTTTGCCTAGTTTGGCAAAATGTTAAAACAAGCGCCTTGTCTGTGTGTCTCATTGTGGCGCTGCAACCGGGTGAGTCAGACTTTATAGGAAAGCTGCTATTTCCGGTCTTGCAAGACACGATAATGGTCACCTTTGTTATTACCCAAAAATAAAAGGCTACTTTTTACCGTTAAAGATAATCTTAACGGGTTCTTCTTCTTTTCAAAGTATATATTTTTTGTTCTCCTAAAAAACATGGTAACGCGTGCCCTCCTGTGTCCATATAGGTTGCGTCTTTCCTGTCTCCCCTTTCATGTATTCTTCTTTTCTGCCATGCTGCCACTACCGTCTCTCTTATCATTGCCTACTCTCCTATCGTTGGCTGTCTCTAACGTGGAACACACACTTTTCATGCTTCTGAGGTCAATAACATGAGCCCCGTTGCATTGACACACACTGCCCTCACACACACAAGTTACTGTGACACACACAATGCTCTCAGACACACAGGCTGCTCACACACACAGGCACTGTTCACACACAGACACTGTTCACACACAGACACTGTTCACACACACAGGCACTGCTCACACACACACAGATGCTGCTCATACACACAGGCACTTCACACACACACCGGCACTGCGCACACACCGGCACTGCGCACACACACAGCCAAGTCAATATTTCTTGGATTTAGTGGTACACACATCCTCGTTTTCCACCTACTCAAATATACAAATTACCATGCTCGTCGGAAAACGTCTGTTTTGCTGTGCATCAATATGAGAACGCTGGTGTTTGTTTAATTTAGTGACTGGCGACTGTTTATGCATAATTTTGTGCTTCATATAGTTCCCAAGGAGTTGTGGTTCCCTTTGTGCTGTCGTCGTTGGAGTGACGGGATCTGACTATCTTGGAAATTGCTTTTGTGTGGCACGCAGGACACACCGAAGCATCAACCCATTGCCTGTTCCGAAACAATAGATCTCTGCGCCTGCTACTGTTACATTAGGCGCATTCTTGAACCAACCACTTGAAATTCTTTTTTTTATTGAATGTCATTCTTCAGGAAGTGACATAAAATCGTTAAAGTGCTGCTTGATTTATAAACTGTACTCCTCCGGTCTTTGGGCCTGCCCTCTGAGGAAGGTCAGCCCTGTAGAATGACAGTGTGTACATTATTAAGGGACAACACACCGCCCATGAGCTTCTGAAATCGCTTAACTAGGTTCTTGTCCTGCAGCCCAAAATCAGGCAACGCTAATAGGTTTGCGTTTTTAATTATTCATCTGGGAGGAAATAAATAAATAACAAAAGCCCTCTGCTTGCATGCTACTTTCGCGGCTCCTTTGACGTGCGTCCATTTGCCACCAGCCACTTAGGCATTTTGTGTGCGCGCGCCGCCTCTGCTGCCAGGCTTCAGCACACCAGGCTGCACACCCCCTCACCCCCAGTCACTTTATCTGAGCCCACTTCACACGCGCTCTGCAGGTCATAAACAGGACCATCTGCTCCACTCCCAGCGCTGCATGACTGCCTTCAAAGCAAGCTTATAACACGAGCTGCCCTCAGACGTTCCAAGACACACACTTTTCATGCTTCTGAGGTCGATAACATGAGCCCCGTTGCATTGACACACACTGCCCTCACACACACAAGTTACTGTCACACACACAATGCTCTCAGACACACAGGCTGCTCACACACACAGGCACAGTTCACACGCAAGCACTGTTCACACACAGGCACTGTTCACACACACACAGACACTGCTCACACACACAGACGCTGCTCACACACACAGGCACTTCACACACACACCGGCACTTCACACACATACCGGCACTGCGCACACACACCGGCACTGCGCGCACACACACAGCCAAGGGTGCCAGGGAAAACGTATAAATAGGGATGGTTTTAAAAGAAATTTGCACTTGTTGTGCCTCTCTGCCCTCTGCATCACCACATCATCACTCAGCGCTACCCCAGCATCACTCAGCACCACCACATTATCACTCAGCACCACCACATTATCACTCAGCACCACCGCATTATCACTCAGCACCACCACATTATCACTCAGCACCACCACAGCACCACTCAGCAGCACAACATCACTTCATCCTTTACGACGAGGATGTTACCCCGCGCTACCATTCCGACGCGTCTCTTACAACGCAAGTCGTAACCACAACTTGCGCTGGAGGGCGCTCAAGGACAAGGAATAGTTAATTTACTATTCCAACACCTTCCCTACTATCCACGGGGACTGGTGTTGGAATAGTAAATTAAACTATTCCTAAGTCTGCACACTACAGCGCAAGTCGTGGTAACGACTTGCGTTGTAAAACACGTGTTGTAACGGTACGTGTGGTAATAGCCCACGTCGTACCGTCATACATCCCCACAGCACCACTCAGCACCACCACATTATCACTCAGCACAACCACATCATCACTCAGCGCTACCCCAGCATCACTCAGCACCACCACATTATCACTCAGCACCACCACATTATCACACAGCACCACTCAGCACCACCACATTATCACTCAGCACCACCACATTATCACTCAGCACCACCACATTATCACTCAGCACCACCACATTATCACTCAGCAGCACAACATCACTCAGCACCACCACAGCACCACTCAGCACCACCCCACCATCACTCAGCACCATCCCAGTATCGCTCAGCACCACCACAGCACCACTCAGCACCACCACAGCACCACTCAGCACCAACACAGCATCACTCAGCGCCACCCCAGCATCAATCTGCGCAACCATTCAACAACAATTGGTTCAAATATGTTCTCTCAATGGTTCAAGCTTTATTACAAATGTCACAAAAAGATGTTAATATTTCACTTCTGTTCTTGGATTTTCGTCACAATAAAATACACTGAACATAATCTTCACAAAAGTTATTTACAAACGTTTAAGGTATTGCCATTATAAATTACAATCACTTTTATTTAAGTATTATTTAAAAAAATTAAAAGCCATTGTTATTTGTAATATCAATACATCTAAGTCACGTAAATACAACATATGTTGCATTACAAATGCTATAGGTATCACATTTGCGAAAGTTATAACTATTGGCATTGTAAATGACAAAGCTATTAATTTAGCTATTTTCAAAACCAACACATAAATAAAAAAATTGTCATTTACAAGACCAATAGCTCAAACTTTCCTAATGCGAGACCTATTGCATTGCAAATGCTTGTTACAGCTTCCTTCCCTCACTGTCTGCACCTTTTTACAGCTCCCTTCCCTCCCTGTCTGCGCCTTTTTAGGTTTTGCCTCGCGAAAAAGATGCGCTCTGCGCATCTTTTTTGTGCAGGCAAAAACCTAATGAGTACTGTGTGTGGGTTTGGGTCGGCCCTCGTCATTCATTGGCTGGCTCCATAAATGGAGCCTAGCCATTGGACGAGGGGCCTGTCCGTCAATGCCGGACCAGACACGGGGGCGTTCCCGAGATTCTTTGGCTTTTGCCGACGTCACGCGACGCCGGGAACGCCCCCGACTCTGGTCCGGGATTGAGGGCACCCGCCGGGAAAGGGCATGAAGGTCAAACCAAGCTGCAGGGAGGTATCGCCGGCAGCCCGTCATCCGAGGAGATGGTTGGCTGCAGGGAAAGTAGGAGGCATGAAGATTATACCGTGCTTACTTTGAGCAGCTGAGCTGGTTGCAGGGGTCCACCAGCGCTCGTATTTGAAAACCCGCACTTATTATTGTTTTAACACCAGCCTCCATCCAAAATAAGAGAGAGAAACGGGGTGAAGACTGATAAAGAAAATGACGGTAAAACGCTGACAAAGGGAGAAAGCAGGGATTAAAAAAACCTATGCATGAGTGAAATAAATGGGCAGGACATGTATGGTGGTTCATGAAAGAGATATGAGGTGGAGCTTCAGAGTGGAGCTTCAGAGTGGAGCTTCAGAGTGGAGCTTCAGAGTGCAGAGTAGAGCTTCAGAGTGGAGCTTCAGAGTGGAGCTTCAGAGTGCAGAGTAGAGCTTCAGAGTGGAGCTTCAGAGTGGAGCTTCAGAGTGCAGAGTGGAGCTTCAGAGTGGAGCTTCAGAGTGCAGAGTGGAGCTTCAGAGTGGAGCTTCAGAGTGGAGCTTCAGAGTGGAGCTTCAGAGTTCAGAGTGGAGCTTCAGAGTGCAGAGTGGAGCTTCAGAGTGCAGAGTGGAGCTTCAGAGTGCAGAGTGGAGCTTCAGAGTGGAGCTTCAGAGTGCAGAGTGGAGCTTCAGAGTGGAGCTTCAGAGTGCAGAGTGGAGCTTCAGAGTGGAGCTTCAGAGTGCAGAGTGGAGCTTCAGGGCGGAGCTTCAGAGTGGAGCTTCAGAGTGGAGCTTCAGAGTGGAGCTTCAGAGTGGAGCTTCAGAGTGCAGAGTGGAGCTTCAGAGTGGAGCTTCAGAGTGGAGCTTCAGAGTGCAGAGTGGAGCTTCCGAGTGGAGCTTCCGAGTGGAGCTTCCGAGTGGAGCTTCAGAGTGCAGAGCGGAGCTTCAGAGTGGAGCTTCAGAGTGCAGAGTGGAGCTTCAGAGTGGAGCTTCAGAGTGCAGAGTGGAGCTTCAGAGTGGAGCTTCAGAGTGCAGAGAGGAGCTTCAGAGTGGAGCTTCAGAGTGCAGAGTGGAGCTTCAGAGTGGAGCTTCAGAGTGCAGAGTGGAGCTTCAGAGCGGAGCTTCAGAGTGGAGCTTCAGAGTGCAGAGTGGAGCTTCAGAGTGGAGCTTCAGAGTGGAGCTTCAGAGTGGAGCTTCAGAGTGGAGCTTCAGAGCAAAGCTTCAGAGTGGAGCTTCAGAGTGGAGCTTCAGAGTGGAGCTTCAGAGTGCAGAGTGGAGCTTCAGAGTGGAGCTTCAGAGTGGAGCTTCAGAGTGGAGCTTCAGAGTGCAGAGTGGAGCTTCAGAGTGGAGCTTCAGAGTGGAGCTTCAGAGTGGAGCTTCAGAGTGGAGCTTCAGAGTGCAGAGTAGAGCTTCAGAGTGGAGCTTCAGAGTGGAGCTTCAGAGTGCAGAGTAGAGCTTCCGAGTGGAGCTTCAGAGTGCAGAGTAGAGCTTCCGAGTGGAGCTTCAGAGTGGAGCTTCAGAGTGGAGCTTCAGAGTGGAGCTTCAGAGTGCAGAGTGGAGCTTCAGAGTGGAGCTTCAGAGTGCAGAGTGAAGCTTCAGAGTGAAGCTTCAGAGTGGAGCTTCAGAGTGCAGAGTGGAGCTTCAGAGTGGAGCTTCAGAGTGGAGCTTCAGAGTGGAGCTTCAGAGTGGAGCTTCAGAGTGCAGAGTGGAGCTTCAGAGTGGAGCTTCAGAGTGCAGAGTGGAGCTTCAGAGTGGAGCTTCAGAGTGCAGAGTGGAGCTTCAGAGTGGAGCTTCAGAGTGCAGAGTGGAGCTTCAGAGTGGAGCTTCAGAGTGCAGAGTGGAGCTTCAGAGATGAGCTTCAGAGTGCAGAGTGGAGCTTCAGAGTGGAGCTTCAGAGTGGAGCTTCAGAGTGCAGAGTGGAGCTTCAGAGATGAGCTTCAGAGTGCAGAGTGGAGCTTCGGAGTGGAGCTTCAGAGTGGAGCTTCAGAGTGCAGAGTGGAGCTTCAGAGTGGAGCTTCAGAGTGCAGAGTGGAGCTTCGGAGTGGAGCTTCAGAGTGGAGCTTCAGAGTGGAGCTTCAGAGTGCAGAGTGGAGCTTCAGAGTGGAGCTTCAGAGTTCAGAGTGGAGCTTCAGAGTGGAGCTTCAGAGTGCAGAGTGGAGCTTCAGAGTGGAGCTTCAGAGTGGAGCTTCAGAGTGGAGCTTCAGAGTGCAGAGTGGAGCTTCAGAGTGGAGCTTCAGAGTGGAGCTTCAGAGTGCAGAGTGGAGCTTCAGAGTGGAGCTTCAGAGTGCAGAGTGGAGCTTCAGAGTGGAGCTTCAGAGTGGAGCTTCAGAGTGGAGCTTCAGAGTGCAGAGTGGAGCTTCAGAGTGGAGCTTCAGAGTGCAGAGTGGAGCTTCAGAGTGGAGCTTCAGAGTGCAGAGTGGAGCTTCAGAGTGGAGCTTCAGAGTGCAGAGTGGAGCTTCAGAGTGGAGCTTCAGAGTGGAGCTTCAGAGTGGAGCTTCAGAGTGCAGAGTGGAGCTTCAGAGTGGAGCTTCAGAGTGGAGCTTCAGAGTGGAGCTTCAGAGTGCAGATTCAGAGTGGAGCTTCAGAGTGCAGATTCAGAGTGGAGCTTCAGAGTGCAGAGTGGAGCTTCAGAGTGGAGCTTCAGAGTGCAGATTCAGAGTGGAGCTTCAGAGTGCAGAGTGGAGCTTCAGAGTGCAGAGTGGAGCTTCAGAGTGGAGCTTCAGAGTGGAGCTTCAGAGTGCAGATTCAGAGTGGAGCTTCAGAGTGCAGAGTGGAGCTTCAGAGCGGAGCTTCAGAGTGCAGAGTGGAGCTTCAGAGCGGAGCTTCAGAGTGCAGAGAGGAGCTTCAGAGTGGAGCTTCAGAGTGGAGCTTCAGAGTGGAGCTTCAGAGTGGAGCTTCAGAGTGGAGCTTCAGAGTGGAGCTTCAGAGTGCAGAGTGGAGCTTCAGAGTGGAGCTTCAGAGTGGAGCTTCAGAGTGCAGAGTGGAGCTTCAGAGTGGAGCTTCAGAGTGCAGAGTGGAGCTTCGGAGTGGAGCTTCAGAGTGGAGCTTCAGAGTGGAGCTTCAGAGTGCAGAGTGGAGCTTCAGAGTGGAGCTTCAGAGTTCAGAGTGGAGCTTCAGAGTGGAGCTTCAGAGTGCAGATTGGAGCTTCAGGGCGGAGCTTCAGAGTGGAGCTTCAGAGTGGAGCTTCAGAGTGGAGCTTCAGAGTGGAGCTTCAGAGTGGAGCTTCAGAGTGCAGAGTGGAGCTTCAGAGTGGAGCTTCAGAGTGGAGCTTCAGAGTGCAGAGTGGAGCTTCAGAGTGGAGCTTCCGAGTGGAGCTTCCGAGTGGAGCTTCCGAGTGGAGCTTCCGAGTGGAGCTTCAGAGTGCAGAGTGGAGCTTCAGAGTGGAGCTTCAGAGTGCAGAGTGGAGCTTCAGAGTGGAGCTTCAGAGTGCAGAGTGGAGCTTCAGAGTGGAGCTTCAGAGTGCAGAGTGGAGCTTCAGAGTGGAGCTTCAGAGTGCAGAGTGGAGCTTCAGAGTGGAGCTTCAGAGTGCAGAGTGGAGCTTCAGAGTGGAGCTTCAGAGTGGAGCTTCAGAGTGGAGCTTCAGAGCGGAGCTTCAGAGTGGAGCTTCAGAGTGCAGAGTGGAGCTTCAGAGTGGAGCTTCAGAGTGGAGCTTCAGAGTGGAGCTTCAGAGTGGAGCTTCAGAGCAAAGCTTCAGAGTGGAGCTTCAGAGTGGAGCTTCAGAGTGGAGCTTCAGAGTGCAGAGTGGAGCTTCAGAGTGGAGCTTCAGAGTGGAGCTTCAGAGTGGAGCTTCAGAGTGCAGAGTGGAGCTTCAGAGTGGAGCTTCAGAGTGGAGCTTCAGAGTGGAGCTTCAGAGTGCAGAGTAGAGCTTCAGAGTGGAGCTTCAGAGTGGAGCTTCAGAGTGCAGAGTAGAGCTTCCGAGTGGAGCTTCAGAGTGCAGAGTAGAGCTTCCGAGTGGAGCTTCAGAGTGGAGCTTCAGAGTGGAGCTTCAGAGTGCAGAGTGGAGCTTCAGAGTGGAGCTTCAGAGTGCAGAGTGGAGCTTCAGAGTGGAGCTTCAGAGTGGAGCTTCAGAGTGCAGAGTGGAGCTTCAGAGTGGAGCTTCAGAGTGGAGCTTCAGAGTGGAGCTTCAGAGTGCAGAGTGGAGCTTCAGAGTGGAGCTTCAGAGTGCAGAGTGGAGCTTCAGAGATGAGCTTCAGAGTGCAGAGTGGAGCTTCAGAGTGGAGCTTCAGAGTGCAGAGTGGAGCTTCAGAGATGAGCTTCAGAGTGCAGAGTGGAGCTTCAGAGTGGAGCTTCAGAGTGGAGCTTCAGAGTGCAGAGTGGAGCTTCAGAGTGGAGCTTCAGAGTTCAGAGTGGAGCTTCAGAGTGGAGCTTCTGAGTGCAGAGTGGAGCTTCAGAGTGGAGCTTCAGAGTGGAGCTTCAGAGTGCAGATTCAGAGTGGAGCTTCAGAGTGCAGATTCAGAGTGGAGCTTCAGAGTGCAGAGTGGAGCTTCAGGGTGGAGCTTCAGAGTGCAGATTCAGAGTGGAGCTTCAGAGTGCAGAGTGGAGCTTCAGAGTGCAGAGTGGAGCTTCAGAGTGGAGCTTCAGAGTGGAGCTTCAGAGTGGAGCTTCAGAGTGCAGATTCAGAGTGGAGCTTCAGAGTGCAGAGTGGAGCTTCAGAGCGGAGCTTCAGAGTGCAGAGTGGAGCTTCAGAGCGGAGCTTCAGAGTGCAGAGAGGAGCTTCAGAGTGGAGCTTCAGAGTGGAGCTTCAGAGTGGAGCTTCAGAGTGCAGAGTGGAGCTTCAGAGTGCAGAGTGGAGCTTCAGAGTGGAGCTTCAGAGTGCAGAGTGGAGCTTCAGAGTGGAGCTTCAGAGTGCAGAGTGGAGCTTCAGAGATGAGCTTCAGAGTGCAGAGTGGAGCTTCAGAGTGGAGCTTCAGAGTGGAGCTTCAGAGTGCAGAGTGGAGCTTCAGAGTGGAGCTTCAGAGTGCAGAGTGGAGCTTCGGAGTGGAGCTTCAGAGTGGAGCTTCAGAGTGGAGCTTCAGAGTGCAGAGTGGAGCTTCAGAGTGGAGCTTCAGAGTTCAGAGTGGAGCTTCAGAGTGGAGCTTCAGAGTGCAGAGTGGAGCTTCAGAGTGGAGCTTCAGAGTGGAGCTTCAGAGTGGAGCTTCAGAGTGCAGATTCAGAGTGGAGCTTCAGAGTGCAAATTCAGAGTGGAGCTTCAGAGTGCAGAGTGGAGCTTCAGAGTGGAGCTTCAGAGTGCAGATTCAGAGTGGAGCTTCAGAGTGCAGAGTGGAGCTTCAGAGTGCAGAGTGGAGCTTCAGAGTGGAGCTTCAGAGTGGAGCTTCAGAGTGGAGCTTCAGAGTGCAGATTCAGAGTGGAGCTTCAGAGTGTAGAGTGGAGCTTCAGAGCGGAGCTTCAGAGTGCAGAGTGGAGCTTCAGAGCGGAGCTTCAGAGTGCAGAGAGGAGCTTCAGAGTGGAGCTTCAGAGTGGAGCTTCAGAGTGGAGCTTCAGAGTGGAGCTTCAGAGTGCAGAGTGGAGCTTCAGAGAGGAGCTTCAGAGTGCAGAGTGGAGCTTCAGAGTGGAGCTTCAGAGTGCAGAGTGGAGCTTCAGAGTGGAGCTTCAGAGTGCAGAGTGGAGCTTCAGAGTGGAGCTTCAGAGTGCAGAGTGGAGCTTCAGAGATGAGCTTCAGAGTGCAGAGTGGAGCTTCAGAGTGGAGCTTCAGAGTGCAGAGTGGAGCTTCAGAGATGAGCTTCAGAGTGCAGAGTGGAGCTTCAGAGTGGAGCTTCAGAGTGGAGCTTCAGAGTGGAGCTTCAGAGTGCAGAGTGGAGCTTCAGAGTGGAGCTTCAGAGTGCAGAGTGGAGCTTCGGAGTGGAGCTTCAGAGTGGAGCTTCAGAGTGGAGCTTCAGAGTGCAGAGTGGAGCTTCAGAGTGGAGCTTCAGAGTTCAGAGTGGAGCTTCAGAGTGGAGCTTCAGAGTGCAGAGTGGAGCTTCAGAGTGGAGCTTCAGAGTGGAGCTTCAGAGTGGAGCTTCAGAGTGGAGCTTCAGAGTGGAGCTTCAGAGTGCAGATTCAGAGTGGAGCTTCAGAGTGCAGATTCAGAGTGGAGCTTCAGAGTGCAGATTCAGAGTGGAGCTTCAGAGTGCAGAGTGGAGCTTCAGAGTGGAGCTTCAGAGTGGAGCTTCAGAGTGCAGATTCAGAGTGGAGCTTCAAAGTGCAGAGTGGAGCTTCAGAGTGCAGAGTGGAGCTTCAGAGTGGAGCTTCAGAGTGGAGCTTCAGAGTGCAGAGTGGAGCTTCAGAGTGCAGAGTGGAGCTTCAGAGTGGAGCTTCAGAGTGGAGCTTCAGAGTGGAGCTTCAGAGTTCAGAGTGGAGCTTCAGAGTGCAGATTCAGAGTGGAGCTTCAGAGTGGAGCTTCAGAGTGGAGCTTCAGAGTGGAGCTTCAGAGTGGAGCTTCAGAGTGCAGATTCAGAGTGGAGCTTCAGAGTGCAGATTCAGAGTGGAGCTTCAGAGTGGAGCTTCAGAGATGAGCTTCAGAGTGCAGAGTGGAGCTTCAGAGATGAGCTTCAGAGTGCAGAGTGGGGCTTCAGAGTGGAGCTTCAGAGTGGAGCTTCAGAGATGAGCTTCAGAGTGCAGAGTGGAGCTTCAGAGTGGAGCTTCAGAGTGCAGAGTGGAGCTTCAGAGATGAACTTCAGAGTGCAGAGTGGAGCTTCAGAGTGGAGCTTCAGAGTGGAGCTTCAGAGTGCAGAGTGGAGCTTCAGAGTGGAGCTTCAGAGTGGAGCTTCAGAGTGGAGCTTCAGAGTGCAGAGTGGAGCTTCAGAGTGGAGCTTCAGAGTTCAGAGTGGAGCTTCAGAGTGGAGCTTCCGAG
The DNA here is from genome assembly GCF_964263255.1 of Lissotriton vulgaris. NCBI lineage: Eukaryota > Metazoa > Chordata > Amphibia > Caudata > Salamandridae > Lissotriton > Lissotriton vulgaris. The sequence goes on along the minus strand of NC_141700.1, from coordinate 17,449,950 downwards.
TGCAGAGTGGAGCTTCAGAGTGGAGCTTCAGAGTGCAGAGTGGAGCTTCAGAGTGGAGCTTCAGAGTGGAGCTTCAGAGTGGAGCTTCAGAGTGCAGATTCAGAGTGGAGCTTCAGAGTGGAGCTTCAGAGTGGAGCTTCAGAGTGCAGATTCAGAGTGGAGCTTCAGAGTGCAGATTCAGAGTGGAGCTTCAGAGTGCAGAGTGGAGCTTCAGAGTGGAGCTTCAGAGTGCAGAGTGGAGCTTCAGAGTGGAGCTTCAGAGTGCAGAGTGGAGCTTCAGAGATGAACTTCAGAGTGCAGAGTGGAGCTTCAGAGTGGAGCTTCAGAGTGGAGCTTCAGAGTGGAGCTTCAGAGTGCAGAGTGGAGCTTCAGAGTGGAGCTTCAGAGTGGAGCTTCAGAGTGGAGCTTCAGAGTGCAGAGTGGAGCTTTAGAGTGCAGAGTGGAGCTTCAGAGTGGAGCTTCAGAGTGGAGCTTCAGAGTGGAGCTTCAGAGTGCAGATTCAGAGTGGAGCTTCAGAGTGCAGAGTGGAGCTTCAGAGCGGAGCTTCAGAGTGCAGAGTGGAGCTTCAGAGCGGAGCTTCAGAGTGCAGAGAGGAGCTTCAGAGTGGAGCTTCAGAGTGGAGCTTCAGAGTGGAGCTTCAGAGTGGAGCTTCAGAGTGCAGAGTGGAGCTTCAGAGTGGAGCTTCAGAGTGCAGAGTGGAGCTTCAGAGATGAACTTCAGAGTGCAGAGTGGAGCTTCAGAGTGGAGCTTCAGAGTGGAGCTTCAGAGTGCAGAGTGGAGCTTCAGAGTGGAGCTTCAGAGTGGAGCTTCAGAGTGGAGCTTCAGAGTGCAGAGTGGAGCTTCAGAGTGCAGAGTGGAGCTTCAGAGTGGAGCTTCAGAGTGGAGCTTCAGAGTGGAGCTTCAGAGTGCAGATTCAGAGTGGAGCTTCAGAGTGCAGAGTGGAGCTTCAGAGCGGAGCTTCAGAGTGCAGAGTGGAGCTTCAGAGCGGAGCTTCAGAGTGCAGAGAGGAGCTTCAGAGAGGAGCTTCAGAGTGGAGCTTCAGAGTGGAGCTTCAGAGTGGAGCTTCAGAGTGGAGCTTCAGAGTGCAGAGTGGAGCTTCAGAGTGCAGAGTGGAGCTTCAGAGTGCAGATTTAGAGTGGAGATTCAGAGTGCAGATGCAGAGTGGAGATTCAGAGTGCAGAGTGGAGATTCAGAGTGGAGCTTCAGAGTGGAGCTTCAGAGTGGAGCTTCAGAGTGCAGAGTGGAGCTTCAGAGTGCAGAGTGGAGCTTCAGAGTGGAGCTTCAGAGTGGAGCTTCAGAGTGGAGCTTCAGAGTGCAGATTCAGAGTGGAGCTTCAGAGTGCAGAGTGGAGCTTCAGAGCGGAGCTTCAGAGTGCAGAGTGGAGCTTCAGAGCGGAGCTTCAGAGTGCAGAGAGGAGCTTCAGAGTGGAGCTTCAGAGTGGAGCTTCAGAGTGGAGCTTCAGAGTGGAGCTTCAGAGTGGAGCTTCAGAGTGCAGAGTGGAGCTTCAGAGTGCAGAGTGGAGCTTCAGAGTGCAGATTTAGAGTGGAGATTCAGAGTGCAGATGCAGAGTGGAGATTCAGAGTGCAGAGTGGAGATTCAGAGTGGAGCTTCAGAGTGCAGAGTGGAGGTTCAGAGTGCAGAGTGGAGATTCAGAGTGGAGCTTCAGAGTGCAGAGTGGAGATTCAGAGTGGAGCTTCAGAGTGCAGAGTGGAGCTTCAGAGTGCAGAGTGCAGAGTGGAGATTCAGAGTGGAGCTTCAGAGTGCAGAGTGGAACTTCAGAGTGCAGATTCAGAGTGGAGCTTCAGAGTGCAGAGTGGAGCTTCAGAGTGCAGATTTAGAGTGGAGATTCAGAGTGCAGATGCAGAGTGGAGATTCAGAGTGCAGAGTGGAGATTCAGAGTGGAGCTTCAGAGTGCAGAGTGGAGCTTCAGAGTGCAGAGTGGAGATTCAGAGTGGAGCTTCAGAGTGCAGAGTGGAGATTCAGAGTGGAGCTTCAGAGTGCAGAGTGGAGCTTCAGAGTGCAGAGTGGAGATTCAGAGTGGAGCTTCAGAGTGCAGAGTGGAGCTTCAGAGTGCAGATTCAGAGTGCAGAGTGGAGCTTCAGAGTGGAGCTTCAGAGTGGAGAGTGGAGCTTTAGAGTGCAGATTCAGAGTGGAGATTGGAGCTTCAGAGTGCAGATTCAGAGTGCAGAGTGGAGCTTCAGAGTGGAGCTTCAGAGTGGAGCTTCAGAGTGGAGCTTCAGAGTGGAGCTTTAGAGTGGAGCTTCAGAGTGGAGAGTGGAGCTTCAGAGTTGAGATTCAGAGTGCAGAGTGGAGCTTCAGAGTGGAGATTCAGAGTGGAGAGTGGAGCTTCAGAGTGGAGATTCAGAGTGGAGAGTGGAGCTTCAGAGTTGAGATTCAGAGTGCAGAGTGGAGCTTCAGAGTGCAGAGTGGAGCTTCAGAGTGCAGCGTGGAGCTTCAGAGTGCAGAGTGGAGCTTCAGAGTGCAGAGTGGAGCTTCAGAGTGCAGGGTGGAGCTTCAGAGTGCAGAGTGGAGATTCAGAGTGCAGAGTGGAGATTCAGAGTGGAGCTTCAGAGTGCAGAGTGGAGATTCAGAGTGGAGCTTCAGAGTGCAGAGTGGAGCTTCAGAGTGCAGAGTGGAGATTCAGAGTGCAGAGTGGAGATTCAGAGTGCAGATTCAGAGTGCAGAGTGGAGATTCAGAGTGCAGATTCAGAGTTCAGATTCAGAGTGGAGCTTCAGAGTGCAGAGTGGAGCTTCAGAGTGCAGATTCAGAGTGGAGCTTCAGAGTGCAGAGTGGAGCTTCAGAGTGCAGATTCAGAGTGGAGCTTCAGAGTGGAGCTTCAGAGTGCAGATTCAGAGTGCAGATTCAGAGTGGAGCTTCAGAGTGCAGATTCAGAGTGGAGCTTCAGAGTGGAGCTTCAGAGTGGAGCTTCAGAGTGGAGCTTCAGAGTGGAGCTTCAGAGTGGAGCTTCAGAGTGCAGCTTCAGAGTGCAGAGTGGAGCTTCAGAGTGCAGCTTCAGAGTGCAGAGTGCAGCTTCAGAGTGCAGAGTGGAGCTTCAGAGTGCAGAGTGGAGCTTCAGAGTGTCAAGAGCAATGCCAATAGCTCTAACTTTAACAAAGGCAAAACCATTGCATTGTAAATGCTTGTTACAGCTGCCTTCCCTCTCTGTCTGCGCCTTTTTACAGCTCCCTTCCCTCACCCTGTCTGCACCTTTTTACAGCTCTCTTCCCTCATCCTGTCTGCGTCTTTTTACAGCTCTGTTCCCTCTCTGTCTGCCCCTTTTTACTGCTCCCTTCCCTCGCTGTCTGCGCCTTTTTACAGCTCCTTCCCTCACCCTGTCTGCGCCTTTTTACAGCTCCCTTCCCTCACTGTCTGCACCTTTTTACTGCTCCCTTGCCTCACTGTGTCTGCGCCTTTTTACAGCTCCCTTCCCTCACTGTCTGCGCCTTTTTACAGCGCCTCATGATTTCTTAGATGTATCTTTAGTTTGCATGACGTTGGTAATTTACATATTCCAGCTCCCTTTTTCACCCCACTTTATATTATGTTTTAGATTTGGCTTTAGTTTTCATGATGTTAATGATTTGCTTTTTCCATAGTCCATCCCTCATCTTACCTTTAGTTTACATGATGTCTTAGGTGTATCTCTAGTTTGCATCATGTTGATGTTTTGCTTTTCTAGCTCCCATCCCTCACAGTGCCTTTAGTGTACCTGATGTTTCAGATGTATCTTTATTTTACATGATACTGGTGACTTGCTTTTTCTGACTCCCATCCCTCACTTGTGTTTAGGTTAAATGATGTTGGAGATGTGGCTTTTCCAGCCTCGATCCCTCGCCTTGTCTTTAGTTTACATGGTGTTTTAAATGCGTCTTTATCTTGCATGATATTCAAGATGTGTCTTTTTATCTGGCTCCCATCCTTCACTGGGTCTTTAGTTTACATGTTGCTGGTGATTTGTTTTTTTTCTCCCATCTCTTACTCTTCTTTAGTTTACATGACGTTTTAGATGTATAAGTAGTTTGCATGATATTCTAGATGTGTTTTTCTCTGACCCCCGCCCCTCACTCTGTCATTAGTTTACATTTGCTGGTTATTTGCTTTTTCTGGCTACCATCACTCACCATGTCTTTAGTTTACATGATGCTGGTGATTGGATATTCTCACTCCTATCCCTCACCGTGTCTTTAGTTTACATGATACTGGTGTTTTGATTTTCTGTCTCTCACCCCTCACAGTGTCTTTAATTTATATAGGTAGGAAGGATCCTTCAAGCATGGTTATCCCCACTTATTGCCTGGTGTCAGTGTGTTTTTGACTTAGTCTTGTGTTTTAGACTAATCAGGAAGCCAACAACAGTGTTTTCTCGCCTACATTGCTTACAGTAAGTACTTTGGTACCTCCACAAGTGGCTACAGTTTACATGATGTTTTATATGTATGTTTAGTTTGCTTTATATTCGAGATGTGTTTTTTCCATCTCTCATCTCTCACTTTGTCTTTAGTTTACATGATGCTGGTGATTTGATTTGCTGTCTCCCATCTCTCACTGTGTATTTAGTTTGCATGATGTTGTTGATATGCTTTTTCTGTCTCCCATCCCTCTCTGTGCCCTTAGTTTACATGATGTTTATGATTTATTTTTCTCTCGCTTCCATTCCTCATCGTGTCTTTAGTTTACATGATGCTGGTGATTTGGTATTCTCTCTCCCATCCCTCACTGTGTGTTTAGTTTGCATGATGTTTTAGATGTGTGTTTAGTTTGCGTGATATTCAAAATTTATTTTTTTATCTCTGATTGTGTCTTTAGTTTGCATGATTCTGTGATTTACTTTTTCCATCTCATATCCTTCAAATTGCCTTTCGTTTGCATGATGTTGGTGATTTGTCCCCCCCCCCATGTTTAGTTGACATGATATTGGTGATTTGATTTTTCTGACTTACAGCCCCTACCTTCTCTTTAGTTTCATGATGTTGGTCATTTGCTTTTTTTGGCTTCCACTCCACACCTTTGTTCAGTTTACATTATGTTGGAGATGGGCCTTTTTCCGACTCCCATTCCTTACCATGTATTCAGTTTGCATGATGTTGGTGACTTGTATTTTTCTGACTGCCATCCCCCACCTTGTCTTTAGTTTACAAGACATTAGCAATTTGCTTTCTGGTCCCCATCCGTCACTGTGTCATTAGTTTGCATGAAGTTTGTGTTTTGCTTTTTCCATCTCCCATCCATCACCAAGTCTTTAATTTACATGATGTTTGTGATTTCCTTTCTCCTTCTCTCATTCTTTATTCTGTATTTAATTTACGTTATGTTTTTGATGTGTCTTTTAATTGCATGATGTTCGAAATATGAATTTTTCTGTCTTCCATACTTAACCAAGTTTGCATGTTGTTGGAAATTAGCTTTTTACAGCTGCCATCCTCCTCCTATGTTTAATATACATTATGATGGTGATTCTGAAAGAGACTTTTTAGCCACAGATTCCTTACCTTAGAATTATCCCCAGATGTCATACTGGATCAGTAAAGAAAATTGTGAGCAGCACCGCTGCACGCTGGTTGGTTGCGCCGTTTGGTTCTACTTGGCATTGTTTGCATCATCCATGCCGTAAATAATGTTTGTGGTGCCTATTTGGGAGTCATCCAAACATGCTGGTGCCAGTTCTTTTCTGGTACCCACGAAGGATGGAGGCTTTCATCCTATCTTAGACCTGTGCTCTCTCAACTTCTTCCCAAAAAGGAGAAGTTCAAAATGCACACTCTAGCTTAGGTCCTATCTGCCCTGGATCCAGGAGACTGGATGGTAGTGTTGGACTTGCAGGACAGATATTTCCACTTTCCCATCCTGCGTGCCTACAGGCGTTATCTGCAGTTCACAGTAGGCCACAAGCACTTTCAGTTCACTGTGCTTGCTTTTGGGCTTACCAGCACCCTTGGTTGTTCACCAAGGTGATGGCGGTGGTCGCAGCTCATCTGCGGAGTTCATGGGTGCCAGTCTTCCCCTGTCTCAATGGCTGGTTGTTTAAAGCAGGCTTACCCCAGGCTGTCATCTCCCACCTCCAGAACTACGGTGGACCTCCTGCATTCTCTGGGGTTCACTGTCAATGTGCCGAAGACACACCTGACTCCCTCTCAGACGCTCCCTTTGAGCGGAGCTGTTCTCAACACATAGCAGGTTCTGGCCTATCCTTCTGAATGGCGAGTCCAGGATATTCAGGTTATGAAATCAATGTTTCAGTCCCTATTTTGGATTTCGGTGAGAGTAACTAGGAGGCTGCTGGGTTTCCTGGTCTCCTGTATTCTGCTTGTGAAACATGCCCATTGGCTTATGCGGGCTCTGCAGTGGGACCTGGAGTTCCTGTGTGCACAGCATCAGGGGAATCTCTCTGACACGGTCCAGATCTCAGAGAGCACTGTGAAAGCTCTGCAGTGGTGGTTAATGAACCCCAATTGGTTCAGCGGCAGACCCCTCTCCCATTCCAACCAGAGCTCAAAGTAGAGACAGATGTGTTACCCCTGGGCTCGGGCGGCCAACTGGGAGAGGTGGAGATCAAAGGACTCTAGTCTCTGGCAAAGTCCGGACTTGACATCAACCTGTTGGAGCTTTGACCAATCCATTTGGCATTGAAACCCATTTTGCCCTCCATCCAGAGGAGGCTGGTGCAGGTGTTAATGGACAACACCACCGCCATGTGGTACTGCAATGAGCAGGGCGGGGTGTGTTTCGTGGAACATTTGTCAAGAGGCCCTGCGTCTCTGGACATGACTGGAACATCAAGCATTTCCCTGGTGGCTCAACACCTGGCGGGCCCTATGAACGCCAGAGTGGATAAACTCAGCTGAAGATGCCTGGTGGTTCACAAATGATGCCTCCATCCGGAGATGGTGCAAGTTCTCTTTCAGCGGTGGAGAGAGCCTTGGTTAGATCTGTTCGCCACCAACGAGAACCCTCAATGTCAGCAGTTCTGCATGCTACAGTTTCCAAGGCAGCTCTCACTCAGAGACTATATTCCCCTCGAGTGGAGCTCAGGCCCCCTGTGCGCCTTTCTGCCAAAACCACCCCTGTCCAGAGTTCTCAAGAAGATCAGTAACGACTAGGCATAAATCCTTCTTGTGTGTCTGGATTGGGCACAGTGAGTCTCTTATCCCGAGCTATTGAGCATGGCCATCTGTCCTCCACTCAAGCTGTTCCTTCAGGAGGATCTTCTGTTGCAGCAGCAGGGGAGGGTTCTCCACCCAAACCTGTCCATGCTCCGCCGTTATGCGTGGAGATTGAGTGGTGACAGTTGACAGGTTTTGACCTTCCGCACGAACTATGCAATGTTATTGTGGCAGCCAGGCATCCCTCCACAAAGACAGTTTACGCCTGCTGTTTTGGAAACATCGTCGCAAGGTGCACAGAGAAACAAGTTGACCCTCTTTCTGCTCCCCTTTCTCAAAGCCTCCTGTTTGTTCTTTCCCTTGCACAGCAGGGCTCTGCTCTGGGAACTGTTAAGGGATATCTTTCTGAAACATCTGCTTTTCTATGTTTGCCTGACCAACCTTCCCTAATGTTAACATTGGCCAAAATGATGTCGATTTACACCATGATATATGTACGTGTAAAAATGAACTCACATCTCTGCGGTTGCATTTACCAGATGTGACCTCTACCTAAACCCCAATTCAGAAATACCTGGTTAGGCAGGCCCTGAGCCCTAGGGCTGAAGCAGCAGATTGACAGATCACAGGTGGGTGGGTCACGTAACCCTCAGACAGAACACACGAATAGGAAAACCCACATCAATCCCACAGATAGGCAGCGACAACACAATAGTTTCAGGAGATTGGCCCCCATAAAACATGATTGGCTGGAAAGGTGCGCATTCTCAAAAACACCATAAAGTCAGATGTTAGGAACACCTGGCCAATGTGAACACAGCATGCACATTAAACCCAGTGATCATACGCTCATCATGCCGGACATCTGGGCATGTACCCACTGGCCCTGCAATATGTTCAGACAAGGACGAGACAAACCTGCGCTTCTTATCAAACCTCTGATTTATGGCCCTGTGACTGTGACTTGGCCAATTCTGTCTCCAAAGTAATGCATAAGTTATTTTATGATGTTTCATGTAAAGTATAACAAGCATTTGCAATGCAATAGGTCTCGCATTAGGAAAGTTTGAGCTATTGGTATTGTAAATGACAAATTTTGTATTTATGTGTTGGTTTTGAAAATAGCTAAATTAATAGCTTTGTCATTTACAATTCCAATAGTTTTAACTTTCGCAAATGTGACACCTATAGCATTTGGAATGCATTATGTGTTGTATTTACGTGACTTAGATGTATTGATATTACAAATAACAATGGCTTTTAATTTTTTTAAATAATTAATACTTAAATAAAAGTTATTGTAATTTATAATGGCAATAGCTTAAACTTTTGTAAATAACGTTTGTGAAGATTATGTTCAGTGCATTTTACTGTGACGAAAATCCAAGAACAGAAGTGAAATATTAACATCTTTTTGTGACATTTGTAATAAAGCTTGAAACATTGAGAGAACATATTTGAACTAAGCATGGGCGGATTTTGCGGATCCACGATCCGCGGATTTTGTGGATTTGCGGATCGTGGATCCGCAAAATCCGCGGATTTGCGGATCCGCGGATTTGGGGCGGGGCTTCCATGCGAGTGCACATGCTTCTTGTGTATATAAAAGGTCAGAGAAAGATCAGTTCAGCAGATGAAGAGAAATAAGCTCCTGGTCACAGAAACAGCACGGGTATTGCGCTCGTGAAAGTCAAGGATGCAAAAGCCTCGATCCAGCATCACAGCTGATTTTCCACGGTAGAGTTGGGAAGAAGGCACACCTGTCCAGCCTCGACGACGCTCACGATTGTTTTTGGGCTAATGAATGAGTCACTGAATTTGAGCATCAACTAGTTCGAGCGACCATGTGTGTGTTACTATGCAATCGCCCCGAAGGGCGCAGGGGTCCCTTGAGTGAGCTGTCCATCATAGTGGGTGAATGGCGGGAAGACGGTGCAAACCGCGAGTGTGTGGGCGGGGCCAAACGGGCAGGGCTACCATGCGAGTTCACACATGCTTCTAGTGTGTATAAAAGGTCAGAGAAAGATCAGTTCAGCAGATGAAGATAAATAAGCTCCTGGTCACAGAAACAGCACGGGTATTGCGCTCGTGAAAGTCACGGATGCAAAAGCCTCTATCCGGCATCACAGCTGATTTTCCACGGTAGATTTGTGAAGAAGGCACACCTGCCTCGACGACGCTCACGATTGTTTTTGGGCTGATGAATGAGTCACAGGAAGGGCATGGTAAATATTTTAGGATGGCGCCGGCAAGCTGCCAGCGCCATCCTAAAATACTTACTAAATTAGCTTCAACAGGAAGCTCTAATAGATAAAATCGAGCACCTGCTTTATTTTATCTATTAGAGCTTCCTGTTGAAGCTAACTTAGTAACTATTTTAGGATGGCGCTGGCAGCTTGCCGGCGCCATCGTAAAATAGTTACACCAGGCAAGGCTTCAACTTTAGCCCCCGGAAAAATCCGCCGCTCGCGGATTTGCGAATTCTCGGTAAATTCGCGGGAGTTCGCGGATCGCGAAATTACTGAAAATTCGCAAAATCCGCGAGCGGAACGGATTTTCCGCTCATACTTAATTTGAACCAGTTGTTGTTGAATGGTTGCACAGATTGATGCTGTGGTGGCGCTGAGTGATGTTGTGGTGGCGACGAGTGATGCTGTGACGTTCAGTGATGCTGTGGTAGCGCATAGTGATGTTGTTGTGCCCCTCAGTGATGCTGTGGTGGTGCTGAGTGATGCTGTGGTGATGCGATAGATAGAGTGAGTGCGATAGATAGATAGAGGGAGGGCAATAGATAGAGGGAGGGCAATAGAGGAAGAGCGATAGAGGGAGGGTGATAGATAGATAGAGGGAGGGCGATAGATAGAGGGAGGGAGGGCGATAGAGTGAGGGAGGGCGATAGAGTGAAGGCGATAGATAGATAGAGGGAGGGCGATAGAGTGAGGAAGGGCGATAGATAGAGGGAGGGCGATAGAGTGACGGAGGGCGATAGATAGAGTGACGGAGGGCGATAGAGTGAGGGAGGGCGATAGAGTGAGGAGGGAGATAGATAGATAGATAGATAGATAGATAGATAGATAGATAGATAGATAGATAGATAGATAGATAGAGTGAGGGCGATAGAGTGAGTGAGGGCGATTGAGTGAGGGCGATAGAGTGAGTGAGGGCGATAGAGGGAGTGAGGGCGATAGAGTGGGTGAGGGCGATAGAGTGAGTGAGGGCGATAGAGTGAGTGAGGGCGATAGAGTTAGTGAGGGCGGTAGAGTGAGTGAGGGCGGTAGAGTGAGTGAGGGCGGTAGAGTGAGTGAAGGCGGTAGAGTGAGAGTGGTAGAGTGAGGGCGGTAGAGTGGTAGAGTTAGGGCGATTATGTGAGGGCGGTAGAGTGGTAGAGTGAGGGCGGTAGAGTGGTAGAGTGAGAGTGGTAGAGTGAGGGCGCTAGGGAGGGTGGTAGAGTCATCTCATTCAACTGACGCAGTGCCTGCTTGTGACGGTACCTGCATTTCAATGCACACCACCTGCTTAGATTGAAACGAACTCCGGCAACTCCATCGTTCAATCATATTTGATGTATGGAAATTACACCCATGCATTTTCAATATACACTTATTCAACCAAGGGGCAAAAATGTAATTTCATAGAAATCGTTAATAGAGAAGCATGTTGTGAAATTGCAACTCAAGAAAAATAATCGACCCTCCTCATCTTCTGAATAACCGTGCCTGCTGGAACCTTAGACATGGGTCCTTGGGAGGGTTTGGTTGAAATGCAAGGCAAATCCTCCATATAAATTCCACATACAGGGCACTCTGATCAGTAAGAAGGTAAACAACTAAACAAACTAAGTGCAGGTCATCTGAAAACTACATCTGGAACAGATATTGCTACCGCCAGGCTCTTAACAGATACACAGAGTATGTTTTTGATAACATAGTATTTTATTTATTTTGAAATTTACAAGGGTGATCCACCGTTGGTGCTTGTAAAAAAAAGAGCAGTGCAGAGCGGGTGGGGGAGAAGGACATTGGCGACAGAGCAACATGGAAAGTAGATTGGGAGAGAGGTGCACATGAGCGATGGCTGAAAAGCAAACAACACTCTTATGAATATAAAAATTAATGTACGAGGCACAGAAAAGAGGTATTGAAATGTGCACAGAAACGTGTGGACAATGGACTATGTAAAGACTTTCATTAGGGGAGTAGCATTGCTGTGGCGGGGGCGGAGGAGCCTGATGGGGGGGGAGGGGGAGCAGCTTCCTTTGAAGTCTGATGCCGAGGCTCAGACAAATGGTGTATGGAGTGCGATGTCCGATGTGGCTGGTGATGTGCACGCACTTGGCTCACATGAACTGTGCCTAATCCGCAGTTTGGGGAGACTTTTCGGAAGCCTTACTACTATAATCTCGCCGAACAATGCTTACGCATTGGTTCAGCGAGACCTAAAAAACAAACACTAGTTCAATGGAATCTGACTACCTGTAAGCCTGAAGCAGGGAAGGTGAAGCTTAAACATCCTCTTACTGAATATTAGTCTGTGTTAGGAGACCAATCAATATGGAAAATAATTAACTGTGACACTTGCACACAGTGAAGGATTGGTAAAAGACCTCAAACAGAAAAAACAAGGCAAACAGTGCAAAGCACGGCAATTCAGATTGTTGCAAGTGACCTTTACGGACCTTTAAGAAATAGCAAAATGATAATCACTGCAACATTAATGAGACCAATTAAAATGTAATATTTGTCCTAGCTTGTGGCACAGCTCATTGGCACAAACCACTTACTTGGTCTAAGACATTAATTTAACACAGTAAACGTTGTTTTAAACAATGGGATTGTCCCTACCGGAGTGGGTTGAGGTACTGTGGTATTATATTGTGCATTCAGTTACATGAGAATGGTTGTGCTCTTTATGGAACCTTATATCAAGGCGACTCCCTCGCTCAATGATTACTGGTAGTTTTGCCTGTACATGTAGGCTCTCAAATGTTGTATGGCCGAAATGCTGCCAATCCTTCTGGTAATTATTATTCTGCTGCAATGAGTACCTATTGCACATGCTTGTTAATGATTTCTTAAAATTGTAAATCAAGTTTACAAAAAAGTTGTTTACTATTCCTATGTGCAAAGGCACGGGGGTGAGAGAGTGAATGTGTGGATTATAGGCATCATTAGGAGAATAAAAACACTTCTGCACTCTCAACACCGCTCATTTTTATCTGCAGCACATCCTTTGCACACACTCCCATTTCATCACCCAAATCTTTCTTCTCTCCAACTCCTTCCAGTCTCTCATAGCTGCATTTTAAGCTTCCCTTAATCGCTCTACTTGTCCATTTAAGATAAGCACACACCTCACCCCTTCCCCAATAACGACTCACTCCCTAAACCTTACTAATCTACTTCTATTCATAAATCCGACAATAAATGCTTGAGACTTATGAGAGCACAAGAATCACTAAATAACTACTCTCCTACCCTAGTACAACTAAACTTGAGTTCCAGAGGCACGTGTTAATCACCAGAAAGCACTTTAACACCTCGTCAGGGATAGTAAACTCTATACAAATGCAATTATACTGCACATAGTATTCCAAATGTATCAATGCTTGCTGGGGTCTTTACATACCCTTTTTGTTTCAAACATGGTCAATTTTCTCCTGGAACAATTTAATACATTATTTACCTCAAATGTTAACTTTGTTTTTAAAACACAAATCCGACTTCAAACTGCAATATTTGATGTTTGCCTTATTATTTACAGAGCCACACAGTGACTCACACTACAATCCTAGGCCAACTGTCAGAAGCATTTAGTATCTTTCCTTACAAACGTAAGATGGGGTTGATTGCACATCTTATGAAAAATTCCAATGTTGACTACTCCATTCTCATAAATGTTTGTTCTTTCACAAGGTTAGTCATCTTTTCTGGGAAAATTATCAAGAAAGCAGTGATAAGTGTGCTGCGGATTTATCAGTCAGAGTTTCCTCCCAAGCGTAGTAAAGGGAGACAGCTCCGCTTCAGATGGTTAATGATATGTTCAGGGCATTTGATGATTGGAAAACTCATGGGCTTTAACTGTTAGGTTTCTCAGCAGCGTTCCAAAAAGTGTTCAACATTCATTAGCGAGTTCAATCCTTGCTGTATGCACAAGTTTTAGAAGAAAGGTCCTGGACTTATCCAGCACATTCCCTTCTCTGTCCATGGAGTGAAGAGTGCTGAGTTACCAATCTTCCAGTATATTTAATTGTTATGTCAAGCTGTCAGATGAACTGGTACCCGGCTATGACATCTCCATCCATCAGTGTGATGGGTTAACTCAGTGATGCCTTTTAGTGAGAAGCCTCTCAGTCGATAAATTGGTCTGTTTGAAGATCAATACCTTTAAAACGAAGTACTGCTTACCCCCACCAGGGTGACTAGACCCAAGACCCTGCGCATCTATTTTGAGAAACAATGGGCTACACTTATGTTTTTGACTCTGCTAAGTCACTTTTTTAGATTCTAAGCTTTCTATTTGCAAACTCACAGTAAGAAAACAGAGGAAGTCCATTTTAAATATCTCTTTAGGCATATCAAACCTTTTATTCGTTCCTACATATTTACAGGTACGTGAAAGAAATGCAGATTTGTCAGAATTTCCCAAGAGGTCAACAGTTCAAGTTATGGAAGGAAATTTGATAGATTTACGTTTATCCTTAAGTCTCGATTATATAAATTACATTTACCTGCTTACCTATAAAAACACTGGTGCCTACAAGTGGTCCAAAACACTGTAGCCCACATCACCATATGGTAACACATTATCCCTTTTTCTTACAACCCCTTCACTGGCTGCTCATTTGGCCCTGGAGTGCCTTCAAAGTCTGGACTATTGTGCATAGGAACATTCACAAGAAATAGTAAAAATCTCTTGGCTTTCTGGCTGCCAATTTGCTTTTCTTTTACACTCCTAGAGTCATCATCTGTTTGTAGCTCTCAAAGTAAAAACTGCGACCTTGGAGAAAGTACCTTCTCAATTGCTCCAGCCAAGCTGTGGAACTCATGACCTTGAAACCTGCAAGTTGAATATAATTTCTACATCTCTAGGAAAAGCCAAGAGAACATGCATTTTAACAACTAGAGTATTAAGTATGTAATCATTTAATTCCATCTTGATTTATTCTATCCTACCCAGTTTATTTATTTCTATTTGTAACTTAATTTTGTTGTGTGTTGCCCTTGTGCCATGAAGCTAGGCATAAGAGCAATCAAAAAAAGTTAACATAATGGTACCATAAGGGTGTCCACTGGTTGCCACTGGAGGTTCATCACCAATTTAAATTTGGCTCTCCTCCCATTTTACTCTGAAACAGTAATTTTTCTATTGGAAATAAAGTTACTGTTTGCTGATGGCTCTTGTTTTACACAAGGGTAAAGATCGTCATCCGTCTCAAGATCACAAAACTATTAAACAATCGTCTACTAATGGTTTTCGGTCTCAACTTCAAGTTCTAAAATCAGCTTCCAAATTTTCATCTCACTCCTTGATTACAAACTATTAAAAGATAAATAACATTTCATCTTAAATTTGACGGTTTTAGCTTGCATTAAAGACTGAGATTACCTGCCTTTGTTCTAAATTGTTAAGATTGTACAAATCCATATTTGTGTATCTCTTTTATGATGTTCAGCACTACATAAGCTAGGTTAACAAGTTACATGTTCAAGTTCAAGTTCAGGAATTTATATAGCGCACTACTCACCCAGAGGGTCTCAAGGCGCTTGGGGAAGGGGGGATCAATTTTTGTCGAAAAGCCAGGTTTTGAGTTCTTTTCTGAAGGAGATGTGGTTTTGAGTGAGGCGGAGGTGAGTGGGGAGTGAGTTCCAGGTCTTGGCAGCCAGGAAGGAGAAGGACCTGCCACCCATGGTGGATTTTCGGATGCGCGGGACTGCGGCGAGGGCTTGATTGGACGATCTAAGTTGGCGGGTGGGTGTGTAGAAGGACAGTCGAGTGTTGAGGCATTCGGGTCCTAGTTTGTAGAGGGCCTTGTGTGCGTGGGTGAGAAGACGGAATGTAATTCTCTTGTTGACGGGAAGCCAGTGGAGGTCTTTTAGGTGTCCGGTGATGTGATCTTGGCGAGGGATGTCCAATATGAGTCTCGCTGATGCGTTTTGGATGCGTTGGAGTTTTTTCTGTAATTTTGCTGTGATTCCGGCGTATAGTGTGTTACCATAATCCAGTCGACTCGTGACCATTGCGTGGGTGACAGTCTTTCTTGTTTCGATGGGGATCCAGTGGAAGATCTTTTTGAGAGTACGAAGTACGTTGAAGCAGGAGGATGAGACTGCGTTGACTTGTCTGGACATCGAGAGAGAGGAGTCTAGGATGAAGCCCAGGTTGCGTGCGTGGTCTGTGGGTGTGGCTGCTGTGCCCAGGGCAGAAGGCCACCAGGAGTCGTCCCAGGCCGAGGGGGAGGTTCCTAGGATGAGCACCTCCGTTTTGCCTGAGTTGAGTTTTAGGCGGCTATGTTTCATCCATTCGGCTACTTCTTTCATGCCTTCGTGAAGATTGGTTTTGGCGGTGTTAGAGTCTTTGGTGAGGGAAAGGATCAACTGGGTGTCGTCGGCGTAAGAGATGATGTTAAGGTTGTGTTGACGCGCGATGGAGGCGAGTGGCCTCATGTAAACGTTGAAGAGGGTGGGACTGAGTGAAGATCCTTGTGGTACTCCGCAGATGACTTCCGTGGCCTCTGAGTTGAATGGGGGAAGTCGGACTCTTTGAGTTCTCCCGGTGAGGAATGAGATGATCCAGTCCAAGGCTTTTCTTTGTATGCCGATGTTGCTGAGGCGTTGTATAAGGGAGTTGTGGCAGACTGTGTCGAAGGCGGCGGAGAGGTCGAGTAGGATGAGGGCCACTGTTTCTCCGTTGTCCAGTAGCGTTCGGATGTCGTCTGTAGCTGCGATGAGGGCGGTTTCAGTGCTGTGTTTGGCTCGGAAGCCGGACTGTGAGGGGTCGAGGGAGTTGTTGGATTCAAGGAAGGCGGCGAGCTGGCTGTTGACGGCTTTCTCAATGACTTTGGCGGGGAAGGGGAGGAGGGATATGGGTCGGTAGTTTTTAAGTTCAGAGGGGTCTGCTGTGGGTTTCTTCAAGAGGGCGCTGAGTTCGGCATGTTTCCAGCTTTCTGGGAAGGTGGCAGAGTTGAACGAGCAGTTGATGACATCACGGAGATGGGGTGCGATGACGGAGTCAGCTTTGTTGAAGATGTGGTGGGGGCAGGGGTCGGTTGGCGAGCCAGAGTGGATTGAGTTCATTAGGCGGATGGTGTCTTCGGTGGTGATTGGGTTCCAGGCGCTGAGGTTGTTAGTTGGCGGTGTAGGATCTGAGGGGGGAGGGGAGGGTTGTTCGCAGGGAGTTTTCTCGAAGCTGTTGTGAATGTTGGCAATTTTGTTGTAGAAGAAGGAGGATAACGCATTGCAGAGGTCTTGGGAAGGAGTGATGTCGTTAGATGCTGCGTCAGGGTTGGTGAATTCTTTGACAATGTTGAAAAGTTCCTTGCTGTTGTGGGCGTTGTTGTTGAGACGATCCTTGAAAGCTGATTTCTTGGTGGATCGAATCAGTTGGTGGTGTTTGCGGGTGGCCGCCTTGAGGGTGGCCATGTTGTCGGTGGTTGGGTTTTTTCTCCATGTTTTCTCTAGGGTGCGGCATAGCTTCTTGGATTTTTTAAGGTCGTCATTGAACCAGGGGGCCTTTTTGCTGCCTGAATTGATCTGGTGCTTTTTCAGGAGTGCTAATTCGTCAGCGCTGTGGGTGATCCATTGGTTGAGATTGGTGGCCGCTTGGTTTGGGTCCGATGAGAGGGTGGGAGGGTTTTGGCTGAGTGATGTGAGGAGTTGGTCGGAGGTGATTTTGTTCCAGTTTCTCAGAGGAATAGGTTGTGTGCAGTTGTGGGTCAAGGTGGTTTTGTAGCTGAAGTGAACACAGCTGTGGTCCGTCCAATGGAGAGCTGTGGTGCGGTCGAAAGAAATGTGCTTGCTGGAGGTGAAGATAGGGTCGAGCGTGTGCCCGGCTACATGGGTGGGGATGTCCACAAGTTGTTTGAGTCAGAGATTGGCCATGTTGTCCAGAAGGGAGTTGGTGTTGCTGTTGCGTATGTTTTCAAGGTGGAAGTTGAGGTCTCCTAATAGAATGTAATTCTCGGAGGCGAGGGCATGTGGGCTGACGAAGTCAGTGATGTCATCGCTGAATTGAGTGCTGGTTCCTAGAGGCCTGTAGATGAGGGTGCCTCTAAGTGTGGTCCTGGGGTCGGTGTGGATCTGGAAGTGGAGATGTTCGGCGGTTGCAAGATTATCGTCGATGCTGGTTGTGATTTTGATGGTGTTCTTATGGACGATGGCGATTCCTCCTCCTGTTTGGTTGGTGCGTTCTTTTCGGATGATCTTGTAAGCGTCCGGGATGGCAATGGCGATGTCGGGTGCTGATGATGTGTTCATCCAAGTTTCTGTAAGGAAGGCGATGTCCGGTGACGCAGTGTCGAGTAGGTCCCAGAGTTCAGTGGCGTGTCTGTGGATCGAGCGGGTGTTTAGCAGGATGCACTTCAGGTGGTTAGATTCGGAGCTATGTTTGGAGGAAGTGGATTTGGTGAGGGTCCTGGAGCAGGTGAACTTGCAGGTGTGACAGGCGAATGGGCCGTGGGTCCGTCCTGGGTTGGCTTCGCAGCATTGTGGTAAGCGTCCGGGGTTGAGGGCGAGGAGAGTAGCGGCATCGTATGTGTATCTAGTGGGCTGGGTACGGCGGGGGGGCAGGGGGCCTGGCGCTGGGCGCGGTCCAGGCGCGGACGGGCGTAGACGGGCTTACCTTTGGCTACTTAATGTATGTTAGTTCATTGTTCAGAATGAGGAAGAAACTGGCAAATACGCTAAATATCAATGACAAGTTCGACATCTTTTAGCGTCAGAGTTATTTCTCTTCGTTGGTAACCCCTATACATAGCCATTAGATGAATCAGCAGTGTCATTCTACATAAATTAAAACTGGAAGTTAGTAAAATGCATCGATTAATCAAAGGAAAAAAACACATGTTAAGTTATATAGTTAGCTATTTTGAAGTTTAATATTCAGTTGGAGTTCCTGAATCGAATTAAATCAGACTTCTGCTGGGGGTCTCGCAATTACAAGTCACGCTCCTATCTTTCAGTGCAGCTGTAGCGACTGTGATTGCTTCTGAAGATTTTCCGGTAGCACTCTACGAATCCCTCTAAACCAATCTTTGATCTTGAAAGCAAATACCAGCACAAATATGACTTCCACTCGAGAAAGGGAAATTTCACAAGTCTCTTAAATTTGCAGCACAGATGTCTTCAGCAAGACAAGTATATGCAGAAAGACTTAAATAATCACTTGAAATCCAAAATCTCCTTCTAATTTGTCATTGACACACAGAAAACAATGGACTTGGGTGTGTGAGCGCTTGGGTCATTTGCAGGTTTGCTACAGTATGCTGGCAGGCTCAGAAGCTCATAGAAATCTCTAGGTTTCCCTCTAAAGTTCAAGCATGGAATTCTATTAGATGCGCTAAATGAACGTCATGGGAACACCTTTGACAGAAGGAAAAGTAATCAGTAAAACCGATGCCTGCCACACATCCCTTTGAGCGCATGTTATAAGGAAACATTACACTGGTTAACAACGAATTCAGGGCACCACACGAACTAGGTCAGGGTCAGACAATATGGTTTTGTTTGGCCCATCGCGGAGCTGATAAGAATTAACCGACCGGAATCCCCGTTTGAACGAACGAAAGCCATATCAGAAAGTGGCTGCATTGCTTATCATTCTCAGCCCTTCCATGTGCGTCATTATATTAAGTTTGACTTCAAGGAAAATGACCTAAAGCATTGACACTTTCTGAGGGTTGCCATGAAAATACGTTACAAAATTTAATCACCAGATATCCGAGAACAAGCCTACTGGAATAAAGAACTTAAGGATTCGCCTCTATCTCCGATTAACTAAACACACTATAATCTGCACGTGATTAAGTGCGTAGAAAGCCTTACCACAGGAACAAATAAGCACTAGTGACTCGATACAAATGAAATTAAAACTGTCGCCATAGGAGCCGAAGTGTTAAATTGTCAACCTGTCCATTGTTGTGTTATATCACCTGCTTTATTTATTTATTTATAATATACGAATGACGGTCACCTGACGAAGGCCTTGGGCCGAAACGCGCGTAGTTCCATTCAACCGCATTGCCTTCATCAATTATTCCAACGACTGAATATCTCGTATATCACTGGGTTATTTTGCTTTTGTAATTATGTTTATGTAATTTTTTCTGTTCTCACCTATTGTCTTTACACGTCCTTAGTTGTAAATAATCAAAAAATTTTGCATCTGTTTAAATACTATGTATTATATACCAAGGTTCTTTTTAAATGTGAACAATGAATTAAATAAGTAATTGAAATTTATGCAAACGACAAAAATAACAAACTAAATATACTAAAAACAAAACAAATAAATCGAAGAATTTTTGTATAAATTATTGTTTCAGCACACAGTTATTTGAATGTGTTGGAGGGTCTATTAATTTGTTTAGATTATGTTCTAGGGATTATCCATGCCCTTAGAGTTTGCTACACATTCTTTCTCTACATAACATTTGTTTGGCCCATGACCATGTTGGCTTGAAAATACCGCTAAAGTCTTTTGCAGAAGCCAGACTTTGTAAATATTTAGCTTGTGATGCATAAATCCTATATTGTCAAGAAAGGCAAATCTGGAATTCCCAGCAAAGTATCAGCGCACTTATGTTTTAGCTTTCTTTTCTAAAATCTTACATTTCTTATAGGTCTTTGACAAGCAGGAAAAATTGTTTGACCGGATTCGAGCTTAAAAATATTCATCTACCTTCTGATCACATAGGAGCCATATGTGTGTCTATTATATTAACTACTGCATTAATGAGATTTATACCGGATATCAATTCATGTTATTTTGCATCTGCGTGGGGACGGGGGTCAGATGAAGGAGTTCCCAACAAGACAAAAATAAAACGAGGCTGGCTTACAAAAAAAATGCGATGGAGTCTCATCCACCAGTGAGAAGGACATCCTTTTGTGTATGAGCACTCCAAAGACAAGACATTCAACCAGATGCCAGCAGAACCAAGTCACAGTGCCTGCAAAATAAGAATGACAGCATCACTTGCTTTAGTGAGGCCGTGTTTTGAGCTGCAGACACTTTTCTAATGGAAGCAACTAAATCCCTGTAAGGCCAGGGCAATGTGTTCACAATGTTCCATTCGTGTGAATAAGCTCACAGGAACATTCTTCAAGGCCTAGAGTCATCGGAGGCCAATTGTGAAATATCCAGTACCTACAGAACATTTTTTTTTTTCTAAGCTCACAATGCACTCCCGGGAAGCTTCTGAAGGCTGGCAGCGAGAGAAAGAATAAGAGCAGTTATGTATCACCCCCGCCGGCCGAAAACCGGAAGTTCGGGAACGTCACGCCTGTCGTGGGGGCGGGACTTCCGCCCCAGGACAGGCGTGACGGGAGCAGTGTTGACGCGGGGCTCCCATGAGTGAGGGAAGCCCCGCGTGTGCCAGGTGATGCGGCGGAGTGATGGAGCCTGTAGCAGCGTAGTGAGAAAAGAGCCCGGTGAGTGGGGGGTGTGTGTGCGCATGTGTGTGTGCGCGCATGTGTGTGTGTGCGCATGTCTGTGTGTATGGGTGTGTGTGTGTGCATGTGTGTGTGTAGCTGTGCATGTATATGTGTGTGGCTGTGTGTGTGTGTGTGCGTGTGTGTCTGTGTGCGTGCGCGCGCGATTGCGAGAGACTGACTTGCTCTGGGACAGGAGATGTGCACGGTGCGTGGGTGAACGTCCGAGCACACATGCTGAAATCGCCGACGGCCCTGCGTGTGCCCATCCCCTGTCCCACATTCCCAGCAACTTGATAACAATAAGGGCTTCGCTGGACCAGCAGCGCTTCGCGCTGCTTACACCAGCTCGACCTTAAAATGACGGCCAAAACCAATGTGCTTTGAGACAGTCTTCAGACCCCATTTCTGTTGCCTGATCTCTCGGCCGCTGTGTTTAATTAAACAACTGTTCCTGCTTTGCCAAATGCCTTTTGTCTTTCATTTTTTCAAAGGTAAATTCATATTCGAGCCACACTATTCCAGTCCCCTATTATACATAGGCTTTTGAAAGGTTTTGACATATGTTTCCTCTTTCTCCCTTCATTACACCTCAGTGATATCTTAATCTGATCCTGACGTTTCTGATGTGCGCTCAATTTGAGACCTTACATAACTGTCCTCTCAGGCTCCTAACCATCATGACGGCCTTCCTGGTGGCCATAACATCTGCCAGAGGGTCAGTGAGCTTCAGGCCTTGTCATCCTAGCCTCCTGACCTGAACATCCTCCAGATAAACTGGGGCTTCGTACAATGGCTTCCTTTCTTCTGAAAGTGGTCACTCCACTTCACGTAGGCAAAACCATCACTCTGCTAACTTTTTACGTACCGCCTCATGCCTCCAAGGAAGAGGACTGACTTCCCCGTCTGCAACCAAAAAGTGCTGTCCTTCTACCTTGACCGCACACAAGAGTTCCGGGTGGATGAGCAATTGTTTGTGGGGTATGTCGGAGCGAAGAAAGGATGGGCAGTGCAAAAGCGGACCATCGCCCAATGGATCATGCTCTGTACAAAGATCTGCTAGGATTGGCTAAGAATCAACTCCCTTAGGGCGTGGATGCTCATTCTACCAGAGTTAAAGCTGTCACCATTGCGTTAGCTAGCAGAGTTCCGGTCATCTGCCAGGCGACAACGTGGGAATCCATGTATAAAATTAGCAAACACTACTGCCTGGACTGTCAGGTCAGGGATGGCCATTTTGGTTGTTCAGTCCTGCAGGACTTCCTCGTGGGAAATTGGTTCGCAGACCCACCTCCAGGATGGTATGTTTTGGGCATCTATTCTAAGGTAAGGAATCTGCAGCTAGAAGTCTCTATGAGATGAACAAGTTACTTACCTTCGGTAACGCCTTATCTGGTAGAGACTCTTATCTAGCCACAGATTTCTTACCGATCCACCCATCCTCCACACTCTGCAAAGAGATTTCTAGGGACCTGGTTTTTCCGCTTTCAGGGCCCTAGGTTGGACACACTAGTGGTTAGTGTACTCCATAGGTCCGCGCTTCTGGTGTGGACAGTCGCAAAAATGGTGGCTGGGTGGCATCTATATAGGCACTGTGAACATCATTTCTGGCGTGGATAATGCCATGTGGAGCCGAACAACACCACCTACTGGTGCACAGGGGTACTGCTCATGAAAAAATAATTGGATCCAGTCTGCTGACATTTGGGGCTAATTCTAAAATAAATCCTTAGTCCAGTCAGCGACTCTCGTCATGCACCTGCAGAATTTGGCCACCGTGGTGGAGGGATCTTCTGATAGCAGGAGGATGAGCTGGGTGTTGTCTGTGTGGGATATGATGTTTAGTCCAGTGGTTCCGACGATGTCTTTCGCTTCCGTGATGTTGGTGTTTTTTTCCGGCTCCCAGCCCTCATCGTGTCTTTAGTTTACATGATTCTGTGGGGATTGATTGTCTGTCTCTCATCCCTCACCATGTCTTTAGTTTACAGGATGTTTTAGACGTGTCTTAGTATGCATGACATTCGAGATGTGTTTTTTCTGTCTTCTTCCTTCACTGGGTGTTTAGTTTGCACATTGCTGGTGTTTTGTTTTTTCCGGCTCCCATTCCTCACCGTGTCTTTAGTTAACATGATGTCGGTGATTCGTTTTTAGGTTTCGCCTCGCCGAAGGATGCGCTCTGCGCATCTTTTCGGCGCAGGCGAAATCCTGTTGAGTTGCATAGTGTGGCTTGGTTCGGCCCTCGTCCTTGATTGGCTGGCTCCGTAAACGGAGCCTTGCCATTGGACGAGGGGCCTGTCCGTCAATGCCGGACCAGACACGGGGGCGTTCCCGACATTCTTTGGCTTTTGCCGACGTCACGGGACGCCGGGAACGCCCCCGTGTCTGGTCCGGCATTGCCGGCACTACTGCGTCTCTTCTTCCCGTTTCCCGCCCCGTGACTGGCCGGCCGGCCAATCCTAGCGCGGCCGGCCGGAAGTGCCCGCCCCCCCGCCGCCCAGGGGAAGAAGGAAGACGGCGGCCCACAACAAGTATGGCGGCCCACGCGGGGCTCCCGTGGCCTGCCTGGAGGGAGCCCCGGAAGAAGCGGAGGACGTTGCCGGGCAGGTGTTGGACGGCGACATAGGCGAGGTCGAGGTGAGCAAGGGCCCGGAGCAGGCACAGAAGGTAGAGACTGGTGCGGGCAGAACGGGGGCCATAACGAGGGCAGCATGCGATCGAGTGAAAACAGAGAGAGATCCAGGCGGGTCGCGCACTGCCCCTATGGTGATAGCGGGATAATTCCCTGAGACAATTCAAAAATGTAGGGATGGAGAGTACACAGAGGCCGGGGCTCAAATTTCCCTCTGCAATGTTGTCAAAATGTTTAGGAGCGCGGTTTAAGCTGTGAATACCTTTTTCTTAATGCACGATGTTACAGCGCTTGGGCCAGGCCTCGGGGGGCCGCAAACTGCGCACAAGCGGAAAAAGTATAGTACGAGCTTGGTGTGGTACATGGTGAGTACGATGAGGAGGTTAAAAGACTCTTGGCTTGCTTAGTGATAAAGCAACAGGCACGGTCTAAGCATTGGCCTCGAAGTGGCCTTCTGAACTATTTACAGACGGTATTTTGAGGGCGAGGGACCGCGGGCGATGGTACGGGGCAAACGGCAGTAGACGATTAATTTGCACCAAAGGTTTTGAAGTACGTTTGCTAACAACCCTGTTTTGGGCGTAAGGGCAACAAGGCGGAAACACGCACAAGTGAGAAGAAGTTAAAAGATACCCGCACTTCGTTTTGTCGGGAAAGGAGCGTAGCTAGTAGCGTTACCAATTGGCTTCAGGCACCCGAGATCCACACCGGGTCTCTTCTCTTTTACTACCAACTGCACCCGTGGCCCTGCCCCCTTGCGCGCGCGGTGCAGCAAAAACACATAAATAAATAACTTAGTGCGGCAATATTCACCCCGTCGGGAATAGATGCAGCGCGTGCGGAACTGGTTTGGCTTAAATAAATAAATAATAAGGAACCAAATCACACAAGATGAAATAACGGGAGCGACTTACAAGCGCTACAGATTAGGCCGAACTACCAGGGTAGTGGCACATATCGGGGAATGGATCCTGTAAGCGCATTTCGGGGTAGAGTGAGCACAGGCAGGTACCGGGGCTTACGGAACCCCAGCCCAACACATTCTAGGGAAGGGGCATAAAAGGAATATAGCGTACCGACTAAGGCCCGGAGAGAGTACAAAAATGTATATTTAAGATGCTGTCAAAAGCGAGCAGAGAGGCAAGGCTGCCCTCTGGTGGCCCCATTAGCAATGGTGCTCTAACTCAAGAATATCGAGTTCGAAAATGCCCGGTGGCCATAGTGTGATGAAAGGTCAGGAACGATCTGAAATTAAAAGTCCCAACACAGAGGATCACGTTCAAAAGCCACGCTAATAGGCTTAGTCACATCACCGCAGGTTCAAGGTGGAGCAAGGGGTTAGCACACCTGTGTAGCCGGGTTATTTGAATGCCTTACTGTGGAATTATCAAAGCTAGAGCAGTGATGCATTGTGCTACAGAACGAAGGGAAATAAACATTTGAAGTGCTGCCTGGAACTATTCTTGGTTGCTAGAAATTGCGTGGGAGGTAGTCACCGAGTTAAAGTGTTTTTCTTTCACTGTTAAAGATGTTTGAGAACTTGTAGTTCTAGCATTCCAAAGAGCCTTGGAGTCCAGCGGGTGTAAAACACATGCGGGAGTCCACGCAGTGGGTGCAGTAACGGAATACTTTCCTTGCCCTCTGTTTCCAAGCGTCCCATTTGTAGAGGCCTCGTCTGGTGGCTCAGTGGATTTCTGCACCCATCGCCGGGGCCTGTGTTAGACCTCATGGTCACAGGTTCAAATCCCGGCGGGCCCACCCAGCCTCTCATTCATCTGGGGTCGATAAAATGAGTACGAGTTGGGGGTAACAAGAAACAGCTGTTATTCAGCATCGAGGTGAACGTGCTTTTTAAAGTACATATGTTCGATTATGTTATGCTAATGAATCTGAACAACCGATCCAACCAATGTCACTGCTACTGACCTCCGCCAACCCAGAGCCATGGCAGAGAACGGCAGAATAGTAGCAAACTGTCGCACGTCACTACAAGTGCTCCAGTGGTTTATGTTTTGGAACGCCGGCCATTTCAAAGGGGTTAAACCAGTCAATGCTTTCTTTGGGCCTAAATACGTTAATTTAGCAAGCAAGAAAGCGATGCGTCTAAAAGCAAGCATGGGCAGTTTTGAACAGCCGAGTGAGAATATATCGCGTGAGGATCTTGATATACAGGTTGCGCAAACGTTGGTTACCTACTGTTTTGCAGCAAGCCGTTAGTTATAAAAAAAAAACAAGCATTTGCAATGCAATGGTCTCGGCATCATTAAAGGTAGAGCTATTGGCATTGCTCATGACATTTTTTTTCTTTAAATCAAAAATAAAACTCTGCACTCACCACTCTGCACTCACCACCACTCTGCACTCACCACCACTCTGCACTCACCACCACTCTGCACTCACCACTCTGCCCTCACCACTCTGCCCTCACCACTCTGCCCTCACCACTCTGCCCTCACCACCACTCTGCCCTCACCACCACTCTGCACTCACCACCACTCTGCACTCACCACCACTCTGCACTCACCACTCTGCCCTCACCACTCTGCCCTCACCACTCTGCCCTCACCACCACTCTGCACTCACCACCACTCTGCACTCACCACCACTCTGCACTCACCACCACTCTGCACTCACCACCACTCTGCCCTCACCACTCTGCCCTCACCACTCTGCCCTCACCACTCTGCCCTCACCACTCTGCCCTCACCACTCTGCACTCACCACTCTGCACTCACCACTCTGCACTCACCACTCTGCACTCACCACTCTGCACTCACCACTCTGCACTCACCACTCTGCACTCACCACCACTCTGCACTCACCACCACTCTGCACTCACCACCACTCTGCACTCACCACCACTCTGCACTCACCACCACTCTGCACTCACCACCACTCTGCACTCACCACCACTCTGCCCTCACCACTCTGCCCTCACCACTCTGCACTCACCACTCTGCACTCACCACTCTGCACTCACCACTCTGCACTCACCACTCTGCACTCACCACTCTGCACTCACCACTCTGCACTCACCACTCTGCACTCACCACTCACCACTCTGCACTCACCACTCACCACTCTGCCCTCACCACTCTGCCCTCACCACTCTGCCCTCACCACTCTGCCCTCACCACTCTGCCCTCACCACTCTGCCCTCACCACTCTGCCCTCACCACTTTGCACTCACCACCACCCTGCACTCACCACCACCCTGCACTCACCACCACCCTGCACTCACCACCCTGCACTCACCACCACTCTGCACTCACCACCACTCTGCACTCACCACCACTCTGCCCTCACCACTCTGCCCTCACCACTCTGCCCTCACCACTCTGCCCTCACCACTCTGCCCTCACCACCACTCTGCACTCACCACCACTCTGCACTCACCACTCTGCACTCACCACTCTGCCCTCACCACTCTGCCCTCACCACTCTGCCCTCACCACTCTGCCCTCACCACTCTGCCCTCACCACCACTCTGCACTCACCACTCTGCCCTCACCACTCTGCCCTCACCACTCTGCACTCACCACTCTGCACTCACCACTCTGCCCTCACCACTCTGCCCTCACCACTCTGCCCTCACCACTCTGCCCTCACCACTCTGCCCTCACCACTCTGCACTCACCACTCTGCACTCAGCCCTCACCACTCTGCACTCACCACCACTCTGCCCTCACCACTTTGCCCTCACCACTCTGCCCTCACCACCACTCTGCACTCACCACTCTGCCCTCACCACTCTGCCCTCACCACCACTCTGCCCTCACCACCACTCTGCCCTCACCACCACTCTGCACTCACCACTCTGCACTCACCACTCTGCACTCACCACTCTGCACTCACCACTCTGCACTCACCACTCTGCACTCACCACCACTCTGCACTCACCACTCTGCACTCACCACTCTGCACTCACCACTCTGCACTCACCACTTTGCCCTCACCACTCTGCCCTCACCACCACTCTGCACTCACCACTTTGCCCTCACCACTCTGCCCTCACCACCACTCTGCCCTCACCACCACTCTGCCCTCACCACCACTCTGCCCTCACCACCACTCTGCCCTCACCACTCTGCCCTCACCACTCTGCACTCACCACTCTGCACTCACCACTCTGCACTCACCACTCTGCACTCACCACTCTGCACTCACCACTCTGCACTCACCACTCTGCACTCACCACTCTGCACTCACCACCACTCTGCACTCACCACTCTGCACTCACCACTCTGCACTCACCACTCTGCACTCACCACTCTGCACTCACCACCACTCTGCACTCACCACTCTGCACTCACCACTCTGCACTCACCACTCTGCACTCACCACTCTGCACTCACCACTCTGCACTCACCACTCTGCACTCACCACTCACTACTCTGCACTCACCACTCTGCACTCACCACTCACCACTCACCACTCTGCACTCACCCTCACCACTCTGCACTCACCCTCACCACTCTGCACTCACCCTCACCACTCACCACTCTGCACTCACCACTCTGCACCACTCACCACTCTGCACCACTCACCACTCTGCACCCCTCACCACTCTGCACCACTCACCACTCTGCACCACTCACCACTCTGCACCACTCACCACTCTGCACTCACCCCTCTGCACTCACCACTCTGCACTCACCACTCTGCACTCACCACTAGGTAGAGATAATACTAGCACCCTAGCCCGCTCACTGCCTTTTGTATCTGAAACCTGCAGGGACTTTTGTACAGGCTGCATGCAAAGCTTGACATACATACATCTTGGAGCACCTTGGAAGTGTTGCAGCAGAAAGAGCAGTCGTTTTAATTTAAGTAGACTTTTTCGTCGACGAGTGCAGCTCATGAGGCATGCATCTACTTTTTTTTTTTTTTAAACTCGCCTATTTCCATAGTGAGTTGTTGTAACTTCATTCATTTCATTGAGTGTTACTTCAGTATTACTGGTAAAAGTCATCATCACGTCGATTATGTCAGGTTAAAGTAGATTAGCCTTGCCTTTTTATGCAATATTGGGCGCAAACTCTTAGTTAGCTTTTTTTATATCTACTATTTTTGGCAGCCTTGTCATTTGGAATAGAAATGCTTTGCAGGTGCGCATTAGCAGTATAGAGTAACTTGGATTTCTAAGGGCATTCAATGCAAATCATATCGTGAGATTGCAATGTCCGTCTGTCTGTGTGCCTGCGGTGATCGGCTGTCTGCCTGCCTGCAGTGTCTGTGGTCCGTCTGTCTGTCTGTGTGTGTGCCTGCAGTGTCCGTCTGTCTGTGTGCGTGCAGTGTCCGAGGTCCGTCTGTCTGTGTGCCTGCAGTCTCTGTCTGTCTGTGTGCCTGCAGTGTCTAATGTCCGTCTTTCTGTGTGTGTGCTGCAATGTCAGCCTGTCTGTTCGTTCCCCCAGCAAAAAAAAGTGAGCACCTACTGTCAAGGCAACTACAGTGTCATGGAGCAGCCCCTCTCCTATCTGTTCCTTCCTTCAACAAATCTCGCACCGGGTGAAACGCCGAAGATGCGACACTCCGTGCCAGCAGGAATAAGAAACAACCCTTGTGTCTAGGTTTACAATGTCAACCGGCCAGGATACGGTGCCTGTCTGTGTGCCTGTAGTGTCCATCTGTCTGTGTGCCTGTAGTGTCCATCTGTCTGTGTGCCTGTAGTGTCCGTCTGTCTGTGTGCCTGTAGTGTCCATCTGTCTGTGTGCCTGTAGTGTCCGTCTGTCTGTGTGCCTGTAGTGTCCGTCTGTCTGTGTGCCTGTAGTGTCCGTCTGTCTGTGTGCCTGTAGTGTCCGTCTGTCTGTGTGCCTGTAGTGTCCGTCTGTCTGTGTGCCTGTAGTGTCCATCTGTCTGTGTGCCTGTAGTGTCCCGCTGTCTGTGCGCCTGCAGTGTCCATCTGTCTGATTGCAATGTCCGTCTATCTGTGTGCCTGCGGTGATCGGCTGCCTGCCTGCCTGCAGTGTCCGTGGTCCGTCTGTCTGTGTGTGTGCCTGCAGTGTCCGTCTGTCTGTGTGCGTGCAATGTCAGCCTGTCTGTGTGTCTGCAGTGTCCGGGGTCCGTCTGTCTGTCTGTGTGCCTCCAGTGTCCGTCTATCTGTGTGCCTGCAGTCTCTGTCTGTCTGTGTGCCTGCAGTGTCTAAGGTCCGTCTTTCTGTGTGCGTGCTGCAATGTCAGCCTGTCTGTTCGTTCCCCCAGCAAAAAAAAGTGAGCAACCACTGTCAAGGAAACCACAGTGTCATGGAGCAGCCCCTCTCCTATCTGTTCCTTCCTTCAACAAATCTCGCACAGGGTGAAACGCCGAAGATGCACCACTCTGTGCCAGCAGGAATAAGAGGACTTTGCAAACAGCAAAAAAAAATGGAGCACATTAAAACTTGGCTGCGCAGCCATGTAAGAGGCAGGGCATGTCTGCGCTTGTGCAAAGTAGTATATTATAACCAGCCACGTAAGAGGGCCGATCTGCGCTTGCGCAGAGTCCCCATCTCCAGACCTCACACGCGTCACCCAGCATCACAGGCACTGGTCACGCTCGAACCCACGCCATCTTAAACCTTTGCACCTAGGATCTCCGTGCAAACCAGAGCGCTCCACAGCCCGGGGATGAAGTGCTGTGTAAATGTCACAGTGCAGTACATGGTATAGGCCAATTCTACTACAGTACCTGCTTCAGTGCACACTTGCACTGAGAGCAACTGCTGTGCTGTGACAGCTGTGTGGGCGGATGGCTGTGAGAGCTGTGTGGGCTGTGAGAGCTGTGTGGGCTGTGAGAGCTGTGTGGGCTGTGAGAGCTGTGTGGGCTGTGAGAGCTGTGTGGGCTGTGAGAGCTGTGTGGGCTGTGAGAGCTGTGTGGGCTGTGAGAGCTGTGTGGGCTGTGAGAGCTGTGTGGGCTGTGAGAGCTGTGTGGGCTGTGAGAGCTGTGTGGGCTGTGTGGTGAGGGCTGTGAGAGCTGTGAGGGCTGTGTGGGCTGAGAGAGCTGAGAGCTGTGTGGGCTGAGAGAGCTGAGAGCTGTGTGGGCTGAGAGAGCTGAGAGCTGTGTTGGGCTGAGGGCTGTGTGGGCTGTGTGGGCTGAGAGAGCTGAGAGCTGTGTGGGCTGAGAGAGCTGAGAGCTGTGTTGGGCTGAGAGCTGTGTGGGCTGTGTTGGGCTGAGAGCTGTGTGGGCTGTGTTGGGCTGAGAGCTGTGTGGGCTGAGAGAGCTGTGTGGGCTGTGAGAGCTGTTGGCAATGTAAATAACAATGCCATTTATTTATAAGTCCTCTCCTCCTCTAGCCCTCCTTCTCCTTCCCGCCCTCCCTCTCCTACCTGCCGCCCTCTCCTTTCTGCCCTCTCTCACACACTCCTACCTTCCCTCCTGTCCTCCCACTCCTTCTTGCCCTCCCTCTCCCTTCTGCCTATTTTCCTTCTTGCCTTCCCTCTCTCTCCTGCCCTCTCTTCCTTTTGACCTCTCTTCCTTCTTCCTTCTTACTCCTGCCCTCCTACATGCCCTCCCTTTCCCTTCTGTCCTCTCTCTTGCTCTCCCACTATTTTCTGACCTCCCACTCCTCCTTGCATTTTCGCATTCCTACTCTACCTCTGTATCCTCCCCACTCTTCTTTGCATATGCCTTCTCAACATGCGCTATCACTGCACACAGCCTCTCAACACACGGCCTCTCTGCACATGCCTCTCTCCATATGATCTCTCTGCACAGGGCCGTGTGTAGAGAGGGCAAGTGAAGAGAAGGCATGTGTAAAGAGGGCGTGTGCAGAGAGGGTGTTTTCCAGAGAGGCACTCCATATTTCTGTGTAAAGTAAAACACATCAACGTTTTACACATAATTCAAAGAAGTTAGAAAAGACCATTTGTCAAAAGCAATACCAAAAGCACAAACTTTAACAAAGGCGAAACCATTGCATTGTAAATGCTTGTTCCATCTCCCATCCCTCACCGTGTCCTAATGCCTCTTCTGTGATTAGGACAGATTGGCTTTCAGCCCCTGGAGCAGGGGCGGCGAAGAGGCTCTCCGAGCTGTCCATTATGGCACACGGGCCGTGCACAAGGCAGATAGCTATCTTAATGCCTCCGTCTGCAGCCCTAATGTCAGCGCTGCCAGATATTATGGGATGTCTGTTATTGGAAGCTGTCTAAAAATCCCTCCGTGCCCGGGGCGGGTGGGGGGAGCGTTGCTTGGCAGATCTACCCAGCAGAGCAAACACAGAAGAGACAAAGAGAACTGAGAGATGCCGCTCTGTTTACTCTGGGGCTGGCAGAGCTGGGCCTAGGAACCGTTGCCTGAGGTGGCAAGGGCAGGGCCTGCTGTGGTCTTTCATCCTCTCTGACACGTACACCTCTCCGTACCTCGGGCTGTATGTGCTGCTTTCTACCTCCTTAAACGCACAACTCCCTGTACTTCAGGCAATCTGCAGTGCCTGCTACCTCCTTTAACGCAGGCCTCTCTGTATCTCGCAGCGTGCGCTGCTCACTACGGGGCAGATTTACAAGAACTGACGCATATCAGCAGAGATGCGCCAGTTAATTTGCGTCACTCAAAAAAACCCTCGCGCCACAATGGATGCGCTGCCTTTACAATGTGGTGCACCGTGGCACAAGGATTGATAGATGCATAACGCATCTATTGGCGTAAAGGCAACGCATTGCTGGCGTAGTTTCGCAAGCACGACGCAACTCCAGCAATGCTTTGGAATGCCTATTTCCATTTTGCTGCGTCACTCCTTATGCCTGCTTCAAGCAGGCGTAAGGTTTCGACGCAGTGGCATCGTAAAAGGGACTCAGTGTTCACTGCGTCACTTTTACAAGTCTTTCTTGTGTCGGAACGCCCACCCTGCATACATTATACCTGATGCAGGTATAATGTAGCTCAGGACTTTACAACGTGACGCATTTCACTAGATGCGTTACTTTGTAAATGTGTCGCAACATGGCGCATTGTTCACGACGCCACTGTTGTAAAAGTGTTGCAAGGGGCTTGAAAATTTACCCCTACCTTCTTTATCGTACACCTCTCCATACCTCGCACTGTCTGCGCTGCTTGCGACCTCCTTCAATGCACACCTCTGTACCTGCCACTATCTGTGCTGCCTCCTTTAACGCACACCTCTCTGTACCTCAAAAGCCTGGACTACTTTCTTCCACCGTTTTAAAACACTTTTTCTCCAACCCTCACACTCTCTGCACCTCATACATTCTCCTCTAAATGCCTGTCATTCTGTGACGGGTGAGTCTGCACAGATTGTTGGCCAAGCACATAAACAGCTTTCTTTCCTCACACCAACGTGCAAGTCAGTGTTGTGCGTTTAACTGAAGCTGCATCCTGGTTGAAGCTGAGTTTTAAGGCGACTAAGTCACAAAGTGGCCCTCACCTTCCCAACGTAAAAAAGAGACTGATAGCTGTCCCTTCATGTCAATGCAGTCTGAAATGGACAGCCACGTGGTTAATTTGCATTGATGACCAGACACTGCTCCTACTGGGAGCCACGCGGCAACGCTTACTTAATGTCAGCCCACGCAAGAAGAAGAAGAGATGGCGTCATGAGTGCGCCCCCCAACACGTCACAGCCTGCGCCCGTATCTACTGCTTATGAGGTACCCGGCGTCATAGAACGCATGGGCTAATCAGCCGAATAATCGATCCATCCATTTGATTAAGGAGGAGGCTATGACGAAGAGAGTTGCACAGAGTGGCGCCACCCGCTCTCGACTTCCTTCTGGGAACAGCCTTCCCCTTTCCAGATGTGTCTGGTGTGGCGGCTAGGTGGTTAGCATCACCACCCTCCCACCTCACTCACACCTCCACTCCTGCCTCTACCCTGGAGCCGGTACAAGAGGACACAGGCTTGCTGAGGCCTTTGGGGCGCTTTCTTCTCCGCCCACTCCCCTCTGGCAGAGTCTGGCCGCTGCTGGTGTTAGGGGGCTGGACAGGGGCAGCGTAGAGCATCCTGGGTGTATGATGGAGTATAGGGACGAGGAAATCTTTTGTGGAGGTGCGAGGCAGCCCATTGGTTATGCCACGGTGCATTTTGGCTCATCAGGTGGGTAGGCAGCAGAGGGGCTGCCTGCCCATGGATCGCCCGTAAGTTGACCCACCATGTTGGCATATTTTTTATACAAAAAAACCCTGCAGCAATGTTTTCTCCAACAACCAATGTGTGGTGTGTGTTCTTTATTCTGGAATTGCTGTGTTTGCGGGTTGTGTGTGTTGCCGATATTGGCACTATGACGTCTCACCTTGTTAAGAATCTCTGCCTCCTGCAGTAGGACAAGCTCCCTGGTCTCTCTCTGAAAATCAACAGATTTCTAGGAACATTAAAGCCGGTGCCCTCCCCAGCTGGGTCATTAAAAGGCCCTCATTAGAAGCCGAGAAAACGGCGCTAGATATGGAGGCAGTGCGGCTGGTGTCGGCCCAGATTACCAGCTCAAATATTCCTTTTACGTTCTGCACTGAAAAAAGACTTCATTTGGGCTCTATTTATTTTGAGCGCCAACTGCAAAGACTTCTGGGATTTGACATTTGCCAGCTGCAAGCACGAAAGTAAAGCAATCAGAACCAACTGTGTCCCAGTCTAAGCTGGTTGAGGTAGACGAGGTGGCTGAATTGAATTATATCACCCGAGACAGACAGACACACACACACACACACACACACACGTATGCTCTCTCACACACACAGGCACAGAGAGACACACACAGGCACGCACACACGCGTAAAAGCAGCCATTAGTGCTTGTATAGTAGTGCAAGAAGGTGTTTGTTGCAAAAGCACTTTTCATCCAATCCGGTGAAGAAACACAAGGAAATCAGGTACGATGCAGAACTGGTTTATTCATGACTTGTCAGTTCCCAGTACAACATCCGAATAACGCCTAACGTCTTACATGCTACATAACTCCTAATCCTATTTTTAAAACAACACACCACACCACACGCACATACCACGCGGTGTAATTCAAACCATATAGCAGCGAGTGGACATGGTTGAAGTAGACACGAGCGCAGCCGCGCTCGTGAATACTTCAAATGTAAACATGTCGGCAGAACACACCTCCCCCCTTTTCTTTTTTTTTTAAGATAGGAAAAAATCTTTAAACTTTTCAGGCAACTTACGAATTCTTGAGACTCTGCTAGGACAATTTTGAAGAGTCATTTTGATCCATTATAGAATCATCCCTAAATCATGAATTATGCCACATCGCAAGTTCATTCTGTCTACAAGTAGATGAATTATTGGTATTCTCTACATTGACATCCAAAAATACATTTGAGAAATTAGTCTCATCACAAAATTCCTTCTTCCCTTTGTAAATTGAAACTCTCCTGAGATTCCAGACACTACCATCTTCCACACGTACTGCATTTTTGAACACTTCTACAACTTCCAAAGGATCAGACCAAGTAGATAATCCTTTGCGCACAAAACAACCCTTCTTCAATCGCACCAAATCTCCTATCTGTATTTTAGAATTCGTTACAATCTTATTTTTCAATAGATAATTTTTCATTTTCTTTTTGTACAAATCCACTTTACGGCAGATTTCTTAGAAATCAGTTTCAGTTGACTCCATTTGTTATTCATTCTTATTCTTTAACCACCAAGGAACTAGTTTTGTACTTGGTTTACGACCTCTCAACAATTCAAATTGACTCAATAAAGATACAGCATTTGGAGTTGTTATATAAGAAAGTAACATGGATTGTAAGGCCTTGTCCCAGCTCAATCCACCTTTAACAGCCAACTGAATGGCTTCCTTGACCACTCTATTGAATCTCTCGATTTGACCATTGGCCTCTGGATGAAAAACTGCAATCCTTTTATGAATTATGCCACATCGCAATAAGTAATCTTCCATGGTCTTACTAACAAACTGTGGCCCATTGTCAGTAACTATCTCTTGAGGAATACCCTCTCTGCAAAATACACCATCTAAAAATTGTATTATGACATCCGAAATAACTTCCCTAATCATTTTAATTTCCGGTCACTTAGAGTAATAATCTATGAGGACAATGCCAAAAGATTGCTGAGATGGTAAAATACTGAATGGACCAATTATATCAATACCAAGTTTGGTCCACGGTGCAACAGGCAATTCAACAGGTTGTGGGACAATGGATAATGGTTTGGCTGACTAGTCACTATTAGCACACAATTTACAAAATCTTATTGTATGTTCAGCAAATGAATCTATCCCTGGCCACCAATAATTATCCTTCAAACTTCTTCTAGTGGTAGGAATGCCGAAATGTCCCTCATGTGCTAAATCAACAATTTTCTTCCTAAAGCCAAAAGGAGGAATAATTTTATCTCCTCTCAAAATAATTCCATTCTCAATAGCTAACTCGTCACAAATCTTATGCTAGCTGGACATACTTCCTATAAGTTCTTTTCCTCCTGGCCAATCATTGGATGTATATTTCCTCACTTCCTTTAATTCTAGATCCTTCTCCATTTCATCATTACACAACTGTTCTTGAACAATGGAATTCTCATCAGGTAACAAATTGACATCCCCTACCACATGGGCTACCTCACATTCATCCTTATCAACACAATCTGAATCTTTGCAAGGAAGTGGTAGTCTGAACATACAGTCTGCATAAACATTACACTAACCCGTAACATATTCCAAGAAATATCCGAAATTCTGTAATCTAGATGATGGTCTAGCTAATCTAGATGACAATGTGCGTCCACCACCTGGTTATAATATGTGCACCAAAGGCTTATGGTCAGATTTAATTGTGAACTTAGTCCCCCACAAAAAATGGCTTAAAGTGTTCAGCACCCCACACACATGCCAATAGTTCTCTTTCTATTACAGAGTAGTGGCGTTCAGTCTCTCTCAACGTCCACGATGCATGTGCAACAATCTATTCTTTACCCCACTCTTCCTGAATTAACACAGCACCTAACCCACAATTATTTGCATCAACCATGACAATGCAGTGCTTGCCAATAACAAATGGTTTGAGGCAAGGAGCATTGGCAATCATTTCTTTCACTGTGGAAAATGTATTTGTCATGGCGTCAGTCCAAATAAATTTCATGTTCTTTTTCAACAATGTCCTAAATGGTTCAATTATAGTAGCATAGTTTGGGATACATTTTGCATGAAATTCCATTAAACCTAAGAATGCAACCAGCTGTTCTTTGTTTTGAGGGATAGGAGCCTTACTAATGTTCTCCAAATGTGTCAATGTTTGTCTAATTTCATTTTCACTAATGCAGTGTCCCAAATACTCCACCTCTTTTTCCTTGAACTTGCACTTTTCCGCACGTAATGTTAGACACTTATCAGTCAAAGCTTGAAGAACCTTCATCAAATTGCAGTCATGTTCCTCATCACTTTTCCCAAAAATGAGAATATCGTCTTGGAACGCTATAGCACCTGTAAGACCTTGTTATCTTTCTTTCATCTACCTCTGAAAAACCACGGCTGCACTTGCCAAACCAAAAGGCATCCTGCAGAATCTATACAGGCCTTCTGGTGTTATAAATGCAGTCAAATCTCTTGACTCTTCATGAAGTAACACTTGGTGATAGGCGCTAGCCAAATCTAAACAAGAAAAAACTTTTGCACCACCTAAGGTGGACACCATTTCATGTAGGTTAGGTAATGGATGTGAGTCTACACATATAACATTGTTGAGACTACGCAAATCAATGCATAACCTAAGGTCACCTCCAGATTTAACAGAAATTACCACTGGAGAAACCCAAGGGGATGATTCTATTGCTTCTATAAACCCCTTGGCACACATCTCATCCAACATTACCTATAATTTGTTTCTATACGACAAAGGTACATTCCTAACCCTATGGCATACAGGTACTGCATTTGCATTAACTTTTATACGATGCTTGAAGCCCTTATATTCACCCAATTGGTTACAAAACAATGAGGGGGAAATCATTTTTTAGGTTGGAGGTAAAGGAAGAGGTATTAGGTTCAAGCAAGGATTTTGTGATAATTCCGTCAACTGTATATACAGGGGGGTCAGCATTGGGATCTAGTTTTATGCCTAGTTTTTCTTGATGCGGCCAACCTAAAAGTGCTTTCCCAGAATTGGTAACATATACCTTCCCTTCAGTACTGCGTTCCTTAAAACTTAATGTTGCTACAAAATACCCAACCAGTTGTAACCTATGGCCAGTGTATCCACTTGGTGAAATATCAGGTTGTAAGAGAGTTATATTGGGCCAGCTAGAGCATACCAAATCATGAGATAATATGGTGTACCATGAGCATAAATCTACCAAGACTTTTGTGGAAATACCATTAATTAATACATTGCAGGAAGGAAATTCGTTTGCATGTTCAACTTTGTTGACACAAAGAATGGTATTTATGTCATAATCATAATCCGGTGAGTCCTCTTGTTCCTGGATGAAGTTTACCCTTCTCGGAGCAGATCTACAAACCCTAGGAAAATGTCCCTTTTAGGTCTTGGCTAGTGTAGGCTGCGCTTGCGCAGTCTCGCGAGTGAGATTTTATGTTTCTTTGTAGTGATGCTTTAACCCGCCCCTCTTCTCCAAGCGCTGGCTTCCTAAACGGCGGCCAGCCATTGGAGAAGAGGTTTGTTTGTCAATTTAAGCCCCGTCTTTTTCGGATTGAGGGGTGTCAAAACACGCCCGTTGTTTACATTCCAGCCAATGGGAAGGGGAGAGAAAGAAAAACACGCCCCCAATCTGAAAAGGACGGGGCTTGGTTCCTTCCTGTTTATCTATTTCTAGCCTCTTCCTAACCCTCTTTCGTATTCCACCTTATCCTTGTCGCCTCCTCTCCCCCCACCCCTCTTCTCACCCCTCTCTTCCTCGGCTCTCCCCCTCCCGTCCCAGCCCGTGCGCACCCTGGCTGCCGCTAGGCTCTGTGTGTGTTACGTCGCTTCCTTCCAACATGGCGAGTGCAGGTTGCTGCTGATGGTAGAGCCGGCCATTTCCTTTTACCGTTAATTTCCCGTGTAGCCCGGGCAGCAGAGGCTTTGACCCTGGTGTGCGCTCAGCCAGGCATGGCCGGTAAGGGTAGCGAGCACCCACCTTTTCCGTGTGCGAGTGGAGCCGCTGCAGAGCGAGGGCAAGGCGCCGGAGGAGGAGGAGGCCAGGGCTGCGGGAGGCAGGAGCCCAGCAACCGCAGCCCTGCCGCGCCCATGCATGAGCACTGCTCTGGTGCGAGAGAACCGCGCTGCCCACCCCGCCCCCATACTGCGCTGCCCACCTCCGCCCCCATACCGCACCTACCCGCATCCCCGCTGACCACACCTGCCCCCCATCCCCGCTGACCACACCCACCCCCCCATTCCCGCTGACCACATACGCCCCCATCCCCGCAGACCACATACGCCCCCCCATCCTTCCTGACCACACCCGCTCACCCCGCGCTGCTCATGTTGACTTTGGGAGCTCCAAAAATAGTTCTTGGGCATAAAGCACGCCCCTCAGCTTGAAAGACCTCAGCTCGTAGACACGCCTAAATTCATGGAGCATAGGACCCTGCATGGCGCTTCAAAGATGTACCACAAGGGCCGAAACCCTTACCCCAAGTTCTCCACTTGTTCCCTTACATCGTCACCCCCAGTTCTCCACTGGGCCCCCAACAGTAGCAAAACCAATAAAAAAGAGTAATTTGTGCCGATTCCCTCAGCTCTTACCCATGAATCTCCTTGTTGCACTGCTATATAAACGTGTGTTTAGCAGGGCCAAAGCCATACCCTCTTCATCCTGGTCACCACAGTCTGGTCAAGCCTCCTTGGTACGTTATCGTTGTCTGCCCAGCCATTAGTTGCTTTTTGTTCACAGAATCCAAAACTGCTTCCCTCCAAAGCCTTGGCAGGGATGCCTTGTCCTCCCCCTTATTTCACTTGTTCCCAATTAATGCATTTTCTCTATAAAATTGTATTTGCACATATATCAGCAGGCAAATAACAAGCACTATACGTATATCTCCCTATTCTTCAACATAGTGACTTGTACAGCGCTCTGACACCCTTCAGCCCTAGTTGGCACTTAAAGAAATTTGCAATACATCCATGCTTTATGGGACCTCTCCACTATTTCTAGACTACACCATTGTGTAGAAGGGTTCTCTCCCACCCTCCCCCATACACCTCATGACTTCCACCTTGAGCTCAGCTCAACATCTAGACTCGCCTAGTGGAAAAGCCTTCAATTTATCCTCTAGAGGTGGCCATTTAATAAAGATTAAATCCTTTTCGCACGAAACTAGCTTCTAGGCCATAGACTAAACTTTGGTGCCCAGAATGCTGAATAAATCAAACATTCACCCCCAGTCAAGAGATCTCTATCCCACAGAAGACATCACTGGACCCTGCTGTGTGTATACATTGTTATACCTATACAATGGCCCTTGCTAAAATAGGCAACGTTTTGCAAGAAATAGGGATGTGAATCGTTTGTGTGCAATGTGTAATTTATGCCTCAAGGAATTGTAATTTGTTTTGACAAGTGTTTCGTGCAAGTACATTAAATGCGGTTTCGAAGATTTTCCACCAGTATGAAGGGTGTTGTTCTCCTCTTGCCCGAACACCAACTTCACTTGATGGGACCAAACCAGGTCCTCTCCCCTGAAACGTTTGCAGTGTTAAATAAAGTAGGCCTGGAAATCATACACTACAAGCTCTGATGTTGTGTCTTTTGGGTGGGCACCTTAGTTCGGGGAGTTACCAGTGATCTTTACTTAGATACAGTAGAACCAGGAAATAGGTGGAATAATATCCTTGAACATCCCTTTTGTAGTATTCCATTCCATGCTTTACTCTCCACCTATTCATGTACTTCCCTTCCCATGTTCTATTCAGAATTGTTTTGGTTCTTTCTGCCTGGGGATTCTTAGGGATCCTTGGGAATGTAATGTTCTACTAGTAACAGTTACAGCTGTGCATCTATTGGTGGTGGTTGTGTAAGCTGTCTCCTGAGAATAAACTGGATCAAACCATCAAGAAGTCTCTTCCTGATTACTACATATTCTGGCGACGATCGGGATATCAAGCTTGAAGCTTAAACAGGACCCTCGTTTATTTTTTTTTTAAAAGGAAAATCCAGTTTGGAGACAGCGTTCACCGTTTGCAGTGTGGATTCATTTAAGGTACTTTTTAAATTCTTTATGTGTTAAACTACAACACCAGCGGCAGTATTCCTTACCCGACGTGCCTTGATTGCACCTGCGGCTGTTTCCTGGTATTTTGCGCATTTTCCCTCATATTTGGGAATTCGAGCGGTCACTCGCTCACAACCTGTTGGATTTCATCTCATATCTACCCTGTTTTCCCTCCGTGTGAAATCCCCGTTCTGCTGGTGTTTTTGTGGCGTTTTTGGCTTTCCCTACGACTTTATTGTGGAAGAGCATCTTTTAAAAAGCACACGAGACCCACCTTTCTCTTCGCGTGCGCTCCACTCGCTGCTGGAAGCCCTTCACCACGCTCCTGGATTCGACGCGTCATCCGCACACTCCTCCTCTGCGTGTACCTGCGTCATTGGACAGCGTCGTTCTACGCACAGCGCTGCGTTCCAGCAACCATCTTGGATCACCATGACAACAGTCTCCGATCCGAGTCCCGTTTTTTTAAAATTCCTTTTAACGCCACAGTTATCTATGTAATTTAACCCATTCGTATCGATTATTACCAGTTATTTATGTACCATGTCTTATGCTGTTCCGTAATTTACATCCTGGTTGCAGTTTTGTTTACAAGGGAATTGTATTGAGCATCTTTATTCACAGAGAAGGTATTCTCCTCTTCCAGACTTTCTTCAATGCTATTATTATACAACTATGTTCTGACAACTTATTCAACCAAATAACTGTGACCTTTATTTCTATTTTTTTCTTTCTTTTAGTATTTTTAATATTATTTTTAAAAAAAAATGTCGAATAACATAATTTCACCTGCACATTTCTTACCTTCGGCTGGTGATCCCAAAGTGGAATGGGACCTTTGGTATCCAACCTTTTTAGCCTATGTAGATGTGGTAGAAGAAGATGGCTGTTCCCCCAAAAGGAAACTCGCCTTGTTAAAAAATTGTCTAGGTGGTGCTGGTCTCAAAGAATTGGAAAGTCTACCACCTATTGATAATACTGGTGCAGGTGATGTAAATGTTTTTGAAGTGGTTGTTAAGCAATTAAGCACCAGATTTTGAAGGAAAATTAATACAGTGATGGAACGTTTTAAATTTTATTCTAGAATTCAAAAAGAAGATGAATCCATAGAAACCTATGTAGCTGCTTTACGCACACTAGCTAGTTCCTGTTCCTTTGAAACTATTGATTTTGACCAAGTCTTAAGGGATCAAATCATGATGCGTACTAAGAGTAAAAAGATACAGGAACGTTTATGGATGGGTACTGAGTCCTCTCTTAACGCTGTCCTAAACATTGCCAAAGGTATTGAGCAATCGGAATTGTTTGTTAACGAAATAAGAGGCCATGAAACCAAAACTAAAGTAACTATTCCGGAAGTTTCCTTAGTCAGGAATCCCCCAAATTACAGGAAATCTACCTTCAATTCTACCAAAAGAGACAATTTCGGCAGAGATAATAGACCTTTCCAAAGAAAGTCTCCCATAAT
Source organism: Lissotriton vulgaris (assembly GCF_964263255.1). Taxonomy (NCBI): domain Eukaryota; kingdom Metazoa; phylum Chordata; class Amphibia; order Caudata; family Salamandridae; genus Lissotriton; species Lissotriton vulgaris. The sequence goes on along the minus strand of NC_141700.1, from coordinate 17,407,996 downwards.
TTGCTATAGATGTGGCGCTAATGATCATGTGGGAAATTATAAAGGGTGTCCTGCTTGGAACAAAATTTGCGTCAAATGCAAAAAGTCAGGTCATTTCACCAAAATGTGTAAGTCCTCGCAGAAAGTTAATTTCTTATCACATGAGGAGTATGATGACTGTGAACAACCGTCTGAAATTAATACGATGTTGTGTGTTGGTGATACTGAGTGCAAAGGTTTTCCCAGTGATATTATTCTTATTAACGGTGTAGAAATCTCCATGCTTATCGACTCATGTGCCTGGTACACCATAATTGGCAAGGATGTCTTTGACAAGTTTTGGTCCTCAAAGGAACTTTCACCACCTGATATACATCCTGGAGGGTACACAGGGAAGAAGATAGGCCTTGAAGGTTATATGTGGGCGGAGATCGGGTTTAAAGATAGAACTACCAAGGGGAAGGTTTACGTCTCCTCGAAAGGGGCATCCATCTTATGCTGGCCCCATCAGTTTGATTTAGGAATCAAACTTGATCCCAATGCCTCTCCCCCTGTTTATGTCGTTCCTCCAGAAAATGACTTTATTTCCCAATTAAAAAAAGATTTCCCCTGTATTTTCAATGATAATTTGGGGGTTTTCGCTAATTTCAAACACCGCATTATACTTAAGGAATCAGCTGTTCCCGTCCGGCATAGGGTCAGAAATGTTCCCTTGGCCTACCGTGATAAATTAAAGTTAATTTTATCAGATCTAGTTTCCAAAAAGATCATCGAACCAGTTGAGTCATCCCCATGGGTTTCGCCCGTTGTCTTATCCCTTAAGAGCAACGGCGAGCTTCGTCTGTGTGTAGATCTCCGCAGCCTAAACAAGGAGATCTGGATTGACAGACATCCCTTACCCCACATACACGAGCTCATTTCCACCCTTTCTGGCACCTGTGTTTTTTTCCACGCTAGATCTAACCAGCGCTTACCATTAGGTAATTTTACACGAAGACTCTAAATTCTTAACCACTTTTATTACACCTGAGGGTTTGTTTCAGTATTGTCGTATGCCTTTCGGCCTAGCTAGTGCAGCGTCCGTCTTCCAACGCCTCATGAAGACAGTACTAGAAGGATGTGAGGGTGCAATCGCCTTTCAGGACGACATCCTAATACACGGAAATTTTTTTGAGGAACATGATAAAAATTTGGTAAAAGTTTTGAAAAGTGTGCAAGAATATGGGCTGACACTTAAATTATCCAAATGTAAATTCAGACAAAGTCAGGTCGAATACCTCGGCCATGAGATTTCAGCCCTGGGGATCAAACCTAAACTCAACCATATCAAGAGTATATCCAAAGCCCCTGCTCCCTTGAACAAAGATCAACTTGTTTCCTTTCTTGGTCTTACAGAATTTTATAGCAAATTCGTCCAAGATTATGCTTCCAAAGTTCATCCTCTCAGGGTGTTATTGAAGAAGGATGCGAAGTTTGTGTGGAATAGCGATCAGCAACATGCTTTTGAGTTACTTAAACAAGAAATTATTAATGCTCCTTTTTTAAGACCGTTTGATTTAGACAAGGAATGTATAGTGTGTGTTGACGCAAGCAATGTTGGCTTAGGCTCAGTTTTAATGCAAAAAGACAGAGGTGAAGAGTACGTTGTGTCATATGCTTCAAGAACCTTGCGGGGCGCTGAGTTCAATTACTCCACAATTGAAAAAGAGTTACTAGCCTGTACCTGGGCCTCTGAACATTTTAGGCAATTTCTTTGGGGAACCAGGTTCCGTTTAAGAACCGACCATAAGCCTCTAATCAACATGCTGGCAGCTGGTGGTGGCAGAACCTTAACAGCGCGTTTAGCACGTCTTGCAGCCAAATTGCAAGAATTTCAATGTATTGTTGAATACGTTCCTGGGCGGTTAAATGTGCATGCCGACTGCATGTCCAGGCTGCCTTTAATCAATTCTATTTTTTCTGGTAATTGGAACAATTAATCAGATGTTGTTTTTAATATCGATGATGTCAACGATTGTGGTCTAGCTGGTGCTTCTTCTAGTATTTCTGAAATTGAGTGGAGGGAAGCTATGGCAAATGATTCTAACCTTGCTTCTTTAACTAGACATTTACAATATGGTTGGCCTCAAGAGCGATACTTATCTGGGGACATCCTTTCCTTTTTCAAGGTAAACGATGAACTTATGTTTGACCAAGGTTTTGTTTTTCGTGGCGATAAAATCATTCCTCCCATTTCCTTGAGAGAAAGAATTATTTCCATGGCCCATGAAGGCCATATGGGCATGTCTGGCACCAAAAGACGCATCCGCGAGTTCTATTGGTGGCCTGGTGTAGACAGAATGGTCGACAAATGGGTTCGTTCATGTTCCCCTTGTGATAAAAGTGACAAGACTGTTAAACCCTTGTCTGTTGCTATTTCTCCCATTGAATTTGTCTCTTGCCCCTGGAAGAAATTGGGCATTGACATAATTGGACCTCTTAACTTGTTTCCCCACCAAAATGTGTTTGGCCTGGTCCTTATCGATTATTTTTCCAAGTGGCCAGAGCTAAAAATTGTCGACAAAGTTGGCTCCACTCAAATTATTCAATTTCTTGATGAGGTTTTTTGTAGAGAAGGGATTCCCGCGGAGATTGTGTCGGATAATGGCCCGCAATTTATAAGCAAAGAATTTTTGTCATTCATCCAGAGGTGCGGTATCGTGCACAAAAGGGTGTCAAATTATAATCCACAAGCCAATGGTCAGACGGAATGCTTTAACCGTGTCATCAAAGAGTCTATTCAGCTGGCTGTTAAAAGCAATCTAGACTGGAAAAAAACCCTGCGTTCCACCTTACTGTCTTATCGCACTTCACCCAACTCTGTCACAGGGTTTTCACCCTTTGAATTGCTTAGAGGCAGAAAGCCTGGTTCCAAACTCCTGACTTGGTGGATGAAAGTTAAGATACCTGCTGATTCTTCCGTAGATCCTGCTTGTGTTAAGGACAGAGTTTTGAGATATCAGGAAAGAATGAAAGCTAATTTTTTGTCCACTAAAAGCTCCGGTCAGAAGGTCAAGGTGGGTGATTTTGTCCGCGTGAAATTAGGCAGAGCTTTTGACAATAAGTGGAATAAGTGGTCAGACCCTTGCAAGGTTATTGAAGTATTTTCAAAGGCTGTGAGGGTTGAGGATGGGAAAATATGGAACTTTAGAAGGATTTCATTATGTAAAGGTTTAGATTCTTCTAATACTGAACCCTGTTCTGCACCATCCTCTTCTAATGATCTTACCACTGCCAAGCCTTTGTGCGATCATAATGATGCATCTTTTTCTCCCCTGTTTAACTCTTTTGACTGTGAGAACCAAAGTGTTGATCGTGTTGTTCCTGTGCCTGGTAATTGCAATCCGTCCATGTCTGACAATAGCAACCAGATCACTGAACCACCTTCTAGCCATGTTGACGATCCTGTCAGTGAAAATGTTCCCATATCTTGTCCTGTGATTCCTAATGATGATTCTTCTCTTAGGAAAAGCATTCGTGTGAAACATACTCCTGTAAAGTTGCATGATTACTACCTTTAAGTTTTTTTTGTTTTTTTTTGTTTTTTTTAAGGGGGAAGGTGTGTAGTATTCCATTCCATGCTTTACTCTCCACCTATTCATGTACTTCCCTTCCCATGTTCTATTCAGAATTGTTTTGGTTCTTTCTGCCTGGGGATTCTTAGGGATCCTTGGGAATGTAATGTTCTACTAGTAACAGTTACAGCTGTGCATCTATTGGTGGTGGTTGTGTAAGCTGTCTCCTGAGAATAAACTGGATCAAACCATCAAGAAGTCTCTTCCTGATTACTACACCTTTCCACCACTGGGACCGGGCAGGCATCAACCTATAGAGCATTGTCCAGTTTTCAGAAATCACTGCGAACCCAAATTGGTCCATCATGTTTTGGTGCTGATACAGAGGGAGAGAGCCTTGAAGCTTGTCTCTCAAATACTACCTGCTGCTTGTGCGAGCCCTACTCAAGGGTTTGTACTCATTACTCATTTGTAGAACATGTAGGAGATTTCACTTTCCAGGAGTAATTGCTGTTTCAAACAGATCTAAGCCAGACCTTGCAGCTTTTTCAAAGAAGGGCTCTATTTGGGATCACCCCCATGGCAGCCACATGGTCTACTGTGCTCTTTTTGTCCTAAGCTATAATACTGTTACTACTTGTCAAAAGAAACAAGCATTTGCAATTAAATTGGTCTCGCCTTTGGGACCTTATATTTATTTAGCTAAGCAGCCCATTCGCTGGATGCTGAAACATCGACTGTTCTGGATGCTGAAACATCTACTACTGTTCCAAACTGCGTGACATGCAAGGTATGGGAACACATGGAGAGAAATATTGTCTTTCAGCTGGAAATTGCAAAGGCCAAAGCTCTGTTTTTAATATAAAATCAGGGCCTTCGGTGGTCATATCACTGAAAATACAAGATTTGAAAATAATATTATTGTTTACAGGTGCTCGTGGAAGATCATTTCTATGGACTGGAATCTAGAGAATGGTAAAGTGATTCTGGTATTTTACTGACCTCTGCTGGTCGTTTTCTATCAAGAAAGTTAAATAGAGGCAGTTGTCAGAAAAAAAAGAAAGTCCCTCAGCAGAAAGCAATCTTGTATTTTACTGACCTCTAATGGTTGTTTTCTATCAAGACATTTAAGTAGCGGCAGTTGAACAAGCAGAAAACAATTCTGGTATTTTGCTGACCTCTACTGGTTCTTTTCTATCAAGACAGTTAAATAGAGGCAGTTAAATAGAAAAAAAGTCCCTAAGCGGAAGCAGACAAGTCCTGAGGCTGATCTCCAGAGCCCACAAACTACATACACATATAAGTATATACTAAAGTATAAACAAGACGCCTCGAATGCTCAACCTAAAAAGCATTAGAGTGACATAGTATTTTTGTTCACTGGCTGTTATAAGATGGACTCAGCCATTCCAAGTGCAGCCACTTGTCAGTAAATCCCCTGATCTCCCTGTCGCTCACATATGTCGTCACAGCCCTTCTTCTCAACTACCGCCCACCTGCCATTCTAAGCTGGTAATTTTCCACCCCTTCTCTGCCTCGGAGGGCCAGCTTTTAACAGATACAGCTTGAAAATCAATTACGGTTATTTCCTTTTGCATTGACGAGCCATCTCTTTCACAAAGCAGGTTTGATAACAGCTGCCCTGTTATCTGGACACAGATGTGTCTGTCAATAGGAGCAGGAACAGCTTATTGCATCCTCTGGCTGCTCGTCAGAATTGGTTCACTCTGCTCACCTCAGCCCCACAAACCTGCCCTGGGGGAGGGTGTGGATTGGCTGTGGATGGGGGCTGTTAAATTCTGCACAGAGTTTATTTTTTGTCATTTATAAGAAGATGCCTGTAGAACTGCTGGTGGTCACGGTGTCTAAAGTCTGTAGGGTGTTGTATTCATAATTACAAATAAATTCTTCACTAGAGGATGAGGAGAGACATTTTATAAATATTACTCTTATGATGCCATTTACGGCAGGTACTCATTAGGTCTCGAAAGCAAAGGACAAATAATTGATGGACGGAATGCAGAACAAATCAAAACATTCACCCCCAGTCAAGAGATCTGGGTTAAATCCATCATTCTTTTGCTCACCATGCCACCCCAGTTTAGACCTGGCCATATGCTAATCGGTCTTGACCCTATGTCTCATGGGAACAGTCCAGCCCAAACTGCCAAGCCAGGTCCTCCCTGGACCGGAAACAAGAATCCTAGGACCAGTTTCGGGGTTTCACCCCTTTTCAGCCAGGATGCTTGATTCCAGTGGCACAGTGAGCCCGGGACACACCTCTGGGCATACCTGGCGCAATTAGGGCGAGAAAGCAATGGACACACAATTGAATTTGTTAGGTCTCACCTGCACAGCACCGGTTTGTTCACAAATAAACGTATTTTAGACCAGAAAAGGCTTGTGGGGGAGGGAGCAACATATATCATACCAGTTGGGGATAAAGGTGTACGGCTCAGCCCTGCCTCTGATTCGCCTTGAAAGGTATCCCAGGGCGTCACCACCTCAGAGCAGCTCTTTCTGACCGGCAGAGTGGACACAGTTTCCTTCCTTCTCGTCGACGTTGATCAGACAGCTTCTCTTCCACAAATGAGATCTGAAGGCGGGTGTCTGTTCTCTGCCGCAGCCTGATTGGCAGGAAGCGGACAGCAGCCTTGATGTTTATTCTGTGAGATCTCTTTGACATTAGAGCTTGTTCTCACCTCAGCCCCACTGAGCAGCACTGCTGAGTGAAGCGTGTGGGCAGCAAATGTCTGTTCTCTCTACAGAGGGCCTCATTGCAAGGTTTAATAGTGGGAATATAGGCCTGTATCATAATTCCAGACAGCAGCGTTTATTGAGCCTCACTGCCTTCCCTGCTGTTGCACAGACTAGAGTTGGAACAGTAAATTATACTATTCCAACCTCCAGCGCACCCCCCCCCCCCACCCACCAGCAAGTCGTTGTAATGACTTGCTTTGTAATGGTATGTGTTGTAATAATGTGGTCGTTGTAATGACCGCGTTGTAACCGCATGTGTTGTAAACGCGTGCTTTGTAACGTGTCCTAGTCAATAATATAAAGATAAAAATTACTAAACCAAACAGCTTTGTTTCGAGGAAAGATTAGAAAACAGTAAGTGCTCATTACAAGTTCCTCCTTTCCTGCATTGTGCCCTGGTTTACAAGGCACCTTGCTACTGTAATACATGCGACAAGGATGCGTTCCCCGGTTCTCCCGGAGGATGCTCTTCAGAGAGGCTGCTCTTTATCACGCTTGGAAATAGACGTGGCTACATCGAGCAAAACTGACCAGTCTTTGGACCAGTGTTGGACCAGTGTTTATGTCAACGCATGTCTGCAGTGTGGACAGGTGGACCATGAGAGAAAGCGCTTTATAACACATAACAAGAAGGCGTGCTCCGAGTGAGGAACGGCTAACCCTACCCAGAAGCCCCCTCTGATGGAACACGCACCCTCTGGATAGTTATAATAACCTCATTACTGGCAGCAGCGTCCTTAAGCGCCTCGAAGCACCACTTACAGAGAAGTTAATGACATGCATTGGCGAGATTGAGAGGGGCACCGGGTGTAAAGGGGCAGGGGTAGGGGGCACGTGCCCTGGGAGTGTAGGGGGAGGGAGGGTTTACGTGCCCTGGGAGTGCAGGGTGTACGTGCACTGGGAGTGTTGGGAGGTACGTGCCCTGGGAGTGCAGGGGGGTACGCGTCCTGGGAGTGCAGGGGGGTACGTGCCCTGGGAGTGCAGGGGGGTACGTGCACTGGGAGTGCTGGGGGGATCTGCCCTGGGAGTGCTGAGGACACACGCCCTGGGAATGCTGGGAGCACGTGTCTGGGGATCAGAGTGTCAATTGGTGAATAGACTTTTTTGGGAAAACAAAGACTTGTTTTTCTTATCTTAACTAGGTCCTAACTACCACTGTGTAACGTGCACCAGTCTGTTCTGTGTTTCACTCTTTGACGGGTTCCTTCAAGATGGACAGATGGCTCTTTCAGTCTCCTAATCTGTCCCCGATGTCATTCCTCAATGTGTCCTTGTGTGGTAGCGCTTAATACCCCTGACGAGACGTTGAAGCGCTTTTTCGGCGAGTAGCACTGTACTCCGGAACCGATAAAGGATTAGTGTTGAATTAGTATAGTGAAATATGAAAGTAATTTGATTGAAGTTAATAACAGTAAATCTAGTCTTACATCAACAGCAATTTTGATGGCGATAGTCTGTCTCTGATATCTTTCTACGTAATATTTTGTGGTTGATATTCTGACATGCAACCCACACTGTATCTCTACTGGCACCAGCGAGCAGCCTCTCTAACAAGAAGTTAACAGGTTATAATCTCCAATGGTAAACACTTTTAGAGTTCCTTGTCACCCAGAAGCTTCCCAGGGCTGCACTAGGGGCACTGCAGCCAGTGTTTCGGCCGCCGATGAGTATATGCGACACTGGATACAAACTGGGAACATTAATAGGAAAACATTGATAACACACAGAGTGTAAGAGCCGGTGCTCTCACCCCTATTCCTTTCATACTCTTATATGGCCTCTGGTGACACTGATCAAACAAATGTATGACGGTATTCCATATGCGTTTAGCACACATGCCTTCTAAACGTTGTCATTAGAGCAAACGCTTCTTGAGAACGCATGCCTTCTGAATGTTGTCATTAGAACAAAGGCGTCTTTAGCACACATTCATTCTGCATGCAAGTCGTTATTACAACTTGCCTTAGGGGGGGCCTTGATTTTGGAATAGTTTCATTTACGTTTCCAACTCCAGTCTGTGCGACACTAGGGAAGGTGTCGGACTTTAAATCCAACACCATTCCACCAATGCGGCCCCATAAAGCAAGTCGCAAATGCCTGCAAAAGATGCGCTGGTTCTTTTACTGGTGCTGTGAAGGCGCTGCCTGATTCCGGCCTCGTCCTAAAGGACGTTTCCCTGCGCGAACGTGAACCCTTTGATGGCTGTACTATATCTGCCTTGGGGAACACAAAACATCGTCAGTCTTTGAAAGCACTCAGACCAGGCTTCGCTGCCAGCAGAAATATTGTCATTGCTAGCAGATTCACTCAAATTTGACTTTCATCAGCTCCTTTGAAACACAGCGCAATGTTTCCAATACAATTAGACGCCTTTGTCTGCCGATTGCTCTTGAGTCATTGTTCAAGATATTCTGAGGCACTGAAGATTCTGCTAAGACTTGGCATTCAGCCCACCCTCCTGGCTGCACCACAAATGTGGGACCTTGTCCTTCAATTCAGATTTAGCTGACATATTCTGAGTCATGGTATCGGTATACAAGGGAACCCGTAAGATTGGCCGCGGACCACGGGTGGGACTGGTTATTTTTATTTAACAAAGGTCCTAGGTTAAAGTAATGACAAAAGAATTAAATTACACAGGCTCAAGATAAAGGCTGTGTTTTTCCTTCTTCAGAGTCCAGCCGGACCTAGAAGCGTTTATTTTGGAAAACAATTTTGTAAGCATAGATAGAATTTAGGCGAAAACAGGTCGCACATGAATAACTGGGCACAAGCCTGTACCTGGTCAGAAGAAGACAATACAGGGGAAAAGGAAAAAGAATTAACAGGCAAACAAGGAGAAAAGGGTGGCTTATAACACAATTCAAACAATTTTTGAATAAGCACAAACCCACAGTAACTACCGTAAAAATTGCAAATCATAACACGAGCAGTACTGTTACCGTAAAAATTGCAAATCATAACACGAGCAGTACTGTTACAGTACTGCTCGTGTTATGATTTGCAATTTTTACGGTAGTTACTGTGGGTTTGTGCTTATTCAAAAATTGTTTGCATTGTGTTATAAGCCACCCTTTTCTCCTTGTTTGCCTGTTAATTCTTTTTCCTTTTCCCCTGTATTGTCTTCTTCTGACCAGGTACAGGCTTGTGCCCAGTTATTCATGTGCGACCTGTTTTCGCCTAAATTCTATCTATGCTTACAAAATTGTTTTCCAAAATAAACGTTTCTAGGTCCGGCTGGACTCTGAAGAAGGAAAAACACAGCCTTTATCTTGAGCCTGTGTAATTTAATTCTTTTGTCATTAAAATATTCTGAGTCATGACACTCTTAATGGTCAAAGTATCAAAGGTCTTGTAATCTCGGCGGAGGCTCAGCTCTCCCCGCACACATACGGGAGTTTGGAGGCAGCACCTACAATGAATGTTTACACGAAGGCATTCTTCTGAATGGTCTCTTACAATATCAGAAAACATCTCCCAACCTCATGCACCTCACTCAGCACTTCCTGGATTGACAACATTACAACCAACGTCCTTTTCAACTAGGTGCTTAAAAGGAGCCAGGAACCAGTGATGGCCGGCATGACTTGCAGGTGGTGAGGCGGGGTGGGCGCGGGTGGGGGAGGGGGCGTGGAGGGGTTCGAAATTTCACAGCGGAAAACAAAATATGTAAATGTAAATGTACATGTATTTATATAGCGCAAATCACTGACCCGGTATCTAAGCGCTTGCTTAGGGAACCCGTCCTGGTATTCCCCTGTGAGATAACCCCGGCAGGGTATCCACAAGGTGAAAGCCAGGCATCCCACCGCGAGGGGCCGTTGTGGAGATTAAGCAAGCTATTGCCCAGAGTCGCAGAGTGTGAACCTATGAATCGAGTAGGCACCGGAGCGAGAATTGTCGAGTCCGTGGACATATTAGGACTCAAGACCCCGCCGAGCCGGGAATTGAACCCTGGTCCCGGGCTGACCTCTGCTTCCAGGTCTACCTCCTCTAACTAGTGAGCCACACTTCTCTTATTAAGAATAATTATACATCTACGTTGCCGCCAGGTCCTGCGTCTCTGCTCCTTGCTCCTGCTGGCCTCGTGGGACAGTAAGTCAGAAAGGACAGCCAGGTTTCCCATACCAATCACAATGCTGCATTGCAAGATTGTGATTGGTTTTAAGCATCCTGGTTCAACGCTCAACCAGGGAATGGGGCATGGGCTTGTTCTCCACGCAGGCTGTAATGCAGCCTGCGTGGAGAACTGGGAAAGTGCACATGACTGGTTTGGGCGGCCCGAGGGGGCCGAACAAACAGTCTTGCTCACGGAGGAGTGTGCAAACCACTCCTCCCCTGCCCTGCTCCGTAAGCAGAGCAGCCCTGCCCCCGCCCGCAGCAAAGGAAACATAAAATGATAATAGCTCAAAGTTATTATCATTTTATATTTCCTTTCCTTTACACTGCTCAAAAGCAGTGGGGCGATGCTTCTCCACCATCGCAGAGTAGCCACCACTGCCATGTTCCTGATGCAAAGTGGTGCTACTCACCTTCTCCTCAGGGGTATTAATGGCTGTTTGAATCTGACAGTACAGTACAACACAAAATAGTATACTTAGGTGGAGAATATCACCCAAAGCTGGGATGCTCAGGGCCAGAAGGTTACATTCAACTTGCGTGGCAGAAGGATGCACTACGTTGCACTGTGGAGTTTCTGCCTCCTCCCTGTCCGACGTGCTTAATTTCTGACAACCTGATTGCCTAAAAATCTTGACCTCTCTTGTTGCTCCAAAAGAGACTTGCTTCTCAAAACAGACATAAATGTTCTGCCCATACCTCCACTCGGAGCAGTCAGCCCCGAAAGTTGGGAGGATGATCAGAGTTCAGCTTTTAAGTAGTGAGTTTGCATGACTTACTCCAGAGATGATGAGCCATTGTTGTACCATTCTCACACAGGTGTGAATGCAAGAGGCGTGTCTAGCATCCATTCACCACAGACAGTGCAACACAAATATCAGGCGCCTCCTCTCTTCATGTCATCGAATCAATCTATTAAGCAATTAATCAGCACTGTCATTGCTGGGGTATCTGGGCATCCAGTTACAAGCTCTTTATGGTGCCAGCTTCCCCGGCCACAGGTGTTGAGGAAACCGTAGGGTGAGGGAAGAAACTAGCAAAAAAAGGCACAACAGAGGGCAGAAAGAGGAGCAGAAAAGGCAAAACTGAAGAGGGAAAATAGAAGGCAGAAAAATGAGCAGGAAAGGCAAAACAGAGGGCAGAAAACGAGCAGAAAAAGGCAAAACAGCAGAAGAGGGCAAAACAAAGGGCAGAAACACAAGCAGGAAAGGTAAAACAGGACAGAAAAACGAGCAGGCAAGGCAAAGGGCAGAAAAGCAAGCAGAAAAGGCAAAACAGAGAGTAGAAAAACGAGCAGGAAAGGCAAAACAGGGCAGTAAGACGAGAAGAAAAGCATAACAGCAAAAAATGAGAAGAAAGGCAAAACAGAGCAGATGAGGGCAAAATAGAAGGAAGAAATACGAGCATAAAAGTAAGCCTGGGCATAAAACTCTGCTCCGTTTGCGGTGCTTGCGGAATTTGGCATTCAGTGGAGAATGCATAGTTACCGTTAAACTCCGCAATGGAGCAGAGTTTTATTTTGCTCCGTGCGCTCAGAATGTCATTTTGCGTGTGCGGGAGCAACTTGCCGGGCACTCGCGATCACCCACAAGATTTTTAGGGCCATTCGTGGCGCCACAAGGTTTGCTAGCCGGCCTCATGCTCCTGTGAGATTTTGCGTTCGCCAACAAATCAATCGGCTTCCGGTGGTTGTTTTCTCCTGTACGTGATCCTGAACACGCAGGATCTATCACGGCTGTAATCTGGGGAAGATTCTCTCCTTGAGAAGCATCAACATCTTCCTGAACTGATGATTTGGCGTGCAAAACCTCCTTGAATTGTCATTTGTCTGTGGTCTTTTTGGGCAAAGAGTCTATTTTTGTATTTTAACTTTTTTTTCAACTGAAGAAAGTGCCCCAGAGTCTCCAACTTCCTGTTCCTGTTGAGCAGGCTACTCCCAGTGCTTTGTCCACATCTCCTGGTCACTTCTCATTTGGATTTGGAGCTGGAAGGATCACTCTTAGTGTCTGCTGCATCTTCCATTGGATTTAAGAACTTTGTATTTGAGATTTCACACGTACGTTGAAAAACTGGTGTTGTTTGTTTGATTGGGACCATGCACCTGGATTTATTTGTACTATTAATGGATTTTAAAATGTATTGTGACGGGTGGGCTGTTGTTTCATTATTGGCCTAATGATCATTGATTTCTTAGTGTTTCATTTTTCTTCTTTTGTGAAGGAAAAATGTTTCACAGTTTACTACATTTATCCATGTTTTTTAGTACATTTACAATATTGATTGAATTCACTTTGTGGCCTAGTCTTCCAATTGGCCTTCCAGCCAGCAGGCCCAGTGTTAGTCATGGGTGCATGAAACAACTGTTTCAGTGTTTTTTACAGCATTTAGGCCATGAATGGATTTGGATTAAAATACAAAATGTGCTTTTTTGTGGTATTTCATGTTTTTTTTTCATGCAAACAGTGTATAGGACTAGGTTGGGTAATGCCTTTGAAGGATGTGTGTTGTTGTAAACATTTTGTTTAGCCCAATATTTTTCATTTTTGGCATTGCTGAATTAATGATTTTTGTTCTGTTTTACCATGCCTCCTTTGCCTGGCCAGGGTGTGTGTGTTTGCCGTAGGCCATCATTTGCCTTTTTTCCAGATGCCACGTGGCCACTGACCAGGGATCATTTTGTATAGCCTGTGGACTTTCCCACGGCCTGTATGTGTTGTTTTTCAGGCCTCCTGCCGCTTGTTGTTGTGACTTGTGAGTGACCATGTGGCTGGCGGCCCTTTTGTGTGTCCAGCCAGTGTGCTTTTGCCATAGGCCCACATAAGTTCTTTGATGTAGACCTCCAGCTTCTTGTTGTGACCCAATCGCTAGGGGGAATTTTGTGTATCCAGCAAGTGTGCTTTTGCTATAGGCCTGCATGCATTCTTTGTTCTAGGCTTCTGGCTTCTTGTTGTGACCATGTGGCTGGCGGCCATTTTGTGTAGGCAGCCAGTGTGCTTTTTCAATAGGCCTGCATGCGTTCTTTGTTCTAGGTCTCCAGCTTCTTGTTGTGACCATGTGACTGGCAGCCATGTTGTGTATCCAGCCAGTGTGCTTTAGCCATAGGCCTGTTCTTTGTTCTAAGCCTCCAGCTTCTTGTTGTGACCATGTGGCTGGTGACCATGTTGTGTAGGCAGCCAGTGTGCTTTTTCAATAGACCGTCATGCTTTCTTTGTTCTAGGCATCTTGCTTCTTGTTGTTTGACCACGTGGCTGGCGGCCATTTTGTGTATCTAGCCAGTGTGCTTTTGCAATAGGCCTGCATGTCTTCTTTGTTGTGGCCATGCCTTCTTGCTGGTTGTTGTGGCCATGTGGCTTGGGGCCATTTTGTGTAGGCAGCCAGTGTGCTTTTTAAATAGACCTGCATGCATTCTTAGTTCTCGGCCTCCACCTTCCTGTTGTGACCATGTGGCTAGCAGCCATTTTGTGTAGGCAGCCAATGTGCTTTTTTAATAGACCTGCATGCGTTCTTTGTTCTAGTCCTCCTACTTCTTGTTGTGTGACCATATGGCTGGCAGCCATTTTGTGCATCCAGCAAGTGTGCTTTTGCAATAGGCCTGCATGTCTTCTATTTTGTGGCCATGCCTTCTTGCTGGTTGTTGTGACCATGTGGCTGGCGGCCATTTTGTGTACGCAGCCAGTGTGCTTTTGCCTTAGGCCTGCATGCATGTTTTGTTCTTCTAGGCTTCCTGCTTCTTTTGGTGACCATGTGGGTGGCGGCCATTTTGTGTATCCAGCCAGTGTGCTTTTCCTATAGTCCTGCATGTCTTCTTTTTTCCCAATGAATGCCTTCCTGCTCAGTGCTGTTGTTGATGACAATATGGCACTGGCTAGCATTACATTTTGCGCGTCCAACAAAATTCGGCCCTTTGCTATAGTCTGCATTGATGGTTGAGCAATGAGATAGCAGTTTAATATTAACTTATTATTTTATCTTTGAGAATAACTTCACTTATGTTTGATTTTTTTTTATTAAAATAATTCACTTTTTTAAACTAATTGGTAAATTAAATTTTTTCATATTTTATTTTTTGTATATATATTTTTTTGTTCATACCACTTTCCAATACATCTGGCATCAATCAACCCTATGTCTGCTATAGGTGCAAAAACAGCATTCATTGTCTAGGGATTATTTCTTCCATTGTCATTTGTCAGCTGCACCTCCCTGAGTGCCACATCACAAGTGAGTGACATCACATGGCGCACATAAAGCAAAGAGTTTCATCTGTATGTTGTTGTTTTTGCTCCCTCTTATTGTTTCTGAATGGTCAGTCAGTCACCATGAAAGTTTATGTTGGTGTTTTTTTCTGTTTTACGATTAGATATACACTGTATTGTTAACTATTTATAAAAGGTAGTAATCCGTGAACAAACTAAATTATATTGTGTTTGTTTGTATTACTAAATGAACAGCAACAATGCCACGTTTCACAGATGTCCTTCTTGCGTCTTTTGTTTTAGGTGTACGACAAGACAACAAGAGACAACATCGCACACAGGACTGCCAGAAAGAAGGCATGTGCATGGTATGACGCGTGAGTGACCCATACATCAGACATCTCTTCAGCTTGTAAAGCTAAGTGCCACTGCTAACTGCCAGCTTCAAGATGGTCCCAAAGAAAGGCGCTAAAACTGCTACCAAGAAAGTGACTAGTGAAAAGAAGGAGGAGCTTACCACCACTAGTAAGTCACCCAGATGTTTTTGGGAAAACAAAAAACTGTGCTTGCAGCACCGGCCTCTGGGGAGCAAGCTGGAAGCGGTGCCCCCAAATCAGTGAACCCACTCCATCCCAATCTAGGCCCAAGCCCATGTCTGTCCAGAGGCAGCCAATCTAATCAGGGCAACGCCGACGAGCAGTGATGTTGACATTGACATCTCCATCGCAATGTACTACCCAATCGTTGTAGGAAACTCAGAGAAGTGGACAACAAGAACAACAGCCACAACTGACAATAGTAGTTCCTCATGAAGTGGGAGCAGCTCAAGAGATTGAGCTTTATGCTGAAGAAGTGGAGCAATATGCTCCAGAAGATCCATTGTCTTCCAGATCTCCAGCTAGAAAAGGTGGGTTAATGGTGCATCATCTTCTTCTTCAAACCCCCCTTTCTCATGATCTAGCTGGCACTTGGATCCCGCCTCAGTCTCAGAGTGAGACACGCCACAAGAAGACTCAGATAAGGATAGGGAAAAGAAGGTTCCTGAAAGCCTTAGAGTTATGGATGCAGATGTAGAAGAGGAGGATGACAACGAGCCAGTCATCATGGAGGTTAGCCCAGCCACAGTGGAGACCAAAATTACCCCATCTCAACTTCCCGGGGGGGTGTGGCAGTGACACCACAGACCCATACATAGCCAGCTGCCATATTGGCAAAGTCCTGGCAGGGACCTACATCCACAACTACCTCAGTAGAAGTAGGTACTGTAGAGAGTCAAATGTCAAAACACACACCTACAGCTGCCAGTTCATCTGACATTGGCAGTGCCACCAGCATCAGAAAGTTGAGCTCCCCAGTTTGGGACTTCTTTTCAGTTACCCAGAAGGAGGCAAACATTGCCACATGCTCCCTTTGCTAAGCAAGTGTTAGTCGGGGTAAGCTTCATGCAAACTATGGTACCGGGGCCGAATAACCCATTTGAGAAAGCACAATACCATTCTTTGGGAGGCGCACATTAGCGGCCAAAAAATTGCAAGGTTTGTTGGTGAAGTGGGTGAAAGCCGGCTGAGCAGGTAATCTAATCCGATTACTGTGGAAGGTGAAGAAGAGGAAGAAATCTTCATCACGCAAAGCAGCCCTCTTTCTAGCAGTGCTGTAGTATCGCCCACATCAGCAACATCGCAATGGCACAAGACTCAGGTCGAGACACCTAGGCAACAGAGGACAGTGATCGCGCCGCTGAAAAGCACATTGAGCCTACCACCACCTGCTCTCAAGACGTCACCTACATCAGTGGTATGGGGAAAAGAAAATCAGGCTACTATTCATGCCTTGTTTAGGCCCGAGTGGCAGTATGAACGCAACCACCCAAAGGCACCTTTGTACAACGCAAAGCTGGCTAAGATGTTAACGCTGGACCTTCTACCTTTTGCTTTTGTTAAAGAGTTGGTGCTAGAAATGGGAGTCTCTAGTTGGCAGAGGTAGGTACCTTTGTCCAAGTAGGAACTCTTCCTAGTCAGGGTAAGGGGGATAAACTTCTAGAATAACCACTGCTCACCCCCTTGGTAGCTTGGCACGAGGAGACAGGCTTATCTCAGAGGCAGTGTGTAAAGCGTTTGTGAACGCATACAGTAATACAGTGAAAACACTACAAATGGACACCACACCAGTTTAGAAAAATAAGTAATCTTTATCTAAACCAAACAAGACCAAAACAACAAAAATCCACAATACAGTAATAGAAATATGACTTTTAAATGGTAGAAATAGTTAAGTTCAAAGCAAATTGCAGATGCAACACTTTTCACCCAAGGTACCTTGGATGCGTCGCGCACACAAACAAAAAGGGCCGCATGGAAGGTGATGCGTTGGTTCCTTACACTCAGGAAAGTGATGAGTCAGTTCCTTTCTCTGGGGGAGGTGATGTATCGGTTCCTTACTGCTGTGCAGGGCAGGTGATGCATTGGTTCCTTACCGGAGAGGAGGTGATGTGTCGGTTTCTTACTGCGTGGGGAGGTGATACGTCGATTTCTTACTGCGTCCCCCAATGATGCGACAGACTTGGCGCCACGATGCGATGATATAGGACGATGTGTGAGTCCTTGCAGCCACACGGCAGGGCTTGCGTCGGAATCGTGCAGTGATCTCAGACTTCGGAGATCGGTGCACTCGATGTAGCGTTCAGGGATTTCTCAAGCCGCAGGCAGGTGCTGTGACGGTTTCTTCGGCGATGCATTGGAAACAAGTGCTGATAAGTCACGCTTCTCGAAGTTGCATTACTTTTCCAGCTCCCAGGGGCAAAACAGCCTCCAGAGGTCCAAAACAACAGCAGGCACCTCTTAGCAGGTCAGAACTCCCAGCAAGGAAATTCAGGGGAGCTTGTGGTGAAGTCTATGTGTATCTGAGACTTCAGAACAGGAGGCCAGCTCAGCTTCAAGCCCTTGGAAATCTTTCTCAAGCAGGGGATGCAGCAAACAGCAAAGTCCTTTTCCCTTTCCTTGGCAGAAAGTAGACACTGCAGGCCAACCCCATTTAGAAAACAGCACAGGGGCAGTATTCCTCATCAGCTTCTGCAGCTCTTCTCCTAGGGAAAGTTTCCTCTTGATTTCCCAGAGGTGACCTTAAGTTCTGGGGTCTGACCCCCAATATTTATACAGCAAAATCCTTTATTCTCTGGTGGCAGAGAAGCCCTGTGCTCAGTCAAAACTAGTCCTGTCCTCTCTGTTGCAGCTTCCTGGCAGGGAGTGGAGACAGCATTGTGGGAGGCGGACCAGGCCCATTCAGGTGAAAGGAAATCTCCTCCCCTTTCTCTAAATGCAGCCAAGGTGAATTCAGCCCAGCCCTTACTCATCCAGCCTCTCTTGAGCCACTGCACATCCCAGCCCCTGTCACTCCAAAGCCAGACAGCCAGTACAAATCCTAGCAGAGGCACACTGGATGGCTCAGCAAGAAAATACCTACTTTCTAAAAGTGTTTTTTTCAAACACAGAATGTAAAAATCACTCTCACTAAAAGATGTATTTTAACATTCTGAGTTTAGACATAATAAACTTTATTTTCCTACCTTGTTCCAAGGGGTAGTTATGTTTCTAAGATGTTATAAGAAAATGCACCATTCCATCCTATGGGAACAGGTAGCCTTGCAATAGTGAAAAAAGAAATTGGCAATATTTCACTATCAGGACATGCCACACACACACCAGGGCATGTCCTACCTTTCACACACACTGCACCCTGCCCAAAGGGGTACCATGGGCCTATCTGAGGGGCGACTTTCATGTAAGAAAAGGGAAGGTTAGGGCCTGGCAAGTGGCTGCATTTGCCAAGTCAACATGGCAGTACCAGACTGCACACAGGCTCTGCAGTGGCAGGCCTGAGTTACATTTACAGGCTGCTTATGTGGGTGGCACAATTAGTGCTGCAGGCCCACTAGCAGCATTTGATTTACAGACGCCGGGCACATACAGTGCACTGTACTAGGAAATGACTAGTAAATCAAATATGCCAATCATGGAATCACAAATCCATAACAACAATCGACAAAGGGAGCACTTGCACTATGGCACTGAACGTTAGTAGCAAAGTGCCTAAAGCATCTAGACCAGCAAAACAGAGTCCAAAACACAGCAAAAACACAGGAGGTAAAGGCAACAATATAAGGGAAACCCACACCAATGATCCCAGGGCTAACAGGTGGGTTTTCTTGAATTTTTGACACCCATCTGCCCAAAATGGAAGGTTCCCAGACGGTCCTATTTTGCCAGAGTTGCTGTTCCATCGCTACATCACAATGTGCTTGAATTGCTTGGACAAGCTTTGCAGCAGAGTGCTGTCCACAGTATCCACCTGACAACAGACATGTGGACCAGTTGCCAAGCTACTGATTACATGTGCATCACTATTGGAAGTGGGGATCCTTATAGCTTACCACGCCATCAAATGCTGGAGGCGGGCATCCCTGACCCCTTGCTTTAACGTTAGGCTAACTAAGGGCACCGTTTGAGATAGCCCTGCTCACCCCCTTAGAAGCTTGGCACAAGCAGCCAGGCTTATCTCCAAGGCACAAGTGTTTAGTATGCACAACCACGCTCACAGTAACCCCATGATGTCACCACAAATAGACTCCATACGAATTTTGATAAAATTAGTATAATCTGCATATAAGCAATTATACGATACAAACACACGATACAAAATCAACATAAAATAATGGGTAGTATTCTTTTTGGTGGGTTGGTAGGTTTTAATCCCAACCACCGCTTCTAACCATCAGTTAAGTTCACTTCTGACCGTTTCTAAAAGGTTAGGCCCAGTGCTTAATTTGTAAAATATGAAGTGCAGGTGCTCAAATCTTTGTCGGAGGCCACACCTACTTTTCTCTGGCTCCACCCACTTCCTTCATTGGCCCCACCCACTTTCTATATGAGCTCCACCCACTTCCTCAACTGGCACTGCAAAAAGACAGATGAATTTCAGCAAAGGAGCCTTCCTCATAGTAAGGTTTGATAGGAGGTTCCCCTACTACTTCAACTTCTAGGAACATCCAGGCTAGTGTCCAACGCTCAATATTTCATCAGCCTCAAATCACACATGCAGTCTGTCTTAAAAAAACAATATTACCTAGCTGCAGGCGGGTTAGAAAAGCATGACATTCTGATAATACAGTGCTCTAAATGGGATTTTACAGCCACAAGAAACTCACTAAAAGAGATATCACAGAAATACTCCTCAGTCCTGAAGCAGCACCCAGGCGGTGTAAAATGCACTGAATGCATTGGGCTCAAATAATTAACTGTATGTCATGAGAAGCTGCAGTTAAACATACCTAATGAGGTATTTGTACAAGTCATCCACAGCCCCAGCCTGTGCCTGTACCTCCCTGAGCTGAAGATTCCTAAAATAAGAACCTCTTTCCCAGTACTGCTCTCTCCACAAGCCCAGGCTTTCCCTCCTGGCCCTGAATATTCCTGGCCTAGGAGCATCTTTCCATAGTCCCAGCCTATCGCCTCCCACAGCACTGCTGTTATCAGAACACCTGTGACCAGTCCACACCCCCGGGTATAGCGCCCTCTGGCAGCTGTCCCTGTTCTAGGAACCTCTCTCCACAGTCCCATGATGCCTCTTTTGTTGCAGTATTGTCTACTAAGAGCCTCTCTCTGCCTCTCTTCTCCTTCAGACCCTCTGGAGCCTGCTGCACCCCTCCGAGGACCCTCCTGCTCGCTGCCAGAAGTTTGAGGCGAACCTCTTTGCCAGGGCCGGTGCCAGCACTTCTTCCTTTAGCCTGCTGCCTGAGGTACCACCGGCTGGGCCACGGGGCTCAGCCTGGTAAGGGCTGGCCTCAAGCCGCCATGACTATTTCAACAGGAGCCTGGGAAGTGGGAACAGACACCGCTGCATGGGGTGCGTTCTCTCGAATTACGCCACCTCTCTCTGACCCCTGAGTCTCTAACTGTCTGTGACTGTGACCTAAGACCCCCTCTGTGCCACCTTAGTGGCCCTCAGACACACTGTGGCTTCGCTGGTGATGCCTCTCTGAACCCTGAGTCTAGCACTCTCTGCGACCCCCCAGTGATGTCTCTCTGCGTGCCGTCTGCCCCCTGTGTCTGGTGGTACTGTCTGAGGCTGCGAGGCACCAGTTCTGTCCCTCTGCCCCCGCCCCAAGTGTGGTACTCTGTGGCCTCTGTGATGTCGCTGTGACTCTGTCCCTTGAGGCTGGCACTATCTGAGGCACCAGTGTGTCCCACTATGAGTGACCCTTTCTTGTGAGCAAAATCAAGCAATGAAGACGAGGGAATCATATAGATATCAGGAATTGCACCCATTTGAGTCTAGCTGCTAATGTTTCAGATTGCTTATGTGTGACATTTTCATACATTCAGCGGATTTATGAGTCATTCAATGACTAAATGTGTGGCACTTTCTTGCGACCAAAATCATGCAATTAATTCAATGGAAATAGACAAATATCAGAAATCACACTCATTTGAGCAACAAGAAATTCGAACTCTGCAGCAGGTGCTTTTAAGGCGATTATTTAATTTCAAAAAAATCAGCACCCTCCACCACAAACTCAGCTTCAGTTGTGGATTAACCACATGTAACAAAGGAATCTCTGTGACAAAAGCTGCAACCCACTGAGCTATCCACATACAATACGGTTAAATACAATACAATATGCCGGTACCAGTAGGCATATTAACCCCCTGGGCTACTCCATGGTTAAAGTAAAAACTGAAACTGCCACTAGATAAAACTTTGACCTCTCTCCGGTGGGAACATTAATCGCCTGCCTCATCTCGGACATAACAAGTCTCTTTGCACTGGGAAAATAAAGGCTGCTGCTTCTTTGTGCCACTGTCAATCACGGATATTTAACACTTTTCACTAATAAATCATAAAAGCTGATAGTTAACACTTTTCACTAATAAATCATAAAAGCTGCTAGTTTAGAGAAAATGTCCACCTTCGATGGCACTGCATTTACAGCACAGAGAGAAAACATTAGTGTGCCCATTTTCCAAGGCGCTATGCCGTGCTGGAGCCCCCTCCCAATTCTAGTAACAAACATACCAAATGTCATCAGTGGCAAATAATAAATTAATATCTGACTTACCCGAATCTCTTTATAGCTGCCTGTCGGAATGATCCACGGAGAGGAGCTGCTGCTGGCGTGGCACCGTGGAACTATCTTGCCTCTTCAGAGTTTGAGAGCGAGCCATGCTATCTTGCATCAATCTGTGCCACCTGCTCTCACTATGACCCAGACTCAGCACAAGTTGGGCTCTGCCTGGACAGGGCACAGCAAAAGAACATGTGGAGGTCAGGAAGAAGTGAAGACCGGCTTCCTCCTTTATCTCTGGGCCATGCAGTAGGAGGTTTCCTGGGTGCCATGGGGCCCGGTTTGCAGACAGGAAATTGAACATCCTGCCACAGAATGCGCGCGGACCACGCTCCTCTGCAACAGTGTGTCAATGCGGGACCTGACACTACCCGGGAAACAGTAGCAGAAAGCAGGTTTTACTGCACAAGTTTAAAGAGTGTGGTATTTGATGCATTTCATTAGGAACATACTTGTCTTTGCAGAGAGCAGTTAGAGACGAGCTTGCAGCATTCTCCTCAATAGTATTGTCTGGACACCGACCCTCCCGCAAGGAGAAAGTACTACTGGAAGTGTGAATCCTCCGCCCTTGCTTGCCCCTGACAACATTTCTATAAATGAAAGCAATACCACCAACCATACGCTGCACGGCGCCCCCCTCCTCCTGGGCTCATCATATCCCCCCTGCGGTTCAGGCTGTAAATCTGGCAATGATAATCCCTCCTCGGGGGCTGCTAATGGAAACTTTTGTTAGGATCAATTGCCGCTGAGATGTCAGGATGCCCCCCTAGCCCCGTGTATTTATTATTTAAGTAAGTAAGCTGAGGGGAGAAGATCTGATGCCAGAGAGCAGCCCCGCCCTGTAAACTTGACTCTGAAGGGGAAGGGCTTGGGGGTCCTGAGCAGAGGGGTGTCCAGCCCCCGCCCTGTAAACGTGACTCTGAAGGGCTGGGGGCTCGGGGGTCCTGGGCAGAGGGGGCGTGTGTGTGTCCCCTCGGCCCATTGATCGCGCATTAGCTCTTGTTTCTCAGTGCAGGATATTCAAATGAGCTCGGAGGATTACCCATGACCACGAGACAGGCCTCCTTTATTCTCGTGCCACAACAACACCATTGCCAGGGCCCTTCTGCCCCCCCCCCCCTCTCAGTGGACAATTATCTCGAAATTTGGGTACCACGAGTCTGGGGGCTCCGGCAGCCTCTGAGAAATGGGACAGAGTTACACAGAGGGGACACCACCGAAACACGGAATAGTAATCATCTAGCTTTGTGAAGCCTGCTTATTGCCTTGCACTTCGAAGCACCGTCTGAGGCATAGCAGAGTGTGATCTTCGCAAGATGCTGTAGACCCGGCCTTGTAAATTAAGTGCCGGTGCTAAGCACCGGATAGCACCAGCACAAATTAAGCACTGGTTAGGCCAGTTGTATTGCTAGACTCACACACGTTGCAACAGGAAACAAATAATGCAATGCATAACAATATTCTCTTATACTTGCAACAGAGAAACAATGCCATACATAGCGCCACAGTCATGTACTTTGCAATAAAAGAAATAATGAAATGCATATCACTACCAGCATGTCCTGTACCAGGAAGAAAAAAAACAAGGTGTCAGGCTACAATCCTGTACTGTGCAAGGAAGAAATAATGCACTGCACGATGTTACAAACAGGTAATCTGCAAGGGTAAAATATAACGCAGTGCGTAGCGCACCAAGCATGTAGTTTGTCAGGCACAAATGAGGTCAGGCGTCATAAGACAGTTCGATAGTTCGTTAGCAGCAAGAATGCAAAGTGTAATACAACAGCTTTAGGTGCTCCGTGAACAGTGCCCCCCATATGGATCAAATGATGACACAAAAGTACTGCTTCCCACTCTGGCCCCAGCATTTCCCCTCCTTGGGTCAGCACTGGCCGGGATCCGAGCCGAAGCAACGGCTCGCGCAGCTGACAGAAGCGAGATACCGATAGTGTGTCCCTCTGGGCCCCCACCCCAGGTGGTGATCCAAGTTACCTCGGGGCGCAACCCCACTCTCCTCCCAGACGTCATCTACTTAGGACTTGATCAACAACTCTGTCACGGGGTGCAGTGGACACAGGCCGGTGGCTCCGCTCTTCCCGGGCTGCCGGTCCGGGCTGCTGCTGTCTTACTCCGAGGGCCCAATAACTTGGCCCTCCTTCCGGCAGTCTCAGTGAACACCAAGACCCGCCCTCAGCACTGTGGAGACTTTACTTCAAATTCGGTGCACACCCTACCCAGGCACTCCTCACCAGCGCCTTAAGTTGCACCTCGACATGCACACTGCGCGTTCGAGACTCGCCTCTTCTCTGGTGCTCACGATAATCCGGCACTCTTTACCAGCGCCTCTGCTTGCACCTCGACATGCACCCTGCATGTCCGAGTCTCTCCTCTTCTCCTGGTGCACACGATGTCCATGCGCTCCTCACCAACGCCCTGGCTGCACCACGACATGCACACTGCGCATCTGAGACTCATCAACGCCTTCGCCTGCACTTCGACACGCACCAAGCGCGTTCGAGACTTAGTTTACTCCTGCTTGCCCACGATCACTCAGCACAACTTCTGAGGGTCTGAAGCTGCAAAAGCACACACACACCGCGTTGCTTGGAACTTCTCTGGAAATTTTTATGATCCTGTATTTCCAAACAGGGAGCCATCTCACCTCTGGACCTTGGGGGTTACATGACACAGCACAAAGCACAGTCTTCTTCAAGCAGGGGGACCCAGCTCCTCCAAGCACAGTCCCAACAGCGTCTCCCTTAGTTAGAACAGCAAACTGCAGACCAGCCTCAGATCATGAAGCAAGGATTGGTCTATCCACAGTAGTCTCTTCAGTTGCTCCTTCTTTAGCAAAGGTTCCTCTTGACCGCAGAATGGGTCCAAGTCTTTACAGTCTCAATCCATATCTGTTTCATTCCGACGTTCAGGGGTTTCAACTTCCTTGTTATACCCCTTAATGTCTTTGAAGTTCGTATGTGCTCAGGGGTCCCTGACCCCTCCCTAAATCAGTTCTGGGTGTCTCCCTCCCAGTGTCACCTCTCTCCCTTTGATTCTGGGGGTATGGATCCTTAATCACTCAGCAGGAGATGGGTCAATTGGTTTATAGCAGCAGCCCAGCCCTTTCACCTCCAAGGCTTCTCCCCCGCCTACTCTCCAGATGCAGGGCAGTCTGGTGACATCTCAACCCCTCCCTGGGTCATGCCCCCACCCAGCTCCTCTCACCATTCACTTCCAGACAGACAATCCACATTTCTTGGCTTTGTCCTGACAGATGAACGTTGGGCTACTGTGCTCAGGACTTTAAATTGCGGAACTTGGAAAGAGAAATATCCCGTTTGGCAAGACTGAAATTCGTAATTGTAAGTGACTCACTGATAGCGTTAAGGATCTGGACAGTACTAGAATTAAAATGAAAAATAGAACGATTTAATTTAGGAATAAAGAAGTAAGTGATGAGTTTTTTAAACAGCACGGTTTTGTCTTGACAGAATAACGTTGGGCTATTGTGCTCAGGACTTTAATTTTACGGAGCTTGGAAAGTGAAATAATGCATTCGAAAGACGGATAGTTGCAATTGTAAGTGTTTTATTGTTTGTAATGGAATTTAAGTAGGAAGAATACAGAATGATTTAATTCAGAACAAATAAGCAAGTGATGAGTTTTGCTTATAATAGCATACTGATTCATGGGTTTAATAGAAAGTGAGCAATGATAACACCGTTTTTTCATAGCAGCTGCCCTTTGTTATTGGGGGTTGTGGGTTGGATGGCACAACATAGTAAGAAAAATTGTGCACAATGATTATTTTCAGTGGACGTGAGCACGCAGGTCGCGGCCGGCGCTACTTCTCAGGGACTACTTTTTTTTATGAACATTTTTTTAAATATAACTTATTTTTTAACTTTATATAGCCTATGTCCATCTGCACACCCTGAGGATTACAACGATGTATCAGGTGTGTGGATTGGCGCTGTGGTTCCCGAGTTTACCCGCCTCAAAGGCTCAAAATTATTCCTTTATAATAGTATAGATAGATAGGGAACTCTTGTACTTTGACACTGATCAACAGGAGCAAAGTACCCAAAGCATCTAAATTGGCTATTCTAGGTCAGGAAAACAGTCTTGGGGGAAAGCAAAAAGTTTAGGGACCTTTAGCTAAAAAGACCAAGTCCTTCAATCACTACACACTGGATCTCTTTTGTGGGGGCTAGCAAAAAAATACCTGCAGGTGTTGACACTGCTGAGACTTTTAATGCTGCTCGGAAGCATGAGACAGGAGCGATGTTCGCAATAGAGAAATCCCATACAGCTGCAAACATTTTGGAAGACTTTAACAACAAGGTCTTTGAATGGCTGCGACCCAGAGGGCTTAAGGTTGGATTTGTTGCCACGGACAATGGCAATAATATAGTTAAGGTGATGGCCAATGGTGGTGATTTCAGGGTCCTGTGTTTGATGCACTGCATCAACATCATTATACAGGACTTTCTCCATAAGGAAGACCAAGTAAGCAACTTACTGTCCACCTGCAGAAAAATCTGCACTCATTTCAGCCATTCATTTAAAGCCTAGAAACAGCTGAGGGTCATTCAGCGTGATAATAGAATGCCTGTTAAAGCACTCATACAGGAGGTGCCAACACGCTGGAGCTCCACTGTTGGACTTGGCCCTTCTGGCAGGTTCACCCCTAAACTTTTTGCTTTTTAAATGTGAATTAGAGGTAGTGATTTTTGGTTTCTGCGCACTTTCACTGTGTCCCAGTGGAAAGTGTGTGCGCACTCTGAGTGCGTGGAGTAAGGTTGGTCTGCCCTCCCATAGGAATGCATGGGGAATGTCTGTGTCCCTGGTAGTTCCTGATGCGTGAGGTGTGCATGCTCGAGTTTGGTATGTGCGAACTCGTGTGATTGAATGCTTCGCAATTATGTATGTGGCATGATTGTGTCTTGTGCGAAAGTGCCACTTCTAGGAGTTGGCATATTAGTGTAAAATGTGTCTGGCGTGTGATTGGCTGGAGCTGGCTGGGATGCCAGGCTCCATGAGTCATGATGGGTCTGCCCGGTGGTGAGTGTGAGATTAGCATGCTGATGGATGGGGAGGGCTGCACCTGGTTCATGAATGGGGCTGGGCTTTCCCCACACAATGCTGGCTCCGCCCCCTGTGGTACGACTGATGACCCTAGCCCTGCCAGTGAATGAAATGTGTGGTTGAGCCAGCCAGGGTGCTCCAAAACCAGCTGCGACTGGTTTCTCCCACACCCTGCACCTACAGACAAAGGATTTAGTAGTATAAGAAGGGGCTGTGTCCCCTTACCAGTTGTTCTCTTCCAGGATCCTGCCAGAGGGGGCTGCTGCTGTTGCTGGGGCCAGGAGGACCGCCACTTGGATTGTCTCCCTCTCTGGAGACCCAGTGAGCTGGCTCTGGGCCCAGCCTTGCCCCCCCCGGCCAGCCTCCAGACCTTGCTGGAGCTCTGCTTGTGCCCATAGCGCTGTACTTCTGTCCCTAGCGCTTGGGAGCGCTGTGAATTGTTCAGGAGCACTGGGCCGTTTATCTGCAGCCCGGAGCTGCAGTCTGCCTTCTGGAGGGATTCCCCGGCGTGGGGATCCCCCTTCCGCTTATTTTCGGCGCGGGAGCCCACTCCGCTTATTTTGCCGATTTTTGATATCCCCGGCGAGTGCCCACCTCGCCAGGGACCTAGTGCCGTTTTTTTATGCCACTCCAAGCGAGTGCCCACCTCGCATTTGTGCCGCTCGTGGCACTTCGCTCTTTATTTAATTCCCGAGGGAGCCCACCCCTCGAGAATCACCACCGCCGGCCCGGGATATTTCGAGCAGAGGGCTGCGCCCACCCCCTTCGCGCTGGGATTGGTCCCTGGGCCGCGAGGATTCCTGCAGCGTCATTCCTGGGCCGCGCAGGGATTGGCCCGACCTCGAGGGCTTCCCCACGCACACCAGGAAGTACTGGGAGCCCGGCAGTCTCTCGCCGGAGAACCCCGGGCTGCCTGAAATAGGAGGCGGCATCCGGCCGGAAGAGAGCCCCGGGCCCGGTAGCAGCTGAGGCGGAGGGGGCCCGAGGCACATTGCCGGTGCCTGCCCCCACCGCAGAGAGAGAAGACGCGCTGCTCTCCTCGCCGCCCAAGACCCGCTAAGCGGAGACCCGGGCGGGTGGTTGTTGTAAAGTGCGGGCCCTTCGCTCCAAGCCCGAGCGGCCCCGACAGTCAGTGGGCTCTCCCACGAAGCTTTCCCGTGACCAGAGAGAATGGGAGCATTTGTTGTTTCCAGCCTACCGAGAGAGGCTCCAGGCATTTCTTCTGAGCCCACAAGAGGCTCCAACAACGGGGGCATTGTGTTAATGAGCCCTGAAAGGCTCCGGCCATTGCTTAAGTTCGGAGCCCTGAGAGGCTCAAAGGCAGTTTCCGGGCTTCCGAGTCCCCAGGAGGGGGACTCCAGCAGCGGGGCCATTTTGCGTTCAGAGCCACGGAGGCTCAGGGCAGCATTTTGTTTATTAGGAGCCCAGAAAGGCTCCCCTGGGGCACCATTGTTCTAGGTGTGTTTTCAGAGCCCAGCGAGGCTCCAAAAAGGGGACAAGTATATGTTCAGAGCCTGCGAGGCTCCCAAGTTGGCCCCCCATTCTCTACACCAGCTGCCCAGCACTTCGTGGGCAGCTGCCACGTTTAGGCCCCCCTGACTTTGGGGCACAGGGCGTCCTAGCCCCAACAAGGCCAGTTGGCCTAGGGACAGTCACAGGTGGTGACCAAAGTGAGTTTTGCGCAACTTGTGATTTACTTGCTAGGGTGATTTTTGCGCAAATGTGTTCTTTGATAAACCTCTGAATGTTTTTAGGCATCATGTGTTTTACCTCCCTGCACCTCTGAATGTGTTGTTTATGCATCATGTGCCTTGTTCCTTACACCTCTGAATGCATGTTCTGCATCATGTGTTATGTGCTTATACCCCTACAGGTATTGTGATACTTAGGTGGTTGTTTTTCTCCTAGTACAGGTGGTGCTAGTGAGGTCCCGGTTCCCTGCGTGACCTGTTCCTAAGGTGGTTAGGATTGCGTAGGTGGTACGGAACCGTTACCAGTAGTTACTGGTTGTGTACTTTATGTTCTAATTTGTGCTACAGTGATTGTATATTCTAAGTTCTAAAAGTGCTGATTCGTGACAGTGGTCCATGTGGCCCTGTCTTGTACATATCCCCTGTAAATTCTGCCTGTGCCTGTTTGCACATTGTAAAGTGTGTGTTTTTATCTAATGTGTTTTGGTGTAATACAAAGGCTATTTTTATATAACCTTGTGTGGAGTTTCCTTTGTAGTGGGCCTTGGGTGTTGTTGCTGGGGTGCGTGCGCAAATACATAACTCACATTGCCTCAAGGTTTAGCCTTGCTGCTCGCGCCACGTTACCTAGAGGGTGAGCAGGGGTTATCTTGGCGTGTAACTCCCTTGCCCTGACTTAGGAGTGGTGGTCTCTGACTGACTTTGGCGCAAGCCCTGGCCAGCCAGGGATCCCATTTCTAAAATCCACTTATTACATACTTGAGCGCCTGTTTGAGAAGTACCGACCAATCAATGAATATGTCCTGCAAAGAGGGGATGCAACTGTGAAAAGCATGCTCATTGATATGAACCAATGTGGCCTAGCCAAATGCCTGAGAGAGATGCTGCTTCCTTTTGAGGTGTTCACACTGGAAGTCTGCAAAGAGGACAGTACCATTGGCCACACTATCCTGTTGTTGCACATGTTACAGGAACAGCTAAAGGAGGTGTCTGCAATGTACGCAGGTGTGGAGGGAAAAAAAGATGGGTATGACTTGGTGGAGAGCTTAATCCTTTGCTTGTCTGCTAATACAAGGGTACAAAGGAACATTGTGTCCTTCAAATATTACACCTGTGCGCAGTTCTTGATCCACGGTACAAACCATAAGTGTTAACTTTCATTCCTTTTTCAGATGGGAAGTTAGAAAATACAAAACGTGGATAGCTGAGCAAGGCAGTGAGCTGGAAAAGGAATGGCAGGGAACTAGAGGCCCACTGCTCCAGGGTACTAGTCCTCTGGGTCTGTCTTCAAGTCCAAAGCCCGAGGGCAGTGCTGTAGGCCCACAGCAGCCAAAACTAACAGCAAGAACATCAACAACAACAAGACCGGGAGCATCAGCCCCCAAATCTGCAGCGGAGTGGTCTCTACTGGCAGGGATTAAGTCCAGTACAGAGGCAAAGGCAAAAGAGGTCAAGCAAAGTGGAGCACCAGCAATGAAAATTGAGCGAATGGTCCAGGCCTAGCTGGATGATGCAACAGAGGTCTACCTTGATCAAAACCCATTGGTGTATTGGTCTGGGAAGAGGCGCTGATGGCCAGTGGTCAGCAGACTGGCAATAAACTATCTGGCTTGCCCTGTAGCCAGTGTCTCTGCTGAGTGTGTTTTCAGTGCTGCTGGTGCCATTGTCACAGTGAGGAGGACCAGTCTTTTGCCCCAAAACATGGAGAGATTAACCATGATCAAAATGAATCAGCTCTTTATACCACCGGATCACACCATACATGGAGTACCACAGGAGGAAGATGACGGAGACTCAGGCCATGGAAGCTGTGTGTTAAATGACCTACTACTGTGCGAACCACCAGAGTTTGAGGATGAGCTCTACTTCCCTCACTACTAGGCTTTCTTTCTTTCTTTGACACCCCCCAAAAAAAGATATAGCTAAGGAACATAATTTACTTTATTATTTGTGTCATATAGTTGACCAATTCCTCCCTGCTGTCTTACTCTTAGACAAATGTTATTGCTGGATTGGAGTTGCAACTGTGTGCAGTGAAGAAGTCCTGTCTCACCCTCCAAAGCCAATTCCCTCAAGCCCGACATTAGACGGAGAATAGAAGCAAATGTGTGCCTGCCTTCTCTCAACATTTACAGTCAAGGAAGCATGATGAAAGCATTGCTAATTGCTGAAAGAGTAGATACTGTCTACACTGTCTCTGTAGGGACGGGTGAAGGCCGTCCAATCTCATGCCAAACCAGGTCTGTACTCCTTTTCTTATGTTTGCGGGTGCGCAAAGAGGAGCACGTTGGGAATATGGTGTTCTGTGAAATTGCAGGCGCTGGAAAGCAGGGCTGTGTGACTTGACACTGTTGCAATGAGCTCATGAGGAACATCTTAGGCTGCACTTCAGTTTCTGCTAAAGTACACTGTAGGGCAGCACTGGGGTTTTAGATGAGGTATGTGGCATAGCTACAGTGGGGTTGGAGGTGAGGTATGTGGCATGCCTACACTGGGGTTCCAGATGAGGTATGTGGCATGGCTACAGTGGGGTTGCAGATGAGGTATGTGGCATGGCTACACTCGGGTTGCAGATTAAGTATGTGGCATGGCTACACTGGGGTTGCAGCATGGGGGATGCAGATGGGGTGTACCGTAGGCTGCACTGGTCCTGCAGAGGATGATTATAGTAGAGCAGCATGGGAATTTCAGGTGGGGTGTACCGTAGGCCACACTGGTGCTGCAGAGGAGGTGTACAGTAGAACATCTTGGGAGTTGCCGATGGGTTGCACCATAGGGTTGCACTGAAGTTGCAGATGCAGTGCCCCATCTGTAAAGGTAGCTTGTGGCCAAGGGGACAAAGTGGACATATACGATGAAAGGAGTAGACAGGAAACTATTCGATCTCTGTAGGAGACCCCTTTATACTTCCTACAAAGGCACAATGACACCAAGTTCAATCCAATGCCGAATGTCGACTATGAAAGGTACATCTTCAGTCAGGAAAGGCAGACACTGGTGAAATGATGGATGAGTTTGTAGAAAGACTTGATTTGCTCATAAAGCATTGCAAGTTCAATTAATTTAACAATGAGGTTATGCGTCTCAGAGTAATAGATGGTTCCCTCTCCGATTCATTCAGATGACAAATGCTGAAAGAGATACTCAGCTTGGATCGAATGTTCATGGCTGCCAGAGTAGAAGAAAGAGCGGACAGACATGCTGCCAACATGAAGGCCGGAACGGCCCAAAATAAATCAGTGCTGAGCATGAAAAGGACGTTGAAACACAAGGCCATAAAGCAGTCTCTCCAAAGGAAAAGAAGTTGTGCCATGTGGAATTTCCTTTTCAAATGAAGGTAGATGTCCCGCCATTGGACTGGTCCGCAAATGCTGCGGGAAAAGGAACCATTTTGTAACAGTCTGCAAAGTGAAGGAATGATCAAGTGCATCATATCAAGAAAACAAAGTGGAGGCTAGACCAAGTGTGCCATGTTGAGTGAACAAAATGCCTGCTAGAAACTTCCAGGCGTTATCTGTCTGTTATCAAATTTTTCGTCTAAAAGTTCGTCACCGTCATTATTGAACGACAGTAAGGAAAATGGGTGGGTGAGGTCAGTCAGTCAAAACACTTCGATCTAAAAACACATAGATCATACAAGGAAAAATTTGTATAGACTGTACATCATGTTGTAAAGTATCTTGAATAAATATTTTAATATATATTAAAAATCCATAAAACAGCAAATAACAGGAAGAAATTAAAATTGATCTTAACTACTGTTGTAATTCCTAGTTTTTGGTGAAAAACATTAAAAGGTTGCTACACAGTTACAGTTACAGACATAGTGGTCATGAAGCATTTGTAAAAAATATAATCCTGGTCGGCATTGCCTGAATTTGTATTTGCGCTTGATGGGAAAAATACACGTTTTACAATATACTGCGTAAAATTTACAGGAAAAAAAGATATTACGATTTGATTGACTAGATACTCCACCGAACGAACAGGAAGGAAAGGGGCAACTGAGAATAAATGCCAGAAGGGTAGTCCTGCATACAGGGGATGAGGTTTAGTCTGAACCTTAATAATGCAAAGCAAAGACGGGGTTTTGTAACAAATGACATATAGGAGGCTAACCCCCCTGGAGATCGTGGGTACAATCAAATAGATTGAGACCGTAGATTTATTACAATTGTTTATATATCTTTCCATCCCCATTTTTAAATAATTATTTTGAAATGGTCATACATGTGGCCTGGGTCTCAAACAACTGTTGTAAAACCAAAACAATGAAGGTATTTCGGACAAAAGAGATCATGGGGTGGGTCTGTGCATTAGCAAGAGTTAAACATTCTTTGATAATATGTTGTTATAGATAAACTGACTCCCTTCGCCAAATCGAATGCCATAACAAGATTGGGGCTAGGCGCACCTGATCAGATATATAGGGTGCTTCCAGCTCACGATGGCAGTTAAAAGAGGAACAACAACTAGTGAGTGCTACAAATATTTTCAAAAAGGTGTTGTTCAGGGTTTGGAGTGAGTCTTAGTTTGCGTTTCCCCACACTCCTGCTCCATATTCCGCAACAGAAGTAGCTTTAGCTCTGTAGATCTTTGTAATGACGGCTAATGGTTTGGAACCCACTTCAAAAAAAAAAGAAAAAATGCCAAAGTCAATGTTGAATGCCTCAAGATGTGCACATGTAGGATTAGCTTCTTGCAAGGAAGGGTGCCGGTCAAAGCTAGGCCGACAATCAAAAGTACGAAATTAATTTGAACATTGTCCCAAGATCACACTGAAATTGAATGGGTGCTCCATACCTTTTATCATGGACAGTGGCGCATCATTAAACATTATGTCATTGGAAAAGTACAATGAACTGTCTCCAGTGTCCCATTTAAATCAGTTGACAACCAAAATGTATATGAGGGCTGCTTCGACGCCACTGCAAAGTCAAGGTTCCTTCATATTAACTGTGAAGCATAAAAATACAAAAGTTAAAGCGCCAATTAATTCCTTGGCAGGCACTTCATTGAGCACATTTTTACTTAGTTTTAGTAGTGTTGCTGCCGTTGGGCTGATTTCTGTAAACTGCAATGTCAATGCCGATCATGAGATAGTGAATCAATTTCCATCTTTATTTCAACCAATCTGTGTTGACCTCTGAGGCGGAAGCCGGAGGACTGTAATTGCTTTTAAAACTTGTAATTTGTTTTGCTTTTAAAAAACTCACTGTTCATTCTTGAGCACTTGCCAATTGCGCCGAGCAGTCCCCCTGACACCCCCTGACACAGCGGATCCTATCGCTGCTCCAGGGAAACTCCTCAACCGCCATCGCGGCTCGAAGGCGGAGACACGCCCACACCTGAGGCCACGCCCACCCAAACCCGTACTTTAGCGCTGACTGATAGCGCACCATTCAATCTGTGTTGACCTCTGAGGCGGAAGCCGGAGGACTGTAATTGCTTTTAAAACTTGTAATTTGTTTTGCTTTTAAAAAACTCACTGTTCATTCTCGAGCACTTGCCAATTGCGACGAGCAGTCCCCCTGACACCCCCTGACACAGCGGATCCTATCGCTGCTCCAGGGAAACTCCTCAACCGCCATCGCGGCTCGAAGGCGGAGACACGCCCACACCTGAGGCCACGCCCACCCAAACCCGTACTTAAGCGCTGACTGATAGCGCACCATTCAATCTGTGTTGACCTCTGAGGCGGAAGCCGGAGGACTGTAATTGCTTTTAAAACTTGTAATTTGTTTTGCTTTTAAAAAACTCACTGTTCATTCTCGAGCACTTGCCAATTGCGCCGAGCAGTCCCCCTGACACCCCCTGACACAGCGGATCCTATCTCTGCTCCAGGGAAACTCCTCAACCGCCATCGCGGCTCGAAGGCGGAGACACGCCCACACCTGAGGCCACGCCCACTTCTCTCTCCACAAATGTGCCTGCCACGCAAGCGCAGTGGACGAGCGCAGCGGGAGCGCCGTTTACGCGCCGAAGGCGCGCCTAAGGCAAGCCCGTCTGCGCCCGTTCGCGCTCGACCGGGCTCAGGGCCAGAACCCATGCCGGAGCCAGCTCCCACTAGGGTAAGCTACTCGCGTCGGGACCTCCTTAGTCTTAGACCCACCAACGACAGCACGTGCAAATATGTTCATGACTTAGACGGACTTTTTACTAGCTGTACACTCTGCCACCCAGTCCAGCTACAACTCACCAATCCACCCGTCTTACACCCGGGCCTTAAACTTGCCACACTGAACTGCAGGTCACTCCCTATGCATGCTCTGCTCATTAACCACCTAATAGAAGACCACGAGCTGGACATTCTGTTCCTTACTGAAACGTGGCTCACCGACCACTCGGACTCGGACGTGGTCTTAGCCCTACCCCCGGGCTTCCATATCCAGTCCCAACCACGCCCATCTGGCAGTGGAGGCGGACTGGCCATCCTCTACCGGGATCACTTTTCCTGTAGAACCAACGATGCCCACATCTTGGACTCTGAAAGCCTTCATTTTACCATCCAGCTAGCGCCGACAAGTACGCTGTCAGGCCTCCTAGTATATCGTCCCCCTGGCCATTTTGGCCCTTTTGCTAGCGCTCTCCTAGAATCAATAGCATCTCTGGCCCATTCTACCTCCAACTTCTCTATACTAGGAGACCTCAACATCCATTTCGACGACCCCCTAGACACAGGGGCAGCCGATTTGATACACAAACAACAAAGGAGTGACTAGGCACAAGCATTTGAAAAACAATAACCACGGTTCTCTTAACGTGTGGTGAAGGTTAAATAAATGAATAAATAAACCCCCATGGAAAGTGCTCTGTCTTTATCTAAGATAAAATGGTGCTGCCAGTTCCGTTAGTATACCAACTGGTATGCCTCTCACCCTCTGGAGCTAGTAATCTACAGTGGTGAAGCTCTATTCATTTAGAAGGACCCTCACTCACCACTAGTTGGTGACATGCTTCATCATCGGGTCCCCGCTAGGGTGACCGAGTATCACCCTAGCGTGCTACAACGCCTGACTACAGCGGAGCAGGATGTGGTGAGTGGAACAGTGCCCAAATCAAAAAGTGACTAAACGTGTGGTGTCAGTGCAAATTAAAAAATGCAGAGGTTGTAACCAGATCAAAAAATTTTTAATGATGGCCAACCCGCATTGATTAAAAATAGTGAGTGGACTAGACAAGGTTCTGAGTTACGGAACCCCAGTCCTAAAAATCGGTCGACATGTTTCTGCTGTTTTATTGCATTTTGCTCAGCTTTCTTCAGGACCTAATAAATAGTCCTCCGGTGGTGTGCGCGCACTAAGGCGTACCCTCCCGGGAGGCTCTAAATGTGAAAATTAATAAAATTCAAAAAAACTGTGTGAAAAAAATAATAATAATCACACAACAGTTAACCATGTCATCTCATGCCATTTGCAGAAACAATCATAGCAACAAAAAGCGGGACATTAAGATGCCCCTTCGGTGAGGGTGGCGCGGGTGTACTTCACGCGGTGGCTTTTTCTGCACTCGCGGCTCCCCGCCCGTGACCTGCTTTCCTGTCCAACCCTCCCGGCAGCCGATTTGATCTCAGACCTGGCGGCCTACGGCCTCCAACTTACCAACTCCGGAACCACACACATTAAGGGTCATTTGCTAGACCCTGTGTTTACCAATATCCACACCCTACAAGCCAAAGAGTCCTTCCCCCTCCCGTGGAAGGACCATTTTTTGGTCCCTCTCCGCCTACCAGGGGCATTCAGGAAACCCCACAAGCCCGCCATCTATACCAGGGACAGGGCATGGTCCAGACTCTCTGCCGAGGACTGGGCCAGAGCCCTGAACTCTACAACCCCTAGTCCACCGGAAGACACGGTCACCGCGGACAGAAAGTTCAGGGAGTGGATCTCCACCTCCCTCGATTCTATCCTCCCCATAAAAACCCGTGAGGATAACGTGAAAATAGGATCAGCCCCATGGTACAGCCCGGAACTCAGAACTCTCCGCAAAGAGTGCAAAAAAGCGGAGCGACTATGGAGAAAGGACTGGCTTCATGCCAGCAAGGACGCCTACCGTAGGTCGGTGAGAACCTATAAAACCACCCTGAAGCTCACTAAAGCCTCTTACTACGACACCAGAATAAAAAATTCCACCAATTCGGCGAGAGAATCCTACCTCATCGCCAAAGAACTTCTGAAAATACCAGCGCCCCCCTCATTCCAACATATCCCCTCCGGACAGAAGTGATGAACTGGCAACCTACTTTGACTCCAAAATCGCCCGTATCTTAGTCTCCTCCCTCCTCCCAGTCTGCCTAACCACACGGACAATGATGCACCTACTAACCATACAGGAAACATCCCGCACCCACAGTTGACCGCATTCAGGGCAGTATCGTTGGACGAAGTAGCAACAACCCTGGCCAAGATGAAAAGCGGCTCCCCCCTTGACCCCGCCCCCATCAGATTCCTGAAAACAGTGGGCCCTGCCATCGTGCCCACTATCACGGAGCTGATTAACATCTCGCTATCCCAAGGCTCTGTCCCTCCGAGTTGGAAGAGTGCTGTAGTCAAAGCTCTTCTTAAGAAACCTCAACTGGACCCCTCCGATCTGGCTAACTATCGGCCAATCTCGCTTCTTCCTAGCATCAGCAAAATGGCCGAGAAACTGGTCAATGTTCAACTGTCCCAGTTTCTCGAATCAAACAACCTTTTGCGTCGGTCCCAAACTGGGTTCCGTCCCGGCCACGGCACAGACACCGCCCTCCTCGCTGTCATCGAGGAGGCAAGGTGCATTCTGGATTCAGGAGGGTCAGTGGCAGTGATCCTCCTGGACCTCAGTGCAGCCTTTGACACGGTGAACCACCATGTCCTACTCCACCGGCTGGCCGTGGCAGGACTCGCGGGCACCGCGTTCGCATGGATAGAATCTTTCCTATCAGGTCGCTCGTTCCAGGTATGGGACGGCAATTCCCACTCAGCCCCTCTCCCCCTCTCTAGCGGAGTTCCCCAGGGGTCTTCGCTAAGCCCCACTTTGTTTAACGCATACATGGCCCCTCTCGAGGATGTCGTCGCCCAATTCGGGATCAAGATAGTGAGCTACGCAGACGACACGCAACTGGTCGTCTCACTCTCACATCTTGACAACCACCCAGACAATCTGTTGAACTGCCTCCAGGAAATCCACCACTGGATGTGCGAGTCATCACTTAAGCTCAACGGATCGAAAACCGAAGTCATGCTCATGGGCAAGAAATGGACCACCATCCCCCCATCGGTCTGGCCAGTCGTTTTCGGCGAGGTGCCCACCCCGAAACGAGAAATCAAGTCCTTGGGAGTCTGGCTTGAACCTGAGCTGTCTATGAAGACCCAGGCAGCCAAAACAGCAGGAACCTGCTTCGGACTTATGCGCTCCATCCGCAAGATCCTTCCACTACTTCCGCCCCTATCAAGGAAACTCTTGGTTCAAGGTCTGATCCTTGCTCG
This sequence comes from Lissotriton vulgaris, assembly GCF_964263255.1. Lineage (NCBI taxonomy): Eukaryota > Metazoa > Chordata > Amphibia > Caudata > Salamandridae > Lissotriton > Lissotriton vulgaris. Next base: position 17,370,031 of record NC_141700.1, on the reverse strand, counting down.
GCTAGACTATAGCAACGCTGTCTATCTTGGAGCCCCTGAATCTACCCTGGCAAAACTCCAGCGAACTCAAAACGCGGCTCCTTATGAGTCTCCCCTCCAGAGCCTCTGCCAGACCAGCGCTCAAGGCCCTACACTGGCTTCCAGTGCGTCAGAGGGTAGAATTTAAGGCCTTGTGCACCGCCCACAAACTCCTCAACGGTCTAGGCCCTTCTATCCTGAGAGACATGGTCACCCCATTCAAGGCCCCCAGACTCCTGCGCTCGGATAACGAGTGTTTGGCCAATGTCCCTAGATTTAGGAAGGCACGCACCGGCGGTCGACGCTTCGCAGTAAAAGCGTCCTCAGGATGGAACTCACTCCCCCGCTGCCTGCGGCTGGAACCCTGCCACCTTCTCTTCCGTAAAAAATTGAAAACTCTGCTTTTCCCCAAATAGTACCCCTTCCGCCCCTGGTCTCCACAAGTATTATAGCGCGGGGATGCCTCCGGGTCACCAGGCGCTCTATAAATCGCTAAATAAATAAATAAATAGACTAGGAAGACTTAAGACCATGAAACTGTACCTTAACATAAATGAGGACATCCGTCCTGTTGCTCAATGACATTGTAGAATTGCATTCCATTTACAAGAGGCTGTTGAGAAAGAACTTGATACCTTTTTAGAGCACAACTTCATAGAGTGATCCACTGGTCCATCACCATGGGTATCTCCCACAGTGGTAGTGCTTAAAAAAGATAGTGGAGGAGCTGTGTGCATCTGCATTAATATGCGCCAAGTTAACAAGGCGATTGAAAGAGAACGACATCCAGGTCAGCACATTGCTGACATGATTACGCAGCTGAATAGAGCTATGGTCTTTTGCCGCCTTAATTTAAACAAAGGGTATCATCAGCTCGAACTGGAAGAGAATTGCCGGTACATTACTACCTTTTCAACTCATGTTGTCATTCGTCACAAAATACAGCCAGTCACAATGCTTTAAATTACAGTGATGATATATATGGTTTTTGGGGCTACATGAAAGCAACATGATAAAGCACTCACACAGGTATGTTGTATACTTGCTGATGCAGATCTCACTTTAAATGTAGCAAAGTGTGAGTTTAATTAAACCACACTCAAGTTATTTGGTCATATCTTTTCTGATGGGGGAATGACTCCAAATCCAGAAAAAGTACAAGCCTTGTCATCCACGCCTCCTTACAAGATGATATGGTCAGTTATTTTTCAAGGTATATACTTAACTTTGCCACTGTAAGTGCCCCATTGAGAGACTTACCGAAATAAATATTAACAAAGCTTTAAGAAAATCAAACATGAAATTGAGAATGCCTCTGGAATGGCATACTTTGAACCAAAATTGCAGACAGAGGTTCTTGTTGATGTAAGCTCAGTGGGATTGGGTGCCATCCCTGCCTAGCACACTGTACATCCCAATGCCCCAAGACACATTGCGGCGTATGCTAGCCTGAGTTTGTCAATGACAGAACGTACTTATTTTCAACCTAGAAAAGAAAGCCTTGCTGTGGTGTGGGATTGTGAGTATTTTCATGTGTTTCTATATGGAAAACAATTTACAGTTGTCACTGACCACCAAGCATTGCTCACCATTTCTGGCAATCCCAAAGCCAAGATGCCTCCTCACATTGAAAGGTGGAGTTTGCAATTGCAGGAGTATGATTATATGATTGTGTATCGTCCAAGAAAAGATCATAACCCTTCTGACTCCTTCTCACGTGTACCAATACAGTGTCATGGCACTACTTCTAAAGCGGCCGATGCTTATGTTAACTTCATCGTGAAATTCAGTACCCCTACTGCTATATCAGTGGAACAAATCATTGCTGCCACAAGTACTGACATAGATTTGCTTATACTCAAAGACATTGATACTCACCAGTCATACCAAATATATACTCAACGTCTTCATGACGACCTTGAATACCAGATATTCAAAAATCTGCAAAAGGTCATTTCAGTTACTCCTGAAGGCATCATTTTACGAAGGTTGAGAATTGTCATACCTGAGAGTCTGGGACAACAAGACATTGAACTGGCCCATGAGGGACACCGTTCAGTTGTTGCTACGAAACAAGCTTTATCGGCCAGAGTGTGATTCCCCAGTCTTGTTTAAAGAGTTGAAAAGGAGTGAAAGGCATGTCATGTGTGCAACTGTTTGCCATGTAAGACAGCCCCCACATGTGTGAAACATTTCTGATCTTCCAAAGCAGTCATGGCAGAAGACTGCCATTGATTTCTTTGGACCCCTTGACAATGGTCATCATCTACGAGCTAATTGTTGATGAATATTCCCGTGCTACCCCTGTGGAAGATCTGTTATCAACAGCTCATGACAGAGTAATTTGAGGGACTACAAAAGTATTTTTGTAGCTTGGGGTGTTCCTTCGATTGTGAAATCTGACATCGGCCGCCTTTCAATAGCTGAGAATTTAAAGAGTGTCTCCCTCATCAGAATGTCAAGCATCAGAAAAGTACAACTCTGTGGCCGCAGGCGAATGGTGTAGTCAAGAGATTCATGAGCACCATCAAGAAGACCGTTCAGTGATAGAATTCATGATGTAAAATGTTCCGTTAATGCTTACAACCAGAGGAATAAAAATGTGTAATACCAAGCTCCATATGTGGCGTTCTCCAGTATTAGGGTGTCTTTCATAGATTCACATGCCTGAATCATTCCCCATCGTCGGAGTGGGAGTCCCACGGTACATAAAAAGCAATAATATGCCTATAGAAACACCAAAACCTTGGTAATAACAAACCAGGAAGTAAAGTAGCCCAAGCTACAGTACAAAAAACTTCCACACTCATGACTATCCTAGTCATTTTGTATAGACCAAACTGCAGCCAATCAGGCGACAGCACCCACCAGAATGTTCTCCCCAGAGGCTCAGTCTCTCAGATTTTCTACCGCACGCCGTGTTAAGTGAGTCTCCCTGAGCTTTGCTCAGTTCTTCATAACTATGGTTGGTTTTTACCTTCTAAAAGATGTCTTCGTCAAAATCCCTCTTCAGGGCTTGTCATTCTTGTGGGAAGCTGAGGCTGTTTAAGGAGGATCCTCACAAGAAATGCATTTATTGTTTATATCCAGATCATGAGGTAAAGGCGTGTAAGATCTGCAGAACCTTTCCTCAAAAGACCCTCAGGGACAGGGAGGGTCGTCTTCTCCTGTGGCTCCAGAAGATCAAGTACCAGGATAACCCCCTTTCTGAGGTAGGAAGTATAGCCTCGGGGTCAACTATGTCCTCTAGAAAGAGGAAGGCTGAGGTTGAGAAGACTTCTCCTGGGGCAAAGGTGTTGAGGAAAGCCCAATCCTTTCAGGATTCTGGCGTGCCTTCTACTTCTACTTCTGAAAAGGCTTCTCCACCTTTTAAATCTGGTCCTGGTACGCCCTCGAGAAAAACTGGAAACTCTTCATCTTCCAAGGCAGCTTCTCATAAAATATTACCTCAGAAAAAGACCTTGTCGACTTCAGCGTCGACGACGGCTCCACCGTCGACGTTTCTTAACGTCAACGCTTCTTCAACATCGACAGTAACATTCTCCTCACCAAGACCTGAAATGGTGATGTCTTCAGCTTCCTCACCGTCGACGCTGGTTCAGGTAGCAGTTCGTCTCATCTCGTCGACGAAGATAGTGCCATCGATCGCCGATGAAGATTTTGAAGGTACCGTCGACTAATGCTTCGTCGTCGACACACTTGTGTCGACAAAAGTCATACCGTCGACGGGCTCATCGTCAGCAAAGATCAACCTCCCGTCGACGTCATCCTCGTTGACGAAGATTGCCATACCGTCAACGACGTCATCGTCAACGAAGAAGACACTCCCGTCGACTACGTCATCGTCGACGAAGAAGACACTCCCGTAGACTACGTCATCATCGTCGAAGAAGACATCGTCGACGGCCACACCGTCGACAAAGATTACCTTGTTGTTGAAATCATCGTCGACGACGATTGCCTCGTCTATGAAAGCATTGTCAACGTCGATGAAGATTGCTGTTCCACAGACGGTTACTGGTTTTTCTCCATACACGACACCGACGACGGTGGCACCGTAGACTCCTCCTCTATCAGCTTGTACAGAACTGTAATCGTAGTCAGCTATGCCGTCTACAGTCCCTTTACCTTCGCCGTCTACGACAGCTTCATTGCTAGAAAGACGGGGCTCATCCTTAGCGGTTCTATCACCGTTAAAGTTGCCGGAGCAGTTATTAGATGAGGAGGAGGAGGAAGCCTACGAAGATGAAAGTTTTCATGCAGCCAGAAGCCCATCTGAGCTGCTTATAAAATATCAGGATGAAGATCAAGAAGAAGAGGAACAGTTCCTTGAGCCTTCTGGTCGGGCTCCCGTGTCGGTGCCTACCACGCAGATGCCATTGGATTTACTCCATAATCTTCAATATATGTTGAGTGATTATTACTGCCGATTCCCACCTTCCGAGTCCGGTGATTCACGCCTCTCAACACCTATGCCACAAACATTTACAGCACCATTAAGACCTCCAAGACAATCTTCTCCGCTGCCAATCTCGGATACACAACCTACAATACCTCCTTCGCTGGTACCATCTCATCACACCCAGGGTGATGTTACCTCTGATGAGGAAAGAGAAGAGGGTGAATTAGATGACAAATCAGTACTGTTGGAGTGGGACGAATATCAAGCTCAACCTCCTTCTCCAGCTGGTCCACCTACGGCGGACTCTCCGCCGGTAGACATCGCGACTTTTCATCAGATCATGGAAAGGGCAACGAAAAGATTTCTAATCACCATGGAGACTAAACAGGATGAATGCTTCCTGTATGATTTTAAAGATCAACCTCAAAGGCAGGTGAAGACCATCCCAATAATTGACTTTATTTAGAAGGAGGGTTTGAAGATAATGGCTACGCCAAACTCTCTCCCTGCAGTTCTACCTCGAGTAGATAAGAAATATAAGGCGCCTCTCACTTCACCGGCATGCCTTATTGGTCAAGCTAAAACGGACTCAGTTGTCACCCAGGCGGCTCAGAGGCGGGCCAGGAATCCTTCTTCGAAAGTCACTGCTCCCCCTGACAGGGATGGGAGACGTCTAGATTCAATTGGCAAGAAAGTCTCAACTATAGCGGCAACTACTGTCCGTGCTGCGAACTCCCTAGCGATACTTGGGAGGTACGATAGGCAAATGTGGTCAGACATAGCGCCTTATATTGAGAAGCTTTTGGAGCCTGATAAGTATGAAGCCAAGAAGATATTGCATGAAGGTGAATGTTCGTCGGCTGAAATAATTGATGCTCCGGTGGACGTGGCGGCTACAGGTTTCAGACAGCTGGCGGGTGCAGCTGTTCTGAGAAGGCAAGGATGGCTCAAATCTACGTCCTTTCGCCTAGAAGTCCAGACTAAAATCATGGACATGGCCTATGATGGAGAGTTCCTTTTCGGCCAACAAGTGGATGAGGCTTTGCAAGCCATAAAGAAGGACACGGAAACAGCACGATCGCTGGGAACTCTACAATTCCGTAAGTGGCCCTTTCGTGGTGCAAAAGGAAGAGGCAATTTCTCCAATAGAGGAGGTTACTCTCAGCAGCGTTCATATAGCAACACGCAAGGTAACCAAAGATACCAACCGTAAAAACAACAAGCTTACGGTCAGAAATGAAACAATCATTCCCAGACAAGAAGGAAATCCTCTTATCGAGGAAGAGACACCAACAAGAGCAAGTGAGACGAACAACCTGCCACCACTTCTACCCAAGACAAATTTACAAATTGGAGGAAGAATATCCCACTACTTATCAAATTGGTCCAGGATTAGTACGGACAGATGGGTCCTGGACGTTGTATCCAGGGGCCACATTCTGGAATTTGTCAAAGCCCCTCCAAATTCTCCCCAAAGGGTCCACCACCAGCTCATCTCAAAGAGCTGTTCTCCCAAATATATGCCATGATTCGGAAAGGCGCAATCGAAAAGGTACCTCAATTGCAAAGAGGGAGAGGTTTTTATTCGAGATTTTTCCTTATACGCAAGAAGTCGGGAGAGTGGCGTCCCATCTTCGACGTGCGTGCCCTCAACAAATACCTCAAAAAATGATCCTTCCGGATGTTAACACTTCAAGAAATCCTCCAGTTTCTCTCAGAAGGGGATCACATGGCAACACTCGACCTTCAGGATGCTTAATTCCATGTGCCCATACTTCCCAAGCACAGAAAGTTTTTAAGGTTCAGAGTGGCTAGCTGGGACTGTCAGTTCAAAGTTCTCCCATTTGGACTGCCTTCAGCTCCCAGAGGTTTCACAAAGATATTAGCTCCGGTAGCAGCTCATCTTCGTTTGGAAGGAATTCAAGTGTACCCATATTTGGACGACTGCCTTATCAAGGCCAATTTTTTAGTCACAGCAGAAGCACACGTTCAAAGGTGCCTGACACTATTTCAGAGCCTGGGTTTCTCAGTCAATTTCGAAAAGTGCCATCTAACTCCATCTCAAAGGAAGTCTTTCTTGGGAGCAACGTTGGACACGCAACTCGCCCACGTTTTTTTTTCAAAAGAAAGGCAGATAAAGATCCACAGGATGGCTTCCATACTGCTGAAATAAAAGTGTGTTTCTGTTCCCAGGTTCAAATCTTTCCTAGGGATGATCTCCTCCTGTATCCCTCTCATCCCCAACTGTCGTCTCAAGATGAGGCCCTTGCAGGAAGAGCTCAGTCTTCAGTGGGTGCAGGTGGGAGGATCATTCGAAGACATGATAAACATAACTCCTCGGATGAGAAACTCCATTCAATGGTGGATGCAAAGATGCAACCTACAAGAGGGATGTGCATTCCTGACAGAGGTGCCCAGATTTATTGTTACCACTGATGCTTCTCTGGAGGGATGGGGCGCACACCTCCAGGGAATGACAATCAACGGAAAATGGAACGTACAACAGAAAAAGTGGCACATAAATCTCCTGGAGCTACGAGCCATCTTTCTAACTCTGAAGTCTTTTCAAAGAATCATCGAGGGTTCCACGGTTCTAATTCGAACAGACAATACAACCAGTATGCATTACCTAAACAAACAGGGAGGTACAAGGTCGGACCTGCAAGAGATTTCGAATTGGGCCCTGGATCACAACATCAATCTTTCAGTGATCCACGTACCAGGGGTCTCCAGTGTTCTAGCGGACTCCCTCAGCAGGTCTGCTGTATCCAATCACGAATGGGAGATCCATCAGCCGACCCTGGATTGAGTATTCCGAGAGTGGGGTCACCCCGACCTGGATTTGTTTGCGACGAATCAAAACCGGAAATGCCCACGCTTTGCAAGCTGGATTCCCCACAAGAACTCATGCGGGGAAGCGCTTTCGATGAACTGGTTTCAGATTTTTGCATACGCCTTTCCACCAATTCCTTTAGTCCCCAAGGTCATCAGGAAGATGAAGAGACAACTATGTTGCCTAATCCTGATTGCTCCAAGGTGGCCTAGACAATATTGGTTCACCGAGCTTCTCCTCATTTCGGAGTGCAGTCCAATTCAGTTGCCACAAATACCAAATCTCCTGACCACTCAAGGGGGTCAAGTTTGCCATCCGGATGCAGCTTCCTTGAAATTAGCAGCTTGGCTCCTCAACACAATGAGTTCGCCCACTTAGACATCCCTGCATATTGTCAAGAAGTTCTGGCCAATGCTAGAGCGCCAGCCACGATTAAGACCTACAAGCTCAAATGGAAGCAATTTTGTGTCTGGTGTCGTTCTGCCGATCTGTATCCCATCCATGCTAGACCAGAACAGATCTTGCCTTTCTTCCTTCATCTGGCTAGATCAGGTTTATCGCATTCTATCTGAAGGTATTTTTGGCAGCCATTTCCAGATTCCGGCAGGACTGATCGAATTATCTTTTTTCTTCAAGGATAATTCAACAATTTTTAAAGGACTATTCCGTATGTTTCCTCCAATTCGACGTCCACCTCCATCTTGGTACTTGAATGTGGTGCTCGATCAACTCATGCGTCACCTCTTTGAACCCATTCATAAGATTGATCTCAAGTTCCTTTCATGGAAGGTCTCTTTGCTCTTAGCATTGACGTCAGCTGGAAGGGTCAGTGACATTCCGGCATTCACTTCGGAATCTCCTTTCTTGCAATTTACTTCAGATTCTGTGGTGCTACGTACTAACCCTAGATGCATGCCCAAAGTTCCATCTGACTTTCATCTTAATGAGCCGGTAATTCTCAAAACATGTTTTCCAAATCCAAAATCAGCGGCTGAAAGGGCCTTACACTCTTTAGACATCATGAGATGTCTCAAGTTCTACCTTCAACGAACAGACACTATTCGCAAAACAGACCAACTGTTTGTGGCCTATGGAAAACTGCGCCAGGGATGTGCTGTATCCAAACAGACTATAGCCCGGTGGGTCTCCTCAGCAATTGGACTCTGTCAACAACAAACAGGAAGACCTTTACAGTATTTACCAAGGGCGCATTCTACAAGACGGTCTCCTCTTCTACCGCTCTCTTCATTGGTGTGCCTCTTCTTCAGATCTGCAGAGCTGCAACTTGGTCCAGCAGGCACACCTTTACCAAGCACTACTGTTTGGACTCTGCCAGTGATGCAGATGCTTTGGTGGGAAGAGCTGTTCTTCTCAATCTTTTCAAATAAGGTAAGCCTTTGTTCTCCCTTCTCCTCTATGCTCTTTTAGACGCTTATAACATGTTTTTCTATTTTACTATTATGCATGTATACTGTAATACAAATAACGTATAATGAGCATTATGTTATGGGGATTGCTATCTACTCTGATTCTAGCATGTGAATCTATGAAAGAAACCCCAATACTGGAGAAGAAAAATCGTTACTTACCTGTAATCTGTGGTTCTCCAGTATTGGTGTCTTTCATGGATTCACATGCACCCGCCCACCTCCCCTCAGAGGCTCCTTCAGGCGATTATGTTGGTTTCACTCCTGTGCGTGAAAATATGAGAGCCTGAGCCTCTGGGGAGAACATTCTTATGGGTGTTGTCGCCTGATTGGCTGCAGTTTGGTCCATACAAAATGACTAGGATAGTCATGAGTGTGGAAGTTTTTTGTACTCGAGCTTGGTCTACTTTACTTCCTGGTTTGTTATTACCAAGGTTTTGGTGTTTCTATAGGCATATTATTGCTTTTTTATGTACCGTGGGACTCCCACTCCGATGACGGGGAATGATTCAGGCATGTGAATCTATGAAAGACACCAATACTGGAGAACCACAGATTACAGGTAAGTAACTATTGTTCTTATCATTCGCAATTTACCGGGCAGGGGTAGGATGCTACAGATACTATCAGCTATCAAACGCACGCACACACACAGTCCTTGCATGTACTATATATTGTTCTTTTTCCTACACAAAGTGCTCACATTCACATTTCCCCTACAGTGCTGTCACACAAATACTGAAACACACAGTGCTCACATTCACCACTCCATCTCACAGTACACACCCACGCACAGTGCGTGCACTCACACAGTGCCCTCTCTCACACACAGTGCACACACACATGCATCCCTTCTCTGTCTCACAGTGTCTCTGCTCTCACCCACACTCTGCCTCCCTCTCACACAAAGTGCTGACAGACTCCCCACACATAATGCGCACACACACAAACTCCTCACACACACACAACGTGCGAACCACGTGGATTGCTTCAATGTCTCTTCAGGTGTAGTACGCGCTATATAATTGCAATTACAAACCAATACAATGCACACATCGTCTCACTCGCGAGCCTGATCCGGTATCCGTCCCCAGAGCGCCACTCCTTTCAGCCGAGTGGTCAGCCGAAGAGCCTCTTACTGATAGCTGGGGGATTGGCATTGAGAAGGCGGCAGGCCTGCCTGGTGCCTCTCACTGGCGGCGCTCGAGGGGAAGGAGGCAGAAGGAAAGGGGTCTCTTTTCCTTAGCCTGCCTTGTAAATTAGTCTCTTTTCACGCTAATGTGACGAGCGAGCTTCACAAAGTGGGAAAAATTAATGCCGATTCATTAATTTCATCTCTCGCTGGACCGCTGCGCTTTGGAGCTGGTATGCAAATGAGGGAGTGGGGCTATGTGGGAAGGCTCTGGGATGTCTGTGTAAATGACAGCAAGGAGCCGAGCTGGCAAAGCTGCCCGGGAAGAGGCTTTTCTCACAGGCTCTGATTGCAGCGCTGCTCGCGGGATAACTCAATCCATAAGCTCGCAGAGTAAACACAAGCCCTCTGCTGCAGAAGGAGGTGTAGTGTATGGTGTGTAGCAGCTGTGAGATGTGCCTGTGACAGCTCTGAGGCCTGTGTGCTAGCTTGGTGGTCTGGTGTGACAGATCTGTGACCTGTGTGTTACACCGGTGTGGAACAGATCAGGGGTTAGTGTGTTACATATCTGGTGGAACTGGCACTTTCTGATTGGCTAGGGCAGTACCCCAGCCAAGCCGAATCTACCACTGCTGTCAGGGGCGAGTGATTACACACTCACTGTATTACCTGCGCTCACCCTTGGCTAGCTTGGCACTGAGCAGTCACGCTTACCACGGGGCAATATGTAAAGCATTGGCACAGCACTCACTCACGATAAATACACTGAGCGTCACAAAAGAGACTTTTCACGTGATGTCTGTAAATAAAGTTTGTATTCAAAACACACATAATAATCAACACAACATGATCATCATGTATTTCTGGGCATAAATCACACTTGGAATTATTACTAGCAGTTCTAGGCCCAGCCATGTTCAAAAAACCTCAGTAATATGCACACTTTGAAAGATCCTATTCGGCACCCCCTCCCCAGCATCCTTATATGTTGCAACACGTTGTCCACCCTAGGCCTGCCCTAAAAAATTCTTAATGTTCACTACTTCACAGTTATAGGGTACACCCACTGATTGGAGCACCACATCCTCCCCCCAGGCACTAGACTGCACCCTTCCGAAGTCACTTTTAGTCAGGGTTCCTAGGAAGCAGGTGGGGGTAGGTAGCAAGGTCAATTAGAAGGCAGTCATCAAATGAAGTTTGGCAGCCACTCGAGAAGTTCACCCACAGTATGCGAAGCAGAAACGTGCTGAGGGCAATAGTTGGGCACACGGAAGGGGTCCACAGGGGCCTTTTGGCTCCAGCCCAGTTCTGCGAAGCTCAGGGAGGGGGGTCACGCTGTCTCGTGACCCGCTTCCGTTCGTTCTCTGAAGCATTTCTCCAGCTCAGTCAATCATTCTCACCACCCAGGCCTGAACTGGTCAGTACTACCTGCAACACGATGTCATAGGGGAAGGCCAGGTGAAGGTAGGGCAGTTGGTCCGCAAAGCTTAGGCCCAAGGAAGGACCAATCAAGGAATAGAGAATGAAGCAGGGTGCCCTGTCGGAATGAGGAGGCACCTCGTTCAGGTACATGTTGATCATGGTCGCACCCAAGCAATCTGTGCACAACATCTGGTGCTTGATAATACAGGTTGCACCAGATTGTTCCGATCACACATAAAAAACGAAGAGTTGCAAATTCCGTACCTCCCTGGGAATGAGTCACAACGTCCGGTGCATGTTGATATTGGCCACACCAAGCAGTTCCGGTCACACATCGGCGCGAGTTCAGGAATGCCTCATGAGGTAGAATAAGGCAGTAGTACAGTTATGCCCACATGTCCGAGGGTAGCAGCCTGTGAATCAGACAGCATGCAATGAGCATGCCGTTGGTGTGTCGAACAAGAGATGGAGCGCGATTGACGAAGCAGGCCACATTGAGTCTCGTAGCTGGTGAATCCGCTCACCATTAACAAGACACTTACGTGTGCCAAGGTCCCCATGATGCAGGGGTCATATGTCTTAGATGCAGACAAGATTTCTGTGCTCTTCATAAGGCAGTCTGGTCTCCCGGCACACCTGTTAGTACCACGCTCATGCTACCAGTTGGATTCCAGCAGACGATGTGGGCACTTGAGAGGGCACCGCTCTCCTGGTGTCACTGGTAGACGGTGTGGGTCCCTAGTAGGAGATCTTTGATGTCCCTGAGACCTCTGAAAGAACAAGGGCAAGCTCAACAACCCTTGGAGAGCACTTCAGGGTGCCATACAGCAGCAGGTAGTTGGGCCAGGGCAGCCACTATTCAGGAAGGGAACAAGGTTGACGTACCATAAAAATACAGACGAGCTATACCTACCAATAGCCCCAATACCAATTACCAAATAACCTGTCAATTGGCAGTGAAGAAAGTTCAATCGTTTATTATGCAAAATACTCTATGGAGGAGCCTCTCCAACTCTCACCATCAGGTGCGCAGAGAGAACTGCTGGCTTACAGTCAAAACAGCACATATATACATTCAACACAGTACATGAAGTCACCGTAAATGGAAAAACACTACTTGGCCCTTGGGCCTTGAGGAAAGACCATATATGGCACACATGATTAGTTCAAAAGCTCTGCTAAGTTATTATTGGGGAGGTCAGGAGGGGCGACTCCCTTTCGTCCCGGTGCCCAGGAGTGCAGGCACAGCGCCTTCAGGAATGCGCTTATCGCACCCAAAGCCAGATCCGACCTTGAGTACCAGAGACAGAGAAAGAATAGTGTGCATTCAGCTGCTGTCAGTAGCTCAACTAAATTAGGGCCTGCCAACTATTGGAGGATAACACGTGATCGTTGCTTGTCTCTGGCGCAGGCAGGGAGAAGATGGCGTCTGTATGGTTCTCGGCCTACCTGATATTAACAGTACCCACGAACAGCGTATACCCTCAATGACTAGCTATAACAGATATAGGTGGGGCATTATGCGTATATAACATAAAAGAGCATATAGATACATCATGCTAATACAATATACAGATATGGCTAACACTACTAATATAGGGGAATTGGATTTTTATCCCTCAGAACCACCCTTTTAGCATGATGTAGCTAATTAAAAGGAAATCAGTCTTCAAAAATCCCTTCATCGATCTGCATGATATCTTGTATCTCCTGCTGAACTAATTGAGCCTTTACTGCTGCTGGGGAAGGACTAGTCACAGAAGGAGCGAGCTTAGCAGCACAGTAAGAGCAACAAGCGGGCCCACAATGTATGCAAAGACAGCAGGTGAATATGATACCCGCTATACCAGCTAGTACCATTAAGATTTTCCATCCCCAGGTGGACAACAGACCCCTAAACCAACCAGACAAGGACCAGGTACCAGTATCTGCATGTATTTCCGAGGCCAAACGGTGTAATTTGTGAATGGCCAGATGAAGAGAAGGGGCGGAGTCAGGAATATATACAGAACAGGAGCTGCCAATCACGCGGCATGCTCCTCCTTGGTCGGCCAGGATAACATCTAAAACCATTCGATTCTGAAGCGAAACGAGTCTCGACGCTTGAAGTTCTACTGTTAGATTGGTCAATATACCTGCAGTGGTATTGATCACCCTTTCAACTACTCTAGACAGGCGCCTCACTTCCTTACTGGTAATGATGGGACCCCAGATAGGAAACACCCCCTTCGCAATGTCAATAAAATGTTGCCCAGGAGTATCAGTCTGATCTATGTCGATGGTATCGGTCTCTCTTTTATTTCTGACAAGTGGCAGACTCCGCTTATCTAATCGATGATCCTTATGATAATTGGAGGGGGCTATGTATACTGGAGGATACAAAAAGGACAAATAACAATGGCAAGCCCAACCATGGGGAAGACACGTATATGCATTTTCTCCACAGACGAAATAGACATTAGGGGGAGTCAACAATGGAGGACTACTGAAGGTGCGCAGCCGATAGGTGTAATTACATTGACTTTCTCCTACCAAAATGTATCCTGTTCCCTGAACACAGAATGTTGAAGTACTGTTTAATACTGGGTAAAATTAAACTCCTCAAAGTCGAGTGTTTCATTTTTCAACCAGGTAACATTTTCATGTTCGGTATATAAATTCATACAGGCATTTGGATCTAATGACCCCTCCCCTTCATTTCCCTGCAGGTCAAAAGCTTGATGTACTTCTATGTGTGCTAGGATCATCTTGTAGTCTTTTTCGGTATATCGTTTAGTATCTACAGTATAATGCATGTACATCATAGATAACAACTTAAACAAAGCTTCACAACTTCCAAAATATGATAATGGCAGAAAAATAAACAGATCATGCTTGTGCATGACAGAGTGCAGAAGGCCGCAAACCTAACAGTTTGTTGTATTCGTAGCACTATGCATTTGATGGAGCATTTCAACGAACACATTTTTAGTCTGACGGTGCCTTTCTTTATGCAGGGCTAAAGTATAAAATAGATGTTCTGGAGGCGGAGTAGTTGTTCCCAAGACAGTATGCATAGGATGACAAAATTCCAAATACACAAACACACTCACCAATATTATCAACAATCTCGCTATTGTGACCACAAAGGCTACTTTGACACGCATGGTCCAACTAGAAAAAATAGGCTTATATGTAGAGTAATAACGAGGTGCAAGAAGGCGTTCCTCTTCGGGAACAAAATGGGCAAAAGGGTACATGCTCGCTAAAAGTCCAAAACTAAACTCGGGCAATGCAGTCCAACCTGCCAGAGGGTACTTCTTTCCTGTGTCTGTCTAGAGGGTATACACCTGTTACAACGCATTTGTTACAACGCACTACCGTTACAACGCGACTTTTACAACGCATACCATTACAACGCATTGCGCTGGGGGGCGCTCTAGGATAGGGAATAAGTATAATTTACTATCCAACACCTTCCCTAGGGTCCACGGGGACTGGAGTTAGAATAGTAAATTATACTTACCACTATCCAGCACCTCAAAGCGCTATGCGTTGTAATGGTATGCGTTGTAATGGTCGCGTTGTAACGGTAGGTAGTTGTAATAGTATGCGGAGTAACATGGTACATCCGTCTAGAGCCTTACAGGCAGGCTCCTATCGTTCATCACAAAGAAAACCAAACAGATCCTCAGAGTTGGATTTTCCCACAACTTTTGAA